>NW_027040915.1:0-1500000 GCF_037179485.1 Ochlerotatus camptorhynchus | reverse complement strand
TTCACTATAGTTTCATCATATTGATAAGTCGTCTGCCCCTTTTTGCCTCTTTGAAGTTTGTGGATGCTTGAAATTTGGCTATTTTTGAGCTGATTTTGCCTATAAAAGTTTCTGTTTTGCAGATAGGACCTTTTTGATTCAGTAAAGTTGTGTATTTTATTGATGATTAAAAAGTTGCAGAACATTACAGTCATCTAGAACAAATAATTTCGGAAATATTTACGAAAAACGGATTTGTGAGGCCCGTCTATAAAAAACGCTTCATAATTCAAAATCACAAGAAGATAGAGGCATGGCGTCTTCTACAAAGTTTGTAATTATAAAACAACCTACAACTAAGCTGAAGTCTTCATATCTCTATCTAGTCAAACTAAAAATTTGAATTCTGCAGCGCTACATGTGGTGAAGTTCCGAACTAAAAATTAACTTCATTCAATGGTTCTTGTCGTTCATAAAAACTCTTCTCAAGACACCCTATTGAAAAAACCTCTGTGAAAGATGCTAATGAAAAAAGTTCATGGATTGGGCCTTTTGCACCACTGTGCAATGTTGCCTGCTGAGTAGTTGATGGAGCATGTCAGAAGAATTATCCTGACGTTCAATTCAAATGCGGTCTTGAGCAAAGTTGCAACTGATATAACTTCACATAAGTACAGATAGTAAACTTTTTCATAGATCATTACAGTGAAGGGCTAGAACTATGTGAACAAAAAGTTCATGTTCTCATAGTAATTCCCGTATAAACTTCAAAAGACCAGTCCAGTATGAGTTCGTATCCAAACCTGAATTGAAATCAATTGAACTTGATGCAGCAAAAACGATTATTTTAACCACTCTAGTGGTTATGCACGTACAGGGTGTTCAGTTCCTTAGTAATTTTGTTAAGAAGTGATAGAAGATCATATTTGATGAAAAGAACCATATGCGTATCAAATCTCAAAGATTACTGATTTATTGAACTTTTTCTGTTTTGGTCCATGCTTGCCATACATTTTACAACTAAATAGTTTCCTTCTACTTCATGTGACCTGAATGTAGTTACATTTTAGAGATAAACATTGGTATTTTTCTACGTGTCAAAAGAAAGTTATTTTTTTTTCTAACTCAAAGATGCCTATCAAAGCGCTCTACAACTCTCTTTTTGACACCAACTTTCTTTCTAATTTAGTTTTGTTGCAATTTTATTCTAAACACATCATGTTGTTGGGTCGTTAATTAACGGTTGCATAAACACGAATTCAACCCCACGGTGTTTTACTGTTGACGTCTGTATGCAGCATGTACAGCACACTTTATTGACGCGTTGAGTGACTGCTGACTGCTGTCTCAGCTCACTAATGTTAGGCGATAGTTTTGTGCTAAGTAGCATATTTTTCGAGTAAGAGACAATTTATGGCAAGCATAGACCAAAACAGGAAAAGTTCAATAACTCAGTAATCTTTGAGATATGATCATTTTTTTTTCATTGATCACCCTTTTCAATATTTGAGCTATGGAACCTAATACCCTGTATATTAAAATACATGGGAACCCAACAATAAGATCATTGACCTTATTGAGTTGCCAGCATCACATTACATCACATCCGGACATATTCCGATTGTCCTCGGAGAAGTTGCCAAAAAGTCAGAATGAGATTCATGTTATTAGGTATGTTATCATACAATCAGGGTTGCTTCCATTCACTTGTTATAAACAAAATGTTTTCCGGAACTATAAAACCATTAGATGATTAAATGACAATCAATACTTGTATGTTACAAGAAGAGGTTGTAAAGTATGTGTTTGACACAAACAACCTGTCGATATTGCTTTCATAGCGTCACAATCAGCGATTTTATGATCAGTCCGCATCGTGCTCTCTTGCCGTGCGGATCTATTTGCTTTTTGCTGAAGGAAGTGTTACTACTACCTAAAGCTACAACAAATTTAAACAGCACTTTTCAGTGCTCAACCTGTAAAAATTTTCTACCTTGTTCAACTCTTATTCCTCTTCGATCCTTGTTTGGACCCTACCCGAGGTAATCCTTCTTGGATATCGATTTGGAAAATTCCTCTTCGATCCTTCAGATTCTTATAGTAATCTGCTTGGAAATCGATTTGGATAAAAATTTACTGCCGCCATGGCGCCTAAACGCAAAAGAAAGGGGCAAACTCTTGACCCCCCTTCTGATGAAATTAATTTGAGTAATCAATTTGATTTGCTCACGGATGATGAGAATGATCCATCATCCAAGAAAAATTCTAGTAAACTTTCCCGGCTTAATGCCAAGAAGGAAAAGATTCCCCCTATTGTGATAACCACTTCCGATTTCCATGCTCTTCGCATGGAACTTTTGAATTTCGTGAAAGTTAAGTTTTCACTACAAATTGGACGTCGGGGTGAATGCCGTGTATTGGCTGAAACCTTGGACGGATTTAAATGTCTTCTCAAGTATCTTACTGAGAAGAAGCACACATTTTTTACTTACGACACCAAAACTGAACGTGTGTTCAAGGTTGTCATGAAAGGACTGCCCAGTGGTGAATCCCTGGATCAGATCAGAGATGAACTGGCAAAATTACTTGGAGTTGTGCCACTCCAAGTAATCAAAATGAAAATGAAATCCCGTCCTGGCGATTCGCGCAACGGGATTTCTAATGATTTTTATTTAGTTCACTTCAAGTCTAGTGAACTAAACAACCTTAAGGCCTTAGAAAAAGCTAGCCTTATACTCCATGTCCGAGTGAAGTGGGAACACTTCAGGAAGACTGGAGGAAATTTCCAAAACCTCACCCAGTGCCGTAAGTGCCAGGGATGGGGTCACGGAACTAAAAATTGCTACATGCCAGCTAAATGCATGAATTGTGGTGATTCCTCTCACGCAAAGGACGACTGTCCTGTGAAGGAAGATCCTAAGAAATTTAAATGTTCAAATTGTGGTGAAAACCACAAATCCAATTTTTGGGAATGTAAGACTCGCAAAGCGATCCTACAATCTCGTTCTAACCGTCAGGTAGGAAACGCTCCACGTTTCCGACCAGGTACAAATTCCTTTGCTGTTAACAACGGTCAGCGAGGAACAAATTCTACATTCGTACCCGTAGGTACAAATATCTCCCCTGCTTCAAATGTTTCATCTGTACCTACTCCCCTCGCTGCTAACAATGTTCAGCGAGTTAATGGAGCTACCTATGCTGCTATTGCAGCGGGTAGAAATCAAAATACTAACCAACGTTCTAACGGAAATTTTGACAATTTTGACTTAGGAAGCATTACTGCCCCCAAAATGGAATTTTTACAGAATTCATTAATTGACATGATTTCTGATATGCTTAAATCTAACTCCATGTTTGATGCTATTCAAACTGGAGTAAAATTTGCAAATAATATTGTCATGACTTTAAAATTCAGTAATGGATTTTAAAGCATTAAATATTGTAAATTGGAATGCTCGATCTCTTAAAGATAATGAAGACGAGCTATTTAACTTTTTGCGAGTTCATAACGTGCATATTGCCGTTATAACTGAAACGTTCCTTAAACCTGCCCATAAGGTTAAGAAGGACGCAAATTACTTGATTTATAGAAATGATCGTCTTGATGGACCCTGTGGTGGCGTTGCCATCATTATTCATAGACAAATCAAACATAAAATTCTTTCTTCTTTTGAAACCAAAGTTTTTGAAACTTTGGGAGTTTCTGTTGAAACAAAATTTGGACAACTTACGTTTATAGCTGCCTATTTGCCATTCCAATGCGTAGGCCAGCAAAAGAATTTTCTCAAGGGTGACCTCCAGAAACTTACCCGTCATAGGTCTAAATTCTTCATTATTGGTGATTTTAATGCAAAACACCGCTCATGGAATAATGCTCAAAGCAATTCCAATGGTAATATTCTGTTTGATGATTGTTCTGCAGGTTATTACACTATTCAATATCCAAACAGCCCAACATGCTTTTCTTCTGCAAGAAATCCCTCCACTATTGATTTGGTCTTAACTGATTCATGTCAACTTTGTAGCCAATTGGTTACCCATGCTGACTTCGGTTCTGATCACCTTCCAGTAACTTTTGAAATATCCCAAGAAATAATTTGTAATCCCAACAGCTCTACTTTCAATTACCATAGAGCTGATTGGGAGCAGTATCGAACATTTATGGAATATAACTTCGATCCAAACATTCATTTGCAAACCAAAGATGAAATTAATTACGCTCTTGAATCTCTGACTACTTCTATAGTTGAAGCAAGAGCTGCCTCAGTACCAAAATGCGAGGTTAAATTCGATTCAATTATAATAGACGATGATCTTCAGCTCTTGATCCGTCTTAAAAATGTCCGTAGGAGACAATATCAAAGAACACGCGATCCTGCCATGAAAGTTATCTGGCGGGATTTGCAAAAACAAATTAAAAAGCGATTCTCTGCCCTGAGGAACAAAACTTTTGAAAATAATATTTCTAAATTAGACCCGAGTTCCAAACCCTTTTGGAAACTCACAAAAATTTTGAAAAAACCTCAAAAGCCTATTCCAGCGCTTAAAGAAGGTGGTAAAATTTTGATCACAAATTTGGAAAAAGCTCAGAAACTTGCTAAACAATTCGAGAGTTCCCATAATTTCAGTTTGGGTCTTACTAGTCCTATTGAGAATCAGGTTGCTCGGGATTTTCTGAATATTTTCTCTCGGGAAAATATTTTTGATGATTCCTGGGGGACTGATTTGGACGAAGTAAGGTCTATAACTAAAAATTTTCAAAATATGAAAGCTCCAGGTGATGATGGAATTTTCTATATCCTCATCAAAAAACTCCCAGAGAGTACCTTGTCTTTCTTGGTAAAATTATTTAACAGATGTTTCCATTTGGCATACTTTCCTGATAAATGGAAAAATGCAAAAGTTGTTCCAATTTTGAAGCCGGATAAAAATCCAGCTGAAGCTTCTAGCTACCGTCCAATAAGTTTGCTTTCTTCAATAAGTAAACTTTTTGAAAAGATAATTTTGAATAGAATGATGCTTCACATCAATACGAACTCAATTTTTGCAGATGAGCAGTTTGGATTTCGCCATGGGCATTCAACTACTCATCAACTCTTAAGAGTTAACAATTTAATTCGTTCAAACAAATCTGAAGGCCACTCGACTGGAGTTGCTCTTCTAGACATAGAAAAAGCATTCGACAGTGTTTGGCATGAAGGTTTGATTGCTAAATTGAAAAAGTTTAATTTTCCACTTTACATTATGAAATTAGTTCAAAATTATTTAACTGACAGAACTCTGCAGGTAAATTATCAAAATTCCAAATCTAATCGACTACCTGTTAGAGCAGGAGTTCCTCAGGGTAGCATTCTTGGGCCTATATTGTATAACATTTTCACTTCGGACCTCCCTGATTTGCCTCAGGGTTGCCACAAATCTTTGTTCGCTGATGATACAGGCATTTCCGCTAAAGGAAGAAGTCTTCGTGTTATTTGCAGCAGACTGCAGAAAAGTTTAGATATTTTCTCTTCTTATTTACAAAAATGGAAGATTTCTCCCAACGCTTCCAAAACTCAACTTATAATATTTCCACATAAGCCTAGAGCTTCGTTTTTGAAACCTAGTAGTAGTCACATAGTCACTATGAACGGAGTTCCAATTTCCTGGTCAAACCAAGTGAAATATCTTGGATTAATACTTGACCAAAAATTAACTTTTAAAGATCACATTGAGGGCATTCAAGCTAAATGTAACAAATATATTAAATGTTTGTATCCTCTTATAAACAGGAAATCCAAACTTTGCCTGACGAATAAACTTCTAATATTTAAACAAGTTTTTAGACCGGCCATGCTTTACGCTGTGCCAATATGGTCTTGTTGTTGCACTACCAGGAAAAAAGCACTTCAAAGGATTCAGAACAAAATTCTGAAAATGATTTTGAAGTTGCCTCCCTGGTACAGTACAACCGAAGTACATAGAATTTCGAATGTTGAGACTTTAGCACAAATGTCCAACAAAATAATTAATAATTTCAGGCAAAAATCGTTGCAATCCTCAATTGCAACGATTAATTCCCTTTATACTTAGATAAGATTTAGTTTTAGTTTTTAGTTTTAAGATATCAATTGTTATACTGACATGCAGGTTAAAAAACCTGTTTAAAATACTGAATTGCCAAGACATGAACAATGTAAAAACACTTAGATATATATCATAACAATTAAGGCTGGTACGTTACTGCAGTAACTGGAGCACCTAGGTTAAAATGAAATGTAATTTATTTTGAATTTGGAACAAATAAAGAGTTAAAAAAAAAAAAAAAAAAAAAAAAAAAAAAGCGATTTTATGATTCGTGAGCGTTCACTCAGAGTGAGCACTAACGAATCGTAAAATCGCTGATTGCGATGCTCTGAAAGCAGAATCGACAGGTTTTATGAGTCAAACACATTCGTTTCAACCTTTTCTAGTAACTTACAAGGACATTTTATCATTATAACTTGTAATGATAGCATAATTCCGAAAAACAATTTTTTATAGCAAGTAAAGTCGTTGGTCCCCGGTTCATGAGTTGATGAGTCGATAGGTAGGGTCCAGGTGTGGGAGCTGCCTCCCGGGCGTCGGTAGCATTGGTGCTCTGCACGGAAAACAAATCAAAGAAAAAAAAAAAGATCTCACCATAGGAGGATAAATACGGCAACTTTACTACAATCCACATTCAATCAACTGAATGGCACCTCTCTCCTTGAATCTGAAAATGAAGCAAAAATGTGCACTAATTTCTCATAATCTATCAAATGTCAACTCTTAGCCCTTAATTGTTTGATTATGTGTTCCGTTTCTTTCGATTCGAGGACTTTTTGTCCCTGTTATTGACACTCGATGCAAAAAAAGGCCTGTGTACACATTTCAGCTCTCGCCTCCTCTTCTGGTAACAAAAAAGGAAAAGCCTTCAAAATATCTATTGAAACGAAAACCGGGTCGCTGGCATCTGGTTGCACACGGCTAGGGAAGAAAAACGCCACCCAATTTCGGGGGCCCGAGCAAAGCAGAACCGAAGTTGAAATTAGATTAATGTACACTCAAATTTCCATCACCGAAAACGAGGTTAAGCTGCTGCTCGGCGATTGGGGATAAAAAAAATGCCAGACTTTGGTTGGGACGGGGTTGCAATCGGTAGCAAAATGTAGAGCAAAACGGGTGATTTGACTGTTTTTATCTTCGGGAGTGATTTCGGAAAGGAAAGAATCGAAAAAAAACAGGAAACTTGCAATTTAGGATTAATAGGGATATTGAATGCCACCAATCAACGACCTCATGAGGGGTGAGAAAAAGGGACGGAATAAGAATTATTGATGATCTGATCTGTGATTTTCTTTTGTGTCGCTCTGTTCTATCCTGGCCGATGATGGAGAAGAGAATCGAACATGAAATCTGCCACAAGGCAGAAGTCAAGTGGGAAATTAACTTGAATCGGAAAATTGGAACGCGCTGCGGTTAGATTGATGATGCAAGATTGGCATATCTCAACTTCACAAGCTTTTGTCTTGCTGGATGTAATTTGGAATGGAAGTTGAAAAGCTTTTTGACTTTCCTGACTTAGTGTATCATTGTGCTGCCACATGTAGAAAGCTCTAAATTAAATAGCAAGTGCAGAAGTGCTCAAAGAACACTATGTTGTTTTTCGGAACTTTAACACCAGGATGAATAATGAAAGGTCTATTCAAATTTATCGATGGTACTAGTAACCTTTGATGAAACCTACAACATAAGAAAAATAATCAACTAGGTATAACAGCTATGAGCAATATCGAGTAAGTTTTCTAAATTATGTCATCCTGAAAATTGTTTAACCATCCAAATGCATTCAGAAATATATACCCAGTGTTTCCAGGCTAACAATGACCTCAACGCTCAAGAATGGTTAGTGCGTTAACCTGCCAAGTTTTATCCAAAGATCTAAAAATATCTCATTTACAAATTACCGTTTGCCATTTGCCTAACTCCGTTGACTTAACTCCTCATCGCCAGTAATAGAAAACATCTTTAATAAATTGAAATACCAAATCCCAAGTAAGTGCACCACCGTCGTCATCAAACTTTTTCCTTTTTTCCATCGAAATAAGCTAATTAACGCTACTGGCTGCTAAATTCGCCACCGTTCAAAGTTGGTTTCAATTTTATTTTTTTTCCAGTAACTTAAAACTTTTCCTAAGGGACCATGCATAAATTACGTAGCATTTTAGGGTGGAAGAAGAGTCTGCTGAATACGTGATCGGCCATGTCTTAGGTATAGTAAAATGCGCTACGACGGAGCGGGGGAGCTAAAATTGGTCAAAAATATGCTACGTCATTTATGGATGGTCCCTAACCGAGAAGAAGCAATCAACGCTCTCTACATTGTGGCAAGGAGGTACTGGTTGGGACGGTGGTGGGCTCCGAGATCCTTTGCCCCACATGGCCAAAGCGCACTCCGAACTAAATCCAGTTGCGCTGCCTGCTTTGGCGCGAGAGCTGGTGAAAGAGGTGGCGACGGCATTGCAGTGTTTCAGGAAGTAGTTCGTAATGAGCTTTTGATTTTCTAGTGGAGAACGCACTGCTCCATAAACCCGGACCATTCGTTGGTGGGATTGATACAACTTTTCCTTAACGTTCCACTTTTTTTTTTTTTTTTGCTCGGTGCTATCCGCGCCATTGTTGTAGTTAGTTATACTTTCGTTCTACCAGCTTCGCCTTCGAATTTTCAAGGGAGCGAGTGGCAGTATGGGAAAAGTTTCACCTTTTTACCGGAGAAAACATTGCGCTTGTGCTTTTCGTTTTAATTAGTTCGGACGGAGAAGCTAGGAAATGATTTTAAATTTAATAACATTTGCAAATATTTATTGCTTCTGTGTGAGTTTTTCTTTCCGCTTGGTGTTTCGTTTTGCGATTGACGGTGTGCAAGGCGGGTGCGGAGGCGAGAATCGTGAAATGTTTGCATCAGTTCCAGGGAAGTGGCACTTTTGAGTAGAAAGTTTTTGCTGTGTCTAACATTTTGCTTTCCGGACAGATGTGGAAAATGTAAATTCATCAAACGAATTACATTAACTGTTTCATTTGAAATCATCGTTCTAGTTAATTTCAAGCGCTTGTTTCGTCAACTTGACTGTTGTGAGTTCCCTACTTTGAAATAGTTTTTCAACCAATTAAAACCCTTATGCAAGCGTTAATCTCTATGATGACTGAGATGACAACGCAGTCAGCATAACATGTTGTATATTCGAGAAAAAAAAGTTCAGTGCCAACATTTCAAAGGGGCGTAATTGCTTTTGTAAACAATGGCTTTAGCCGTCGATTTCTCGCAACCAAAAGCTCGCTTCTCCAAATTAACAATGCTAGCTAGTAGAGGAAACATTATTCTACCTGTTGGTGTCATTATTTTTCATGAGTGAGCATTTATTCGCGAGAAATCGACGGCTAAAGTAATTGTTTACAAATGCAATTACGCCTCTTTGAAATGTTGGCACTGAGTTGTATCTTTTGATGACAACAGTAGTCCAAATTTGGAGATCTCAGTGAAACTTATTTTTGCCGAGATTTGCACAGCCGAGCTCGGTAGAAAAAAACTAAGTGTGTGCAGTAATGGTGTGGCTATATTAAATTCATCCAGATATAACAGTACACGGTAAGAAAAAAGTACCCAACGGCCAGTTCACTTTTACCTACTTTTGACTCATTTTCTCCTTCTAATGTTGTCAAAAAAGAAGGAGCAAAACCACCAATAGAGGGGAGGAAAGTGAAGGAACCCAACGTTGGGTATAATCATATTTACCTACTGTTGGGTACAACTAACTTACTTTTGGTTAAAAAGCTTGTGGAAAATTCCATACGAACTGCACACAAGTAAATGAAAATTACTTTGACCCGCTTTACCTACTTTTGGGTTCCTGCACTATAGTGCCGCGATGAGTGAAAAGAACTTAATTTTGGGTACTTTTTTCTAATCGTGTAGATTGACATCACCTCACCAGCTTGTTCTTTAGCAAAGTTCTAAAGATGATTTTGAAGTTGCCCCCCTGGTACAGTACAACCTACCAGTGAAAAGAAACTATTTTAAATTGGTTCACTACTTGACTAGCCTATTGGTCCCAAGCAAATCGATTAACGCACCCCATTCTAGTCGAAAATCTAGTACTACACAATGATTGTTCTGATTCGCTATGAAAGTTTGACAGATAAAATTAGGGGTTCGTGGATTTTCCTATGTTTCGAGGGGTGCAACGATTAGCTTGGGACCGAAGATAGTACCAGAGCTGAGTCAAAAAAGTAGAAGGGTCTGTGCCTAGGGGCACGAACGGAAGCTTGACGTAGGATCGCTAGTGGACGGAATAAATGTAAGAGCATTTAGTTCTTTTAATTGATCAATTATCTATTATCTCAACACTTTCCGTTTTTGAATTGTAGGCGTACAAAATTTGTTGTAATCTTTTTCAAAGAGAAAGTTGATTAATAGAATCAATCAAAATCACTTGCACCCCTGCTTCCAAGTTTGGTTACAAGATTACAACTCTGGAGAGCATTTTGTGTGGTCGTTGGGGGTTTGTGGTTCTGAATATGGACAAACAAGCACAGATAAATTCTATTCCAAGTTTTTACTGATGTAAGCTTGATGACCCTGAAAAGGGCCGTTTTATTGAAGAGGACATCCATGACCACTTACGCTTGGCGTGTTTAGTGAAGGTGACAGCTTCACGGACCTCATTTTTCAGGAACACCTTCAGCACACTTCGTAGATCAGACCGGAGATACATTTGACACCACCACGGCGAGCCAGACGACCGATGGCGGTTATCTCGAAGAACTTTGCGATGACGCTTGGCGCATACCATACCAGACCTTTTTCTTCTTGCCACGACCAGTCAATTGTTGCTTGTTAAGTGTGAAGATGTGGACTAGCCACCACCTTCCTACTGCTGCTATTGCTGTTCACCACGCCGTCCGAAGCGAAAATGAGCTAATGCCATTTTTTTTTTTTTTTAGTTAGTTTAAATGATCTTTATTTTAGTTTAACTTGGACGATTACCATATAAATTTTTACTAAGTGATTTAATTGCTTTCTTCATCTTTAGGTATGGGCAAAATTCAAAATTTGTTTTACAGAATTAGTCCTAGACTTAGTACACGGTCGACCACCTTGGTGGGATTGGTTTGTTTTGTTTTTTAGAATTTGAAGAGAAACTACTTAATACTACTATTTACAGCTTAAAACTAACCTACTCTACTATATACACTTAACCTACTATATACAAATTGCTTATTAAAGCATGTTCAGAAAGATTGCATTTTTGAATAAATTTAGTTGTCTATCATCAATTTTGGAATCTACTTTGGGAATTTCTGCCTCTTGATGGAGGTCTGCTATTCTTGTGTCGAATGGACGATCTAGGATCATCCTCAACACTCTATTCTGTGCAACCTGGATTTTGTTCCTGTGGGTCTGAGCGCACGATTCCCACACCGGGGCGGCATAGAAGATCGCGGGGGCTATGATCTGTTTGTAAACAGCCAGTTTGTTTTGCCTTGAGAGGCGGGATCTGCGGCAAATGAGCGGATACAAACACCTAACCAAGGCGGAGCACTTAACTAGGGTTTTCTCTATGTGCGAGCGGAACAGGAGCTTCTCATCGAACAACATCCCGAGATAAGTAACATCAGTGGACCACTCGACCCTTGTACCATCCATTATTACGGTACAGGAGGGAGACGGTTTAAGTTTTGGCGATTGTCTGTGAAGGAACATGATTGCTTGGGTTTTCGAGGCGTTGATTTTGATTTTCCACGTGGTGGCATAATCAGTAAAGGTGACAAGGCATCGTTGGAGCTTGTTCGTAATTTCACGAGGCATCCTACCCTTGACGGCTATCGCGGTGTCATCTGCAAACAGAAAGAACACGCAACCGTCTCCTAGAGGAGGGATGTCCGACGTGTAGATGCTGTAAAGCAGTGGTCCCAGCAGACTCCCTTGCGGAACACCTGCAGGGATCGGAAATTGTCCCGAAAGGGAACTATTCAACGACACCCTGAACGACCTTTGCTGGAGATAGTTACGGGTGATTTTCACAAGGTATGGTGGAAAGTTGGAGTTACAAAGCTTGTATATAAGTCCGTCGTGCCAGACATTGTCAAACGCCTTTTCGACGTCTAACAAGGCCATGGCTGTGGACTTGGATACAGCTTTGTTACTTCGGATGTTATTCATCACCCGCACTAGCTGATGATTGGTGGAATGCCCCTTGCGGAACCCGAACTGTTCCGGAAGAAGAATGTCATGTTCCTCCACAAACTTGTTTAGTCGGCTGAGGATCAATTTTTCGAACAGCTTGCTCAGCGCTGAGAGCAGGCTAATCGGTCTGTAGCTTGACGGTAGTGAAGGGTCTTTCCCAGGTTTGCGGATCGGGATGATTTTTGCCACCTTCCAGATGCTTGGAAAGTAGTGCAGCTCCAAGCATCTGTTGAGGATGGCAGCCAGCAACGAGTGCACCCTCGCGCTGAGATTTTTCAACTCTAGGTTGAATATTCCGTCAAACCCGGGAGCCTTCATGTTCGTACTGTGTTTCAGCGCTGAGCAAATTTGTTCCTCTGTAATCCGTTCTTCTGGAGGGACGGCACAAGGGGAGGCATCTAACGTCTGGACGCACTGCACAACCTGGTTCTCGAGTGGACTTGGGATTGTAGAGCCAAGCAAATGCGACTGGGCAATGTGCTCCCCAATTGCATTGGCCTTCTCTTCGTTGGTGATAAGCCGTTCGTCATTGACTCTAAGTGGTGGAATGGGCTTGGGGTGAGACTTCAGCACCTTGGCAACCTTCCAGAATGGTCTGGAACGGTCGTCCAGGTTCTGAACGAGCCGCCCGAAACTCTCGTTCCGGATTGAGACCATTCTGGAAGCGATCTGCCGATTCAGATCGACCATTTCGTATTTACGCTGCAGATCCCCAGTCCGCTGAAACTGGCGTCTACGAACATTTCTGAGCCGAATCAGGAGTTTGGTGTGGGAATCAATTGCTTGAAACTTACCCCTCACAGGAACTCGTCGAACGCACTCTTCGTCAGCCACGGATATGGCTTGATGGAGACCCTCCAGGGCCCGGTCGATGTCCTCCACTGTGTCGAGCGGTGGGTTGTCGTCGATGTGGCGGTCGACCACGCGTCGAAACTGGACCCAGTTGACTCGATGGTAGTCCTTCCGCTGGCACGGTGCAGGGGCCACGTTGTAGCCCAGCTCGGTCAGCACCGGTTGGTGGTCCGAACTCAGGTCGTTGACGGCAACCGGCTTGGCTAATCTGGTGTTTGCCAAGAACAGGTCCAGCGTCGATGGGTTGCCCGCCGGTGATGTGAAGGTTGGTTCGTCCGGAAACCAGACGGAATAGAGACCATGCTGGGAATGGTCGAATAGCAGGCGGCCGTTTTGGTTCTGCTGGTAGTTCCGCCAGGCCTCGTGCCGGGCGTTCAGGTCCCCTCCGATTACGAAGCGGGCATTGGTGCGGGTTATGATGGCAAGGTCGTTCTTGAACTGCTGTGCTGTACCATTGCTAACGGTACATTGCCGGGGGCAGTAGACAACGATGAACCGGACGTTTCCGGTCGATGTTTCCACCTCAACGCCGACGGCCTCGATGATGGAAGTGCGGTAGTGGGGTAGGGTGCAGTACTTGATGCCTTTTTTGATGATGACCGCGACACCGCCCCCCCTGGAGCTGATGCGATCAAGCCGGACAATGCTGTGGTCGGGCAGCCAGAAGCTGTCACCGGTCTTGAGGTGGGTCTCGGTGAGAAGGCCCACGTCGATGTCGTGCTTGCGGAGGAAGTCTGCAAGCTCAATGTTTTTCGCCCCTACGGAGCGAGCGTTCCAGTTGGCGATCTTTATGGGTTCACGGTCCATAATTAGCGACGAAGGAGATGATAGCTTGGAGCTGTTGTGTTCTTGTTGCGCAGGTGCGCTTGATGATGATGGCCTGGGCCAACAGTGTGACGATCTCATCCGTTGACAGCGGAGAATCGTCTGTAGCTTCACCGGTTGTACCGGCCAATCCCGGAGCAGAGGGATCCGTCGATGGCCCGGAGGCTTGACCGGGTACTGCAGCGGCAGCCAACTGTTGGTTGAGCGGGAGCGGCGGCAACACTGGAATTGGCCGTGATTGGACCGGTGATAACGGAGGAAAGTTCTGCGCGTTGTTTTCTGGAACCTTCTTGCGACCGGGCTGGCTGTTGGACGAGGCCTTCTTCCGGATCTCGGCGTATTCGGCCCGCTTCGGACAGGCCTTACTCGTGGCCTTGTGGGCGGCACCGCAGTTGGCGCATGTGGGAGTGGCTTCCTCGATGCTGTCGCAGTTGTCGATCTTGTGGTTTTTGCCGCATTTGATGCAGCGGCTGGCCATGCGGCAATTCCTGGTGCCGTGCCCGAACAATAGGCAGTTCGAGCACTGAGTGACGCCACGGTGGGTGGGTTTATACCGCTCCCACTTCACTACGATGTGGAACAGTGTGCGTGTCGTCTGGAGATCCTTCACGGTTGTGGAGTTCTTCTCCAGATGGACCAGGTAGAGCTGGTCACGATACTTGATGGCCTTGCTGCGGGTCATCTTGTGGACTTCGACCGGCTTGAGGCCGTTCGCCTTAATCTCGTCCATTAAGGTGGTGGTGTCCATGTCGTGGAGCCCGCGCAGCACCACTTTCAGCGGCTTGGTGGCCTCGATGTCGTGGGAGAAGTACTCCAGCTTCATTCTGTCCAAGAGGGCCTGAACTGCGTTGAAGTGTTTTTCGGCCGGGACCATCAGTTTGTAGCCTTCCGTGCACCGTTGAATGGTGCAGCGAAGGCCCTGCTTAATGTAGAAATCCAGCTGCTCCCATAGCCCGGGAGGGAAGCCCTTCACATAGAAGGGTGGCAACTTAACTTTTTTCGGCACCGTCTCAGGGTCCGACTGCGGCTGGGCTCCGTTCTGCAGGGCGGAGAACGGATTATTGCTCAGCAGCTTTTTTGCTGCTGATACGGTGGCGCTGCTGTCTTCAGGTCTGGGTCGTTTAGTTCCGGGAGGCCCCGGCTGCGGGTCCGCAACGCCTGTCGGGATGGGCAATGGGGTTTTCTTCTGCTTCTTCTGGGCTGGCTCGGTGGTCGCGCCGTCTCCTGGGAGAGTCTGTTTTCCCGGTAAACCGGCACTCGCGTTACCGAGCGATTTCTTACCCATGCTCCCAGCGCCCAGCGCTCTTTTATATATTTACAGGTTAAAGCAGAATGATGTGCAACCAAGTTTTATAAAAGCTACAAAGACTCCTCCCATTATGAGTAGTTTGCTATCAAGTATCGACACTGGTTCTTTTCTTTTTGCGTACACGGCGAATGAGAACGACCCAAATTTGAGTTGAGTTCACTCATAATCGCCAAAAGTGCAGGAACTCAGCGATGAGTAAATTTTTCTCGTGGTTTCCATGGAAAACCTAAAAAATCTGCCAAAAAATGAGGAAATTGACGAAAATTTTATTCAGTCTCGGAGTAGTACCAATAGACTGAGTGAATCCAATCTTTACTTTTCTCAAATTCGGGAATTTTTCCCTGGAACATCCTGGAAAAACCTTGGAAAACATGAGGCAAATTTACTCATCGCTGAGTTCCTGCACTTTATTACTTATTTCTGAGATAACTAAACTCAAATTTGGGTCGTTCTCATTCGCCGTGATATCACCTTGAAATATATCGGCACCGGTGGTTAGCGTGATTACCTCTCATCCCAGCAGGCCTGGGTCCAATCTCAGTCGGCGCCACCGGCATGTTCTAAGGCATAACATCTCTGATCACGCCTTCCTTCGGGAAGTAAAGCCGTTGGTCCCCGATTGAGTTGATGGGTCGATTGGAAGGGTCCAAGTGTGGGAGCTGACTCCCTGGCGTCGGTAGCATTGGAACTCAGTACGGAAAACAAATCTCCCGTCACTTTTCAATAGGTCCTATCTACATTGATCGATTCTTTTCATCGACACTCTCTTTCGTAAATAACTCGGCTTCACAAATGTTTCCTGCCGTATTCGTCGAATTAGATGCTACACAGCTAAAAAAAAGTGGTTTAAATGGAGCGCCATATATCACACAAATTTAGATTATAGATCGTGTACATTTAAGAGACATGTCATGCAATATCCCATATATTGTATTCAACTGTAAACTTTTGTTTGCAACATTTCTTGCAAGTTGCTAGTTTACGTGAAAAGGTAGTTTACATGTATGAATGTTTGCATGCATGGATGTTTACATCGCCAGTAAAATTCAGAATTTTTTGGTGTGAAGTTATGCACTTCAATCTTGACAATGCGACACCGAGCGTATTCTTGGCTTTGTGTGTCTTGTCCCCCCGTCTCGATGACAACGAAACCTTACCCCCAAGCTCCTTCCCTGATCATATAATTCGATAATGTACCTCTTTAACCTCGAGTAAGCCGCGAGTATTCGGCACTACTCCTACTAGACATAGAATTTAGTGAATTTTGTTACAAACAAAGAACAATGAACTATCGGCTCCGTAATGCTAACGTGATTGAGCCTTCCAAACAAGCGAACTAGCTAAAAAAAAAGAACAGTCGCTGACTCACAAGGAGCTGAACGTCTTCTATGGAAAATGGCACAAGCGAAGCGGTTCGCAGCGGGAATCCGGATTCTCCGACAGAGACCCACCGGTACAATCCAGCCCAAGGTTGACAAGGATAGTGACCTGGACAAACTCCGAATACTCCGGGCATGAAGGCCGAACAAAGGAAGCTGACTTCCTCCCGTTCGAGTTACGATTTCCCATTATTCTTCCAAGAAGACATCCGATCACCATCAGGTTATTGGAATACTATCATCAGAGATTCGGCCATGCAAACCGAGAAACTGTTACAAACGAGTTGCGGCAAAGGTTCTACATCCCGTATATAAGAGCGCAGATCAAGAAAGTGATGCGAGATTGCATATGGTGTAAGGTGCACAAATGTCGGCCAAGAATTCAACGAATGGCACTGCTTCCGGTTCAACGGCTTACACCAAATTTGCGTCCGTTTAGTTTCACGGGGGTGGACTTCTTCTGTCCGATCGTAGTCACAGTCGTCCGTCGTACAGAGAAACGTTGGGTGTCTTTGTTCACCTGTTTTACAACTAGAGCCGTCCACTTAGAATTGACAAACAGCTTGTCAACACAGAGTTGCGTAATGACCATCCGCCGATTTGTTTGTAGACGTGGAATGCCAATTGAATTCTTTTACGACAATGTTACAAATTTTGTCGGTGCGAACAAAGAGGTAACCAGAAGGATAAACGAGTTTTTAGTTAAATGATCTTTATTTCTTGTGTTTGTGTGGTTTACATGTATGAATTTTTTCAAGTGACACAGATGCGTCTTTTCAACTTTAGTACAGTGAGATTTTAATTATTATTTACAGTTTCTAGTCCTATCAGGCCTATTTTAAAGTATGACCACCTTGGTGGGATTGGTATGATTTGAATTGGAAAAAGGAGTCTACTTATAACTACTATTTACAACTACAACTAACCTACAACTACTATATACACCTAACCTACTATATACAAATTGCTTATCAAAGCATGTTCTGATAAATTACATTTTTGTGCAAATTTAGTCTTAATTTCGTTAATTTTGGAATCTATTTTGGCAATGCCTGCCTCTTCATGTAAATTTGTTATTCTAGTGTCGAAAGGACGATCAAGAACCATCCTCAGCACTCTATTCTGAGCGACCTGAATTTTGTTCCTGTGAGTCTGTGCACATGATTCCCACACCGGAGCTGCGTAGAGGATCGCAGGTGCTACGATTTGTTTGTAGACGGCCAGTTTGTTCACCCTTGAGAGGCGGGATCTGCGGCAAATCAGCGGAAACAGACACCTAACCAAGGTAGAACACTTGACTACAGTTTTCTCTACATGCGAACGGAAGAGGAGCTTTTCATCGAACAACATCCCGAGATAGGTTACTTCGGCGGACCACTCAACCCTTGTGCCATCCATGATTACAGTACAAGATGGAGCCGGTTTCAGTTTGGGCGATTGCCGATGGAGGAACATGATCGCTTGTGTTTTGGTGGCATTGATTTTGATTTTCCACGTGGTGGCATAATCAGCAAAGGCGTTAAGGCATCGTTGAAGTTTGTTCGTTATTTCGCGAGGCATCCTTCCTTTGACGGCTATTGCGGTATCATCTGCGAACAGGAAAAACACGCAACCGTCACCGAGGGGAGGAATGTCGGAAGTGTAAATGCTGTAAAGCAAGGGGCCCAGCAGACTACCTTGCGGGACTCCTGCTGGGATCGAAAACGTGTCTGAGAGACAACCATTCAACGATACCTTAAACGACCTTTGCTGGAGGTAGTTACGGGTGATTTTAATAAGATGTAAAGGAAAGTTGAAGTTACAAAGCTTGTACACAAGTCCATCATGCCAAACATTGTCAAACGCCTTTTCAACGTCTAACAAGGCCATGGCTGTGGACTTGGATACAGCTTTGTTACTTCGGATGTTATTCAACACCCGTACTAGCTGATGATTGGTGGAGTGCCCCTTTCTGAATCCAAACTGTTCCGGAAGGAGAATGTTATTTTCCTCGACAAACTTGAGCAAACGATTGAGAATGAGTTTCTCGAACAATTTGCTCAGCGCTGAAAGGAGGCTGATTGGTCTGTAGCTTGAAGGCAATGTTGGATCCTTACCGGGCTTGCGGATTGGTATGATTTTTGCTACTTTCCAGATGCTTGGAAAGTAGTGCAGTTCCAAACATCTGTTGAAGATAGCGGTTAGAAGAGACTGCATTTTCATGCTGAGTCTCTTCAAGATCAAGTTGAATATACCGTCAAACCCGGGAGCCTTCATGTTCTTGGTGCATTTCAGCGCTGAGCAAATTTGTTGTACTGTAATCATATCCGCCGGAGGCACGACACAAGGGGAGACACCTAGGTTTTGAACGCATTGCACAACCTGATCATCGAGCGGACTTTGGATATTCGAGCCAAGCAAATGCGATGAAGCGACATGCTTGCCGATCGCATTTGCTTTCTCCTGTGGGGTGATTAAAAGCCGATCGTCATCATTTTCGACTTTGAGAGGTGGAACGGGTTTGGGATGATTTTTCAGGACCTTGGCTACCTTCCAGAATGGTCTGGAGCGGTCGTCCAGATTCTGGACAACACGCCCGAAACTTTCATTTCGGAGTGAGTCCATTCTGGAAGCAATCTGCCTGTTCAGATCGGCCATTTCACGTTTTTTGCCCAGGTCTCCAGTCCTCTGAAACTGGCGTCTACGCACATTTCTCAATCGAATCAATAATTGGGTGTGGGAATCAATAGCAACAAACTTACCCCTCACAGGAACTTGTCGAACGCATGTCTCGTCAGCCTCGGATATGGCCTGTTGGAGTCCTTCCAACGCCCGGTCGATGTCATCTACGGTGTCGAGCAGTGGATTTTCATCGATGTTGCTGTCCACCATTCGACCGTACTGCACCCAGTTGACATGGTGGTAGTCTTTACGCAGGCAGCCTCTAGCAGGAACCACGTTGACACCGACTTCAGTCACCACCGGTTGGTGGTCGGAGCTGAGATCGTTGTGCGCCTCCGGCTTGGATAGCCCGATGTTTGACAGGAAAAAGTCTAGCGTGGAGGGATTTCCCGCTGGAGAGATGAAAGTTGGTTCGTCCGGAAATTGCACTGTGTACAATCCATGTTGTGCGTGGTCGAACAATAGACATCCGTTTCGATTCCTCTGGTAGTTCCGCCAAGCTTCATGGCGGGCGTTCAGGTCGCCCCCAACGATGAATCGGGAGCTAGTACGGGTGATGGCGGTCAGGTCCTTCTTGAATTGGATTCCTAATCCGTTGCTTGCGGTACACTGGCGTGGGCAGTAAACAGCGATGAACCGGACGTTTCCAGTTGGTGATTCCACCTCCACACTAATGGCCTCGATGATAGAAGTGCGGATGTGGGGCAGAGTGCAAAACTTGATTCCCTTTCTGACGATGACCGCTACACCACCCCCCCTGGAGCTGGTGCGATCAAGCCGGATAATGTTGTGGTCAGGCAACCAGAAGCTGTCACCGAACTTTAGGTGGGTTTCGGTTAGAAGACCCACGTCGATGCTATGCTTGCGGAGGAAGTCGGCAAGCTCAATCTGTTTAGCTCTTACAGAGCAAGCGTTCCAGGTAGCGATGGTTAGCGGTTTAGACACCATATTGGATGATGAACTTACCGAGCACTTGGATCTGTTCGGGCTTATTGCGGCACTTACGTAGAGCACCGGTCATGTTGATAAAAATCTCCATCAGTTCGTCTGCTGAGAACAGATTGGGATTGTTTGTTTGAGCTGTTGGTTGCCTCCAGAATCCAGGGGGGGATGGAGAGCTTTGTCCAGCAGAAGATCCAGACGTTTCTTGAGGGGGCGCGGATCGCACCCTGGGATTCGCTTGTCCACGAAGAGGTGGAAAGTCCTCTGTCCTGAAAGCCGGGGCCTTATCCTTCCTTCGTGCTGGTTGATTGTTGGTGGACGCTTGATTTCGGATGCGCTTGAAATCCTCGCGTTTAGGGCACTGCTTGTTGGATCCTTGGTGAGCACCACCACAGTTGGCGCATTTGGACGCCACAGCTTCATCCGCAGCACATTCGGAGGTGGCATGGTCTTGAGCGCAATTTCCGCAGCGTGGCTTAATGTTGCAGTTGCGGGTACCGTGTCCGAAGTTCAGACACCGCTGGCACTGAGTCACATCGCGATGGCCGCCACGGTATGGCTCCCAGCGAACGATGATGGAATTGATGGACCGGATGGCTTTCAGTGCGTTGAGCGTCACCGTTCCCTTCTGGAAGTGTACCAGGAAAAGGCTATCCGGATACGCCTTCACATTCTCGTCTCTTCTTGTCATTCGATAGACGGCACTTGGGGCCAGCTTGTACCGGTCCCTGATTTCTGATTCGATAAACTTCGGGTCGAAGTTTGGTAGGCCCCTGATGACGACCTTGAACGGCTTCTCACCGGGAATGTCGTGGGTAAAGAATTCCACCTTGGAAGTCCTCAGGTGGGCGACGACCACGTCAAACTCCGTTTTGGTACGGAGCATCACTTTAGTGCCGACTCTGCCCAACTTGTATTCGGCTTTAACACCCAGCGTCGCTAGATCCGCAATTAGCACATTAAGATGGGCATTTTTCACTACCAATGGAGGTAGCTTCACTTTTGCCGTGCTCATTTCGGCAGTATTCACGGTTTCGGCAGCGTCACCGAAATCTCCAACATCGCTGATGTTCGTCGCAGTGACATCGGACTGGCCTCGGTTCTTCTTCCTCTTCTTACTGCGTTTTTCCAACACAGCTGGCTGGATATTCCCATCCATGGGGAGAACAGCAAACCTGTTCGAGGTAGGCACACCGGAGCTTCCTTCTCCGGGGTTCTGGACCTTCGCCGGGCTTCGCGACCGATGCTTCTCCATTACGGGGCACACACACACGCACGACAAACCGCGAAAGAGAGAGCGCGAACACTATCGCAATGAACTTTTCAAACAACTCGAGAGAGCGAGCAAAGACCGAACTGTACTGCTTGACGTACAAGCAGAGAATGAGAAGGATAAACGAAAAATGCTGTGATACTTATACTGACGCAAGGACCAGATGGAGCTTCATTCTCTGCTTGTACGTCAAGCAGTACAGTTCGGTCTTTGCTCGCTCTGTCGAGTTGTTCTAAAGTTTCTAGTTTGTTCCAAACATTCGCAGTTTAATCGCGTCGTCAGTAGTGTCGGTCGCTTCGTGTGATGGGAAGACAGCGCTCCCGGAGCAGGCTCCGAGAGAAAACGGAGAAGAAGAACAGCGGTGAGGGTAGCTTGAGTGTACCTATTTCGAATAGGTACGCTACTCTTCCCACCGATGTAGGGAATACCACCTCAGCCACGGTGAAGCGGTCAAAGAAGAGGAAGAAAAATCAAGGCCAGTCCGATGGTGCGAGTGGACGGGACGATGCCACCGCGACGAATGTCAGCGTCATTGGTGATTTCGGCGACGCCGTCGACAACGAAACTGCTGCCACCCCGAGTGCAGCAAAAATGAAGCTTCCTCCACTGGTGGTTAAGCAAGTCCCACTTAACACGCTGATTGGCGATCTTTCATCGCTGGGCGTTGCAGCTGAGTTTAAGCTCGGCAGGATCGGCACCAAGGTGATGCTCCGAACAAAAGCGGAGTATGAAGTGGCCGTGAAATATCTGAAGGATATCAAGGCGGAATTCTTCACGCATGACATCCCCAGTGAGAAGCCCTTCAAGGTAGTCATCAGGGGTCTACCTAACTTCGACCCCAAGATGGTCGAAGCCGAAATCAACCGGTACAAGCTAGCCTCAATCGCTGTCTTCCGAATGACAAGGAGAGACGAAAACGTGAAGACGTACCCGGATTGTCTTTTCCTGGTGCACTTCCAGAAAGGGACGGTGACGCTCAATGCGCTACAAGCCATCCGATCAATCTGCTCCATCATCGTACGGTGGGAGCCATACCGTGGCGGCCATCGTGACGTAACGCAGTGTATGAGGTGCCTCAATTTTGGACACGGTACCCGCAACTGCAACATCAAGCCACGCTGCAGCAACTGCGCTCAAGAACACGCCACTTCCAACTGCCCTGCGGATGGAGCCGTGGCGATAAAATGCGCTAACTGTGGTGGTGCACATCAAGGTTCCGACAGACAGTGCTCCAAACGCGAGGACTTCAAACGCATCCGAAAGCAGGCGTCAAGCAACAATCAACCAGGACGCAAGAAGGACAAAACCCCAGCATTCAGGACGGAGGATTTTCCGCCTCTTCGTGCTCCCCAGCAAAGGCAAGCGAATTCGCGGGTGCAACCCGCCCCCCCTCAAGAAGCTTCCGGTGATTTTGCTGGCCAAAGCTCTCCATCCCCCCCTGGATTCTGGAGACAACCAACAGCGCAAAACAACAACCCCGATCTGTTCTCAGCGGATGAACTGATGGAAATTTTCGTCAACATGTCCGGTGCTCTTCGTAAGTGCCGCAATAAGCCCGAACAGATCCAGGTGCTCGGTAAGTTCATCATCCAGTATGGCGTCTAAACCGCTAACTATCGTCACCTGGAATGCTTGTTCTGTAAGAGCAAAAGAGATTGAGCTTGCCGACTTCCTCCGCAAGCACAGCATCGACGTGGGCCTTCTAACCGAGACCCATCTAAAGTCCGGCGACAGCTTCTGGTTGCCTGACCACAACATTATCCGGCTTGATCGCACCAGCTCCAGGGGGGGGTGGTGTTGCGGTCGTCGTCAAGAAAGGAATAAAATACCACACTCTGTCCCATATCCGCACCTCTATCATCGAGGCCCTTGGTGTGGAGGTGGAGTCGTCGACTGGATACGTCCAGTTCATCGCCGTCTACTGCCCTCGACAGTGTGCCGCCAGCAGTGGACTAGCGGTTAAATTTAAGAAGGACCTGTCCACCATCACCCGTACCGGTTCCCGCTTCGTTGTTGGAGGAGATCTGAATGCTCGTCATGAGGCATGGCGGAACTACCAGCAGAACCAGAACGGTCGTCTGCTGTTCGACCATTCGCAGCATGGGCTGTACTCCGTTTGGTTCTCGGACGAGCCAACATTCATCTCACCGGCAGGCAACCCATCGACGCTAGACCTGTTTCTTTCAAATACCGGCTTGTCCAAGCCGGTAGCCTTAAACGAACTCAGCTCCGACCATCAACCGGTGGTGGCTGAACTGGGATACAACGTAGCTGCTGCTCCAAGCCTGCGCAAGGACTACCATCGCGTAAACTGGGCCCAGTTTGGACGCGTGGTAGACAGGCACATCATCGACAACCCGCCGCTTGACTCCGTGGAGGACATCGACCGAGCGTTAGAAGTACTCCACCAAGCCATAACCGTGGCTGACGAGGAGTGCGTCCGACGAGTTCCTGTGAGGGGTAAGTTTATTGCCATTGATTCCCACACCCAACTCTTAATTCGCCTGAGAAATGTTCGTAGACGCCAGTTTCAGAGGACTGGAGATCTAGCGAGGAAACGTGAAATGGCCAATCTGAACAAGGAGATTGCTTCCAGAATGGTCTCACTCCGGAACGAAAGTTTCGGGCGGCTTGTCCAGAATCTGGACGACCGCTCCAGACCATTCTGGAAAGTTGCCAAGGTCTTAAAGACGCACCCTAAACCCATTCCGCCACTAAAAGATGAAAATGATGACGATCGGCTCATAATCACCCCTCAGGAGAAAGCAAATGCGATTGGTGAGCATATTGCCAAATCGCACTTGCTTGGCTCCAACATCCAAAGTCCGCTCGAAGTTCAGGTTGAGCAATGCGTACTCAACCTTGATTCCTCGCCTTGTGCCATCCCTCCGGAGGATAGAATCACAGTGGAACAGATTTGCTCAGCGCTGAAATGCACCAAAAACATGAAGGCCCCCGGGTTTGACGGAATATTCAACCTAGTGTTGAAAAATCTCAGCATGAAGGTTCACTCTCTGCTGGCTGCTGTCTTTAACAGATGCTTGGAACTGCACTACTTTCCAAGTATCTGGAAGACAGCGAAAATCATACCTATCCGCAAACCCGGGAAGGACCCAACGCTAGCTTCAAGCTACAGACCAATCAGCCTCCTTTCAGCGCTGAGCAAATTGTTCGAGAAACTCATTCTCAATCGTTTGCTCAAGTTTGTCGAGGAAAATAACATTCTCCTTCCGGAACAGTTTGGTTTCAGAAAGGGGCACTCCACCAATCACCAGCTAGTGCGGGTGATGAATAACATCCGAAGTAACAAAGCTGTATCCAAGTCCACAGCCATGGCATTGTTAGACGTTGAGAAAGCGTTTGATAATGTCTGGCACAATGGGCTTGTATACAAGCTTTGTAACTTCAACTTTCCATCACATCTGGTTAAAATCACCCGTAGCTACCTCCAGCAAAGGTCGTTTAAGGTATCGTTGAATGGTTGTCTTTCCGACACGTTTTCCATCCCTGCAGGAGTCCCGCAAGGCAGTCTGCTGGGACCCTTGCTTTACAGCATTTACACTTCCGACATTCCTCCCCTTGGAGACGGTTGCGTGTTTTTCCTGTTCGCAGATGATACCGCAATAGCCGTCAAAGGAAGGATGCCTCGCGAAATAACGAACAAACTTCAACGATGCCTTAACGCCTTTGCTGATTATGCCACCACGTGGAAAATCAAAATCAATGCTTCCAAAACACAAACAATCATGTTCCTCCATCGGCAATCACACAAACTAAAACCGGCTCCCTCTTGTACTGTAATCATGGATGGCACAAGGGTTGAGTGGTCCGCCGAAGTAACCTATCTCGGGATGTTGTTTGACGAAAAGCTCCTATTCCGCTCGCATGTGGAGAAAACCGTAGTCAAGTGTTCCGCCTTGGTTAGGAGTCTGTATCCGCTGATTTGCCGCAGATCCCGCCTCTCAAGGGTGAACAAACTGGCCGTCTACAAACAAATCGTAGCACCTGCGATCCTCTACGCAGCTCCGGTGTGGGAATCATGTGCACAGACTCACAGGAACAAAATTCAGGTCGCTCAGAATAGAGTGCTGAGGATGGTTCTTGATCGTCCTTTCGACACTAGAATAACAAATTTACATGAAGAGGCAGGCATTGCCAAAATAGATTCCAAAATTAACGAAATTAAGACTAAATTTACACAAAAATGTAATTTATCAGAACATGCTTTGATAAGCAATTTGTATATAGTAGGTTAGGTGTACATAGTAGTTGTAGGTTAGTTGTAGTTGTAAATAGTAGTTATAAGTAGTCTCCTTTTTCCAATTCAAATCAAACCAATCCCACCAAGGTGGTCATAATTTAAAATAGGCCTGATAGGACTAGGAACTGTAAATAATAATTAAAATCTCAAATGTACCAAAGTTGAAAAGACGCATCTGTGTCACTTAACAAATTCATACATGTAAACCACACAATCACAAGAAATAAAGATCATTTAAATGGCAGATGGAGTTTCAATCTTCCTTCTGCTCCAGATATGGGTGGGGTCTGGGAAAGACTCGTCCGTTCCGTGAAGGAAGCGATGAAGGTTTTCGATGACGGTCGGAAGTTGACAGACGAGATCCTGCTGAAGCTGAGGATTTGATAAAAACGAGGCCGCTGACATACGTATCGCAGGAATCAGCAGAAGTTGAAGCATTAACGTCGAAACAATTTATACGCGGGTTGTCATCTACTGATGGTGACACTTGGAAGCCGACAACTGGAGAAGCTGATGCTTTGCGTGATAATTATAAATGTTCGCAGAGGTTGGCGGATAAGCTTTCGTTTCGTAGGAGTTCGGATGGGCGCACAAGACAGGCCGTTGTGCGCACATGCAAGGGTGTGTATCGACGCCCTGTGGCAAAGCTGGCGGTGTCAGAGTTAAGAGATGTGAAATCTAGTTTCTTGCAGTCTGCGCAAGAGTTATGGGAGGGGCTGTTGAAGCATCGCACACTACTAAGTCCTCACCAACACATGTACTGGTAGAAACCGTACCATCTGATTGGAATGACTGTGCTTCCTGACCTGTCAATAGGTAGGACGCGGGTAGGACATCAAAACAAAACAAAAATTTTTGCCGTAATGTGGTTGGTGAATTGTGTAACAAGAGAATATTATTGAATTTAGATAGTAAAAATTGCCGTATAGAAAGGTATGTCTCCATATTTCGCGTCCAACTCTGACAAGTGAGCTTGGAATTCTCGATGATTGAGAGCATGCGATCGAATGAAATTAACGACCTTTATGATTTTCCTGGTGTATGATTAAGTGGTACTGCATGAACCGTTCACTAATGCCTTGTTGTTTCCGGAGATGAGCAATGGCACCCTCATGCTTCCCTGTGAGGTCGGACAAAAAATAAATGCCCTGTGCTTAAAAAAGTATACCTACCAATCATTGCTGGAGCACCGTCGATGATCGCACTTGACAGTTTCGAAAACGCCAAGTTTGTTTAGAATCAAGGATAGAGCGTTGAAAATATCAACACCTTTAGTAGTGACTTTGAGCGGAAATAAACATGCCAGCTTTTCGGTAACCTCAAATATTCTGGAAACACCTCTAACAAAAACCACCAGCTGAGCAGTGTCTGAAATGTCCGTACTTTCGTCCAATGCCACCGAAAATAAACAAAATTTGCAGCTCTTTCCTTCAACGTATTTTTCATATCACCAGCAATCTCTTTAACTCTACGAATAATCGTGGCTCGCGATAGAGAAAAATTTCAAATATTCACCGTCCGTAAAAGGTTTTGAGTATGTGATATTTTTTTTCCGCAACAACATAGCTGGCTTTAATTCACATTTCACTTTCATTTTTCCGATTACTGAACACGTTTTGCTGACATCGCAGTTTTTCTTTTAGTTCACTTGCCTTTTCTGAACGGTATTTTCCAGTAAATTTGTCCATTTTTGAAGCATGCTTTGTATCGTAATTGCGTTTTAAATTCAACTCCTTCGCAATTGCCACTGATTCTTTGCAAATTAAACGGCCCCAGAAAATCAATGGCAACCTCTGACCACCCTTCTGTAGGCCTCTTGACACCATCTGTTTTCAAAGCTTGCATAAGCTCTTGGAGCGTCGTATCATTCGGTCACTTAGGGGCTGTTCATTAACTACGTAGACAGTTTTTTTGGGATTCTTGACCCCCGCTCCCCTGCGTAGACAATTGTTCATACATTTTTTTTAATTTGTATGGGCCGTGGATAGTTGTCGACCCCCCCCTCCCCATAAACTGTCTACGTAGCTTATGAACAGCCCCTTATATGAAATCATTTAATACTACAGCACCGGAAATTGAGTGTTCTGTTAACTGACGGATGTAGGCATCCCTTGATATGTCGAATGTTTTCGGGAACACACCGACAATCGAGATAATGAATCAATGAAAACAATGCTTCAAAGGTACATTCAGTAATGAAAGATTGAAATGAAAAGTAATAATACAGAGCATTTCCTAAAAACTTTGACTATCCCCTCGGTTATCTGGGTAATTTGAAAATGTATATAAACACTTTGACAAATCAATGTCCACTTGGATTTTGAAATATTATACAAACACTTCAAACTCCAACAAAAAAGTTCAACTTTCGAGACTAAAATCACATATGCTATGTAAAGACAGAACTAGGATAAATGATCTTATGTGGAATCTACGGTTAATGTTTAAAAGTTTCTATGAATTATTTGTCGACATCCCAGACAACCATAAATCGTAAAATAATGTTCAAACAGTATCGTGAATTGTCGCATATAAGAATGGCATACATCGCATTATGTTTAAGTTAAATCGTATAGAATGAAAATTTCCGACTTATATGCGGAGACTCATTTTTCTGTCGAGCTGTATCATAAATTATATCGGATTACATCGTAAGACTTTTCAAACTGATTTGTTATTACAGATTCAATCTGTATGATGTTAAATCAACTCGTTTAAAATTAATTTAGAATTTGCTTTTGTACGCATAAGCCATTTCTGCGCATTCCATACGATTTGTTTGTTTGTATATATGTTTGTATATCACAAAAAGAACTTTGAATATGCGTGCATTATGTTCATCTGGGATATTTATTACCTTTTAAACATTCACAAATACAGTCACTTATGTAATTGTTCTCTAAAACAAAAATCAATGATTTGACAATTCTAGGATGGATTCTGTTGTGGAGTAAAGCAAATTCAAAAATGAAGAAGGGGGCCTCCAAAGTAACGACAATGCGCAATGCCATGATCAAAACTACAATCATCACATTCACTCAAGCGTCGTCTCGTTAATTACATTCCATCCATTTATTCATCGGTCGTATTTATAAAAAATGCACATTCAGAATCCACCCATATTTACCTACCTACCTACTGCAATGTAGTCTCATGTACCACAAAGAGTAATGGCGGCAATTTCGCTCAGAAACAAGTTAATGTAGTAACACAGCGTTATTAAACGAAAAGTTCAACCCACTTCAAGAGTCATCTCACCCACACGAGCGGTCCACCCCCATTCATTCCCACGCAAACACACAAGAGAAAATGGGAACATGTGCCTGCAATATCCTGCCCACCGGGAATTAATTTGAAACCATAAATTTATAGTTACAACGAAAAACGGGGACGACACGAGTGCGACCTGTGAATACGTGTGTAAAATATTGGAAAACGGTGCTTCCGGAAGAGGACCTTTGGCGTTGCTTTCTGCGTGGACTTCAGCCGGAGGGCGAGCATCGCTTGATGGTTGTCTGGGAAACCGGGTTGTATTAATTTAATTAGCTTCGCTAGCCAATAGTGGCGTGATGAGCTTACTTATATGTATGGAACTGGGGGGTGAGACAACCTGGGTGAATACGTCAACCTATGTGTTGATATTTTAATTTACTTGGAACAGCCCCAAAAACATACATAAGCCGTAGAACTAACATTTTTCAGCACAAAAAGCTTTATCTTTTACTTGTATTAGATTTTAAAAATAATTTAATTGTTTCGTTGATATTAAGAAGTATTTGCAAATACATCTAAATTGTCTTGCCCCTTGGTGCGAAACAATTTGAAGCATATGAGATTAGAGGTTCATTCAATTAGGATGTGTAATTCGGGTGGAACAGGCGGGGCCTTTGATTTTGTTGTATGGAAATTTGAATCCAACTCATGGTGAGGTTCGATTACAGTGACAGTAGATGCCTATAACAAGCCAATTTCAATGCGTTCACCATATTCGGTACAACCATTTACGCAAACCATTTGTTTTAGTATTCATAACGCCTCGCAATTTCGGTTGGACTAGTCGGGTGAATTGGGGGAGCTCCATAAGTCATAACAAAGCTGCACGTCACTGGCAGGTTGTCTGTGCGAAAACAGACACAGGCGCTAAACAATGCAACGACAACATCGTGCTTACATCGTAAATCATTTTCAATTTGTATTCAAATACAAACAGGCGGTTTCTCTACAAATAACAGAAACTTTCTCCGTTACGCAAAAATGACCCCTACTCAGACGGTCAGTTATTGATCCATAAGCGAGATAAATTTAGCATTATAATTTGGAAGTTTTTAAAAAAATGTCGTAGTTAATTATTCTCGAAGGTTGTCCGTCTCAATGAATACCATGCAAATTAATTGAAATATCTTTCACATAGTAGGTATTTCACATTTTTTTCCTCGATTTGTTTTCCGTCGATCGGCCCATCAACTCGTGGACCGAGGACCAACGGTTTTACGTCCCGTGATCAGAAATTATATGCCTCAGAAAATCCCGATGGCACTGACTGGGATTTAACCCAGGCCCTTTGGAGTGAGAGGCAGTCACGCTTACCACTACACCACCGGCACCGCTAGGTATTTCACTTATTGTCCAATTTGAGTCAAGTAATCTTTTCTCCCACTTACCAAATCTCGCCGGCACCTCTCGGAACAAATTTGAAATATGGTAATAATTTACTCGACAAATTACTGGCCTGTCAAGAGCGCTCAAAATTGATGACACCCCCATCAAGATCTGTTCTTCCGTGTTTTCCCGAGACGAAATAAATGAGAAAAAGCAAAAAGCACATAAAAAGTCAAACGCTTCTTTCCACCAAGAGCCGGGTAGTGAAAGTGGGGAAATATGCTAAACTCATTTCATCTCTCCCAGCGACGCAACGCCGGGAAAATAGCGAAACATATAGCAAAGGGAAGAGAAGGCATTTCGAGTGAAACAAACGACTATCAATATTAAAATTGACACGGGCATATTTTTAGTCGCCTGCGAAGGTTGCAACCGTTTCTCTTTGTACTTCGAAAAGAACTTGTCAACTTGGTGACACGAGGATTTGCGGAATTCGCCGAGGATTTACCGAGCTAACTGAGTGCGAAAAAAGGATTCATGGATTGATGCGGATCATTCCGGAGGCACCGAAGCGTATGATTGCCATCTAGGCCTTCATCTCACTCAGGACGGATGAAATCAATTCCAATTTTAAACGGCGACATTTTCCACGCTTAAAGCCCGGGAACCGGGGACTTTTGACATCTGGATTGTTGGAAAACACTTCCACACCAAACCCGTATCAAGAACGGTTTCTCCCAGCCCGTCGTCGGTGTTTGATAAAGCGTGAAACGATGCGCTCTCACCATTTTCCTTGGCTCAGCAAAATCACTGATTGATTAAATTATCATAAATTCTCGGATCGTTTCGTGGAAATAAAAATCAGCAGCGATTGCGAATCGAAAGGGTACGACGTCGATGATGACGACGACGACAACAGCATCATCATCGCTCGAAACGAGTAGGTACCTCCCTACCTACCTACATACTCTACAGCAGCATCAGTTTCAGTCATCGGTTTTCACGAACCATCCTTCTCCGTCGTGACTTCTTGACCTAATGCAATTGAATAGTGCCATTCGATGCTGGTAATGTCGCAAGTGCATTTTCATTCAGTGACTTATTCATGGATGGTTAGTATTTCCACGTTTAGTTGAGTTTTTCCCAGCGATGGTTCAACCCAGTGATCTTTAAAAGGTTTAATAATATTGCATTTCGCACTTCATTAGACCCTTGCATCCACAATAAGTACATAGTAATATTATCACACTTGTCATTGGTTTTTCGCCTTGGGGTAGCTTCCGACGTGGTAAGTAAATATTTGCCGGTTTTCTTTTCACGACACAAACCACAATTTAGTTCACATCATAAAACTAATATACTCAATAAAAGTGTTTTGGTATTTAACTTTGTACACTGATGGTCATTTCCCATGTAAAATCGTGCACTGAATCCAAAAATTAAGTCAGGAAAAAAAACTTTAAAAAAAGTTATACTTTCAATTAAAAATTTGGTGCCTCATGTCCAACTCGTACAGCCAGCTTGTTCTCTTTCAACACTTTCGTCCAACGTTCTTCCAACGAAAGCTTCTTGAAAGATGTACAGTTCACTACAATGTGGTCCTTTGCTTTACAAGTCGGGCAGCATTTTCTATGCCTTTGCTGTTTGTTGGTCGCTCCCGCCGTTCACTCATGGGATGATTACTGGACGACCCCGAATTTCTCCGGTCATAGGCAGCGTGTGTGTTCACATATGCCTTATCCTTCGGTCTCGGTTTCTCCTCCTTTGGATTTCTTGCTGGCATACATTTTCCTATGTACTCACCAAAAACCGACAACCGGTAAATTCTCTTGATAGAGTGCCCAGCTGAATTTTATTGTTGCTGGCAGCTTATCAACAAGTTCCTCAAGAAGGATAGTGTTGGAAAGGTGGTTATCCATGCCAACAGCCATTAGATGTCCGCATAAATTTTGAACAACTAACCCAAACTGGACTAGTGTTTCCAATCTTTCCGCCTTTGGCGCTGGAGTGGCTCGCACTTTGGCAACCATGTTATGTACGATATGTTCAGGCCTCCCATACAATGTCTGTAGCGTGGAAAGAATTTGTGGCACGGTCGACGGATGAAGAAGGAAACTACTAACTGACTCCTTTGCCGCACCTTTGAGGGAACGTTGCCAGCGTAGTAGATTTTCCGAGTCTGAGTAGCCACAAACTTATTATTATTATTATTTAACTTTATTAGGGAGGATTTCAGCCTTGGGCTGGTTCGCCTCCACTTGCCACAAACTTCGTTGGAGTGCTTGTAGCTACTTATGAAGAGTGGCCAGTCAACTGGATCCCCAGAGAAAACCGGAAGCTCTTTTGGAATAACATGCCTGGCAGCTAGCTAATGATGTGTTGGACCGTATTGCACTGGTGGGAACTGATTATGATGGAAAGGGTGCAACTTCGGAGGGCGGTACGGATTGAACTGTGACTGACCCTGTGATCCTACATAATAAGGCCCTAACGGATTGAGCTATGGTTGACCCTGTGGTTCTACATAAGAAGGGCCAAATTCCGATGGTACAGTAAACGTATGAGACGTTCCTAACTGGGGCCGGGTTTCGAAGTATGGGAGAAGTTATTTATTTCCCTACGCTCCAATTGGGGAGTACGATTTATACTCACGTGTAGCATTGGCTGAGTGGATGCCACTGGTGCCACTTGTTGCGGCTCCGTCGCTAGAAATGGACGGCTCTGCTCTCGTAGGCGAAGTAACGGGCGTTCAATAAAAAATGAGAATGATTTCAGTACCGTCCAGCGCTCTTGTGAGAGCATCGCTACTAAGTTGCGTCGTACGGCTTACCAGGGTCGTTAGTTTTTCAGTTGCTTGATGATCTTCGTTGGTCTTCGTCTCTTTCCGCTTGTACCAGGGTCTGGTACTGTTAATGACTAATTTCAAGCTGCATATGCAAAGCGTTTTAGCGGCGCCGGTGGTGTATTGGTAAGCGTGATTATCTCTCACCTCAGCAGGCCTGGGTTCAATCCCAGTCGGCGCCGCCGGGATGTCCTGAGGTATAACATCTCTGATCACGCCTTCCTTCGGAAGGGAAGTAAAGCCGTTGGTCACCGGTTCATGAGTTGATGGGTCGATAGGTAGGGTCCAGGTGTAGGAGCTGTCTCCCTGGCGTCGGTGGCATTGGTGCTCAGCACGGAAAACAAGATCTACGGAAAACAAATTAAGGGAAAAAGTATGCAAAGCGTTTTCAGCCTGTAATTGGTTTCGTTCTTCCGTACGCTGTTGTTCCAACTGCTTTAACTTGTTCACCAGGTCCTCAAATCATTCTCCTCCTGTTGTTTCGTTGCTAGATCACGCTGCCTTTGCAAGCCATCTTCGATTTGAAGCAACCGTTTTCGTTCCAAATCGCACTGCTCCTCCGCGCGTTACCAGCTCACGCTCACGTTGCTCATGACGCTCCAGTTCGACATCGTGCTGAAGTTGTAGCTCAAAACATTGCTGCTTTCTCAGCTCACTGGTTTCACGGTGCCAAACTTCGTTTCCCATAAGCTTAGGAACGATCTTCGGAATCGTGCCGGTTCTGGATTGCATCTGATTAATTCCAATCTTCCACTGTGCAACCCCAGACTCTTCCAGTAGGCGAGCATATGGTTGAATGTTCACTAACTGCAGCTTTGGAGAAATCAAATCCAGCTAAAGGCTGAAAGTCTCTATAATAAAGCAAAAAAAAATTAAAAAAATTAAATGGTTTTTCGGATTCCGATGTTGATCGTTTGCCGAATCTGTCTCGTTCTCCGGACTTTCGCTGATGGTTACACTATCGGTGGTACGCGGAATAGAATTACATCCCCTTGAATATCAGATATTCTGCTATTCATCAACGGAGTTGACGTACCGACTGGTGTTGGTGTCACTTGATTGATGTTCTTAGCATCAGTCACGTTTCCTGCCACGTTGACTCGGTTGTGGGCTTCACATGCTTCCAGTGGGCCAGTGGGCTTCACATGCTTCCACCTTTTGGATGCTACTCCTGCTACTATGCCGACTTCGTGTGCTGAATACTTCATCGTCTTGCTGACAGAGCAGCTCATGCTTACGAGCAATGTACTCCTTTTCGCGTTCTAGTTTGTCCTTCATCGCCTTATCGACCAGCAGTGTTTCCATCCTTAGTCGTTCCTCCTCCATTTTTCTCCTGTACTTGCCTTTCTTCCTCCTATCGATCGGACTATCTGGGCTATCCGTGCACTATTAAGAGACGCTGGACCGTCCAACAGTAGAACTAGCAGGTGGTGGGGGCACCTTAGGGGAACACTACGCACACACAAAGTCTTTTGAGCGAACCGTAATCGTGTCAACATTCGCGCACGAGAAATGGCAACAACGCTTACAGCCTCCACATTGGACCATATAAAGCTCGTCATTATTGGGTCGATCACATTTCGCACACTCACACTCATTTCCGTGCTCAATATCGATCACCGAAGGTACAAAACTATCATCCGCTGTCGTGTCCGGATCATCAATCACCACACAAGCGCCGTCTCTGATTACGGTTTCCCGCTGCATCTTGGGTGTCCTTGGTTCTAGATCGGGTCTGACGGACCCGCTGCATCTTGTGGCGATAATTCTTTGAAAATGTTGCGAGAACTTATTATTCGGATTTCGTTGAAGCTACTCGTCTTTTCGATTAGATCAGCTCAAAGCTGTAAAAGATTATTATTTAGGAACATTTAAGGTTAATTTAGTTTAATTTACTTAACGGGTGTTCAACAAAAATGAGATTTTTTTCAGTCATATAGCTAGTAAAAAAAAAAATTTCAACGTATTCAGTATTTTTTATTAAAAACATAATGTTTATTCTTCAAAAAAAAACCGTCAATGAATATTGAAGAAGGGGTCCTGGTTAGCCGTACGACGAAACTTAAGGCCCAAGCGCAATGACAGTGGAAGCGGGACGGCAGCGGCAGCGGGAAAGCCCGATCTGAGTAAGCCTACTTGTCGGATTGAAATCTAGTTAGAATCAAATCGACTTCGGCTAGGCATCTTGATGTTATTTGTGACAACTGTCAAACTTTCCATTTCCGTTCCGCTTCCACCCACATTGCGTTTGGGCCTTTAGTCGCGATGCTCTCACAAGAGCGCTGGACGGCACTGAAATCATTCTCATTTTTTTTTATTGAACACCCGTTACAATTAGTCTCCTATTAAGTATTTCACAAAATATTTCGCAGCAACAAATTCAATTTACTATTAAGTTTTAATCTGTAATTAATTTAATAATTAGGATTTGATTAAGTATTAGAAAATATAATTTAATTCACTTTTTCAATTTCGTTTACTACAACAATGATGACAACTCGATTTCTGATTGCTTACTCCTAATTGACAACCCACGTCCTACCACCGTTGAGTTGACAGATAAGTTAACTGCTATCTCTTCCACACACAAACTCTCATGTCGATTCGAGGGACTGTCCAGTGGCAACAGTTAGTTAATTGAGCTAAAAGTCAGATTTGAATCTATCCATTAGTGATATTCATATGGATTCCTATGTCAAAGTCAGGCGTAACTATCATGCTCGCTAAGAATATCAGTGTCGGAAGTGAAATTCAGTGCTGGAACAATATCTAATATCAATTGACATGGTTGACAGCACGCAGTACTGACAGTGGTGGTGTTGCTTATTCACTACTTATCTGGCTGGAGCGCTCTTGCAGGCAGCTTTGGTACACGCTATTCTGAATCTACCGAGTGACTTGATGGATGGCACCCATTATAGTACCCAGTAAGGAGTTGTCACAATCTGCCAATAAAAGTTTTAATGCTCAAAATAAACATTTACAGATATGAAACTCAGTGTTCACTCGGCTGTCGACAAAAGCAGGCCCCTCTCGATATGTGCCACGCAATCGTCTGTTTACTCGGCAGCAACCATAGGGTGGTCCTCCTAATTGTTCTTCATCAGCAGTTCTTTCGGTCGATGCGTCGTCGACTTTGGAAAGCAACCGTTTCGTGATGCATGTGTGAGTGCTGACCACGTTTTGCGTCCATTGCTGCAATGGAAGCGCTCTGACCCCCGTTGGCGAATCTGCTATACAATGAAACCACTGGAAGTGGCTTTGTGGATAGCGGAACATAAAGTGTTTATTGTGCTGTACCTTTTAACTATAGTTTTAAGATGTATTGTATAGTGACCAAAAATCCTCGGCTCTGTTAAGTTAATTCGTTTGAGCCTTATCAAATAAATTAATAAACAACTAAAAACAAGATAAGAAACTGTTTTCATGGCTAATGCTACCAGCAGCTATAGTTAGTAAGTATATTGTTAGTTTCTGGACTTTGAACATTCTCCTAATTCTAGGTTATCGAGATATTCTGCGACGCTTTTCTCGATGACAAATGTTTTAGTTGTTCCTAATTTATAGAACTCATTTAAAATCAAATCTCAATAAATGGTTAGCATTTGTAACGGTATCATTTTCTTGAGTATCTCAATGTCGTATTCCGTAGTTTTATATTTTTTTCCAACAGTGTAGTGGTAAGCGTGATTACCTTTCACCCCAGCAGGCCTGGGTTCAATCCCAGTCGGCGACGCCGGGATGTTCTGAGGCATAACATCTCTGATCCCTTCGGAAGGGAAGTAAAGCTGTTTGTTCCCGGTTCATGAGTTGATGGGTCGATAGGTAGGGTCTAGGTGTGGGAGCTGCTTCTCTGGCGTCGGTAGCATTGGTGCACAGCATATAAACCAGATCGACGCAAAACAAATCAAGGGAAAACAATATTTTTCCGACAATACGACCCTAACAATCAATAACAGGCTAGAGGAGCTAGTCGGGTGAGGTTATGTTTGATAGAGCGACTGCAGCGGTCATATCAACTAATTTCTATTAAAATGGGTAAAGTTTACCTTTTTATCAAATGTCAACATCTGAGTAAACGCTACCCCGTTTCTGTCGCAGGTACGTTTACCCAGATTTGGGTAGGTTCATTTTTGATCAATCTGGGTGGATTCTACCCAAATTTGAGTAGTTTTGAAATAGCGTGTAGCAAACTGCCCCTTCGGTCCGCATATCGTCCAAGTTAAGCTGGCTGCGTGTAGAACGATACGAATGGAAATGCGGCTTTGGCTTGTTTTGTTTGGAACCAATTGTGTGATGGCTCTGTTAGGAAAGACACCTTTAGGTATAGGCAAATGTATGGGACATTTTTATGCTTCCAATTATTGTTAAATTTCTTAGTTGCTGAACTATTTTCACTATTTGTACTATATGTCAAGACTTTGCTGGATGAATTCCCCGTTGAATAGCATAATGCATGACATATTTCACATTGATGCTTTGGAGAAATATGCATTTGAAAAAACCCCCCTTTTTCGTTACATTCCTCATTTTCGATTGCTGAGCACACCGAACACGCCTTTAGCCTCAGGTAAAATGTGTAACGGAAAACTTTCAATGTTTGAAAAATCATATCACAGCGATTTATTACACAGCAAAAAAATAATTTTGATATCACATCAAAGTGGATGCACTACAATCATGTCGAAAATTTCATGTAATTTTTATGACCACATAAATAAACAAATGCAGTAAAAGAAGCGTAATGTCAGTTCATGCATTGTATTGATGATAATTTTGTCCTTTTTAGCAAGTAATATTACACCATATTTTCGACATGATTGTAGTGCATCCACTTTGACGTGATATCAAAATTATTTTTTGCTGTGTACCCAATTTCAAATCTATTGGCGCCATTTCAAATTATATACTTCAATGTTATATTCGGTATCGATAGATTTAAAATCTATCGATAAATAGCTGAGCAATACACACTTAAACAGAGACTCTGATTTTTGTTAAAAAAAAATCACCGTCTTAGATCGGTAATGCTAAAAATTACAGTTGTTTCGATATTTTCTCGCTTTATTGCTGAAAACTGTAAATGAAATGACCGAATTTTGGTAATTTCATGTTAATTTAACGAAAACGATAAACATTTTTACCGGCAGGTCTGTAAATCACCTTCATCACTGACTTTGGTGAAATGATTTACTGAAGTTTCGGTAAACAAAGCGTTCCATTACTGAGTATGGTAACGGTGTCGGTAAACGTCAAATCCACCACATTGTGATTTTCGATCGTCTTTGAAAACGTCCGTGTTTGTGAAAAATAAAAAAGGTGAAATTATGGTGGCTGTTATGCAACACAAAGATGAGCGAATCGTAGATATTTTCCGTAAGTAATTAATTTTCTAAATAAATATCGATTTCAGATGGCCGATGCTGTTGCTTGTTTTTTTTTCTCTGTCGGTCCAAGTTCCATTCCCGTTGGCGACGATCTGAAAACAGCATTTGGAATCTTCATCCAATGATTCCCTGTTTTTAGTGTAGCGCCGAATCCTCCCGACAAAAACTTGTTCATTTGTGGAGCAATTTGCAACACAACGTTACCGATCGTTCGGTAAATTTGACACCTATTTTTTTCCCTTTGATTTTTTTTTCCGTCGATCTTGTTTTCCGTGCTGAGCACCAATGCTACCGACGCCAAGTAGGCAACTCCTACACCTGGACCCTACCTATCGACCCATAAACTCAGGAACCGGGGACGAACGGCTTTACATCCCTTCCGAAGGAAGGCGTGATCAGAGATGTTATGCCTCAGACCTCCCGGCGGCGCCGACTGGGATTGAACCCAGGCCTGCTGGGGGTGAGAGGTAATCACGCTTACCATTACACCACCGGCGCCGCTAACAGCTAATTTTGCTGATCCAGTTTACAGATTTGTCAGTAACGTTCTCGATTACCGAAAACATTACCGACCGTTCAGCTGTTGAGAATTCGGTAAATGAATTACCGAAGTCGGTGATTTTTTTCTAAGTGTGTAGTTTTTCAAACATTTCCAATTTTCCGTTAAACATTTTAACGGAGGTATCGTGTTCGGAGTTTTAATATGACCCCCAGTATAGTGATCGGATTTGTAGTCCTGTTTCAAAAAATGATTTACAAATTAGTGAATCTAGGAGCTTTGGCACATGGAAATTACGTTTTAAAAGTCAGAGAACAGGCATAATGGGAGTTGAGGGGGGGGGGGGGGGGGGGAATAACAGATCACTAAATTTTTTTCTAGATTTGGCAAGCACCAAAAAACTGTACGTGGTCTAACTAAACGTAGTAGCTTATCTTTATTTTTCAGAATACTCTGAATCGGGGCCGGTTCTTTTTTCCAATCCAACTTCGACTCCTTTTGGTCAAAACTGTGTCCAAGTCCGACTCCGACTCCACAGCCCTGGTTTGACGTTTCAGAATGGTATTCACGAGGTTTCATTGAAAATTTATTTCACAGGTCGCGATATTTCGAAAACATCACGTATGTTATTCTGAATACTTTTTCCAGTGTATTTCTAAATGGTTAAGATCCTGGAGTAAAAAATTAACAAACTCAGAATTATTGTCCTCTCAACCCCAAACAAGTTGATAGCTGGAATAGTTACAGAAGGAACGCAATAATCATGAAAAAGAAGAATGCATCACTATAATCAACGGTCGTCTTCCTGGAAGCCAAACGGTGCCACCATCATAAAATTACTATGCTAAACTTCTCACAAACAGCCATTGAACCGCCATCAATCTCCACTTCCGCCGTCGTTCGCGGCGACTTCTTCGTCCCAAGCCACCTCTAGATGTCTTAATCAACAGCTCATTGATCTATGGACTGCCCAATCCAATCTGATTTCACCTCGCTCGTTAGGGAAGCGAGATGGACCCAGATCCCTTCCTATGATGGCAGGAGCGCAGCAGCCCTATTTACTTTTCCTTAATCAGAAAAATAAATTACTCGCACCATCCGGTCCCGAAGAGGCAGGACATCTCTTTCTTGTTACCAGTCGCACAGAGGGTGGCGACTGCCAAGGCAGTTTTCCCATCACTGAAATGGGAACTGGCGAACAGGAACCACTCTCCCGGTGACATGGACGCAATGAAAGGCAAAGATTTCTTTTGATCGAAGATTAAAGTGAAAGAAATGTACCTAATGGCGAAAAAAAAAACATCCGAGCTTTCTTTTATTCTTGTTTTTGCTGGGTCAGCGCCGCCAGTCAGCTTGTAATCATATTGAAGCGGAAAACAGCCATCGCATATCGGCCATGAAAAGTGTTGCCGCCATTCCAGTAACCGTCAACAAGCAAACGAGGCAAAAGTTGACATAACGAGATTATCACCCGTTCGGTCTCTCTCTCTTTCTCCGTGGTGAGCAGCTGTGATTTAAGGTTTTGCAGATTTAAACCATCTAAAAATTCATAAAAGTACGTTCATTATTGTACGGATTGGCAGTATTGCTTGTTGGTTAGGTTCGGTTAGCTTTATTAGTGAGACAGTATTGTTTGTTACTTGCATACAAGTCTGTTAATAATCACGTTGATTGTGAGAAATTTTTCACAAAATTACACGTAGGAAAATTTAAACGTGATCATTTGATCATTGTCATTAGGGGAGGATTTCATCGTTAAAAGACGTTACAGATGCTTACTTTCAACACTCCTAATAATTGCTGAAATATTAAGTGGTTCAGTGCCACTCATCGAAAGTCAGTCCCATTTGTGTTTTCGTCAGAACTGAGTTTTTCATTGGAAATGGTAGCATATTTTCATAATACTGGATGTTCTGGAACAGGTTTGTCCCATTACATAAAAAGCAATGGTACAAATCAAACTTGAAACGTGTTTCTCTCGGTTTTCTGATTTGTGCTATGGGACGGACTTGCCATAAGCGGCAGTTTAGACACATAGTTTCAATTCAAAATTAAATATTGAATAGAAGATATCGCTCTACCGTATGCGTTACAATGTTTGCACCATCGTACAAATAAGGTTCCTGTTTCACCTGTGCATACAATGCCTTGGTTTTCTTTGCATGCACATAACCTATAGCTCATACCGTAGTAAGCGGTGTATAAAAGAAAATGATTTACTTAGTGGCAGCGTATTCGTGATTTGTCACACGGCGGAAATGTCGCAAAAAGACATTTCAATCGCCGTGGGAGTTTCCGGGTGGACCGTCAAAAGGATTTTAGACCGAGAAAAGAAAGAACAACTATCCGTGAAGGTGACCACAGGCCGTCCGAGGTCAGCTCGGGTTCCGAGGTTATCGCTGCTATCAAAAGGAAGATTTGGGTGAATTCAGTGCGTTCAATAAGGAAAATTGCAAAGGAACACGGGATCAGTGCCTTTACGGCACGGAAGATCGTAAAGGAAGATTGCGGGGTGAAGTCGAGGGCACGAAAAAAAAAACTCACACGCAGGGGTATTTGTATGCATTGTATACTTCATAGGTAAGGTAACCATGCACTGTTCTCATTATTCCTCTTTCTAAGCTGACCGCGTTGCAGCATCAGTTCAAACTTGCCTGTTGTTGAATCGTGTTGGTTTGTTAGAAAAAATCGTTCTGGAGTGCCATTGTTTTCATGTCTCTACTTGTTGTTGGGATAAACACATTAACTTTCAAAAATGTATAGTGATCAAGTTGGTATTGAAATATTTATTCCACAAGATATCAGCTGCTTTCACTTAGTTTTGACTTCGTAGAAGCAGTTTATGAAAATCTTGTCTTCAAGTGTTATTTAAACTATAATATAAATATATAGTGATAAAAGGGGGAGGGGGGGTGCCTTTAAGGTATTTTTGAGCAATTTTTAGTCTTGTTTAATAATTCCTTCAGGAAAGTAAAACCGAGCAGAAATCCATTATAAAATAAAAACCATAAAAAAAGTGGAATGGTCTGTGCCTAGGGGCACAAACGGAAGCTTGACGTAGGACCGCTATTGGACGGAATAAATGTGAAGAGCATTATGTTCGTTTAAATGATCAATTATCTATTATCTCAACTCTTTCCATTTTTGAATTGAAGGCGTACCAAATTTGTAGTAATCTTTTTCAAAAAGATAGTTGATTAAGAGAATCAATCAAAATCACCAGCGCCCCTGCTTCCAAGTTTGTGTGGTCGTTGGGGGCTTGTGGTTCTGAATATGGACAAACAAGCACAGATAAATTCTATTCCAACTCTTTGCTGATGTAAGCTTGATGGCCGTTTTATTGAAGAGAACATCCATGGCCACTTACGCTTGGCGTGTTTAGTGTAGGTGACAGCTTCACGGACCTCATTTTCCTGGAACACCTTCAGTACACCTCGTAGATCAGACCGGAGATACGTCAGACACCGCCACGGCGAGCCAGACGACGGATGGTGGTTATCTCGAAAAATTTGCGATGACGATTGGCACCTCCTTTGCCACGACCAGTCAATTGTTGCTTGTTGTGTTATAGCAGAGTGGACTATCCACCACCTTCCTACTGTTGCTATTGCTGACCACGCCGTCCAAAGTGAAAATGAGCTGATACCAGACAGCAGCGCTGCTTTATATCTTTTCAGGTTAAAGCAGAATGATGTGCAACCAAGTGGTATAAAAGCTACAAAGACCCCTCCCATTATGAGTAGTTTGCTATCAAGTAGCGGTACTGGCTCTTTTCTTTTTGCGTACACGGCGAATGAGAACGATCCAAATTTGAGTTTAGTTCACTCATAATCGCCAAAAGTGTAGGAACTCAGCGCTGAGTAAATTTGTCTCATAGTTTCCTGTGGAAAAACCTAAAAAATCTGCCAGAAAATGAGGAAATTGACGAAAATTTTATTCAGTCTCGGAGTAGTACAGGCAGATGCATTCTATTCCTACTCTTTACTGTAATAAGCTTGGTGACCCTGAAAAGAGCCGTTTTTTTGCCAAAGTTGGTGATGATTTAACCTCCGAAACCAAACAGAGTGCGTCTCTGTCACTTCAAAATGTAGATGACATCCATGGCCGCTTGGCGTGTTTAGTGTAGGTGACAGCATCACGGATCTCATTTTTCAGGAACACCTTCAGCACACGTCGTAAATCAGACCGGAGATATGTCGATGTCCACGGCGAGCCAGACGACGGATGTGGTTATCTCGAAGAATTTGCGTTTGGTTCTGAATATGGCGATGAGTGTGCAAAATATTACGCAATTCCATCCTCCCTATTCGCACGCGCCCGTAGATCGGAGGCGAATGCCACTTCGACTTGTTTCGTCTACTTACTACTCTCTGACGACTGTGCTGGGGAAGCAGCATATGCATGTAGGTAATTGGTGGATTTGTTAGTTAATTCGACGCTTTTGGACAATGCTGGACACTTACCAGTTTTTCAATAGTTTATTGTTGAAAATCAACATTCGGAAGCATTTTTATCGATGCGTAGCCATATTTCTGATGGATTGGTGATAAAATTATTGAAATTGGACCAGGGGCAGCTAAGTTATTAACGTTCAAAATTTTTTCACAAAGTGTACCCCCATATAGAAAACAAAGACGTAGTCCTACGTCAAAATTCCAAGTTTGCATCATTATTGTAGGCTCATCTGGTATAAAAATGTTTTCTCGTCGCCACTTGATTGACAAAATGCAAGGACAGGAGCTGGATTTTAATGCGAAATTGATTTCTATGATCGGAAGAAGAAAGACGCGCATTGAAGCTAAAGACTGCAACATTGAAAACACAATTCAAGCAAAGATGGATGTCTGCTTCCAGGAAGGTCGATAAGTTCCTGCTTGATAACAATGATTGGTTACAAGGTAAATTTGAGATTCCATGACCCGGTCGTTCTCTAATATCTTTAGATAAATCAAGTGAACGCAGTAAGAGAAGAAAATCAGAAATTTTGAGAAGAACCATCAGTCCTGCAGAACTTAGCTATGCTACTCGTATAGCGTTTACTCATCTGGAAAGAAAGATGCTTCTAAAGTTTTAGGATTTCATTCATCTAAGCGGGCTAACAAATACAGACAAGCATTTTACAGGAACCCAAAAAAGCTGTACATTGGTTATCTCCACTCCGAAGCTCTAGCCATGTTTGTCGAGGCTGATCTTACACGCAAACAATATGAAATTATTCGTAACACCAATAAAACTTTGTATCCATGCTACAGTTTGATCCAGAGAGGCGAATGCTACTCAAAAAAAGAAGAACATACCTGGTACTGTCACTGAAACAGGTGAGATTGTTGATTTACCTTGTTTTATTATATGAAATTTTGTTTTCCTTCTTTGCTTAACTAGACGCAGAAATTACATTACAAAACAACCTGGATCTCACTACAAGTCACCTCTTTCGATATGTGGACGAAGTTTTGGAACCGTTAGATGAACAAGAACGTGGATCACTTGTTCTTATTTGCAAATGGAGATGTGATGGGTCACACCAAGCTCAATAGAAACGAAAATTTGAAAGCGATATGGATTATGATACGAGTGTTTTCATCTCTTTTTGCCTGTGGTGGCGGGGTATACCCCTCACCATCCTTCCCCAACTGGGGAGTTTGGTAAAGAGAGATGATCAACTCGATTCGTACCTTCCTCACAGTTATCCTTGCTCGCTTTCTACTCTCTAAATACAATTTTCACACTGCCATACTCTAACGGAACTATCAACTCTATACTTTCATCTCCTCATCCATCGTATAAAATGACCACTTTAAGTCTGCTATTTGAAACTTAGTTCTCAAGACAGGCTTGCAACATAATGTACTGCATCTGTAAGCACAGTTAAACAACGTAATGATTATCATACGTTAAAGTAAATATATATTCTTCTAGTATTAAGAAAAATCCCGTGAAAAAAATCGAAGGCATTGACGACAGAAACATTGAAAATGCAACTCCCAGAGGACCTTATCAAAGAAAGTGAAGATCGGCTGGAAAAATTGGAGATGGAAGAAATATATGAAACAGACGTTTCTAGTGAACAAGAAAATGTCTTCTAAAATTCAGAATGAGATTTGTTTTTGTTTAATTGCATTGGATTTTTTAAATATGTTGTTGCTGTACAATACTCGGTGTAAAGTAAATATTTTCTTCAGGTGAAAGTTAATGGAATCCACAAATGGCCGCTATTTTGTTTATTGTGCCTTACCATTTCGAATTTTTGGAGGCACGAATCTCAGAAACTACAAAGTTTTCGTGCATGAAATTGTAATGAAATGTGTGCTGCAGTGCAGCAAAAGAGTGAATATAATTTGGCCCACGAAATCCATTTTTGTTTCTGAGGTCTGTGCCGCCAAACATTCCAAGTGACAAGGCAAAATAAACAAAATAGCGGTTTTTGTGGATCCCATCAACTTTCACCTTAAATCTCAAAATCTAAATATAATTATCTTGTTCTCTTTTAGCTGAACTTATTCTACAATGACTGGTTGTAAAACGACAAAAAATCTTTTTTTTTTTTATATTTTTATAAATTTTTACACCTGCGGCCAAGAACCATAGGCGGATTTTGATATAAATTAGCGAACTTTTACATGATGTAATTTTGTTTTGTTATGATAAATTAAGCTGAAATTGTTATGCAGAACCAAACAATGGTAAATTTGGGTGTACGTAAAATAGTTTAAAATAAGAATCTTGAAGTATTTCGAAATTTAAAAATGTTATTATCTTAAACATTTCTAACCATATCGCCAGTTTCCGGCAGGAGTTTCAAAAAGTTTGGCCTTTTTTCACTCAAAATTCAGCATATTTGTGATTCTGTATCAACATTTCAGCTCGATTGATCATAACAGAACAAATTTGGCTAGTTTGTAAACAAAATTCGGCTTGGTGCTTTTTTATTGACTGCAGCAGGTGTAAGTGTATTTTTATATTTTTTATTTAAAGTTTAATTTGTTCCCAACATTTCATCCGTTGACGGTAACTGAATCCGAAGAATACTTAACGACTTACAATTTTTCAAAAAAAAAACATCAATATGACATGACCCACCCCCCCCCCCTCCCTTCTCCAAAACATGACTCCACCCTTTTTTGACAAATAAATTTTATTATCCTTGAATAATAAGATGTATGTAACAAGTTAGATTGGTTAAATATTTTTGGCCTGCTTGAATTAATAAGTACCCCACTGTGCGACGAGAGTATGTTTACCCGAGGGGGGCGACACATCTAAATCTCAAGTTTAGATGGTCAACAAATCTCACACTAGCGAATCAATCTTCGAACAATCTTCTTTCATTGGTCGCATCTACTTGCATCGCTCATCAATTTTTTGCAGGAAATCTTCAGAATCGTCATCAATCTTCTTTCTATCTTCTCAGCGTGCGCGCAGCTAGCCACAGCAAAACACAATCTTTTTTGCATCGTAGATAGAGTCGTCCCCCTCGTGTTTACCGTCGATCCCGTATCAAATTCCAGAACTGACTGGTATATTAGTTCTCTTCCGGTAAAAGCCCTGGCCGACGAGCACAAGAACGTGTATCTAACCAAGCATCCTGCTAGCGTTATGGTGTTTGGATTGGTGGCTTCCGATGGCAAAAAAATGGACCCGGTGTTCATTCCAGAAGGCGACAAGGTCAACACGGAGGTCTACATCGGGATTATAAGTAAGTATGTTCTTCCGTGGATCAAAGAACAGTACGGTCCGAAGCCAAATGTTGTATTTCAACAAGATGGGGCTCCGTGCCACACCTCGAACCGCACTCAGAAGTGGTTGCAGGAACATCTTCCGTTCTGGGCGAAGGATATGTGGCCGCCATCCAGCCCCGATCTTAATCCGCTGGATTACTCAATATGGGGCGCCATGAAGGCCAAGGCCTGTTCTAAACGCCACCCGAGTACAGCAAGCCTCAGACAAACATTGACCCGTACCTGGAGAGAAATGGATCCAGACTACATTATTAGAACCTGCCGTGCATTCCGGAAGCGTGTGGAGGCCGTTATTGCAGCAAGTGGAAACTCGATCGATGATTAACATAGTTTAAGACTCTAAAAAACATCCCCCTTTGAATAAATAAAAAAACTCAAAAACGAAATTTATGAGATTTTTTTAAATTTTGACATTGCTCAGTGGTGCAAACATTATCACGCATACGGTATACAATAGATTGGACAATATGTTCAAATTACGAAACAAATACCTCAATCATTGAATCAAATGAAATTTATACATAGAATAGGCACTGCTCCCTAAAAGTGTTTCTTAACCGAAATAACCCCAACACCGGTCAGGAAGTGAATCCCCTTATTCACGGGGATGTCAAGTGGACCACTGATTGATGTTTACTCCTGAGGGATTAGAAAAAAAAACCGGTCTTCTTCGACTGACGTAAGATAGGCAGGCATCGATCGAATCAATCTTTTTAGATGGAACGAAGATAAACGAAGTGGTAATCGATTTATGGTAGTTTGCTGCTTGCACGTCCAGGATAATCATTTTCTACGGCAACAACCACTTTAAGCACCCGTAAACAGGTTTTCTCAAACTGCCAATAGCATTTTCCTGGAATAGCCTGTTAGTAGCATTCAGAGCATCACAAGTCTCGTTCTGTTGTAGACTATGTGTTGTGCTGGCAGGGTACAAAACGGGTCTCGGAACAATAGCGATTGTCCGCTCCTGCCGGAATATGTTGCAACCATGCACTGCTTCTTCTTCTTCTTATTCTCTTGCTATCTCTCGGACTTGATCCACAAAGAACTTTGCCCCACGCCAACAACGGGAAGGAGAGGACATATGCGAACCCATCAGGCTGTGAAATGATATCATTCATTCTGGTCCTGCCTGGCACAGAGAACGGAAAGCTGTCATCGCTTTTGTCCGAAGACTGAGAACTGGACCATTCTCGGGGCTCTCTCGTGGGAGCAGGAACAACAGGAAGAATGATTCACGGACAGGTGGTTCACAACATTACACACCAGATAACCAGGGAACAGAAGAAACCAGGGCGACAAAAAGCGATTATCATCGTTGAAGCTACTGTTTCACCGGCAAATGAAATATTGTCGCAAAGTGTGACCGTGGCATTGTGCACTTAGTGTTCCGGGACTGCTCTGAGTCTAAAATGGGTCCAGCAGTGTGTTTCTACTTGCAAAATGGAAGCGTCACGTACGCTTGTGGAAGATGGTCACGCTGCAAGTTGGAATAAATAGGAAAATGTGTGCGTGTGTGTGAAGATGTGATTGCTCTCTGTTTTTGAGTAGACAATGTTGGAAATGGTTCTGTGAATGTTGGCCCGACGCAGGAGTGGATGTCTTGTTGATTTAAATCCAATTATCGAACAAGTGGAAAATTGTTTCCTTGTAGGCGGGCTTGATGGAAATTGAGTTTACCTACAATGTGCACTGTTGGAATTGAATTCAGATGCGAGATGGAGTATTTATGATGTGATAGGTTGAATTCTTGTTCAGTGATGAAGCAACTCCTTGAATCAGAATTAACCTTTCGGTGTATCGATGACCGTGAGATTAGAATGGCCCACATTTGTAAGGGGGAAATTTTTATCATTTTTTCAACGGGTCAACCCCTAAAAGGTGAGAAAATCACTCTCTGGAGATTTCATCTCAATCGGAAGTACACGGCCCATGGCAGTAACTCAGTGAGAGAGTTTTTTATACAATACGATGAGGAAAATGTGGATTTCCACGTCGTGATGAGTTATTCTGGCCAGTGCTGCGATTTGTCATTTTCATTGAGAAAACTTCAGTGGATTTAGACAAAATTCATTTCAGCAGCAACACTGATATAACTGAAAACCAAAATTTTCTTTGTCAAAATCTCACTCTTTTCTTTGTCAGTGACAAAGATTCCCTTGGTGAAAAAACTGTGAATTTGCGCATTCTGTGTCACATTATTGTTCTCCAGGCTGATAATGATGATGATTCGTATTCACTTTGATGGTTCTATGTTACTGTTTTGCTAAATTAATTTGATTTCGATAGTAATTCAGCAAATGAAAAAACTGCACATCGTCGTCAGTGATAGTAATATCACTGACAATTGATATTGATTGCTACTGATGGTGACTCTCTGCTGAAATGAGTGACCAGGGTTGTTTTGTTATTATCAGTTTTTAGTGTCGAAATTTTGCAGCACTGATTCTGGCTCACCTCGTGAGTAAACCATACATACACAAAACTGAGTACAATTCACTAATGTTTAGAATCGTCTTATTCTCGTTTTCTAAGCTGTCATAGAAGATTTCAAAAATAGTTTGCATTGCGAGTTAGCAAGTTCAAAGGAACTGAATTTTTGTTATTTGTGAATTTTTGGCAAGATTTTTTGCGAAAAAATGTGGAGATATCGAGCGGAGTTTCAACGCGACCGCTACTATTTTTGCTCAACGGTTTAAAGTTTTAGCGATACACAGCAGAATACAAGCAGGGATTTATTTTTTTCTGTTTAGCGGTGTGGACATTTTGTTTTCTCAGTTACGGTAGAGAATACGAGCGGAGGCTTAACGTGATTGATTGGAACGATTGGAACAGATGGAGAACATTACGGCCAAAGTAGACCTCGCTTCGGTGGCAAAGCTAACAGGTTAGTTTTAGTGTTAAGCATTCCATCAGCCCGCTGTATTGCATGATCTGCATTGCAAAATATTGCAATTTTTAGGATCAGTAGCCCCTAGTCTAGCTCAGTCAGGCTGCTTTTCAGTCGCTATTCCTGACCTCGCTCACCGTAACTAGGGATAGGGCAGGAAATGTTGATGTAGCCACCCACTTAGCGACACCCTCATAAGTGCTTTGAAGTTGGAAAATCGGGTAGAGTATTAGATCAGGATTCGCCTCAAGCTGGCGATACGACCAAAAGCTTAAGTTATTTACTGCCAGTGGAAGTATAATCATCCCATGTGTATATGGAATCCCATGGCACATGGGACAATTATGCTTCCACCGGTAGTTTATATGTTGCTCATTGAATCTCTCGTGAGCCACTATCGAAAGAATATACTTACTTTACTTTTGCTGGTCTGACGTTTGACCTGCATAACAATGTTGCGCCAACTAATTAGATCCCTGGCTGCTTGTCTCCAATTTCTCGAGCGTCCCACACTTCCTAGATCTTGCTCCACTAAGATTGCGGTTACTTCCCAAGAAATTGAGAGGCTTACACTTCCATGTTCCGAGTTTCTAATCGTTAGTCCGTTTTGGTTGCCTGTGTCTATATGCCAATTGTTCCGGTTCGTATTTACATTATTAGAGTCCCGCTCCTGACATGGAGAACAGACGCTGTTTGAGCCGCCTTTAATATAGAGAACACGAATCACGTATCCAAATCTTCCAGCTCCAATCCCGATTTCGACACTGGTCGCCGATCCAAATCCGAATCCGAAGTGAAAACAAACGAACAAATACGCTACATGGTCCCATGCTTGGCATGCACAGTTGTACACACCAACTGCTCATTTGTTAATAACTTTTATCTCAGTTGTTTAAATTTGTTTTTCTTTAAAGTAATTGATAAATAAGGATCATAGTTTACTATAGATATAAAAAAGTAGGTAAATCTTAATATTTGAACCAACACCAATGGATTTTTACACTTAAACTCCGAGATGTGTAGCGAGCATTTCTCACTTCATTTTTACAACGCAAAAACAAATATAGTTTATTACTAGAATGAAAGTCAATTTTTGGTTACGTATTTATAACAAGCTTAAACTCTATTATATCCATTACTTCAAAAAGAACTATGTTTTGTCATCTCTGTAAAAAAATATTAGCAAATGAGAAGTTCGTGACCAAAACTGTGTATTCCAAGCATGCATGGTCCCTCACCTGCTGAAGTTCTGTGTAGCAGAAGACTACGAACTATCGCTGAAGACGCAGGTTGAAATTCGTTTAAATTTTAATAAAAAACAACAACAACAAATCTCCTTTTAATTTATAACTACCTTAAGGAATTCCAAATAAATCCATCCCATTGCACCAAAATAGGTTAGGCCAATAAGTTAAACTCACTCAAGAGTGAGAATATTAATATTCTAAGCAATGAGTAAAGGTTACTCGTCGTTCAGTCGACCAGCTGGGTTGAAATAACCTCCACGTCACAATTTTCCCTCACTTACTCACAGCCAGTGTTGGCAAAATCATCAATCAATTGATATTTTTCCGCTCTCATACGCTCTTAATATCACGCGTGATATTGGAACAAAATTTCATGCTTGATATTGATTTTACAAGCTCCTTTGACATTGCGAGGCTATTCACAACGTGCAAAAATCAAGCTGAGAGTTGACTCGATACAAAAATGATTTCGTTGCACATCGTTTTATAAGAAAGAGAAAGTATAGTTTGCTATTTCTTATTACTGTTCACCGGTGGAAGACACGAAGTGACTGCTGTCAGCCGTTATGGAAGTTTCGGTTGCGTTCGGGTGTAAAGCAAAAATCATTAAATTAAATCTCACCACAGTTTGTTGCGATTTGCAGCTGGTGAGTTTTGTTAGCTTGATATTCCGCGCTGCGATATCAACAGCTTGCAAAATCGACCGCAGTTGTTTGCTTGTTTATTTTTGTCTACGAAAATCAAGCGTGATCTTGGGCGTTGGTGAGATTTGTTTTTTTGATATTTTCCCAACACTGCTCACAGCTGAGTAAAATCAGTTTACTCACACAATGCGTTCCTGCACTTTTGCCAATTATGAGTGAACGAAACTCAAATTTGGGTTACTTTCATTGGCCGTGTAACACGAGCTGGCGCTTTTGATTTAAAATTTATGTGGGGATGTTTGTTGAAATGTATGGATAAATAATATTACTTCACTCTTTCCTGCACAGAACTGGTTCAGCAAACTTTTTTTTTTTTGTCCTTTTCTGGTGTTTTTATCACTGCGACCGTTTTTCTGATCCATTGGGATGTATTTCCCATTTATTTTTTTAGCTATATAAAGATGCCGTATCATGCCATTGTTTGACTAATCGCATTATCCCAGCAAGGCATTGCACTTCGAATAAAGTGCAATGCCGTACTGGGAGTTGTTTTCAAAATGTCAAAGGGTTCTATCAGCCCCTTGTCGAAGAACTTACGCCTTTTATTGAAAATTTCCAGACAGTGACATAGCATATGTTCCGAGTCTTCCTTTTCTATACCACAGAAGCGACATACATCATCTTGAAGTTTTTCAATCAGCTTCAAGTGATAACGGCTCGGACAATTACCTGTTATAAGACCTGTTCCAGGATTTTGTGGGTCACAGAAATGTTTGGATTAATGAATCGCTTCGACTGCCTAGCAATGGAAGTGTTCTTCCAGTTTTCCTCCACTTTTGGCTCTGGCCCTATGAACTTATAAGAAGATGCGAGTCTTACTAGTGCATCAGTTCTTTCAGTTCCGTCAATCCCGCAAAGACCAGGAACCCAATATAAGTTGACTTGAGAATGGCAAGACAATTTTTGAAGTGATTGAAAACACTCCCAGACAAGTTTTGATTTACATGTCGCCGATTTCTTTTCTTGTAATTTCAGCTTGGAACGCAGTTGGCCATCTGCCCATAGGAACCGATTTATCTATCCCTGGGCCAGTTTTTTTCTTCTGTTCGGAACCTAACACCACTGCGACATCTCTTAGTGCATGTCGTATTACTCCATCACTATTGAGAAATGATGAAGTATTCGATTTTTTTACAGTTGTCGTTCTTGCATGTCTTGCAAGGATCCTCTAATTGAAAGGTTCCGCTATTTATACCCTTCGGAGTGTTGGAATACCCTCCAAAGGCGTGCCTCTTTATCAGTCAAAATTGGATTCCTTAGCAACAAAATTAAGGAATGACACCGATAATGACCATGCATCAGAACTCTAGTCTTAACCACTTCAAACTAGAGAACAACGAATAGAAAATTAGGAACCACATAGATGAAGACTAACTAACTCAGTTTTTCCTTGTTTCAAGATCATCCTATGTGCACAAAGCCGAGTCTTGTCACTATCAACAAGGCATAAAAAGTAACAAGGACTAAGATGTGTTCCTTGGATTACTGAAAAATCCTGTTCCCCTAGTTTGAAGTAGTCAGGACTAGGAATCGGTGATAGATCTTACATCCCGTAGCGTACCACGAAAAGGTGATCTACCCACGTTACGGGGCACTTACTCCTGCTCCCACTTGATTGTTCAATCTTGAACCATCTGTATAAAAAACAATCGATCCTGGACAAATAATCGGACCACCAAATTTCCATGAATTACGCCCAGGGTCAAATACTTGAAAAAAGTCGATTGAAATTGTATCTTTTCTCCATCCAGTCTTCGTTGTTCCTTACTAGAGAGTTGATACTAACAGTTTTTAGAATCTTAAGATGTCCTCTAAGGTCTCCTTCAAAGAGTTTCACTGACCTTGTAATCCTAAAAGCACACTTTTCGGCTTCTAATTGTACAAATTGATGCAATGGTAACATATAAAGCAAAGAATCCAATGCCTTCGATGGATTGCACCTGTTATTGAGAGAGTTGCTAACCTTTCTAGTTTTTCCAAATTTTTCTGAGCAACACTCTCTTTTGTTTTTGGCCACTATAAGTAACCTTGGGTTTCACAAGTGCCGAGTAAATCCAAAGGATCATTTTCGGTTTAAGTCCCCACTGTTTACCGCATGATCTTTTGCATATCCATAGAGCATTAGACGCATTTCGTACCAAATCGTATTCGGAGCAGGCAGCACCCTTTCAGATTTCAATGAAACTTTCTGGATGAGTGGACCTTTACTAAATAAGCCACTTTGCATACACTTAGTTTTCCAAAATTTATCTAGACTAACCTTTGAAAAGGGCCAAGCTTTTTTTGGCTATTTTTTCAAAAAATAAATGGTATGTAAAAATGACAACTCCTTTCAACTTTTTCATGTCTGAACTATTTTTTTTTAAATTTGCTATTTTTACACAGTTTAGTTTAGTTTTCTTTATTAACGAGACTTTCAGCACATAACATATGTGGAACTCGATCATCAAAAATTGACCCCATTTCAGTGATTTCAAGTGGACGACATCGACCTGTCAAATTGATTATACCAGCTGTAAAATGAAAAAGGGGATCAAGGGGCTTGTCAATTCTTTTGAATGATTCTACCGTGGTTTATAATTATATTTGTTCCTAGCACTCCTGAACTCATGTCTTCCTATTTCCTTAACCATTTATGTGCTTTATTTATAATTATATAGCTAACTTTAACAAATTCATCACCTTAATTCACACAGCAAAACTGTGGTAAACTTAAAAGAAACATATATGTAACATTTCCTTCTTTGAACACTTTCTATTTTTTTTGGGACCAATTGCATCAAACTTCGATTTCATTAGATTTCGTAGGATGAAAAACATGACCGCGTAAATTTGGAATTAAGTGTTTACATTTTGAAGTCAAGAGAGAAGCAGCAAAATTTGGAACAAGAGTCAGAAGTACCATTTGAAAAATATTCTGACTTTGCATCCTTCCATTCGCAAGAATTTTGTAAGCAGAACGATAAATGAAATCGAGTGCTTATCAATACCTGCAATATCCAAGATTTCCCTATGGTTCTCAATTGCTGTCAAATGAAAATTTCCTCAAAAATCCCAACACAAATAACTACTCCAATTACTTTTTAACAAAAAACATGGTAAGGTTGATCCTTGTTGATTGAAAAGGCAAAAGAGAAGCTACACACAATCATAACAAACTTTTTTTCGACCACTATGCCTAAGGTTCCAGGGTGGGACTCCCAGCTAGCTGTATCAAAGTTAAGCACTATTTACTAACGAAAATAATCGTTAATATGCATCAACTCGATATTTCGTTATGTAATCATAAGTTGACTCACTAAAAGCACAGTTAACAATATTTCAACATACCACGGACAAAATGATAGTTTTACACCTATTCAACGTAATCCTCAAATCTTGGAATTGTGGGCATTAAATTATATTCAACTAACAAAATTTCCTTCATGAATCCAATGCAAACCAATACGACGAAGAAATAATGCATCTGTAAATAGGCAATATTACTGAATAACAACGCTCTTGATTGGCTTCTGGCCGACTTGAAAATACTAGCTAAAAAATCCTTTGAAAAGCCCCCTGTCGAGCTAGTCGAAAAAAAGAATGCCCACACGTCAAACTCCGTCAAGCATTTCAACAGCGGACGAACACCATCTCATTACGCATTACCGTGACTATTGACAATTCGCCTCTTCGGTCACTCTGTAACTCTTCACTCTTATGGTAAAATCCCATAAGCAAACATCAGTCTGTGCGTGAAACTTGGTGAACATTTCCTTTCCCTTTCACTCCTATGAAAATCCCATATGATTCTGTCAATCTTTGCGTGAATAAACGGCGGCTTGCTGGAGGTGCTTATGGGATTTTACCAGGAGTAAATAGTTGCAGAGTCGCCGTCAACGCCAATGCTTACTTTCGTAAGGGCCAATGCTGCAAACGTAAACAATTACTTTTTGTGTGAATTTCTCGAAAATGAAAATTCCTCCATAAAACCAACACCATGATTGTGTACAGAAAGACCCCTCCTATCCGATAAAATTATGTGCTTTCAGCCTTGGGCTGGTTCGTTTCGTAACACATTTTCACACAAAACTAAACCAGTGAAGCTCAAAATCATCTCAGAATCCAATCAATCTCAATTTGCGATTCAATTTTGTCTAATCAGCTTAAGTTCACTTTGATAAATCGAGAATTTCATATTAAAAAGGCGCATGATGCATTTCTCGCCAAATCGTATTCGGAATTGGCAGCACCCTCTCAGAGTTCAATAAAACTTTCTGGACATGTAGACATTTTCAAATAAATATCATTCCCTTATTCTGTTGTCTACTAGGGTAGGTGTTCCAGTTATGGCTATACGTTCCTATAATGGTATGTTTCAATTATGGCATATAGATTTTCTATAGGCCATAATTGGAACACACCATAATAGGAACGCCATAGCCATAACTGGAACACCCAGTCTACTGAGGCAGAATCTGATTATATGTGAGAGAAAAAAGACAAGATTTTTCATATATCATTTATTGATATATTTTCAATGTTTAAAACCTATTTTCATACATGCTATTTTTTTCCTTTTTCCAATCAAGTTAAATATTTTTGGTTCATCTTCTGGATTAGAATACCTTTTTGCCGCTACTTTGTCACCAGTTATAGGCACAAAACTGTGGCTATTCTGTGTGCCAGATATTGTCTTTGTGCTATTATATAGTTTTTCTATTTATTCTGATGTACTGTTCAGTGGATATGTACTCGAAACGTAGTTTTATGATATGTTTATCTGTTTGTTCAACTGCCCAGTTATAGAATTCTCGTGGAGTTGTTATGGTGTTTCCATAATCTCGAGCAAGACTAGCTCTCTTTGCCATTCGCTTGAGAGTGCCACCAATGGTATCACAAGGACCTTTTCCATGAGACGTTGCAAAAAAAATGCCATTCTGAAATCTACACAGACTACTTTGGTCCATGATAATAATTTTACTTAAACTTGTCTTCACAACTTTCGTTATCAGATTGACTGCTGCTTAGTTTTAGAGTACTCATAGGTAAAATGAAGTGGTGGGTATATAATGTTAATAGTTTAGGTATAAATAACAGATGGGCATATAGAATTATGATAAGATAGGTTGACTTCCCTAATCGGTGTTGATACAAAAGAAGATCTCAATTTAAATTTTATTCATACCTAATTCTTAATGGATAATTTTAGCTAAGAATTCTAAGTTGCTAGAGAAGTATCGAATTTTGCCTCACTAGTAGACAATATAATCAATTCTATTATTTTCTAATGATATATGCCCTTTTCATATGGAATTTTCGATTAAACCAAGTGATTAGTTGCTGATTAGCCAAAATTAAATCACAAATTGAGCTTCATTAAGTTCTGAGATGATTTTGAGCTTCACTGGTTTAGTTTTGTGTGAAAAAAATCAGTTAAAACATGAAAAAGTTTTTGTAAGAAAAACTTTTTTTTTCCTTTAAAGTGTCCATCTTGCGATGTATGAACATAATTACAATAGCAAACATAATTACCTATCTTAAGGCAATGTTTCATCCAAATCAAACATGGTCATTTTTTTAATCGACTACCCGAATATTAAAAATTGTTTTTTTTTTTTAGTGTAGGTATCAAATGGAAATTATTTCAGTATTTTTTTTTCGAAAGTTTGGAAAATTTCCTAAAAGTCATCCATACAACACATTTTTGTAGGAATTGTCATTTTTAAATAATATTTTTTGAACAAAAAAACCGGCGGAAAAGTTTGGCCCTTCTCAAATGTTAGTCTAAATAAATTTTGGAAAAACTGAGTATGCAAATGTGCTTATTTAGTCAAAGTCTACACATCCACAAAATTTCATTGAAATCTGAGAGAGTGTTGCCAGCTTCGATTCGATTTGGCGCGAAATTCGTCACTGGTTGAATTTGGCATTCAGGACACTTTTGAAACCGACGCGATTAGATCTCAAAGAAAATGTTTAGAAGACATCAATACGCTATTTCAAATATTTTTCGAGTTATTAATTTATTCCACCTAATTTTGCTTCCTGGACCACTGTGCATCGGATTCAAAACCTGAAGCCTGTGACCACTTGACTATAAGACCATCTTACTTGATGATCATAAAATTCCATATTAAAAACACACTGGTTGCTGCGCTCGGCTTCGGACTCATCATGCGCATTAGACAATTTAGCCTTTATATTGCACATTAGCCATCTAGTTTTTCAAGTAGTTATCCTCAAAATTTTATGTAGTGAGGATTTGACAAGACTGCCACCTATCAAGTAATACCATTTTCTCGATTTTGCCAAAAATGGTATGTTAGTCAATTTCTCATTTATGGGCAGCATTGTTCAAAATCTAGCACTGCTTCTTGTTCCCAAACTTGGCCTACGGATTCTAAATTAGACCTAGTGCATTGAAACGCGATTCAGAAGCAAAAAGGGGTGCAAACATTCATATCTCGCGTTCTCATTGACTTTCTTCGGTAGCTTTTGAGCTAAAGTATCGTACCAAACGCATAATTATTAACTATGAAACAATGGATTTATTTGATGTTTTCTTCTCGATAGGATCAAAATGGGCGATTAGGCCGAAGTAGTTCTATTTTGTTTATACATCAGCACCATAGTTTAAGTCCCACCATTCCTGTAATATCCCGAAAAGCTTTTCGATTGCTATTTTTAGGCTATTTTCTAACCAAACAAAGTGATTTGACTTGTTTAAAATCAACTTACTTGGAGGATTGCCGGAAAAAAAGCGATAGTTGGAACCAACTTCGGAACATGTTTACCTAACTTCACTACTCAGCTATCGAGTATTTCTATATTTTAACCGAAAGCTTTTCAAAAATGTACTGACTTGTCGTCATTCTAAAGCAATCGTTTCGATAATATTTGACAGCTCGCAAGAGTACTTTAACTACGGAGTACTCAGCATCTGGTATGATTACCGAAACGATCACCGAGTGCTGAGATCAGCTGTTCTAATCTCTTCAAAAAATATAGCGAGTTCGATAAAAAAAGCTTATTATAAAAATGTCCGGCTGCTTTGATGTCGACATTAGATTTAATCAGTACAACTCTAGGCAAATTTTTTTAAAGTCACTTTAACGCTCTTGGGTCATTCGTGACTTGTCCTGAGGTGAGATTTGAACTCGTGATTTTGGCGTGAGAGGTAAATGGATGCTAACCACTACTCCGGGTTTCGCCCACCACTAAGGAAAAATTTTGCAGATCATCCAAACAGGGACGGGATTAAAAGTACCATCAGAGCACCTAAATTGACATGAATTGTTCTAAGTGTGTATGAATGCAAAACAGTCTACTGCAATTCTGACAAAATTACTATGCTCGCTCAAATTACAAATAGATTTTCTTTCTGTGTACCATACAATAGACTAGTCTCCAAATATTTCAGTCTTTTTGATATTTTGATCACAGTGAAATCATTGGCAAAGCCAAAACCCAACGATATCAGCCACATTCAATGCATTCATTGTAATTATTTGTAATTGAACGCTTCCAGTGTTCCACCTCCCTTTCAATGGTTGTTGAGCGATAGTCACCCAGATCAGAGGTTAGTTGCATTTGCATGATAGCTCGACCGAGGCCTGCTATCACTAGTCGCTTGTCACCCAGCTGGGTTGCAGTTTCCACTATCGTCATCATGCATCGCTCGTTCAGCTTTCCACCGCGATGAGTACCTCTATAATACGTTTGTACCCCAGGGGACAAGATTGGAGTTTCCCATGAGACACACCGAACACGACACCGATGATGCCAACGACGACGACGCCGCTGACGAGGATGATGATGGTGATTACTGTGATTGCGCGATGACAATTGTCGTGAAGCAGCTAGATGATTCCTTTTTTGCGTAATACCTGGTTCACCTGGAGAGCCCGAAGGTTCGGAAAATGGTCACATTACCCGCTGATATCTCCGAGCTGAAACTGCATCATCACGACTAATGGTTACGAAATCGTGCTATAATGGTGGCCAATACGGACGATTGCATTTTTGAGTAAATACCTTAGCATACAATCGGTCAGCGACAGTGACACCGTGTGGCATTTGATATTGTGGACATGAGTATAACTTGTCAACCGCGAATCCAAGTGAAACAAACTGGAACTACTAAACGCACCGCCGCCGCTTTTCCCCCCAAAGTACTGCAATTTTCATGGCACATACTAACACCCTTCGGGCAGGGTTTGAAATTTGCACTTTGCTACAATCGCAATCCGTTGCGCTCGATTCTGCATCGATAGGGGAATGATTTTCCAAACCCTGCCCTCGACCGATCACATTACCATGCATAATGAGAATTGCAGTCACTTCAAAGCCGTGCACGCGTAGTGGGAAATGGTGTAAAATGCCCCGGCAAGGTAATACGCGATACCATGATATTTTGCATAAAAAAAAAATTAAAATCTGTTCCTGGCCAAATAGCGAAAATATAAAGATATTTTAGATTTTACCTCCTAGAATTTCGCATAACTGTGGGACAATGAACTGATTTTGTGCTGGAATACGGCCATTTTGACTCACGCCTAATTTTTAAAATCGGCGTTTTCGATGTTTTTCAGTACGAAAACGGCTCATCTAATCGAAATTACGACTGACATAAAATTGTAGGAAACAAGATTTCCTAAATTGACCAAAATCGAAGAATATAAACTTTTAGTACAACTTTTGATCGTTGCTTTTCTTGACCCAATATATTTGTGATTTGTGCATAAGTTTTAGTCCAATATGATTTCTGCATACAAAGTAATACAAACTATTTGTGAAAAGAACGTTCAAAATTTTTCCTAATAGACGTTGATGTTCTACGATTTTGGTCAATTTTAAAGTTTGCATTGTGTTAATTTAAGAATAATCATCATATTTGATAAGCAAAAGTTTTTTTTTTTTTTTTTTTTTCCTTTGGTTTGTTTTTTCCGTCGATCTTGTTTTCCGTGCTGAGCACCAATGCTACCGACGTGCCAGGAAGGCAGCTCCCACACCTGGACCCTACCTATCGACCCATCAACTCATGAACCGGGGACCAACGGCTTTACTTCCCATCCGAAGGAAGGCGTGATCACAGATGTTATGCCTCAGAACATCCCGGCGGCGCCGACTGGGATTGAACCCAGGCCTGCTGGGGTGAGAGGTTATCACGCTTACCACTACACCACCGGCGCCGTTAAGCAAAAGTTTAAATATCTTAAAAATGTACTAATTTTGTTATAGAAGTTTTTAACAGTTTTTTTTATGACGAAAATTTGTGATATTTTTTTTTGCCTTAGACTTGAGTAGGTAGGCCGTTTCCGTGCTATAATTTATTGAAAATATCGAAAACGTCATTTTTTAAATAAGATGTTAGTAAAAATGGCTGAATTCTTGCACCCTCTCCGCGAAAAATAAGAATGTTATTCTGAGAAGATTTTTAGTACAATTATTTTCTCGATGTTAAATATGTTTTCGTATATTGCTTCCGGTAGCATCACGAAGATTCATCCGACTCATACGAATGGAAAAGAATGCATTTTCATAGGGGGTGCGTATTACCCCCGCAAGCCTATCCACCCCCCACTCTCTAGCTTTCTTGCTCGCTCTCTCGATGTATAGTAGTTACTTTTTTTTTTCGTACTGCTTTGCTCTTCAAATCCATCCCCAACCGTCTGCCGTCGTCGCGTCGGTCGTCGTCGTAAATATGTTAGCCATAGGTTGTTCGTATTTGCTGTCTAGATACATATCAATTTTATTGCGCACCTTGCGATTGAACGAGCTCAGTTTGTGACGCGCCGCGCGGCATTCGAAACGCTTTCCATGATACTGCACGCCACATATCATCGGTCGGTCTCGGTTGTTGGAACGGGGAAAACGCGATATACGACGTCGTAATTACGCTGACAATCAATACAGAGGAGGGCCAATCGCCTGGCAAATTTGAAATTCCCAAGTGAGCGCGCATGTTTGGCTTGGATATAATAGTGAGTAAGAGTGCACCTATCGTACTTTGAACCTTCGGTGACAGCTGTTTATTGATCTACAGCTGTGTTGTTGCCTTCCAACATGGATGATGAAGTCTTCTCTGTTATTTGAGCGATGGTTTGAAAGTTTCCATTAGGCTGGTTCACAGTGAGAAAAGTGTTGCAAAAGGCTACGGTAACCAGTAACAAGTTCTATGTGATCGTGTCGAATTTGATTGCTGACGAAAGCAACATGCGATGTGACGTGACGAATTGACAAACACACATTCGGGAGGAGAGAGAGAGTGCTGTCTAGTTTTACGCTACACTACACATAGTGCATATTGTGAATGCTTTCTGTTCGTTTCTTGGCAAGTCTCGACGCTTGTTACGTCGTCAACGTTGCCTTCATAGAAGCATCAAGTGGCTGCTATAACAGTGTAGAAACCCAGTAAATTCGTGAATATTTGTTGACAAGTCTGTTGCTGGTACTTCCAAATACGGAGTCCCTGGAGGGTGCTCGGTGGAAATAGACGCTGAAAGTGGGAAGTGAATCTGTTAGTGATTTACCGATGCTGCATCGGTTGGAGCTGGCAGAAAAATTGGAGGTAATTTCTACGAAAATTTACTGCACGGTGATTGTGCAATCGGACAAGATGACCGGTGACGAGGAGAACGTAATTTCAATGCTGTTATGGTAATAGGAAGGGAGACGTTGAGTTTTGTATTTATGGATCTTTAACGTGTGGATTGAAATTCAAATCAGGTTCTGGCTAGACCTGTGCGCCGGTCATTCCATTGGTGGCGGCGGCGTTGTGGCGTGACACCGTTTGCTTTGATCGGCGGCGGTGACGTATCACTATGGTGGCCGTAAAAAAAAACTAGAATTTAATCGAAGATAACGTAAATGAAGTGAAAATATTGTGTTAATGCGTGCAATATGTTACAGACACCACCATTTTTAATTTGTTACTTAAAGCGCCATCGCAACGTTTCGCGACAGTATCTAAATTATCTTCCATGGCGGTTTTACAGAAAATGTAATGATCGTGGATACATATGACTTTACGTTATTTGCAGGAATGCTCGATCATGATACATTAGAAACTCGTAGAAATAGATACATGGCACATGTCGGATATGGCAAATGTACTGAAAACTCATTATTAACAGCACCTAGACAACACTCTCGGTTTAAGCACAGACAAACAGACGTAACTCTTTGAAAAAGTTTTTCTTGAAAACATAGTATCTCAAAACACAGGACCTCAGTAACGACATCTCTCGGGCTTCTCGCGGAAAACAAGCTTGCTCACTAACTCACAAACAATATTGCATAAAAGTTCTATAGAATGTATAGAAACGTCAAAGTGATCCGATGCCAGCACTGCGGCGAGTAGTTCGTGGAACTGATAATATTCAAATCAACCGTTAATTGCGTGAATTAAGATACACAATGAAGTGTTACGTCTGTTTGTCTGTAGTTTAAGTATGGTCTTCAATTCCATTCTGCGCCTTATAAACCTCTTTGGAACCATTTTCAAACCGAACATAATGCTTGGGCAATGTCCTTTTCTAATCTAATCTAATCTAATCTAATCTAACACCCACACAGCCAGTTCATGAAAGCATCCTGGAAAATTATAGATATACAGTCTACTCTCCATAGCATAGCATAGCATAGCATATTCTAAGTTGCACGTTAGCCTAGGTGGTACTAACTCCAAATTGTTGTTAGGACTCGTTGCTGTCAGATAGTAGTTGGGGAATAACCACTACCTCTTAGATGGAGGCTGTGTTTTCTTTCAACAGATGAAACTGTCCTGGCCATCATGCTTGGCATATACAGTCATGGTCACGAACTGCTCATTTGCTAATAACTTTGCACACAGTTGACGAAACATAGTTCTTTTTGAAGTAATAGATAGAATTTAGTTTAAACTTGTTATATGTACGTAATAAAAATTAGATTTTAATTTTAGTGATAAACTGTATTTGTACAACAAATGAAGTGAGAAATGCTCACTGGACTGGAATAAGTTGCACACAAGAAACCACAATTTTTCAGTGACAAGTGTGCTGCTAGGGTTCATTGGTTTTGATTTTCAAATGTTAAGATTTACCTACTCTTTGCATATCCATAGTAAACTATGGTCCTAATCTATCAATTACTTTAAAGAAAAACAAATTTCAACAACTAAGAGAAAAGTTATTGGCAAATGAGCAGTTGGTGTGTACAACTGTGCATGCCAAGCATGCTGGCCACGTCCTTGCACCTGGTAGGGATGGGAAAGGAACGTTAGTCTAACATTTACTTAAGAATACTACGACCTCTCATAAATGTCACGGGAGGAGTATTTTTGTTAGTGGATCATAGCAAGCGTCCTACTGGAACTAAGGATCGGAAGCTGCATTTAAAGGTGTTGGGAACGGTTAGGGCAAATCCAGGCCTGACGGACTATGATATCGCCAAGAAATTCAGTGCCAGCCAAAGCACCAAACAGGACACTGAAGCAGAATATACAGGTTAAAATACGTGCCCGGAAGTTGAACAATGAGGTTCTTACAAAGTACGAAGGATGCATCCTCATGGACGACGAAACGTACGTGAAGATTGGCTATGGGCAGCTTCCTGAACAAAAGTTCTATGAAGCCACTGGCATTTTGGCGTGATTTGGCAAGCTGCAACTACAGCGGAGAATTTCTACAGTGATATCGAGACAACGGAGTAGATTTCTTCGAAAAGGGCATCATTAATGTCACATTAATCCACCCAACTGCCCTCAATTCCGCCAATTCCGTTGTTGAACAGAATTTGAAGAAGAGTGGAAAAGTGACTCGGGATGCGACAGAGATGAAGAAATGGTGGAACAAAGCGGTCACTTTGGTTAGCCAACAGAGTGCTCAGAATATGATGAGTGGTATTCTGGTAGTGGTAAACTTTTCAAAAGATTTTGGAATTTCTTTAATGATCTCTAGACTATCCTGAACTTAGCAGTATTTTAACCCACAATTTTAGTGAAATTAAATGAATTACCATTAATTTTCCATAATTTTCCTAATGTTTTAGAAACTTCATAAACACTGATGGAGCTATGCCATAAATCACAAATTATCCCTGAACTACTGGTTTCTACTGAGTTTTCTTAAATATTAATAATTCCCTAGAGCTTATGAAGTTTCCGGATCATTCACATAGTTAATTCTAGGAATATCCCATAATTCCACGAAAGTGCATATCGCATACTATCGCATATTATCTCATTGCGTGCTCTCAACTTAGTGTTCTAGATGCACTTCCACAGCTACTAATTGAGAGCTTACGATGCCAGTACCATTTTTGCATTAGTATAATTGAGTGAGGGAGAAGTCTAGAAGCTTTCCAACCCGAAAAATTCCTAGACCGGGCCGTGATTCGAACCATGCCACCTCCAACCATATGCCACTTTGCTGCATATCATGTGACTGAAAGTTTCTTATTTTATTCAAAGATCTCTGAAATTTCTTGAAGATATTGCATTTTTGTTTTATTTAATGGAACTGCCTTAAAGTTTTTCTATCGAGATTTCATCAATACCAAATCGGAATATTTGTTTTCACTATTTCACTATATCATTTTTAGGACTCAACATTTTTATTTCATCAAGATGGTTCCGTAATACATCCGTTTTATTTTTCGCATCCAGATATAAAATGACTCAAGCTTTATGTAATGGAAGCTGGTTTATCTATTTATCCAATGATGCGGTCTGCTACCTTAATAATACAGAAATCCTCTTAGTTAATAATAAGGTCTTCAGAATTATGCAGTATTTCCTCGAGTCAGTTGCTCCTCTGCCTTTGATTCAGTTGTTCTAAAATATATACATTTCTTATAAATGACATATGTTCATATAGTCAAAATCATGTTTGGTCAATGCTGCATAATAAACCATGTATGAGGAAAATTTTCTGTAAATATTAAATTATCATATAATTTATTTACTTTTTTAGGTAAAGGGAAAAACCCGCGGAAGTGAGAATCACTCACATTTCTTTCTCCCTAAGGCACAAAACTTTCATGTCTTTTCAAATATTCAATTCTACATGCTCAAATAATCACAAATGATATCAACAAACAAATTCTGCATGGAAATTATAACTATTTTGAAATAATAAGATATAAGAGATATTATAAACAATCTGTTTCCATTTACTAACTGGTGCATCATTGTTGGACCATTTAGCGGTATGGGATCTGAAAATGTAATTATTTGTATTTAATATGTACAGCGTAGTCGCTGAGGAAAATTCTTACCCTTTGATGGAATGCAAAGTTTTTCGAAATGCCGTAAAATCTGGATATGCTGGAATTCAAGGAAGGAAATTACAAGGATATTTGCTATTCCCTTTTTTTCCAATACAATTATTATCATTAAACATCCCGATTCCAAATTTAGGGTATTGGGCAGTATTTCCCACTTTTTTTTTCTGAAATCGGCAGCCGCCATCTTTGATTTCAAAATGGCGCTGGATATCGATTTTCGGTCTCTAAACGTCATCCCCATTCCGAAAATATACATATTGAAGGGTATTTGGCAGCATTTCCCACTTTCTGAAACCGGAAGCCGCCATCTTGGATTTCAAAATGGTTTCGGAAATCTATTTACGGGTTTTAGACGTCATCCCGATTCCGAAAATACCCATATTGAAGGGTATTTGGTAGTATTTCCCACTTTTTCAGAAATCTGCAGCCGCCATATTTGATTTCATGATGGCGCTGGGCATCATTTTCGGTATCTAGACGTCATCCCGATTCCGAAAACATACATATGGAAGGGTATGATAACAAGATGGTGCTGGGCAACATTTTCGGTCTTTTGACGTCATCCCGATTCCGAAAATATCCATTTTGAAGGGTATTTAGTAGTATTTCCCACTTTTTCTGAAATTGGAAGCCGCCATCTTGGATTTTAAGATGGAGCAGGATATAAATTTTTGGTCTCTAGAGGTCATCTCGATTCCGAAAATATCCATATTGAAGGGTATTTGGCAGTATTTCCCACTTTTTCCGAAATCGGCAGCCGCCATCTTTGATTTCAAGATGGCACTGGAAATCGATTTTTGTTCTCTAGACGTCATCCCGATTCTGAAAATATACATATTGAAGGGTATTTGCAGTATTTCCCACTCTTGTTGAAACCGGAAGCCGCCATATTGGATTTCAAAATGGCGTGATCCAGATTCTGAAAATATACATATCCCACTTCTTCTGAAATTGGAAGCCGCCATCTTGGATTTCAAGATGATGCAGGATATCGATTTTCGGTCTCTAGAGGACATCCGGATTCCGGAAATATTAATATTGAAGGGTATTTGGTAGCATTTCCCACTTTTTCTGAAATCGGTAGCCGCCATCTTTGATTTCAAGATGGCGCTGGACATCAATTTTTGGTCTCTAGTGGTCATCCCGATTCCGAAAATATTTATATTAAAGGGTATTTGGCTGTATTTCCCACTTTTTCTGAAACCGGAAGCCGCCATATTGGATTTCAAAATGGCTTCGGAAATCTATTTATGGGTCTTAGACGTCATCCCGATTCCGAAAATACCCATATTGAAGGGTATTTGGTAGTATTTCCCACTTTTTCTGAAACCGGCAGCCGCCATTTTTGATTTCAAGATGGCGCTGGACATCGATTTTCGGTCTCTAGACGCCATCCCGATTCCGAAAATCCGTATTGAAAAATATTTGGTAGTAATTCTCACTTTTTCTTAAATTAGAAACTGCCATCTTGGATTTCAAGATGGCGCTGGATATCGATTTTGATCTCTAGAGGTTATCCCGATTCCGAAAATGTACATATTGAAGAGTATTTGGCCGTATTTCCCACTTTTTCTGAAACCGGAAGCCGCCATCTTGGATAATTTAGCGGCGCCGGTAGTGTACTGGTAAGCGTGATTGCCTCTCATCCCAGCAGGCCTGGGTTCAATCCCAGTCGGCGCCTCCGGGATTTTCTGAGGCATTGGTCCCCAGTTCATGAGTTGATGGGTTTATAAGTAGGGTTCAGGTGTGGGAGCTGCCTTCCTGGTGTCCGTAGCATTGCTGCTCAGCATGGAAAACAAGATCGACGGAAAACAAATCAAGGAAAAAAAAGAGATGATTAAATTTGCTTTCGATCGTTTAAAACCGATTTTTCCGTGAGATTAACGTAACAACCACTACAAAGATTTTTATTAACCCTCCGTTACTCGCGCCAACTTTTGTAACACGAGTACTCGCGCGTTGTACTTTGTACAACAGTGTGAGTTTTCCATTGCCATTTTGCAGCCGAGCTACCAATCGATATGAAACCAACGGGTATTCCTTAAAAAACTTTTTTTTTTAACTAAACAAGCTAAACTTTTATCACAGTTAACGCCCAAAAAATGCGAATAATAGAGAAAATGTGAATAGAAACCACGTAAACGGTGTCCGCACTACGTGGGATTTGACTTAATTGGTTACAACATGGAAAATCTAGAGATCCTGACCAGATAGAAAGTTACTGTCTTCGGCAAAGTTGTTCTAAAGATCATAACCTTTTGCTGGTGAAGAGTAGTTCAGAATTTTCTCACTACTCTCTCGAGAGCATGACCAGAAGAAAGTTACTGTCGTTGACCAAGTTGTTCAGAAGGTCAAGGCCTTTTCGTTGGTGGACAGTAGTTCAAAATTTTCTCAATACTTGGCGCTAGTACACACGTGAAATTCTCATATAAAATATCTCGAAATTATGACCAGATAGAAAGTTACTGTCTTAGGCAAAGTTTTTCAGGAAGTCAAGATCTTTTCGTTCGTGGAGTAATTAAGAAAATTCTCACTACGTGGCGCTAGTATACACGTGAAATTATCATATAAAATATCTCGAGATCCTGACCAGATAGAAAGTTACTGTCTTAGGCAAAGCTGTTCAGGAGATCATAGCCTTTTTGCTGATTAACAGTAGTTCAGAATCTTCTAACTAGGTAGTGCTCGTATACATATTACGTTCTCGCATGTGATACATCATTAGATCCTGACCAGATAGAGAGTAAATGTCTTTGGCAAAGTTTTTCAGGAAGTCAAGATCTTTTCGTTGGCGGACAGTTGATCAGAATTTTTTCACTACTCGGTGCTAGTATACACATGCAGTTTTCGCATATACTGTTAGTTACTGTTTTCGGCAAACTTGTTTAGGAGGTCAAGACTTTTTGGCTGGTGGACAGTAGCCTAGAATTTTCTCACCACATGGCGCTAGTAAACGTGTTCAATTCTCGCGTATGCTAAGCTCGAGATTCTGAACAGGTAGAACATTACTGTCTTCGAAAAAGTTGTTCATGAGGTCAATGCCTATTGCTTGGTGCACAATAGTTCAGAATTTTCACACAACGTGGCGTTAGTATACACGCAAAATTCTCGCATGTAAAATATCTCGAGATTCAGATAAGATAGATTTCACTAGTGGACAGTAGTTCAAAATTTTCTCACTACGTAGAGCTAGAATACACAAGAAATTCTCGCATGTGGTTTGTTGCGAGATCCTGACCAGATAGAAAGTTACTGTCTTCGACAAAGTTGTTCAGGAAGTCAAAGCCTTTTTGGCTGGTAAACATTAGTTAAGAATTTTCTCACCACGTGGAGTTAGTATAGATGTACACTTGTCGCATATGCTATATCTCGAGATCCTAATCAGATAGAAAGTTACATTCTACAACAAATTTGTTCAGCAGGTCTAAGTCTTTTGGCTGATGAACAGTAGTTCAGAATTTTCTCACAAACTCTAGGCTTTAACCTCCTGAACAACTTTGTTCAAGACAGTAACTTTCTATGTGGTCAGGATCTCTAGATATATAACAGGCACGAATTTCACATTTCACTAGCACTACGTAGTGAGAAAAATTTTGAACAGCTGTCCACGAGCAAAAATTTTGTGATATCCTGAACAACTTTGCCGACGACAGTAATTTTCTATCTGGTCAAGAACGTGAGATATTTTATTTGCGAAAATTTCACATTTCACTAGCACCATGAAGTGAGAAAATTCTGAACTACTGTCCACCAGCCAAAAGACCTTGACCTCCTGAACAACTTTGACGCATACAGTAACTTTCTATCTGATCAGGATCTCGAGATATAGTATATACGAGAAGTGTACATGTATACTAACGCCACGTGGTGAAAAAATTCTTAACTACTGTTTACCAGCCAAAAAGTCTTGACCCCCTAAACAACTTTGCCGAAGACAGCAACTTTCTAGCTGATCAAGATATCCAGCTATTTAGTATGCGAGAAAGACACGTATATACACTAGCCACGCATAGTGTGAAAATTCTGAACTATTGTCACCCAACAAAATGATCTTGACTTCCTGAAAAACTTTGCCGAATACATTTACTTTCTATCTGGTCAGGATCTAGAGATATTTTATATGCAAGAGTTTCACATCTATAGTAGCACCGCAAAGTGAGAAAACTCTGAACTACTGTCCACCTGTGAAAAATCCTGTTACGCCCTAATTCCAGCTCTATCTAGATTTCTATCTGATTGGGAACTCGAGATATTTTATATGAGAATTTCACGTGTATACTAGCGTCATGTAGTGAACAAATTCTGAACTATTTAGCACCAAGCAATTGATCTCCTGAAAAACTATGTGAAAGACAGTAACTTTCTATCTGGTCAGGATCTCGAGATATACCACATGCGATAATTTCACATGTATACTAGCGCTACGTGGTGAGAAAATTCTGAACTACTGTCCACCAGCGACAAGGCTATGGTCTCTTGAAATACTTTATCAGAGACAGTAACTTTCTATCTGGTCAGGATCCCGATATATTCCGTGTCGTAATCAATTAAGTCAAATCCCACGTAGTATGGTCACAGTTTTCGCGGTTTCCATTTACTTTTTCCCTATTATCCGCATTTTTTAGTTGTTAACTGTAATAAAAGTTTAGCTTGTTTAGATCAAAACAACACAGCAAAAAAATAATTTTGATATCACGTCAAAGTGGATGCACTACAATCATGTCGAAAATATGGTGTAATATTACTTGCTAAAAAGGACAAAATTATCATTAATACAATGCATGAACTGACATTACGCTGCTTTTACTGCATTTGTTTATTTATGTGGTCATAAAAATTACATGAAATTTTCGACATGATTGTAGTGCATCCACTTTGATGTGATATCAAAATTATTTTTTTGCTGTGAAGTTTTTTGAGGAATACTCGTTGGTTTCAGATCGATTGGTAACTCAGCAACAAAATGGCAATGGAAAACTCATGTGTGTTGTACAAAGTACAACAGCGCAAGTAACGGAGGGTTAACACTACTTTAAAACTTTGCAGAAGTTCAATTTTTCTTATAAAAATGCATAATATATATATAAATATATAAATATATATATATATATATATATATATATATAAATCTAACTATTAATTAACAACAATTCCACTAATCTCACTAACACTTGATGCTCAGTTGATCGAAAGAAAACGTCTTACCTTTAGTTTGGCGTTTATTGATATAGTCTCATTAAAAAAAAACCCCTATTTTCCTATCAGAGACGTGTTGGAAACCCGCGATCTCTGTCTAGCATAAGAATTGAATTCCTTTGTCCTTTGTCTCTCTTTATTAGTTTGTGTCTGTCTTGTCCCACCGTCTCGATGAGTCTCATCGTCGCCCACTGGTCACCATAGTCGGTCGAACTCCAGACGAAGCTAGAACCGCACTACCGTTCATACTGGCGACAACGCTCTGATGAGACAACGAAACCCTAGCTCCTCCGCTGATCCTTCAACAATGTACCCCTCTAATCTCGAGTAAGCCGCGAGTATTCGACCCAACTCCTACTAGACATAGATATAAGTGAATTTTGTTAAAAACAATGAACAATGAATTATTAGCTCCGTAAAGCTAACGCAATTGAGCCTTCCAAACAAATGAACTAGATAAAAAAATGTCTCATTAAATCCGGAGATATTTGTATTTTAGTTAATACACTTTTTAAAGGTGAATTTCCGTTTATTAGCTGAATCTCGAAAACTATCCTACTGAGATTTTTTAAACTACATTTTTGGATTCAGCGCACGATTTTACATAAGAATCATTGTTCAAAGATTCAAGTTATTTTTTTTTTACTTTTTTGTAAGCTAGTGTAATAGTTCAGCAGCCTATTCCGTAATGCTGAATGGAGATCGTTTTCAAGTAACAATCAGAAAACGCAAACATGCAGGGTGTTTCTTTCAAAACAAATAATCCAATTTGCATCCACCATTGAGAAAGAGTCATTCATCTCGTTATTCGATACGCAGAAGTACGCCTCTTACTGAGTGCAATAAAGCAAAATGAACACTCACCATCTGCATCAGCAACATCACCGCCGTCCGAGTTGTTTGAACTCATTACAAATTTTACAAAGAATCCCTATTACTACTGAAGGGTTGAACAATCCTGGACAAGGCGAATCTTTCTCTGTTCTCTGCAGAACCCATCACATGGAATATCTAATTAGTGTGATAATTGAGCGCACAGACAAGACGTTCTAGCGATCCCAATCAGGAAGAGGGGAATTTTTATCACTCGCGCACATTATTCTACTTCCATTATATGTACATTTCCCGGTTCAGTCTGATGCTGATTGGTCACTATTAAACCAGAGTTTAAACGCGCACGTCGTTGGCGTCAACCGTTTGTTTGTTGTTTTGCGCAGCGTCGTCGTCGTCGTTTGCGCTGACTGATTGATGCCTAAGTGGTTTAAACGTTTGTATAATCTATTAGCCGTGCGGAAAAAGGGGCTCGTTGCTGCAGATCAGTTTGCTTCTGCATTGCAATATACGGTTTATATTGAAGCAGCGAATTTGCATTTCTACTGAGAAAAGGCGCAAATTGTTTCGGAGGATTGATATGCAAGAGAATTTTATTGCAAGCACGTGCGGGTTGCGAAGACTTGGGTGTGTATGTGACTTTTAGTACTGTTGCTAAGGTTCAATAATAAGTGCAGTTATTGATCACCAAACTTTTTCGTCGTCGCCAACCACCAAACTTCATTCTACTAATTAATGGTGACACTCCAATCCAGAATCGCAAATACCTTTCCCCTTTCGTCCGTGCAAACAAACATATGCACGCACGTCAAAGTAGGCATATCGACCATAGCTCGCCCGTCAGCACTCGTCGCTTATAATACCAAACAAATACCAGCTACTGCAGCCGCGTTAAATAAAACTATAAAGACTAAAAATACCTAAATAAATAAATTCCGTCCACTTTACACATCGTCGCATCGTCTGTGTGACTGTCTGTTCTCGCCGTGTAGGTATAAGTTGTTACCGAAGCGTCGACTTCGTCACACTTTGTTCACCCGTCTCTCGTACTCCGTTGACACACTCCCATAGAGTAGCATTAGTGAACAACCACAATATCGCCCTCTCGCTCACCCCCACCCAGCGAACATACCGACTTGTTTAGATGTACGATTCGCGACTTTTGATCCAACCAACAATCGTCCTGATTCAGTTTTGTTTCGCTCCTTACAGATCCCAGACGTTGCCACAATGGAAACCACGGACAGCTCCAGCTACAAACGACTGATATGTAAGTATTGCCTGCCAACCACCCAAACACTCCTCGATTCTGGGCTTCCGGGGTGGGCTGCTTCCGAAAAAGCACCGCGCGTCATAATCCCCAGGGCGGCGGAGGGGTTTGTAATTCACTTTTCCTCTCGGTTTGCTTCAACACGCTGCTTCCAGTAAGTACCTATGCGGAGGAGCATCATCGTCGCATCGCATCGGTGCGGTGTACCATGAAAAAGCCTTGACATATATTTGTGTGGGTGTGATGTACCTGCTTGCACCGTTCCCATGATTCTTAGGAAAGACGAAGTGCTATTATCACATGTGATTATCGAGTTTAAATTTTTTTTTGGTGGGTTCGAGGCTTAAGCTCGTTGATGATTCATAGCTAGATAGTGTAACACGGAGAAGAAGTAATGATGATGAATGCCCTTTTCTTTATGACTAATGGGAGAGTTGTTGAAAGAAAGCTTCTTACTAGACTGGTTCAATATATTAACGCTTGTCAATTATCTCACTTATACAGTGCTTGTCAGGACAATAGAGCCACCGTCATTTAAAAACATTGTATCTTTGTTGTTTGTGAACCAATTGTTATAACTTATGAAATATCCTAAATGTTATCGTTGCTCAGAATTACACGCAATTTTAATATAAAACTTCTGAGATATTGACAAATATTTAAAATTGGATGCCATTCACTGAAAAAGTTGTTTGTCTTCATGATGTTGATATTCTTGACCATGATTGATCAAAACACTGCTGAACATAATCATAAAATTCGTAGGAATTGCTTCACAAAGTTGTTATGTTTGGCTTACTGACAGTTTATAAAAATATAATAATTTAAGCTTTAAAACTGTTAATACATCAATCCAAACCAGGGCTCCACATTTTCGAAGCTCTAAAATAAACTCGAGTTTTGTTTCTGTCATACAACGTGTTCAACGCATGATTTATTTAACCCCTAGCTAGACTATCAGCACGAAACGAAAATGAAAAAGCAGCACGCTTAGAAGGATAAGCTGGCTGTGGATCTTCTCGTCGTTGCTTTGCTCATCGCTTTCAATGTAAGTAGGAATGTCGATTTTCTAGTTAAACGAAACCTCATTCTGGCTTTCAATCCCTTTCACGAACACTCTATCACCGCTCTTTCAATTTGTTTAGAATGCGTTATGTCCCGTTTTCGTTATTTTTTTTTACGCAGGGCTACATCTGTGATTTCTATATGGGGGTTCACTTTGTGAAAACCGAAAATGGACCATGTATCAAAATCATGAAAGATTTTGAACGTTAATAACTCAGCTTTCCCTGGACCAATCTCAATCATTTTATCACTAATCCATCAGAAATTTGTTTATGCATCTGTTAAATTTAAGACATTATCATTTTTCAAAATGTTACTTTTGAAAATTGCACGATTGTACAACTGTTGCTAAGGTAATTAAAACTATCCCTTATTAATTGCCTGCTAAAAGCGACTTCCCTAACACAGATTTCAAAATTGAATTCTATCCGGTGTTTAACGGATAACGGTGTTTATTCAATCACCACGTGGTGAGTGGTGGTTTTCTCCAATACACAACTAAAGGCTCCCCGCAAGCAGCGAGCTGCAGCCCACATGAGCATCGATAGAAGGAGAATGAAGCCGCACCGCTATTGAGCGGAATCAGTAGCTCTTCGTGAGTCGCTGTGGGCCATCTATGTCAAGCGCGTCATACTAAAGAGTATAAACAGAGAGAACCCCGCTCAAATTCCTATTCCTACACAAAACACAAGCTCCTGCTGCAATTAACAAATAAGATTTATTATATAAGACCACGTAGTCCTACGTCACCATTGCGTGCAACCCCATAGGGCTATCCCTAGTAGTTTGTTGCCAACATTATTTTTCAATGAAATTCATACCGATTTCTTGTGGCAAAAACTCGTAAGTGGTTTTTACGTTTTTTGCCCCGTTGAATTCTTACGTTCTTTTGCCTCAGTGTAGTATCTTAGACTATACCGAAAAGAATAACAGACGAAGACGAGGCCAACGGCAGGCGCTAGGGAAATAAAAACGATTGGAAAAAGCGAGTTGCTAACACGGCAGAAAGCGGAAGCAAAGCTTAAGTCACCTCTCAGAAAAAGTAAGAAGAATTCATCAACAATCATAATCATAAATATTGTTTAGTTCTCGCGTAACATTTGAAAAGGGCCTTTCTGCGTTGATCGATTCTCTTCATCGACTTTCTCTTTGGTTTACCACGGCAACACAAACGAATTTATCTGTACGCTCGCAGAACAGTTCGACAGAAGATGATTTTCAATGGGAAATTCATTTGCAGTCGGATTATTCACGAAAAAGAAAATCGTCGAAGAGAATTAATCAACAATGATAGGTCCTTTTCTCGAGTTGCACAAGAATTATTATAAAATTATTTACTGGTTCTCTCCTCCGTAAAGTTTAGTGTTGGACATTTTATCTTTAATAAATAAAGTGATTGAAAAAAAAAAATCCACCTATAGGTTAATTTTGGCGTTTTTAAAAGACATGTTTGTGACTTTACGCCATTTGATCGTTTACAAGACCATTTTAGTGATTCTTAGCCATTTCTAAGGCCTTTTTGTCAATTCTAAAAGACTTTTGGAGCTTTAGGGATAGTTTTGGCGGTTAAATTTATTTTTCACGCTAACTCGAAAAACGCATTAATGGGTTAAAAATACCCATTTTAAAGTGAAATGGCTTAACTCGTTAATGAGTAAATTTTACACCCATTATTGAGTATCTGTTACCCATTAATGAGTAACTTTTACCCCATCAATGAGTAACAGTAGCTCATTGATGGGTAACAGATACTCATTAAAGGGAAGTTTATCGCCTCGAAAATAAAAATTGGTTTTCGGCACGTTTTTATTTTTAAAAATATTGGGAAAATTTATCAAAAGTCCTAGATTCCTGAAAAAAAATATAAGTAAAAATATTTTTCCTATCTCATCATGAAAAAATTGGACCCGAAAGATCGATGTTTTGTGGTTTTTTGAGTCCAACTTCATGCCATGATGACTTACAATAATGTTTTTGCACGTGATTTTTTTTTTAGAAAATTAGAGAAAAAAATGTAGTGGAAATGGATGTAATGTCGGCCTAAATGCCCCTAATTTGGGCCCCTACATAAATTCAGCAATCGACTAAATCTTCAATAGCGACCAAAAATATCCATTAGTATCGTCACAATGACGCGTTCTTCTAAATAAAATTGATAAATAGTAGATTTTTAGCGATGGGCTCAATCTTAGATCGGTAGGCCAACATTTGAGCCATTTCCCCTATTTAGTTTTTTGATATCTTTTTCCAATATTTTTAGAAAAATCAAAAAATATGTTTTCCTCTTCATGGCAAAACAAAATTTACTCTATAATGAGTTGAACCACTTCTCTTCAAAATGGGTATTTTGTACCCATTAATGGATACTTTTAAGTTAGCATGTATACTACTACGGCCATTGTGGTGGTTCTACACACTTAGTTTTGTTTTCGCCAGGTCGGCAATTTTTACCAAGATTTGCGCAGCAACAAATTTTTCTTCTCAGCAATGGTGTTGCCATGGTTATTTTCCCGTTTGTTTCCTGCCGGGAAAACCTCGGTCGCGCGTGATCTATTTTGCGGTTTTAGTTAGAACATAAGAAAAGCGATACTGTCGGTAAGATATGGACCCGACTTCAAGAACATAGTTGATTATTTGGGGGAAAAGACATTACGATTTATCCCAGGCTACTATTGTGAAAAATCGTAAATGGTAGATATTGGGTGGAACGCTTCAGAATGTTTAGAAAAAAATATGATGCACGCTTGATCCAGTTTGGGATACATTATTGACTGCTTTTGAGAACGTTATTTCATTTGAATAACGTGTTTAATCAGGCCCTAAACAATCGTCTCGTCAGTCAAAGCTTGTTATGATAGCCTAAACAATGCGTAAAGAGCAAATCGAAACTTTGAACGTCGTGTGAAAATTTAACTTAATGAAGCTTAACCTAAGTCGTAGCTTTGTCAGTTGACTTGCTTACTGAGCAAAAAACGCGGTTCCAAGTCCTTTCATATTAAAGAGATTTATGATCAAATCGCTTGTTTATCACGTATTTTGCGAAACTTGTCGTCGTCGTCGTCGTCGTCGTCGTCGTCGTCGGTGCCGGATTTGAATGATTACAACAACTCGAGTAACGGTATGAGTGATATAAGGGACTCGATGGCCTGAGAGCAACCGTTTTTGCTTACTGAGCAGAACATCAACGCGTCTAATCTCAGGCCCATCCACATTCAAGATTCGTCAATGTTCAAAGCCACGCGCCGAAAGCACTGCTGCTGTTGCCGGCGACCGGACACCACTACACACGGTGATTGGAACTAAACCCGATCAGCGGTTGAGGACAGCCTTTCATTGTGTACTGGAGAACACCACCACTCACCACGCGGTGATTGAATAATTCAATATCAGACCACTTTCATGCCACAACCGACTTTGGTTTTTGAAATTGCACCCCCAATGTTGCCTTAAAGTACATGGTATGTTATAAAGGGTGATACGGTCAAAATTTGGTCAAGAGAAAACGCGTGTAAATTGGTGAAATCGTTTATTTAAAGAATCAAATTAAATTTCTTTTTCAAGTTCAATTAGTATAAAATTCAGGAAAAATATTCAGTTAGGCTTCCGCTTTTCCAAATCCGAATTGCCGGGCCTTACGCTTGACCCCTGCCATCAGATTTTGTACAGCCACCTTGTCCACCTTCTTCGCCGCAGAAAGCCAGTTTGCCTTGAACTGCTGCTCGCCCTTAGCAGTTTTTTTGGTCTTCTTTAGGTTCCGCTTGACAATAGCCCAGTATTTCTCAATTGGGCGGAGCTCTGGCGTGTTGGGAGGGTTCTTGTCCTTGGGAACCACCTGCACGTTGTTGGCGGCGTACCACTCCATGGCCTTTTTACCGTAATGGCAAGATGCCAAATCCGGCCAAAACAGTACGGAACAACCGTGTTTCTTCAGGAAAGGCAGCAGACGTTTATTCAAACACTCTTTCACGTAAATTTCTTGGTTGACAGTCCCGGAAGCTATGAAAATGCTGCTTTTCAAGCCACAGGTACAGATGGCTTGCCAAACCAGATATTTCTTGGCGAACTTTGACAGTTTCATGTGCTTGAAAACATCTGCTACCTTTCCTCTTCCTTTTGCCGTATAAAACTCCTGTCCCGGAAGCTGCTTGTAGTCGGCTTTGACGTAGGTTTCGTCGTCCATTACCACGCAGTCAAACTTCGTCAGCATCGTCGTGTACAGCCTCCGGGATCGCGCTTTGGCCGTCGTATTTTGTTTATCATCGCGATTTGGAGTCACTACCTTCTTGTAAGTCGATAGTCCGGCTCGTTTTTTGGCTCGATGCACGGTTCTAGACGATACACCCAGCTTATTTGCGGCATCTCGGAGAGAGAGGTTAGGGTTTCGCTTGAAACTACCAGCAACTCTCTTTGTCGTCTCAGCGGCTTCCGGTTTTCGATTTCCCCCCGATCCAGACTTCCTGGCTGTCGACAAACGTTCCCCAAACACTTTAATTACATTTGTAACGGTTGATTTGGCAACTTTTAGCGATTTTGCCAACTTTGCGTGCGAGTAGCTCGGATTTTCGCGATGCGCGAGCAAAATTTTGATACGCTGCTCTTCTTGCTTGGACGGCATTTTGACAACTGAAGAATGAATTCCAAAATCAAAATAGGAGCAACATTCTACACACACACACCTTCAAAATGAGGGGTGTTCAAGTTTTTTAAATGCAAAATTGAAAGAAATACGTCAAGTTGATATTGACCAAATTTTGACCGTATCACCCTTTATTTAAACATATCTAGATAGAGCTGGAATTAGGCATTACAGATTTTGTAAACAATGACATCTCGCGATGATTTTTAGGAATTCAAGGCACGCCCACGCAAACCAATATTACCGTCAGGTAGGGGAAGTCTTACCCTACCTGTTGGTAATATTTATTTGTGTGGGCGAGCTTTGACTTTCAAGACATCATCAAAAGAAGTTATTGTTTACAAAAGCTGTTACTCCCTAATTTCAGCTCTACCTTGATATGGGAACTGACATCCGATTGATGACCTTGGCAAATGTCAAAAAAAAATACTCTTTTACAAATTTATGGTGGTCCTGAAAAGGACCGTTTTTTTCGTGATGGTTGAATTATGCTGAGCTATTAGGGTGTTAAACACAGATGAGGCTGGTGAACTGTATGTTGTTTGGAATGAGGGTGACGCACTTGGCATAGATGGCCCACAGCGACTCACGAAGAGCTACTGATTCCGATCAATAGCGGTGCTGCTTCTTCCTCTTTCTATGGATGCCCATGTGTTCAACGCCACACGCCGAAAGCACTGCTGCTGATGATTCCGACGAGCTAACACCACCACACACGGTGATTGGAACTGAATCCGATCAGCGGTTGAGGCCAGCTTTGATAGCTAGCTGCTTGCAGAGAGCCTTTCGTTGTGTACTGGAGAACATCACCACTCACCACGCGGTGATTGAATAAACACCGTTTGGTGAGACCGGATGGAATTCAACTTTGAAATCTTTGTTAGGGAAATCACTTTTCGCAGGCAATCGGTGATAATTTTAATTATCATAGCAACAGTTGCACATTCGTGCAATTTTCAATAGTGACATTTTGAAATATGATAATGTCTTAAATTAAACAGATGCGTTGAAATATTTCTGATCGATTGGAGATAAAGTTATTGAAATTGTTCCAGGGACAGCTAAGTTATTAACGTTCGAAATCTTTCATGATTTTGTTACATGTTCCATTTTCTGTTTTCACAAAGTGTACCCCCATATAGAAAGCACAGACGTAGTCCTACGTCAAAAGGAGCTCGTTTGCCTAGTAGCGAACGTTTTCGTTTACTGAACAGAAGACCGTGGGTTCAATCCCAAGCACCTTCGCGCTATCGCTCAGACATCAATTCAGCTTATCGTTTACCAAAACTGCAAACTCAACCCTCTTATCCAACATCCCAGTGATTCCTCGTGGAAGTGCAGAGGTGTTCTCGGCTTCCATAAAAGCGAGTGTCACGTCAACACATTCCTACACATTCTTTTCTTGATCTGCGTTTGGGCGTGGCCGGCGCAGGTATTGCCTAGTTTGAGATCACTAGTTTTTTACACATTGAGGATGAATTCTAGTCCTAAGCATCGTCTATTGGTTCTCTGTGTAATTGCAGCTTATCTGGCAATAACAGAGCAGCATCCGTGGGCTGTGGGGCTCATGCATCTCGGCAAATATGTTTACCAGGAGTTTGGCTTTGCAAATATCGGAAAAAATTGCCGAGATTTAGCAAATAAAATTAAGTGTGTAGGTCATTTTAATGTATCTCAGGCCATTTCTAAACTTTCAAAGACATTTTGTCATAAAGATTTTCTGACGATTTTAGGCCATTTTCGGGACTTTTCAGTTTCAGTTCAAGGCCATGTTTGCGTTTCTAGCACGGTGTGAATATTGTTAAAACAACCATATTTTAGGTTGTTTCAATAAGGATTCTATATTGAAAATGGTTAACTTTGACAAAACATATCTTTTACTATCTTAGTGTGTTTTTGATTCTGTTATCATCCTCAATTCAATAAATATTTGTTTAAAATAACTATAACGTTGGTTGTTTGGTTTTGACCGCTGACAAATCAAAGATAAATTCAAACAAGCGGTAAAACTTGTTCCAAATAAATGTTAGTTCAATTCATGTGGCTTAAAACAAACAACGAGATGCTTAAAATAACCAAAATTTTTGATTTAATCATCCAACATATTTGTTGAAATTAAGTGGTACATTTCATTGCAGTTGTTGAGGTTCTATGTTTGCAAAAAAATATTCAATTTACAAACAGGATTATATCGTCAAGGGCATTATAAGTACGATCCCATGTTGATGATATTTCTCATGTTCTTAATTAAAATCTTGATTCCAAAATCTTGCTAACAAGGTTGAGACTTAGGCTCGAATAAATCATAATTTCGGAACTGACTCAGTTAACAGTTTCTAGAAATCTTCAAGATTCTGGGAGTTGAAATTAGTTTCAATGTTCTCAGTGTAGCATTTTTGAGTTATTACAACGCAGTCTAATTGTATAAATTCCTTGGAGCAGATCAGATTGGTGGGTCTTGACTATATAGTAAAATAACGATGGACAATGGTTGGAAATTCTAGCTAACATAAAGCTTTAGTGTGATAATTTATTATCTAGCAATGGTCTTAGAAGAGGTAAGGTAGATAGTTCCGTTAGAGTACGGCAGTATGAAAATTGAATAGAAGTTGAAAATGAGCTAAGTGCCATTAATGCGACAGTACAAAGTAAAACAAACACCTTTTGCCTAACTCGTACGATGTACGCGGAGATTTGAAGTATGTCTTCAAATCTACAGGCAAAAAGTGTGCCCTCGCCTTTGCTTATTACTGTCTGCGGCTGTGGAATAGTTCTAGCGACGTTTCATCACTACCTAAAGCCCCACGTTGTCGAAAGCATTTCCAGTCGATGAGCAATAACATATTTCGACTTTTTGAAAACATAAACGGAACAAAAGTGCGTTGACAATTATAAGCTCATACTAAAAAGTTGGTTTGTTTTCAGCTGCTTTTCCGGTTTAATTCACACAAACAATAATTTAGTTTGTTTTAACCTAACAGCCTTGTTGAATTCAATTCCAATATATATTTAGCATGAGCCACTTTCAACACCCTAAATTGTGGTGAAAACAGAGTTTATTTCAATTTTAAAACATCTAAAATTTAGGGTTGAATCATCTAAAATTCATATCCGGAAATCTAAATGCGCCACGCAGTCAGGAACTCTATCGTATATCAAACAAACATCCAATTATGACATTCTATACCGGTCTATCAATTGTAGACAGAAAATTACCTCTCTTACTGTTACCACCAATTGTCCAGTCGATGTTAGGAGCTGGATGCATAAATATATGGTGGTGTGTACGATACGAGCGATTCAAGCCGATACCTACACCCAAGTGTAAGTGAAATCTGTATAGAAATGAAACGGTCAGCACTAGAGTAGTTCCACGTCAAATGACGAACCGATCATATTCGACCTTCTTCGTTTGCATAAAAATTTGCATAATTGGTTGTTATTGCCAATCATTCACACTCGGCCATTGTGAATGTTACATTTTTATAAATAGTGTATTGAACATTTTTCAGTAAACTAAAGGGTGATACGGTCAAAATTTGGTCAATATCAACTTGACGTATTTCTTTCAATTTTGCATTTAAAAAACCTGAACACCCCTCATTTTGAAGGTGTGTGTGTGTAGAATGTTGCTCCTATTTTGATTTTGGAATTCACTCTTCAGTTGTCAAAATGCCGTCCAAGCAAGAAGAGCAGCGTATCAAAATTTTGCTCGCGCATCGCGAAAATCCGAGCTACTCGCACGCAAAGTTGGCAAAATCGCTAAAAGTTGCCAAATCAACCGTTACAAATGTAATTAAAGTGTTTGGGGAACGTTTGTCGACAGCCAGGAAGTCTGGATCGGGGGGAAATCGAAAACCGGAAGCCGCTGAGACGACAAAGAGAGTTGCCGGTAGTTTCAAGCGAAACCCTAACCTCTCTCTCCGAGATGCCACAAATAAGCTGGGTGTATCGTCTAGAACCGTGCATCGAGCCAAAAAACGAGCCGGACTATCGACTTACAAGAAGGTAGTGACTCCAAATCGCGATGATAAACAAAATACGACGGCCAAAGCGCGATCGCGGAGGCTGTACACGACGATGCTGACGAAGTTTGACTGCGTGGTAATGGACGACGAAACCTACGTCAAAGCCGACTACAAGCAGCTTCCGGGACAGGAGTTTTATACGGCAAAAGGAAGGGGAAAGGTAGCAGATGTTTTCAAGCACATGAAACTGTCAAAGTTCGCAAAGAAATATCTGGTTTGGCAAGCCATCTGTACCTGTGGCTTGAAAAGCAGCATTTTCATAGCTTCCGGGACTGTCAACCAAGAAATTTACGTGAAAGAGTGTTTGAATAAACGTCTGCTGCCTTTCCTGAAGAAACACGGTTGTTCCGTACTGTTTTGGCCGGATTTGGCATCTTGCCATTACGGTAAAAAGGCCATGGAGTGGTACGCCGCCAACAACGTGCAGGTGGTTCCCAAGGACAAGAACCCTCCCAACACGCCAGAGCTCCGCCCAATTGAGAAATACTGGGCTATTGTCAAGCGGAACCTAAAGAAGACCAAAAAAAAAACTGCTAAGGGCGAGCAGCAGTTCAAGGCAAACTGGCTTTCTGCGGCGAAGAAGGTGGACAAGGTGGCTGTACAAAATCTGATGGCAGGGGTCAAGCGTAAGGCCCGGCAATTCGGATTTGGAAAAGCGGAAGCCTAACTGAATATTTTTCCTGAATTTTATACTAATTGAACTTGAAAAAGAAATTTAATTTGATTTTTTAAATAAACGATTTCACCGATTTACACGCGTTTTCCCTTGACCAAATTTTGACCGTATCACCCTTTATAGCATGAAATCTAATTAAAATGATGTCTGAGGAGTGGGGGCGACCCCGGCGTAGTGGTTAACATCCATACCTCTCACGCCAAAGTCACGAGCTCAAATCTCACCCCCGGACAAGTCACGAATGACCCAAGAGTGTTACAGTGACTATATGTCTGAGGCAAAGTTAAATCGAAAAATATAGTCTTTACGCAGTTTTATTTTTTAAGTAATTTTTATGATTTTTTTTTTTTTTATTTTAGTCACTTTAACACTCTTGGGTCATTCGTGACTTGTCCAGGGGTGAGATTCGAACTCGTTACTTTGGCGTGAGAGGTATGGATGTTAAGCACTACGCCGAGGTCATCCCCATATTTAGGAATAAAAATAATCCAAAATTACTTAAATAACTTAAACTAATCTCGTTCAATATTTCTAATTTTTTTTAAACTTTTGAAAAATTTAAAATTTTATAAATTTTTGTTACTGTGTATGTATGTATCTATGTCATTTTCACATTGAAAACATTATTTGAGACATTCGAAATCGTTTTCTGTGCAAAAATAACAAAAATAACAAAATATTGCGCACAAATATATGATAATTATGTTGACCAAATCGTCCAAAGTTTTCAATATTTAAAACAATTGCATTTTCCAAAAGCATTTGAAAGAAAACGAACACATCGGACATTTTTAATTATTGAATTTTTTCGCACATTTTTTTAATATTTACTCACAATTAATAAACAAATTTTTCAGTGTATATTTTTTATCTAGAATGAAATTATTTCGGTCTATAACTTTGTCTTTCGATTAGGAGTGATGTTTTCATGCTACGATTCATTAAAAAAAATCAAATTAGCCACATTCAAAGTGTTTTATGGTACTTCATACCTGAAGTTAGCGATTTTCAGAGTTGGTTGGAAATGCTAACATGTAGCTTAAGTGTGATAATATATTAGCTAGAGCATGATCTTTAGAAGAGGGTAGATGGATAGTTCCGTTAGAGTACGGCAGTATGAAAATTGAATAGAAGCTGAAAATGAGCGAAGGGCCATTAATGCGACAGTTTTTAAAGTCAGACGCACATCTTTTGCCTAACCCATACGATGTACGCGGAGACTTGAAGTATGTCTTCAAGTCTACAGGCAAAAGATGTGCGTCTTCCTTTTGCTCATAACTGACTGCGACAAATTAGCCATTTTGAAAAAAAAAAACACATGAATCAAAATGGCCAAATTTCAGCACATAGGGGAAATGGCTCTAATTTTAACTTCTGGATCTAAGATTGGGCCCATCGCTAAAAATCTGCTATTTATCAATTTTATCTAGATGAAAGCGTCATTGGGACGGTACTAATGGATATTTTTGGTCGCTAATGAAAATTTAGTCGATTGCTGAATTTATGTATGAGCCCAAATTAGGGGCATTTAGGCCGACATTACATCCATTTCCCCTATGTGAAAGATTGTCCAAAACCAACAATAATGCACAATTTCATGTAAATCTGAAAACGTCAAGTGAGAAAAGATATTTTTTCTATTTAACCTGGAACTGCTCACTAGCAGCAGCAGCAGCAGCAGCGTGCAATTCCGAAGTGACGTCATACGTGTGTACGAAGTAGGTAATGTGGTATGGCTTCGGTCGAGCGTAATAAACACATGGTCGTCGCGTTGATTTGTTATGGTTCCGTGTGCTTCGGTGGCAGAGAGAACCAAGAGAAGAAACAAAATTGAAAAGAAAACAAACTTCACGCCACACGGGGTGGCACAGGTGAGAGTGTTTTAATGCAAACAGATCCGTATCTGTGCCTGACCTAGCCTTTCGAAATGGTTGTTGTACTATGGATTCAGTGCGGTGGGTCATTAAGTCATCCTAAACAACTTTAACAAAGTTCTATTCCGAGTACCTTTTTTTTGGGGAAGCGGTTGGGAAGATACCAAAACTTGCACCAAATAAATACAACTACAGGTACTCAATGACCAATCATATTGACATTGTATTAACGACACTCAAAGTCTGCACCCACCTACAGGCATTTATCTCAGTAAAAAGTCTAAAAAGTATCGTTTATTTCACCGCTGTCACTTTGCGGTTAGAAGGGACCGCAGTTTGACACGAGTCACGTTCAGAGACTCAAACGCTTTCGGTCGAGAATGGGATAAAGCAGATGTTCGGTGATTCTAGTCACGTAACTCATGCAGCACACACCGTTGTTCCTAAGGCGGTATGGCCGCAGGTCGTCATCAACGACGAAGGTGATGGCGACTGCGGTTACGGACGGTTCAACTTTGCATGCTTCCTTAATTCAACTTTGCATGCTAAATAGTGACCATCCCTCCCCCCGAAGACCTCATGTAGGGGCGTAGTAAATCGCATGGCGTATTTGGTAAACTTTTAAGCGATGGTTCTTTCGTGATGCATTTAAAAACTCTCGCACGTCATTCACCCCCTCCCTTTCCTAACCCGGCTCAAAAAGAATGGGTGGAAAAACTTTGTCTCACTAAACCGGTTGAGGTGACTAACGAGCATCGCATCCACAATGTGCATACATATCGTCTGTATGTTTGGAAGCAAATAAAAAATGGGAGCGCACAATGCGGCAAATCTGCGTTTATGCAGAATATCTCCGCCGTACAAGGTGTGGTGTGACAGGAAGCGCCCCGGAAGAAGCAAAGAATTATGCGGAACTGCGTGTGACAAGGTATTCGGATTCATGGCACGCACCCGCACCCGGAACGTGACCTCGTCGGAACGCACATCACTCAGCGTGACAGGGCTGACTAAGTAAACTCCAAGCATGGGAAGACGTGGAAAAGCTATGTTCGCTTGCGGCGGTTGTTGTGTTTGAGGAAATGTTCTGCCAGCAGCGGGTAGCGAACGAACGAAGGAACGGTGGATGGATGCAAGAAGAAAACAAGGTTGCTAATAAATTGAATCAAGTTGAGCGAAGTGCAACAATTGTTTTCATTAGTGATAATTATTCTGCTTCGCGCAGCTTCATCGTAGTTCGCGGTCGAAGGATGGGAAACTGTTAACAAGGGCGTGCTTAGTACAAAGCTGCTATCAGTACAAGTGGATCTTGGAAAAGTTGCTTCCAATATGCCAAGTATCGTTCGGTCCGTGCAATAAGATAAATCCAAGCGTCACTTTTCAAATCGACGTATCTGAGTTTGTAGACAATCACTTCAATTGACCATTTGTGACAACTGCTAGCTCACTCACACAACACATAGTGGTGTAAGTTTGCAAGGTGTGAGCAAGCAGTTAAGACAAATCGTCGATTGAAGTGATTGTTTACAAAATCAGATAGGTCGCTTTGAAAAGTGATGCTTGAATTGTTGTATTATTGTTTATTTTATGATAAATGAGCGAATAGATTATCGCGTTCATGCTGCTCTTGTGTCTAGTCCACGTGAAAAACTTATGATGTGATCTTCATAATATCAATCTGATATTATCTGAGTAACTGAAGCACAATAATGTTTCTTTTCCCGACGGGTCCAATATCGCGATCATGTAATGAAAATTGGACAGGTAGAAGCAGGGCCCAACAAAGTTACTTTCAATCGAAAATCGTCAAGCGAAGACGAAGCTGTCAACCATCACTTTCAATTGAAAGTCATTCTGTCTTCTCTTCGAGCAGATCCCCTTCAACATAAACAGAACCACTTTCGATCAGTGTTCATGCTGTTTTTTTTTTGCTTGACTCGTGTTCATTTTGTCTTTCATTGTGAAATGGGTATTTTTGGAATTGGGGTGACGTCTAACGATCGAAAATCGATATGCGACGCCATTTTAAAATCCAAGAAGCCGTGGGAATTTTGTAAATCGGTATAAGACCTTGAGGCTGAAAATAGATATCCGAAGGCATTTTGAAATCACATATGGTGGCTTTTGATTTCAGAAAAGGGTGAAATACTGGCACATACTCATCATACCCATATTTTTTTAATCGGGGTGACGTCTAGAGTCTGAAAATCGGTATCCGACGATATTTAAAATCCAAAATGGCTGCTTCCGATTTCCGAAAAAGTAGGAAATACTGATGCCGATCCATCAATATGGGTATGTTTGGAATCGGGTTCACGTTTAGAGAGCGAAAATTGATATGCGACGCTATTTTAAAATCCAATATGGCGACTTCCAGTTTAATAAAAAAGTGAAATGTACTGTCAAATATCCATCAATATAGGTATTTTTGGAATCAGGATGACGTATAGAGAATGAAAATATATGACTTCCGGTTAAAAAAAAAAGGTGGAAAACACTGTCAAATACCCACCAATAAGGTATTTTTGGAATCGTGATGACAGCTAGAGAATGAAAATCGATATTTGACACCATTTTGAAATGCAAGATAACGGCTTCCGTTTTCAGAAAAAGTGGGAAATACTGTTGCCGACCCATCCATATGAGTATTTTTGCAATCGGAGTGACGTTTTGAGATTGGAAATCGATATTCAATGCCATTTTGAAATCCAAGATCGTGGCTTCCGATTTCAGAAAAAGTTTGAAATACTGTAAAATACCCATCAATATTGACACTTTTTCTGAAACCCGATGGTCACCATTAGGACTCCAAAATGGCGTCGAATATTGATCTTCAGCATCTACATGTCGTCCCCGTTCCGCACGGTTCGAAAAAAGTAGCGTAAATTTCTGTCACTATGATGCACATAAATGGAGCGTCACATATCATACAAATTCACATTACAGATCGTGTAAATTTATGAGTCATTTGATGGAATATTATAAATATTGTATGCAACCATCCATCTTTGTAAGCAATATTTCTAGCAAGTTGCTAGTTTACGGGAAAAGGAAGTTTACATGCTTCAATTTTAGCATGCATGGATATTAGACTGATGCAAAATTTGAAATTTTCGCTCCACAGTGCTTAAACGGTTCCAAACTGGGTCCTGCTTAGCTTCCCAAAATTTGAACTACTTTAGTAAGAAACTGACTTCGCACAAACCATTTCAAGTTTATATGAGAATTACTATGGGAAAACTTATGTTTTTGTTCATATGTATCTAACAATTCACCACATCACTATGCTTTTAAAAATGATAGCAGTGATTGTAGAAAATGTTCCCAGCTACAACTTTGTTCAAAACCACTTTTCAATCAAAAGTAAGGAGCAAAAGTTATTAATGATTCAAGTCACTGATGTCTTATGATTATGCTCATTCAACTGTTCAGCAGACAACATTGGTGTTTCTGGTGCAAATAATAGGGCACAAATATCATGGCTACTATGTCACACTGCAGAATACAGTGTTGCTAACAGAACAGCTGCTTGATCATGCCACAAGATTATCAATCTCTTAAACAATTAATAACAATTTCATTTGACATTTGGCTGAAAAACGATATTCTGCAAAGTTGTAGCTTAGAAAATTTCCCGTAAGAATAGTTATGGAAATTTTCGTAAAAGCAATATAAAAAATGGGTAGAAGACAATGAACAAAAAGTTTGGTTTTCCCATAGTAGTTTCCATATAAACTTCGAATAGTTTGTGCCAAGTCAGTTTCTTACCAAATGAGTTAAAATTTTGGAAGGCTAATCAGGACCTGATTTAAACCCGTTTGAGCACTGTGGAGCAAAAATTTCAAATTTTGCATCAGTCTAATGGATATTTACATCACCATTAAAATTCATAATTTTTTGGTGTGCGAGAATACCCATGTCGTAGGGTATTTTAAAATTTTTCTGAAGACTGATGGCTACCATATTGGATCCCAAAATGACATCCAATATCGATTTTCGGCATCTACGCATCGTTCACGTTTCAAAAATACCCATTTGAGACTTTTCCTTTGCCCGATGGCCACCATCTTGGACTTCAGAATGGCCTCGTTAATTTATTTTTCGTTTAATATAAAATAACAATTTATTACTACATATAATCCGAGTGCCATCCCTATCGACAACCGATATTCTGCGGATACTATCCGGATACTATATGTTGATGCCTGACGACGAAACGCGAGACTAGCCAAATGAGCCCCGAATTGAAGTGAAAGTGTAAAAAACGAAGGAATCAAATTTTCGAGTAATTCATTGCGTCAATTAAAACAAGTCTTTGCTTCAAATTAAATGAACTGATGCACTTGACGAACGAAACATGCGATAACCAAGTCATGTTTAACAGGAGGAAAGTCCATCGTGACTCGATAACAAGAACCACAATGACTTACACGAAAATGATATTGCTCGAAATGAAGCGATTCTGCGGAAAGTTCATTTACTTGTCTTTGTTTCGAAAATGCACAACCCTGGGTAGAAGTACTAGCACTACAGAGAGTTCCATGAATTGTAGAAGTCATCCCAATAAACATTGAAATCAGAATAAGAGCTTATTCGGGGAAAATATGCTTCTTCAGCTATATAATGGCTTATTCAGCCTTTAACCAGCTCAAATTGTTTGTTGGGAGTTGTTGTTCTTCTGCATAAATATGACCATGTTGTATCAAACTATGGCAATTTTACCTTATTTTACTGTGCTGCCAAAATATACATAAAAAAGTATTGCAGAGTAACAAAAAAACGACAAGAACAAAATTACTAAACTAAAGACTGTACTCGAAAAAAGTGAGACACACAAAAATGGTCGCCGAAAGTTCATTTTAAGTCGGATTTTCTTCAAACTTTCATGGAATAAACTACAACATTATGGTAAGGTTTCTATTTCATTGCTTTATTAGATATCCACTCCATAACCGAATGCCCGCACATTGCCCTTGACACCACTCCTAAAGTTTTGGGCTATGGTAGGCCGACGTCTTTTGATATTACCCACTGTTTCCTCAAAGCCAGCTCGTTCTCCTTAGGTGTTTTACGAAGCCTGGTCTTCATGATGACCCAAAACTTTTCAATCGGGTGAAGTTGCAGCGAGTTCGATGGGTTGACGTCTTCCAAAACAACGTCTCGCCCCAGTGAGACCGCAGGAAGGGAAGGCAGCGCTTCCAGTACCCGTCGTGTTGATTTGTCCACCTTCTTCTTTCTTACCTCCCCAGGAACTGGCACCTGGGATGTGGCAGCGTAAAACTCCTGTAAGTCTCGTCGTCCATCACGACGCACCTCGGTTTCGTCAGCCACTCCCAGTATAGCTTCCTGGCACGAGTTTTGGCCACCGTGTTTTGTTTATAGTTCCGGCTCGGTGCCTTCCGGATCTTGTAGCAGTGCTGATAACAATCATTTCTTCTACACTCAACTTAGCTGAAAATGAAGACAACGTTAACAGATAGACCAACTCAAGACCAACAATTGAAAAGGCCTCAACTCCATTTTGTAAACAAACCTTGTAAGGCCATTTTCTCGCGATCCTAAATCTACATTTGCAAACCTAAAACACAATCAGGTAGAGGAGAATGTTCACTACCTGTTCATTTTGTTGGTTTGCGTTGGCGGCCTTAGGCTCGCGAGAAAATGACCTTACAATGTTTGTTTACAAAATGGAGTTGAGGTCATTTTAATTGTTGGTCTTGAACTACTTGCATGAATCTGAATTTTGACATAACAACATTCTCTTGATCGAAGCAACCTCTGAGTATCGTAGTCAACATTTTTTTTCTTCACTCGTGGCTGGATGTTCATTATCACCTCCGTTGTTGTCAATTTTCAATATTCGTCTTCATCTTGGTGGGGATGATTTTGAGGATTAAATGCAAAATGATTATTTTAATTTTACACAAATTTAGCACTGAAGGACGTGTCGTGTTAGTTTTTACTCACAAATCAATGGAAAATTATTGCCTTGATAATCAAAAATAGTCATTTTCCCCAAAATGAATTTGATTATTTTGCTTTTGAGGATCATTTCTGGTTTTGGCAATTTTTGGTTGGATAATCAAGCACCGGAGAATATCAACAAACACGCATAGACGAGTGTACGGGTGAACTTTTGTTCATCTACTGAACAAAAATTGAGACAACAGTGGAGCCCTGTTTACTAAAAATGAACACATGAATAATGATCGCGTAACTTTTGAAAAGGGCCTATCATCTTTTGTAAACAACTTCCTAGGTCCTTTTCACGAGAACCGAAGTACGCCCACGCAAGCCAAGAGCACTGTTGGGAAGGGGAGAATTTCCCCTAACAGATGATGTTGTTAGTTTGCGTGGGAGTATTCGGTTCGCACGAAAAGGGCATAACAACTTTTGTGTACAAAAGTTGATAGGCCCGTTTCAAATGTTACGCGAGTATTATTCATGTGTTCGTTTTTAGTAAACAGGGCCCCGCTGTTGTGTCACTTTTTGTCGAGTGAGTGAACTCAAATCCATCCGTGCACTCGTCTATTCGTTGATGTATAATGAACGCATTTGTTCATTTTGCTAGTACGTAACAGCGAAGATTTTCAAAACAAACGCAATTCATCTACACTGGGTTGAAGTGCTACTTCTTGTGTGATGATAAATGATAAAAACAGGCACTGCCTTGTAGACATGGATTCTGGCACGTTTCATCGTTTTTGGACAAACCAGATGGAAACATCGGCCGACGCTTGAACAGATTCAACACCTTCCTGGCCTTCACCGGGTCAGCTGTCTTCGGTTTCTGCCGCAGCTTTCCCGCCGCTGAGTCGTCTGGGCCTCCTTTAATGACTTCACCATCCGGGAAATCGTCGAATGATGGATTCTCAGGTGTTTCCCGATCCACCTGTGAGACGCAGTCGGATTTTACCACGACGGTGCACAAGATTTTTTGGCGGATCTGCTCTTGCTCCGATACCATCTCGATAACCACTTGACAAATTGTGATGAAATTCTGCCAGCGTAAACATTAAGCTCTTAGCTGGTTTCATTAAAAATTCATTAAATTTTACTTAAACACTAAAAAATTACAAACTAATCACATTTTTCGAGTACAGTCTTTAAGTACTAAATATATCAATACATGCATAAAATAATAACCAATAAATCTATATTATCTATATATCTATATATATAAAAATGAATTTCTGTCTGTCTGTCTGACCCTTATAGACTCGGAAACTACTGAACCGATCGGCGTGAAAATTTGTATGCAAGGGTTTTTGGGGCAGGGAAAGGTTCTTATGCTGGTTCGAGACCCCTCCCCCCTCTTTAAATGAGGGGGGCATACAAATGAAACATGTATTTTCAGTTCATGAAAAATCTTGATTTTTTCGATGAGAATTTTGCTACAAAAAAAAACAATATTTTACTGGAGTTTGTTTACGCGTTGTATGATGTTGTGAGCGGTCGCTTCGTGTTCGCGTCAAGGAGATGCAAGTTGCCACTTGCACTTGGAACAATCGACTACATTCGACCAAATGATTGATCCCCGTAGGGCGGGTCTATGATCGGAGCTACTACACCAAACGTGACAGAGCTGCTTGCAAGGGATTCACAAGGAGTGATTTGATGAGATTGTTCCTTTTTTTCTACTTTTGCCTATTTAAACTTAATTTCTATGAATCCGTAGCGTTTGGAATCATTTGATTCGGATGAGACTCTTAACTTTTATTTGTTTACACACTAAGATTATTTCACCGAAATCTGTGAAATTTTACCGAATTCTCACCAGCTGAACGTTCGGTGAACAGTTCGGTGATTTTTCACAGATTTCCTGTAATTTTTCACCGAATATCTGTGAAAAATTACAGGAAATCTGTGAAAAATCTCCGAACTGTTTACCGAACGTTCAGCTGTTGAGATTTCGGTAAAAATTCACAGATTTCGGTAAAATAATCTAAGTGTGTACATTGTGTTTCAAACAGTATTCTTAAGAACTACACAAAATAAGGTCCCAATATTTAAATTGAGGAGCTTGGCTAGCCTGGAGGCTGCCACTTTTGCTTACTGAGTAGAAGACCGTGGATTTACTCCCAGGCTCCTCCAAAAATAAAACAGTTTCCATGGTCGCATCGCCTGGTTAAGCAAATCCTGACCCATCTCCTACCCAACTATCCAACTCCGTAGCATCTATGGGGGCGTCGGTGAGTCGCTGGCCTCCCGTCAAGTAGATGTTACATCAACAATATCCTACCTTTCTCTGGGCGTGGCCGGCAATGGTAATGGTCATGCTTTTCCTATTCTGAACTTTGATTGGAGTGCTATCACTCCCAAATAGTTTTCCTTAAGCAATCAACATAAGAACGTTAAAGTAGATACATGAGTTTCCAGTATGAAATCTACGAATTACTTCGTTACAAACGCAACGCAACGCAAAGCAAAAAAAAAACATATATTACTGCATAAATTTCGATCTTATTTTACTGGTATTTAAAATATTATGAAAAAAAAAGTTTCCAATGTCAACAAATAAGAGGATTTACGTCAAATTCTTCAATAGTTTATTAAAAAAGTGGCCTACATTTAGGCGTAACTTTGAATTTAAAGAAATCTATTTTGGAATTTTTGCATAAAATACACTTCGCACAAGGTTTAGCGTCTGATTCGAATTCAGCCATTCATTTACCCCATATACTATAGGCATTTCCAAATTTGAGATCTGGTCAATTTTCTAATAAAATAAACTAAGCATCCATTATGGTAAGTTGTTAGATAGAACGATAAAGCTCTCATAGCTACCGGTTTTAAAACCATTAGTTGTTTAAATTCCTTCGTGTAGATATTTATATTTAAATTTACGTCAATCAGTGAGCAAATAAACCCCAGTTTACGGTACCTAGACTATGTATGGCATGAAATAAGGTTAGGTTCGGTTTTCTTTATTAACGACGCGTTCAGCCAGGGGCTGGTTCACCCCTGCCATGAGGTTGAAGTCTATTTCGGTTATAACAAACAGTTTTACAGGTACCGAAATTCGTTTCCAGTTCATTCGTAAAAATAACATTAAATGTAATGATATATGTGTTTATGCTTCCGATTTCAATTCCAATTAAGTATTCATATTTGCACAAAATCGATCCATTTGCAATGCAAGCATTGGTACACGTGGCTATTTGTGCTCGATCAACTTCAATTACGCGTGATTCAATTATAAGCTCATCGAATCAACGGGTAGAAGCAGTGGCGGAGCCAGGATTTCTGTGCATGGGGTGGGGGAGGGGGTTGTAGGAATGCCGTAAGGGAAAAATCTAACATATGTATGCCCCGTAACGTGGGTAGATCACCTTTTCGTGGTACGTTACGGGATGTATGATCTACCACCGATTCCTAGTCCTGACTACTTCAAACTAGGGGAACAGGATTTTTCAGTAATCCAAGGAACACATCTTAGTCCTTGTTACTTTTTATGCCTTTTGATAGTGACAAGACTCGGCTTTGTCTACCGAGGATGATCTTGAAACAAGGAAAAAAATGAGTTAGTTGTCTTCATCTATGTGGTTCCTAATCTTCTATTCGTTGTTCCCTAGTTTGAATTGGTTAAGACTAGGGTTCTGATGCATGGTCATTATCGGTGTCATTCCTTAATTTTGTTGCTAAGGAATCCAATTTTGACTGACAAAGGGGCGCGCCTTTGGAGGGTGTTTCAACACTCCGAAGGGTATAAATAGCGGGACCTTTCAATTAGAGTCGGATCCTTGCGATAAATGCAAGAGTGGCAACTGTAAAAAAATCGAATACCTCATAATTTCTCAATAGTGATGGAGTAATACGACATGCACTAAACTAAGGACACAGGATATACCACAATAGATCAATTTACTGGTCGCAGTAGTGTTAGGTCCCGAACAGAGGAAAAAAACATGTAGCGCCGCGAGTGAGGTAACTCTCTGTCACTCGTGTGTTTCGTATTAGAAGCAAGATAATATTGTCGCTACAGTTGGAAACCGAAATAACCCACTGGCAATAATCGATTTTACTCAAGTTCTGTGCGTTAAACATAGTGTCGGAAGTAGTATACTATAATCGCATAATGATGCGCTATACAGCGCACTACTTCCGACACTGTGTTTAAAGTACAGAACGCGAGTAAAATCGATTGTCGCTAGTGGGTTATTTCGGTTTCCAACTGTAGCGACAAAAGCTTCTTTCATCGATCTGTGTGCTGAAAATAGCTGAAAATGTCTTGACATAGCCGTGCGGATGCAAAGAGAAAGTCGACGAAGAGAAACTGTAAATGTTACTTAAAGTATGACCGGAAAGTAACCGGAATATTTTGTGCACTATATTTTGTATCGAATACTTTGGTTAGATTTATCGTGTAACATACCATAGAGTAGGTTTTGTTTGTAGTATTCAGAATAATTTATGCGCGTACAAACGTCAGTTTTCATAGCAATGAGAAGTAGTGAAAGAGAAGCGCGTGCGAAACGCACTTTCCAGTTTTCAAAAATATTGCTAATGGTTGTAAGACCACCATGTACTGTCACTTCAAAGCGGAAGAAGTTCCATCCAGTACTATTTACGATGTTCTAAAAGGGTGCACCGAAACTGGTACAGCTGATTCCGTTAAACTCTCAGGCCGTCTAGTGTCCGTATCAACGCCTAATGTCGTGAGTGCCGAAGAAAAGCATTCAAGAAGCAACGCGATGTTTCGGTTCGCTAGCTAGCTTTGAAAAGGCAAATTCCAAAGTCAACGCTCAGTGATATTGAAAAACACAAATTGCACATCAAGGCGAGAACGAAAAAGGTCGTGCCAAAGTAGGTTAAGGACCAAGCTTTTCGTGGCAAATCAGGAGCTCGATTCGTTCTCAACAAATCACGCCAAAAAGATCTAATAATTGACGATGAGACGTATGTTCCAGTTGATCCACAAGAAGTGGCAGGACGTACATTTTATCACAGTTCTAATCCCAAAGATGTTTCCTACGACGAAAAAGCCAAGAAAAACTACACGGGACAACCCTATGGGGTTGTACGCAATGATAACGTAGGACTACGTGGTCTTATGTATATAATAAATGTTATTTGTTAACTGCAGCTCTCTGTTTATACTCTTTAGTATGACTATGATTGTCTTGAAAAGAAGCTTTTGATATGAATTTTAGTTGGGACATGTGCAGAAATTCTACTCTTTTGGAAAATATTGGTGGCCCTGAAAGATGATAATGACATGTAGGCAGCTGGATCAGCAAATCGGACCGGACTGTCCCATATTCTTCGGTTTAATGATTGGGCACTCGCAAGAGTCTCGGCCCGTCTGCTACTGTCAATGTATGACAATCGATGTCCGTCGGTGATTGGCACTAGATTACGGAACAGAGACCGACGCAAATATCTTTACGATTAATCGTTAATCGAATAATTGGACTTTTAGGCATCCCTAGAAAATATTGTAATTTCATGATTTTTTGTGGTCCTTCGAAAATTTTGAACAGCAGAATTGCAACCAGCAAGTGTAACCTGACAGCCAAAAGCGGTGCGATGCTAGTTTTCATTGCAATGACGACGACTGAATTAAGGGGCTTAGAACTAGCGGCGTCTCACTTTTAAAATGCTTAGTGACGATGTATTTTATTTCAAAAAAAATGCATTTAATTTCCATCGTTTACATCAACCATTCAGTGGGATGTGAACGTTAAAACAAAGCAAAACAAAAGCAATGATCTTTTTTGGAGACGATTCTAGATGTTGCAAACGCAGACTCGTCGTTTGACTTTACGAATTACGTTTGACTAAATGAATAACAATTACAATTACTTACAGTACATATGACCAATTAAAAAAAAATGCGAAAATACAAAACTTCGATGGCATTCTCTTGCGTTCATGGCGGACGAGGTTCTACAAGGTTTCGGTGGCGATTTCTGATGCTTCCAGCGGAGATTCCAAATAATTTCGACGGAGTTTTCTCAACGGAGGAGGATCTGCACGATTTCGGTGTAGGTTTCCGATTTTGGCAGCGAAGGTTCCAGGTAGTTTCGATGCAGTTTTCTGGTGTGCACGGTCGAGAAGTACGATTTCGGTGGATATTGTCGGTGCTAACAACGGATGTTCCAGGAAATTTCTAAGTCATTTCCTCGTGTTTGCGATGTTGACACTGGAAGTTCCGGAAGCAGTTTCTGCACGATTTCGTTTAAGATTTCCGTTGCTACCGGAGGAGGTTGCAGGGAGTTTCTAGTAAGTTTATGAGTGTTCAGGGCGGAGAGAATACCATAGCATGATTTCGGTGGATATTTTGTATGTTACGGATGTTCCGGGGAGATTCGACAGTGTTTTCAAATGTTCACGTCGGATAGAGTTCCGGGCGATTTTGATGGAGATTTTCGGTGCTGCCGACGGAGGTTCCAGTGGGTTTCATCAGAGATTATTGAGTCCGATGCTCCCATCGGTTAAGGGGATTTCGAAGGATTTTTAGGAGCTTCAGGAAAAAAATTCCTCGAGTCAGGAGTGTGGATTTGAGCGAACCGATGTGAACGACATGTTTTGGTAGGAACTGTCACTTAGAGCATAACGCTACAAAAAATGCACTGAGAAAATGCATTTAATTTTTTTGTTTGTGGTCAAAATGCATTTATTTATTTTTTGTTATAATAAATGCACCACAAGTGATCTGCCTCTAGGCTTAGAAGCAGAGGGGTGAAAGTCAATTCTCTTAATCGATTTCCTCTTTTGATGACCATGGCTTCACTAACCTATTTCGCACTATTTCTGCTATGCTCTTCTATCATCCAGAATAACAAACGCATCAATGAATGTGTTTGCGTCGAGTTATTAACGAAACAGAAAGTCGATGAAGAGAATCGATCAAAATCACTTGCACCAGTTTGGTTACAAGATTACAACTCTGGAGAGCATTTTGTGTGGCCGTTGGGGGCGTGTGGTTCTGAATATGGCGATGAGTGTCCAAAATGTTACGCAATTGCATCCTCTCTATTTGTCTACTAACGACTCTCTGATGATAATAGGATTGGGTGATCTTGGATCGATCTTTGGGAGATCGATTTTTTTTATCCCGATTTTCGGATCGATTCTTTGTCGACGAAAAAAACGATCTTTTCTTTCGATCTTTTCAATCTTGAAAACAAAACTGGTGTTAATTTTTTGAAGTGTGTTTAGATCGAAAAAAAAATTTACTCTCACCACAGACTGCGTAGTAAATTTAACGAACATAACGTCAACATCAGGATCGCTCCCTACAATGACAACACTATTTTCGTTTCCGATATTTACGAAAACAGCAACATTTGAAGGTTTGTTCTACCTCCCTCCTGTGCTCATTGCTCCTTACCATGTTTGGCATACACAGTTGTACTCACCAACTGCCCATTTGCGAATAACTTCGCACACAGTTGACGTTACATAGTTCTTTTTGAAGCAGTAGATAGAATAGAGTTTAAGCTTGTTATAGGTACGTAAAACAAGTAGATTTTAATTCTAGTAATAAACTGTATTAGTTTTTGCGTTGTAAAAATGAAGTGAGAAATGCTCGCTGCACATCTCATACTTTACGTGTAAAAAATCATTGGCGTTGATTCAAATGTTAAGATTTACCTACTCTTTGCATATCTATAGTAAACTATGATTCTAATCTATCAATTACTTTAAAGAAAAACAAATTTCAACAACTGAGTGAAAAATTATTAACAAATGAGTAGTTGGTGTGTGCAACTGTGTACGCCAAGCATGACCGTCACGACAACATTTAATTAATATTATACAGGAAAGAATTTCTTAAGGTACCAACGTAAACAAGAGTATTAAAATAAAAATCAAAAGATCGCTCTACCAAAGATCGATTCTTTGGTACCGATTAAATCAGTGGATCGATTCTAGAGCCAAATATACCACACCACACACCACATCTTTTCTTGAAGATCGCCCAATCCTAGATGACAGTGTTGGGGAAGCAGCTCGGGAAGCAGAAATGCTACATCGACATGTTTCATCTAGAAACGATTCTCTGATGACTGTGTTGGAGAAACAGCATATGTATGTACGTTAGACTGATGCAAAATTTTAAATTTACGCTCCACAGTGCTCAAACGGTTCCAAATTGGGCCCCGATTAGCCTCCCAAAATTTGAACTCATTTAATGAGAAACTGACTTGGCACAAACCAATTGAAGTTTATATGGGAATTACTATGGAGAAACCACAATTTCGGTTCATATCTATATCAAAATTCACCAGTTTACTCTACTTAAAAAAAAATGATAACTGAGCTTGTTGAGAATTTTCTCAGCTACAACTTTGTTGAAGACATCCATTAGTATCTAATGCATTGTTCAGCTTGATATATTAAAATAAGGGATACTTTTTTACATGTATCAACCAAAGAGTCTGAGAATTTTATGAAATGTTGCCCAACGGTAGGGTTATATGAACGAAAACAAATATTTCGGCAATTTAGGTGTTGGTCGCGAGTTGATTTGGCCGGTGATGAGCTGGCGCTGCGTCTTACAGACTTTTTACTGGTGAAAAATTAAAAATTAACTATTTTTGTAAACATAATAAATCTTAAACTATTTAAAAAAAATCTTATAAAATATATGATCGCTAAAATAGCTATTTTTATGAGCTTTTGGAAGAAGTTTCTTAGAACATATGGATTAAATTAACGCCGGTAAAAATAGGTCCAACCAACATGCATTACTCTTGTAACAAGTGCTCAAATATATTCAAATTTACTTGCTCATGAAGAAACCATCGAGTTAGGGAGAATATCGTGTTCCGGAGTAAAAATTTGTCGAAGTATCATGGATTTTTTACTATTTACTATTTACATCGAGCTACGGGGAATATCGAGTTTGGGAGAGATTGAGTAAGAGAATAGGTTGTATGAAAAGTGCAGAAGTTGACTCCCATTTATCATAAAAAGACAATTTGATACCTGTCTCAAGGTTCTGAACCCTAAAACCCCCCCTTCGCTGCGCCAGTGTTTAGTAGTAATACTAAATTATATGAACAACTGTAGTCATACATTATGGAAAGCGACAAAATTCCACAATTTCCCTACTGCATTTCCTCCCGCTCTGTCCCTTTTGCAACGCTCAGCACCAAATTAAAAACCTCACTGATTATGTCAACATCATCCTGCAATTCTGCAAAATCGACCCGGTCTGCAGTGCGGCACTGTCAGTTGTCGGCGGCTCGAAGAGCCACGGCCCTGTTAATGTAAATGATAATAATGTTAACGAACACAACTTAATTGTCATCACTTTTATTTATGTCACCCAAGCCCCAGTAGGTGACGCTCCTCGAGTTGGTGGTGGTAGACTGTGGTAATAGACAGTGGCTGGATGGCACACGGATGGAAATGAATCACAATTTAATTGAATTCTAATTATGGCCCAGCTGGTGCGGTTCCGGTTTTCCCCGTATTCTGTGTGTGTATGTGGTTTTTTTATTCCAGTGATGGGGTGGGAGGGGATGCCATTTGCCACCCACGCGCTCGGATTGCAAATCGGTGTCACCTTAAACCACTGCTACGGGTGTTCGCTGCAAGTGTACCTATATAGATAGATACTAGTGCATGAAAATATAATTGGCACATTCCAAGGGCTATTTAATTTCAGCAACCAAATTGGAAGTGAAAAATTGCTATAACTTTGTGCACTGTGAGAAATTATCCTTGTCCTAATGGTACCACAAAAGCTCAAATAATGGACGCAGTGGTTGTACTCCCCTCCCCAACAAAGGTCGATTACAGTTCGAATTTGTGCGATCTATGTGGAGTAGAATTTCCCGCAGTGCAATTCTCAAAAGTGCCAACACATTTACGACCCGACGATGGACACGGGTAATATTAATAGAAACTCATGTATAATATGCATGCACCTTGGGCCCTTGTGTCAAATACAGCAAACATTAATCGGCTACTTTTTTGTCGAGTAGAGGTGTCGTCATCGTCGTCGTCGTCATCGGCGCCTAACGTCAGCGAGTTGGAATGACGTTTTAATTAAAAAACCGTGTGCCACTCCGGAAATTCTGAACTGGCCAGCAGGCGCACCATAGAAGTGAATCAAATGGACCATACGGTTGCAGGAAATTGGTATATACTGCGTTTGGGTAGTGCCAAATTTTACTCGGTTCTTTGACACTCGTACTCAGTTCGGAGTGCAATTATGGAAATTGCTACTTCATCAAAGGGAAATTGACTTGATGAATTGCCAGAGCTATATAGTCGGAATGCGACAGATTGGTTGGTAGAACATTTTAATAGCCTACATTATTTTGGTGTATGGTGGAGTCAGCGTGGACAACATTCAACTTCAATGACGGCTTTTGAAAGGAATGTTACGGCCACCTGCCTACTGGGAAAATCTTAATAGCAGAGCACACATTCGATTACGCAGAACGGACGTTATTTTACCTGTGGTGTACACACTATTTCAGGCATCCGATGTTCGGTAATTTTTGAGTTGCGGAACTTTTCGATGAAAGTTTGAAAATCAGTGAAAAATTATGAAATTAGGAAATGTATTCCAAACTTTACAGACTCTGTTCAGTTAGCCCCATTTAACCTATGCTTGCTCCCTAATAACTTCCAAATGATGTGAACGCTTAAAAAATAACTCAAGTTTAAGAAAAATCACACTTGAACTGTCCTCATGGAATATGAGCAGCTCCTTCTCTCTTCCCGAAGTCATAGAATATATCCTTAAAATCCTGATCTTAACTAGTCATTTGGACAACACTACAATCCTACTATAAGTGTAGAAACATTAGCAGTCCTATAGAAATTACAAATAACCCATTTCCAGAGAGCAATCCTAGTATGCAAATCATCCTCGATTACAGTGTAAAACCTGAAATGAAATCACAGTCATCTAGGAAACCTGCAATAAATCCCATTAGCGGTGTTTCATACCAAGGACACCGAAAGTGGTGGTACAACACCCAAGGAGACAATACAAGTCCAAATTGTAATGGCCGTCCTTCGAAATCGCCGCTACCACACCTAACAAACCATATCCAACCACCCATCGAAATTCAATGACTGTAATTGGATTGAACAGTTCTCACCGTGTCCCGCAAACCCACACACACACACACACACACACACACACACACACACACAAATCACTAAACCAATTCCAAAATCCCAACGGACCGAAAAATCGTAACCGGCAGGGTCAAAGCAAGCAATCCCGGCCATAAAACGTGCTTCAAAATCCACCGAGCCACCCAACCACCGACTTCCACCTGGAATCGGGGGCTAGATGAAATCATAAATGCCATCTGTGACAAATCCATCACCCGACCAGCAACCGCCACCGCCGCAGCAGCAGCAGCAACTCTCGTGAATAAATGCACTCGCTTAGTGTGGATGGGAATAACTTTACATCCACAGTGCAGTGCAATATGCAAGAGCAGCTCAGCGGTCACAGGCCATCATCGTTGGAGTCCGTCAGCTAACTGTCCGAAATTGTCAAAATGACGCTCGACCGCGGCCACCAACCGCCAACGCTGCTGCTGCTGCTGCTGGTTCTAGCTGGAGGCACTCTGAAGAGTATGATGGCCAATGGCTTTGCGATCACCACAAAACAGCTACCTACTGCTGCATAGTCAGTAGGGTGGTTCAAAATATCGGTTCTAAATCATTTGGATGTGATATCATACTGCACTCGCTCTTTTCAGTTTATGTGGGTATTAAGGAAAAAGTTTACTTTTTGTCATCATCGTTCTAGCTGTTTTCCATAATTACCTGTTCCAGTTTGCTGTTATGTAAAATTAAATCAACTAGGTACCACTTTGCCAAAGACCATTTTTTAATTGAAATTCATGATCAATAGTTATTAATTGATTTCGAAACCGATAACTTTCAGATATAATCAATCGACTGCTTACATGACAACACTGCTTCTTGTAGTAGAGAAAGAGTACGCAGGCGACAAAAGTACGCACTGGTTCAAAAGACAGATAAGCAAAATGATGGACTAATGATTATGAGTGGTACTTAAACCTCTATCGAAAACAAGCTTACTAGACAAATGTTGTGTATTTTGAATAATCTTATAAATAAACTTACAATGTTTTCTAAGCGGTATTATGATATCATGAACGAAGATTATATTATTGCAGTATTATGATTGGTCTATATGATAGGAAATTTGTGGATATAGGAAAGACGTAAAAAAGTTTCTCTCTTCATATAGCACTCGTAGTCCTCCGCCAAGGTGATGCCGATTGGGATCATACCGGCGATAACGCATACTGCCTCCATCGAAATGGTTCTGTACGCACTCACGACTCGCATGGCCATGAGCCGGAACGTACTGCTCAATTTTCTGTGGTTCTGCTTCGTTTTCAGCGCTTCAATCCAGGCTGGACCTCCGTACCTTAGTATCGATGAGGACACACTAGCCAGAAGACGCCTCTTGCTGCTGCTTGGACCAGAATTGTTCGGCATGATTCTGACTATTGCGTTGATGACTTTTGCCGCCTTCTCGCAAGCATATTAGTTGTAGCTGTTAAAGCTTAGCCGGTCGTCGATCATCACTCCCAGATACTTCAGCACGCGCTTCGAAACAATGGTGTGCTCTCCAACGGTGATTTCTGCCCGCTGCACTGCCTTGCAGTTACTGACCAACATCACCTCTGTTTTGTGGTGGGCTATCTGCAGCTTCGCTCCTTGCATCCATTACCAATCGTATCCATCACCTCGGCCGCCAGCATTTTCACTTCTTCCAGCGTCTCACCGGTTACCGTCAAGACGACATCGTCCGCAAAGCCAACGATCTCAACTCCTTTGGGCAGCTTGAGCGTCAGCACGCCATTGTACATTCCGTTCCACAGCGTGGGACCTAGAATGGAACCTTGTGGAACTCCCGCCGTGATTCTTAGCGATTTCTGCCCCGTGTCTGTCGCGTAGACCAGGACCCGGTTCTGGAAGTAACTACTTAGAATCCTGCAGAGGTAGTCTGGAACCCTCATTGTATGGAGCGCCTTGGCGATGGCCTCCCAGCTGGCGCTATTGAATGCATTCTTCACATCAATCGTAATCACGGCGCAGTATCGATTTCCTCTCCGCTTCTGTTTGGAAGCTTTCTCGGCTCTGGCAATCACTGTCCGAATTGCATCCACCGTCGATCTTCCTTTCCGGAATCCAAACTGCCTCTCCGACAATCCGTGTTCACTCTCCGTGCATTTCGTGAGCCTGTTCAGGATGATCCTCTCCAAGAGCTTTCCGACAGTATCCAGCAAGCATATTGGCCCATACGATGCAGGATCCCCGGCGGTTTTCCGGGCTTCGGCAACAGCGCAAGCTTTGTACCATCCACCTATCAGAGAACTGACCCTCGTCCAGACATTTCTGCAGCACCAGCACATGTCCGGGAACATCTGGATCGCCGCCTTCAACGCCACGTTGGGAGTTCCATCCAGGCCGGGAGCTTTCTTCGCCTTCAACCCTTTCGCTGCTACTATGAGTTCCTCGTTGGAGACTTGTTCAACGTTGTCTTCGTTGGGTCATGCTGTGGGAAAAGTCCCTCCACGGTGACTTTCAGCTTGTTGGGAGACATTTCAACCGGCATCGTTGGACCTCTGATCTTCGCCATCCCGACTCGGAATGCGTTGCCCCAGGGGTTGGCATCGGCGTCGCGACACAGCTCCTTCAATCTATTTGTCTTGCTCAGCTTTATCTTTCGTTTCAGTGCAGCCCTGGCCTCTCGGAACACCACCCTGCGCTCCTCTCTGCCTGCTTCTGTTCTTGCTCTCTGAGCACACCTTCTGGCTAGAAGACAAGTAGCACGGAGGGTGCAAATTTCCTCGTTACACCAGTAAGCTGGACACCGCCTGTTCGTTGGCTCCAGTTTTCTCGGCATAGTTGTGTCACATGCCCTTGCTAATGGTTCAGTCAACTCGTTCGCGCTTAGGCCCGGGACGCTGTTGTCTACCCTTACAGCTCCGATTAAGAGATCCTTATTGAATGCGTTCGTCTTCCACTTCCGCTCGGTTACTTTCGTCCTCCGCATTTCCACCGGTGTCCGTTCGCCAATACTGTACCGGATCGCCTGATGGTCACTATGGGTGTACTCTTCGCACACTATCCAGTTCATAACAACTCATTATTGACTTAGAGTGGGGCAAGAGTACGAATGACTTCAAATCGTGGTCAAATTGTGTCGATTTTGGAAAATGCTACCCATGAGGGATTGTTGCCAAATAGTAATGGAATCGACTCGTGGTTATAAACTAAAATGTGATGTTACGGTAAAAAAGATACCTGAATTTGAAAACTAAGTGCGTCCTCTGGCCCCACTCTTCTCTATGACACAGTAGCCTGGTTTTTCTTTTACCACATTCTTCCACCAAGGGCACCATTTTTGCCTGCTGAGCTGTTAATGGTGCCTATCAGAAGACTGTTATCTTGTTAATTAATTAATACCTAATAATCCTGACGTTCAATTAGAATGTACCCTTAAGCAATGTTGTAGCTGAGAAAATTTAATATAAGTACAGATATCAATTTTTCAAAATGGTGAAAGGTTAGGACGAAGAGAATAAAAAGTTCACTTTTCCCATAGTAAAGGGTGTCCACGATGAAATTGCCACACACAAAATTGATTCGCAAAATTCGAGTTTTCATCCGATTGCCATCAAATTTTCAGGGATTGAGAAATAACTGTTAAACTTCATTTTACCATTTTACTCGTATTTTATTTACAGGTCATACGCAAATGCCCGCACCTTGGCCTTAACCCCGGCCATAAGATTCTGCACAACCTGTGAATCAACCGTTTTTTGCATGTAAACCCATACTTTCTTCAGTTCCTCGACTGTCTTCACTACCTTAGGTCGTTTAAGAAGGCGCTGCTTCATAATCGCCCAGTACTTCTCGATGGGGCGGAGCTCCGGAGTGTTGGGAGGGTTGAACATTTTCGGCACGAAATTGACCTTATTGTCCGCATACCACTTCAGCACGTCCTTGGAGTAGTGGCATGAGGCCAAATCCGGCCAGAAGATTGTTGGGACGTTGTGGGCCTTCAGGAGAGGAAGCAGCCGCTTCTGGAGGCACTCTTTTATGTACACCTGTCCGTTCATCGTGTCCTGGGTCACGAAAGGTGCACTCCGCTTCCCGCACGTGCAGATGGCTTGCCAAACCAGGAATTTCTTCGCAAATTTGGACATCTTCTGAGTGCGGACATGCTCCGGAACGCTGAACTTATCCTTGGCCGTGAAAAACAGGTTGCCGGGTTTGCCGACTGTTTGAAGTCGGCCTTCACATATGTTTCGTCGTCCATGATTCAGCATTCAACTTTCGTCAGCATGTTGAGGTACAACTTCCTGGCACGGGTTTTGGCGGACTTGTTCTGCTTCTCGTCGCGATTAGGGGCCTTTTGTACCTTGAACGTTCGAAGCCCAGCCTTAGTTTTGGCCTTCTGGACAAAACTTCGGCTTAGGTGCAGCTTCTTAGCCACATCCCTAACGGAGGCGTTCGGATTTCGGATGAAGGCCCCAACTACGCGGTTGTGATTTTTGGTGTTGTACGGAATACTTTTTCCTTCACTTCTGGGCTTCCGATCGGTGGTCAACCGTTCCTCGAACCGCTTAATCACTCGCGACACCGTGGAATTCACGATTCCCAACGCTTTAGCGATGGAACGATGCGAGAGATCCTTGTTCTCGTGATGAATGCGCAAGATTTTATCACGTACGAGCTGTTCTTTCGACTCCATTTCCGCGAGTTTTGATCACAGGACTTTAAAACTTGCAGGATGTAAATAATGCACTATGAACTAAATCCACCCAAATTTTCATTAAATTCTACCCACCGGTTAAAAAGTTAGAGCAATTTCATAGTGTGGCAATTTCATCGTGGACACCCTTTAATTACCACATAAAGTTGAGAGAGTACGATAACCAAATGAGCTCAAATGTTGGGAGGATGATCAGACTCTGCGTCGATTGTGCGGGGTGTAGCAAAATCGATATTCTGAACCACCCTAACAGTCGCCATCATCATCGAAACAGGATGGAGGCAATATTATTTCACGTCCGCTGCTGTTGAGGGACAAAAAAGACAGACGGACCAGAACGATGCCCAATCGGATGCGTTTTCCATGTAGCGTGAATTTATGGGTGATGATGCACGATAATGGGATTTCTGTCGATATGATGCCGTTGGCACGGGTAGGGAAAACTACACTCATAAAATAAGTCACCAGTGAAAAATATCCATGTGCATTTCACTCACATAACTTTCATGTGATCTCGATCTCATATAATTGGAAATTGCACTACAAAATCACATGAACCTTATGCGTCCTATAAAATCTATATCATTACTCACATAGAATTAAGTATATTATGTGATATTCAGATAAATGTAAATAATTTTGTTTTTGGAAAAATATTATGTTTTTCCCTAATAGAAACTATATGAAAACTAAGGCAACTGCAAGCGGAAGACCTACATCTGAATAGGACGAAAACAGATTCCAATGCTGGGAAGGAATACGAAGCAATTAAATATTTCCAGTGCCTTGAATACTGCGAAATAGTGGAGTATTTTGTCCAATGAACGCAGGTTTATTCATTCCCTCAGGATCCGGAGCTAATCAAATCAACTACGGTAGATCTCATTTCAGTTGATTTGATTTGTATTCTATGAATTGTTTCCTCTTCCCATCCGGGGTGCTTCAGTTGAGAAGTATTGAATTTTTTTCAAAGCGATGCTGGTTTTCCTTCTCCAATGCAATGATTGGCATCGGTTGTCTTGAGCATGAAGAACCCATAAGTGGGATGAAGATATTTTTTTTTTTAGCAGACAGGAGGGTATTCTCAATGCGATTTACATTTTTTATGTAATGTCTGGTCCGTTTAAAATCCGAACACATAAAACCAGGTCTTTCTCGGGATTAATTTGACGTACGAAAAATGTAATTTAGTCAAAACAAAGGTATGTTATTGTACTTTCATAATAACAAATGGTGTAAAATTTCTCGCGGATTTCTGAAATTCCCGACGTAATCTGCTGCACACTAGACTGGTAATCCTCAGCGATCATTTCATTAATTTCTGGGCGGGGTAATAGGCGAAAACAAAATTGAATTTGCTAGGGACAATACCTCGTGCTGTGGCCAGAGAAAACTTTTGTCCGCGAACCTGCCTGAAATCCATCTTGATGTACACAGCTAAAAAAGGTAGTATAAATTTCCGTTGCTATGATGCACATAAATGGAGCCTCATATATCCAAGTCCCTGGCAAGGTGAAGGATAACCTTAGTTTCACGTACCTACTTGCAAATTGACGAGTGCACGGATGAATTTGAGTTCACTCACTCGACAAAAAGTGACACAACAGCGGGGCCCTGTTTACTAAAAATGAACATATTTGTGTTCATTTTTAGTAAACAGGGCCCCGCTGTTGTGTCACTTTTTGTCGAGTGAGTGAACTCAAATCCATCCGTGCACTCGTCAATAGTAGATGTCGCCACATGACGTAAACAAAGGGATTATCCTTCACCGCCGCAATGGTATTTCTCTATGGGAAACTAACTTTTTGTTTCACGATGTGTGGATGTCAAACAGCAAGCAAGAATGCTATATGAAAAGAGCGAATTTATGATTTTCGTGGTGAAATGAAATAAATTCAAACGAATTGAAACCGATTGATGGTTTATTTTTTTATTAATATAATCAAATAGCAATAAAAATACTTTACTGTCTTGTATTGTATTATCCTCCTGAATATAACCAGCCTTGGGATACATAGCGGTATGATTAAAAAGAGTTTACTCTCCTGTGTTTCTTTTACGGGGTAAGTAAACTGCCCCTTGTTTTTCAGTGCAGTTGTTTTTTTTTTCTCTTCTTTTCCTTCTGTGGACTGTCGGGCCTCTTGGAAGTGTCTGCGTGTGTGTGTGCTACTTCAGTTGAGCGGAAAAAAGGATTCGTTTCAGCTTCATTCCAATCATGTCTCTACTTGTTTCCGGATGCAAAGTTCGATTGTGCAATCACAGAATTCGAGTGCATTCAATTGGAAGTAAACGCGGCATGTTGAATAGATTCGTTCAGTTTCGTTTATCTAGAACGTAATTTATTTTGCATTTCATTTTGAGACCTTGTTTTTATTTCAAAATCCTAATTTTATAAGTAGTTTAAGATTATATCAAGTGTAAATATGATTTAAAAATAGTTCTGGTGCACAAATGGTTTAATAGTAGATTAAGTGTTGAGAAAAAAGAAGTTAATTCGTATATAACCATATCAGTGTAAATATAAGACAAAGAATATAAGTTTTTAAACATCTTCGAAACTGTGAAACTTCAATTTGAAAATGCGTTGTGTGATCGAACAATGTTTACGAAACCTCAGTGATTCGTTGAATGTGAGAAGTCATAGGTAAGAAATTACTAAACAAATTTAAATCAAGTCTACCTCAAATATGAAGTTTAAAAATTATCCAGATTTCCAACAAGTACACATGAAAGAAAAAAATGGATTCGATCAATTCTTATACTTACGGGACAGCAAATAGATGCTAAAACTTCAATAAAATCTCGGATTTGTGGTAATCATTTTGCGGAAAACGATTACAAAATCAGCGGGAACAAACAAATTTTACTTAAAAATAATGTACCAGTTATCTTCGACAAAACAACAACGGAAGAAACGTATGTTATTACCTATTAAATTTAAATGAAAATTTAATTTAAATTTTTGTTACAGTCAAAATTTTGAATTTATTTGCTTGGATGACGAATCTTCGGTTGATTCACTTGATTCAAGTGTGATGAGGTGAGAATAAATTTTTTTTTGTTGAAATTTCATGCAAAGTTTGTGTTAATCGTCTTAATGAACTTAATTTAGGAAAAAGCTAAATAAAGCTGGACACAAGAAACTGGATATTACACCTAAAGAAGCGTGTCAAGCTTATCCCCGTCTCCTTAAAGTTAACGAGTAACTAAAGAAATCGAAGAACACCTACAAGCAGAGATGCAGACGTCTACATATACAAGTTAGTACCTTAGAACAAGCGCTTCTAGAGGCTCAAAACAGGAATATGGTTTCAAAATGTACAGCGGATCATTTGAAAGTACTTTAATTAATTAACAATAATTTTGACTGTTTATAACGATTAAACCTTTGTGCAGGTGCATTCTAAAAATCATTCGTTGTTGGAGGAGCTGAAGTTCACTCAAGGGCAAGGTCGAGAGTATAGTGAAGAATTAAGATGCTTCGCTGTAACATTGCATTATTATTCCCCACGAGCGTATCAGTTCGTCAGGCAATCCTTTGAAAATCGTTTGCCTCATCCAAGGACCATTACAAGATGGTACCATTCGATTGATGGTGAGCCAGGCATCACGTCAGAATCAATGGCTGCATTGCAGATATTACCTCACGAACAAAAAGCAACAGGTGAACGTACATTGGTCTGCCTTATGATGGACGAGGTTTCCATAAGACGGCAAATTGAGTGGAATCACCGGACGAAGAAGTTTGAAGGAACTGTCCAGTTTGCTGGGTATCTACCAGAAGGGACAGACGAGTTACCAATGGCAATGGATGGAATCGTATTCATGGTTACTGGTATCAAGCAAAAGTTTAAAATTCCTGTGGCCTACTTTTTCACGGACTCGTTGAATACTGAACAGAAAAGTAGTCTAATTGAAAACATTTTGACAAGTCTTCATGAAATTGGTATTACCGTTATTGCCTTCACATTTGATGGCTTAAATACTAATATCAGCACCGCCAAATCCCTGTGTGCCTCGCTTAAATTTGATGAAAACTTCAAAACCAACTTTGACCATCCATGTACTAATGAGCCGGTGTACGTAATAATGGATATTTGTCACATGTTGAAACTTTTCCGCAATACGCTCTCAGCCAAAGAATCTTTGAAGGCTGGGTCGAATTTGATTGAGTGGAGATATATCGCGTTACTGAACGAATTACAGAATCTGAGTGGATTGAAGATTGGTAAGCTTACGGATAAACACATCAACTTCCACAATGAGAAGATGCGAGTAGTTTTAGCGGCTCAAACTCTAAGTCGAAGTGTGACAGATGCATTACGGAAATTGAAATCAAACAAGAAAGAATTTCAGGACTGCGATGAAACCATTAAATGCGTTGAATTAATTAACGATTTATTTGACATCTTCAACAGTAAACATCAACACGCTAATGGTTTCAAGCGGCCAATGAATCCAGAAAACATCAATCAATATCGAGAATGCTTCAAAATTGCAGTTGATTATAAATCCAAACTTCAAGTGCAACAGGAAAAGAAAGGGAGGAAAATTTGGACCAATATTATTGATACGATCAACAAAACGGGATTCATCGGATTCCTTGTCGCGATACAAAGCTTCATGGATATGTATGACCGACATGTGGAGCAACTAAAGGAGCTGGATGAAATACCATGCTATAGGTGCAGCCAAGATCACTTGGAAACTTTCTTGACGACAATATTCCTGCTCCAATTGATGAAATGTTTGCTTTCGCTTCAGTAGACGACGATTTCTTAACACATTCGTTGACATATTCGGCAACACACGTCCAAAAGCAGCTAATTGTAAAACTGAAATGTGAGCAGTGTTTGCATGAACTAATAGGAAACTCGGAAATTGAAGTAAACAAAGATGTTCTTCTGATATGCAAGATTTCTGAAACTGAACTAAAACTACTCATTGATCACCACAAAAATTTCAACGTGGGGAAATATTACGAACGGCTTGAAAACAGAATCCTAATGAGCATCTGTAAAATTCATCAACATGTTTTTTTGCAACTATCAGGACATATTTTGGAGCAAGATGCAGTAAACAATCATTGCAATATCTTGATAAAATTGTGCATTGATTTTTATTTAAAACTACGGCTAGAGGAATATGCCAAAAACATGGGAGGCACTATGAATTCTATCCGTAAAAAACTTACAAAATTGATTCTGTTTCGCGGTGAGTAGCAGATTTGCTGGATGAAGACGAGCAATTTGAAGAAATAAATAAAATGATATAAACTAAATCAAATAAGGGTCTCACAAAAAATTATTTACAATGAGCTTCTAAAACGAATAAATTTAAATCATTGCCTTTTGTTCCAACCATCCGTATCATCAACCTTATTCCTCACTAATCTTGAAGCCTCAAGAAACAGATGAATCCATAAGCTGGTATGTTCTATTATTTAGTTACACAGTTATGGGCATAGTGACAATGACAACACAAATACCATGAAAAACCCAAAAAAATGCACTGATCATATAAGTGAAGAGGATGTTAACCAGAATTTTCAAGAATATCAGCTAAAATTGAGTTCTGACGATTTTTGTATATATTTTTGCAAAGATCCGTTGTCGCAAGAAATTAAAAAAAAAAAATTCAAATCATATGTGTAAGCTTTTCGTTATGAACTGCTCAAATACAAACGCTACACCAAATTAAACAAAAAAGTTTCATATACCGATTACGTATTGTATTGATTATGTACTACTGAGAATCATAACGACATTTCTCGCTGGCATTATTGTAGTTCGTATGTTGCTAATGTTAATTTTTACATCGGACGTCACGTGTCCAAACCGGTGGACGCGCGAAAATAAGATGAATTTTAAATTTTATTTTTATTTACTGTACATCATTTCCGAATTCGCCCTATTCAGATAACACTTCTGAAATTTGTGAGTTTGACAGAACCACCAGCACCAAATTGTCTGGGTACACTGGAAATATACTGAAGTTGTCAAGTTGCCAGGGAGTTGCATATATCATACATGTTTAGATTATAGATCGTGTAAATTTATGAGCCACGTCATGCAATATATATATTGTATGCAACTGTCCACTTTTGTTGCTTCTTGCAAGCTGCTAGTTTACGTGTAAAGGAAGTTCGCCAAATCGCCAGTAAAATTCAGAATTTTTTGGTGTGTAGGATTCGTTGTCCATGAGAAGGCACCCTTTGTACTTCGTCAGAACCCTGTCCTTCAATTTCTGGGTGCGTGTTCTGGCCACTAGATTCTGCTTCATCGTCCTGTTCGGTTGCTTGAATGCACGGAATGGACGGTAACCTACTCGCAGATGGATCCTTCGAACGGTATTACGGCTGGCACCGTATTTTCTGGCAACATCCCGGTCTGGGTTTCTCTTGATCGACCTCAACACCTTCCAGTTCAGCTGCCTATCCAAAGTTTCGAGCCACACTCTTGCGATCACGGAACCGCTTGAGAATATCTCCCACGGTAGAAATGGAAAATTTCAAGTTTTTCGCGATATTTCTAATTGACCACTTCAGGTTTTCGACGTGGGTGTGCAGGATCAATCTTCTTTTCTCGTCTTCCATCTAGTTTAACTTTTTTAATACTGTACGTAGGGGAATTTACGTATTCTCGTCAATCTAAGCAGTGTCCACACTTCTATTAGCATTTTCTCAGCGTCACGCACATATATGACGTGTCTGTTGGTTTACATTCATCTGCTGCTTGCTTCTCTATCCATTTTAATCGACAGAATTCTTCAAAACTGTTTGAAAGCGTTTTTACAACGCTCCAAACTTCTCAGGTGAGTGTGACTATTGTCGGCAGCCTCGTTTTCTTCGGCAACCTTCCCATTAGAACTGCGTGTTAACCAGCTGTTCTATTATCGGCAACTTGAAATCAACCCCATTTTAGAGTACGTATGCTTCATTTGAAGAAAAATCTGCCATAACAGGACTGCTCAGACGTACACATACAATCAGATTGAAGCTGAAAGACTAAAGAATCGTTTTCATGCATTCAGGGAAGTGTGTTGATGGGAAAACGTAGTGAAATTAACGTTTAAATTTTGGTTGCCGAAAACAGTCAATGGGTGCCGAAGCCGACATTTACCCTATCTAGACAAAACTTTAACCACTGAAACACGTGTACTTAAAAAAAAATCACTGTCGAAAAATTCCAAATCCAACCACTAGAGGCACTGTTATAGAATAAAAAAAGTGTCCGGAATCTAAGTGGACCAGACTAAACTAAAAAACTACTGTCAATGGTATTGGCTAGTCCAACGATCCAGAGTCGTCGAACCACGAATTTAATCCAAAGATGGTGTATCAAAATCACGCTCAGTTGAAAATAACCGGAAGAGCAGGTTATGGCGGTGTGCAGTGATGGAAAAGTTCGCGATAACTCACTATGACTCGCGAACTTTTCCCATGGTGAACTTCGTTAAATATCGCGAACTTTTCCAACACTGGCGGTGTGCTTTTATGAAAATTTAACTGAAATTATTGATAAACTAGGGTATTTGACGTCTTCTTTTATTTCTTTACCTATTATCGGCAGAGAGGTAAATAAAGTGCTTGAACGCATCATTTTGGTCAAAAGCATGATGCGCCATAAGGCAAAAACTAAAAAGGTGAGAGTAGTTGAACGGGTGTTACTCGCATATAGCACCGAGTAATGTACTTCGTTTAGACGGTAGTAGCACTTTTCAATCTGGGGAGACATGGCAGATTTACAGGAATGACTGCAAACGGTATTGATTGGTCGCATACCTAATACAGTCAGGAATCCTTATTGCCGGGGTAGCGGGGGCGTGAATAAGGAACCGTGAATAAGGATACCCACAGTAGGGTGTTTCATTTTGAAAAAAGTGATGAATTTTTGATAGGCCACCCTCCAGTTCGATTCATAGCCCCAAAATATGAACCTGTGCAAAAAATGGTAAAGATTGATGAAGGTTTAGAGGTCGCGCCAATGATTTGGATTTTGTATGGAGATTTTGGTGAATTAGCATGGGAAATTATTGATTTTCGTTTACATTGCTCTAACTTTGGTTGTAGTTGTCCAAACGTTGAAAAAAAAAAAATGTGGTTGTCATGACAATGATCAACAAGCCTGTTGTTGTTGCGATGAAATTGGCGTTGTTGCCTTGTACATATTCATCTGTCAATTTACCCTATTTTGCCATTTTTTCACATTTTTATAATTCTTGATACGCTGCAAAACTGAGCGTAGCAACTGTAGGCTTTTTGTTTATTGCCATAGCAATAACATACTAAATTTTTTCGACATTTGGACAAGTAGAAGCAAAGTTATAGCGATATAAGCGATTTTTTAAATTCTTCCATAGTAATTCCCATACAAATTTCAAATCATTGGCGCGACCTCTAAACCTTCATCAATCTTTACCAATTTTTGCACAGGTTCATATTTTGGGGCTATGAATCGAACTGGAGGGTGGCCCATCAGAAATTCATCACTTTTTTCAGAATGAAGCACCCTAACCCACAGCTTATGGGATTTTCACTAATAGGGGCTGTGGTGGACTATCTTTTTTTTTTTTTTTTTTTTTTTTTTTTTTTTTTTTTTTTTTTTTTTTTTTTTTATACAGGGGGGAATCTGCTCCCAGACACCTGAGAAGATAACTCAGGGTGTGGGGATGGGAGAAGTAGCTCTCCCGACCCACTAAACCTTACCCTGTGCTCTAGACCCTTGTCCTCCCCGGAACCGCCCGAAGGCATTACGTCATGGGAGGGGGCCGATTGCGCTATGGCGCATCACTACGTGTTGTGTCAGACATGACACTCGCTACTGCACAGTGAGCAGCTGTGCAGGGCCTTCCTCTTGTTGCTCGCTGTTCGTTGTTCGCCTGAGTTCTAGAGCAGACGTGATAGCCAGCCAACTGTCCAGGGCCCGTACAGGACAGATGTGACCGCTTACCAGCTGCGTGTGCTAAGCACTCTAAGAACCCGGTGTCACTCCTGCCTTTGCACAACGAGGGTTTGTGCAGGGCTTCTCAACCTCCTCTTGTTGTTCGCTGTTCGTTGTTCGCCTCGGTTCCAAGCAGACGTGATAGCCAGCCAACTGTCCAACAGGGTAGCTTAGGACAGATGTGACCGCTTACCAGCTGCTTGTGCTAAGCACTAAGAACCCGGCGTCACTCCTGCCTTTGCACAACGAGGGTTTGTGCAGGGCTTCTCTGCGGTAGTTCGTTTAGCCGCAATATCTCTCCCTTGGGTTCGATAATTAACGTTTCCAGGGCACACCACGAGGAGGCGAACTACTCCATGCCCCTGTGGTGGACTATCTCGTTTGTTTCAATATACATAGCTATACTGTCGTCGACAAAGTTGCTGTACTGGGATAGACCAACAAGCCTGTGTCATTGAGTTCAGGTTTATTTGGGAACTACGTCACTAGAGGTGCTTCACTTTCATACCCCGTACAGACTATGGCTTATATCATGTAATATAGGCTGTCTTGCAATGAGCACTCATGCATAGGATTTCCAGTGAAAACGAGATGTATGAGTGCTCATTGCAAGACAGCCTAAATTACATGATATAAGCCATAGTATGTACGGGGTATTATGTTTCTTATGACGAGCGCTATAATATATGGATCATAGGTCCAACATAGAATATTTCGTGATCCTGGCCATATAGAAAGTTACTGTCTGGATCAAAGTTGTTCCAGTGACCAAGTCCTTTCGGATGGTGACCATATTAGTCCAGAACTCTCTCACTACGCGGCGCTAGTGTGCAATTGAACTTCCTTAATATATTCTGTCTGGAAAACTTGTCCATATGAGATGTTGCCGTGCAATGTGAGGACACGAAATGGAATGGGGATGACGTATAGAGAGGCTGTAAATCGATCTCAGACGCCATTTTAAAATCCAAGATGGTGGTCATCGATTCAAGAAAAACTGTCAAAGACCCTACAATATGGGTGTTTTCGGAAAGGGAACGACGTGTAGAAGCTGGAAATCGATGCCAGACGCCATTTTGAAATCCAAGATGGTGGCCATCAGTTCAAGAAAAATTGTCAAATACGCTACAATATGCGTATTTTCGGAAAGGACATGACGTGTAGAGGCCGGAAATCGAAGCCAGACGTAATTTTGGAATCCAAGATGGCGGCCATCGGTTCAAGAAAAACTGTACAGTACAGCAACTTTATCGAAGACAGTATAGCTCTATATATTGAAACAAATGAGATAATCCACCACAGCCCTTATTAGTGAAAATCCCATAAGCTGTGAGTATCCTTATTCGCGGATAGCCCGGCAATAAGTATCCGGCAATAAGGGATACCGGCAATAAGGATTCCTGACTGTACATATATATAAACACTCCTGTAAAACACGTTGCAGTGACTATATGGTGTTCAACAGTTTGGGCAAATACAAAGTATGGTGCTTTTACTAATGCAGTGTTGTTTTATACCTCAATGAGTAATCGCTTTTTAATCTTGTAATGAAGCTGCATTGGGTCCTTGTGGGAAATCAAATTGCAGGGAAATGGCTGAATAATCAACTCGCATGTTCTTCGTTTTTTCTTCATTAAAAGTAATTTAAAATCAATTTTATCACTATTTTCCAAAGAAATATTAGGAAGCGGCTCAATTTATAAAAATGCACCCGTTTTTTTTACAACGTGTAAAGTTGCAGCAGAGAGTTGAATCGACGCAACAATGATTCCGTTGCACCTCGTTTTCTTAGCAAGAGAAGGCATAATAATAATAATAATAATCTCGTTTTTCTCATCACCGATGGCAGCCACGAAACGGCAACTGTGCTGCCATCCGTTAGGGGCTGTCCATAAACTACGTAGACAGTTTAGGGGGGGGGGCAAATCCCAAGAAACTGTCTACGTAGTTTATTAACAGGCCCTTATGGAAGTTTCGGTTGCGGTCGAGTGTAAAGTAAAAGTCATGAAACTCAATCTCAATCTCACCACAGTATAATGACATTTGGAGCTGGTGAGTTTTATTAGCTTGATATTCCGAGCTGCGATATCACAGCTTGCAATATCAACCGCAGTTGTTTGCTGGTTGATTTTTGTCTACGAAAATCAAGCGTTACATTTGATTTTTTTTTTTTTTGATTTTTTGATATTATGAATTTCATAAGCGTAACTTGTGAATTATTTTCGAAGCTCTTATACGCCTTCAATCACTTCATTATACCAATCGTTGAAAGACGAGTGGTCAACACACGGGCAAGTCTCCTCCATTTTGTTATTAAGAGATGAACCAGCCCACGGCTGAATGTCTCGATAATAAGTAATGTTGAGTACTTGACACTGATGAAGTCTGCACTGCCCATTAATGAGAAATTGGCTAATATGCTATTTTTGTCAAAATCGAGAAAATGGTGTTACTTTATAGGAGGCACTCTTATCAACATATCAACATAATGAACAGGTAGGGAAAATTCTCCTCTACCCGATTGTGGTTTAGGTTTGCGAATGAAGGTTTCGGTCCACGAGAAAATGGCCTTACAAGGTTTGTTTACAAAATGGAGTTAAGGCCATTTCAATTGTTGGTCTTGTAATATGCATGAAGAGTCTGAAACCGTGTGTTTTAAGTAGGAAATTTTTTGAGCATCAAGTAAGATGGTCTTATAGTCTACTGGTCACAGGCATTAGGTTGTGAATCCAATGATTCAGGTTTCAAAGCTTGTTTTTTTTACTTTTATAATTAAAAAAAATAATAAATATTGAAGGTTCAGATAGAGTGTTTATTAAAATGTATTATAGAATTGACGTTTTTATTTATGTATAACAGCTTTATTCCTGCATAATAAATGGGGAGGGGAAGGGAAATGTAAAGGGTAAATATTTCAAAATAAACATATAAATATCAAAATTATGATTCTTCATCAGATTTTTCATTGTGGGTTGTAAGGTTATACCAATACATTTTTTTTCCGGGAGGCAACAATGGTACATTTTTTTTAAATTGCTATGATTAATAATAAACATTTAAGTAAATCGGCTAAATTTTTCGTCGTTTTTATTCAACGGCATGTTTCCGGCATAGGAAAATATAGTTAAGAAAATATCAAAAGATAATTTTATCTAGTAAATCTTAATTCAACCAACAAAAATGTTTAAGTTGCATTTTTTTTCAATTTCGTGTTGCAGGTACATTAGCCAATTCCTCATTAACGGGCAGTGTAAGTAGTAGACGAAATACGCGTATCTGTCAAAAGATTAGCAATTATAACGGAATTTAAAGGAAATAAACCAACACACTCAAAGCTCTTCATCCATTTTATTATTTTTTTTTTGCCAACATGATTTTTCATAAGGTGAATAAATGAAATTCATACCGATTTCTTGTGGCTAAAATTCATAAGGGTTTCTTTTGGAATTCTTATGTTCTTTTTTCTCAGTGTACAGTGCTATTCAGAGAAGCAAAAGAGAAAGTGAAAGAGACTTAATACCGTTGTTGTGGCAGCCCTACAGCACAAGAAGAATAAAATGTGCTGCACGATTTAAAATGCTCTTTCACGTCTCTTAGGAAAGGAAAGTGTTGTCTCCCAATAGCGTGTGTTTTTTTCGCAGAAAATTGAGTAGCACCCGATTTCTGGTTCAAGGCATTAGAAAAAAATGTATTACCTTGATGAAAACGTTATCTCCATTTAATTCCACTTAATCAATTTTGGTATCCATGGCAGATACGTATTTCGACTACAATGTGCAGTCTTCATAAGTGTCATTCTCACTAAAGAACTTTTCAAAACCTAACCCCCTTAAGTACTCAACCCCTAGGTAAATTTTTAAATTTTTCATTACTGTGAACTTACATTCTAGGGGAAATGGCTCTAATGTTGGCCTATGGATCTAAGATTGGGCCCATCGCTAAAAATCTGCTATTTATTAATTGTATCTAGATGAACGCGTCATTGAGACGGTACTAATGGATATTTTTGGTTGCTATTGAAAATTTAGTCGATTGCTGAATTTATGTATGGGCCCAAATAAGAGACACTTAGGCCGACATTACATACATTTCCCCTATATGTTCAAAATTTGGAACATTATTTCAGCCTGCACAATTTTCTCATTTTTTTGTCTTAAAGATCTCGAATTTTTAAGTTACAGTAATAAAAAAAGGACCAAAACCCAGAATTCTTTTGCGGTTCTCCTCAGAACTACATTGGAATTCCCCTAAATATTCATTTGTTGCTCTCCTCGTAATTTTTTTTTAGAACTATCCTTATAATTCATCACGATCAGAGCTACCTTGGAAGCAATCCTTAGATTTTTCTTAAAGCCCTCCTCATAACTACATTTGAATACTCCTCAAAACTCCCTAACATTTTACCCTACACCGTTTGTTGAATTCATGTAAATTTCCGCGCGCATGTTGTAAAGTTATTGACTGCTTAGGCTGAGTGTGAAAGCACTGCTCTATTCAATACATTGCTCTATTCGGTCCGTATGTACCTAACGCTAAAGGACTAAGCAATGAAATAGCCAACCAAAACATTCAGTCACTCACAAGCAGGTGACTCACACCGCTTGCCTTCGCTCACACGGAATGCAATTGAGGCATTTTTCCAAATAAAATGTACGGTCAAAACAAGGATTGGGTACCATCACGGAAGAATAAACGTGCTGACTGAGCTACTGACTGAGTGCTTGGCTGTCAGTGACTCGTTTACGTCCCAATCATTCAGACTCTCATGAGGCAGTGAATAATGACGCGGATGGCTGTTCATATTCATATAAAAATGGCTCATTTAACCTGAATGTTTTGCGCGCTGGTTAACGACTGAATGTAAATTTAATAGCAATCTCGCATAAATCAAAAGTGTTCTTTTCAAGCTTGTAAACAATTTCAATGATTATGCCAACTATAGCCAATGAAAGAAGGATTTTAAAATTTTGATTGTTCTCAGATAAACAGACGTAACAATTAAAATAAATTTTCCTTGACAGTATCGTCACGGATCTCACTAACGTAGCTCATCAGAGATCCAGCCACCTAATCAAATATCAGTGCTTTTCCGCTGTATCCAGGGTATCATTTCCCCTCAGGCATAAGCCGTACCTTATCCCAGCCAACCAGTAGTGATCCGAACCGTGAAACCCAATACCACCGTTGCACAAGTTGGTCTATTTCCTACTGACTCTCATCAATCCACGTCTGCCTAATGCCACCCCCTTGTCTTCCTTCCGAAAAGTCTGACAGCTTTCGACTTTCCCGGTGAATCTTCTGCGAAACCAAAGAAGCGGAGCCAACAAGAATCATCACCGTGTATTGTTTCCAACATAATGTTAAATTAATTAATTGTACGCCGCTTCGGGCAACGTGTGAAACAAAGTGGAACTGGCATTGCTTTCGTTCCGGAAACATCGTCCCTCCTTAAATTAAATTTTCCCGCTGCGGCATCCATCGGAAACGCGTTGCTTTTTCGGAAGAAAGTTTCTCTGTGATTTAACTTTAAGAAAACTAAACAATCACCAAAAATCTAACCAACGTTCTTTCTTTTTATTTCATTACAGGTAAGTAGGAAACCAGTCTGCCATGAACAGGTGAAATTTGTTAGTTAAATGAAGTTGAAAGCTCCCACAGCGACTGTTGTTGATTCACAATCAGCCAAGCAGAACCAACTACCGAGCGTAAATGTACACCGTATGGCAATTTATTTAGCCCTAATCAAATGCTGAATCCAGCTGCATTTGAATTTGTAATGAGCGAAAAGCCATGCAACAAGCGACTTCTAATCCCTGAGCAGATTGTCGAGCTGATCATCATCTGCCCCGGCACACAAACACCCTCGCTCGTGCTAAACACAATTATCCATTCAATTTGAACTGGGCACTCATTAGGTGAAACTGCACTCCACTGGACTAATGGCAACAGCAGCAAAAAAAAATATCCTCGAGATCGTTACGACTCGCCACAACAATAACCCTTTGACCGGTTGGATGCTCTTAATTACCATTGCTTCGGGATTATCCGCCTAATTTATTCGTTCGAATAGAACAAGGTGCCAGGCGCCAAGCGCCAGTAGTGTCCACATAAAGTGGCCGATAATTGATTTTCGGTGAGGATAAAACCCCAATCGCAGCAGCAGCTGAACAAAAACTGATTGCTTGTAATTGGATTCTAATCGTTGGGCTGGTCTGTGATGTGTTCCGTCCCATGGAGCTCACAAGCTGATGGATGATGTACAATGTCTAGAACGGGTGAAAAAGGGTGCTGTATTGAGTGGGGTTACTTCTGATGCCGTGAATATAATATCAATTGCTTTACGGGCATTACGATAAGCAGGCTCTAAAAAGCCTTAAACATGCAAATCTGCTTAGTTGAAGATGCTAAGTTCAGACTAAAGTGGTAATCTTATACAATAGATTAGGAGATGCATTTCGTCTACCCGTGCCTCCTCGAGATCGTAAAGTCGATGGGTCTGAAAAGAAAATAAGAAATCCTCTTCGACGGGATGAGAGTTTGGAAAAGGTACAGGATCTGGTTTTACGGCAACATTGCATCGGATTCATTTTCATCGAAGCTGTTTGGCAGCATACAAATTTTCTCCACCGGACTTTTAAGTTCTTCAGTGGCAGTATTCAACGTTACATTACGAAGGATATCATTTTTAACGACGACGAGCTTGCCTACCTCAACATGAGCTGCCGGTTTCCATCGTTTGGTCCTGTCTTGCAGTTGACTCAGGTATTCGCGGCACCACCTGATCCAAAAGCGCTGCAATTTTTGTTGCATCAGCTGGTAATGGTTCGGTCGATTCAGTGCGATTGACGTGAATTCAGGATCGGGAAGAGCGAGCGAAGAACCGACTAAAAAGTGTGCTGGTGTCAAAGGTACCAAATCGTTTGGACCATCCGACATCGGTGTCAACGGATGGGAATTTAGACAGGCTCTACCTGTGTTAATAACGTGGAGAAGTCTCTCGAAGAATTTGGGGTGCCTCCAATCACCTTGATTATGTGGTTCTTGGCCGACCGGACTGCTGCCTCCCAGAGTCCTTTGAAAGGTGGCGCGCTAGGTGGGTTAAAGTGCCACTGAATTCCGTCCTTAGCCAGTTCACTACCCGAGCAAAGTCGGTTAACAAAATGAAATCAAAACGATATTAAAGTTTGAAGTTCCTATCATAATGAAAACTTATTTTGATTTCAATTGTCGCGACAAATCATATTGTGCATTCATTGTGCAATCAAACGTTGTTTAAATGAAAGCAACTTAACTTCAAGTTTAGCTCTAACATCTTGTTGAAAATTTAATTTAATTTCATGTGTCGTTGAACTATAACGATTATTGTTTATTTGGTCATTTCAGGTCATTCGTGTCTTGTCCGGGTAAGATTTGAACTCAAGTCTTTCAGCGTGAGAAGCATTGATGCTAACCATCTACGCCTGACCCGTATTCAGTTAAATATTATGAATGCAAAATCTGTAATCAAATTGATTTAATTGAAAGCAGGATTATTTTTCCGTTAGATTCAACAGTGTAATATTGTGCTTCTCATGTTTGCTGTGTTAACCGTTAAGTCAACCAAAATAAGATCAACTGGAGTATTCAAAATAAGTTATATCATAACAGCAAATTTTGATTTCAATTTGATCTCCAGCTTTGCTCGGGTAGTGACTCGGCCACGATGGCTCAGAAAACTTGTTCCGGGCACCGAAAAAATTTGTACCGTTGTCGGAATAGATGTCCGAACACTTTCCTGTCCGTGAATGAAACCGTCGCAAGGCTTGCAGAAAGCGATCCGTCGAAAGATCGGATACCAGATGTACCACATTCGTACAGAGGCAAATGAACACCGATACGTAGGCCTTCACTGCAGGTCGGATGTAGACAGGGACGAAGTAATCTACTCCTGTTTTCGTGAACAGATGGGAAACAGTGACGCGGGATGACGGCAATTCAACAATGAACTGCTGCATTGTAGATGGTTTCGTTCGGAAGCATTTTACGCAACGGTGAACTATCTCCCTTGCTACATTTCTTCCACCGAGTGGCCAGAATTGCAACCGGACTATTCCCAGTAGCAGTTGTGGGCCAGCATGCAGTAATCGCTCGTGGAAGCTACGGAGAATCATCCAGGTTAACTGGTGCTGTGCTGGTAGAACTGGAGTGTGCTTGGTGCAATCGACTTCCTATTCTGATTAGTCCATCCTTGTAGATAAACGGGTGAAACCATCTCAACGGTGACTTCCTCGATACAAACTGTCCCTTCGATAACGCTTCCATTTCTCTGAGAAGACTTCTCATTGGACGTTCCGGAGCACAGAATTTTGAGCAGCTTTCAATTCTGCAGTCGTGAGGAACCCGCTTGGGGAACGATTTGCTACTGAGATTCATAGAAGATCTACCAATCGTAGCCAGTGAGCCGTACGTCGAACCAGGTCAGAGTATGATCCGAACTTGCTGAGGTTCTACGTTCTCGTTGAATTTCGCTACGGCTGATCTAGTACTTCTGTGTTTTCTTCGACAGCAACAGGCCATGCTTCTGGAGCTTCCTTCAGTCAATTCGCACCTTCCCACCAAAGATCATTGTCGACGATGTTTTCGGGTGACATTCTATGCGATATTAGGTCCGCTGGGTTGCCTGTACCAGGCACGTGGCTCCATTGCCATCCCTCCGTTGGCAACGAACGTGGTCCATGTTGCTGGCGTAGATTCGATCGAACGCAGCACACATGCTGAATCTGTCCAGAAGAAAGCCTGTACCGTTAACCAAGTAGAATCCTTGACTTTTTCGTATAGCTGGGACGATAAGAGCGCAGCACAGGGCTCTAATCGAAGGATGGACTGGAAACGGAGTGAAGCCACCTTAAATCGGGACGATAAGAGTCGAACCTTGATTGTTCCGCAGGAATCCTAACTTCATATGTAGACGCAACCACCATACGCCTTATCCAAAGCATGAAAAGCATTGTATTTCCACTGGTCTAGTGCTTTGGGAATGATGACACAGCAATCGACTCAAATTTCATTCAACAATGGGAGTTTTTCGTGAAATTTTCGCCAATTTTCACGCACCTTCGAAGGTACTGGTTGATCCTAGTCCAACCGATTGCCATTCTCGTCTTGCAACGTCCAAAGCTGCTGCATGAACATCTTGGCAGACGAAGTCGTGGCAACAATCAATTCAAGCGGATCGAACAGTGTTGCGATCAGTGACAGTATTGGACGTTTCGTCAACGGAACACCAGGTTCTATCGGAGGAACTGTGAACTGGAATCGAAGGGTATCGGTAATGGACATCCACGTTAGTCCTAACATTTTGACGGATTGATCAGAATCCAGGTTGGTTCCTTTAAGGTCTCAAATATAGTAATGGGCGATCTTGAATCGAAACACAAAAGATCGTTTCTTTTGGTTCAATTAATCAATTTTTTAAATCGATCTCAAACACGTCAAAAACCGACTGGATCGATCCTTTTCATTCGATTTTTGTTTCGATCCAAAAAAATGTTCAGCGCATTTGCAATTTAATATTGATTTTTTTTGTCTTCACCTTTGCACATCATTTGCCTTGAACATGGATTCTGCAAACAACCAGTGTGACAGTTCAGTAGTAGTTCAGTTGCTCGAGACTATTTATCAAGAATGGTAACAAGTGTTCCATCAGAGAGTCTATTCTCTAAAACTGGTGAAACCACACAGAATCAATGCATGCAAAACGCATAGCTCAATTAGCTTTCTTGGCATCCCTCTCAGATGTGTTTTGGGATATTTGAATTAAGTACTTTTCGTGCTTACCTGCTTTTACACTCCGACCAATCATTTGGTTTCATATGTTTATCTTTCGTTTTTTAAATCGTTCATTTAATACCAATAAAAGGCATATTATAGCCTGTTAAATCACTCACCTAATCAAGTATCCTGAGAAAAAACTTCCACATGTCAAATGAAATCAAATAGTCATTTACTATATTCTCATCATGTACAGTGTATCTCAAAATTGATCGTACAGCTGTATTTAAATTTTAGAAGAACGGCTCTAAAAGCACATGTTAAAAAGATTAGTTTCTGAATTTTTGACAGCTGACTCAGCATACATTTATCAATTATTGGCTTTGTATTGGACATATTTGGTTGAGTTTACAAAAAGTTAGAGCAATTTAAAAAAAAACGAATTTTTCTTTAAAAAAAACCTTATTTTCTTGACAGAAAATGATCGTAACTTCTTGAAATTTTGCTCATTTTTAGTCGTTATAAAGATCATTCATATGCCACTGATTTTACTCAAATTCGTCCACTAGGAAAAAAAAGTTAGAAATCGAGTGTTGTTAGTAAAACAAATCTAACTTCATACAGGCTCTTCCAATAAAGTCCAAAACTATATCGAAAAATCAATAAACATATGTTCAATCACCAGCCACGATTTAAAAAATGTATCTATTCACCATGTTTCAAAAAATTGTCCTCTAGGGTGTAACATCAACTTTGTAACTGTATATATGTTACACTCACAACTTTTACTGCGTACGTTCTACAAAATTTATTTATAAATGATATCAATCATCACACTAAATGACTATTATAAGTCAAGCTTATGTAACGTAATGACAATTTTAGACTGAACTTGAAGTTAATCTGCACTTTCCTATGATCCGTTATATTTGAAACATTTTTGTAACATTTTGAAAAATGAATCGATCTTTTGATCTATTCAAAAAGATCTATTCAAAATGATTGATTAAATCTGTGAATTAACTATTTAAAAAAAAATCGATTCAATAAGATCGGTTCTTGCCTCAAGATCACCCAATGCTAGTATCAAGAAGCCAGGTTTTCTTCGGGAACGCCTTCCAAAACTTCAGGAACATCAGAGTTGGTTGGAAATGCTTTCTAACATGAAGCTTTAGTGTGATAATTTATTATCTAGCAATGGTCTTAGAAGATAGTAGGTAGATAGTTCCGTTATAGTACGGCTATATTTTGAAAATTGAATAGAAGTTGAAAATGTGCGAAGGGTCAATAATGCAACACTACAACACAGAAAAAAAGTTGTTGAATATTACATCCAAACTGCTGCAACCAGGTCAATCCATCGGTTGTGTAATATAACGTTGTACGATGTACATCGATTTTGCGAACAAAATTACATCCATTGATGTAATATTGTATCTGCTTTTTGCTATTACATCATTATTTCATACATTAGCTTGAATTACATTGATCGATATTACATTTTTTTTTTACTGTGAAGTCAAACGCACACTTCTTTCCAAACTCGTATGATGTACGAAGAGATTTGAAGTATGTTTTCAAATCTACAGGCAAAAAAGTGCGCGTCTGACTTGCTCATGTCTGCGGTTATGGAATAGTTCTAGGACGTTTCATCACTACCTAAAGCCCCACGTTGCCGAAAGCATTTCCAGTCGATGGTATGTTATAATGCAATTCTTCTTTACTCAAATGTTGTGTTGCTCCTCTCGTCATCCAACTTAGTTATCTCAGCTTTCTTGCTGGAGCTGAAACAAATTCCCCAAACCTTTGAAAGTCGGATTTGTTTCCATTCAAAGTCTTACAATTAGATTCTTCCAGGATACGACCCTACGTTATTATTGGAATACCAAACGGACAAAAATGCTATGTGATCTCGTTTTAACAAATTTTACAGCGGTTGCAACCTGATTTGCTGCCGTCAATTCCGTTAATAATGTTAAAGCATCAATGAATGCTTCTAAATCATCAGCTGAGCCGTCGTACATGGGTACGATAGACGTTGCTTGTTTTATGTCGAAAGGGTTTTGATTCTGATTTGCCATTTTGGTGGTTTTTGTGATCTTTGTTCTTAATGTTTTAAGAGCGTGTTCGTACGAAATCGTAGTTTTTGCGATGCCTGTTATTGAATGCGTAGGACTAGTTTTGTGTCTAGTCGTATGCAATTGAATAATTTCAAATTTGTGACTTATTATCTTCTGAATTTCAAGATTCCATAATCTAGTATTTTTCACAATTGTATTGAAATCTTCGTCTTTTATATTGTTATGTTCTTCTTGTAAATAATTTTCAATATCAGCTATTAAAGCATTATTTAATTTTTCCTTCTGTCGCAGTAATTCTACACTTAATTTTGTGTTTTACTGCTTTCTTAAAATATTGATATAGTTTATGGAATTGTACATAAGATTGCATTTCATGTTAATTAGCTATTGTTTCTCATTAAGTGATAATTTACTTAATGGGAGCCATGTAATAGGATCGTCTCCAGGAAGATCATTAATTCTTGCTATCAAATCTTCCCATGTTTTCGGGTTTACTAATTTTTTAGTACCAATTGGTGCAAAGGGTCCCGTTTCCTTTCCATTCTCTACATCTTTCAATAGATTCAAAAATTCTGTCCATTCCTTGTCATTCATTATGTATGTTAAATTTTTGATTAGATATTCAATATATTTATCTACACAATTTTTTTTTTTGAACTATGAATGCTTTGTTGTATCCTTAAATGTATAAAACTTTAATTTTCTTCTTTGCCTTCTTTAAGAACAACTGCGGTTTCTAGAAACTCATCAATTAGTTTCCACAGTTCTTGCGAAATTGGATCTTCCATTTTTAGTTTTTCCTTATTTTAATAAAATTGATTGGACCAACAAAACAAAATTTAAATATCCTTAAAGAATACCTGTTGATGATGATTTTTCATTCCTCTGGGCGGCCTCTGGTCTTGTCTTCTTGTCACTGATGATCTTGGTTTTCTTGCTGGATTCCACTGAATTTCGATTCTTACTTTGTATTTTATCACTGTTTACCTCTTAAGGCGAGGTAGAAGCCTAAATTGTTTATGAACTGCAATCACTTTTGACGCTCTTACGTGGCGTACTTCAACCACTTTCTTATGTCTTATCGATTTTTTTTTTTCGATTATTACGCTGTTTCAAGCGTGGCGATTGTTGCTGCCGAACGGTACGAACAACTTGCCCTTTGATATTCTTCTTAATTATTCTGCCAATTAGCACAAGCAATACACATATCGCAACTGCGATTAGCACCCACAGTTTAATCGTGTGACTCTCATGGAAATCGGTATGAGTTTCCAAAGATGTGGCCACGTTCACTTGCTGGTCACCTTTTTGGTGCGCAATTGGCTCTTTTGAAAAGAAACCCATTTTCAATGTCACTTTTGATATATTTCACTCAACAACACTCAACATTCCAGTTTCTCGAACCGTCACTTTGGTCAATTTTCTTCTCACAGTTTTTCAAGAGCTGCGATGGTGCTTATTGTCACATTTTCAATTACTTCAGACGCACATATCGTCGAAATTAAAAGTTTTTATATATCACTGGTAGCGCTTTTTGCATTCACTTCATGTCTCTTAATCCAATTTTAATCACTTAGATTACTTTCAGGCTCTATCATCACGGTCGCCATTTGGACATTTTTTTTATCACCATTTGTGGCACCATTTGGCCACATCAAAACTTCACTACTTTTTCACTGAGTTCTCCTTTTTAGGGGTTTGTCATCATCCACTGATATCATAAACTCCGTTTTGACTTTTGTCAAGACTCTCTCTAGACTGTCTCTAGACTGTCTCTAGACTGTGTTTAAAACTGTCTAAATTTCTTTATTCCAAACGGTTTTTATGTTTACAATGTGTTGTTCAAATAATCTAGTACTTCACCATTCTAATGAATGGAGAGGGATATGTATCGGAGAGAGTAATCGGTCTCGTTCCAAACTGGTTGTTATTTTGCATCTTTTTTTCGTGCGCTCGGAGGGCTTAAGCTCATGCGCGCGAAAGGGAGAATTGTATTGTCGCGTGGGTGAGTTTTCTATTCCGTGGGAAGGTTTGTCGTCGGTCGCGTGCTTCGAGTGGATGTCAGCGTTTACGTTTTCGTTCTTTGTCAACCGTTCTGGTTTCTTCATGTGTGGTGGGAATATGATAGGTATGCAGTTAGGATGGTCATAGTCACTTGTTCGTTCTGAGGCAATAAATTAACCTTTCGAAATCTCAAGTGTGAAATGATGATGGTTGTCTTTGGTGTTGGGAAATTGGTTCTGGTAAATGTTGTTTTACAGTGGGAATGGATTGTTGGGTACGTCTCGGATTGCAAACATGCATTTTGTGAATTTGGGTCGATCGGGTCTTAACGTTAATGTCTTTTGAAATGTATTGTCGTGGGATAGTTTTGTCTCGTCATGACTTGGTCGGTTTTGTGGGAACGTAATTTGCATGTCTAATTGAAATTGAAAAAGTTAAGGTTTGTACCTTACAACATTGAAAAGATGGTTGCATACCCGAGCAAAGTTAGAGATCAAATTGAAATCAGAATTTGCTGTTATGATGTAATTTATTTTGAATACTCCATCTGATCTCATTTTGGTTGACTTAACGGTTAACACAGCAAAAATGAGAGCAAAATTTTACACTGTTGAATCAAACGGAAAACTAATTCTGCTTTCAATGAAATCAATTTGATTACAGATTTTGCATTCATAATGTTTGACTGAATACGGGCCTGTGGTAAATGGTTAGCATCCATGCTTCTCACGCTGAAAGATTTGAGAGATTCGGGCTAGTCACGTGATGTGTTAAACAAAACAAATAAACAATAATCGTTAAATCAAATTTTAAACAAGAAATTAACAGCACAACTTCAAGTTAAGTTGCTTTGATTTAAAAAGTCTTGACTGCATAATGAAAGCACAATATGATATCAGACTTCTGTCGCGACAATTGAAATCAAAATGAGTTTTCATTATGATAGGAACTGCAAACTTTAATATCGATTTGCTTTCATTTTGTTAACCGACTTTGCTCGGGTAAACGTTCGCACAGCATTTTACCCCTTGAGTTTTAAGTAAAAAAAAAACTTTCAACTTGTCAAAATCTGGGTACTGTAGAGTCAATCGATTTTTTTTAGCAAGCCCATGTAAAATTGCATAAAAATTTGTTTAAAGTTTAAAACAGTAGAAGAACTCTGTTTACATACATGTTTCGCTGTTTCGCCAAGGTATGTTCTACTGCAATTGAAAACTCAGCTGAGTCTTAAAAACTATGCTGGTTTTTTACATTCATCACTGAGAGCCTGTTGGTGTTTATCTTTGAGCTTAAAATTAAGAATATTTTATGAAAAAGTAGGGGAAATGTAGGTAATGTCGGCCTACATGTCCCTAATTTGGGCCCATCGCTAAAAATCTGCTATTTATCAATTTTATCTAGATGAACGCGTTATTGGGACGTTGCTAATGGATATTTTTGGTTGCTATTGAAAATTTATTCGATTGCTGAATTTATGTATGGGCCCAAATTAGGGACACTTAGGCCGACATTACCTGCATTTCCCCTATGAATCATTTTTATGAGATTACAATGCATGACGATCGATAAGAACAGTAACTGCATTTGTTACTTCTGAATGTTTGGCTCCCGTTTGACATTTCACACTGGCTCTCTAGTGACAAGCACATTGAATGAGTCCAAAGTACCCAGGTCAAAATGCTCGTTCCTGTAACACTCTAAGCAGAGTATGAATGGTTGCTTCAGTCTGACGATGATTCATAATGCGATCTAGCTGCAATCTATATACCAAGTCCTCACAAATAAATTTCCCATTGAATACACCCGAATTCATCCAGCTTTCCGGTTGAACAAATCATGCACCTCGTCAGCCGGGAATGCTTTCATTTCGAGTCATATCTCACTGAACTGCATTCGCAACTTCTGCCAGATTTGTATGCAGCTCAAAATAATGAACCACATTGCTAGCATTGCATTGCTCCAAAGAAATGCCAACCATATCGCCCCGGACGCACGCACACATACACACACCAACTATGGCAGAAGCGATGCTGCAGGTTGAGGCCGGCAGGAGATCCACATCCGATCCGTTTAATGAGATTCCCGCAACGCGACGAAGCGAGACCAGGCAAGCAGCTTGCTATCGGAATAGCGGATGAAAGCTTTCGCCTGAACTGACGAGATGCCGTCGAATTGGATTCATACGTCCCAGGGACCAGCGCGAGGCAGGGCATTCATATCCGACTGTTTGATGCCAACACATTGAACCGCTTGCATTTTATCATATGACAGTTGCAATACTCGAATCGACTCTAAACTTGTTTGCTTCGGGCTGCGTTTTCATTCGCGAGAAGTAGCTCTGCGTACATATTTGTCTACTTCCACCATCAATGGCGGCGCGATGATTGTGCTTGATTCGTGCTCTCTAATCACACCGAAAGCTCTTGGGTAAACATTATGCGCACTACTTAGCCATGTTTGCTCTCACTCAATGATTAGCATTCGATGGGGATGAAACCCAGGCTGAACTGTGATCGGGGTGTTTTCCACCAAAGTGCATGGTTAGTCCATTATCGCCGCGCTACTGACAGAGGTACCTATCCAAATACCTAGGACATGCAGCGTGGTGGGGTGACAATAGTTATAAGGCTGCGGGTGATGACACACTCTCTGACAGTGTCAATATTATTCGATTTTATCAGTGTTCTTCCCGGAATGAGCGTCCCCGCCTGGCCGTCGGTGGAAGAGTGTCAATTTTCAAATCGTTTTTCCGGAATTTCCCAACACCACCATGTTGGTTGGTTGCTGTTTTTGTTATTTGATAAAGTTGCTCTAGCTGATGAGTAATCTGACCTGCGACAGCGCAATGGCATGGTGAACTTGCACAAAAGGTGGTTGCGGCCATGAGACAGATCGCAATGATGCGATATACAATGAATAATAAATGGAAACTTTCCAATCCAATCCAAATGCGAAACAATGGACTCCGAAATATATGCTTGATGGTTTAAATTTTGCGGAGATCTTCAGCGTATTCAAAGAGTTGTACCCGTCGAAAGCCACAAATGAGGTCGAAAGCCACAAATGAGGTCGAAATTTCATCTGCACGAATATTTTAACACATTGTAAATTAAGAACTATTTTTTTTCCTTGATTTGTTTTCCGACGCCAGGAAGGCAGCTCCTACACCTCCCTATCGACTCATCAAACTCATGGACCGGGGACCAACGTCTTTACTTCCCTTCCAAACACGGGACTGACATTAAATGTTTCCCCTATGGGATTTCACAAATTTGACAGTACCCTCTTAACTGGTCTATAAATTTATGGCCCATAACAAACTTGAACAACACATACGAACTTTGCGGCTGTATTGCATATTTTACAGCTGTCGCTTACACCGCATATGTTTTGCGTTTTATAATAAACGGTGTGTGGGGTAAGAGTCAATCATGCTTATCACTACACCACCGGCGCCGCCATAAATTAAAGCGTTGACCTTAACTTTAAAAGCATGACAGGAAGCATGGATTAAAGCTATGTCCATTTAGAATCCGGAATAATAAAATCATCTGTATCTCGGTAACGGATTGACGTACAAATATGGTAAATACATTCACTGTACTTTTAGGAAAAAATATCTCTTCGTTTCTAATGAAAATTCGCACTTTCCTCCCATCAAACGCTGCACACCTCCGGAGTCAACTTCGTTGGCACATTTGTTCCACATTTTGGTCATCTGAATCGCGTCCCGAGCCGTTTTTCCACTTTTCTTAAGCTTCCGCTTCATTATTGCCCAAAATCTCTCGATGGGCCGGAACTGCGGGCAGTTGGGTGGATTTATGTTTTTATCAATGAAATCTACGTTATTATCGCGGTACCACCAACAATCAATACGAAATTAACGATTTTAAATTGGCTCACTACTTGACTAGCCTATTGGTCCCAAGCAAATCGATTACGTACCCCATTCTAGTCAAAATTCTAGTACTACACTATGTTTGTTTTGATTCGCTATGAAAGTTTGACAGATAAAATGAGGGGTTAGTGGATTTTCCTATGTTTCGAGGAGCGAATCGATTAGCTTGGGACCAAAGATAGTACCAGAGCTGAGCCAAAAAGTTGAGCACTTTTCTTCGGGACATACTAGTCTTAGAGTTACCTCTATGGTACCACTGGATGACTTCTCGGCTGTAGTGGCAACTCGCCAAATCTGCACAGATAAAAATTCTGAATTTTAATAGTGATGTAAACATTCATTCACGTAAACTTGTATTTCATTTCACGCAACCGAGCAACTTGTAAACAATGTTGCTTACAACAGTGGGATTTTGTATACAATATTTGCTACAATGCATGAATTGTCTCAGAACTTTGCATGATATATAATGTAAACTTATATGACATGTGACGCTCCATTTATGTGCATGATACTGAACAGAAATTTACACTACTTTTTCGAACTGTGTGGCCAAAACTTCACGGGACCTTTATGGGCTTTAATGAAAGGTATTACGCGATCTTTAAGGCGTTCTTCCTTGTACAGCTTCGAGTCCATCGTTTTATTCGTCACGAACACTTTGGTCTTTGCTCCGCAGCTGCATATGCCTTGCCAAATCATCATTTTTTTTTGCTAATTTGTCCATAAAAGCAAACTTAAACTTCGCAGGAACATCTCCTCGTGCCGTCGCCATGTAGAATTTTTAGCCAGGAAGCTGTCCGAAATCCATTTTGACGTAGGTTTCATCGTCGATGAGCAGGCATCCTTGGTACTTCATCAAAACCTGCTGGTAAAATTTTCGAGCTCGAGTTTTGGTGACGAAAATCTTGCTTCTTCAACTTTCTGCTTGGTTTCTTGCTGGCTCGATAAGAACGATATTCTGCTCACAAAACGAATTCTTCGAACGGTACTGCGAGCAGCAGCGTATTTTTGTGCGATTTCATTATCTGATAGTCCAGGGTTTGCTCGCTTACCGTGAGGCACTCGATCCACGCTATTTCGCTCCCTGAAACGTTTGAGCACATCATACACGGTTGATTTGGCGATTTTCAACGTTTTTGAGATTTTTATTGCGCACCACGTTGGATTATCAACGTGGGTGTGCAGAATTTTTTCTCTCCTCTTGGCTTCCATCTGGAATAATTTTTAACTCACTGTACGAAACACCGTGAAATTTATACCACAGAAAGTGGGCGCCTAGGTAAACAAACCGCTGTCAAATAGTTCTTAAAGCGGTCACTCTCCAACACAATAAGTGATTCCGGATTTTAACTGGACAGAACTTTACATTAAACAAATGGTGAAAGATAAGAAACGATACCTTTGATAAATTGAATAAATTATTTACCGCTCAGTACTACTGTTAATTACCAAATTTTTGATCACACGGCAATCACAAACCGATAATCGTGCAGTGCGAAAACAATTAGGTTCAACAAGTCATTTTCATACGAATATGAACTGCCATCTGCCTCATCATTCACTGCCTCGTGAGAGTCTGAATGATTGAAAGGTAAACGAGTCACTGACAGCCGAGCACTCATTTAGTAGCTCAGTCAGCTCGTTTATTCTTGCGTTATGGTACCCAATACTTGTTTTCAATGACTATGCGTACATTTTCTATGGAAAAAATGCCTCAATTACAAGTTGTGTGAGCGAAAGCAAGCTGTGTGAGTTGCCTTTTTGCGAGTGACTGAATATTTTTGTTGGCTCTTTCATTGCCTTATCCTTTACCGTTTGGTACAAACGGTCTGCCTGCACAGAGCAATGGATTGAATAGGGCAGTGCTTTCACACTCAGCCTAAGCAGTCAATAATTTTACGCTCTGGTGATGAGTCCGGTCCGGCCTGGGAATCGTTTGGGTTGGAAAATTTCTTGACTTCCCTACCCAAGTAACATTTAACGTTTTATGAAGTACTACAAGGCTTCATAAAACCCTGGTCAGCTTTGCCTTTATTACATCCACCAAAACCTCATTAAGACTAGAATCTGTCTAGTTGGCCCACCCTTAAGAAGGATCTAAAGAGTGCACTGTCGAGAAATTTCAAGAATGACTTGCTGCAAAAAGGTTATATGACGAAAGCATTGAGAACCATTTGAAATCCATATTAAAAGTACAATAAAAGCCATTTAGCACCAATACTTGTGCCATTTGCCTTTGACGCTTGCTGAGCGCACTAAAAATAAAGCATAAATCAAGATAAAAAGGGATTCATAAATATCGTCCGATCTTGCCGAATTTATTAATCAAAAATGAATCTGTAAAAATCATCATAAATTTCTACGTCATTAAAGTGAAAAAATACTTAAAATTATCGTAACTCAGATTTTGGTAAATTTTTAGGTGATAGATTAAATCTAATGGGAAATGTGCTTCGGAAAATCGAAAATAATAAGTCCGCCTTCGGGAAACGTGGATTTCGTTAATTATTTTTAATTAATTAAACAAAATATAGTTTTATGTTTTGTTAATCCCCAGCCGAGACAATTTGATGATATTCGTAATTTCTATTACAGCTCATTGATGAATTGATGCAGTGTATTTTTCAACCGATTCGAGTATGAATATGACATTAAATCTATTTTTGAAAGTTGGTGCACAGGTAAAAAGTGAGGTTACGCGACGCCACTGAATTGATGAGAATAAAGTTATTTTAAAGGAAAAACAACTTGAAAAACGAAGATTGTAAAAAAGCAAATGGATTAATAACAATATGGTTATAGTATAAACATTAATTTTCCATAAGCAATGTTGTGAAAAAGCTGTTTTGCTTTCATGAAATCGCTAACAAATGCAAACAATTTTAATTCTGCTTTTATGAAGATAATTTTTTAACTGAATTGTTTTTATCTGAAGCCATTTCGCTTGATCCTATCCCGTTTAGTTTTATGACGGCATAACTGGTGGCAAAGTAGCCTGGAAAAAGTTAAGCGTCAGAATTTGTTTATCTTTCGCTAGTTTTGTTGTGCGATCATTGCAACGATGTTCTACTCCAGCGTTGAATCAACAAGTTACGTGACATCCTTGATAAGGGCAATTCATCTATTGGAAGCAGTTACTCAGGAAGTGAGTCTACGTAACTTGGAACAGGTGGAAGCTCAATCGCTACACAAAAAAATTTCCTTCTTCCGCATAAGTTTCCTGTCAGCAGTTTTCTGCAGTCCCAGTTTGGCACTGATGCTATTCGGATCATCAACGCAACGTTATTTCTGGAGAAGGCTGCCATTGACAATATGCACTATATTCCCATCAATTTTAGGCGTCTAATTTGACGGCTTCCAGTGCTTCGTAAACTGCATTCACTTCACTCCTCTCAGTCGGCTGCTCTGTTGTTGTTGACCGATTTTGTCGGAGCTGCTCTCCCAGAAAGTTCTGGAACTGGATTCCTTTTCTCTTCCGTCGACAGCATTGCTAGAATTATTACTCCACTATCCTTTGGCATTTCCTTGTGACTCTGCGTTTGAAAGCCCCACTCGATTGTGTTTTTCTCTGTCTCTAGCAGTGATGGAAAAGTTCGCGAAAACTCACTATGACTCGCGAACTTTTCCCTTGGTGAACTTCGTGAAATATCGCGAACTTTTCCATCACTGGTCTCTAGGCAGACCTATCTTTTTTGTTTTATTTGTGAACAGTGGATGGTTTTGTGATACACTTAATTGACACCAAAACGCATCAATATATGCTTTTCGATCCCGTTTGAACCCGAAAGCTTTCATAATTGCTTTTATAATGATAAAAGGAGAATTTTGTCGTGATATCAATAAAACAAATACCAATTGATTTACTGAACAGTATCATAAAGGGATAGAGTACTGCATTAAATTCATTTTTAAAACCAGACACTTTATGATTTTCTCGCCAGACTTTGAACGGTTTTTTAAAACAGCATAAAGCTAAACTACTAATCAAGAATGTTTTGCACTGTTAAATGCTGTATTTAAACTAAAAAGATGGCTTATTGCCGCTATAAAACCACAATAAATCAGAGTGAAAGCCAAAAGGCTGCTAAACTGTTACTTAGGTGGACATAAAGTATGATTGTACTTGCCACATAATTATACGAATGAAAAAATGGTACAGGCATCGAAAGCTCTTAATAAATAACTGCGGCAGTTCATATAGAACACTAAGTTGAGAGAAATGCGAAGAAGAAAAAGAAGAAGAAGAGTAAACAAAACAAAACAAAATCAACTGCATGTTCTTTAAAGTCAGTTTTAAAATTGTAAAATATTGTTTAATTATTCAAATACCAGTATAACATTGTACAGATCATTAGCAAGCGCTCAAACGAGTGGCAATATTTGAAAAAGTTTGAAATATTCTCCATTGAGTATAAAAAAAGATAAATTTATTTTGTTTTTATTTCCCCCCTCATGATATTTTAAAGAGGGAGGGGGGTGACACTAAAGCAAAAAAAGAAATCATTTGTTCCGGCCTAATTGATAGCTAATTAAATTTCGAAAAGTGGTGAACCACATCGTCCAGGAACAGCAGGTTGATGTGCGCTGCAGTGGCCGCCACCACCAACAAAAACAACAGCAGCATCCATCAACGGACGGGGTGCATTTAATTGATAGTAGGAAGGGTTCCAGCCATTTGACGCGGTGAAACGAGATATATGTAGCAGGCATCATTGGTTGCCGCGTAACCGGATGGGCGCGGTAATTATCTCCTGATGATGGATTCGGTCTCGGAAGCTGGTTAAGTTACAGAACATATTTACTATGCAAATTTTCTGACTAATGGGAGGCTGCGCTGCCGCGATTCGTGTGAAACCAATTTTCGGTGCCACCATCTTCGACCGCCAGACGTAATTGGCGCTGCGTGAATATTATCGCAAATTATGCAAACGAGCCTGAAAAGGTAACCCTTTCTAATAACGGTAAGGTGTAATAATTGCTAATGAACCAGAATGAAACCACCTGGGGGCAAAACTACAGGATGAAAATCGTTCGTTTCGATGTGCATTTATCGCTCCTAAACCGGCTTAAAATAAACTGTCCTACACTGGTGGAAAGCATTCACTAGTGATCCGATTTGGCAGATCATGGAATTGTTTTTTGTGATGCACTTCCAAAAAAGTATTTTCTCTATATGTTGTCCCACCTGGCGCACAACCATATTCAACATCACGGCCCAATTCGCAATCCCCACAATATCAAGCTGATCGATGGCCGGTAAATACCGCGTGGATGCGGTACTGAGACTATGCTACCAGGTTGGTTTAAAATGCAACTGAGTAGGCACGCGGTCGTTGAGTGCAGATTAAAGGTTTATTTGTGTTGTTCATCCCCACACCGCACCGTTTCGATGAATAGTTAATTAAACTGACATTTCAATCGACAGATTCTATGTTTATCACTGGTGAACTGCAGCTTCCATGTTGGGAATAGATTTCTATGAATTGGAAACCAAGCGAAACGTATTGGCTGCTGTGTGTGTGCGTTGGTGGTTACCGCCCAAAGGTAGTATGGACAAAATGTAAATGGTTCGATGAATAAAGAGGATTTTTAGGTTAGAATATAGAGGGGTATAGCGCACGCACATTGATAAATGTACCGTAGCGTAATTCAGCAGGAATTTGGAGGAATTTCAACTGGGATTCAAAAGAAATCCAATCGGAATTCATAAAAATTCCAGCCGGGATTTAAAAGGATTCTAACACAAAACATTGCCGATTTACAGAAATCATAGCATGCATCGAACTTTCACAAAAAAAAAAGAAAAAGAAACAACCACAGCTGTCAAGTATTCCATATATGCATCAATCCAAAGGACCTGTGTTCAATCCCAGTCGGCGCCGTCGGGATTTTCTAAGGCATAAAATCTCTGATCACGCCTTCCTTCGGTCCATGAGTTGATGGGTCGATAGGTAGGGTCCAGATGTGGGAGCTGCCTCCCTAACGTAGGTAGCATTGATACTCAGTGAGGAGAATAAGATCGACGAAAAACAAGCCAAGGAAGAAAAACAAATTTCCGTAATAAAAATGTAGACTACGAAACAAATCACAACCGGAAAATAGCTATCATTAATCGAAGGCTCGATTGAAAGTAAAATGATCTGCTTGTTGTTTTCGATCACCATAGAATGGAGAAGTTAAGTGATCCTTATGTCGGTCGGAGGACCCTGTACCCTTGCACAGGCAGGCTTCAGTTACTTTTCAATTAAAATAGCTTCAATTTTTCTTGAATTTATCTTGCGACCTTCCATCTGACTTGTTATGTTTTGTAATGTTTAATGCGAACTAGGTCTTCAAGGAAAGATGTTGTTTCAGTGCTCGAAACTTCACGAAAGCAGCTGTCAGTGGCGATTGTGAATTCCGGTTGTCAAATTTGAAGCCAAATACTTTCTCTGAATTGGCAATAAACAAGTGTTCAATGTCTTTTTTTAAGAAACTGCGTTTTAATGCTTTTAACATGGACTTGTAAATGTCTTTTATTGCAAGGTAAAATTGATACTTTTTACTCATTTACAAAAAAAAACATGGAGGGTAAAATAAACCAATTTTTTAAGCATTCGTCAAATACTCATTAATGAATAATGTCGATTTTAATCATTTCATTAGTCAACCCACATTTCTTCGAAATGGCTGAACTTTCACTCATTATTGGGCAGTTTCAAGTTTGCGTGTATATATTCTTGACGACACAAGAAAAGAAAACAACAACAAATTATGCGGTTAACGAAATGGCAATCACCTAACACGACAAACAACGTAGCTAAATGTAAATGGGCAAACGATAAGGAAAACTTCTATGTATATTCAAATGTATACAAGCGCAGGGGGTCCTAAGTCCCTTTTACTTTTAAATCAAAGAGGTGAACCAGCCATTAGCAGAAATTTTCTATAATTTAGATAATAATAATAATCTCCCTCAAGTTCTGACCACAAGCAGTGACCTGTTTTTACAGTAGAATGTGCTACGATTTAAGGAGGTCAAATAAATCCAATTTGCCCCATAAGTCCTCAACACATCCAGTTCCCGGCATGGAAAATCATTTACATTCATTTTGTGAATTAATTTACATTCAGATTTTTCATCTACAGAACTCCATCAAATTATGTATTCTACTGGTGTAGGTGTTTATATTAGTTAATTCTTTTGTAAATAACTCAACTCTGCATCTCTTATGCACGACGAACTAGATCGGGCAGACCTTGTTATTATTTTACAGTGAATTTAATTTACGTTTACTGAAAAACCATGATGGATTCTGTTGGCTCTTGTTGATCATGCATAAGAGATACAGATTTGAGTTATTGAAAAAAAAAATTGTAGCTACTATAAAAACCTACATAAGCTTTTTACATCAGTTCACGGAAGTTTGTTTAAAAATTAGAGGCAGATTGGGCCGATTAAGAATGTTCAGGGCAAATATGATGTGGAGGCTGATAGATTCGAAGTGTACCATGAAGACATCAAAGTAAAAGTGAAGGAAGAGCTGCAAAATGGAGCACATGCGATACGACAATGGAGTGATGCTCGTTAAGAAAATACCCGGAGACACTGTATATTTTCCGCACTGGTGTTATGGTTTTACAAAATGCAATTATGAGATCATTATACAATGATAATGGACGCCGAAATGTCGTAGAACACATCATAAATAACATGGGAAACTTTTGAGAGACTAGTAGTGATTAAATTTTTAATTTTGATTATTGCTCATACAAAACAATGCTGGGATTGGAAGGGAAAATCAGGGCACCTGATTGAAGTGATTTGGACGGAGAGAGTGGGAATGCCAACTCCCTGTTGATAACATTTCTTGGATACAGGGTGGGCTCTTCTCTACAATCATTGGGGCATCTTCCTGTTTGAGAGCTCGTCTTTTTGACCAATTGTGTTAGCTTGATATTCCGAGCTGCAATATCACAGCTTGCAATATAAACCGCAGTTGTTTGCTTGTTGATTTTTGTCTACGAAAATAAAGCGTGATACGATTTTTTGATATTTTTCCAACACTTCTATGAAACATTATATGCTGGGTACGGAAGGGCCATGAATTGAATGAGATTAAAGCGAAATGGATGGGGAGAGTGGAAATGTCTTTAATATTTCATGATAAGAGGACGGGCTCTTTTCCCTACTCATTGGGACATCCTCCTGCTGGATGGCATGTTTTTCGATCGGTTGTATGATCCTGTTGTTGGAAGGAGATTCTCATTTATCTCGTGGATGCACGTGGGCGATGTTGCCTACGGATTCACCCAAACCGTTTTCGACCCTTTATACAATGGCAGGTTGAGTACAATTAGAGGTTATTAAACTTAATCAAGTCGAACAGTGAGGATAGTTCACAGTTGCTACAGTGAGTGGTAGTTCCCTATCATCATATCTTCATATAAAAAATCAGAGATGCTCTTTATTTTTATAAATTACTCGATTAATAACTAATTGATTTGTTTTCACTGTGGTGTTATTTTTCCAACAGTGAGTGTGAAGGACATGTTTGAAACAATGATTCATGTTAATTACGATCAATCAATTGATGACTTGCCATGAAATAACTGTGCGGAAAATCGGTGCGCGTGATTATGGACGATGAATCATACGTTAATTTGATTACAAAACTCTTCCTGGTGATCAGTACTACACCATTCGTGATGGCCAAAGTGTTGACGACGCGGATGAGTCAATTATTGGCGAAAAATTCGGTAAAAAGGCTATGGTTTGGCAAGCCATTTGTGAGTGTGGTATGCTTTTCAAACCGCTTGTGACAACGGATACAATGACAACCGATGTTTACGTGCGTGAGTGTTTAAACAAGCGTCTGTTACCCATGATCCGCAAACACAACGCCTAAGTACTGTTTTGGCCGGATTTGGCGTCGGTTTATTACTCCAAGGGCACGGTAGCCTGGTATAAAGCCAACAAGGTCCAATTCGTACCCAAGGAGATGAATCAGCCAAACTGTCCCCAGGTCAGGTCAATCGACATTTTTTGGACCCTGACCAAAGCATATTTGCGGAAACATGTAAAGGCAGCGGGTTCCGTTACAAAGCTTGCCAAAGACTGGGAAAAAGTATCCAAAATGGTTTGAAAGGCATCTGTGCTGAAGCTAATGAGTAGCGAGAGATTAAAAATCCGCTCCTTGGTTTACGACTGATCGGATCTCGGATTTTCTAGGATTAACTGTAAGATAATACTTTAGAGAATATGAATACGAATATGCTGTAAACAGAGTTTCGTTATCGTTTTTTAAATCGTTCTTAGACATTCTGGGACACCCTATATTACTAAAAAAAACATGAGAATGTCTGGAGTAATTTCCGTTTGTTTTTAATTATTATAGTCACATTAACACTTCTGGATCCTTCGTGACTTGTCTGGCGATGGGGTTTGAACTCGTGATATTAGCGTGAGAGTTACGGATGTTAACCACTACCCAGTAAATTTTCAATTCATAAAGACTGAGAGAAAACTGGCTCATCTATTCTAATCTAATCTAACACCTACACAGCCAGTTCTTGAAAGCATGCTGAAAAATCATCGATATACCTCCATGATTTTGATGATCATTTTGAGATGCGTTACACATACCAAAAGGGTCAGGCCTACTGTGCAGCATTTAAGGGGCAAGATGTTTCAGAAAACATCAGGCCTGTTTAAATTTAAGATTTAAACACGATGGTTCAGAATCCAATAAATCGATGAAACGTAGACATCTCGTATCGTACGTTCCGTTTTTGGTAATTATATGATGTTCCTCTGACGGTTGGTGCATGAGCACTAACTCTTGTCCTATCATTTTGTGGCTTATGGCTATAGCGCCATTACTCGCTCTCTGAAAGACAAGAGCTAGGGGGGCGACACATCTAAATCTTAATTCTAGATGCTCCAAAAATCTTCTTTCATTTCTCGCATCTACTTGCATCGCGCATCATCTTTATGCAGGAAATCTTCAAAATCGTGATAAATCTTCTTTCTATCTACTCAGCGTACGTGCAACTAGCTTCGGTTTATCAGACTGAGAGAAAATTGACCCATAGAAATAAACGCACAAATTTACCCATATTTTATATGAAAAATTGCCCCATTTTGCCCCAACATTTCATGAGTACTCTCAAAACAACGGGGAAAGTCCCACTTGCGAATGATTAAGATTTCGGGAATGTTGAATTGTTTTGTTTTAATGCAATTCTAACAGTCAGATGAAAATATTGTGGATTAGAATTACCTAAACGGTGGACGAAGAATGTATGCGCGGGTTAATGTATTTTTCCATGAAATATACGTAAAATCCAACATTCGAGTGACATAGCTTTTTAATATGTTAATCCAACTCCGGAACATAAGGACTTGTTCAATTTTCGCACTGCGGAATTATCAATATAGCTGCTTCAGAACTTTCTCTAGCTAATAAATTATCGCACTAAAGCTTCATGTTGATGTTAGTATAGCATTTCGTCTCATCTGTGAAAATCGTAAACTTCACGTATGAAATAACAAAACACTTTTGTTGAATATAATAACTAAATGCTGATAATGGTACAGCACGCAAACCACCCTACTGCTTCTCTCTGAGATGACTACGTTGGTCATGACGAGAGAAGCAAAACAATAGTTTTCGATTAATTTTTCGAAGGGACGTATCAGCTTTTGTAATCAATGCATTTGATTGTCGGTTTGGCGTAACTGATAGCTCACTCACGCATACTAATGCCACTATCAGGTAGGGGAAAATTTCCCCTATCTGATGGTAGTGTCAAAATGCGTGGGCGAGCTAGCAGTTACGCCAAATCAACGATCAAATTCATTGTTTACAAAGGCTGATACGTCCTTTCGAAGAAGTAATCGAGGTTTGGGTAAATAAGAGTTGCATTATAACACACCATGGCTGGAAAGACTTACAGCAACGTGGGGTTTTAGGTAGTGATAAATGGGATAAACGGCGCTAGAACTATTCCACAGCCGCAGACAGTATATGAGCGAGTCAAACGCACACTTTTTTTGCCTGTGGATTTGAGTCCCTCTAGTTTCCTTCTAAGAGGAAGAGCAGACAACTGGCTTTTTTTTGTCTGTGACGTGTTCTTCTTCTCTCTCGAAAACGACCGTGCAAAAACTATTTCATTATGGGCGACGCACTCCACTTTCAAAATACAAAAATAGATTCGCTGTTGTGAAAATTCTCGCATTTCTATACACAACAAATTTTGTAATTAAGTTCCATCAAAACAAATTGCTGGATCATTTCCAGCAAAATCAAGTTTCAAGTTTCAGTTTATATTTTACTGGGTGTTCCAGTAAATTGTAACAAATGTCAAATTCACGCGTGTCAGGCAGTTTGATTGGTAAATGGTTCGCAGTTTTGAGTTGCAGTCCAAGAAGCGTTCGGCTTGCGAATTATCATTGGGATGACGTAAATTTTACTGGAATTGTGGAGTAAGTATTCTATACTTTGTCGACGTACTTGAAATGCTCACTTCTTTTCATCTTTGCAGTCCTTTCACCTGAAAACTCACCCATTGAGGCCCATCAAAAGTTTTTCAATGAGACTTTTTTTTTTCCTTTGACTCAAAATTCTTATCTATTTGAAGAAACCGGTGTTTAGTATTATATTACCATGAAATAGTGCTTATGTAATTAAATATGTTTTTAAAACTATTAAAACAAATTAATATACATAAACAATCGAATATTGTGTAATTCCAGCAAAATGATTCACTTTCCGTTTTGCTGGAAAAAAAAAACAGTAAACATTGCAGATTTAACAGGACTAGATCAATTTGCTGGTTGTCCAGCAAAAACACATTGCTGGATGGATTGCTGGACTTTCAGCCCGGCAAAATCCAGCAAAATATTGTTGGTTTTCAGCGATAAAAAATGGGTGTGTACGTTCACCCGACCAATCAGGCGCTGGTTCACGTTTAACAGAAAATTAGTTCATAAAAGTCCCCCTATTATCTCCTCTTCCTCTTAGGTTCCCTGATCCATAAGTGTATGACCTAGGTGTGCGTTTTACTAGTATTGTCGCCGTACTCTAGCGGAACTATCAATCTATCCGCTTCAGAACTTTCTCTAGTTAATTAATTATCACACTAAAGCTTCATGTTGATAATAATATAGCATTTTATTCCAACTCCAAGGAATTGTTGTTGTTTCATTTGTATTGATTGGATATAAAATGTAAAAATGTTAAAACTCATCTGGAAAAACTAGTAATATCATGAAGACAGAATAATTTCCATAGCCAGTGATTTTGCAAAAATTTTAAAATCCTGAACTCTAGAACTTCGATCAATTTACAAAGTCTGAGATTCTAAAAATTCTTTAAAAATAAAATCTATATTTTATCGAAATCTTAAACCATGTAAGCCTCAAAAGAATGTTGTGAAAAATTGGATTTTCCACAGTGAGTTCAGCTGACCGTCATTCAAACGATCAACACAGATTTGCTGAACCACACGGCAATGCAGTTGCATCTGTTGGGTTTGGAGCACATTTATGTATTCATTAAAATTAATTTGATTTGAAACTGCACACGGTTGAATGCAAATATATATGTATACATTTCCTGAACTCGCTGTTTGTTGGATTATTTAGAACTAACACAGGATCTTCCTGCAGGGATCAATACTCAATCACTATGCAAATAACGTTCTATTGGAATCGGTTTTAAATTAAGTCCATTGTCAATTCAACAGTAAAACATTATCTTTAGTGTCTACAATTTTGCCACGCAGTGAAAACTAGAAACCAAGGCGACCCGAGCAGGAACGAATATCTCGATACCTTAAATGGATGGATGGTATGGATGAGCCTGCCATAAGAGGTAAAATACCAAAAAATAATACCAGAAAAATGTTTCCACAATACCATTCCAATACCAAATTATGATAATGCCATACCAAAACAATACCACCCAGGAATTCTTTTGGTATCCAAATATATTTTTTTTGTAATTACAAAGTATTTTACATGTAATATTTTGGTATTATTCTTTGGTATTTTATCTCTTATATCATGTTCGTCAATACCAAATTTTGGTATCAGATCTGAATTAGGTATTCATTAGTTATTTGCTCATACTCGGGGAATGACTACACAGCAAAAAAAATAAATTTTAATATTTCATCCAAGAGGATGCACTTCAATCATGTTGAAATCTCATGTAATTTTTATGGCCATAAAAATAAACAAATGCAGTAAAAGCAGCGTAATGTCAGTTCATGCACTGTATTAATGATAATTTTGTCCGTTTTGGCAAGTAATATTACACCATACTTTCGACACGATTGAAGTGCATCCACTTTGATGTGATATGAAAATTGATTTTTTGCTGTGTTTTGTTAACTACATAATAAATGCTGCTGGTGATGGGAGGTACAATGAAAGGAATGAATATAATGATAAAGCAGCACTAAACGAGAAATACTTTAAAACATGGTTAACGCATTCCAGGTTGGACACACGAGCCAATACATTTGAATTAAATGATAACCAAAGCAGGAAATGCTGCAAAACGAGTGCCTTTGCTATGAGTATCACTAGCGTCAGGAAAGGCTGGATTAAAGATGGGACATTTTTCCTCTACCTTGATCGAAGATCGCGCAAAGTGAATCGAGAGGCAAAGCCTATTTCTATCAGTCATAGTAGGTATGAGTGTAAATGTTGAATGGTTGCAAGACTGCGAACATCAACTTTAAATAAGCAATTCCACGGAAATCCTTGCAATCCTCATTCCTCAATGCTCCTACAACTCGATGGAGCCGACCCTGATTATCGTATCAATTAAAAAGTTGGTAATCATAATTCATTGCCACAACTTTATGTGTCCCGCAGCCTGCCTGGTGGTATAACAAAAATAAACTGCTGCCACCAGTAGCAAAAACAACGAAATCCATCCCAGACAAACCGGGTTACCGAGCTAAAAAGCTTTCCAAGCCGCAATGCAACCGGCACCTCCCACAACCACTACAGCAGCATAAAAATCGAAACAGCATCAGCTGCTCATGGTCAACCTCAGCCAAGGGCCTTTGGTTTCATGCATGCGTTATTTGCTCGAGGTTGGTTAGTGTCGGTAAACCAATAGACCTGCAAACTTCGGACACCATTCATTTTAGGAATTTTGAGGTTTTATCGAAATGCTAGAATCCTATACCACAGGTGGTGGGCTCGGTTCCCACTCCACATCCAAGACGTACAGTGTCACTTAGCATACCATACAATACACATATGCCTAATTGATATAGGCTCAGAAAGCTCTCAATTAATAACCATGGAAATGCTTAACGTTGACGCAAAGCTCTTGGATGACTTGTTTAATTTTAACAGAGCATTTCGTCACTCTCGTCCATATCCCAAACCGGGTATGGATACTTTTATGCATAACAAATATGGCATCCAAACATGAAATCTGCATGATGTTCAACAACAACAAAATGTGTGTAAGGATGTCCCCAAAGGCGGCTGTTTCAGGACCTACAAAGAACATCCTAGTCGTTGGAGAAAAATGAAATGTATTTCTCTGATCTATGTAGCCTACCCTACTAGTCAGCGGTGCGTTTGGTGGGAAGTTCAAAAAGGATACTTCTGACGACGACTGCTGCATCCAATGTTGCCCACCGCCGATCGCCATTCACCATAACATCTCGCCTCGGAATGGTGAGTAATCTTAAATTTATGAGAATCCAACCCGACCGACGAGAGGCGGCGAGCTTATGTGAACGATGTATATCCGGGCCGAGAGGAAAATGCAAATGGGTTTTCATTCGTTGCGAAGGATTCTTGTGGAAGCAACCCCCCTCTCCGCAGAAGGTGATGGAGAGATACCTAGTCGTCATCGTTGCTTTTTACGAGTTTTGCCGAGGGCAGTTTGCTCGGTTTTCTTCCCTCCCTTACTGCATGTGTGGTAATATAAATGTTTACGTCCCGGTGCTATGTCCCACTGCGATACTTTGTGATCCTTTTTTTTTCCTTTCGAAGATGAAGGACGAAAAGGGGGTTTGCTGCTGTAATGAATGCGATATGGAGCAAAATGGCAAAAAGAGAACGCTTAGAACATTATTAAGCTCGCTTAAAGAGTTGCAGTTTCTAATGAGTTTTTCACGGGTGAAACGTTTAGTTTGAGAGGGAATTTGGGTCGTTTTTGTATTGCAAGAGACGAGAAGTGAGGGTTGATATTGATGCAAAAACACAATTTGATAAAGAATTGTTTGAAGCTCTAGCTGCAGCAGATCTCCACTTTTACTTTTCTACAGCATAATAAAGAAACTACAAGCTTGTAAAATAGCTAACCCCGAAGGAACGTGCTCAACTTTTCGGCTCAGCTCTGGTACTCTCTTCGGTCCCAAGCTGATCGATGTACCCCTCGAAACATAGGAAAATCCACGAACCCCTCATTTTATCTGTCGAACTTGCATAGTGAATCAAAACAAACATAGTGTAGTACTAGAATTTCGACTAGAATGGAGTACGTTAATGGTTTGCTTGGGACCAATAGGCTAGTCGAGTAGTGAACCAATTTAAAATCGTTAGTTTCCACCGGTTGGTATGCTCGTATATGTCATGGATACCAAAATTAATTAAGTGGACTTAAAAAATGGAAGATAACCTTTTTTGCTGTTTTATTCGTTTTTTCAACGTCTGGCATTTCCATGGCCAGGATGTCAGGTGTATGTAGAAAAAAAAATGAGCAAGATTGTTGATATGTCTAATTTTCGAAATTGAAATATGGGGATACTTCAATATAGAGAACATATCAGTAGATTGGCGAGTATCCTAAAAGTGAAGGGAGGCAATTTTGGTAGAAGTTAAGAGAACATAGTTTGTTTTTAGAAAACTTCGTAAAAGTTTGGAAACTTCTTAAACACTCAAGGAGCGTTATAAAATTTTAAAGAATTTCGTAGATGTTCATGAAACTTCGTAGAAGTTTAATCAACTTTAAAAATTTTGTAGTAGTTCACCAAATTTAGTGGGAGTTCAGAAAACTTTGTAGAAATTCAGCCAATTCTAAAATAGAAGTTCTGAGAAATTTGTAGAAGTCAATTTTGTAGAAGCTCATGTAACTTTTAAAAATTTCTTCAATCTTTGTAAAAAATTAAAGAATTTCTATTAAATTTGGAGAAGTCCTTTGAAATTCAAGGATTCTTCTTTTATTTCAGTGGGAGCTTCATATATATTCCTGGTATTGCGGATATAGGATCGATGAAATCAGATAGGCACTTATGTTATTTCCTTTCAAATGTAAGGGAGCAGATGAGAGCGCTGGTCCAAAGATCACCTTTGTGTGGGTCCCCCCACATTGCTCACTTCCAGGCAATGAGAAGGCGTCCCAAGTAACAAATCTAGAACTGCTTGGTCATATTCAAAATTCATAAAGGTTTATTGCAGCTGCAACCATTACCTACAGCTTTATGACGGTCATATACAATGCAAGTCATGGAACATTATTATATCTATCTACAAAACCCCTATAAAGCTTATGAAAAAACCAACTGATGCTTATGCTATTTTCACTTATGAAAGGTTTTATGATTGCCTTAAAGTATATAAAAAAAGTTTCAGCAGAACAGAACAGCAACAAGCTAATTTATGGCGGTTGCTTTGAAGCAATAAAAATTAAATTGGATTTATAACTGATTTTCATCAACGCGTAATAAAATTGCTTGAATACAATATTACTCTTAAAGAGGCTATGAGAACCTTTTGTAGAGTATGGGGTTTTCTTACAAAGGGTTTTAAGGCAGCTTTATTGTGATTCTCAAACATGCTTTATAAACCTTATCAAGAGTGGTCCACCCCCGATATTTGCTATATGCAGTCGATGTGTATGTTTTTGCAAATGTCTAGTAGGGGAAATGGCTCTAATGTTAGCCTATGGATCTAAGATTGGGCCCATCGCTAAAAATCTGCTATTTATCAATTGTATCTAGATGAACGCGTCATTGTGACGGTGCTAATGGATATTTTTGGTCGCTATTGAAAATTTAGTTGATTGCTGAATTTTTGTATGGGCCCAAATTAGGGGCATTTAGGCCGACCTTACATCCATTTCCCCTATAAGAATTTAATTCCATTGTCTTTTGCTCTCTTTATTAATTTTAGTTTGTCTTGTTGAGTCTCATCGTCACCCACTGGTCACCATAGCCGGTCGAACTCCAAACCAATCTAGAACCGCACTACCGTTCATACTGGTGATAGCGCTCTGATGAGACAACGAAAGCTCCTCCCCTCATTCTATCCTTGGACAATGTACCCCTCTAACCTCGGGTAAGCCGCGAGTATTCGGCCCAACTCCTACTAGACATAGAATTAAGTGAATTTTGTTACAAACAATAAACAATGAATATGTTCAGAGAACACTTTGTAGAAATTCGGGGGACTTAATAGAGTTTCTGAGGGATTAAAAAAACTTTGTAAATATTCGTAAAAATTTCGTAGAAGCGGGAACTTTGTACAAGTTTGGGGAGCTTCATAGAAGTAACGGATATTTTGTAAAATTTCAAGAAACTTCATAAAAGTTCGGGACCACCTTCATGGTACTGCGTTGAAGTTAAGTCCACTTGGAATATTTTATGGAATTCCGTAGAAGCTCAGGAAACTTCACAGCTTAATTTTTGAATAGGCCCTATGTCCATTTGCCGTTCAAAAATCGGATAACTTGATTCGCTTTCCACCGACCAGTGCGATGTTTTCGCAATAATCATACGCACAATCTTTAATTTAATCTTTGAACTTTTGATTGTATGCATCAATATTGCAAATTCACCGCTCATGTTGCTGTAGAAAGCGAATAAAGTTAATCGATTTTTTGATCGGCAAATGGACATAGGACCTATTCAAAAAGGACACCAGATAGTAAGTTCAGCGATCTTTGTTGAAGGTTAAGAAATTACGTACCAATTCGAGAAATTCGTAAAACTTCACAGAAGTGCAGGGATATTCTTTGAAGTTCAGTAAGATTTTTAGCTGCTCAGTAAGTTACGTAAAAGTAGAGGAAGCTCATGGAACTTCATAACAGTGTATCAGAAAGCTTACTTCAAAAAAACTAATGAACGTCCCGGATGTTTTACGAACTTCGTTTAATTTCAGGGAAATTGTTCGGCACGGATGGCAGGGGAGTTAAAACAAGCTGTCCCGAGCTTTGTTTAATCACGCGAAGGTTTACTTACCACGCCGAACGGTTTGAATGGTACGCCTTTGCCCTGCCAGGACTGCTGGAGCGAGTGCCTTTTTTCTCGATTCTATCAAAAAACTGTTCAAGACGCTAAGACAGTAAGTCTACTAAATTAAGAGACTGTTACAATAGCGTGGTTCAGAATTTGATAGAAAGAAAAGGAGTGCATCAGGTGTTGGAACTTTCATTGTAGACTGAAGACTGAACTTCTCACTAAATTAGAGATTCTGGTCTCATCAGTAATCTTAGTTTAAAACCTGATGAAGGTACTGGCTGGAAGGAATTCGGATCTTAACAGATCAACAGACGTTTTAAGACTAACGAAAACATTCGATTTATTAAGTAGAACATTATCCTTATATAGGGTTTTGAGCTTAGAAAGATTTGTCTCCTGCTAAGATCGTATCGTCGATCCTAACTTAATGTTGATTAGAACGAAAGAGACAGAAAGTATTCCTAATCTAAACTTATTCATCGTTCTGGGGGTGACCCCGGCGTAGTGGTTAACATCCATACCTCTCACGCGAAAGTCACGAGTTCAAATCTCACCCCCGGACAAGTCACGAATGACCCAAGAGTTTTAAAGTGACTATACCAAAAAAAAAAAAAAAAAAAAAAAAAAAATTATCGTTCTCCTTCAATATCATGTGAGGCATTTCGGGACCAACGCAATCCTTCCAGAATAATCTCGTATGTATGCATACGTCTAGGATGCACTGGACTCCTACGCAGCGCTTATACCTAAGCTAAACTGGTGCAAGCATATAGTTTCCCTATGCTGAGTTTTATTGCTATGTTTTATGCTGCGTGCACCCGTTGGGTAAATCCTATGGTGCAAACGAGAGCGTACCGCTTATGCGTTCTTCGATTACATAGCATTGACCTAGAACTTTGTGTCATTTTCGATGCTCTCGTATTCATTGATCCTGGCTAAACAGAAGGGATGATATACAGAACAGCTGTTTATATTCGACTTTGAACTTTTACTTCTTTGCATCGTCTTGGGTTATTCGAAAACGTTCTTCAATTATTGCTAATTTATCGCATTCACAACAGAAATTGACCGATATTCTGCATTATTCTAAGATAAGGTTCAAATTTCGGGGAAGTTCTAAGATCTTAATAAAATTTAAAACTACGGAAATTGAAAAAAAAATATTAGGAAAGTCGAGATTATTAAGAAGGAATTAACTCCAAGTGCGAGAGAATCTATGATAAAAAGTCGAAAAACAAAAGCTCCAATGGAGTTTGGTTGAAAGGAACAAAAGGTAGAATGGACAAAAGTTCGAATGAACAAATGTCGAATGGTTAATGAATGAAATTTCAAAGGACAACACGTTGAAATAGACAAATGGAATTTAAATGGATAAAAGGTGATGCTTTGTCGAATATATGACAAAAGTTTGAAACACAAAATGTCGAATGAACAAAAAGTCAAAGGAGCTTCCTAGCACTTTAAGTTTGAGTGTTCAGTAGCTTTTATCTGGCAAAGCCCTACTCATGTTGCAAATAATGAATTTATTCCGAGAAAAATAACTTTCGAGTATGTCTGTTAGGTTACTCAAGGCCTCAGCTTTAATTACTTGCTTTACTCAGGAGATTGTTATTCCAACCATTTTTTTTTTATTTTTTCATCCCCTAAAAGTAATTTGACATTTTCATCCATTTCAAATTTTTGAGCATTCGACCATTTGTCCTTTTTTGTTTCATTTGACCTTTTGTCCATTTCAACCTTTTCTCCATTTGACCTTTTCTCCATTTGATCTTTGTCCTTTTAAATTTAATTCAACCTTTTATCCATTCTATCTTTTGTTCCTTCCTCTTTTGTTCATTCGAACTTTTATCCAATCGACCTTACGTTTACTTCTATCTATGTATGTGTCTACTTTTTGTACCTTTTAAATTTATTCAACCTTTTGTCCCTTCGACCTTTTGTCTTTCAACCTTTTTTCCTCCGACCTTGTGTCCTTGTGACCTGTTCTGACCGAGATTATAGGAGCTGACGAAGTGTTGACCTATCTCAACAGTGTTTTCATCAGAAGTTACCAGATGAGCCACTGAATCGTCAGAACGATTCAGTGGAACCAGTTTTTGGAATGAGATTTGGCTTATTTTTTTTTATATTTTATAGTTTCCCGAACGGCTTAGCACAATCTGGAAGAGAACAGATCATACTAATTTTTTCTGAGGTCCACCATCCTGGTCTGAATGATTTTTGTAAGAACGCTTACGATTCAAGACCAACAATGAAAAGCGCCTCAACTCCAACAAGTAGGAGACATTCTCCTCTACCCGATTGTGTTTTAGGTTTGCGAATGTAGGTTTTGGTTCGCGAGAAAATGGCCGTACAAGGTTTGTTTACAAAATGGAGTTGAGGCCTTTACAATTGTTGGTCTTGAATTGGTCTTTGAAAGATCGAAGTAGGCCGCCCTGCTAAATTGACGTATTAGCAACAATCAATGCGAAACTAACGATGTTAAATTGGCTCACTACTTGACTAGCCTATTGGTCCCAAGCAAATCGATTACGTACTCCATTCTAGTCAAAATTCTAGTACTACACTATGTTTGTTTTGATTCGCTATGAAAGTTTGACAGATAAAATGAGGGGTTAGTGGATTTTCCTATGTTTCGAGGGGTGAATCGATTAGCTTTGGACCGAAGATAGTACCAGAGCTGAGCCAAAAAGTTGAGCTCGTTTCTTCGGGACCTTCGGGTCTTAGAGTTACCTCTATGAATTAGTGGTTTGCTAATGTCGATATAGGATGCACCTTTGTTTACAAACAAATTATGTTGAGCTGTCAAAGACTTGCGCCTATTCCTGCTTACACTACACCGGTGCTACATCGCAAAAACGAAAACGACATAAGTGATTTTCGGTTAAAAATTAAATTCAAATTTTAATTAATTAATAAAAATTATGTAGTAGAATTAACCACTTCATTCGAGCAGTATAAATGACGTTTTTGAGATTTTTTCTTCTAGAACCACGAGAAAAATAGCCATCATTTGTGCGTTTCATAAAAAAATAGAAATTAGTTGGTCCAGTTTTGTGGAATCGCTGGTAGAAAGTCACGCCAAAACTGCTTGACAAAGTGGTCAATTGAAAGTGGATTGCGAGACGGTGACTAATTGGATTCCCACGCCTTTTAGTTGCTGGCGAATAGTGGATAGCAAATAGCAGTTCATTTCCAGCAGGCGTTGACGCACAGCAAGTTATATTAAAAAATCAATTTACTGATGCTCATTAAATACGCGTCAATCAAAAATTGCACTTCTGCTTGAATGAAAGTTTCAATACATTATCAGTGGTGGATTAGCATCGATAATATCAAGCATAACATTTGAACTATGATCGGAAAATTCCGGAAGAAAACTCCGGGGAATATTTGAATTAGCTTCTAAACGAATCTGAAAAAAATTCCAGGGGAAGACGAAGAAGCTCTCCTAGATGAAGTTCGAGGAAAGTTCTAAGAAAAGTTGGAAAAACATCCGGGAAACTTCCAAGACACGAATTGAGAAACTTTGGAAACTATCGGAAAAAAATCGGATCCAAAGGAAGCCAGAAAATTTCGGAAATCGGACGTAAATTTCCAGAAGTAGCCATTTCCAGGGAAAGCCAGAAGAAGCTCGGAAAAACCTTCCAATAGAAGTCGAACAAAAAAACCTTTGGCTTATGGTCAAACTTCCAGAAGAAGACGAAAGAAATTTCTGAGAGAATTAATTGAACTTCCTGGAGAATACGAAATAAACTTCCTGGATACTCTGGCAGAAACTTCCTAAGGCAGATTGGAAGAAACATCTGAAGAAAGTCGGAAGCCAGAGCGCTTACGGAACAGTTGAAAGAAACAAGGACATAATTCATAAAACATCCCTGAAAAAACTCCGCAAATTCCCTGAAGTTTTTTTTTTTTTTTTTTTTTTTTTTTTTTTTTTTTTTTTTTTTTTTTTTTTTTTTTTTAGTCACTTTAACACTCTTGGGTCATTCGTGACTTGTCCGGAGGTGAGATTTGAACTCGTGACTTTGGCGTGAGAGGTATGGATGTTAACCACTACGCCGGGGTCGCCCCCTATTTTCCCTAAAGTTTTCGGAACACTCCTGAAATGCACTTAAGAATATTGCCTAATTCCTAGAAATTCCTTAAAAGTTCTTGTAATTTTCCTAAAATTATGAGCTGTTTTGGAGTTCTCTGGTCATCCTCGAAGCGCTTGGAATTTCCCTGATTATAATAAGACTACCGGAATATCTCTTATCATCTTTAAAGGTCTCTGAACTTTCTTGAAGATTACTAAATCTCTTAGGTGCTCTCACAATTTTCTTGAATTTATTGAAACATCAGCATTGAAGTTCTCTGATCTTCCCCCTTTTGTAATTTTTAAAAGTTATCGACCTTGGCATTAAAAAGCATAGATCTTCCAAAAAAATGTTCTCACAATGTTCTAATGTTTATGTAGCTTCCCTTACGTTTCCTAAATTTGATTTCAGCAATTTCATTGAAATTAATTGATCTGTCATGATGTTCTCTGAGCTTCACTATAGTTCCTGAAAACCATTAAATTTCTCTGAAGTTCTTTGGACTTGTGAAGTTTCCAAAATATTTATGTTCACTGTTATGTTCATTAGGTTCACTAAAGTTAGCTGGACTTTTCTGAAATTTCCGGCTTTTCGAATTTTAACAGAAGTTAATGAAACTGTCTTTAATTAATGAAAACTTACACAAAATCCAGGACTTTTCTGAAGTTTCAGAACTTCTTAAATGTTCCTGCAGCTAGTGTGGATCCGCAATAAAAATATGATAGCATCCTTGAAGTTCCGGGAAAATTGAAAAACTCTAGAAGTTTCCATGGTAATGTGGAAGAAAATTCCAGAGAAAGTTGGATGAAATTTCAGGAAGTTTAAAAATGAATAAAAACTTCCGTAAGTTAAATAATGTTTAAACGATATTTCTCGATTCCCTAAGAATTACCGGAACGAGCCATCGAATGTTTCTTGATTGATGGATAGCCAAAAACGGTGAGGAAATGCAAACATTAGTCGAAAGAATATCAAGCATAAGGCATCTTTAGAGATGATTGCTTAAAGTTTTGAAGGATCAAAAATATGAGGTATCCAAAAAGATACAAGTCGCTCACTAAAATTTTCTACGAAGTTGGAGTACGGGCAGGCAATAATAAATTTGGCTATTTTAAAAAAAATCGGTATTCTGAGGAACCTTATCTGTATATCGGTATCTAGTTCGGAAATCGGTATAAATACCGATAAATCGGTATATCTGGCAACGCTGGTTGGATTGTAAACACATACATACATACGGTTACAGTTGGTCTTAAACCCTGTTAGACCAGTCCGTTGGTACTGGACCCAAATGGAGCTACGGAGTCTAATAAGGTCTTTGATAGATCTATCATGTTTTAGAGTATTGTCTGGGTATTGGCAAATGCTGATCCTTGGTCCAGGATATCGCCTCATCGATGGAGCGTAGAGAGCTGGCAACGTCTTCGGACGTCTCGAGTTGGACATCATAGTCGACAGCGCTGTCGACGCATTGTTGGAAATGATCTCAGTTGACACGATGGAAGTTGCGCCAGGAAAACCACCACCGAAAAGTGGCCGAGTTGAGTTCTTGGTTTCGAGATGTTGTTGGACATATTTCTGATGTAGATATCGATGGTGGCGAGAACATCGAACTAACTCGGGCTCAAGGTGTTGTAGTGAGCTCCTCGTAGGTTTTTGTTCAGGATAGTGCCGTTTAGGTTGCCTTAAACTAGGCTGCCGACCCGTCAATGATGTTTACTTGTTTGGAACTAAAGGCCACAATGATGCTAATACGGCCGACAGAAGTGGAAACTTCCACCCCTACGGCTTACATGGTTTTCAGCTGGAAGCTGAAGCTGGTTCGATGAAGCCTCACGAGCCAGAAATCAGGAACGAAGACATTTATCTTCAGGTGGGTTTCGGTTATGACGGCAACGAGGAAGTCAACGAACTCGATGTTCTTGCTCTTGAGCAAGCAAGCATTCCATTTGACTATATTTATCACTGAAAAGGCCCAGAGTGAAAATCTGGTCGTATCGGATTTCGCAGCTGCGCAAACGAGTGGCAAACTGTTGGTAAAGTCGTTCGGTGGTGAAGCATCATCGTGAAATCAGGGTGTTCCCGGGGAGTAGGAGAAACTTCAGGATCCAGCGGCTGCCGCAAACGTTTGCTGACTCAAGTTTTCCGGAGGGCGGAACCTCTGCAGCAGCAGCCAGTCGATTTTTAAGTAGAAGTGGCGCACAGAGATTTTTTTTTGCAATCTAGTTGGCCAAAATTCGAGTTTTCAATTTCTTCTTTCGATTTCTTAATGGTCGCTAAAGGAGCTTCTTAAGAAGATTCTAGAAGAAACTTCTTTTGGTAGTTTATTCTAGATGTTTGCTCGTCTCTCTGCTCCTCTGACTAATGGCGCATTTCATCGTTTCAATATTGCGTTTCCATAGCTGTCGTCACATTACTTGTTTTGTATAGAATAACTTCAAACGTCAAATTGTCGAAACAGTTAACTCGCAAACGCAAACTAACACCATCATCAGGTAAGAAGCATTTTTTTCAATCTTGTCATTCGAACACATGCTTATATCGTACATATATTTGAGTTGTTGTCACCAAACATTAACTTAAATCTTCTCTATGTTAAGTTCGAAACCACTTACGCATCATTTAGGCATGTTCAGGTGCCATAATATGAAATGAAGCTGTTTAATAGAAAGGCACTTGTTACTGGTATGTAGATTAATCTGAATGTTTTTTTTTAAATTAAGTATAAAAGCAAACATGGCATATTAACAATATGATCTATTCATGCCTTTTCCATATATTGTAATGGCGACCCGAACAATATAGCTTCATGCACCATCAAGCGTGGATAAAGATCAGCAACTATCATCCAATTACAATCAACGGGCGTGAATATAGCTCTTATTACAAAAATTATCATTATTTTCATTAATTACATTTTGTATATAACATGACAATTTGTCAGACGTGTCACTGTTGTCATCAAATAAGATAATGTGCTGAAATACATACATTTAAATTATTAAACCAATTTTCATTTGGTTTACCCTTCGTGATGATAAACAAATACATTGGTAGCCTATTGGTAGCGATAAAAAATCGGTTCGCCAGCTAAGAGCAAAAGTGGATCATATTGTACAGTTGATTTGATAAAAGTTAAACCGATGAATTCAAAATCGAAAGTATTTCAACAGGATCAGAAGTTTGTCAGCCCATTGGAGAAAGAATCTTGTACTGAATCTAAAACGAGACTATGGATAATTAGATAGACATTTCACAATAGCATCCCTGAAGCGATTCTGAAAGGTTTCCATAGTGCATTATTAAATGACTATGATTCGATAATGATACCACTGCTCTGCGTGATTCTTTTGTTAGTATCATTTTTCTTGTCCAGTTAGTTATTATCCACCCAATTAGGAGACATACTTGCTGTTCACTGCTGAATGGTGACATCTTCCTATCGTTCAATTTTGTATGCACATATGTACGGGAAGGACAAAGAGCCGGATGAACTCTGCGGGAAACATATTCAGCAAATTGGCTTCCCTATATTATAGCTATACAGAAGGTACCGTAGCGACGCTCACAACAAGGAATAAATTAGCGTCCTTCCCGCAACTAGAGATTTACGATCGAAATTATATACCTACATTCATATGCTCAACGCTATTGATTGCTCCCACAACTCCTTTTCGATCACCTTTCAAAGTATCTGCATCAGTACCAGAAGCAGCTCAACTCAAAGACCAAACAATACGCTCAACCTGCTGCCACAACGATGTGACGACGATGGTTTGAAGCGGGTGGGCGCCATAACTTTGTCTCGCCCACCGGAGAGACGATGCTTCCCCGGAGGAGGTTGTGACAATTCTGTAGAATTTATGAGAATAGCCCCCATAATGCGCTGGGTGCACATTTAATCCAATTCAGTCTATTCTCTGCTTCGCTAATTAAGACTCTCTTGCGCTCGTAGATGAATGCTTTAATGTAAAGGTACAGGGGGGTTTCAAAATTTCCGTTTCTGGATTGCTGGACTCGACGCAGAAGTTATACAATATCTCCCATTGAACGTGGTGTCTTCCACCTCGGGTCGGGAGGATTTTCATCCACCCGCACCTTGTGGCACGAGGTGTGAGTCGGAATAAATTGGAAACTTATACCGAGGCGTTCTTCATTTCTTGTTCGAGAAATCAAATTAGCTTAAGTGGATTTTGGTTCCAGGCTAGTAGGAGGAGCGTATTACCTGTCGCAGCATAAACAACAAAACATGACCCGGAAGCGCGGAGCAGCAGTCGAACCAGCGTCGTCGACGAGGCAAAAGTTCCCGTTCGTTGTTGTAGGAGGGAAATGCAAAGATAACAAGGCCACGCGAAGCTTGAGCCGAGTTGAGCTTTACCCAGTACATACCGAATTAAAAAGTTCGCCATCTTCCAGTGATGGCAGGCGATGATGATGAGTGTTGGTGGTGGCCGGGAAGGGACTTGCAGGTGTGCAAAATGGCACCCGCTCAGTACACTTCATTTGCACTTTGCATTGCTGCTGTTATCGTTGTACGTTGTTCCTGTAGTCGGATGAATGAGTGTTAAAGTTTTGCAGCTTCTTCAATCCGTTGTTAGTTGCCAGTGCAGTGGCAGGAGCTGCTGCAGTGAGTGCAATCTGTTGAATTGCAGTTGTCTGGGAGAGCAAAAGTTTCTTCGATGGGAACTTTTCACTGCGGGTGTTGAAGGCCGTGGATTACAGTTGTTATTGTTATTGATGATGGGACGAAGTTTTTGCATTGGTGGGTGGAGACGTAAGTGTATGGTTGGGGGAACAACGTCGGAATCACTGTTTTAGATCCAAACATATTTCTGCAATATCTGCAATAAATAACGGGTGTTCACTAGGCTGGGACACGAATGTAGGAGAAACAAATAATTCTCGTTCCAGTATGATTTCCGGGGGTTTTTAGAGTCCTAGAGTAACTGTGTAAAATTTCAGGTCGGTCGGTGTAATTATATTTTAGCGCCAGCGATTTTTAATTTAACATAGGATTATCTTTGGGAAAACCTACTTTTTCAAATAAAAATCTGCCAAGGTCACCCATTGTCCTCTAAAAATAAGTCAATCCAACTTCTTTCTAGCAAATTGTACAAGAAAACTTTTCTTTCAAGACCGCAAAACGATCCGACACCTGTGGAATAAGTTATTAAGCCATTACTGATTGTTAACCAAACGAACTGCTCATTATTCTTTTTTCTAGCACCACTGCCACCTGCCGCCTGATGCTGTCTGCGTGAGACAGTTAAGTTTGGGGGTTCACTCAGCATGGAGAAAAGCCGATATCAGGGTCATTTTTCACAAGGGCGTATTTGATTGGGCACACAATTTATTCAATCAATCCTACAAATCTAATCTAATTTAATCTAACACCAATACACAATTTATTCAAACAATCCTACTTGGAAAAACTTCGAGTGTGAAAACAAATGTAGGCTGAACATAACGAAACAGACATGTAGCTACCATCTTTGCTTTTTCGTCGATTTCAACTTTCCAACCGAAAAAAGCAAGGATCACATTCCATTCAGATAAGTACCATGGATGATTGTGGAAGGCTTTCATGGCAATCGAAGCGTAACGTTGGTCGTGAAAGTTGTGGTGTTCTGCCCAACATTCCAGATCCATCCGAGGAGCCGAAACTGAACTACTTAAAAGATACCAATATCGAATGAAGCATTGCGATAGAAATAGAGCCAAAGTTGTGTAATGCTTCCAAAGATCCAAAGATCATCGAAGTTTTCGCTGCACATCCACGATTTTAAAATGTATGTTTCGCAGCCCATCCACCTCGCACGGCTGAGGCTACCTGTTTCGTGGAATCTTAATCCTTTTGGAGGAACTCCACCCAAAAACATTATGACCAATTCGAGCAGCTTTCGTAATCCAATCGTTGTTGTTTAATCAACAGCTGGTCGTAACAAAATGCGATGATTCCGTCCCTCCAAGGTTCAGTTAAGGTCCTCAACTCCGAATGATCCATTACGGTCCGGAATTTTCGTTGGATCCGTGGATTTCGGTTGAATTCTTTTTTTGAATTCATTGAAAGAATTGAGATTGTACAACTTCGACTTTTCGCCATATATTTCAAAAACGTGTTTGAACACAATTTTTGGCGACGTGATGACGGCTTGTCAATGGTAGCAAGTTTCAGTAGAACTGGAAGACGTGTTATAATACCATTTTTTACGCCAGAGTTAACACTAGTTTTATCAAAGCTCATTCCAACTATTCTTTCCCGCAGACCCCACTCGTTGATAGTCTCCATTAGCGCAGCTGTTTCAGCATCCGATGTTCCACTTGATAGGGAAGGTACCGAAAGAAGTTTAGACACCCCTGCTTCAGTAACAAGAACGGGAAGCCGATCAACGCGCTTTCTGTTGATGCCAGATAGAATCTTTCCATCTCAGTTACATCAGTTTAAAATTGGTAAATTTTCAATCATAATGAGCAAAATGAAAATAATTTTAGCTACCCTGAAAAAAATAACCATTCAATTACAATAAAATATCTATAAAATACAATAGATTCTATCGTTGACAATTAACGCTATTGTTATTGTATTTTATTGGTAAAATGTATGATTGTGTTAGTCGCCGCAATAGGTTTACAATAAATTCTATGTTATCAAAATATTGAACAAAGCAATAACATTTATTTGCATGAGGTCAAATTTGTTCGAGAAAAAATAGATTTTTTTATGATTACGGTAACTAACAACCCCTTTTTTCTAAAGTAAAATTCTCGATTACAATAGATTCTATTGTACAAGGTGGGCTGATAAGTAACCTTCTTGGGAGTGTTTTTTTTTATTCAATATAGTCCCCCCCTGTTAGCTCGACAAACTTATTCCAGCGGTTTTCCAACTTCATGAAAAGTAATTTTCTGGAAGTTCTGCAAATACTCCTCCGGGGCGTCGATGATTTCCTCACGTAAGCTGATTTTTTTTTATTAATGAGCCATCTTTAAGGTTTGGGAAGAGATAATAGTCTGTGGGAGCCAATCGGGCGAATACGGTTGATGCGGAAGCTATTGGAGCCGTAAGTCATTGATTTTACCCGTGGTTGCGATGCTCTTGTGAACAATTTTTTTTTTCGCCTCATGTAAAACCGTTTTGCCACGATTTCGGCCTTCAATCGCTCCAATAATGCAAAGTAAGACTCGCTGTTGATGGTTTTTCCTTTTTCGAGATAGTTCACGAAGAGTATGCCAAGAAAATCCCAGAAAACCGACGCCATAACCTTTCCGACCCATCGGACCCAACACTCATTCTGTTTCCTGGGGTGTAATAGTGAATCCAGGTTTCATCGACAGCTACCAATCGACGCCAAAAGTCCACCCGATTCCGCCTCAGCAAGCCCAAATACTCTTTCGAAGTGCTCTCGCGTTCGTGTTTTTGGTCAGGAGTGAGAGAAGCAGAATGTCGCCCAAAATATGGCGTGTGCGCTCAGTACTAATCTTTGCGGTATCTGCTAGCTCTGGTACCTTCACTTTCCGGTCAGCCAACACCATTTCATGTATTTTTTGACATTGTCCTCTGTAACCGCATCGGAGGGCCTGCCGCTGCGGACTTGATCGGTAGTGGAGTTGCGGCCACCGCATTAGCCCCATAATATTTATCCAACTTTTCTTTTGATTCCTTTGCCGTTTTGCCTCTCAAAAATAATGTTTTATGAGAGAACGAAAATCGTTTTTATCCATACTCAACTTGATGCCAAACACGTCAACAACAATCAGCTGTCAAAACAAAACTAAAGACAGTATCGCACTGAAATTTGGCATGTCTGCCTAAATATGAACGGGCTACAAGGCGCCATAATCTTTTTTGCAGTAGCAGCGCATTTTGGTGGTCAAGGAGGTTACTTTTCACCAAAAATAGTACATAACAATAAATTCTAATGTAGTTTTGTTGTTTTTGGCAATAACATTTATGGTTGCTACAATAAATTTTATTGCATTGTAACAAATTAGGTTCTGATGTTTTTGTATGGTAATTTTGTATTCGGGTTTGCAAACAAGTTTAGAAAAAAAAACACGAAGAATTTTATAATTTAAGAGTCTAAGAATTTTCAAGTCATAGAATTTCAGAATTTTAGAATTAAAGAAGTTTAGAATCTTAGAAAAAAATAAAAATATGTACTGCTTTCGCCAGCGTCTTACGAATGGTCAGCGAATGGTCTTGCGGTGATTGTCTTCAATTATTGCTTCCAAAATCATACTCGCATTTCTATTAGATAGGGAAAATGGATGTAATGTGGGCCTAAATGCCCCTAATTTGGGCCCATACATAAAATCAGCAATCGACTAGATTTTCAATAGCTTCCAAAAATATCCATTAGTACCGTCCCACTGCCGCGTTCATCTAGATAAAATTGATAAATAGCAGATTTTTAGCGATGGGCCCAATCTTAGATACATAGGCCAACATTAGAGCCATTTCCCCGATTCCAGTTTTTTTTAACTGGGGTACCTGTAAGTACAGACTAAAGAAGAGAACCAACGTCTGATGGACATTTCGAAACATAATGTCCTGGTGTCTTTGGGAAAGTTATTGAGCAAATAGATGACCAACCATCTAGTGAAATCTAGTTTCATCCTTACAGTAGGGCACCAGCTAGTCCTCCAGGAAACCCGGAACAACCGTTAATGTGGTCAATTTATGAAAATGGTCTTAGAGCTCTGTGGTTTTTTCGAAAGCACTTCTAGAAGACTCATGATTTGAATTCGGGCTTGTTACCGGAAAATGAACATTGGAAACCACTGAGCAACCTTTCGGATTATCCGTATAGACATGGAGTAGACAATTATGTGGATAGACCAATACATTGCCGTTATACGCCTAAAGTGTCCCACTGTGCATAAGGATTGCATAAAACATGGGACAGTTACGCGTATAACGGCAGTACAGTGGATATAAATTAACGGAGTCTTGGATCTTCAAAGGGCGTCAATGATCGATTGTGGGCCACTACACGTCGTCCCCGTTCCTGAAGTGCCCATATTGTGGAGTATTTGACCCTTTCTATGAACCAGTATGAAGAAGTCACCATCTTGGATTCCAAAATGACATCAATCATCGATTTCTGACATCTAGACATCGACCTCTTACATAATATACGGTATTTAATTTATTTTCCCAAATCTGAGGTCGCCATATTTGATCCCAAAATGGCGGCAATAATCGTCGTCCCCGTTCCGGAAATATCCTTATTTAGGAGTACACTTTTACACTTTTCCTCATACCGGAAGTTGCCATCTTCCGATATTTCACCCCATGATCACTAGGGTCCAATTTATGGTCACAAGTCCGAATTCTTTGTATGGAGTCCTCTATATGTGCTTTCTAAAAAAAACGATGAGTTCTTTTATGAATTGACCACTTTTACGGTTGGCTTGGACCTTCCTAAAAGTTATCCCTCAGGGTCCATTTTCCAGTGCAAGTCCAAATTCATTCTAATGAGTCTTCTAGAAGTCCATTCGGAAAAACCGCAGATATCCAGGACCAATTTTATGAATTGAACACTTTAGGTTGTTCCGGATGTTTCGAAAGGCCTTCAGTGTTCACTTTCTGGTCACAAGTCTGAATTCATTATAATACGTCTTATATAAGGGCTTTCGAAAAAATCGTAGAGCTGTAGGACAAATTTACGGTTGTTCTGGATTTTCTATAGGCTTCATTTTCCCGTCACAAGTCCGAATTTATTCTAACTTCCAGTTAAGTAACGTATGCGAAGGAGTGGTTAATGAAGAAAACGCGTGCTGGAGAGTAGTGGCAAGAATGATGCATGGAACAGCTTCGAAAACATGAAAATACAGGATTCTTGTAGATAATTTTGGTGAGATCTTTCCTTTTGTATTTTCACATAATATTTACTTTATATTGCCGAAAAAAGGTTGTATTTTCACATAATATTTACTTAATATTGCCGAATAGAGATTCCTAAATATATTCCACTCCCTATTAACACAAAAGTTCCCTCCCGAGACATCTATGAAGGTAGTATGGTTTCCCTGCACCTTCTTAAGTAGAAGTTGGACTAATTTTCCTTCCTATCCTCTGCGATTGTAAGGATGTGGCCAGGTGCATAATGCGATACTTGTTTTGCAAATTTTGATGTGTGGGAAAAACCACTAATCCCAAGTGTTATTTTTTTTCACGGCAACACACGACATTTTCTGCAAAATGTATTGGTTGACCATTATACAGCCCCCCACGATTTGTGCAATTGCATATGCTATGCTATGCTATGCTATGCTATGCTATGCTATGCTATGCTATGCTATGCTATGCTACAAGTCCGAATTTATTCTAATTAGTCTTCTAGAAGTGCTTTAAAAAAACACAGACCATTTTCCCTGTTGTTCATGACCTTCCGAAAGCTCACCCAGTAGAGTCCAGTGTCCATTTTCCGGTCACAAGTCCGAATTTGTTCAAATGAGTCTTCTAGAAGAGCTTTTTTTATTTTATTATAGTCACTGTAACGCTCTTGGGTCATTCGTGACTTGTCCGGGAGTGAGATTTGAACTCGTGAATATGACGTGAGAGGTATGGATGCTAACCTCTACGCCGGGGTCGCTCCCTTCTAGAAGTGCTTTCTACGACCAATTTTATGAATTTACCACTTTTACGGCTGTTCCTGATCTTCCAGAAGGTCATCCCGTAGCCCTCGGGGTCCATTTATCGATCACAAGCCCAAATTAATTCTAATGAGTCTTCTATAAGTGCTCTCGAAATGACCGCAGAGCTCTAGTCCAGTTTCATTTATTGACCACTTTCACTGTTGTTCGGTATCTTCTTAAAGTTCACCCCGTGACCCCCGGGCTTCAATTTCCGGTCAGAAGTCCAAATTCATTCTAATGAGTCGTTCTTTAAGTGCTTTAAAAAAAACCACAGACCAGTTTCATAAACTTAGACATTTTCAGTTCATTTTAACTGTTCGTCAAACGAAATAAGTTTAGTTTTCTGATCATATCTTTTTCGTAAAGACCAATTTTCGGCCTACATTTCTTTTTTCCTAGACGGTTTTGCTCTACACTCGAAGTTTTTCCAAGTAAGATTGTTTGAATAAATTGTGTGCCAAATCAAATACGCCCTTGTGAAAAATTACGCTTGTTTCCAAATGACCCTATGTAAAGTTTCATCCAAATCTAAGATTCTTTGCGACTTTCCTCCATGCTGAGTGAACCCCCATACAACACGACTGTCTCGCGCAGTTAGCAGCAGGCGGCAGCTGGCAGTGGTGCTAGAAAAAAGAATAGGTAATGAGCAGTTCGTTTGGTTAACAATCAGTAATGGGTTATTAACTTTTTTCCCCAAGTGTCGGATCGTTTGCGGTCTGGGAAGAAAAGTTTCCTTGTAAAATTTTATAGAGAGTATTTGGATTGACTTCACAATGGATGAGCTTGCCAGATTTTTATTTGAAAAAGTAAGTCTTTCCATAGAAAATCCTATGTAAAATTAAAACCGCTGGCGCTAAAATATAGTTACATCGACAGACCTGGAATTTTACACAGTTACTCTAGGACCCAAAAGGCCCCCGGAAATCATACTGGAACTGGAATTTGAATTTTCTTAAAAATGAGAGTGAAAATAATGGATCGGGAAAAACACCAATGAAGTTTAAAAACTGGTTTACTTCATACAAAGGTTAACTTAAGTCTTCAAACTGAGCTTAGTGAATATTGGCATACGGTCCGTGGTCCGCCATGCGGCGCAGCTTAGTCATGATGTTGGAACATGACCGTTGGACGGCTGCCACATCGATTTTCATGATGCAGCTTTTGATCCTGTTGGTGAGTTGCTTAGTGTCCATATCGTAGTTTGAGGTGATGGGCTTGACCTTAATGGTCATCATGGCATTTCTTCGCAGGCATAAAGTCAGTTGACCACACCTTTCACGCCGTGTTCTAAGTAGCGAATTGATCAACTATCGAGTACATTCCATTTTTCTTCACCAAAAATTAGTTTGAGTGCTTACACTCCTGTTTTCCCCAGGCTACTATTGTAGAAAAACGTAATTGATAGATATTGGGCGGAACGCGTCGGAATGTTTAGAAAAATAGGACGCACGCTTGATCCGGTTTAAGATACATTGTTGACTGCTTTCGGGAACGTAATTTCATTGTAATAACTTGTTTACTTGTTTAACCAGAGCTTAAGCAATCGTCACGTCGGTCATAGCTTGTTATGATAGCCTGAACAATGCGTAAAGAGCAAACCGCGAAACATTGAACGTCGCGTAAAAGTGGAACTTAATGAAGGCCTAAGTGCTTTTTCGTAACTTTTAGTTTTCGGATTAGAAAAATCATCGGTTGCAGGACAGTGTTACCGATTTATATTGGATGATCCAAAGCTATGTTGATCATTATAACATTAAATTTTGAATAACAAATGATAAGACAATCTTATTAAAATGTCGTAATAATACATCTGACCAAGAAAAAATGATGTATATGGTTTTCATAAAAGTTGACGATACAAATACTAATGAGGAAAGGAATTCCGCATTTCCTTTTCCCAAGTCCTTTTCCTCTCCATCCCTTCCCTTCTTCTCTTTTCAGAAAGCGAGTAATGGCGCTATAACCATATGCCATATAGGGCTAGGACAAGAGTTAGTGCTCAGGTCCCAACCGCTAGAAGAAAATGGTAGCGAGCAAGGGCGCTATAACCTAGGCAAATACAGCATTCCCTCCGTATAGGTTACGTCCGCACACCGCTCTCTGTTGTCCTTCGACTGAGGTCGGCTGGATCGATTGAGGGATGGCAGTGGGTTGGCGGTGCCGTCCACGCTTGTACGGAGGGAGGACTGTACGCTCGAACACAAGGGGTAAATACCTGTGTTCCATCCCAGGAGATCGGACAACCAAGGAGTGTACATTAACTTTCTTAGCTCTGTCACTCCCAACGATTTATATAGCCTATTTTCAAATCCTGCATACGGAGCGGTTGGTACGGTATGTCCCCGCTCTTTGATTACCTGTGGATTAAATGTTAACCACTGTCTATACTTATTAAGTAGACATGGTAAACATTCACTTCCACAAAAATTAACTAAACGCTACACAGTAGGCCTGGCCGCTTTATTGTTTGTTTCACATCCTTGATGTGCAGCAGGCATTAATAATGACAAGAAAAATGATAGATGTATCATTTTCCAGGATTCTTTCAAGTACTCGCTGTGTATGTGTAGACTAGACTAGACTAGACTTACACTCCTGAATCGATTGTTTTCAAAATATTCTGTCGGAGGAAATTTTTGGGGCATACATACATGTGGAGTTTTTCGGTCTTTAGAGCCGTAACCTATTACCTGTAAGGAAACAAAATCATAAAATTTATTAAATCAAATTTTCCCCCGATGGAATATTTGAAAACCAACCGATTTAGAAATGTGAGAATTCAAACTCTATGTTGGTGAAGAAAAACCCGAAGTACATGAAAGCTGATTAATTTGCCATTTTGGACACGGTGTGCCACTCCGATTTTTGATTTGGGGTGTACGAGGCTTCGGTATTTCTTTTTAATCAAAAATCTGATCAAAAATCTTGATTAAAGCAAAACTTAACATCTTTCAAAATTTGGCTCAAGAACCAATAGTTTCACGAAAGATTGTTTCAGAAAGAATTTCTGTTAAATGATAGATCATCTTTTTGAAAGAAACTTTAACATGTTTATTGGTATATTTGTTGGATAAGCATGCTTGGACTACTGTAAGATTTTTTTCAAACGATTGTGCTTCAAGAAACACATAAGGATCTCCGTTCCAAGACGATGATAAACAATATTCTTTTATGAGGACACGTTCAACGTTCAGTAGGTTCCGCGTTGCAATACGTGAAGCTCTGTTTCCACAGCCATAAAGGAAAATAATACTGCTTACTCCCCTCGAGAGTGCATCCAATCTAGTAGAAACGACTTCGTCATAAAGAACCGACCATTTCCAAGCACGCTCTCGAGCTAGATATCATTCCGTAAACTTAGATTAACGATACCGATGTGCTCTTCCTCAATTGGATTCGAACTTGAGAACAGCCATGATGGGCAATCAACTGGATGGCAGATAGGGCGGAAGAAAAAATCACGGTCATCGAAAAGTTTCAGTGACGTCCAACGTCAGAAGCTTCCGAACTTTTCGGACGATGTTGTTGAGTCAAACTCGTTTCACGCCAATTTCTCTCCCGCCAGCCGAGCTGAATTATTCAGAAGTGGGAAACACAATCTAATTAAAAACATTCTTCCTAGTCAAGTACCAGGTCCGGTCCCGATAAGCTGCTAGGTGTGTACTGACGGAAGCGGGACATATTCAAATCAACTTCTCCGTTTCGCAAAACAGAGAAAAAGTGTGAAAATTAGTCGTATAGCAATGAATGACCCGGTCTTAGAAATGCTACGAAACTAATTGAATTTCACAACCGACACCAAAAACTTTACTTTTGGTTCCTGTCTGTCAAACTGGCTTACAACTCTTTTTCACCCTCGCACCTCGGGCTGCTCCTGTTGTTTGGGAACGAAATGCTTCAAATACAAAGCTAAAAGCTCAAGAGTGTGTGCGGTCAGTGGTTTGTTGGGAGCGGGAGTTGGAGGTTTCTCAGTTTTATATGCAGCCCACTTCTGCATCTCCTACGCCCGTAAATAAAAATAAAAATAAAAGACCACCCAAGGGCAACAGAAAGAAGGAGAGGAAGCATTTTCTTTTAATCAAAAGTTATTCAAATGAACTCCACACTAATTGACATTTCGAAATGGTGCAGAGATGATAGGGAGTTCATTCGTCCTTCCTGACGTGAATGTGTTAAGTGGACGGACGAAAGTTTGTGGACGTCCCTGTCTAAAAGTTTTTGCTTCCTATGTCAAATTGGAATGAAATGCAGATACAAGTGAGCAGAAAAAAAAAAATGGAATACCCAACGAACGACAGATACGGAGAGGGAATGAGTATGATGACATAAAAAAAAACTTCCTGCTGTAACCAGCTGGTGCTTTCCGTCCCAACCCAACCCAACCCAACCCTGAAGAAAGGGTTTCCATCGCATCTGAATGTGCTTCCAATATTGTGGTTGTTTTGTTTGCTTTCCGGAAAACTTTGTAGTAGTTGACCAATATTTGGACAGTTTGTAGGAAATTAAGTTTTGCATTGATGGATTGATGTTGATGTCGAGCGGTGGCCAATGTTTACTCGAATTTCATAGAGGAAGAGTGAATGAAAAATATGGGATTTAAATTTATTTTAGCTAAAGAGTTTCATTCTGAAAGCAAATTTGTCAAATAAGGGACATGGCTCTAATGTTGGCCTAAGGATCTGATGATTGGGCCTATCGATACATATATCATGTTCTTCAATTTTTCATGCAACAATGTGTCATCTGGCCTAAACAAATGGATATTTTTGCTGATTTGTGAAATATTGTCAAAAAATACTTTCCCACCAAATTTACGTATCAGCCCAATATTGAGGACACCATATATGGGAAGTTAATCCTATCAGAAAATTTCATAGAAGATGGTTTTTGACGTAGGATTACGTTATGTGGAGCGAATTGTTTAAAATGGTAATCGATGAACGCGTGATAATAATACTACCTTTAATTATCACGCGTTCTTTGATAAACGTTTCAATTAACATTGATTTAAATTTCTTTTCAAATGGAAGTTGTGTTTTTTTTTTCTCACAAGATTTATACTTTAATACATTGTCTGCTGAATCTCCTAACTTGCTGAAGAACAGAGCCGTACCAAAATCGGATTTGCGTTTCTGCGACATCTTGCAACCAACTGAAGGTTATGAATTAATCTATTCAGACTCAACCTGATTTAAACAATTGAAATAGGCGGAACAACCAAACGTAAAAAAATAGCTTTTAACACAAATTCCTCGAAAATCATAGCACATCCAAACAATCTAACACCATCGTCTGATAGAGCAAACTTCCTTTATCGAATGGCAATTTTATTTTACGTGGTAGTGTTTTGATGCTCAAGAATGTTGTGTTTAAAGCCATTGCTTACGTTGGGTTGTTCCGCCTATTTTAATTGTTGGTCCAGAAAGATTTCCGAGCTACCGTGTGTGCAGCGAGAGCAAATTGAATGAATGAACATGTTAAAAGGCTACAGGAGAATACGAAAACAACACCAAGGGATAATCCATAAATGGAGTAATTAGTGCTTTTACTACTTCCCTCGTTAGAATGTCAGAAATATAATTTCGTGTATCCACTCATAGAGCACTTAGCGAAATAAACGATCAAAGGTTTTTGTGACTGAGTTTGAGCCACCCAAAAAGTTGTCCCTAAGTTAAAAAAAACATCAGTCTCTCAAAATGTTACGTTCTCTGGGAATGGTCCTTAGTCCATTGAATGTATTGTTGGGTACCATTATATCGAATGGAAGAACCGTGCATCAAGCAAAGGCCTTGCGTGCTCTCTCCGACTACATAACGAAACTCGCCGTTTCACCGAGTCCATCCCTAAAGCAAACCCCACACGCATCAATATATTGACGCGAAGGGGAATTATTGACAATAATATTGATGATGTGAATTCAGAAATATTGTCAATCTCGATATATTGACGTCAATATAGCATGTATTGACAATACGATTATTGTCAATAAAAGCAATCGTGTAGGGTTCACTTAAGTTCAAAATGTTGTTTGGTGAGCAGAGCCGATGTAAATCATACCTCACCCAAGAACGAACCCCGCATCACTCATCGTGATGCGTGTTTGTGGAAGTCCAGCTTGAGCATCAATCTGAGCTCGAGCTCTTTTGCGCTCTTTGGATTTGACATCATTGCTCTTTATATGTGAGGGATGAACTAGCTCACGATGGATGAGCATCTATACGGCATAATCTGAGTTCGAGGAGTTTAGGAAAGCCTAATAAAAAATACTAATTGCAAACGAAAACGTTAAAAATCGTAATAATTATGGAGACGCATGGTGCTGTTCGGAAAACTTCAGAGATAGGGGAAATGGATGTAATGTCGGCCTAAATGCCCCTAATTTGGACCCATACATAAATTCAGCAATCGACTAAATTTTCAATAGCGACCAAAAATCTCCATTAGTACCGTCCCAACGACGCGTTCATCTAGATAAAATTGATGAATAGCAGATTTTTAGCGATGGGCCCAATCTTAGATCCATAGGCCAACATTAGAGCCGTTTTCCCTATCCCTTGACACTATCTGATCGGTCATGACCAACGTACCCAACTGAAATGCACTTACCATAGAACTTACCAATGATTTAAATAAAAATTAATATAATTTTCAAAAATTCTATTACTTACATCGAAGGTTCAAATAATCAGATATATTTCAAAAAAATATTCCTGGACATTTTTAGCACACTTTCTGGTCGGTCATGACTAACGTACCTAACTGGAATTCACTTTCTGATATAACTTACCAGTGATCTAAATAAAAAAGTTTTATATTTTCCAAACAATAAATTTTACCGAACGAAAATTAGAGAAAACATGATAAAATGATCAGATATCTTTAAGAAAATATTCCTGGGCATCCTTGGAACACTTCAGTCACAGACAAACAGACGTAACTCTTGGAAAAAGTTTTTCTTGAAAACATAGTATCTCAAAACATATGACCTCAGCAACGACATCTCTCGGGCTTCTCGCGGAAAACAAGCTTGCTCGCTAACTCGCAAACAATATTGCATAAAAGTTCTATAGAATGTATAGAAACGTCAAAGTGATCCGATGCCAGCGCTGCGGCGAGTAGTTCGCGGAACTGATAATATTCAAATCAACCGTTAAATGCTTGAACGAAGATACAAAATGAAGTGTTACGTCTGTTTGTCTGTGCTTCAGTGGTGCCGGTGGTGTAGTGGTAAGCGTGATTACCTCTCATCCTAGCAGGCCTGAGTTCAATCCTATTCGGCGTCGCCGGGATTCTCTGATCACGCCTTCCTTCGGAAGGGAAGTAAAGCCGTTGTTCCCCGGTTCATGAGTTGATGGGTCGATAGGTAGGGTCCAGGTGTGGAAGCTGCCTCCCTGGCGTCGGTAGCATTAGTGCTCAGCGCGGAAAACAAGATCGACGGAAAACAAATCAAGGAAAAAAATCCTTGGAACACTTTCTGATTGGTCATGCCCAACGTACCTAACTGAAATTTACTTTTAATGCACCTACCGATGGAATTTTTGAAAATATTATTAATGTTTATTTAAATCACACTGGGCCTCATAGCCTAGTCAGAAAAAGCACGGTATTACCAACAATCAATACGAAACTAACGATTTTAAATTGGCTCACCACTTTAGTAGCCTATTGGTCCCAAGCAAACGATTAACGTACCCTATTCTAGTCGAAATTCTAGTACTATGCAATGTTTGTTTTGATTCGCTATGAAAGTTTGACAGATAAAATGAGGGGTTATTGGTTTTTCCTATGTTTCGAGGGGTGTTTCGACAAGCTTGGGACCGAAGATAGTACCAGAGGTGAGCCAAAAAGTTGAGCACGTTTCTTCGGGACCTACTTGTCTTAGAGTTACCTCTATGGTATTACCAAGCCGGAAGCGGCAGGTTTGATTCCCGGTCCGGTTGAGGGAATCTTTTGGGTTGGAAATTTTGTCGACTTCCCTGGGACATATACATAGTATGATTGTGCTTGCCACACAATAAGGCTTGTACTCGAAAAAAATGCACCATTTTTATCCGTGTGTAACTTTTTTATCCGTGGGTAAAAATTGATGAAAATCTGGGTATAACTAGTTTGGAGTGAATTGTTTACATGTGCAAAATTTCATAACAATCGGTTCAGAAAATCCGACTGCGACCATGAGATGGATCGGAAGACAACTGGGAATCACCCATACAACTGTTTCTCGGGTGGTAAAATCGTTTAAGGAGTCCCAGACAACTGAGCGGCGGGCTGGAAGTGGATGAACATCGAAGACAGCTGACCCTGTGAAGGCCCGGAAGGAAGACATAAGGTAGAAGAAAGTGGACAAATTCGCCAAAAAACACTTGCTCTGGTAGGCCATATGCCAATGCGGTAAACTGAGTAAACCGTACATCACAATAGGTACCATCAACAGCGAAATTTACCGCACCGAGTTCCTTCACAAGCGTCTGTTGCCCTTTCTGCGGTCCCATGGAGGCGAGACATTATTTTGGCCGGACCTGGCATCATGCCATTACGCGCGATCTACGTTGGATTGGTACAGAGATAATAACGTTGTTTTTGTACCAAAAACCCCCAACCCCCCAAATTCAACAGAGATTCGTCCGGTAGAAAGATTTTGGGCCATAATGAAAACCAAAGTTCAAAAATTGTCCAAGGTGTTTAAGAACGAGCTGGAGTTGAAGAAAGAATGGATGAAAGTGACCAAAAAGGTCAGCTCCACCATTGCACAAAATGTAGTGAGGGGTCTTAAGGGAAAGGTGCGGGCTTTCAGCGATGGAAAGGAAATTGAATAAAGTAATTATGCTGAAACATAATCCATATGTATTAGTTCATTCCCTGAAAGTTTCAAGAAAATCCGACTTAAAATAAATTTTTGGCGAACACTTTTGTCTGGTGCATTTTTTTTTTCGAGTAAAGGACTTATACAAATTCATGCAAAAAATTGGTATTGGCATCGAAAGCACTCAATTAATAATTATGGAGGTGCATTTAGAACACTAAGTTGAGAGCACGCAATAAGCTAATATGCGTTAAGCAATAAGCTTGAAATGCGAATAAGAAGAAGAAGTTATTAAATCACTGGTAAATTCTATCAGAAAGTAAATTTCAGTTAGGTGCGTTAGTCATGACCGTTCAGACAGTGTTCCAAGGATGTGCAGGAATATTTTCTGAAAGATATATGATCATTTGATCAAGTTTTGACGTAGAGCTACGTCTGTAATTTTTATATATTCTATTCACTTTGTGAAAACCGTAAATGGAACATGTAACAAAATTATGAAAGATTTTGAACGTTAATAACTCAGCTGCCCCTGGAACAATTTCAATAATTTTATCACCAATCGATCAGAAATGTTCCTACGCATCTGTTAAATTTAAGGCCATGTCATTTTTCAAAATGTCACTATTGAAATTTGCGCGAATGTGCAACTGTTGCAATGATAATTAAAATTATCACCAATTGCCAGATTTCAAAGTTGAATTCTATCCGGTTTCACCAAAAGGTGTTCAATCACTGCGTGGTGAGTGATGGTGTTCTCCAATACACAACGAAAGGCTCCCCGCAAGCAGCTAGCTATCAAAGTCGTCCTCAACTGCTAATCGGGTTCAGTTCCAATCACCGTGTGTGGTGGTGTCCGGTCGTCGGTATCAGCAGCAGCAGCAGTGCTTTCGGCGCATGGCGTTCAGCATTGTTCTCCAGTACAGTACAGTAGTCTAGCTAGGCGTTATAGAAATGAAGCGTTGAACACGTTGTATGAGAGAAACAAAACTCGAGTTCATTTTAGAACTTCGAAAATGTAGAGCCCTGGGTGTTAAGCAGGATATTGAGAAACGGTGGTGAAGTTTGTAGATTTGTATGGGAAATGTGGCCGAAGTATCCTGGGCTTCCACCGAGTTATAGAGAATATCATGATGGAGCGAAGAAAAGTGGACTGTATTGGAAATGTGATCTTAGTTGTTAAGAGTCGCGTACATTGAATACAAAATTGTTTTCTTCAATTTGGAAAAAATAAAAGTATTTGTTTATTTAAATTATAGGTACATTTTGGGAATAATTCTTGTTTCGACATACGCTACCATTATTATCTTCAAAAATCTTAATCTGTTCTCAGCGTGATTGTCCGACTTCCAACTTTATTATCTTCTATGTGCTGCCATAAAAATTGGCTTCATGACACATGAACATACAAAAAACTGCGAAATATATGCTCCTTAATATGCTCTCAGTTCCGATAGTAAGAGGTTGTATCCAAGACACGACCGAAGATTTGACGTAGAATTAAGTGCCAGGTATCAATGTTTGGTGAAAGTGTTAGGGGAACCACTTTTTTGCCATCACAGAAACGCCTTGTTTTCTAATGACAAAATTACGCATTTTCGTGCACAAAACGCACGGAATTTTTGGTTTATTCAAAACATAAAAAAACGAAAATATAATGGAGGAATTTCTTGCTAAAATTTTCCAATCGCGACATATTTGGGATGAATCATATAAATTCAAGATTCTTTTGCTTCTTTTCCAGCGTCCTGGAGAAAATCTTACCTTCATTCGAAGTGTTTCTGGTTAATTGACAAAGAGAATTTTTATGTACCACTTCAATACTGTAACGCATTTGACCACAAACGATTGGTTGTTGGGTACATTATCAAAGAACCTTGGGTTGATGTGGCAGCAAGGCGAGCGTACGTTCAATGAAAATTAACTCTAAATCAATAATAATTTATGGTGGTCCTGAAAAGAACCGTTTTTGTCGTGATGGTTGAGTAATGCTGAGCTATTAGGGTGTTTAACAGGGATGAGACTGGCGAGTTGTACGACGTTTGGATCGAGCGTGACGCGCTTGGCATAGATGGCCCACAGCGACTCACGAAGAGCTTCTGAAACCGATCAGTAGCGGTGCTTCTTCCTCCTTCTTCGGTGAATGGACGCTTATGTGGGGTGCCTTTCGTTAGGTACTGGAGAACAATGTTCAACGGCACGTGCCGAAAGCATTGCTGCTGCTACTGATGATGACGACCGGACATCACGACACACTGTGATTGAATGAGCACCGTTCGGAGAGACCGTATTCGATTTTGAAATCTGTGTTAGAGAAAGTGCATTTTGCAGGCAATCGGTGATCGTTTGTGTGATGTAATCTATTGCTAATTGATAAAGTGTACATTTTAGCAGATTCGCAGAAAAATAAAATCCATCCGCTATTGATAGTGTTATAAGTGGTCAAAACCTTACCACTTTTGGTAACGCGGTCGATTTTGTTCTTTTTTTAATTGTACCCCCAATATGTTGCTGAAATACGTAATCCTACGCCAAAATACCATACCCGATCGATAACTTAAATGATAGAACTATTCCGCACATGATTTGGATGTTACCCTGTTACCCACGTCGTTAAGGAAAATAACTATATTAGAGAAGCTCAACAAATCTCTGAGTGATGAATCCCGTTTTATCCTTAATTAATGATCTCTAAGTTTTAAAAGTGTGAGCTTCTGTCGTTCCATATTGTGAATATTTTCAATGATAGTTGCAAAACCAATAGGCACTTTGCTTAGATCCCATAACAGATTATTTTGTACACTGTTTGTAGCAACAAAATTCAAAACTTGAGTTCATCAAAATTGGAGGTCTGCAGAAGATCCAGTTGATGCGCTAAGAATAAAAAAAAAATCAAAATGAAGGTAATTTCCGAAACATTGTAGTAAATTATAATGATCATAAACAAAACCATTCCAACTTGAAGAGAAGAACAATTGATGATAAGTAGGTATTAATGAGCATTGCACTGAATTCATTAAATTTTACGTTGCAATCAGAACACCTTTCCAAAACAGTCAACTGTCCATCTCCTTAGAACGATATTCTCTATAACTCTATAGATACCTAGGTACACACTTAGAAATAACTAATTTTACACGTAACGGAATCCATTTTTGACACAAAAGATGAGACGTAAACAAACATGTCATGTAATATTAGGTGCTCCGAGACTGAAAAATTCGTTGCTCGACGAAAAGTGTGTTTGATTGAGCTATATTTCGCGCCTGTTATGACTCAAATTTATGTCAAAATTGACGCTCGTATATGTCACTCTCAGAGCACCTAAATTTACATGATTGTTTCTAAGTGTGTACTTCGATCACATTTCCCATATAAATATATACTAAATATACCACCGTAACTCGATGTTCTATTGAATGCCGATCTAGAGACTGTTTATTGTAATAAGATTACTATTTTTTCCCTCTCTCATGTTCTCTATTCCTTTATCTCTTATTATCTCTCTTCATATCTCATTCTTATACTCACGCTGCATCTAGCACCGAAATGATGTTGAATGTCATAGACCATAGGTCATAGCGTTAGTCCATATGCGTGTTCATCATTGTGCCGTACATCTCTTCTTCTTGTTCTTCTTTTTCTTGATGTCCTTCTTTTTATTGTTGTTCTTCTTCTTCTACTACTTGGTCTTCTTCTTCTTTGTATTAATTTCTTTGTTTAACGTCGGTCTCTGTTCCGCAATCCAGTAACAATCACCGACGGACATCGATTGCCTACCATAAGGTAATCCAAGAGACGTTTCTCAGTGGAACTGACAGCTATAAATCAAGAGTGTGTGAGTGATCTGGTGTTAATGGTGCTGAATGTAAACATAAACAAAGCAGAAATTCATATGCGAGTGAACTGTCAGTTCTACTGTGATCTGTCAAAAGTTCGTGGTAAACAAAAAATTCAGCTGATCGCAACTGTCTCGTGGACAGCCTTATTGACGACAATGTAATGTGCAGGGAGGCAGCGTAGGATATCGCGCCCATCAACACACATGGGCCGGGGACCAACGGCTTTACTTCCCTTCCGAAGGAAGACGTGACCAGAGATTTTTATGCCTCAAACCTCAGCTGAGATTGAATTCAGACCCATTGGGGTGAAAAAGCCGTCACGTTTACCACCGGCGCCGGCTGTCGTTTATCTCAAGAACGAGTTAATATATCGCAAAACGGGCAAACGTTTCGCCCTTTAATCACGTAAAGTTGCATGTGTTATTTGATAAAGCTCACTGTTCGATATTTTGGACTAAGATCCCTTGCACCACCCTTGAACATTGATGAAAAATGTTATTATGATGTTATTAAAAGATGGTTGTCTTTGAACAGATCAGACTTGCTAATTGTCACAATCATCGACACGCTTTTGCATACATTTGTGTCCTGTCATTGGTGAAAATTTAAAAATACGGATTCACTCGACAGTTGTACCGTCAAATGTAATTTGACATCATGACATTGCTTTCCATTATTAGACGTTCAACAGATAGGGTAAATGATGGCTTCGGCAGCCATCGACTGTTTTCGGCAACGACAATTTAAACGTTAATTTCGATGTATTTTCTCACTAAAACACTTCGCTGAATGTATTTAAACGATTCCCTAGTCTTTCAACTTCCATCCTAATACATTTTTACGACTGAACAAACCTGTTATGACAGGTGTTTCTGCAAAAGAAACATAAGCACATCAAAATACGGCTGATTTCGAGTTGCCGATAATAGAACAGCTGGTTTACACGCAGTTTAAACGGAAAGGTTGCCGAAGTAAAAGAGACTGCCGACAATAGTCACACTCACCTGAGAAGTTTGGAGCGCCTTAATAACGTTTTCAAACCGTTTTGGACAGTTTTATTGATTGGAATGGATAGAGTAGCTAGCAGCAGATGAATGTAAACAAACAGACACGTCATATGTGTGCGTGACACTGAGAAAATGCTAATAGAAGTGCGGAAGCTACTTAGATTGACGAGAATACGTAAATTCCCCTATCACAATTTTGGTTAGGAAGGAATTAAATATTTGAAATGGAGAAAATGACAGTGCTTCATCCCTGATTTCAACATGAGGGAAATTTAATGAAACATGCAGCACTAAGTGAATTCAAATACACGTTAAATAGACGGGTGACACAGGCAGGCTTAATGTTCTCCACAAATACCAAAATATTCAACATGACAATGTATCCTCTAATTCCAAGGCTTAAAATTTTACAAGCATCGAAACCGCTTCCTCCGCTCGCAGCCCTCGACATTATGCACTTTCCGAAAATCTCACATCGCCAACGACATGCAACGACAACACGTTGCATCAATTTTACCATTTTCAGAGCCAGTAGGTACGTAAATCATCAACATTCAAGAAGCGGTTGTCGTTCTTCCCGGTAGATTCTAAGCTTCCATGTTGCTGTTGTTCGGTTGTGGTCGGCGCACATAGGAGTATTCGACCCAAAAAGTTGGCCATAAGTCCGAAATTGTGGAATGCATAAATCGCATGTATTTTTGAACATGTCGTAGCCATCACACAGTTACCATTCTGGACTTGAATAATGAATTTCTAACCCACCAGCTGTCATTATTTGAAGCTCTAGGTTGTATTCAAAAGTGGGCCTCTCTTAATTGAGTCGGTAAAGTTGCAGCTACAATGCAAGACCATGCTGGAAATGGCTGGGTTCGATTCCTGGTTCGGCCTAGGAATTTTTCGGGTAGGAAAATTTTCTCGACTTCCCTGGGCATAGAGTATGATTGAACCTGCCATAAAATTATACTAATACAAAAATGGTACAGACATCGAAAGCTCTCAATTAACTACTGAGGAAGTGCATCTAGAACACTAAGTTGAGAGCACGCAACAAGCTAATATGCGATAAGCAAGAAGCTTGAAAAAGAAGAAGAAGGTTTATTTAAAAGTGCAAGTTAGACAGCTGTCATATGTCTAGAATCAATAAAGAAAACAAAATTCTTAAAAGCTTCCTTCCTATGTATTTTTTGGCTCATTACTGGAAGCATTATAGCGGGACTTATATTACTGGAAATCGAGGATAGTAGGCTCTGTCCGTGGTCGGTTGGTCTTTTAAGAAGCTGTCGCGATTTTTCTGTTTTTTTTTTAGGTTAAGTAGAGTATTGCCGTTCCGTCGACGACGGTTAGAAGAGGAGGAGGGGGTGAAGGAATGCTTTGGTAGTTGTGAAGCGGTTGTCAAGTCTGGTATCGAAGATATAGAATAGCAGTGGGAGCAAGAGTAAAACCAAGGTTGCAAATACTCATTTCAGTTAAAACAATGTTTTTTTTTAATTATGAAATAATTAGATACCATGATCATGTTTAGAATTGGTAGAATACAAGAAGAGGTTGCAAAGAATGTGTTCGACATATTAAACCTGTTTATTTCACTTAATGAGAGTCACAATCAGCGATTTTTCACACACTCACTCACTCACTCAGCGATCAGCAAATCGCTGATTTTGACTCATAGAAAGCAACATTTACAGGTTTTATGTTTCAAACGCATACTTCTTCTTGTAAGTTACAAGTAAAACATGCCATCATACCATCTTTTGGTTTTATTATTCCGAAAAACATTATTTTAGCTGAAATGAGTATTTGCAACCTTGAGTAAAACTATACTGATGGGACGAGGGAATTTTGAAGATGAAGGTGGCTTCAGAAGTCAGGAGTTCATAAAGGAAGAAAAAAGCAAAGATCATGATGGTAGTGGAAGTTTGGTATATGGAATCGGTATTGCGGATAGAAGAAATGTAATGATTTCAGAAAAAAAGAGTGGTGAAAGTGGGTGGTCAGCATAACATTATGCTTGGAGAAGAACAGAATCCTGCCCAAAATATGGTGAAATCCATCCATTTAGTAAAAATTAAATTTATTCCAGTATATAACATAAAGCTACAAAGAACAGCCCTATGGGGTCGTACGCAATGGTGACGTAGGACTACGTGATCTTGTATAATAAATCTTATTTTTTAACTGCAGCAGAAGCTTGTATTTTGTGTAGGAATAGGAATTTGAATGGGGTTCTCTCTGTTTATACTCTTTAGTATGACGCGCTTGACATAGATGGCCCACAGCGACTCACGAAGAGCTACTGATTCCGATCAATAACTGTGCGGCTTCTTGCTCCTTCTATGGATGCTCATGTGGGCTGCAGCTCGCTGCTTGCAGGTAGCCTTTCGTTGTGTACTGGAGAACACCACCACTCACCACATGCGGTGATTGAATATACACCGTTTGGTGAGACTGGATGGAATTCAACTTTGAAATCTGTGTTAGGGAAATCGCTTCTCGCAGGCAATGCGTGATAATTTTAATTATCATAGCAACAGTTGCACATTCGTGTAATTTTCAGTAGTGACATTTTGAAAAATGATAAAGTCTTGAATTTAACAGATGCGTAGAAATATTTCTGATCGATTGGTGATAAGATTATTGAAATTGGTTCAGGGGCAGCTAAGTTATTAACTTTCAAAATCTTTCATAATTTTGTTACATGTTCCTTTTTCGGTTTTCACAAAGTGTACCCCCATATTGAAATCACAGACGTAGTCCTACGTCAAAACTAAATACGACAGGGCATTGTTTTCTGGCTGTTGCCGCGGCTATTGTGGATTTTCCAAGTGTCCGGTTCAAGCTTCAGTTGGCTGCGGTTGCTCTTCTTTTCCTTCTATCCCTGGATAGATAGTGCGAACGTCTATGTGATGTTTTGATCTACCTGTTGTGGGCATTAGTCCATCCTTTTCCTTAAACTTGTTGAGGACGCCATGCCTCACCTCAAAAGTTATCCTTTTTAACGTACAGATCTTCGCAACATAAAGAGCACCATTACGGAGCATTAGATCAAATTATTCGCAGTTCTATTTTTCCAATGCTCTCACCTGAGTGAGGAGTAGAGGATGACACAAACACATTACGTGAAGCATTGTAGTGGTGAAAAAACTAGCCAGACCAATCTAATAGATCTTATCTGATGCATTATGTGATATTTTAAACGGCATGAAATGCAACATTTGCTGTAAAAGGAATGATTGCTCACTTCGGTTCACCCACGGGCAGTATGCCCCAGTTTCAACAGGGTGATATGCCCCATTTTTCATGCGACCATATAAACTTAAATAGGTATTGAAAACAAAAATATAGTAGTTTAAGATAGTAACTATTCACATTTCAAAAGATATTATCAAGATAGTTCGTTTTTGTCAAGAGGTAATCAACTCTGCACACTGTGCCGAAACACATCACGGCATACGGTTATGGCAAACTTGGACAAGTATGACACAAAATATAATATGCAACGGCATCACTGTTGTTTGCTATCGTTGTTCCAATAGTTGCTAAGGTTTTGCAGTTTACTGACAGTCGTCGATCTTCACTTCAGGATGAAATTGACACATCCATCGAACTAGTCGATCGGATTCCAGATTAGAAGACAAACATATACTTTGCTCAGATCTCTCCTGCAGCCAGAACTTCGTCCAATTCCCTGCTACAGTTGTCAAAGTTTGAGTGATAAATAAATACCAGCGCCAACATCATCACCTGCAACAGGAATAACTAGGTCACTCTCAGGGTCATCCACTTTAGCAACGAACACTTGCTTGGCGTTTCCGGTATAGTTTCCAATATCGGTAATCACGGTTCACATGGGTCAATGCCACAGGGTGGCCAGATACATAGCGTCATACAAAGCAGGCACCTTCCTCCCGGATGAGCGATCTACGGCACCACTAGTCACATAATCAGGATAATTTCAATAAATATTATGATACCCAATTGTACATTCTTAGACAATTTATTAGATAGGCTTTCTATTAAACAAATGAAGTACTTTTCGCTTGGTATGCAACATACCACCGCCTCGCAGTTGCTATCGTTGTCATACTGCTTCATAATCAACGCCACGGACGAAGAACCGCGTCCAGCTTGCCGCAATCCACCAGAATCTCGAACTATGTCATGATGTACTCGTGGTTGATGAGCGTTTCCGGATTTATGAGGATCCACCGGAGTTGGGCTTCGGAACCGGATTCCGCAACATTCAGTGATGGTGATGAACAGTCCGAATATTGAAACAAATTTGGTTTACTTTGCCCAGTTTTCTTATTTGGATAGAATTTCCATACTGCAGCAGTTGACAATCACAAAAATCATTAAAACTTCAGTGTTGCCAAACTCATGGGATACTTGATTGGCAGACTTCGGCACAGCTAAAACATTCGGCACAGATTGAGGTGTGCAGAGTTATTACCCCTTGGTTTTTGTTCAGTATCAGAAGATTGCATATCGATGCCCTGGGGCATTCCACCCCTTTGTTGTGGGACATACTATCCATTTTGTATGGGACATATTGCCCATTTATTGTGCGGCATATTATTATTATACCGCGCAATTGAAGAACCTACGATTGAGACGATGTTAAAAAAAAAGAATCTCTAACTTGCTTTTTGAAGTATATCAAAAGAAATGAATGATTAGAACTTGGTTCTAACTTCTTCAGTAACGGATGTACTTGCTTGATCCGTTCATTTGAGAAGAAACAGTAAATATATTGCTATTTTTTTCTTAAGGGGGGCGTATTATACCTGCTTACCCTACATAATAAAATAATGTTAAACTAGAGAACAATGTAAACTGTAATTTAAGGAGGTTTTTTTTTCAAATTTCTTGTTTGTTTCACACAATTTTATAGAAAAACATATTACTAAAGCTCAATTCAAAGTAAATCTGGACGCACGGTTTAATACACCACCGCGCCACTAGTGGTTGGAACAAAAAACGTTTGACAGGCATTCGTTGATGTTTCATTGACGAAGAAATTGGTGAAAAGTTTTTCTCGATTGATCGACGCATCCCGAAATAACGGGTCATGGAACTTGAGAAAAGAAAATTAATTGTGCAAAAACATCTAGAGAACCCTTCGTGGTCTGCCTCAAAAATAGCAAAAGTGTTAAAATTCCCAAAGTCAACGGTGAGTCTTGTAATCAAACGTTACAAAGATACTTTGAGTGTGGATAGAGCACAGCGCATCTATCATAAAAGTGGCACTAGGGACAAAGAGCTGAGGAAAAAGGTGTTGAGGTACGTGAAAAGCAACCCAGGTGTCTCTATACGTGATTTGGCAAAAAAATACGATTCCAACTTTTCCACCGTGCGTAACATCCTTTCAAGAGAAGGATATAAGTCTTTTTGTGTAAGTAAATATCCGAATAGCTCTCTGAAACAAAATTTAGTGGCCAAAAAGCGAGCACGATTACTATACAAACGAGTTTTGACGAAATTTGATGGCTGTATTTTAATGGATGACGAAACATATGTCAAAATGGATTATAAACAAATCCCCGGATGATAATTTTACCTGGAAACTGGTCGTGGGGATGTCCCTTCCAGGTATAAATTTGTTTTTGCTGATAAGTTTGCTCGGAAACTAATGATTTGGCAAGGAATCTGCAGTTGTGGCCTTAAAATCAAGGTTTTCATCACATCTCTCACAATGACGTCGAAGGTTTACATTAAAGAGTGACTGAAAAAGCGGATTTTACCCTTCATTAAGGAGGTACTAGAATGGTATGCTGCAAACAATGTTAATTTCGTCGCCAAAGAGATTAATCCTCCGAATTGCCCTGAGTTCAGACCGATCGAAAAATATTGGACAATTGTCAAGCGAAAACTTCAAGGATGCGGTAAAGAAGTAACAAATGCACAACAAATGCGTTTAAAGTGGAATAAGTTCGCCGGTACAGTGTCACCAGCGACTGTGCAGATCATGATGGCATCGATCACAAGTAAAGTGCGACAGTTCGTTCGAAACGGTGAAGTGTAATAACTTGCTATATATCGTTTGATCAACCGTGTATGTTGTTTAATTCTTGAATTATGATCACTTGAATGCGTCAAAATTTACTTTGAATCGGGCTTTAACAAACATTCAAGCAATTTCAATAACAAAATCAACGATTTATAGTTTTGACCATCGTTTTGGGTCTAATACTCCCATGTGCGTTGCGTTGTGAGTGGGCGTATTATATCATGTGTGTCCTTCACCATCACCGCCACCACCGCAGCCAACGGCAACACGGAAGGAAACTAAGTATGCTCCAAAATCCCCTTCCCAGGAGTACCAGGCGAATCCCAACGCACCATTTGTCAGTGGATCTTCGTTTTAGACTGGCTCGTAGAAGCGGAGCTAGGCGTCAGACGAGCTTGCCGTTTGAACCAGTCTAGCAGAGTGAGTGTACGTAACAATCAAGTACATCTAAATTAAGAGATTACAGCGGCATTTCATGCCCACATTTTCCCCATCCCTGCCAGGCTGGATGAGCTCCCATACCGGAAGGCAGTGTAGAATAAGGATTGCTCTTTTCGGAGCCACCCCCGCCCTAGTCAGGTTGTAGTAGCAGCTACTGTTTCGATATGGTCTCTCTGTGTTACGCTACAGTTGGTGTCGTGTCGTGTCGTGTCGTGTCTGTCTGTCTGCCGGTCGGTGTCCAAGGGAAAGGTCTCCATCACGATGCTCGGCACATATGCACAAACGGGCCATCAAAGCTATCGTTTTGTGTTTGCTCGTTAAAAATGAATAAGGCTTAAAGTCCGGAGTCCAAAGATTCACTCGCTCTCACCCTTAACCAAAACGATGTGCACGTTGTTGGGTTGGATTAGGGGAGGGAGGTTAAAGGAGTCAAGACTCAATTGCCTTGCCATGCCTCTCCGTGCGAGCAGACCATTGATGCTCGTTAAGACCCAAGTGCTTTGAAGGAATGATGGTGTGGTTGGTGGAAGTCGTCGTCGTCGTCGCTGTTGACTGGCTGATGGTATCGTTTCGTTGGAAAAATTGTTAGTTAATTTTCATTCTCTGGCGCTGTGTACAGCTGTTTGCATGATAAACACTTCCATGAGAATGGACGGAAGAAGCCTGTTTGATGTTTGCTCGGGATTAAATGACCGATTTGAATGTTGAGTAAAGAAAAAAAAAAAGATTGACTCTGTAGCACCTTGATGGAAGATGACGGTTGTTGTGTTCCATTCAGGATCAGGATAGGCTTCCATCGTGCTTGTTCAATGAATTCTCTGCAAAAGAGAGTTTATGCTTTGTTGATTAGAAATGGTTTAGCAGAAGCTGTGTTTTGTTATGGATATTCCAACCTCAAGAAACTTCTGTTATCCGATCAATCTTAAGCCTAATTATCCTGCTCTCGTGAAAACCAACTTTTTCTCCACAAATTCTTCATAATCACTCCACATCTTCCAAGAATGAAAGAAATTCTTTCATCACCCCCTCCCTCCCACCCCTCTTTCTTTCAGAGAAGTTATTTCGAAATCTGTGCACGAGTGCTCTGTTCCATGAATCCTGTTTGCATTTGTGTTGATGTTGGATGTTGGCCCATTCCGCAGGATAAAAATGCACAAAGGTTGATGTAAAGGGTGTCCACGATGAAATTGCCACACTAAGAAATTGCTCTAACTTTTTAACCGTTGGGTAGAATTTAATGAAAATTTGGGTGGATTTAGTTCATAGTGCATTATTTACATCCTGCAAGTTTTAAAGTCCTGTGATCAAAACTCGCGGAAATGGAGTCGAAAGAACAGCTCGTGCGTGATAAAATCTTGCGCATTCATCACGAGAACAAGGATCTCTCGCATCGTTCCATCGCTAAAACGTTGGGAATCGCTAATTCCACGGTGTCGCGAGTGATTAAGCGGTTCGAGGAACGGTTGACCACCGATCGGAAGCCCAGCAGTGAAGGAAAAAGTATTCCGTACAACACCAAAAATCACAACCGCGTAGTTGGGGCCTTCAAACGAAATCCGAACGCCTCCGTTAGGGATGTGGCTAAGAAGCTGCACCTAAGCAGAAGTTTTGTCCAGAAGGCCAAAACTAAGGCTGGGCTTCGAACGTTCAAGGTACAAAAGGCCCCTAATCGCGACGAGAAGCAGAACAAGTCCGCCAAAACCCGTGCCAGGAAGTTGTACCTCAACATGCTGACGAAAGTTGAATGCTGCATCATGGACGACGAAACATATGTGAAGGCCGACTTCAAACAGATCCCCGGCAACCTGTTTTTCACGGCCAAGGATAAGTTCAGCGTTCCGGAGCATGTCCGCACTCAGAAGATGTCCAAATTTGCGAAGAAATTCCTGGTTTGGCAAGCCATCTGCACGTGCGGGAAGCGGAGTGCACCTTTCGTGACCCAGGACACGATGAACGGACAGGTGTACATAAAAGAGTGCCTCCAGAAGCGGCTGCTTCCTCTCCTGAAGGCCCACAACGTCCCAACAATCTTCTGGCCGGATTTGGCCTCATGCCACTACTCCAAGGACGTGCTGAAGTGGTATGCGGACAATAAGGTCAATTTCGTGCCGAAAATGTTCAACCCTCCCAACACTCCGGAGCTCCGCTCCATCGAGAAGTACTGGGCGATTATGAAGCAGCACTTTCTTAAACGACCTAAGGTAGTGAAGACAGTCGAGGAACTGAAGAAAGTATGGGTTTACATGCAAAAAACGGTTTATTCACAGGTTGTGCAGAATCTTATGGCCGGGGTTAAGGCCAAGGTGCGGGCATTTGTGTATGGACTGTAAATAAAATACGAGTAAAATGGTAAAATGAAGTTTAATAGTTATTTCTCAATCCCTGAAAATTTGATGGCAATCGGATGAAAACTCGACTTTTGCGAATCAATTTTGTGTGTGGCAATTTCATCGTGGACACCCTTTAACAACAAGTAAAGATGAGCTACATACACACACACTTCGTATCATTGGAACTTTCCGGAAAAACTTTCACCCAAGCACATCCACGGTACCAGCAATTTGCTGTTTTGTGGCCGTTGTTGATGCCGAAGCATACTGTATGCTGTAGTGAAATAAGCAAAAAAATAATAGTCCTTTTTAACAGTTTTTCTCAGCGCGATGGTGTAGTGGTAAGCGGGATTATCTCTCACCCCAAAAGGCGTGGGTTCAATCCTTGTCGGTGGCGCTGGGATTTTCTTAGGCATAAAATCTTTGATCGTGGAAGTAAAACCGTTGGTCCTCGGTCCGTTAGTTGATGGGTCGATAAGTGGGGTCCATGGTGAAAACTGTCCCCCCCCCCTCCCTGGTGTTGGTAGCATTGGTATTCAGTACGGAAAACAAGATCGACGGAAAACAAATCAAGGACATAAAAAATTCTACTTTTCTCAAAACCCTATCTAATTAGTTTCACTTTTGTCTTACGTTTTCGAGATCTGGAGCGCACCTCCTGTTACAATGAAACAATCGAAATCATAAACATTTTCTACGTGCCGTTTACGGACAGTGTCTAATCAGGGCACTCTTGAAAATAATTACCAAATTCGTCCACAGAATCCACCACAAACTAACTTTTAAAACATTCAGCTTTTTTAATGCCGCATAATGTTCATGTAGTCGCTTCACCCACAAGCTGTCTATTTACGATTTGTTAAGTGCAACTCTTCTTCCCGCTTTCGGATGAGTCAGAAAATTACAGAAAGATGTAAATTAAAATAAGTTTCTTCGTTTGGCTTCGCTTTCTGAGTGGCTTCGCCATTTATGTGGCTCCTCCAGTCTTTGGTCGGTGGGTACACCAGGATGCCTTTGCCTCAAACCTGCCGACTGTGGTTGTTCCGTATTATATAGTAAAGAGGAAGGGAAACTTCGCATAAAGGCGCTTTGCAAGAAGAAGTTTGGCATAATGAATTTTTCTTAGATTGGTGCATTTTATACGAAAGTGCTAGTTCAATTGCAAATAGTACACCGTTTGAAAAATACATGTAAATTTTTGCGCATACTTTGTTAACACTATATTTGGCGCAAATTTACACGAAACACGATTGCATATATGTATATTTAACCCTTCGTCTGTGCCAAAAAAAAACTTACGTTGTCTGTACCTTGGGGTCAATTTGACCCCAAATTCAAATTGTCATATCTCAGTGTTCAAAAATACAATGTATTCAAAACAATGGATACTGTATGACAGAATTCACTTACTAGATGGCACTAAACCGAAAATGATCAAGTTGCGCCATCGTAAATACACATTATATAACGTTATCTACAGATCCTGCACATATGGATGGTTCCCGTCTTCAGCAAAGTTGTTCAGATGAACAAGACCTATCTTCAGAAAAAGAGTTTAGTTCAGAATTCACTCATCAGGCACCGCTAGAAAGACATTCGTTTTGAACTGATTGCCTTAACTTAACTTTTGGACTAGATAGAAGGTTTCCGTCTTAGGTAAAGTTGTTCAGATGGACTACAACTATGCTAAGACAAAGAGTTTAGTTCAGAATTCACTCACCAGGCAGCACTAGTGTGACACTCATTTTGAATTGTTTGCCCTGACATAACATCTTGATTAGATAGAAGGTTCCCGTCTTAGGCAAAGTTTTTCAGATGTCAATTAGATAAGGTCTGAAACAAAAGGCAGCTTTCTGACGTTAGGCAAAAATATTGTAAATATGTCTAGGCATGCGAATGACGACGTCACGTCGACGCAGCACAACATTCCAATGTAGATAGTAGATGTAAAGTCATAGAATATAGTTGTCTATAGCGCCACTAAACATTTCCACATTTAACCAATACCATTAAGTGCGGTGCATGGAGCCGTGCTCCCACCGCCATTTACCGGCTGTTCTCTTTCCAATTGAGCTGATTTTCTGTATGTGATTTGGGCCAACCGTAAACTTGGCACCGACAAAAAATCACCTCAATTCGTTGAAAGACAGCCGACAAAGTAAAAATAGTCAGACGAAAGCAAGCTCATAGGTCTGTTCCCGTGCTTGCTTTTTTGCTTTTGATGTAAGTTGCTGTAGCTTTCTGTAAGAAAATAATATGGTGCAGGAAGTATGGGAACAGACCTCATGTAAGCTGATACTATTCTCTGAGAAAATTTTAAGTTAAATTTGTGAACTGTTTTGTGCATATATGCTACTATAAACCAATACTAACGAAAAAAGGTCTACAAGTTGGTTAATGCGAAGTAAGTTTTTCATTTTTTTTTTTATTAATTACTTTATTTGTACAGGCTTAGTCGAATAAACTTTACAGAGCCGAGTTATCATTTTCGTTATACATTATTGATGTCTTATTTTTAAAGTTAAAGGAGCTGACCCGGATACTCGCGGTTGTCTCGAGGTTAGTGGAAATTTACAATTTTTTTGGATGGGAAAAATGAGAGGGAGGTTTGAGATGTAGAAATATTTAATTAATCCTAAAACATGAACTAATGTCTATTCATCTTGAAAACAAACATAAAAAAGAACCCACACGTACAAAATACAAACTAAACACAAGGTTAATCAAACTTACAATCTAATGTTAATATTCTTAAAGTAAACATATATGAGTTTCATAAACTCCAGATCGCGTCTAGCCAAAATATCCCGAACTGGAACGTTAGGTTGTCTACCTCGAGCCCGAAGGGAATCGTACAGTTCAGATCTGACTCCGCAATGCTCAGCACAAGACCAAATAATGTGGTCTGCGTCCTCCTGGTCCACATTCACAGAGATTGCTGTCTCCCAGCCCAACACGAAACAAGTGAGCGTTTAACGAGTAGTGATTGGACATGAGGCGAGACATCATACGAATGAAGTCTCGACCCACATCCAACCCCTTGAACGAAGGACTCTTCGACACCTTAGGGATGATCGAATATAGCCATCGTCCCAAACTTCCTTCGCTCCATTTATTCTGCCAGCTGACGAGTGACTGTTGACGATAAATGAAGAAAAATTCATCGTAGGCGATTTGTCGATCGTAAATATCGCCTTCCATAGCGCCCACCTTAGCAAGTGAGTCCGCCATCTCATTGCCCGGAATCGAGCAATGAGATGGGACCCATGCAAAGGTGACGACAAAAGATCTTAAAGATAAAGCACTTAGAAGCTCTCGTATTTTCATGAGAAAATACGAGGAGTGCTTTACCGGCCTCATAGAGCGAATAGCCTCGACAGAACTGAGACTATCCGTAAAAATAAAATAATGATCTGGTGCAAGTGAGGCGATCGTTTCTAGCGTATAATATATTGCCGCCAGCTCAGCAACATATACGGAACAAGAAGCTTGAAGCATTCGAGAGGCGCTATGAAATTCGTTATAAATACCAAAACCAGTGGACGCCTCTATTAATGATCCATCTGTGAAAAACGATCTTGCGGAATCAACTTGGCCAAACTTTGCAGCGTAAATTGACGGAACAATCATGGAACGATGATGTTCTGGGATCCCACGAATCTCCCGCGTCATAGATAAATCAAAACTAACTGATTGCCGAAGTCGGAGAAGCATACACGATGAGGATTATGCTGTGAAGGGCTGACATCCTGTGTTATGTACACGTAGTACAATGTCATAAAACGAGTTTGAGGGTTTAGCTCAAGAAGCTTCTCAAAGTTTGCAATCACCAGTGGGTTCATAATTTCACAACGGGTGAGGAGCCTGAGGGATAATTCCGAAAACCGATCAGAGAGTGGCAAAATGCCCGCTAACACTTCGAGACTCATCGTATGAGTCGAGTACATGCATCCTAACGCGATACGAAGAGAACGATACTGGATACGTTCCAGTTTGATGATGTGAGTTTTAGCCGCCTACTGGAAACAAAAACTACCGTATTCTAAAACCGATAAAATCGTTGTCCGGTACAACGTTAGAAGATCTTGCGGATGAGCTCCCCACCACGTTCCGGTAATTGTTCGGAGAAAATTGATCCTTTGTTGGCATTTTCGTCTCAGATACTCAATGTGGGATCTCCAGGTGCATTTGGAATCGAACCAGACCCCAAGATATTTGAAAGACATGGAATGAGTGATCGGCTTACCCAAAAGTTGAAGCTTCGGTTGTGCTGGGGTATGCTTCCTAGAAAAAACGACCAACTCAGTTTTCTCCGTGGAGAATTCGATACCTAGCTGAATAGCCCAAGTAGACAAATTGTCTAAGGTATCCTGTAAAGGTCCTTGCAGGTCGGCCTCTCTGGGCCCTGTCATAGACACTACTCCGTCATCTGCAAGTTGTCTCAGCGTGCAGTTGTCACTTAGACAGTTGTCAATTTCTCTGACGTAGAAATTATACAAAAGGGGGCTTAAACATGAGCCCTGGGGGAGACCCATGTAACTAAATCGAGAGGCTGTAGAGTTTCCATGAGAAAAGCTCATATGTTTCTCTGACAGCAAATTGTACAAAAAGTTATTGATTAATGGAGAAAGGCCACATGCGTGGAGTTTGTCTGAAAGGACTTCAACCGATACTGAATCGAAAGCCCCCTTGATATCCAAGAACACAGAAGCCATTTGCTCTTTTTTAGCAAAAGCCAACTGAATTTCTGTGGAGGCAACGCGAGACACTCGTTCGTTCGCTTGCCCTACGGAATCCAAATTGAGTATCTGAGAGTAGATGGTTCGTCTCAACCCATTTGTCCAAGCGAAAAAGGATCATTTTCTCCAACAATTTTCGAATGCACGATAACATCGCGATGGGACGATACGAGTTATGATCTGACGCGGGTTTTAAAGGCTTTTTAATGGCTATAACTCTCACTTGCCTCCAATCATCCGGAACAATATTGAGCTCTAGGAACTGACAAAACAAGTTCAACATGCGCCTCTTAGCGACGTCTGGGAGGTTCTTCAACAAGTTGAACTTGATTCTATCAGCCCCCGGAGCCGAATTGCCACACGAAAGGAGCGCGAGTGAGAGCTCCAGCATTGAAAAAGGCTGGCTGATCTCGGCTACCGAATTCGTCGTTTCGTGAGGAATCATCCAAGCCGGCACGGAATCAGGACATACTTTTCGCGCGAACTTGAGAATCCAACGATCTGAGTACTCCTCGCTCTCGTTGTTCGAAGACCGGTTACGCATCCTTCGCGCCGCGTATTCATCGACGTTTCTTTGCGAGAGTTTTTCATTCTCAATAACCATTCGTTGATTCGATACTCTTGGACGATTGAGGAAGTGATACTTTTATTTAATATTATTGAAGGATATTTGATTTGTATTTCAATTAGCATAATGGACGCGGAAATCGATGATAACTTTGATGGTGACTTCTCTGATGTAAAAGATGAAGAAAGTATTGACCATGACGAGGAAATGTCTTTCAATGACGAAGACATGTAACATGTTTGTGGGAAAAAAAGGCCGTTTGTGGAGTGTTATTCCAAACACACAACCTCCCACTGATTTGATAACACGTGAGAAACGGGGATTATCCGTAAGTGCAAGAAGAGATGTGTTGAATGCGGTTGATGCCTTAAAATATTGATGACAATATTGTTAAAATCGTCGTCTGTGAAATTAACAGGAAAGCTCGTGTTTTTTTTCAAAAATAATTCTGGTGGATCTTATAGAAAATGGAAAGATACTAATTCTAAGGAAACTTATGCATTTTTGGGATTGCTAATTTATGCTGGAGCATGTAAATCGTGGGATGAGGAATAACCAGATTTGTGGAATAATGATAATCGCCCTATATTCATTGCGATTCCAACAATTGCTACGGTTCTTAAGGTTTGATGATTTGCGTACAAGAAAAGTCAGACTAGCCGAAGACAAACTAGCTGTCTTGCGAAAAATATGGAATGTGTTCCAGGAAAATCTAAGAGCGATGTATAAACCATCACAAAACATCACTATTGATGAACAATTGGTACCCACCAGAGGTCGATGTTCGTTTTGCCGTACTTTGCCTGCCGGCTTAGCAGGCTTTGCTAAGTACGGCATTAAGATATTTTGGTGTTGCGAAGCTGAGAATAGCTAGCCATTGAAAGGAGAAATATACGTTGGTCGACAACCACAAGAGGCTCGAGCTCAAAATTATTCGCTAAATCTAGTTCAACGCCTTTTGAATCCGTGGTTGAGAAATGGTAACTAGAAAATATTCAGTTTATTTTTTATTTTTTATTTAACTTTGTCCGTCTTGGGTCGCAATATTACCATGGATAACTTCTTCACTTCTGTTCCATTAGCTGAACAGTTATTGCAACAGAAAACAACTCTCCTTGGGACAATTTGCAAAAACAAGCCTAACCTTCCTCGAGAGATGTTGAATGTCAAAGAGAGGGAAAAATAATCGAGTCTTTTATGTTCCGATAGACAACTAACGCTGGTAAGTTACGTTCCGAAGAAAGGTAAAAACGTGATTTTACTGTCCACAATGCATCACACAAACGAAACGGATGTGACACAGAGAAACAAGCCGACAATATTGGACTACAACAAGACTAAAGGTGGAGTAGACAATATGGACAAACTCAAAGACAAAGTCAAATAGATGGTCCATGACTGCGTTCTTCAATATGATAGACGTAGCATGTATATTTCATCTGACCAAAATTGCTGAAGAGAGCAATATTCTTATTAGTTAAAACATAAAATTAATGCAAAAAATCTAAACAAAATGACGCTTTAGTGATCCCTAAAGGGCGAACACGAAATTATTGCGACACCGAAAATGTCATGCCAATTTTCTTATAATGTTTAAAATCAAACCAAAATTTTAGGGTAGTTTTATACATATATTTACTTCAAAAATCAAAAGAAAAGCTAATCGATGGAGCCTTGAGTGTAAAATTGAACGCATTTTCGCTTGATGCCCTCCATCAAAGTCTTTACAGTGTCATCCGGTACCAGTTTCTCAGTTTTTTTTTTTTTTTCATTTTCTTAACATGTCTTTCTCGTCTTTGACTGTTTTCTTGCTCTTCCGAAGTTCCCGCTTCATTATTGCCCAGTACTGCTCCACCGGGCGCAGCTCCGGGCAGTTTGGCGGATTCATGTCCTTTGGAACAAAATGGACAGAATTGGCCTCATACCACTCCAGGACACTTTTAGAATAGTGGCATGATGCCAAATCTGGCCAAAATAGCGGAGCTTCGTCGTGCTGCTGCAAGAACGGCAAAAGGCGCTTCTCGAGGCACTCAGATTTGTAGATCTCGCCATTTACTGTGCCCTTTGTCACGAAAGGCTCACTCCTCAGTCCGCAAGAGCAGATGGCCTGCCAAATGAGATATTTGGAGGCGAACTTCGACATTTTCTTCTTCTTAAATTTGTCGTCCACATCGAACTTGCTCTTGCCGGTGAAAAACTCCAACCCAGGAATTTGCTTAAAATCGGCTTTTATATACGTTTCGTCGTCCATCACACAGCAGCCATATTTTGTCAGCATCTTCTCGTAGAGCTTCCGTGCCCGAGTTTTAGCCGTCGATTGTTGCCGCTCATCGCGGTTTGGGAAGTTCTGTACCTTGTATGTATGTAGTCCAGCTCTCTTCTTTGCATTCTGGACGTAGCTCTGCGACATGCCGATCATTTTAGCCAAATCACGGCTTGAGACGTTGGGATTTGCTTTAATCATCCGCTTCACCTTTCTCTCCGTCTTTTTGTTCTCCGGTCCCGGTTTTCTTCTAGCTCCTTTGCCGTGGTAAAACGTCAACCGCTCCTGGAACCGCTTCAACACTCTGGAGACGGTTGAATGGTGAATGTTCAACATTTTTCCCAACTGCCGGTGCGACAGGTCAGGAAATTCCAGGTGTTTGGAAAGAATTTGTTCTCTCAACTCGCGTTGGTTCACCTCCATTTTCGTTGAATCGAAAAACATGACTTCGAGTTTGACAGCATGTACACAATACACATCAATGAGAAAGTTGGCAAAATTTGGTTGATTTTTACCCAATGGTAAAAAAGTTATGCCCTGTTGAATGTGTCGCAATAATTTCGTGTTCGCCTTTTAATTGTTTTAGTTCATCTTAAAAACTTGGTCGAAATCAAAAAACTTCCATCTAGGCAAGCTGTCCAGTGAAACAAAAAAACTCGAAACAATGTGAAGCAACAGTGCAAACTGATGAGTAAATTCTTAGCTAAACTGTTTACCATAGAATAGGTCTAGTATATCTGAACAACTTTGCCTAAGTTGGGAGCTTTCTAGTTAAGATGTTAAGCTAGGGCAAAACATTCTAAATTAATGTCACACGAACACCACCTGGTGAGTGAATCTTGGGCCAAAATTTTTACCACAAAATAGGTCTTGTCCATCTGCACAAATTTACTGATTTCGGAAACCTTCTATTTAGTCCATGTGTTAGGTTAGGAAAACAGTTTAAAATTAATATCACGGGGGTGTAACTTGGTTAGTGTTTTCTGAACTAAACTCTAATTTTGAAGATAGGTCCAGTTCATCTGAACAACTTTGCCGAAGACGGGAACCTTCTATCTAATCCATATGTTAAGTTAGGGCAAACAATGAAAAGCAATGCCACACTAGCGCCGCCTGGTGAGTTAACTTTGATCTGAATTATTTACCATAAGATAGGTCTTGTCCATATGAACAACTTTGCCGAAGACGGGAACATTCTATCTTGTCTAAACGTTAAGTTAAGACAAACAATTTAAAATGAATGTCACACTACCGCTACCTGCTGAGTGCATTTTGAACTCAACTTTTTACCTTAGGAGAGATCTTTTCCATCTGAAAAACTTTACCGAAAACGGAAACTTTCTATCTGCTCCGTTTGTTAAGTTAAGGCATACAATTCATAATTGATTTCACACTAGTGCTACCTGATGAGTGAATTCTGAACTAAATTCTAGTCCTGAAGATAGGTCTAGTCCATCAGAACAACTTTACCTAAGACGGAAGCCTTTTATCTAGTCCATATGTTAAGTTAAGGCAATCATTGCAAAATGAGTGTCACTCTAGCGGTGCCTAGTGAGTGAATTATGAACTAAACTCTTTTCTTGAAGATAGGTCTTGTCCATGTGGTCACCTTTGCTGAAGAATGGAACCATCTGTATGTGCAGGATCTGTAGATAACGTTATATAATGTTTATTTACGATGGCGCAACTTGATCATTTTCATTTTCGCGCCATCTAGTGAGTGAATTCTGTCATAAACTATACATAGTTTTGAAGAACTTGTATTTTTGAACATCTTTACAGAAAGAAGAAATATCCTATATGGTTGGGATCTCGTGATACAAACATTTCTAACATCAAAATATGCCATTTCATTGGTATATTTTTGCAATGATGGCTGAGAGAAAATGGCTCTAATGTTTGCCTATGGACCTAAAGGTTAGGCCTATCGATAAAAATCGATAGCCATCGATCGATTGCCAGGACTTTTGACAATCGAAAACATTTTCAATAGTTTCGCGTGTGTTCGGGTTCGATTATTAAAAAGCAAAATAGGAACGAAACGATATTTTAGATTACCGCGAGTGAACACACTGGTTTTATTTCGAAGGCGTAATAAGGTGAGATCCATCTCTAACTAAACATGTTTTTTTTTACTTTATGCGTGAAGTTAAAGATTTACATAGTTGGAGATGCATAACGTCAAATATCAGACTTTCAGTGGACATTTTATATGGTAGATGAGGAGATGAAAGTATAGAGTTGATAGTTCCGTTATAGAACGGCAGTGTGAAAATTGTACGGATGAGTTTGGTAAATGGAATGCTCGACCCGATTCGTACCTTCCTCAAAATTGTCTAGTGCTTGCTTTCTTCTTTCTATGTACAATTTTCACACTGCCATACTACAACTCTATACTTTCATCTCCTTAGCTAAAAAGTCCACTGTTATTCTGATATTTAACGTTAAACGTCTCCAACTATGTGAAGTTTATCTGATTTTAAATCAATTATGAATACCCTGGCTGATGCAAAGACGGACTCCAAAATCGAACCAATTTCGAGCTGTCCAATCGATGTTTACTCTCCCGCTATGAAGAAACGAATGCAAGTATTGCAGTCCATCAATATGAAAAATATTCAAGTTCACCTCGAACCATTATATATATTAAGCAAAGTAAACCACCTAATTTTCCGAAGTATCAAACTCATATCTTTAAACTTGTTCATCAATAAATAATTCATTATGCTACTCCCTGTTCTTGCATGAATTTACGAACGCAAACAAACAATGGAACAGTCACGTTTGAGCTCAACCAAATATAGCATATTAACATTATGATCCACTCTTTCGCTTAGCTGGCGGACAGAGTTGTTAGCGAAAAGGCTACCAATGTACCAGCAAGAAGAATCTTCTTCCAATGATAAAAAATGTTCCAATCCGATACAGAACAAGCCATCATACGAGAGAATGTCCCAATGAGTAGAGAGGAGAACCCACCTTCATTTCACGAATTGTTAACAACAGGGAGTTGGGAATTCCACTCTCCCCATTCAAATCACTTCAATTCAGGCCCCATCCTTACCCAATGAATTTATATGATGATTTAAAAATATGTAGAATATAAGAATATAATACTAATCATGATTTTCTGGTCAGTAAGCAAAAACGATCCCTTCAGAGTAATCGAGCATCTTAAAACCAGAACACTCCACGACCAAATATGATTAGATACGCGATAACGTCAGACTAATTTTTATGTAATATACACAATGTAAGTGATGAAAATAGTTGGACTTTTAGTTGTGTAATAAATCCTATATTCGCACCCCTCGATTGTAATGGGATGATTATTGTTGGCCTTTTTCAACGCCAGGTGGTGCGAGAATCAATATTTGCTGGGTTGCTATTGCAATATATGGAAAAGGCATGAGTGGATCACATTGTTAATATTATATAACATATGTAGCATAAGTCCTGGGAAAAAAATCAAAAGCATGCCATTTGAAATCAAACAATTTAATTTTAAAAACTTCTTCAGGGTATTCTATTCTATTTATAAACTGTTGAAAAATGCATTTACAGTACACTCAATGGACCATTATCTTCGATTTTTCGCAGTGTGCAGTGAAATTGTTGAATCAGGGTTTGGACGGTGTCTATGACGATTTCTTTTAAATTTTTCATCAACCAATTGTTGCTCAATTTGAGCTTCCCAGCCGTTGTCGTACACCGTAGCCTTGAGTACACCCGATTGGACGAGCCTGAGGCACGTTTGATGGATTGTCCTTTTTCGGTACAAATGGTATTTTTTGCTCAGTTCCAAAATGATGCATTTTCCATTCGCAAAAGGTTCGCGACGAAGTGCACGGCAACATTTTGATATTTTTCGAGTTGTTGCTGTGTGTATATTTTAGAGCACAATGACGTTTCCGATCGATTACGTTGTATTTTTTGTTTTTATCCGATGGATTGTCATGTTTGAAACATGAAATTTTCGTGCTAATTTGCGTATTGATTGACCAAATTTGTTTTCAGCACTTGACAACATTTTTTGGTTGTTCTGGCACTCAATTTTGTTGGGCGACCGCACTTCTTTTTATTTTCCGGTTCTTTGCCATCACGACAATCCTTCAAAACACGATAAATAGTTGATTTTGATATAAGCTTGTCTTAGAACACGCTTAGAATATCACTTGTACTGAGGCGTCCAAAAAGGTTGGCGACTTGTGCACATAAATCCAGCTTGTTCGACATTTTAAATGGAAACTACTGCGCAATTTGAGTTTGACAGTTCAGTAGTAGTAAAGATAAGCGTGACAAGTGCATTGGTTGACATATGTGTGTTTGTTCATGCCGTCAAATAAACACCTGAAAGTATTCCTAGGACTTATGTTACATATGTTATTAATTCAGTTTGACAGCGTTTCAATTATTTCAGCGCAGCCAACATTGAAAATAAATCACTCCGCATCACCCAGTAAAAACCTATTTCCAAAAACTATTGCCAGATTTTAAAAATTCAATTTCAAAATCTGAAAGTATGCTTGCAGTAGAACAAATCCACGCCAACGGACGAATCGGTTTGATTTTACCCTCTCCGAAATCCATGAAACATCGCATAATTGTTCACTAGGAGCAATGAACCATGTTTGTGTTGGAATTCGGTGATTTTAACTTTCTCCTAATTTTTCACGGCTCGACATACTCGATATTTTTCAATAAATCATAGCAAAAAAAAAGCTATATGGATACGAAAATAAAATGGGTTTTCCATTAGTAATTTCCATGTCAACTTCAAATCATGTATGCCAAGTCAGTTTCTATAGTGGGAGGCTAACTTTGAAACCGTTTGCGCACTGTGGAGCGAAAATTTCAAATTTTGCATCAGTCTAGTGTTTATACGATGAGAAAAGATAGATAGGGGAAATGGCTGTAATGTTGACCTATGGATTTAAGATTGGGCCCATCGCTAAAAACCTACTATTTATCAGTTTTATCTAGATGAACGCGTCATTGGGACGGTACTAATGGATATTTTTGGTCGCTATTGAAAATTTAGTCGATTGCTGAATTTATGTATGTGTGTGGCCCTTACCGGCGACCAACTCATCTGCCCGCAAATGCAACAACGCCTAAATCTCAAAGCTCTCCGAACGTCCCCTCGAAAATGCAATCGAGATATGTATAAGAACAATCTTCAACTGGAACGTACTCACCAAATCAATACATCCGGGAGCAAATTCCCGATGCTTATTTTTCTCTCGCAAACCCGTCGTCGTCGAACGGCAAAAAAAGGAAACTCGGTGAGCAATTTTGTGACACGGAATTTTCACTGAACATAAACCGCGAATTCACGAATTTCACCACACCCAACTGCGAAACACGTTCAGAAGCACTTTTGGTACAATTTCGATCAATTTCTTTCGAAAACACAAAAAAAAAATTGAAAGCGAGCCAACATCAACACTGATTATGCCGAGCTCTTTCACGCACCTTGCAGCGCGTAAATAAACTGAAATTAAAAATCATCTCTCGCGATGCCACTAATTTCTGGTCCGGAAGAAAATCAGACAACGCAGATCGCGACATCTCTTCTGATGCTTGCAAACATGTTGAATCACGTTTTCTTTCTCTATTCTAAAACTTCCCGGAAAGCGAGAAAACTACCAATCACACAAGTATAAACGTCCGGGAGGCAGAGCGCCAGCGATAATCCGGCAATTACAGCCGAAAACTATGAACGCGAACGCACGCACACAACAGAGAACAAACTTAAAACGCAACCGTATCCAAAGGCGTTCGAAACTGCACCCGCACTTTAGGTGAATCATCCTGTCGCAAAAAAGCCATGCAGGAGATGGATTCTTCATCGCCTTTAACTGGTTTAGCGCGTTGGTCACAGGCGGAAGTCATGCTGACTCAGTTTCCAAAAGTGTTTTAGAAACAGCGGTGGAGATGTTCTAATACGCAAAGAGGAATTGGATTCTCAAGATCGCCCAATGCTAGACAGTATACACTACAATATGTCTGATTGGATAACTTTTTCACTGTTTTCACAACACAAAATATGCTCTAATTAGACGATTATCGCAACGAACTGCACTTTCCACTAACAACCAGTACAATATTACAGGTATGCCGAACGGAAAAAAAAACAAATAACGATAGCCCGTGTGATAAAAAATCGACAAATTTAGCAGCGCACAATCACGACGATGTGAATAACAACAACTGTCAACGTGTCTAGTCGATTGCTGAATTTATGTATGGGCCCAAATTAGGGGCATTTAGGCCGACATTACGTCCATTTCCCCTATATTATCATGTGATTTAAGCCGGCGCCGGTGGTGTAGTGGTAAGCGTGACTGCTTTCTAACACCCGATGGGTCTGGGTTCAATCCCAGCCGAGGTCGGTGGGATTTTTCTGAGGCATAAAAATCTCTGGTCACGTCCGAGGGGGGCGACTCTATCTACGATGCAGGAAATATTGTGTTTTGCTGTGGCTAGCTGCGCGTACGCTGAGTAGATAGAAAGAAGATTTATCACGATTTTGAAGATTTCCTGCAAAAAGATGATGCGCGATGCAAGTAAATGCGAGAAATGAAAGAAGATTTTTCGAAGATTTATTCGCTAGTGTGAGATTTTTTGAGCATCTAGAATTGAGATTTAGATGTGTCGCCCCCCTCGGTCACGTCTTCCTTCGGAAGGGAAGTAAAACCGTTGGTCCCGGCCCATGTGTATTGAATGGGTGCGATATCCTACGCAGGTGTGGAAGCTGCCTTCCTGCACATTCGATTGCCGTCAATGGATGGCAATCGATGTCCGTCGGTGATTGGCACTAGATTGCGGAACAGAGACCGATGTTAAATAAAGGAAAGAAGATCATGTGATTTAAGGTAACGCATGATGGATTTGGCCCTAAGCAACTAGAAACTGGGGCCGACGGTTCTCGGAATATGGCCAGATGTGGCCAGTATAGTCATGTGCTCTGATTACTACTATTGAACTGGTTATTGAATTCTCATGTCATTTGATGTGTCACAAGATGAATTTATAATTTCCGGTCATACAGAACTTCACTATTCCAAAAATATTCAAAAAGTTCCACGAGACCCCCACATCTTTGAAGGTATACGCGCCTCTGTTTCCAATCATAATTGTTTCAGAGTTTCCTTTGGGAAGTTGCTTGAAAACTCCTACAAAAACCTGCTGAATCCAATTCCATGAGGCTTGTTCAAAACTAATTTCCCGTTCCCACCATTCTGCAGGAAAACTCCTAGCACATCGCACTCATGTATTATTCCTCCTTGCCTAATGCACATGAGCTTAGTGTAGCAGCGCTTAGCGGAATTTCGTCAGCATCGAGACCATCTGTGTGCTGCTGGAAGTTCCCGTACGCCACATACTGCCGCATCATGATGGTTGATGGTACTGCCAACTAGTTATTTTTTCTCCTATGGACGTAAATTTTTAATGGCCGTTAAATTAAAGTAGAAAGTTTGTCTTTATAATGTGCCAGTATGAAAGCGGAGAGGAAAAAAAGACCACTTAATATGTGCTCAGCTCTCACTACATTAATGGTACTTTTATTCATACACTTTCATATCCTGTATCCTGATTATGATGGGACTCATTCAACGCGTATTATCGCATAACCAGAGGGGAACGGAGCGAGATGCTAAAACCAGTAAACATCTAGGTACTGAAAATTTCCCTTTGCTCCTCTTTGCCCTGCCCTGTACAGTTCATCAACATCATCAAACTGGATCTCGCAACACGTGTTTGGCTGGACACGGTTGATGCTGTTGGTAAAACAAAAATGTTACATTCAAAGAGGATTTCGAAAAACCGAACAACATCGAAACCGTTGTTGTAGAACAACATCAGCATCATAAAAAGGCAAAACTCATAAACCAATCTAACTTCGCCATGAACAACACATCAGCATGAATGCTCGGTTTACACTTGTGCTGGTTCATAATGCTGATTCGTGCCAGGAATATTAATCAGCTGCGAAAAACTGTTTACATCATGCTGATAACCGTTATTGTGAGCGACAGGCTCACCAGCACTAGTGAATCAGCACAACTGTAAACCGGGCATATAAAGCACGATGATGATGTCCCCCGGTCCCCCCAGAGAGGGGGTGGTCAAAATGCGTCCATTTCACACGCACAAATTCCGCCCAGGAACGTTGTGAGCATCGCTTTTTGTGAGCTTTCGTCTCACCTACGCTGAAATAACCTAAAAAGCGTGAAATGTATTCATTTTTTCGTCTTGCCCAGCAGGAGCATCAGCAACGGTGCCGGTGGTTGTTCGAATTTGCATCAAAAGTGGGTGTAGTCCTTTATGTAGTCTTTTTGTGTGCCTGCCGATGGGTAGTCGACCGATTGCAGCCCAATGAGGGTGTGGTGGCACATTCTTCTCGGAAATTTGCTTGACCCTGAAAATGCCCTAGGATATGGACTAGATGTTTTTGCTGTGGGAGGCTTATGGCATTAAGCTGCTTTATTAAATTCACGGTTTTTATATTAAAGCCAGTGAACAATCAACGTACTTATAGCCGTGCGTTTGTGGAAAGCGGATTGAGTCGCTTGTTTCTTCTGCTGGTGGTTGGCTGGGGTTAATTCGTAAATAATCTGATTAGTGTTCATGAAAATGTGTTCACTCTATTCCCCGTTTCGTTGTGTTCAATACAACAATCACTAAGTCTTATTCTGACGTATTGACGATATAATGTCGGTGCCTAGGACAGGAAGCGTCAGCTAAAATGTAGCATCCATGTTGTAATTTAACGTTTTGTGGCACGTAGTCCCGTCCAGTGTTGGTTTGTTTCGAAAAAGAAAAACAAAATTCTTTTTGCTGCATTATTTTTTTAAAGGCGAGATGGACATCAATAGTATTTTCAGATAGAGTAGTGGATGTGCTAACAAGAATAGAGTTGATGAAAGCGAACCCGTGCCAAAATCGGACCCCATTTTTAATTTGATATTATTTCATCTATTCGAAAATTTAAAATCATATAAAGTCATCCACAAGAAATTCCCTCCCCTTGGCTAGTTTTTTAACCTGGACGTTGGTAGGCGGGCCTAATCTTATGCTTTATAGTGGAGCGTTGGAGACGGTTGGTTTAGGTCCGGCATCGTTGGTTCATGCCGTGACAGAATAGCGTCATGAACATGCGATGAGGATTACTGAGCTTCCCCTCTCCGATGAACCATTGCATAAGAGAACCAAAGTTCTAGCCTGAAGTGATAGTATCACACTTGTTACTCCTTTATTTGAAAGCCGCGTTGTAGTACGCTTACGCTCATACGTATTTTTGTGGTGCGACATAGTGGAAGCGTGTGAGCATAGTTGGAGCATATACCCTATGTAATTTAAAAATCAGCTAGGAAACTAACTAAAAAGTATAGGTTAAAGTCAAAAACAACTTGAAGCACGTTAAATTTCGGATTGCACTCACAGGTGCAGGTACTTAATAAAGCATGGTAAGTTGATTGGAGATTTCAATTATTTATTGAATTGGACTAGGGATATCATAATCATCAAACAGGGAGGCAACTAGCCTTTAAAGCAACTGGCAACTAGCCTTTTCATGTATCGTCAGTTTATTTTGATTATTGCTTTAAAATATCAATTTGGTATATATGTGAAAGGATGAATCAGTGGGCGATGGATTTTCGGTTTCTTTACATTTAGCATCACAAATCTAGAACTATGTGTCATTTCCTCAAAACCCCCCAATAACCGGCCTCTTCAATCCCTTCCTTTTTCCATGGCGTTCAAGTGGTCCACATAGACTATTCAGCCATTACCCGTCCTTTATCCTCGGCTTTGGATTGACTTGCGCTCCCATTGCCCCATTGCTGCAAAATGAAAATGAAAAATGAAAAATAAAGTCATCCACAAGAAGTTTTATGATAATTTAAAGGATCATCAGGAAAACAATCATAATTTTTTCATCAGCTATGAGTGGCTATTGTTATTGTTATTGCTCAGCTCACACCCTGGCCGACTATTGCCCGCCCATCTGCACTTAAACTAGGTGTGAACCAACGGAAATTTTGGTCGTGGCCTATGCTAGACCGTATAGCATAACGACTTTCTTCCACCAGCAGGCCTGTTGCACCCGTAGGCAGTCGCACTAGCTTCAGATTTGTAGGGGATAGCAAGAGTATAAAAAAATAGAGAAGGTCGATAGAGTAGGGGAAATGGATATAATGTCGGCCTAAATGCCCCTAATTTGGGCCCATACATAAATTCAACAATCGACTAAATTTTCTATAGCGACCAAAAATATCCATTAGTACCGTCCCAATGACTTGTTCATCTAGATAAAATTGATAAATAGCAGATTTTTAGCGATGGGCCCAATCTTAGATCCATAGGCCTACATTAGAGCCATCTCCCCCATTTGTCGTTTTTCTGAAAAGAGAAGAACAAAAACAGCACGCCGATTTGTTGTGCTGCATGAGCTATGTCCGCTTTCATTCCCGCTCCTGCGGGCATGCTTGGCATACACAGTTGTACACACCAACTGCTCATTTGTTAAAAACTTTTCACTCAGTTGTTGAAATTTGTTTTTCTTTAAAGTAATTGATAGATTAGGATCATAGTTTACTATAGATATGCAAAGAGCAGGTAAATTTTAACATTTGAATCAACGCCAATGATGTTTTACACTTGAAGTCCGAGATGTGCAGCGAGCATTTCTCACTTCATTTTTACAACGCAAAAACAAATACAGTTTATTACTAGCATTAAAATCTACTTGTTTTTACGTAACTATAACAAGCTTAAACTCTATTCTATCTACTGCTTCAAAACGAACTATGTTACGTCAACTGTGTGCGAAGTTATTAGGAAATGAGCAGTTGGTGAGTACAACTGTGTATGCCAAGCATGCCTGCGGGTTATGTCCCTCTTCACGTGCTCACTCACTCAAGTATCCTGGGAACCTCCAGAGGTGCAGAGGGCCAACATGAGAAACCTCCATTCTGAGCGGTTGCTTGACCTGGGTCCAGGTCAAATTCCTATTGGCTTGCTTGATTACCTTGTTGGGGTTTTGCTGTCATAAGCCCCTGTGCCTTTGCTGTGACGTACTGATGAATTTGATTCACATGCTTCACACGCTTGCCTGCAGTGATATTGTCGGTTGTATATTATTTTTTTATTTTTATATTGTTTTTCGGCTGCCAGTACGCTGCCAGCAACAATTTCCATTGGGGATCATTTGATACGTTTGCTGCATTCCCGTGTTACTCATCAGTTCCGTCCAGTATAAATTGGCTGTCTACAACCGGCGTGATCCTTTCTGACTGCTTCTTTTCTTGTTCACGCTTTCTCGCTTTTTTTTTCCTTTCTATTGAGCATCTGGCCGTGTTTCCATTTGTTCTCAGGCAGGTAATATTGGTACATGAGAGGAAGAAAAAAATTGAACAAGTTAAGTGTAAGCCGCATGCGTTGGTTAGTCGTTTGGGTCATGGTGTTGTGTTCCATATTTTATTTGCCTCTATTTCGCTCTCAGATCGCATCACTTTTTCCCTCCCCCAAACTATTATGGGTGAAAAATAGAACCCATATTTGGTAACCTATCGCAATTCAAAAGATATTAAAACAAACTAATCTAGAACTGGGCTCAAACATATCACATTTTCTAAGACTGATTAATATAGTATGAATAATGATAATTGTATGAAGAGAAGACGATCCCAAAAAAAAGTTCCCTAGCAATAAAACTATTACCATAGAGGTAACTCTAAGACCAGAAGGTCACGAAGAAACGTGCTCAACTTTTTGGCTCAGCTCTGGTACTCTTTTCGGTCCCAAGCTAATCGATGCACCCCTCGAAACATAGCTAAATCCACGAACCCCTCATTTTATCTGTCAAACTTTCATGGCAAATCAAAACAAACATTGTGTAGTACTAGAATTTTGACTGGAATGGGGTACGTTAATCGATTTGCTTGGGACCAATAGACTAGTCAAGTAGTGAGCCAATTTAAAATTGATAGTTTCGTATTGATTGTTGCTATTACTCTGTGCTAATCTGAGTTATTTCAAAATGGGAATCTATTCTCAGAAACTATACCCGATCTCAACAAACTGTACCGAAATCAGAACAGCTGAACAACTCGGTATGTTTTTGGCATTTCTATTTAATTGTATGAAGCTACTTTATATCGAGCTCTTTTCAATGATTGCAACATGTGAATAATGCAGAACAAGTTTAAAATTCTAGATAAACACCTCAAAGGGTTCCACCTGCATTGATCGACTATCTTCATCGACTTTCTCCTTCATCAATAACTCAGCTGCAAAACCTTTCCTTGTTGTATTTGACGTTTTGGACGCTAGATAAGAACCTTATTTATCAAACTATGAGGTAGAATTAGCGCGAAATCTGTTTGCATGGTAGTGGTTATGAAAAGAGAAAGTCGATGAAGCGAATCGATCAAAGCAGACAGGACCATCCGAAATGTTAATCGAGAATTGTTCTAGAGCCAAATTGGTTTTGAAGGAAGGTCAAACTACAACCGAACAGCTCAACCGCTCTGAACCCTATGAAAAGTATGCTTTCCCAATATGGTACAATCTCTCACTATAAACCTGTCATTTCTAGCCTATCTGAACTATCTAATAAATGCAAACGATAACATGGGTTACGCTCCCCCTAAGAGGGCCCTCCGCAACCTATCGCTGTCTTATCTGAAATACCAAATGCCAATGGATTGACTGTATCAATATATAAATTGGGAATGACGTTCAATCAAATAAACCCATACCTCACTCACTTGGCCAGGCTTCAGAATCGTCAGTGGGCAGTGCGCACTACACTTCAAGTTCCCTTAATCAGCTATGAGTGGCTATTAGGTGTAAAATTGTGATTTTTCCTCTGGGAAACATACATAGGATTAATTTTCTTACAGATATGCATAATTTTACTTAAAACTGCTCATCAATTGCCTTTTAAGCTTAATCAGTTGCTGACGTAGACCGACAATCTCACTTCGTAAACGTAATTCTATTGGACTTGAATCGATTTCTTGATTCGCTTTCTGCCCTACATTGTTCTCAACTGGTTCCATATCCACTCTTCGTCTAGCCATTCAACAATCACCGGGGTATTCCACGTTTTATCCGGACTTATTTTTCCATTCGGGAAATTGATCTAAACTTATTGGCTACACTTAATCATTTCGCATTAAACAATATTGTATTTATTTATTTATTTATTTTTTAGTATATACTTACGCTGCATAGTCTAATATGGGGACGAACTTAGAAAAACGGCACTTCTTCTTCATTAAAAACGCGCGCACGTATCCATTCCCAGCGAATGATTGGGTCCTTTGGAAAACGGTAGAAATGAAGCCCTGGATTTGTTTTATCGCTTTTTCTACATCCGATTACCTTGCACTTCATTTTGGAATTTCAAACGAACCAAAATAGAGCAGATTTGAACCAAATTAAAATGACTGAATGTAACCAGAGAAGTCTCTGAATGTAACCGCTGTTGTTGCTATGCCAATTATTTGTATCATATCAATCTTCTAGCAACACGGCCAAAACAATTACAACCAACCCTGTAGTAATTTCATCGAGGCTTGCTTGTGTTATTTTCAGCCAATCAGAAAGCGGTCTCCGTTTGACGTTTGGTCTCAAAATTTAACATGAGCTGACGCCACCCAGTAAGAGTCAAACAAGGTAGAAAATTTACAGGTATATTGAGCACTGAAAAGTGCTGTTTAAATTTGTTGTTACTTTATGTCGTTTTCGTTTTTGCGGTGTAGCACCAGTGAAGTGTAAGCAGGACTAAGTGCGAGTCTTTGACAGCTCAACATCATTTGCTTGTAAATTTGGTGTAGCTACACCGCAAAAACGAAAATGACATTAGGTAAGTAACTAGAAATGCTCAGAGGAAGAGATGGGCGGAGAAAACAAAATACAATTCGGCAGCAGGGATTTGTACCTAAATTACCTTGCAACCCTTGCTAAAAGTTAGCATTTCACATGACTTTTATTTTTGATTCGATTTACGTACAAAATAATAAATGATTGTATCGCAATATTTTGCACATTTCTTGGTGCCATTTATTAACCAACCAAGGTCAATTAATCAATAGAGTTACAATATTGTTTTTGATTCCAAAAACTAGTTGAATTTGAGAAGCGCACGAGACATAAAGGTGATTAAATTTCTGTTCAATTGGAATACTCTTAAATTTAATCTAGTAAGAATAATAAATCCTCGGAAAAATTCCAATGGGAATGTTCAGGCATGGAAAATCATTTACATTCATTTCATGCATTCATTTACATTCATTTGCCTCTAACTTTTTTCATCAACAGCATTCCACAAAATGATGTATAGAGCTTAAGTAGGATTTGTTATTAGCTACAACTTTTGCCCATAACTCAAATCTGTATCTGCATCACGAATTAGAGTGAGCAGAACTTGTTACTGTTTTTCAGTGAATGTAAAACACATTCACTAAAAAACAGTAGTGGCTTCTGTTCGCTCTGGTTCGTCATGCATAAGAGATAAGGATTTGAGTTGTTTATAAAAGTTGTAGCTAATAACAAAACCTACAAAAGCTGAAAAGTTCGATTGGCTCAGATTTTGACAGTTCATTTGGCTCAAAACATTCTCTCCGCCCATCTCTTCCTCAGAGTATTTCTAGTAGTAAAACTTCCTTCAGTAAAAAGCAAATAGATCCGCACGGCAAGAGACCATGATGCGGACTGGATGTGAATTTGGCTCCAAACATCAACAAACCATCGTTGTTTATGGCTTTGTTGTCGTTTGTAACCAGTTATGCGCAGTGATGCCACATACAGGGTGCGTGACGAATTTTTGCAGTAAATGGCATATTTGAGAAAAAATACACCAGTTAGTTATTCTAGCAATGAATTTTGTGCGATTTATTTTCTTTCGCAACATATGGAAGTTGTAAGTAAATTTATTCAAACAAATTGCCTTCCCTTTCGACGACTGTAGTTAGACGCTTCCGGAAACTGCAGTATGCACGTTTTAAAATGTTTCGATCCATAGATGTCATCACTGCCTTGATTTTAGCTTTTAGCGACTTACGTGTGGTGTGAGGGGTTCTATTGGTATCCCGTTGGACGACGCCCTATACAAAATAATCCAACGGATTGATATCGGGACTGCTTGGGGGCCAAATTTCTTCCTCCCAAATTTACGTAATATTTTCCGTAAGCCATTTCTGTGCTTTATTAGCAGTATGAGCAGGTGCTCCGTCTTATCACTTTCCCAAGCCTTTTTTTAATATTATACACTGTTCTTTCAGACACATTTACCGACCGAATTATTTCTTTCATGCATACTCCGGCGCGCAACAAAGCGACAACGGCTGACAGATTGCTCTCTTGTTTCGACATCTTTACGTTTACTCAACATTGTATGTTTAAATCTTACACCTAACAGTATAAGCTATCCAGTGCTGCCAAATATATCTAAATCATGATACACAAGCATGAGAAATTACTATTTGAAATTTAATGCAAAAATTCGTCACGCACCCTGTATACAGATTTATCTGTGATCATGGAGATTTTTTTTCAATATTTTTAAACAGATATCTGTATATACAGATCTGGGAGGGAGAAGCAAATACTACACACAAAATCTAATAAATCAATCACAATATTGCGCAAGAAAATTCTTGGCAAATACAAATTATCAAGTAATTTGTTCCCATAATGAGGGGTTTCGGTTTTTCGTGTCTCTGTTGTTTACGTGTTACCGTCGGATGACTTAATGCTTGTGAAAAGTTGGAGTTGAAAAATCACTTGTAGAGGCTCGTACTCGGACTCGTAGTGAATCAGCCAAAATGAAGTGTCAGGTGAAATACTGCGGCCGGAACAGCAGGAATTATTCTGGATTGGGTTTTTTGCGCTTTTCTACTGATTATATCACAAGATCCCAATGGATTAAGTTCTGTCGGATGGATTCCGGAACCGGCGAAATTAAACCAAGCTCGCGAGTCTGTAGCGTAAGTGTTGACGGTACAAGTGTTTTGCATTTTATCAATATTGCTATGATTTTTTTAATTATTTGCAGGCCCATTTCTTAGAAGACTGCTTCCACGTCGATAAAAATGGGAAGAAAACGAAAAAAAAAGATGCCGCTCCGTCGATTGAAGCTTTCTTGCTACCTCCTGAAGACGAACTGAAAGAGAGCGATCGGTTGTTGGACTTTTATAAATCCCGTCCCGTTGATAGCCGAAGTATGTTGAGTTGATTTGAGCTGAAATTTTGTTGTTACCAACTGTTATGAATATTTTAAGCATTTCCAATATACAATACATCACATTAACAAACAATCCCATAAAGATGGTCAGATATAGACATTTGAATACCCGAACCAAACCCGTACCCAATTCATAAAAATTTCAAGAACCCGAACCCGACCTGACCCCTGTAATTAATGGAATTAATTTAATTACGGCTACTTTCTGTGCCGAAGTTGAAGTTTTTGCGTGCCCCTCGATGCTACCCGCACCCAAATATACCCCTTACCCGATCCGAACTCAATAATATTTTCTTCGTATACTCGTACCCGACACGAACCCGAAAATTTAGAGTAACCGTACCTGAATATCTCTACAACCCCCTTCATTTTGAGAAAACTATCAAATTTACGATATAACATGCTTGATACACTACAATTTAGCTAAATTACATACCGATTCCTGAACTGAAGAAACGAAAATATTGCAGTGCAAATGGTTTTCAAGCAAGAAAATATTTTGTATTCGATTTCAATACTTCCCATTGATTGATGTTTTGTACTGCTGGCTCCCACTGACATTTTGTGACAGCTCGTTTCTGGCTTCACTTGACATTCACATTTTCCGAGTCTGTTTCTCCCTCCCAGATACAGATTATATATTTTATTTTCTTTTATATATGTATATCTTATTTCGTTTCTACCTATTTACCAGCTTGATTTCACTTTATGACTATCAAATCCAAATCGTATTTTTACTAAATAAAATATTATTGTATTATCTTCGATAATGTTGAATAAACTTCTGATATTCAGATGTTCTTATTTTTGATTTCCTGTTGGGATATTAATTCCCCTTTATTTTTATTTTATTTAACCATGTCACATAGTGACATATACGATGGTTAATTCATTTTTTTAATCGGTTTACAAGCAAACTCACAAACTAATTGATTACAGTTTGTGATTCGAAGAGTCAACTGGATATTTTGATGTTTAAATAGCGTCATATTAGAAAAAAAAATAATAATGTATGCAATTCGACTAAACTACCAGTAAAATTTTTGAGTTAAAACTGAACAAAGATTAACGGAGTTGAAAAAAAATCAAGTAACCAGATAATGATTTTCGTAATCTCAGGTATAACACAATATAATCCTAGGGAAATGTGATTGTTACTTCATCAAGAAAATAATCAGCCGACTGCAGATTTGCCTTTCACTACTGGAACTTATTTTTTGTATTTTCAGACTTGTAGAAATAATACAAAACACTTAAATATCAAGGTTGCTGGTTTTAGATTTTTTAAATAAAGTCACTTCTCCACAACTCTATGTCCACTAACTCGATATCAAAATATTGAACCATAGTAAACATGAACTTCATGGCTACTATGGTACCGATTTTATATGAAATTGTTATTCTATAACTTAATAATTCTATAACTCAATGGTCCCTTCATTATCGAGTTGTTGAGAGTCACTGTAGGCAAATTCTTTAGAAAGCATCTTTTGTCTTTTTTCAAGCTCCTAACCTTTGAAGAAACTCTTTCTGAATTATGTATGAACGCAATGAAGATTTACGTAGATCCGCACTATGACATAATAAAGAAATTATACAGATTTTTGTCAGCCAGATACAGGTTAAAATGTTTTTTTTGCGATGAAAATACAGATTAAATTTGAAAAAATGTGGCAACACTGCTTTTTTGGAAATAGGCAGTTTGAAGGACGCCTGAAATACTTTTGCGGCAACGGCGTTAATGGGGTGTTTAGATCCGTGCGGATTTGCTAGCGCTTGTGTACTCGCCAGCTAGCACGAATTTCAGTTGCTCCTGAAATCTCATGCTGGTAGACGCTGATGATGCCCTGTTTACATTATGCTAGTGAGCTGTTTTGCTAGCAGCTAGCTCATTAGCGCTAGTAAAATAGCATAAGTGTAAACACCTCATAAAGCTTTAAATGGAAGAGTGGGCACTGACGATATTGATGAGACAACACTTGCCATTACATAAATGGTCGTGAAAATGCTCAGACCAAGTTCGAAGTTAGTTTCGTTGGATAACACTAAACTTGCAGAACTGGAACCTATGGATGTCACGAAACGAAGGGTGAGTTGTTCTCGAACACTTTTGAATCGTTACAAGCTGTTAATTGAATTTGTTACAGGGCAATTTTAGAGAGCCAACGTTTGATGGTACCAAATCGAAGGGAGCGTAAAATACTTCTGCATTTGGCGATATGCTTTCGACGTACAGTAGTGTAGAATAATGGACATATTATGCATTTTTTCCGAATACCTAGCTCCTAATTTTCGTTTTTCATGTAGGATTACGTATTTCGGCAACATATTGGGGGTACAATTTCAAAAAAACCAAAATCGTCCGCGTTACGAAAAGTGGTCAGGTTTTAACCACTTATAACTCTGTCAATAGTGGATCAATTTTAATTCTAACCAAGCCAATCGATTGGTAGTTTTTCTACAAAGCTGCGAAAATGAATACTTTATCAATTTTCAATAGGTCACTATTGAAAATTACACAAATATCCAACTGTTGCACTGGTGATTAACTGATTGCCTGCGAAAAGTGGTTTCCCTGACATAGTTGCCAAATATTGATACCGAGCACGTAATCCTACGTCATATATCCGGCCAAGTCTAGGATACAACCTCTTACTTTTTGCTACGCTGCAGTTCCAAAAGTATAGGGTCATACAATTCAGATGTTTGGCGTGCAAGTAATGATTTTGATCTTTTCACTTCCGTTTTTAAAAACCTGAATCGAGCTTTTAACTTTGATCCTTTTTTTTTTCCTTGGTTTGTTTTCCGTACTGAGCACCTATGCTACCGACGCTAGGAAGGCAGCTCCCACACCTGGACCCTACCTATCGACCCATCAACTCATTAACCGGGGACCAACGGCTTTACTTCCCTTACGAAGGAAGGCTCCAATCTTCACTTCTCCGGCTACTTCTATTTCATCAGCCGAATGAAGAATGTCACCGCTGTTTAGTTGAGGAACTTCCGGTTGTCGTGCTGTATCGACGTTGTTGAAAAATTGCATTTCTCCGTTTCCTTCGCCAATTTTGCCGAGATTTGATATAGCAGGAAATAGAGATGGACGGGCATGCAAGAACAATCTAGAATAGTAAAGCGTGAAGCATTAGCATCATTGTTTAGAATTAAACTCCGTGCTGAGATTCGTCATTGTTATTGACAGACTTTCACACGATATTGACAAAATTGTTATTCACATAGTCACTGATACACTTGATCCTCAAGGAAACCTTTGTCAAAATCTCGTTTATTTTTGGTAACAAAAAGTGTAATTTCGTGCATTCTGAGTCACATTATTGTTATCCCAGCAACTCAGGACGTAGATGCTTGTTCACTTTTACGGCTCCAAGTAATGTTTTGCTCAAGTCATTTAATTTCTTCTCAAATTTAATTAATAAAGGAATCTGCTCATGTTCGTCACTGACAGCATTGACACTGACAATTGATATGGTTTGCCTTGACGATGACTGTTAGCTCAAATGAGTGAACAAAGCTGAATTTTGAGTATCGCCGTGTATTGTAATTTTTGCGGCACTGATTCTAACATTGGGATTGGGATCGTAAAGATCGGAATAGCGAAAGTGTTTTAAGCAAATCAAGCTATTTTTTTTTTAAATCCACGGATTCCGGTGAATTCGATCCAACTTTGGACGACTCTGAAAATGTTGATTTTGTTTTTTTTTTCCAGCCTAAATATTTATCTCTAGAATCTACCAGCCCACAGCAAAAATTTTGAAAAACGATGTTGATGACACACCATACTTCGAACTAGAATATCCCGGTACAGCGCATGCTGATCGTCGCATCTTTGCAATTTTGCACCGATTTCCACAAAAAAAAGTGGAAAACAAAATCCACAAGAAAATCGCGATTAGCGGCATTTTGTGTTTGCTCGTGCTATGTTGTGTTTGGCAGTGTTGGTAAAATATCAAAAGATCAAATCTCACCAATGAGAATAATCTCATTTGAGTATTGTAAACAAAAATCAACAAGCAGACAATATCGGATGATATTAAAAGCTGTGATACGGTTGCTCTGATATCATGCTAACAAAACTCACCAGCTACAATTCTCACCAAACTGTGGTGAGTTTGAGCTTCAAGATTTTTTATGTACACCCGAACACGAACCGAAACTTCCATCACTGCTGGTAGCAGTAACTTCGTGTCTGTCTTCTGTGAAGAGTAAAGAGAGATAGCAAGCTATGCTTTCTCTTTATAAGAATACGATGTGCTACGGAATCATTGTGGTGGTAAGTCAACTCGTAGCTACAATTTTACATGTTCTGAATTGTCTCGCAATATCAAAAGAGCTTGTTATATCAATATCATGCTTATTATTCCAGTATCTCGCGTGATATTGGGAGCCCTTGAGAGCGAAAAAAAATCATTTGAGTGAGGATTATGCCATCACTGGTGTTTGGTTTGCTTCTGATTTCCCATGTCATTTTGACAGATTGTGTGTCATTTGGCATCATAAATTAACAGTATAGTAGTAGCCTTTTATGAGGGGCCTCATAACCTAGTCAGTAAAGACATGGTATTATCAAGCCGTAGGTGGCGGGTTCGATTCCCGGTCCGGTCGAGGGAACCTTTCGGGCTGGAAATTTTCTCGACTTCCCTGGGCATAGAGTATCATTGTGCTTGCCACACAATATACAAATTCATGCATTGGTATTGGCTTCGAAAGCTCTCAATTAATAACTGTGGAAGTGCATTTAGAACAATAAGTTGAGAGCACGCAATAAGCTAATATGCACTAAGCAATAAGCTTTAAAAGCGAATAAGAAGAAGAAGAAGTAGCCTTTTTCACCACGGAGGCGCTAAATGTGTTCGCCAGCAAAAACGTAAAAGTGGATCATATTGTTAATGGGGTATATTTGATATTAGCCTGAAGTCAAACCACATCGGATTGTTCAATTCTATGGAGACGCATGGTCATCACAGCAAAGTAAACTGATTCGGTGGCATGCGCTTATTTCATAAAAAAAAAACGTGAGCAATCCAACGTCTTTCGTTTCAGTCTCAAATCCCTTTAGGCATTGGGCGGAAATTCATAAAATCTCTCGCGCTTCCGGCTTGGAATAGACCGGTGCACAGTGGTCCAGATTTGTTAAAAGCTCGTCAAAAGTAATTATCCCGCAAATATTGCATTTTATACCGCCTTCGAGTATCTTTCTGGACGCCTCTGCTTTGGACATTGACTTTCATCCAAAAGAAGAGGATGATGAAGGTTTAAAAGTCGCGCCAATGATTCAAATTTTGTAGGGAGATTTCGGTGAATTAGTATGGGAAATTATTGATTTTCACTTACATTGCTCTGACGTTGATTGTGTAGTTGTTCAACGTTGAAAAAAAATATATGTGGTTACCATGACAATGATCAACAGTTCTGTTGTTATTGTGATTAAATTGGCGTTGTTGCACTTATTAATCTGTCAATCTTCCCGATTTTGTCATTTTTTCGCATTTCCATATTTCTTGATATGCTGTACAACTGATCGTAACAAGAATAAGCTTATTGGCAATTGCAATAGCAACAACATATTTTTTTTTTTTCAACATTGGACAATCATAAGCAAAGTTAGAGTGTTTTTTTTTATTCTTCCATAGTAATTCACATACAGATTTCAAATTATTGGTGCGATCTAAATCTTCATCAATTTTTACCAATTTTTGAGCAGGTTTATATTTTGGGGTTTCAATAAATTAAGCATTTCTAGTGATTCTGGTGAAAACACATTCTAATTGTTTTTAAAAACACGTAAATAAGCACTGTTGGTCATATTAAAGCATCGCGCGTATTATCCACCTTATCCTAAATCGTAATTAAGTGGCAACATTTGTAATAACTTACCTATTTTGCGATATAGTGTGATATGATATTAAGGAAATTAAAGTGTATTGATGTACACTGAAGTCTTTTTTTACACGGTTTTTTTTTACGCGGTTTTTTTTTACACGGTTTTTTTTACACGGGTTTCCACGATTTACACGGTACGTTTTTAACGATTTCTCGACAACGATACCACCTATCGACTTGATTCCAATCACATTATCCGTTTCAAGCTTTTTGTAATCGAATGGCATACTTAAAAAAAAAATCACAATTTTTGGTGCAAATACAGAAATTTTTAAAATATGTCTATATGGACCATATCATGCTTTAATTACAAATGGCATCAAAATCCGATTTTTTAAAAACATTTAAGCATGCGAAAAATCAAATTCTCGTAGGTTTTTTTTACACGGTTTTTTTTTACACGGACCGTATACTTGCATCGCGCATCATCTTTTTGCAGAAATTCTTCAGAATCGCCATCAATCTTCTTCTTATCTACTCAGCGTATGTGCAGCTAGTGACAGCAAAACACAATTTTTCGTAGACACTGGCGTGCACAGGATGGGGCAAGGTGGGGGCAATTGCCCCTCCTTTTATAAATATTTTTTTTTTCACATTTGATTTGAAGGTAAAATAACTTCATTGCATAAAATAAGGGCACTGAAAACCTTTTATTGCGTCAATAACTTTGAGATGGTGCCTGAAAATTGCACCACAAAGGTGCATGAAATGACAAACTTGAATGAAATTTTTTGGTCAAAAAATTGCACCACAGTGGTGCATAAAAAAAAATTCTGGTGTATTTTTTTTTTCAAGGTTTGGTAAATTTCACGTAGAAAAAAATCACCTTCGTTATGGTAAATCAAAGCAAAAGCTTTTTATTGAATATTTCTGATGTAAACATATCATCTAATGGCTCATCAAAATGAAAATTTAAAAAAAATGAATCACGCTCAAAACTTGGAGGTACACATTTAACTAACAATTTCTGGTGGAAAATTCGCTACACTGCAGTGCACTGTGGTGAGCGTAGAAACAAGGTTTATTCATTTTTCTGGTGCATAATTTGCATCGTTCTGATGAATGCAAGCGTCATTAAAAATTTAGGGTTGGAAAATTTGCAGCATTCTGGTGCATGAAGAGGCAAAGCCTGAAAATTGCACCTTAAAGGTGCATGGTAAAACAAACTTCACTGAAAATTTTTGGTGCACCGTTCTGGTGAATGGAGGAGTATGCTTTATTGAAAATTTCTGGTGCGAAATTTGCATCGCTCTGATAAATGAAATGAACGGAAAATTTCTGGTGGAAAACTTGCACAGGTCTGGTAAATGAAGGCACAAGCTTTATTTAAAATTGAGCTATATTGAAAATTTTTGGTGGAAAATCTGCACCGCTCTAGTAAACGGATGGGCAAGCTTTTCGGAAAAATTTTGGTCTTAAATTTGCATCCTTCTGCTGAATAGAAAAACAAACTTTGATAACAATTTCTGGTGTAAAATTTGCACCATTCTGATAATTGGAGAGAAGCTGCATTACTGTAAATTTATGATGAAAAATCTGAAAATAGGGGCAAGCTTTATTTGGTGGAAAACCTGCAACATTCTGATGGAAGGAGAAGCAAGCTATATTGAAAATGTCTGGTGAAAAATGGAAAAAGGAAATCTGCACTTATCAGAAGATTGGAGAATCAATTTTTGTTTAACATAAACGGTTGAAAATTTGAATTGTTCTGATCAATTGAAATTTTCTGGTGTAACATTTACTGGGGGCAAGTTTGTATTGAAAATTTCTGGTGTAAGATTTACAACAATCTGCTGCATGGAGAAGCAAGCTGAATTGAAAATTCCTGATGTAGAAAAACTACAACGTTTTGGTGAATGGGCGGACAACTTAAACTTGACTTCCGAGAAGAACCTAAAGGATATTGAATTCTGAGGACAGTTCTTAAAGAATCCTGCAGATAGTTCCAAGATAAGAATACCGAGAGGATCAAATTTTGAATGAACTTCCAAAGGGATGTTGAGAAAAATTTCAAGGGAATTCCGAGGATAATTTCAAGCTCATTCTAGGAAAAATTTCTGGAGAAAGCAGAGGAAATTTTTCTGAAACATCAGGGGAATTTCAGTTCCAAGGTGTTCTGAGAATTTTTTTTTTTACAAATCATCCGAAAAGAACCTCAAGGATAATGAATTCTTATGACAGTTCCAAAATATTTCTGGGGAGAATTTAAAGAAAATTCTGCGGATAATTTTAGTGCATCTTGCAGATAATTTCGAAAAGAATACCGGGAAAATCAAATTTTGAGTGAAATTCCAAAGGGATTTTAAATAAAATTTCAAGCAAATTCCGAGGTTAATTCTAGCTCATTCAGTTTCAAGGTATTCTGAAAAAAAAAATTATGAAGAGTTTTAAATATAATTCCAGTGGACTTCTGAGAAGAATTTCAAAAGAGCTCTTAGGAGAGTTCTAAAAAAAATCCGAGAAGAACCTCAAGGATATTGAATTCTGAAGACAGTTCCAAAGGATTCCTGGGGAGTATTCCAAGAAAATTCTGCGTATAATTTCAAGTGAATCCTGCAGAAAGTTGCAAGATAATTCCGAAAAGAATACCGAGAAAATTAAATTTTGAGTGAAATTACAAAGGGATTTTGAGGAAAATTTCAAGGGAGTACCGATAATTTCTAGCTCATTCCGGAAATATTTTTTTTTTGAGGAAATTCTTCTGAAACTCTAAGGGAATTTCAGTTCCACGGTGTTCTGAGTAAAAGTGTAGAAAAGATCTAAAAATAATTCCAGAGGACTTCTGAGAAGAATTTCAAAGGAGCTCATATAGTTAAAAAAAAACTCGAAAAGAACCTCAAGGAATTCTGAGGATGCACTTTTTTGCAACTGTACAAAGTTTAAAGACAGCTTTGAGATTCCCTAATTGAAAAGTGGGTATTAGTTTGCCATTGAACCTTGGTCTATTGTTGTCTTTCTAAAAATTAATCTAAGAATCTTCTCTGAAAATTTCAAGTCATTTGTTACCGTGGCTGAAAAGTTACAGCTGTTTATGTGCGTTGCAATAAATTCTTATATCATCTTTAAAACCTGCTGAATGTTCGGCATAATTTTCTGTCACCCCGACTGGCGGTACTTTGGGACGGATCATCATCGACATCGTCAATGGGATTAAATTGCCAATGTCCATTGGCTGTCTAAAAGCAGTTTGCCATTGAAGAAGATGAACCACCACCGGAGCAAAAAACATAAAATTAGCTAAATTAACCAGTAGGGAAACAGTGGTGGGTGGACAGAACCATCTCCCATGCACTTTGGGGTACTCCCCATCCTCAGATTAAATGTAACATAGAAAAAAAATTGCCCCTCCTTAACAAGAATTCTGTGCACGCTAGTGATCGTAGATAGAGTCGTATTAAACAATTTTGCAGAACATTTCAAACCAGTAGATGTTTATAATTATAAAGTAAAAACTTCTATTAAGGGCTTTTCTACAAAAAAAAACGTTCTATATGTCAATGACTAAGAAAAAAGACACCTAGTGTCTTCAGTAAAGTAGCTTGTTCAGATATTTTTTATAACTTCGTCTAAGAAACTGCTCTTGAATATGATATGTTCGAAAAAAATCGATTCTCATTTCATTGATCTGTCAATGAAATAATAAGGGGCTTTTCATGTCCAGAAACTTACCCGAAGACACCAGTTGACTAAAACGCAATATTCGCGAGATAATTACTTTTGACCAGCTTTTTACAGTTCTGGACCACTGTGCGGTAGGTAGGGTAAAACAGTCCATAATGCACCCCTGGGATCAAATGACCCCGCGCGGTTTTTCTGTACCAGAATGCCAGTACCAGTACTGAACTAGCAATGCTGCTCGGTATATTCACGAATTGACAATCGGAAAGCTATGAAAAAGAGCGGTTTTACGATTTTACCCCAGAGTTGCGTTTTAGACCATCCTTCCCTAAAATGTAGGAAAAGAATGAAGGAATTTTAGAAATAGGGTCACATCCACCAACAGCCACCGGTCGATTCCAATTGCCGGCTAAAGACCTCTGGAAAAGGGTTGCGATAGTGTGGGTTGGCCACCGGATCAGAGATATTGAAGCGGTTTATTTGCTGAGTCGAGCTCCAAAGGATAAATTTTGCACTCGAATTTGGCAGAATTTATTGGCTTCCAGCGGGGGACGATTTGCTTTCCGATTGTGTGATTGGGATCGATGGCCAAGCCAGGCGGGATGCGTTCATTTTTTCTCTCCATTAGTGCTGGCTTAGTGGTTGTCTGAAGTTTGGAAAACCGGGTACCAGTACCTTCTCGGTAGGTAGCGGTTTGGTTGAGAGCGTAATAGGCGGTAAACTGTCCAATCCTAATTGAATGATCTGGTTTCCGTTTTCGGAAGAACTCATGTGTGCGGAGAGGGATTTTGTGTGCTTTATCAGGGTACGGTGGATTTGTTTTGAAAAAAAAACTTCATTCTTGATGCTCTTCGAAGCTGGGTTGCTGACGAGATTTACTTTAAGTTGTTCATTACATGCGTGTTTAATCCAGGAAAATGCGAAGTCCTTTTAGCACAATAATAAAGGACCACTTAATTCCACACGGTGACTTACAGCACCGTGCAGCACAATCGGCTTGCTCCCCCGTTCGTCCTTCGTCGAAAACGACAACACTAAAAGCAAATACCAATCATTAAATGCACAGCCGGGATTTGCCATTAAGTGCCCAAAAGAGACGTTGAGTAGCAGTATGGGTAGCTACAACACGGAAAACACGACTCATTGCTCCTGTACAACGTTACCGGTAATCCTACTGTTGCTCCTTGTTCTCGCACTCACCCAGAGCTCGCTACGTGAATGAACGATGCCTTTCTTTCTTTCCAGAAAACGATTATGTACTTCCCGTATACTGTCGGACTGTTACGATGTACGTGGCGGTGGTGATGATGCTACTGGTTGCTCGTCTCATGACATGACCCCTTAATGGAATTGCCGTGGTGCAGGCGCTGCCTGCTGCTGCTACTAGATTCGGAGCCCTAAAACTACTCATGACCTCCTCTTGCTCGTTCTCGCTCTCTTCCCATTCTCCCCTGCTGGGGTGATAATGGAGCGACACTTCTTGGCACTATTTGGAACAGCACTTCCTCTCCAGCTGAGGAAACGATGCAGCCTACACGTAATAGTCTAGTGGTATGCAACTCTGCTCTATATTCGTCTAGTCTACAGCCGGGCCGAAATAATCACCGACAATTCGAACTAACACTGAATAAGGCACACACCCTGGTCCTCTTTCGGGAAGTGGGCTTTGAATGAAAATGGCAATTTACGGAATGTGTGTGGAAGGTTTTGCATCAGGGCAGCAGAAGTAGATAATGGTCGGATTCTGGAATGGAGTGGACTACGTGACTGATGGGAACGAGGTAGACAGTTCGATTGGTGAGTGGGATGTGTTGTGTGGGACGAACAGAGTTTAAAAATTAGCAAATGTGTAAGTGCACTGAAATCCATTAAAATAAACCCTAGCCTTATAGCAGTGGGGAGAACGCCATGTTGGCTTCACAATTCGTACCAAACACTAGCAAACTCAGTGGTAGAAAAAGGAAAATTTTACGCTCTAACTGCCCAGTTTCATTGGAAAATGTATCTTTCTGTCGGTCTCGCTTCACATGCATTTGCATCTCCTCGCCAATCGTCATTCATGCAACCCTTCCAGGTAATTTTCTTTACTGCCAACGGTCAGGATTGCCTCTAAACTTGGTCATCATGTTCACAGACATGTGCAATGTCTGGTCATTCTGCTTGCACAATGTACGTCAAGAATGCCACCACTTCTTTGTATAGGACGGTCTGCATTAGACTGTCCCATCTTTTCGCAACGTTCTCAGATTTTTGAGCATGAGCATGAGCATGATTGACCGCCAACGGTAATTACACAGAGAACCATTAGACGATGCTTGGGACTAGCAATCATCCTCAATGTGTAAAAACTGGTGATCTCAAACTAGGCAATACCAGCGCCGGCCGCGCCCGAATACCGGTCAAGAAAGGAAGGGGTGTGTTGACGTGACACTCGCTTTGATGAAAGCCGAGAACACCTCTGCACTTCCACGAGGAATCACTGGGATATTGGGTAATAGCGTTGGGTTTGCAGCAGGGTTCGTTTTGGTAAACGATATGCTGAATTGATTTCCTAACCATCATATAACGCGAAAGAGCTTGGGATTGAACTCACGTTCTTCTGCTCAGTAAGTAAAAACGTTTGCCACTAGGCAGACGAGCTCCTTTTTAATCATCGAGTTGTTGTTATTACCATGTAGTCATGTTAACAAATAAAACGGTTGACGAATCTTGAATGTGGATGGGCTTGAGATTAGACTCATGATGTTCTGCTCAGTAAGCAAAACCGGTTGCTCTAAGGCCACCGAGCCCCTCATATCACATTATAGCGTTACTCAAGTTTTTATAACTATTCAAACCCGGCACCGACGACAACGAAAAGTTTTACAAAATACACGATAAACAAGCGATCTTTTAATATGAAAGGACCTGGGACCGCGTTTTTCTCCTCAGTAAGCAAGCCACTGCAACCGACAATCTTTGAAATCCTAAAACTAAAAGCTACGAAAGAGTACTTAGGCCTTCATTAAGATCCACTTTCACCACGCGACGTTCAATGTTTCGATTTTCTCTTTACGCATGGTTCAGGCAATCATAACAAGCTATGACCGTTAAATAAGCTATTCAAATGAAATTACGTTCTCGAATTTCACTTAGAATGTAATGAACAACAGAAATACGCAATAATTCATATTTTCAGCGGTTGATATTTAATTTTATATATACTAACGACACTGCCTACGACTACGACGGCGATTACGACAGCGACTATGACGTTCGCCTACGACAACGACAACAGCGAATCTGCAACTTACCATTTGTCTAGGATAAACACCCTTGCCCGGCACCTCCACTGGTTCCTCATGTCCGCTATCTGTCACTGTTTGCAGAATATCTAATACCAATTACCTTTGTTGAAATACTTCCTGTATTGCCATGGTAATCTGGGAGGAGGTTCGCATCTAGTGCTCTCCCCAGGAACCGTTCACGGCCACCAGCCAACGCCCATCCAGTCTTGGGCGTATCCAGCGAGACATCCCTCAGCCTACTCACAATCTCCAACACTCGATGCAAATCGCAGGCACACTTACGCTAGTTACAAAAAAAACACACCCGTGCAAAGAAACGGATCCAATAAACGTCACTCTCGAGAAACCACACCCGTCGTCGTTGAACGGCAAAAAAAAAGGAATCGGTGGGCAATTTTGTGATACGGATTTCCAAAATCAAACGGGAATGTACGAATTTCATCACACCCAACTGCGAAGCACGTTCAGAAGCACTTATGGTACACTTTCGTTCGAAAACACTTAATTTTTTCAAAAATAGTTGCGAGTGAACCAACGTCATCACCGCGTAAATAAACTAAAATTAAAATTATCACTCAAATGTTGACTTTATAATGTGTAACACACGGGTTATCAACAAGACATTTCACGCATAAGTTTTTGTATCCTTTCAAGGAAGAACATTGGTAATAATGTAGATGAATAGGATCAAAGCAATTGATTTTTGGGTATTGATAAATTCCGGATAAACCATCAAGCGGAATACCACAAACGTAACAGTTCTTATGAAAAAAAAAGTTCTGTTTTCAATACTTCCTCCCTATCCAAATATAACTCAGTTTTCTCAACAATTGTGCGTGCTTCAAATCTAACTAGACGTATGGATTCAGGAAGGTCTATTTACAAAATCCAAGCGTAATATTCAAAGAAAGAAGCCAAAATTCATCTTGGCTGAACATAAAAACCAAATTTTAACAAAAAAATACGTAGTTTTGCCAATTTAGACCGCAAGTTTTCCTCGGAATAGCTTCAAAAAAATTACTCATTCTATGAGTGACCTACGTTTTCGCGAATTTGAGTAACCTGAACTCAAATATGATTAACTCTTACTCAATTTTGAGCATTTTCATTGGCCGTGCATGCGGAATGTGTTTAGAAAAGTATGTCAAGTGCTTGTTAAAATTACAGGGGCTGGGGTCATATGGCAAAGTGTTACAACCCTTTTATTAAGTACAAGAAAAGTACGTATGTAGGGGTGGATATTTAGTATATAAAAGCAATCTGTTGCATTACGTAATAGCCACTGCTTACTGCAAAACTCTATTTTTGCAAATGCTGCTATTTTCATGAATGAAGATTGTTTTATCCACATTTTAGGGTGGATACGTCGTGCAGATACGGTCAGTCCAGCTATGTTGAAAGCTCTTTCACTAGGCGTGCTGGTGGCGGGCACACACAATACCTTGATGCAAACCAAGGGTACCAACCAAGGATACTTACTTACACCACCGGAGGTGCAAAGGGCCAACGTGAAAGACTTCCATCCTGGGCGGCTGCTCGCTTTTGTCTTGACCTGGGCCCAGGTCAGATTTCTATCGACTTGCTTTATTTCCTTGTTGAGGCTCCACCGCCATGAGCCCTGGGTCTGCCTCTGCTGCGATGTCCTGGTGGATTCCAATCCAGTGCTTGCTTTCAGATTTCGTGTCCGCCCCGTCGCAGTTTGTGGCCGACCCACCTCCACTTTCGGTCTCGAATTTCTGTTGCTATCGGCTTCAGATGACATCGAGGATGGAGCTCGCTACCGTGAAGTTGGAAGGGTTACCCGTGTTGGCATCCAACGATTTAGTCTTGTTGACGTTGATGGTGAGACCTGCCGCAGAGGAGCGTTCGCCTAGGTCATTGAGCTTACTCTGCATATCAAAGCGCTATTGTGATAGTAGAGCAACATCATCAGCCAAATCGAAGTCGTTGAGATGCTCCATGATGATAGGCTGCCAAAGCAGCCCTCGGTTCGATACACGGTCAATTGCACTCACCATGATCTCGTCGATTACTATGAGGAACAGTAGCGGTGATAGTATACATCCTTCCCAAGTAACATTTAACGTTTTATGAAATACTACAAGGCTACTATAAAACAACATTCATAAAACCCTGGTCAAGACAGATTTGTCTTTATTTCATCCACCAAAACCTCATTAAGTCTATAATTTAGTTGGCCCACCCCGAAAAAGGTTTTGAAGGGCATATTTTTGAGGCACTTCAAGATTGATTTGCTGCAAAAAGGTTATACTGCAGAAGCATTGAAAACCATTTAAATCCTTATTAAAACTACAATAAAAGCCATTTGGCATCAATATTTGTGTCATTGCCTTTGATGCTTGCTAACCGCACTGAAAATAAAGCATTAATCAAGATAAGATGCATAAATATCATCAGATCCTGCCAAATTCATTGTTCAAAAATCAATCTTTCAAAAATCTTCTTAAATTTCCTCATCTAATGCGAAAGAATTACCAAAATTATCAAAGTAGTTCTCATTTTGTGGTCTTTTTTTGGGAGATAGATTAAATCTAATGTGAAATATGCTTCAAAAGATCGAAAAAATAGGTCCGCCTTCGGAAATCGTTGATTTTACTTATTATTTTTAATTTAGGAAACAACGTTTAGTTAGAGTTGGTTGGAAATGCTAACATGAAGCTTTAGTGTGATAATTTATTAGCTAGAGAATGATCTTTAGAAGAGGGTAGGTGGATAGTTCCGTTAGAGTACGGCAGTATAAAATTGAATAGAAGTTGAAAATGGGCGAAGGGCCATTAATGCGACAGTTTTTAAAGCTAGACGCACATATTTTGCCTAACCCGTACGATGTACGCGGAGACTTGAAGTATGTCGCATTAATGGCCCTTCGCTCATTTTCAACTTCTATTCAATTTTCATACTGCCGTACTCTAACGAAACTATCCACCTACCCTCTTCTAAAGATCATTCTCTAGCTAATAAATTATCACACTAAAGCTGCATGTTAACATTTCCAACCAACTCCAATTATTTGAGTTATTTATTAAGTTTAGTTGAAGCATTACATTTATCGTTTTCAAATTAGAAATTAGAACCTACCTCATCCAACTTCGGCTTGTTTTATAACCGTGCCATCAGACAAACGGGATGCTCAAAATCACAGATACCGCTAAAATTTCAGCGTTAACAAGCAAATCGTTTTCCTCCGCTTTCAAAGTGGGGTCATTCGTGTGAAAATAAAAAGAACGGAGCCGAAATCCCGGCGAGATTTATTAGCCCCGATAGCTCCGTCGTCGCCGCCACTAGAAACAAATACAAACCGGCACAGTCAGATGGACGATGATAAGAAAATGAATAAAAAAAAAAGGAAGAAGAGAGTGCCTTCCTGAGGAATCGACGCGCGTACCTATAGCTACCAATGAAAGCACGTGGGCGTCAAAAAGTAAATTTCAACAAGCTGTATAGACAAACGGCTTCGACCAGCAGTTCGTTCTGAATCCAATTTCCAGGGATTATAGAGAGGCTGTTTGGCAGCGTTGCCGGCTTGTTGTATCCGAAAACAACATCACAACAAGGCATAGGGCAGAAGGCAGAGCACCGCTGAGGATTGAACGGAAGCAAGTTCAACTTTTCCGCCTCTGCCGAGCTAACTGGATTAGGTTGACCTTTAATTTTCATCTGGTTGTGATATTATTTACTGGCTGCAGTGCTGGGGTAGGATTAGTGCAAAGAATGACCAGCAACCCTCGCCATTAGCTCCCAGGAAGCGCAGGTCTTTTCCTTAAGCGGTGAATTTATGTAGCTTTTGATTTTGGCCGGGATTTGTTCCGGATGGGGCGAGACGGCACCGGGGACTTTTCGGTCGTCATTAATTTGGATTAATGTCCGTGCTGCGTAACGATAATGAGTGTTGATTATACTTTCTGATCCTTTCGACAATCGAATTACGCTCGCACAGCGAAAACTGCGCGAGAAACTCCTAAATGGAAACGATGTAGTAAATCATCACCTTTTCCGTTTTCTCTGGTTCTATTTTTGCAGCAACAACATCCAACACGATACCAACGATAGCGTTAACGACGTCGACGACGACGGCCACCGTGACGACAGTTCCATACCAACCAACGGTACGTCGAATGTCCGACCAGGATCGACCGCTGTTCGAGGCTCTGATAGCGGATGACAACTCGGAGAATCCCCAGCGGAGGCATGCCTGCACCGGACGGTTCCTGACGATGCATAAACGGCGCAGAAAGAAGCTCCACACCCGAAGCCTCGCACTGGATCCAGCCATCTTGGATGACATCCTACACGGCCAGGTGCAATGCATGCTGGACCGGGTCGGACATTGGCGCTTTAATGCTTTCACCCTGGAAACGGTCACTGGTGGTAAGTTTCATCGCCCGCATATGATCCCAAGTAAGTCTGAACTCATTCCCGATGTACTCTTCCAGGACGTTCACTGCCTGTCTTATGTGTTCATTTGTTCCATTGGTACGGCCTCTTGGACCACTTCAACCTAGACGTAGTTAGAGTATGGAAATTGTTTAGTTTAATCGAGGAAGGTTATCATAGTACGAACCCGTATCACAATTCAATTCACGCGACTGACGTAACACAAGCAATGCACTGTTTTTTGCAAGAGAAACGCATCCTGGAGAATCTGAGCCCACTGGAGATCATGGCATCGTTGATCGGTGCCGTTACGCACGACCTGGACCACCCGGGCGTGAATCAGCCGTTCTTGATTGCGACGTCCAACCACCTGGCGGCGCTCTACGAGAACACCTCGGTGCTAGAAAACCATCACTGGCGTTCGGCCGTCGGGTGTCTGCTAGAAAGTGGTGTCGCCGAACAGATACATGGTATCCGACCGGAACTGGAAAAGCAAATCAGCTCTCTAATCCTGGCGACGGACATCACCAGGCAGCATGAATTTATCAGCAAATTCCGCGAATACCTAACCCGGGATAGTTTGGATATGCGCGACAAAGAGCATAGACACTTTATCCTGCAAATCTCGCTCAAGTGTGCGGACATCTCGAATCCCTGCCGGCCATGGGATATTAGTAAAAAGTGGAGCCTGAAGGTTTGCGAGGAGTTCTTCCGCCAAGGAGATTACGAACGACAGCTCAATCTACCGGTAACTTCCCTCTGTGATCGACACTCCACGTCGGTGCCCAAGATTCAGACCGGCTTCTTTAAATTTGTCGTTACACCCCTGATGGACGAATGGCACCGTTTCCTGAAGACTGACCTATCCCACAACATGATGCATCATCTGAAATACAACCAAAACCAATGGGAAAGCAAACTGCAGGCAGAGATTAACGAAGAAACCCGAACCGAAATATCCGACGCTGAATTGCTAGACGACGACATCGACGATAACGATGACCAAGATGAACCGTTGCACGATCTGTCCGACAGTTCGGAAATTCTCATCCCAAGCGCCTCAAAGTTCGGACGGCGCAGTTCACTGCAAATCTCCGGATTCTGTGGAGCCCGCAGCGAGCGACGATTCTCCGTTCCCGTACATAGTATACCGAAGATAGTGCTTCCAGCACGAGACCACCGAGAAAGCAACCTCCCACCGGAATCAATCCAGGAAAGCGACGAACACAAGTTCGACAACGATTCGCTCTCGATCTTTTCATCGGACAGTGACAGTTTGCACCGAGGGGCTCGCGGTTCCTCCACCGGTAGCACAGCTGACCGCGAACGTCCTCTGAGTGCGGAGAATCTTCTTCCAGACTGCAGCATTGCGTCCATGACCGATGGTATCTGCGGCGATCGACTGAATCTAGTGCTTCACGGAGCCGTTAGCGTAGGAAACACCGCGAATCTTCTCACCGTTGGAACTTCCAAGCATCTAATCAGACAGCAAACCTTCCCACCGTTGCAACCGTACATCCGCACCCGTTACATGTCTTCGCAAGCGGAGCTCGGTGCCTGTCCGGAGGCATTACTCGAATCCAACTCCAGCAGTAGCTCTTCCAACCCGGAAACGAACAGCGAATCTCGTGGCATCCTAGTTACTAAGAAGGAAAGCACCAAGCGGGAAACGGATTCGTCCGCTACCGCCGAAAAGGCCAAAATCCCGAAGCTCTCTCTCGGCCAGAAGGAGAATCTCGACCCGTCAATGCTGAAACGAAGTCTCAGCCGGCGGAGAGGCTCCGCTCCGGTCACCGTTGCTCTACCACCGAAACCCGTCGAATCCGAACTGAGCGTATCGTTCGTCATTAAGACCTGCGACCTACGGCGAGGTTCCATGCCTGCCGAGTTCATCACTTCCATGCGTAAGACCCCTTTTTTTTCGATAACAAAATCATCCATTCTCAAAATGTATCTCCTCCCACAGACACCAGAGACCAACCGAACGGTGGCCAGCCGGAAGTGACGGCCACCGTGCCGAACAGCATTGGTCCGTCGTACAACATTCAGCGGCGGGGTTCCGTACCGTGTGATAGCACAAATAACGTTGTGATTCGGAACAGCTTTACCGGCAAACGGCGCAGTGCGAAAAAGGCCCTAAGGCGGCGGTCGTCCGGTGGAGCGGAGATTCTAAGCCCGATCCTATCGGAAGACGCCACCAGTTCCGGCAATGGTGCTAGTAGCAGTTCAACGTCGACGTCGTCGGCCTGGCAGCGATTCAAGCGACGATCCGATGCGGAGAATCTGCTATCCCGACGGCGGGGTTCGCTTCCGGTTGAGGTGCTCACCATTGGATATTCGGGTAAGTCCCCCCCCCCCCCATTTTTCATTCTATTTAACCTCACCGGGCATCAAATTCGTACTTGCTGTGCGTTCATACTTCTATATTTTTATAGCATACACATGTGGGATCTTCCCATTTCCTGTCAATCGGGAAAAAATCTACCCGTTAAAAAGAGCACGACGATAAAAAAAAAACGCTTTTCCGTGAACACACGCATATCCTGACTGTGGTGACTGAGAGTGAAATGTTTGACGAATGGAAAATGTTTATGAATCAATAAATTTCCCAGCACTCGTCATCGCCGCCATCGCGCTCGTCGTACCTACCGTGATGTAGCGAAGCGATTATTCATCCTGCTCTCCTCGGGCGGCGACTACTGTTCCCTGTATGGACGATTCCCGGGGAGCAGGAAATCGAATTTCAGTTTTTTTTTTGCGTTACATCTTTGGTGCTTGTGGTGAAGCGAGCATATTTTCATTCAGATTCAGTGTTGTCGTTTTTCCACACAGTAAAAGCATACTTAATGCGTTTGACTGCACGATATTTCTGGACGGCCGGAGGTCACCGGTTGATTAGTTTTCCTTTGCCAAAGTCCGGTATAAATTGGGATGACCTCCTTTCGTCAATGCTCCATGCTTTCCTTTTTTATGTCACATCACAATCACGTTTGAGCTGGCAGGGAATTGCTGTTGTGTATGCCGAGGATGCCGACGATACGATTTAATGTGCAAATTCCACAATTCTATTGACTCGGTGGAATGCTACGCAGAACAATAGTCTAATCACTGTTACGCTTCGATTAGCGCAGATACAGATCATTCGCTCAGTTTCCTAGTGAAACACCTTGATATGGCACAGGATTTCAAGTACGATACCTTGCCGAAGAGTTTAGGAAGTGGAAATCGTGTCAAGATTGCCTGGAGTAATTTCCCAGTCATACGCCCCATTTAATTCCGAGCCTCGGCAGAGTAATGACAATTAAACAATAACCGTACACTTGAGTGCATTTGCCGCTGATGTTAGCTTACTTTCTCAGGACGACCTTCAGGCCTTTCGACCCAAACGGAAGGAAGGAAATAGGTTTAAAATAGCGCGCTTCCTCGCAGCTCAGTCGGTCGTTCGCAACTGGGACCGACGACAATTGCACTCAATCACCGCCTCAATGGACCAGGTTTTCTGTCACTCTTGTTCTGGGGAGGACAACCGTCTTGGGATGGGGGGGACTGTGCAAGTGCTCATGAATTTGCGTACATTTTTTTTTATCGACCTTCTCTGTTGCGTTTTGGAGAGCTTTTCTCCATTGGTAACAAGTGCGGACAGATGAGTGGTGGGATTAAACTGGTCCTGTCCTGTATGCTTCTTGGAAGCACTTGGATTGGCAGTATCATGATTGGGTGTTGTGAAAGCAGAATCTAAATTGGTTGCATTTATTGCTTCTCCGAAGGGAAAATTGCCCATCAGCATGGAATGGTTTATTCTAAAAATAAAGGTGTAGTTGTGAATTGCTTCTTACATTACATAAAGTTCAGTCTTTTTAACCTAAAATTTATACGGTTTTTATTACCTGCATAGATTGCCTCCGGCCACCCCAAATCCTTGCGCCCTTATTTGTAATAAAAGAATGTAACGTTATTCTGGGTTATTCATGCATATATTGTTCATGCAAATGATTTGAACTAATGTGTAAATATGTATTATTACGTTCCCTTATGGATTTTCTGTGCACCTATCAAACACATACAACTTTTTGAAGATTAGTTTTTAAGCTAAGATCAAATATATTATATTAACAATATGATCCACTCTTTCGCTTAGCTGACGAACAAAATTTTTAGCGATGAAAGCACCTCTGTGGCCAAAAAGGCTACCAATGTATTTGTTTATCGTCACGAGAGGTAAACCAAATGAAAATTTGTTTAATATTTCAAATGAATGTATTTCAGCATATTATTTTATTTAATGAAAACAGTGACATGTCAGACAAATTTTAAAGTAATATACACAATGTAATTAATGAAAATAATGTGACTCTTACTTTTGTAATAAGTGCTATATTCGCACCCCTCGATTGTAATTGAATGGTTGTTGCTGACTTTTTTCAACGCTAGATGGTGCGTGAAGCAATATTTTGCGGGTCGCCATTGCAATATTTGGAAAAGGCATGAATGGATCATATTGTTAATATGGTATACTTGCCAGGATCCTACCTCGTTAAAGGTGAGGATTCAATACTAGGTTCAATACATAGTGCAGCAAATTAAAAAAAAAATACATGCTAAGGTAGCAAGTTTAATTAGAAACTTCACCGCTAGAGGCGCTTCAGTCAAGATTCCTATATTTAGTACGGTTAATAGGAACCGCACTATGGGAATCGACATTAACGAATACACGTACCATATGGGATTAGAGCTAATTGGAATCTATTATTGAAGGGTAATTTAAAAAGATAACTTCCTTGTGTCTTCTGAAAACTTATTTAAGATAGATGACCACCTTTTGGGGAAAATTTCGCATCCGGAAAGCCTCAAGTCTGGTAAACCGGAAGATCCGCAACATCGGTAAAACTGGTCAATTCATGAAACTGATCCTATAGCTCCGTGTTTTTTTGTCGAAATTACTCACAGACGTCTCGTCAAAATGAATTTGGACTTGTGACTGGAATGTGAACCCTGGGAATCACGGTATGGTCCACTGGAGATCCGTAACATCCGTAAAAGTGGTAATTTCATTAAACTTATCCTAGAGCTATGTGTTTTTTTAATCCGCCTATAGTAGTCTTATCAGAATTAATTCAGGACTGTGACCGGAATCTGAACCCTAGGGACCACGGGATGGTCCACCGAAAAATCTGGAACATCAATAAAAGTGGTGAATTAATTAAACTGATCCTAGAGAGATCCGTTTTTTTTTTCGTAACCATGCATTGACGTCTTATCAGAATGAATTCAGAGTTGTGACCAGAAAATGGACTTTGAAGACTACGGGATGGTCCACCGAAAGATCCGGAACATCCGTTAAAGTGGTCAACTCATGAAATTGATCCTAGAACTCCGTGTTTTTTTTAATTACTCATAGATGTCTTATCGGAATGAATTCGGAGTTGTGACCCGAATATGGATCCAGGGTACCACAAAATGGTCAACCGAAAGATCTGGAATATCCGTAGAGCACCGCGTTTTTTTTCCGAAACCATTCATAGACATCTTATCAGAATGAAGTCGTAGTTGTGACCGACTATGGACCCAGAGGACCACGGTATGGTCTACCGGAGGATCCAGAACATCCGTAAAAGTGATAAACTAATGAAACTGAACCTTGTGCTCCGCATATTTGTCAACACAACACGTGTATCACGTAATGGGCATCCGGAAGATCCTAAACATCCGTTAAAGGGATCAATTCACGAAAATGATCCTAGTGCTCCGTGGTTTTTTTTTTCAAAACCACTCATAGACGGCTTATCAGAATGAATTGTGAATCAAATATAAACCCAGAGGGCCACGTAATGGTCCAGCGGAAGATCTGAAACATCCGTAAAAGTGTTAAATTCACGAAACCGATCCTAGAGCTTCACTTTTTTCGAAACCACTCATAGACGGCTTGTCAGAATGAATTCGGAGTTGTGACCAGAATATAGACCCTGGGGTCCTCGGTTTGGCCCCACCGAAAGATCCGAAACATCCGTAAAAGTGGTCAACTTATGAAACTGATCCTAGACCTCTGCGGTTTTTTCGAAACCTCTCATAGACGTCTTATCAGAATGAATTCAACGTCATGACCGGAATATGAACTCTGGGGACTCCGTATTTTTTTAAACCACTCATAGACGTCTTATCAGAATGAATTCGGAGTTATCCCAAGTAACCAAAAGTTCTGATAAAAGGCTATTTATGGCTTAAGCAGCTTGGTTGAAGGTGGTCTATAGAATTCTAAGCAGCCTCATTTTTAAGCCGTTATAAGAACTTGAAAGTTCCGGTACCATAATCGAAGAGCATTCTAAGCAGCCTCTGGTGGGACTGGGACGGAACTTTTAGAAAATAAATTAAAAAAGATTTTTGTCCTTTACACCAATTCTATATTTAGTTCGCACTTTTATGAAATTTATTTCTGAAGGCAGGTATTAATGTGTATTTATTTTTCAGTATTAGTATCTACTACTTGGAGCTGTCTGAAGAATTAAACTCAGTCCTTCTGCGTGTGAGCCCCAGCACGAACCGCTACGTCATCTGACATATATAAATGTGAGCTGTTGTCCCGCCTACTGTTGGAGTTTTCAGTGCCATCTGACTGACTTGAATACGAAACACAACACCTTGATGAATTTTAAATTGGTGTTTGCCCGCATGCTGTTCCATCACACTTGTGGTGCAGCGGTTAACATGTCGAATACACGGGTTCCAGGAAATTACTTTTTATTTTTTTATGTTTGGATGGAATGTTGCATAAATATAAGAATTATGATTTATTCGGGCCATTGACCATTTCATATTTACGAACATTGATTTTTTTACTAATAAAGACTTGTGCGGATTGCTTAATGTGGCTTGAAAGTTCTGTCGGAACTTTATTTGAACTTTATGGAACTTTAAAGTTCCGTCAGAACTTTATTCGAACTTTATGAAACTTGAAAGTTCTGTCGGAACTTTATTTGAACTTTATGGAACATGAAGCTTCGGTCGGAACTTTATTTGAACTTTCTGGAACTTGGAAGTGATTTTAATCGTTGAATGCGGAACTTTTGGTTACTTGGGATGACTCGAATATGGACGAATATGGACGTAATGGTGCACCAGGCAATTCGGAACCAAATTTAAAGCAAAACAAAAAAACCAAAGTAACCAAAAATTCTGCTTTTTGTTTGAAGAAGTACCCATCACTCTAAAATTTATTTATTTACTTCGTTCACCCACGTAGACTAGTACATATTAGAATACAGTTTTGTTTTCTTAAATTTATTTATTTATTTCGTCAACTTTGGGCAAAAGGTTAAGAGTATAATTTTTTCTTCAATAAAAATTAAGCAGTGTCAGCTTTCCTATTTTTAATGAGTTATAATGCCTTATGGAGTAAAAATATTGTTTAAGTTTATGCCGAGACATTGTAAAGTCAATGGTTTCGCAGTATTGATTGTAAGAGGCCATCATGCGGTTTAATGGCCCATATTTTGCATAATTTGTGCGATGATGTGTTATGGCAAATAAATTTCGATTTCGGAGTTGCCGAGTAGGTGCATGGAAATTTAATTTTGATAAAAGTTCTGTGGAGTCAATGCGCTGCGAAACAATATCGTTTACAAATGAAACCATTGCATATTCACGACGCTCTTTTAATGTTTGTATGTTTATAAGCATGCAGCGTGCTTCATATGATGGAAGAGGAAATGATGTCCAACCTAATTTACGAAGAGCGTATAATAGAAATTGTTTTTAATACGGATTCTAATCTTTCTTCGTGCGTGATTGAAAAAGGAGACCATACAATGCTGCAATATTCCAGTATTGACCTCACATACGCGATATATAGGGTTTTAATTGTGCATGGGTCCTGAAAGTTATAGCAAATGCGCTTGATAAAGCCTAGCATGTTATTTGCCCTGTGAATAATTGTATTGTAATGGTCTATGAAAGTTAGTTTAGAGTCTAAGATAATTCCTTAATCCCTAACTCTTTCACATTTTTCTACATTTTGATTTCCTAGTGCAATTGAAATATTTGAAGTTGTTCTTTTTCTGCTAAATGATATTTAGTTACATTTTTTAACATTCAATTCTAGTAGACTTTTTTTGCACCATATGTAGAATATGTGTATTTCATTCCGGAATATATTGATGTCTTCTTCATTTCTTATTTCCAAAAAGAGCTTCATGTCGTCGGCATAAATAAGCAATTTAAGTTTTTTGAGAATGAAAGAAATGTCGTTTACGTATAGAATAAAAAGAAGAGGTCCCAAATGAGAGCCTTGGGGGACGCCTGAAGTGACTTGAATTGAACTTTCCGTTGAATTTAATTATTTGTTGGCGGTTAGTTAAATATGATTCAAGAGTACACGTTCTCAATGGATGAGTAACGGTTTTTAACGCTAAATTGAGTAGCTCCTACTTACAAAAATTAGGATATTCGAGTAACTGAAGAATACGTTACACGAGGATAGGCTGATGAATGTGGGTAACAGGTCCCAACTAACAATTTTCACAATGTAAACGCTTTACTCATTTCATTTAAACACCCCTTGTTTGTTATTGCCCAACATGCCATTTTACATATATGGTTCCCTAGTTTTGCATACGACTAACAATTGAAAAGGGCTTGCGAAAAAAAGGATACGCATCAATTGAAAAATATATATCTCGTGAACGATTTGTTTGATCGAGATAGTGTCTTTGAACAAGTTGCGGACAATTATTGTGCCTTCCAAGAAAAAAATATACTCTGTAAAAAATTATATATTTTTTACATAAAAAATCAAAATTATCAAGGAAAATTAAAATTACTCAAATTGCATATTTTTTCTTAAATTATTTTTTTATATTTATTTTGTAGTTAAGATAAAGTAATACCTACTGACACTGTGCATTTGCTGGGAAAATCATATACAAAAAAGTTATGAATCATTGAAAAAATAAGCATTTTCCAAAATACCACCTACAGTTATCGAATATCTTTAAAATAGTGTTAATATTAAAACGCATTAAATTTACAACAATAAAGCTCATAATGCTTAAATTGCCCAAAGTTGTTATTTTCGAGATACTCGTAGGTTAAAATTCACTTATCGCATATTTTAAGAAATTTTCGCCCTTTTGAGAAAAAAAATAATTAATTAGCTAAACTAGCATACACTTTTCCCATATCGTTTCTTACTCATAATTAATAATATCTTAACTCATGCGTATGATTGAAAAACTGTGAACAGCAAAGTTTAAGGAAATTAATTGGGCTTTTTGTTAAAAATACTTTCAAGATTGAACACTCACGAATAACATCTCAAAAGAGTGAAAATTTCTCAAATTATGCGACAAGTGAATTTTAACCAACGAGTATCTCGAAAATAACAATTTTGGGAAATTTAAGCATTATGAGCTTTTTTGTTATAAATCTAATGTGTTTTAATATTACCACTATTTTAAAGATATTCGATAAATAATTGGTAGTATTTTACCTTATTTTTTCAATAATTCATAACTTTTTTGTTTATGATTTGCCCAGCAAATGCACAGTGTCAGTAGGTATTACTTTATCTAAACTACAAAACAAAACAAAAAAAAAATATTAAAAAAAAATATGCAATTTGAGTAATTTTAATTTTCTTTTTTTTTGATAATTTTGATTTTTTTTTTGTAAAAATAATAATAATTTTTAACAGTGCATATTTTTTTCTTAGAATGCACAATACTTGTCCGCAACTTCTTCGAAAACACTATCTCGATTAAACAAATCGTTCACGAGATATATATTTTTCAATTGATGCGTATCATTTTTGCATAAGCCCTTTTCAAGTCGTGTGTGTGTGTGTTAGTCGTGTGCAAAACTAGGGAACCATATATGTAAAATGGCATGTTAGGCAATAACAAACAACTGTGCAAACTGCAAAGTTTCAACATAATCGTAGAAGGTCGATAAAAAAATTAAAAAAAAATCGACATTTGAAATGGAGCTGCACAGTTTGAAAAAGTAGTGTAAATTTCTGTTCAATATGATGCACATAAATGGAGCGTCACATATCATATACGTTTACATTATATATCATGTAAAGCTCTGACACATTTCATGCAATATAGCAAATATTGTATACAAAAGTCCATCTTTGTATACAACATTGTTTGCAAGTTGCTCGGATGCATAAATGAAATACAAGTCTACGTGAATGAATGTTTACATCACAATTAAAATTCAGAATTTTTATCGGTGTGCTTGTTGCTGTGTTTTGAGGTCAAATTAAGGTGATACGGCACGTCATGCAACAATGGCTGTCCCTAAAATCATTAAATAAACGTATTATGGTATGCGTACGAAAGACATCTTCCTACAAAACAGTAAATTACTAATTACATACCTTAAAAAATGGGCCTGAATTGTATGAATAAGATCTGGATACATATTTCAATACTTTGCCACCCAAATATTGCCAATTCATTCACTCATTGGTAATATTTACATTAAAAAGTACGATCAGCGGATTTTGCTCTGCTCAGGGCATGAAATTTCAACAACTGTTTTCACTAGCTTTCACTTCTCAGAACCACACTAAAAACAATTACGACACGTGCTTCTACAAGTACTTTCAAGTAAATTCACTTTTGAAGACGATATTCACTTAAATAATATCATTTGCATCGTTAAAAACGCGAGCCGCGAATAATTTTGCATGTTGAAACTGTTTTGATTACCTTTTTTCTACACACCGCATTACGAAGGTGTGTGTAAGAATCATCTATCATCGTATCCAGTGTTGTCGATTTAATTGAAACAAAGTGTGTAAAAACAATGTTTTTATTGCTTTTTAAGGTTCTTAAACTGTGTGCAATTTAGAAACCATCACTAAAAAATGTTTAAAACAATTTCTTATTTTGTTTCTCAAGGCAAAAAAATGATAGTCAATGATCCTAGAAATCTTCTATAGAAAACATATGTGTCGTTCTGGTTGCACTGCTCGAAGCCATCAGCTGATATGCAAAAGGCGGCAACGGATGATTCAAAAACAAAAACATACACTATAAGAAAAAATATCCAGCGGCCAGTTCATTTTTACCTACTTTTGACTTTGACTGGGTAGAAACGAATTGTCAGTTCCATACTAATTGAAAACAATCAAATGAAAACTCTTCGACCCACATTACCTACTTTTGGCCTCGCTTTTGGCTTCCTGCAATATAGTGCCGAGATTTGTGAAATTGAGTCATTTTGGGATCTTTTTTCTTACCGTGTACCTGGAGTTTTGAGCTCTGGAATCACTTTTGGACAGGTCGTAGGTAACCAAAGTGTGATGTTGAATCAATTAACTTCTATGATGACTTGACATGTTGGTCTTGGTGGCTAGGCGCAAAATTGTTTTCTGTATAGGAAGGGGTGTCCTGGGAGGTGGTAGGTCGATAATATTGGCAAATTGAATGAAAATGTAGTGATAGTTTCTGTTACACATTCGACCTAATAATAACGAACTCTAGCAGCTATGTTTACGGTAGTTGCGGTAGTGCATGATGTACACTCACACTACTACAGCATCAATGATAATCAATTCACTGACACATAGAAAGGAGAGAAAAAAAAGCAAAAAAAGCGTGACGTATCGTATCACCTTAAACAGATACAGACTGATCCACCTTTGTTTGTCTTGATTCATGCGCGCATGCATTGTGGGTAGGAATGCGTTTGCCGCTGGCTATAATTTATTTATTTTTTAAATCCTGGATTTGAGAAATTCAAATTTCAATATGGAGGAATTTTCAAAATTTTGGAATTAAGAGAAATCGAAAACTTTTCAGCATTGAAAATAATAAATTGAGCTTTGGAAAATTAGCAAGACTTTTGAATCTAGACAACCACTATGACTTCGAAGTCTGTTTAAGATTTTTGAGAATAATTCATAAGGTCTTTCAGGAGAATTTTAAAAGCATCTGATAGTTTTTAACATTTTTTTTAAAGTACCTGTGAATATTGCGTTACCTTAGCAATCTGAATTAATAACGAATTCTTAATTTCCCTAGGATTTCAGAATTTTAAGGTAATTCTGAAAATATTTTTTTTTACATATCTTTGCTAAAGAGACCAGGGCTGAAGGCTGAGGAATTTTGAAAATAGTTCACAGGGAAGTTTGAGGCAAATTCCTTGCGAAATGATATTTTGAAGATAATTCTGAGTAGAGTTATATTCATCTTTGTGGGTCGTGGTCGTGCGGCGTCACCCGTCGTTCAGACGTATTGTGAGGCCACTAAGTAAGGGTTCGATTCCTGTTCCAGCCGGTGGAACTTTTCGCAACCCGAAAATTTCCCTACTGGTCTACTGGGTGTGTTGTCCGTTGTCTACTGTTAAGTACTCAGTCTGAACAACCTCTGTTTAAAGACGGTGTCAATTGTCTTTTAAAAACTCTGATGACAATTGCGTGGAGATTTTGTTGACAAAGGAAATATAATTTGGAAGATAAATCATAGAAAAGTCTTAAGATCAAACATAAGGAACGTTGATGACAAATTCAGGAATTTGCTGGGAGTATTTGTAAGGAAATCTAGGAGGAATTCAATGAGTATGCTGCTGGGAATCTTGAGAATAATTTCAATGGAGTTTTGTCCAATGTTTACATGGAGATTAATTTTAATGAAATTTTAATAAATGTTAAAGAAATTATGCGAGAAGAACATCCAGCCATGTCTGGAAAACGTTCAAGGCCATTTTTACAAAGTACTTGAGTACTTAAGAAGTACTGAGGAGGATTTCAAAACAATTCTGACCTTACTGACAAAGAAGTTCCACAGCAAATTATCAGATAAGTCTGAGAAGCGTGTGACGGTCATTCTGAAGAGAGTACCAAAAAAAAAAAACTATTTATATTCTAACGGAATTTCATAAAGAAAAATGAACACAAAATTATGCGAATAATTACCAGTTTGAGGAAATTATGGAATTGTAGAGTGATTTTCAAGAGTTTACAAGAGATAATGCGTATCAATAGAGTTTTCTCAGAATTCCTAGTATGCTGCTGAAAAGAATGGATATCATCAAGATTATTTTATTGGAATTTAAAAAAAGAATTATGATGGAACTCTAGAGTTATTCAAAGGGAACTCTGAAAAAAGGACGAAGATATCCTGTGAAGAGTTCCAAGTAAATTCAGACTAACAAAAAATGAAATGATGTAGGACCCATAAAAATATAAATTCCAGAATTTAGAATCATTTCAAGATCCTGAGACTTCAAAAATGACGCTTCTGACTTTCATTTGAGTTGTATAATAAAATTATTCTTTGGCACAAAATTATTCGTAATGGTCATGCGAATAGTGGAGTTACCCGTAGTTTATTTATTTATTCTATAAATTCCATCTGACTTCAAGTCTAAATGAAATATGCGATGGGGAAAAGCCTTTTTGAGATAGCACATTTGACTTAAAAAGGCGTAAAAACCCCATATCTTTTCACAAAACAGTATGTGGTATATTAATTTATTTGATAAGGCTCAACCGAATTAACTTAACAGAGCCGAGGATTCATGGTCACTATACAATACATCTTAAAGCTATAGTCAAAAGGTACAACACAATAAACACTTTATCTTCCGCTATCCAAAAAGCCTCGTCCATCAGAACTGGAGTCGCTTCCAGTGGTTTCATTGTATGGCAAATTGTTGTACGCCAACGAGGGTCAGAGCGCGTCCATTGCAGCAATGGACGCAAAACGTGGTCAGCACTCACACACTCATCACGAAACGGTTGCTTTCCAAAGTCGACGACACATCGACCGAAAGAACTGCTGATGAAGAACAATGAGGAGGACCACACAATGGTTGCTGCCGAGTAAACAGACGATCGCGTAGCACACATCGAGAGTGGCCTGCTTTTGTCGACAGCCGAGTGAACACTGTGCACAAAACAGTACACATTAACGTTTTCACAAGGCAGATTATAAATAAAACATAAATAAGTTCTTAAAACGAATCAATCAATAAAACAATTTTCAGTTTGCAACTGCAAACAGGTCACTCGTCAAATGGCAGGAACCAATGTCGTGTAGATGATGGCGAATCAAACAAACCAAAAAACAACAGATAGCACATTCATTTTCCTAGTTAATGATTGGACAGATACTCACCAATTGCATTATTGTTCGATTCAATATCGTTGATTATAATTAAGTTGGCGTTGCAGAGTGGTGGCAGAACTATTGAAGTCAAATCTGCTGGCGATTTCGTTAAACCGAAGTCACATGAATCTGATTGGATCATGTCGTCCATAACGAGTGTGACGGTTAGCTAAATGCAAGAAATTGCGTCGTCTCAAAGGTCGTTCTGGAACATATATATTCAATTCAGCGAGAATATCTGGGGCGTCGATATCGTTGATCAACACCTTAGCCACAAATACAGCTTGCATAGTCGATCTTCTTTGTTCCAGGGTATCAATTCCCAGCAGCATACAGCGATGTTCATATATGGAGGAAGATTCAGTGCGTCGTGCCAGGGTAAGTGTCGGAGGGCTAAGCGCACAAGCGATCGATCCACTTTCTATTCAATGGACACCATACTACTACGGCAGATTCGAAAATAGAGCGTACTAGGGCACGGTAGAGGGACTTCAGGCAGAGAGGATCGCGAAATCCATCAGCAAGCTTAAAGATGAACCCGAGCTGCTTGTTAGTTTTTGCTAACACATCTTCACAATGCGGTCGGAAAGTGAGTTCACGATCCAATATCACACCAAGTTCCCTCACCTGATCCATGTGTTCGAGAGTTTGCCCAGATAGCTTGTAGTTGAAATATAACGGTTGACGCTTTCTACTAAATGAGATCGAATTGCATTTGGCTATACACAAATCAAGATGCTTTGCTCCAGTCCTCAAACAAATCCAATAACCGTTGCAGCTCCAAGCAGTCGTCAATACAAGTGATTACCATAAATATCTTAACGTCATCTGCATAGAATATTCGCTGTCCACGTGGCAAAACAAATGAAACATCATTTATGAATAACAATAAGAGAAGCGGGCCTAGATTAGTTCCTTGCGGTACGCCGGAAGGAATGAAAAATTCATCTGAATATGAAGAGCCGATCCTTACTTTCACAAACCTTCCAGTCAGGTACGATCTAAACCACTTTACTAGGTCGGAGGAAAGTCCAAGTTTCTCAAGTTTTCATGGTTCACTCGGTCGAATGCAGCTTTGAAATCTGTGTACACGGCATCTACTTGCGTACCAGCGTCCATCGAGCGTATGCAGAGTGAAGTAAACTGTGTGAGATTTGTAGTGTTGGATCGTTTCAGGAAGAATCCATACTGAGAACAGGATATGTAGTTCTTGCTAGCCTCAAAGAGAATATATTTAACGTTAATCTCAAAAAGTTTAGAGCAGGCACTCAACGAAGTAATTCCCCGGTAGTTGGCAACATTACATTTGTCTCCCTTTTTGTGAATCGGAGACATGAATGAAGTTTTCCATCCAGCAGTAAATGTTTTCCTTTGAAACGAGAGGTTGAATAGTTTTACTAATGGTTTCAGCAGAGCACTTGATCATTTTTTCAGTACGGTTCAAGGAATCCCATCAGGACCAGGTGATACCGAATTTTTTAACTTACGTAGAGCATTTTGGACGTGCTCCTCGGTGATTTGAAAAATTCCAAGTTCAAAGCTGTGCGACGGAGTATTACTGAGGGCAGCGTCGATCTGCGTTTGCGTGGTCAATGTATTCGAGAAGGCATTCTTGAAGTGATCGGCAAATAGCTCACATTTACTAAACGCTGAACTAGCAGAACGCTCATCAAAGTACATGGATGTAGGTAACAAACGATCAGAATTTTTCGGATGCACACGCAAGTTCCTTTGCGTTCGATCAATGTACCGAGCATACAGAATACGATTGTACCGAGCATACTTGTTACTAGCAAGCACAAAGCGACACTTTACAATAAGCACTCATATGTCAAATTCTCACCGGAAATCGTACACGGTAAGAAAAAAGTACCCTGGCCGTTCACTTTTACCTACTTTTGACTAGTTTGTCTAATTTTATCCTTCTTGTTGTCAAAAACGGAATAGCAAAACCATCCAATGGGTGTAGTAAAGTGTGGGAACCCAGCGTTGAGTATAATGATATTTACCTCCTTTGGGTACAACTAACTTACTTTTGGGTAGAAAGCTAGTGGTAAATTCCATACGAATTAATCACAAGTAAACAAAAACTATTTTGACCCGCTTAACCTACTTTTGGATTTCTGCCGAGATGAGCGAAAAGAACTTACTTTCGGGAACTTTTTTTCTTACCGTGAAGATAATCTATATTATGTGATATGAGCTATAGTCTGAACGTAATATTATGCTCTCGAACAAAACATTGACGTTCGTCGAGAGCCGGAGCTGTGTGGCCCGAATTATGTTAAAGTTAAAAATTCCGTTTATGGTGCGTTGATGAATCTGGTTTGCATAGTAAAGGCAGCTTTAAGCTACCAGCTAGAAATGCGTTGAAAGTATTTAAATTTGAGTGCCAAATTATATACACCTATTTTGCTCAAAATCAAACATTTTCTTGACAAGATGGACTACCTAGAATTGAATTCCGTATGTACTATCTATGTCTTTCTCCCAGGTGCACAGTCATTTCCAATCCTATTACAAATAGGACTACTCTTTTGCAATGTCCGAAATGGCTGTAGCTACTCTGGGTAGCTTCAGATTATCTTTCAAATCCCAGGAAAAGAATCTCGATGCACATCAAATTACCATAGCGACTGCATCCAGCACCAATGACCTAGAATGTAGAAGGCTATATCTCAATCTATCCTCACTACTCGGTGCTACACTCGCTTCGTGTAGGGATAAATGCACGCTAATTAATTAATTACTTCCACCGCCTGGCGTGATATCTTTTTCACCGATCAGTGCCTCTCTCTAGTTTTGGTGAAGAACAGTAGCTACATCACTCAGTATCATCGCACCGGTACTCGTCGTATGTAAGGTTAGAACGGGATGTGCTTCATTTGGTTGTCAACGACAACCGTCGTCTTCGTTGTCAAGTGCTGCATAAATCCTATGCTCCATTACGTGGTCTCTGGTATGCCATATTCAAGGACCTTTTACCATGCTCTGTAGATCGTACAACGACGAGGTAAGCTGGGGCTGTCGAAAGGATAGGAAACTAATTCAGATAATTGAACGCTGCTGGCTTATCAAACCATGTACACAGCTTCTCCGAGAGCTTTGCTCCTTCTCTTTGCTTCTTCTTCTTCTTCTCACCATAAGTAGCTATAACGTTCCAACTGGAACCTTATGCTTGCCCTTAATGTTGTGTGCTTTAAGCATTTCCAACTTTCCACTCTATGCGGATTTAGGAAGCAAAAAAAAGACATGACAGTAGTACAAGTGCTCATCCGGTCCCTGTAACTACCGATGTAGAAAATGGTGTGTGTATGAGAACGTACATAAATTTACTTCTCGGGAGAATTAGCTAATCAACGGTAATTGAAGCGATTAATTCAATGCTACACTCCCACTCATTAATTCAATCAGACAAGATAACGAGCATCATTTGCACAGAAGTTTCGTTTCAAATTTGCATTATCATGACTTCCTCCGAACCCAGCCAGCCAGGCTAGGAATACTCCCGTGAGGATGTAAACCAAAATTGATGATTATTCCTGCAAACGAACGTTCAAACGTCAGAATCGTCAGAAGAGTCGATTCAAGAGTCCCACAGCTGGAGAGTCGGAAAATAAAACACGAAAACAGATTGCGGAAAATACCGGGAACGAAATATAATTTCAATTTATCCTTTTGATCAGAGAGCAGCAGTTTCCTTCTTGAAAGGCAGGTTAAATGTTAACCCCTTTGAAGATCACTCGAGGATACATTTATTTTTTGCATGCCATTTTCCCTCGAACTTGGCCTACTCCTGTCTTTGTGAGGATTGCTTTTCCTGGACGAACTACACCCGGTCGTCAAGGACACAAAAGCACTCGGATGGTTCCATTCGTCATTCATTCACCATTGGATGGATGGATGGATGAATGGACGATGAACGGGTTTAGCACTTGAGTGGATTCCATGTTTTCTTTTTCGCACTGTTCAGTGCTTCCGATTCCATTCCATTCCATGCTCCGCTCCCGGTTTCGTTTACGATTCAAAAGCTACTCAAAAACGGAAACTTCATCTCTGATGATTGTCGTTTCTTTATTTTTTTATGTTTTTGCATTCGCCACTCAGCATGCAATCTGAGTTTATTAAATTCCGTTATTGTAGCACCGAGTACTTTAGCATATACATAAATGAAGTTGCAGGAAAGGAGTTTGCTTTGGCAATGAATACCTGCAATCATTTCAGTAGAAATTGATGACACAACAATCATAGCTTGCGCTGATCGCTTGAATGTAGCTTATTGATTGGTTTGACTTTGTTGTATCTAAGATGTTGGAATCATAATAAAACAACGTAGGCATAGGTTGTCGAGGCAGTTTGTTTGAATCTTTATTCTTTGTAGTGTTTTTTTTTTAGACCATCATTAGTTTAAGCTGCATATTTTTAAATAATATGCCTAATAACACCATCAGTATTGCTTAATATCATTGTAATGGTAATCCAATGGGTTCGATTCATAAAATCAAATTCTCCAAGGGGTTGGTCACTCCGCACAGTGTGCCAAAAGCACAGTTGGACACATTCATTTGCATCGTTTGGCACCCATCGGTAGAAATTTTCATGCCCAGGGTACTTAAGTAAGTACGTAAGTTGATCAATTTCACCTCGTTTTACAGTACTCCGGAGATCCTGTATTTTAGAAGATCCTGGTAAATGAAAACTCATCGATATTTTGAATCTTTGCGGGACAGTATGGACCAGAAAGTGACTCCAGCTGCAGATGTATGTATTACAAAACCTCCGATGACATCGCCTTCTTAATGAAAAAAAATATGATACTGGACCTAGAAAAATTGTCAATGAACTTGGAATGGGTATTCAACTATGCATACCTTAACTGTACCGAGAGCGGGGCCTACGCTGTGACGAATGAGCCGAAAGCTGTCAATCAAGGCGTCAATATCCCATGAGTTTGGCAACTCAGAATTTATAATTACTTTTGTGCTTGTTTATGTTTACATCGGTTACTCTCAGAAAAATTCAATTTTTTGTGTTAATTTTACGACTATTTGTAATTGATTAATTGGAGTTTCGGCTATGCTCCCGAGCAAAGTCTGAGATCAAACTGAAATCTAAATTTGATGGTGTGATTTCGCTGATAATGATTACAAAGGTTGATATCATTTTTTCCTGTTGATAACAAAACAAGTATTCCATTTGATGTTATGCTAAGGCAATGAAAACAAACCCGTAACAACATTTATTTGAAGAGCAAATGTACAGCAAAATGAAAACAAAATTTTATATCAAATTTGTCAATTGCGTAAACTGAAATCAAATTATGATTTCAGTTTGATGTTGATATCAAAACTTGATTTAAATTTGCTGTCATTTTGAAGCGGGACTTTGCTCGGGCAGTCTGTCGAGTTCAAACCGTAGTTTTTTTTAACTGCCCAGCGTTTCGGCGGATTTTGGCAGCCTTCCTCAGGGGTAATTTAATTACGGTAGAATTAATGTCCCCCGAGAAAGGCTGCCAAAAACTGCTGAAACGTTGGGCAGTTAAAAAACTACGATTTGAACTCGACAGACTGCATAGCCGAAACTCCAATTTATTTCAGTTTAAGTAGTGCTGATTTAAGTACTATATTCCTTCAGAACTACGAACTCAATCGAAACAATGCCTTTTGTCTCCGATTTTGCAAGGCCTTCCAAATGATGTGATAACATTCTTCCGAACCTTGGCGATTTTCTGGAAGACCGCAAAACCATAGACGCATGAAGCTTATCAACCGAAAAGAGTTGCACAGGGATTGTGAAGCCAAACGCGCCGAGGATATTCGCAAAGCAGCTGAAAAGAGACTTAAAAAGGCCGTGACGGTGTTTGTTCAGCGGGGAATTAAACCAGTGGACAGGCATGGAAAATCATTTGCATTCATTTCGTGCATTCGTTTACATTCATTTGCCCCTAACTTTTTTCATCGACAGAATTCCTGTATGGAACTTTTGTAAGTTTTGCTATTACCTACAACTTTTGTTAACAACTCAAATCCGTATTTCTTATGCATGACGAACCAGAGCGAACAGAAGCCAAGATACAGATTTGAGTTATGGGCAAAAGTTGTAGCTAATAACAAAACCTACTAAAGCTCTGAACATCATTTTGCGGAATGCTGTTGATGAAAAAAGTTAGAGGCAAATGAATGTAAATGAATGCATGAAATGAATGTAAATGATTTTCCATGCCTACCAGTGGATATCTTCCATCCCCACAAGGACAAGTGTTCGACCTTCGAGCACCAGCAGAATACGCGCTATTATATAAGTATATATTGTTCATATATGGAATTGTCGAACATCGAGAAGTATTTGGATTCGGCTTGTGTTTGCCGGATTTAAATATTTAACTTATTGTGATAAGATGGAAGCTAGTTATAAAAAAGCATTCCTTCCAGTTTTGTTTGAAGACTAGCCATTTATGTTTAGTGCTTTGGAAAAGTACCTTGAATTTTGCCAAATTGTGTCACCAGTAATGAAAGATTACTTTTTAGAGGCATTTTCAACAAACAGGCCGTGTCTGATATTGAACTGTTTTTGAAATAGAATTGAAATATTGATAATTCCACAATACCAGGTTCCGAACGTATCAATCAGCAGATGTTGCTTTGCATTTTGATTTTCTAAAGAATTTAAAATTTAAAACGCGTGTCAACTTAAAAAAATCATTAATACTTATAATCATTATTCATTTATCCGACCACTCGCAAATGGCCTAGATTGAATATTCAATCCCTTGGATAAAGTTGTTCCGGTTTCGTCGTCCTTCTAGTTTGGTTCGTTTTGGATCTACCACTCATTGTAGCAAGACAATTATCGGTAGACTGTGGACTATCTTCGCTGTTCGACTTGATCAAGTATAATAACCTCTAATTGCACTTAACCTGTCATTGTATGAAGGGCCAAAAACGGTTTGGGTGAATCCGTAGGCAACATCGCCCACGTGCATCCACGGAATAAATGAGAATCTCCTTCAAACAGCGATCATACAACCGGTCGAAAAACAGGCCATTCAGCAGGAGGATGTCCCAGTGAGTGGGGAAAAGAGCCCGCCCTCTATTCACGATATGTTAAAAACAAGGAGTTGCATTGCCACTCTCCCCATCCATTTCGCTTCAATCGGGTACCCTGGTGAACTCTTCCGAACCCAGTAGTAAACAAAAAAAATAAAAAAATAAATACTTACCTTTATGATGAAGCAATTTACCGATCCAAACCACATTTTTTAAATGAAATGCACACAGAGCTTGTTTTCTTTAATATAAGTACTTAAGCAATTAAAAAGGTATTTGATAAAGTATTTTGAGCGTGCATCTCACAAGCTCCCATTAAGTGCGTTGCTATTATTCTTACCAGTTATTCTTTACCAGAAATTTAACTCAAAATGTATCATGAAACAGATAAAAGAAACACATAGCATCCCTGAATAATAGCATTCTTATTTTCTAGTGTTTATATATCCTTTCATTTATGCTTTTATCCTCTGAAGACTCTCCGTCTGAAATTTCGCTATTTTTTCCTTTATAGATCTCTTCAACTTGAGCTTTATGTTTTTCCCTTTCTTCTGCCAAAAGCACCCATTTGTTGTGGTTTATACTTTGAAACCTACTTAAGTCCTGATTTAGTGCATTTATTCAAGTGAAGCTAGTTTTTCCTTTGGAATTCATATTAAATACTATTCTGATGGGATGATTATTCTCTCTTCTCACAATGTGACCTTAATAGCTAATTCTACCTACTCTACCTCTTCTGTTAATGGATTTACCATAAAGGTAGCTATGAGACTAAAAAGTCCCGAAGAAAAGAGCTCAATTTTTTGGCTCATCTCTGGTACTCTCTTCGGTCCCAAGCAAAGCAAAACAAACATTGTGTAGTACTAAAATTTCGACTAAAATGGGGTACTTTAATCGATTTGCTTGGAACCAATAGGCTAGTCAAGCAGTGAGCCAATTTAAAATCGTTAGTTTCCATCGGTTGGTTTTACCGTCAAGCAATTTCTTAGCGTTGAATTCAAGTTTTTCTTTTTTTCTTACATGGACTGCATATATTTAGTTAAGTAAGTTTTTTTTAATTAACTATAGAAATCCTGCTCTTTTTTGTAAGTAAGTTCGGTTTGGATCTTATCTGGAGAAACTCCCACATATAAGCCTCCAATCCCTGATTATCGCGCGCAATATGGGAACAATTGTTTGCATAAGTATACAACATAATACAGAGCGTCCCGTGTGTGGTGCTCGAATTCTCCGAGATTATTCGGCCTGGACAATGGTTCGCCAGGGGCGGGATCGAAAGTCAAATGTCGATAGAACTCTTTTCAATTTTTTATTCAATATCTGAAGTAAACAAAGCAGTAACATAGTAATAAGTACGATTGGCAAAACTCAACAGTGCTGCCGTGTTATATAATGTTGTTTGTGTCATACATACCCTACGTACCGAAAAGTGTGCCCTGCTGTGTTTCGGCACAGTGTGCAGAGTTGATTACCCCTTGACTTAGACTAGACTGACTAGCGAAATTACCAACATGTGTTATGTAGAACATGTGCCCTTAGATTTTTTCGCAAATTTTCTCACACACACACACGTCTTTTACCAATGATATGTGCTTGCCTCTCAGTATCCTATAAGTTTCTTATAAACAAGTAAAATTGATGAGAACAATTCCACGGTAGCTATGAAGAACTCTAAGGGAGTTTTAACTGGAATTTTAAGGAATGATTACCTGAGTACAACTTAAGGTAGTTCCATAAAGGTAACTCTAAGACCAGCAGGTCCCGAAGAAACGTGCTCAACTTTTTGGCTCAGGTCTGGTACTATCTTCGGTCCCAAGCTAATCGATGCACCCCTCAAAACATTGGAAAATCCACTAACCCCTCATTTAATCTGTCAAACTTGATTTGCTGGGGACCAATAGGCTAGTCAAGTAGTGAGCCAATTTAAAATCGTTATTTTCTACCGGTTGGTAGTTCCGAGGAGAATTTCATGACGATTGTGATGGGGATTCAGGTCCAATGTGAATGAGTACCTCCATTAAGTTCGGAGCTAAATTTCAAGAGAATTATGCTGTATGATTCAATGTAAATTACGAGAAGAACTCAAAGGGTACTACGATAGTTTCAAGAAAAATTAAAGTGGATTTCAAAAAAAAATTATGGAAGGAAACTTCAGAGATTTCTAGAAAGAGTTATATAAAAAATTAAAAAAGCTTAGGGGGAGTTTTGCGAAATGATAAATGCAGCGCGTGATCTGTGGATCTTCTTGACTAGTTAGTTCATTGATTAGTTTATTTCCAGTGATAATGATTAATTAATAGCGATGAACGATTCCACTTTACATTCCACCAATTTCGTATACCGGTAATCTTTCCGTTTTTAATCTGAACCGTAAAAATCTTAATCGTAATCTTTACGCAGAAAATGACAAAAATCCGTATAACTCCTTAGAAAAAAAAGCAAAACCCGTGGATTTTGTCAACGGATCCAAATTTTTGCAAAACTTTATCATTTCCGTAGATCTGCGTGTACATTAGGGTGCATCATATTTATCTTTCAGTTTACCCTATTGTGTATTTTTTTCCGTTTATATATTTCTTGATATCTAATCTAATCTAATATAATACAAACGCAGCCAGTACGAGAAAATGATTAGATTATATAACGCCTAATAATTTGTCTTATCAACATTGATGTTTGCAGCATATCTTTAATATGACACAAACATCAAAACAGCCAGGTTTACTGCGTTGAATTTGCCCCATAGGAGATCCTAACATTTGAAATGGGCCTATGTCCAAAACGTAAACAATTCGGGTTTTGACACTATTTTTTAGCACCGATTGATAGCTACTAATCGTGTAGGAAAGTTCCGCATAATCGAGAAAAATCATTAAAAATAACTCGATTTTAGGAACGGCCGATCAACGAAATTTTTCAATTTATTAATCCAACATTTTACGATCGCTTATGGCCGCCACAATCTGGCTGAGTTTCTGGTAGGGAACATAAGATTTGAAGTTTGGCTTGTGTCGTTTGACGTGTAAACGATCAAATTTGAACGTTTATCAGTCAAACGACACAACCCAAACGTCAATTCATATGTTCCCTACCAAAACCTCAGCCAGATTGTGGCGGCCATAAGCGCTCGTAAAATGCTAGATAGGCACGCTAAAACGGCCAACCATTTATTTTTTTCATTTCATTGATAGGCCCAGTGACGTAGAAGGGCCGATGATTGAAAATTTTCAAACCAAAGCTAGGCCCTTTTGCTTGAGGCAGGGCCAATGATTTGTTTTGAATTTATTTGACGTTACGAAAAGGCTTAGCAAAGGGCGTACCATTACTGATGACAAGCATAACGGCTTAACGAAAAGGGCCTATCCATTGAAAGATTCGCAAAAAAGGCTTATTCATTTATTAAATTAAATTGTTATCGATTTTCATATATTTTTGAAAGGTTTCACATATTTTGGATGTTGTATACTGAGATTCAGTTATTATTGTTATTGTGAACAATATAAATGCCTAAAATACTTCAATTTTCTTAAATAGAAATTGAATAGTAGCGGAAAAATTTAAAATTCATTTTCTGGTTTGTTTATGTTTTGGCCATAGGCCCATTTCAAATGTTACTCTAGCTATGAAATGATTCGAGTTTAAATAAATCATTCCCGTAAAAAAAGAATCATACAATAGAATTAATTGTATTTACAATAAATCATATTGTCCACAACGTTAAAATAACCTTAAAATGTATTGTGTTCACTATAAAATATATGGTAAATGGGTAAATCTACAATAGAACAAGGGGGTTGTTATGTATCTTAACCATAGGAAAAATCACTTTTTCCCGAACAAAGATGAGCAATTTATCATTAACTGTATTGTTGTTCTATTGTTGAAAATTCTTACTATTTGGGACGTATTGTAAATCTATTGTAATCACAACATTTTAAAATTTCTTGTGCAATATACGTACGATAAGATCGATTATTGGCAATAGATTTTGATGTAATTGTATTCTATTTTATGGTAATTGTATTGTTATGTTTTCCGGGTTTAGGATGCGTGGATATACCGTACCAAACGCTCCGAGTTATGTAAGAATGAATGTAACAATAATGAAGGCTGACTAAAAGTACATTGGTACGCATTAAAAGACCTGTAATTCGTGATTCAATAAGTTTAAAAAGTCTATTAACTGAAATAATCCCAAGCCATCGAAACTTCCTCAAAGTACCAAGGCTGCAAAATGCGTGTCGATTCATAGTTGACATGGCTGGTTCTCAGCAATGCGATGACCCATCGTTATGATTCAGCCACCAGTCCAAAGATGTGGCTATCTTATTTTATTTTGAATAGAAAGAATCCCAGTTGGACCTGTGGTTGGCCAGCCGGAACGGAAAAAAAAACCAGAAAAGTCCCTAGCTAAATGCGTATCGATCATGTTGACATGACTGGTTCTCGGCAATTTGGTCACCACATCTTAAGAATAACATCTCACTGCGTCCTAGCAAGAAGTACGGTCGACTTGTTTCGCGCTCCGTTGTTTTGGAAGTTTTCTCGGTATTCGCTTGATATAAATTATCAGTTTTTTTCTCACTAAGTGACTCCTGGCATAGTTCCCGGTAAATTGATCGAAAAGTGAGTTTTTTTTTAGTAGAAAGTGTCATTTTCGGAAAGAGTAATCCGTGCTATTGGAAATTCGCGAACCAATTTGGGCATCATCGTTGCGTGGTCACGCATACGCGCTTACGCATACCCGCGCACGTATCATCATCATCGAGTGTGAGCACCCGTTTCTACATCTACATCGTTCATCAATCATCGTGCGCCTGTGTGCGCTGAGTACCGAGCCTCGATCAAGTGCACCACAACGAAGGTCATCCACGCAGCGCGTCTCTTCCAGCCATCTGTGTAAACGCCTACACATATAACGCTCGGTGGTAGAAGTATAGAATTATCAGATAAGTTTTTGTTTTTTTTTGTTTCTTTTCCTCCTCCATTAGTTAAATTTTCATTTTGTATTTCTGTGTTTGTAGTGTTTTCTGTGTATTGTGTCTGTGCGTTCAGTGGGAGAGCATTTTGCGCTCCCACTAGTTGAACAAAATGGATGTTTTGTCAGAAGACGACATGGATGACCATTCATCTAAGAAAAATGATGATGTCATCCATGGTTCGTTGTCTCAGTCTGACAATGGGCAGGCTGAGAAAAGCTCCAGATTGCGGTCCTACCCGAATGACTCGACTGGCCCATGGGTTGTCTATTTTCAGCCCAAAAACAAACCCTTGAATGTTGTTCAGATATCTGATGATCTGACAAAGCGATTCTCTGCCGTGACCGAAATAACGAAGGTTAGGCACAACAAACTTCGTGTGACCGTCGCTAACCTGAAACAGGCCAATGAAATTGCTGTTTCCCAGTTTTTCACACTGGAATATAGGGTGTACATTCCAGCTTCTGATGTGGAGATCGAAGGCGTGGTCACTGAGGCGAGCCTGAACCCCGAGATACTGTAGAAGCAAGCGGTTGGCCGATTCAAGAACCCCTTGCTTCCTCCGGTAAAGATACTGGCCGTTCATAGAATGAAGTCAGTATCGCTCAGCGAGGGTAAAAAGAGTTTTACCCCCACAGACTCGTTTCGGGTGACCTTTTCTGGATCTGCCCTTCCTCAATACATCGAGCTGGGAAAACTTCGTCTTCCTGTGCGGTTGTTTGTACCTCGGGTCATGAACTGCCAGAATTGTAAGCGGTTGGGACATACGGCCTCCCACTGCGGCAACAAGGCACGCTGCTCCACATGCGGGGAGAAGCATGAGGATGGCGCCTGCGCAGCTACTGCACCAAAATGCGTGTACTGCAACGGAACTCCTCTTCATGCTCTCTCGTCGTGCCCGGCGTACAAACAACTCGGGGACAAAATGAAACGCTCCCTTAAGGAACGTTCCAGGCGGTCTTTTGCAGAAATGCTTAAGACAGCCACGCCATCGACCAATGACAAAAATCCCTTTTCTCTTTTGTCAGATGACGAGACTGACTCTGACTTGGCTGAGGAGGGAACTTCTTTCAGTTTTCCGGAAGGTTCTGCACGGAAACGAAAGCGCATCCGTTCGCGGATTGTTGCAAATAAAGAACCCCAAATCAGCTTGCCCAAATCAAGGAGTGGTGGAAAAAAGGAGACTTCTACTCCTCCTGGATTCCGCAGAACTGACTATACCCAGGATTTTCCACCTCTTCCGGGGACATCCAAAACCCCTGATGCCCCAATTTTAAGAACAGAAACCCCTTCTTCATCTGGGTTGTTCTCATTTGATGACATTGTGGACGGTATTCTCAAATACCTCAACATTTCTGATCCTCTGAAAAGCATTGTCCTCACATTGCTTCCCACTGTGAAATCCTTCTTGAAGCAATTGACTTCAAAATGGCCCCTTCTTGCAGCTATCATCTCCTTCGATGGATAATTTTCCAAACGAGGTCGGGGATTTGATCACTGTTCTACAGTGGAATTGTCGAAGTCTTATCCCGAAATTAGATTCGTTCAAGTATTTAGTCCATAACAATAATTGCGATGCATTTGCCCTCTGTGAAACATGGCTCTCTTCAGAAATTGATCTCCCTTTTTATGATTTTAACATTATTCGATTGGATCGTGAGGATTCACGTGGAGGAGGGGTACTTTTGGGGATCAAAAAGTGCCATTCCTTCTATAGAGTGAATCTTCCCGAATTCCCCGGTATTGAAGTTGTCGCATGTCAGGCTACCATTAAAGGTAAGAGCCTTTGTATTGCTTCTGTATATATTGCTCCTAGAGTCTCTGTTAATCGCAAACAACTTTTCGACATATGTGCGGTACTTCCCGCTCCATGGTTGATCATGGGAGATTTTAACTCCCACGGTACAGGCTGGGGGGAGCTGTACGATGATAACCGTTCTACTTTGATTTATGATCTCTGCGACAACTTCAACATGACAATACTTAACAATGGAGAAGTAACACGTTTGGCTGGTCCATCCTCGAATGGTAGCAGATTAGACCTCACCTTTTGCTCTAATTCACTATCGTTGGATTGCACTTGGCATGTAATCCAGGATCCGCACGGTAGTGATCATCTGCCGATCAAAATTTCGATTGCCAGTGGGTTCAACTCGTCAGAATCCGGTCCGGAAACCGGTCTACTAACAACGAAAGCGAGGAATGCTCGGATCAATGGATTCTTAAATTCGCGCGAAAAGTGTGTCCGGATTCCGTGCCGTCGCAGTTGATTCCTCGCGAAACCGCGAATTCGCTAGACGAAATCAGTCAGCCTTTTTCAATGGTGGAACTTTCACTCGCTCTCCTTTCGTGTGGCAATTCTGCCCCGGGATCTGATAGAATCAAGTTCAACTTGCTGAAAAACCTCCCAGACGTCGCTAAGAGGCGCATGTTGAACTTGTACAATCAGCTCTTGGAGCTCAATATTGTTCCCGACGATTGGAGACGAGTGAGGGTGATAGCCATTAAAAAGCCTGATAAACCCGCGTCGGATCACAATTCGTATCGGCCCATCGCGATGCTGTCGTGTATTCGGAAATTGATGGAGAAAATGATCCTTTTTCGCCTCGACAAATGGGTTGAGACGAACCACCTTCTTTCAGATACTCAATTTGGTTTCCGTAGGGGTAAGGGAACGAACGACTGTCTCGCGTTGCTTTCCTCGGAAATTCAGTTGGCTTTTGCTAAGAAAGAGCAAATGGCTTCTGTGTTCTTGGATATCAAGGGGGCTTTTGATTCAGTATCCGTTGAAGTTCTTTCAGAGAAACTCCACGCTTGTGGATTGTCTCCATTAATGAATAATTTTTTGTACAATTTGCTGTCAGAAAAACATATGAGCTTTTCTCATGGAAACTCTACAGCTTTTCGATTTAGCTACATGGGTCTCCCCCAAGGCTCATGTTTAAGCCCCCTTTTGTACAATTTCTACGTTAGAGAAATTGACAATTGTCTTAATGACAATTGCACGTTGAGACAACTTGCAGATGACGGCGTAGTGTCTATCACAGGGCCAAAAGAGGTTGACCTGCAAGGACCCTTACAGGATACCTTGGACAATTTGTCTACTTGGGCTATTCAGCTGGGTATCGAATTCTCCACGGAGAAAACTGAGTTGGTCGTTTTTTCTAGGAAGCATAGCCCAGCACAACCGAAGCTTCAACTTTTGGGTAAACCGGTCACTCATTCCATGTCTTTTAAATATCTCGGGGTCTGGTTCGATTCCAAATGCACCTGGAGATCCCACATTGAGTATCTGAGACGAAAATGCCAACTAAGGATCAATTTCCTTCGATCAATTACCGGAACGTGGTGGGGAGCCCATCCACAAGATCTTCTGACGTTGTACCGGACAACGATTTTATCGGTTCTAGAATATGGTAGTTTTTGTTTTCAGTCGGCAGCTAAAACCCACATCATCAAGCTGGAACGGATCCAGTATCGTTGTCTTCGTATCGCGTTAGGATGCATGCACTCGACTCATACTATGAGTCTCGAAGTGCTGGCGGGCATGTTGCCACTATCCGTCCGTTTTTCAGAGTTATCTCTGAGGCTCCTCACCCGTTGCGAAGTAATGAACCCACTGGTGATCGAAAATTTTGAGAAGCTTCTGGAGCTAAATCCTCAAACATGTTTTATGACTTTGTACTACCTATATTTAACACAGGATGTCAGCCCTTCAAGAAATATTCCCAATCGTGTAATATTCTCCGATTTCGGCAATTCAGTGAATTTTGATTTATCTATGACGCAGGAAATCCGCGGAATTCCAGAGCATCATCGTCCTATGATTGCTCCGTCATTATACGCTGCAAAGTTTGGCCATGTTGATTCTGCAAGAACGTTTTTCACAGATGGATCTCTAATAGAGGAGTCCGCTGGTTTTGGTGTATTTAATGAATTTCATAGCGCCTCTCGAAAACTTGAAGCTCCTTGTTCTGTGTATGTGGCTGAACTGGCAGCAATTCACTACACTTTGGAAACAATTGCTTCACTTCTTCCAGACCACTACTTTATTTTTACGGATAGTCTCAGTTCTGTCGAGGCTATCCGTTCCATTAGGCCGGTAAAGCACTTCTCGTATTTTCTCTTGAAAATACGAGAACTGCTTAGTACTTTATCCGTGCGCTCTTTCATCATCACCTTCGCGTGGGTCCCTTCGCATTGCTCAATTTTGGGCAATGAGAAGGCGGATTCACTTGCGAAGGTGGGCGCTATGGAAGGCGACATTTATGATCGACAGATCGCCTATAGTGAATTTTTCTCTATTTATCGTCAGCAGTCGCTCGTTAGCTGGCAACATCAATGGAGTGAAGGGAGCTTGGGACGATGGCTACATTCAATTATCCCTAAGGTGTCGAAGTTTGCATGGTTCAAAGGGTTGGACTTGAGTCGAGACTTCATACGCGTGATGTCTCGTCTCATGTCCAATCACTATTGTCTAAACGCTCACTTGTTCCGTGTGGGGTTGGGAGACAGCAATCTCTGTGAATGTGGACAAGGTTACCAGGACGCTGATCACATCCTTTGGTCTTGTGCGGAGTATCGTGGAGTCAGGTCACATTTTTATGATTCCCTTCGGGCTCGAGGTAGACAACCTAATGTTCCAGTTCGGGATATTTTGGCTAGACGCGATCTGGAGTTTATGAAACTCATATATGTTTACTTTAAGGATATTAACCTTAGATTGTAAGTTTGATTAACCTTGTGTTTAGTTTGTATTTTGTACGTGTGGGGTTTTTTTTTTCAATGTTTGTTTCCAAGATGAATAGAAATAATTTCATGCTTTAGGATTAATTAAATAGTTGTATCGTAAACCACATTTCAAACCTCCTTCTTCCCTTTTTCCCATCCAAAAAATTGTAAATCTCCACTAACCTCGAGACAACCGCGAGTACTCGGTCCAGTTCCTTTAACTTTAAATTTAAGACAGTAATAATGTATAACGCAAAGGATAACTCGGCTCTGTAAAGTTTATTCGATTGAGCCTGTACAAATAAAGTAATTATAAAAAAAAAAAAATCTTAAGAATAAATCAGTACTTGTAAGGTATGACTATCTACTTTCAAGCGGAACAGACAAGGAACCGATTGGAGTTGTGGGTGGCTAATCGGAACGATAAAACCCGTGAAAGGTGGCTCTGTGTAAATTCGGATTCACCGGGAAAATGGTCAATTCCTGAAAGTAGACCTAGAGATCTGCGATTTTTTCTAAATTGCATACAATCATGAGCATAGAGGAAATATACCATCACCATATCGATTTTGAAACACAGTGGCCTGAAAACGGTATCCTCTCCATAACTTCAATCGGTTCCTTGTCTGTTCCGGTTGAAAATAGATAGTCATACCTTTCAAGTAGTGGCTCAATCTTAAGATGTGGTGACCAAATTGCCGAGAACCAGTCATGTCAACATGAATCGACACGCATTTTGCTCGGGACTTTTCCGGGTTTTTTCCGTTCCGGCTGGCCAACCAAAGGTCCAATTGAATGTCTACCTATTCCAAACGAAAGTAGATAGCCATACCTTTTGAATGATGGCTGAACCACAACGATTGGTCATTGCATTGCTGAGAACCAGCCATGTCAACATGCATCGACACGCATTTTGCAGCATTGGGGTTATGTCAGTTAATGGTTGCTTTACAGTACTTTTATTAAAACTTCAAAGCTACTGCATTAGATAGTTACATTTCTCCAGTTCAAACGAAATCTCGAACCAGCGCATTCTTCCATTTTGCCCGCATTTGCTGGATGTCCTTCACTGCCCCGCCGCTTAGTCGAAGTCGCTGCTTTGAAATTGCCCAGTATTTTTCGATTGGTCGAAATTCCGGGCAATTCGGAGGCATTAGCTTGGGAACAAAATATATATATTGTTGGCAGCATTCCACTCTAGAGCCTTGAGATGACCTTTTCCCTATGCTTGCGGATGATTGGCAATACACGCTTTTTCAGGCATTCTTCGATGTGAACTTGGGATGTCATCGTCGAGGATGTGACGAATGGTTCCGTTTTCAGGCCACAACTGCAAATCATTTGCCAAATCATGGCTTTCTCCGCGAACTTGTCGGCAAACCTGAAGTTGAATCTTCCCGGCACATTCCCACGTCCAGTCGCGATGTAAAACTTTTGACCGGGAATCGAGTTTGAAGTATTTTTCGTCATCAATCAAAGTGCAGCCCTTGTGTTTCGTCAAAACACGGTCGTTCAAGTGCACGCTTGCACGCTTTTTGGCCACAGAATTCTGCTTCATGTGCCGGTTCAGAGTGTACTGGCTTTTCGACTTGTATCCTTCCCTGGTAAGGATGTTCCGCATCGTTTGAATGTTAACGTTGTACCTTCTGGCCACATCTCGGATCGAAAGGCCGGGGTTGGCTTTAACGCGCCTCAACACCTTGCTGCGCAGCTGACGACTCCTGGTTGCAGTTTTTTCGTAGGTTCGCTAATTCCTTTCCACACTCAGGGTTTTCTTGTAGGTTTTGAGCAATCGACAAACTGTTGTTTTCGGCATCTTCAGCACTTTAGCCTGCTTGGAACTGGACCACTCCGAATTTTCCAGGTGTTTGTGCACAATATTTTTTCTTCTTTCGAATTCCATTTCACGTTATTTCTGAACGCGATCGACTACTTTGATCAAACATGCACCAGTTGTTTTCTATAGAAGTTGTAAATAAACCACTGTCAAAGATTTTCGATTCCCAACACTAGAGACGTGCTAGCGGCGCGCGAGGGGCGTACCAATTTACTTTTAGTCAGCCTTTATGTGATGAAATTAAGAGATGAACTAGCCTTCGGCAAAAAATATATAAGTCAGGTTAAAGTCTGGTATGCAACTGAAAAGAGTTTTATTTTTTCATGGGCTACGGGATGTGACAAGATAGGCTCACGAAAGTTTTCATCTTCTTAACTCAATTATCGAACCAAGATATAAAAAGGGCATCCTACAACTATCGATTTCACACAATCTTTTCGTTCGCTGCTACGAACGAGAGCTCTTCCGAAAGCCGTGGAAACGGATCCTTGCGGATGAAACTAACGAGAGTACCTAATGACTTTGACCGAGAAACCTAGAGCTAATTAAAACGTTGCAGTTTTTTCTTGCTAACATTTTTCTACAAGATTGTTTTCCTTTCCATTTTTTTTTCTTGCAGGAACTTTACGTCACTAAGCATTGAGGCTGAAGATGAGGGCAGCCGCTACCGACCGCCACCCTGGAGGATGGGTTGAAATAGTTTTTCGGTTTTGCTTGAAACGTGCATCATCATCATTATAAAAACCGGCGGATTTACTGAGCAAATCTCACCCTTATGGAAATGTAGGATCAGAAATTGTGGATTTGAAGATTTTCTCATGAAAGTTCACCATTTTCTGGAGTCGTTTATTTCAGATACTTCGGTAAACTATGGAAAGGCTTTTTAAATATCCCAAAAGCGTCACAATTAATACATACTTACAGATTATCTGTTAAATGTGCAACAACAAATTATAGTTGGGATAATTAAGCTTCCATTGATCTTCAGTAAAAAGAGATCTTTCATGGAGAAAATTAAACAGCATTCGAAATTCACCTTGTTGATTATTTTAGTCGAATTATTTAGAGAGTAACACGAAAGACGAATTACAAAACGTGTGAAAGAGAGCTTATTTTTCGCGGTTTTTACTCATTGTACCAAACATTTAAATGCATTGCAGTAACGTGTAACATTGATCGGCAAAACAAGTAGGTATATCTTTTAGACGACTGAAGCTCAAACTTAAGAAATTGATCAAAATCTTCCGTGGAAACGTTGCTTCAATGGAGACGCATTATCCTTTCTAAAAAAACATTTTAGTACGGGCAATGACAAAAAAAAATCAAATATTGTATGATTAGTGTAAACCAACGAACATGCAGTCAGAGGCAAAAGGGTGAGAGCAAGCAAATTTGAAAAACTTTTTTCAGTTTACGCTCCAACAAATCGCAACTCGAAAAAAACTACACTTCGGATCCGGAACATAATTCAAGCTAAATCACAGCGCATATATTGCATAACACATAGACAGGCAGAAAAGCAGCAAAATCGTAAAAAAATAGAACACAAAATGAGTGAATGTATACACTTTCCCAACCCGTAGCAGAGAGGAACCCGTCGAGAAAAAAAACCAAAAAAAAAGAGAAACATTTACATACCGAATATAATGATACAGGAAGCATCAAGACACACAAAAACAGTGCAGTGAAACGTGGTTTATCAGGCACACCGGAAAAAAAAATATTTTTTTAACGCACCATACTTTTCGCGGTCTTGAAAAAAGAGAGAAGCTTACTTTTCTTGCCCATTTAAGTTCGGTGCACAGAAATATACCCAACTACAACAAGCGAAAAAGAATCAAAACAGTTAAACTTTCCGCATTTTTTTGGTTGACTAAGGAGGCCTCATCTTGAAGTAGCGATGCAGGTATGTATCCCTCCATTTACCGAGTTTTTTTTTTTTGTGACCGTGCATAGCAACCCACGACTTAAGTGACAGCGGAATTGAGTGTGTAGCTACGGCGGTGAATACTTTTCCAAAACTATTCATTTTTTTTTATTTGTAAAGAGTGCCCACTAGAGGAAATTTTAAAACTGCACACTGCAGCTTCTGCTAGAGTGCACTTTTTGCTGTAACTAGCTGCTCTGATGATAAATGGAATGCAAACTCTTTTCGGTTCAGTTGGAAAATGTGAAAAAGTTTTTCTTGGTTGGAGGATTGGCTCTGGTTAAAGGAAGGTGAACTTGTTGGAGGATTTCTTGTCTTGTTAGTAGGTTATAAGTGGGGGAGTGATTTATTGCTGCAATTAGTTGGAAAGGCCGTTTCCCAGAACTGACTTAAAAAAAACGGAATTATCTTTTTTTTATTGGCAGAATCGTGAGAAAAAGTTATTTAAGATATTTCAAACGTTCAGAATCCTAAGGGCCTAACTATCGCGACACTTTTCAAATATACCAATCTACATTGATTGATTCTCTTCATTGACTCTCTCTTTCGTTAATAACTTGGCTGCATTCTTATAACGGGCTAAATTTTCTACATAATCTGTTAAAAGATAGTATTATTGAGCGTATTGGACGATAAGAATATGACAGAGTAGGCAGAGAATTGATCAATGCAGATTGGTCTATTTGAAAAGTGACGCCAGAATTTCAATGGTAGATTCTCTACATTGATTTTATCTTTCGTTAATAACTCAGCTGGATTAATATTTGTCGGTACGTTTGCTGATGCCTGGCTACTCAATACGGCTTTTCACACTACTAGGGGAAATGCAGGTAATGTCGGCCTAAGTGTCCCTAATTTGGGCCCATACATAAATTCAGCAATCGACTAAATTTTCAATAGCAACCAAAAATATCCATAAGTACCGTCCCAATGACGCGTTCATCTAGATAAAATTGATAAATAGCAGATTTTTAGCGATGGGCCCAATCTTAGATCCATTGGCCAACATTAGAGACATTTCCCCTAAATGTAGAAATTTCCGAAAATTTGTTCACTCAACTTATAACTGTAGGTCCTTATTATTCTGAGCACTAGATTTATACAAACTGACTTGATCTATACGTACAAGCAGACTTACCATATTTAATTCTGTATCTTTTTATAATTTAATGATCTGCACTTCTGTACTGATGAATTGCCGCAAAAATTGCTGCCAGATGTCACTACTGAAAAATGATGATGATTGTGAAAAGGTGCGAAGAATAGCATTAAATCCAGCCTTAAAATGCAATCTCGGTTAAGGCAATGAAGAGATGGTTGCAATATGCAATACAATCAACTTTCGCTCGTTGGGCTAAACCCATAGCAATTGGATAGTTGTTTATCCATGAGCTTCTCGAAAATTAATCACCACTGTCAGAAATGACGTTTGACTTCGATTTAGGTAGGCTCGGTAGGCTACAGCCCATCTAACGGGAGCCCAACTAAAACGTAGCCCACTTAAAGATAGCCCAACGCGAGGGGGGCGACACATCTAAATCTCAATTCTAGATGCTCAAAAAATCTCACACTATCGAATCAACCTTCGAAAAATCATCTTTCATTTCTCACATCTTCTTGCATCGTGCTTCATCTTTTTGCACGAAATCTTCAAAATCGACATAAATATTCCTTCTATCTACTCAGCGTGCGTGCAGCTAGCCACAGCAAAACACAATCTTTTCTGCATCGTAGATAGAGTCGTCCCCCTCGGCCCAACGAGCGAAATTCGACTGTAAAAAGGTGATCAAAGAGACGTTTCTCAGTGGCACTGACAGCTGGAAATCTAGAGTGTGTGAGTGATCTAGTGTTTATGGTGCTGCAATGTAAATATAAACAAAGTAGAAATTCATATGAGAATAAACTGCCAGTTCTACTGTGATCTGTCAAAAGTTCTTGGCAAACAAAAAAGTCAGCTGATCGCAACTGTTTCGTTGACAGCCTTATATGATAAAAACACACATATAGGGTGTCCCAGAAAGTTTAAGCACAGTTTATCATTGGAATAAAACAACGGTTTGTTAATTAACTTACATTTTTATTACATATATATGTAACTATAGTATTCTTTTTCAATTGGACGAAAATAATCCGCAGTTCCTTTAATAATATGCCAAGGAGCGAACTTTTGATCTGATGCTGCCCATGAGCTTCAGCACATTTTCTTTGGCGATAATTTTGGCCACTTTTGTCCAGTTTTTTTTTTAAATTCTTCGATTGAATTCGCTGCCTTAAAGTGTTTCCGTAGATATCTCTTGGAAAGGGCCCAACAAGTTTCGATTGACCGGGCCTCTGGACAACTAGAAAGATTCATCTCTTTTGGCACGTGTTGCGCACACTCCGGTGGCAGAAACGTCAACCAACTACATTTTGCTTGAAGCCAAAGTTGTTGGTTCTTTGGCTCGATTATCTGCCAATCTAAGACAGCTGATGCAAACATTGAGAAATTATGCTCCGTTCACATTGATGTTTGTTTTGTTGCGTGGCAAAATAATAGTGATACATGTTCAACAAGTGCGTACATGTAGGAATTAAATATTTATCATATTAACTTTAAAATTAGGCAAGCTAATCATGAAAAATTCTAGTTTCTTTAATGATCATTCACATAAGATTTTTAACGCATACATTTCGTCAATACACATATAAACATAGCATAAAAACTGTAGGCTACAGTGCTGACACCACAAATGGTGGTGGTTTCAGCAACCCTCCTTCTTGGCAGAGGATTGGTTGCGCATTGTTTGCTTTGTACCAAGCTACCGTGTCTTTCGAGTAGTGCATTGACACCAAATCGGCCCAAAATTGTAATTTACACTTACACACTTAATCTGGCTCGGTAAAATCTCCAACAGCCGATTACCTCGGCATTTACTTTTGCGATATACCTGCAAAATATATGTTTGTTAGCTGATATCGCAGCAAAATGATATTCCCTAATAAAAATTGTATGGTTAATTTGCTTAACGACGTGTTCTGGATATCATCCAAACCATTTGTGGAATAGTTCAATGATTAGGGTTATCGTTCGTTTATGGTTATTTTTTATTAGGGTTTGTTAGCTGAGTCTCGGCAATTATTTTACTGAACCTCAGCAAACTAAATTGCAGAACTACTTGGCTGTTGGAATCTCGGCGAAAAAATTTAAGTGTGTAGAATTGACTAATTTTACAAGTGACGGAATCCATCTTTGACATAAAAAATGAGACGTAAACAAACATGTCGTGTAATATTAAGTGCTCCGAAACTGAAAAGTTCGTTGCTCGACGAAAAGTACGTTTGATTAAGCTATATTTTGCGTCTGTTATGACTCAAATTTATGTCAAAATTTACGCTCGTATATGTCATTCTCAAAGCATCTAAATTTACATAAGTTTTTCTAAGTGCGTGGCCATCATGTTGACGGATCATGGACCGCGGACGCCGATTCAAACACTTCCGAACGTAAATTTCAGTGTTCATCGTCTCCTTCTTCACAAATGGCTTTGACAACTAGCCACACTCACATATCACCATCACGGACTGTATAGTATTGGTTTCCCGGAAGCGTCTTGTAGTCAAATTTGACGTATGTTTCATCGTCAATTTTCCACACAGCATGCTATCATATAGCTTCCGAATATGACGGATGCGACTTGTTTCTGACTCCGTTTTGGCTTCTTCTCCTTCTTGAACTCTTGAACGTTTTCAGCCCGTTTCTTGCCTTAGCACGCTGGACCGTACTCTTCGATGTTCTCAGTTTTTTGGCCAAATCTCAAACAGAGGCCCTTTTCTTACTGACGAAAGCTTGGTGATCTTCTGGTTCACTTTTCGGTCCACCGGTCCCGGTTTACGGCAGATTTCGATGTTTACTCGAAGGAAGCTTGTTCACCGAACTTCCGGATGGCGGTTTGGCCTGCTCCGATACTAACTTCCTCAATTTTCGCATACTTCCTTACTGATAGGTTGGGAATAGTGCACACCATTTTTACACGATCTGTTTGCTCTTTTCTGCACTTTGCGCTCAGAAACTTGTTGAGCAATACGTAAACAACAACGCACATCGATGGACAGCTGATAAACTTAATCGGGGTAGAAATAACGGCAAGTTGAAAATGTGCCTATAATTTCTTGGACACCCTATAATCACCTCCCATAAGATAAAATTTATAAATCCACGAAAATCGATTGAAAATGAATCCAAAATGATTAAATCTCTTTTATCCTGGAAAATTGATGAATATCTCTTTTGTTTACTTTTGTTGCCTTCGATATAGCATTGACAGTACAAAGGGTCTAGTATAAGAGAGGAGCGGATTCAAAACAAACTACCTTGGCAACCTATTTCAACGATTTCTAGCAACAATGCCAATGTAATCAAGATAGGCGCTGCTCGATTGGCTCTGGCTTTGACAGTTCGTTTGGCTCAAAATAGACCAGACCGCTCCTCTCTTATACTAGGCCCTCTCTAATTGACAGCATCATGAAATAAAATGATAATTTCGATTGAAAATTAATCTATAAAGTCGATGTAGTATGCCAGTTTGCCTGGAAAAGAGTTTTCTTGCATGTTTCAATGGTTGTTGCAAACTATATCCATAGAGGTAACTCTAAGACTAGAAGGTCCCGAAGAAACGTGCTCAACTTTTTGGCTCAGCTCTGGTACTCTCTTCGGTCCCAATCTAATCGATTCACCCCTCGAAACATAGGAAAATCCACTAACCCCTCATTTTATCTGTCAAACGTTCATAGCGACTCAAAACAAATATTGCGTACTACTAGAATTTCGACTAGAATGGGCTACGTTAATCGTTTGCTTGGGACAAATAGGCTAGTCAAGTAGTGGGCCAATTTAAAATCGTTAGTTTCGTATTGATTGTTGCTATATCTGTGCGAATCTTGCGAATGAAAATTGCTTTTCAGTGCTGAATTTCATGTATTTCTTCGCACCTTTTCACAATCATCGTCATTTTTCTGTACACGCTAACTTGAAAGTACTCATTAATGAGTAAAAAAAAAAGACCCATTTTGAAGAAAAGTGGCTTAACTCATTAATGATTAAACAATGTTTCTTTAATACTTAAGTGCAGTGCTGATCAAAATAATTTATTCCACACTCAACATAGCTGAAAATGAAGACAACCTTAAAGGCCCAAGCACAATGACAGCGGATGTGGAACGGCAGCAGAAGCAATCGATCTGAGTAAGGCTACTTGTCGGATTGAACACTAGTTAGAACCAAACCAACAATCAATACGAAACTAACGATTTTAAATTGGCTCACCACTTTAGTAGCCTATTGGTCCCAAGCAAACGATTAACGTACCCTATTCTAGTTGAAATTCTATTACTACACTATGTTTGTTTTGATTCGCTATTTAAGTTTGACAGATAACATCAGGGGTGTGTGGATTCATGCAGAACATGCAGGGGTGAGTGAAATAGCTTGGGACTGCTTGGGACCGTTGTTCTGGTACTGAGTGAGCCAAAAATAATAATGATTTTCTTCGGGACCCAGTGGTCTTAGAGCGAGTCTTAGAGTTACCTCTATGACCAAACCGACTTCGGTTAGGCATCTTGATGACATTTGTTACAACAGTCAAATTTTCCGTTTCCGTTCCGCTTCCGCGTTTGGGCCTTAACAGATAGACCAACTAGGGTAAACGCTCCTATAGTTGCGGTACGTTAGAAGCGTTAGGTTCCTATAGTTGTGTATTGAGTCTCCATACACAACTATAGGAACCTAACGCTTCTAACGTACCGCTACTATAGGAGCGTTTACCCTACCTGCATGTATTTGAATTTTGACATAACAACATTCTCTTGATCATGGCAACCTCTGAGTATCGGAATCAAATTTGGTTTTTCTTCATTCGTGGCTGGATCAAGTCAGCCTTTAAGATACACTTCCTTTATTGCATTACAGTTTAATTTAGGCTCTGAACCATTTGGCGAATTTTTTTAACTTTTGGTTAAAATTTGACAGATGGAAAGTTATCGATGAACCCTGCTATCCGAGCATGGTTATTTCTGACAGACAAGAAGTTAAATTTTGACAACCGTGGGTCGAAAACCGGTCGATCGACAGCACGGGGATTTTTGAACATAGAAAATAACTTTCGAAATGTCACTTTTAACTACGAGTTAAATTTAACTCGGCAAATGGTTCACAGCCTTAAGGACAAATTGGCACATTGACAACATCGTTCTGAGGCTCTGAACCATTTGGCGATTTTTTTTAACTTTTGGTTAAAATTTGACAGATGAAAAGTTTTCGATTAACCCTGCTATTCGAGCATGGTTATTTCTGACAGACAAGAAGTTAAATTTTGACAACCGTGGCTCGAAAACCGGTCGATCGTCAGCACGGGGATTTTCGAACAAGGAAAATAACTTTCGAAGTGTCACTTTTAACCACGAGTTAAATTTAACTCAACAAATGGTTCACAGCCTGCACGGTAAGAAAAAAATACTCAAAATTAAGTTAAAAAACTCAACGTTGGGTTCTATCATTTGAGGTCCGCCGTTGAGTGAATCAGAAAAGCGGCGTTGGTTAAAATTTAATCAACTATTGAGTAATGATAAATGAACTCAAATATAACTTTATTTTCATTGAGGTTACTCTTATGCGCCTTTACCATTTCATTTTCACAAGCATTGATAGACGAGTGGTCAACACACGGGCCCAGTAATCTCAACGTCAGTGGTTCGGTTCCAGTCTGCTCCGTCTTATTATTTTTTTTTTGTCAACTTGGTCAACGTGGATTCATGATCAGGATTACCCAAAATTGAGTTTTCTTCTTTAACTTAATTTTACCTAGCCCCACGGAAGCCACGTGATGAGTGAAAGGAACTCAATTTTGGGTACTTTTTCTTACCGTGTGAATCTGATCGATGTTGTTCATTTGTCAACTCATCACTCTCAACTTAGTCCACCCATTTTTGGGTGCATTCCGTTATGACAAGTCTGACTGAATTTTGCCCAAATTTTGTTAGTTTTGAAATAGCGTGCATAACCTCTGCAAAACCAAGTCCAACCTCCAACAAGTTCACGTTTGAATGATAAGTGTCATCATATCAGGCGTAACATTTGTAAACGGCACAAAAGCTTTTGTCAACAAAACTTGCAAGGCCCTTTCCACGTAAACCTAAATAACGCCCTGGCAAACCAATACCACTACCATAATTTCCCTTACTCGATGATGTTGTTGGTTTATGTGGGCGTACCTCGGCGCGCGTGTATGGGGAGTTACAACTTTTACTTCAAATGTTACGCGAGGTGTCATATCTCGATAAACATTTCAAAAAGTTTTTTCCTGATAGATCGATTCTCTTCATCGATTTTCTTTTTGTTAATATTTAACTCAACTACTGACACATTTCCTGATGTGTTTGTCATTTTGGGCGCTAGAGAATAATTTCTTTTTTCAAACTGTATAGCAAAAATAGCCCGAAATATCTTTGCATAGACATGGTTATCGAAAGCAAATAGGACATTTTGAATTTTTTTTCTAGATATCAGAAATCGTTTAACATATTAGTTCTTCAAAGCATTGATTTATTCAGGCTCACTCGGTGAATACACTTATCCGAGTCGAATAAGTCCCACGTTAAAACAAACACGAAATGTCAGCTGCAAATGACATCCACACATACACACACCTACACCAATAAACTAACACACGTTACATGTAGATGTAGATTATGGCCACAAGGTAGAAAAGAGAAGAAGCAAAAAGAATCTGGCTGGTTCCAGTCTTTAGAACCTACTATACAAATATGAATATTTATTAGTACAGGAAATAAGTAAAAGCTTGAACCCCCTTCAAAATAGTTGGTTACTACCACCACAACCATAACAATACAAGTATTTGACAGAGTTTGAAACAATGTCGTCGGAAAATAGTGTATTACTGGATTAATGCAACTTGTAATATTGATTTTGCTAAGTAAAAGTTATGTTTGAACTTACAAACGATAGGAAATGCTAATTAACCATTTTATTTATTTTAGTTGGTATATAGAGTTTCATTTCACACTCGAAATTAGATTTTGTTTTCCACGCTGAAACTATAACCCAATAGCAAGTAGCGCGCCCTAGCGAACCAATCTCACAGGTATTTCTACAACTCAATAGTAATAAACATATAGAACCGTATTCCATACTAACACAACTGCAGAAGAAGAAGATAGGTAGTAGCAGGTAACGTTGACAAACCCACAATGATAATGGTGCACTAACTTTACACCCATAGTTCCACACAAACAAGAACACTGTTTTGGAAGGCTCTTTGACCACCTCCTTCGGGAGGACCTACATGTATTTGCACAAGAAACAATATTGCCCACTTTTTTACATCTTGATTAACACTAGATCTAGTTTTGATTACTAGGGATAAACAAACAACTACGTTTCACTAACATACCAAACTAACAAACACACACACACACACACACACAACTAAATGGTAACAAACAATAAATACAAACACAATAGCGCATAGGAAAAACTCGAATCAAACTTGCTCAATGGGAATCCAATTTTCAAAAAAAAAAAAAAAAGAAGAAACTATCTCTCTCTTGAGAAAATAAAACCGAAAAGGTAAACAAACGTAGGACCCTCCCCATCCGTAAACCTGATCCGAAAAAAAAAAACAAACAACCGTGATTGTCGTCAAGTTATATTAGTAGAGGCAAAAGAAGCAAAAAATATACTAAATGGTTCACTGTGGACGAGAAATCGATATTTAGGAGAATAATAAACGTCGTATAAAAAGAAACCGAACTGAAATCAAAACAAAAACAAAGCAAACAAAAATTAAAAACAAGTAGTGAACAAACGTCAAATATGTAAACAAACTATATATTCGAAGATGTTGTACACATTGAAATTTTATTTCGTATCTTTTTGAGAGGTCTTATACCACTGTTGATAGCGAGGAGGAGTGGAACTTTTTCTTTTCGAATGTTTAAACGATACAAGATAAGTTAGTAATCATTAGCGTGCAAGCAAAAAGGGAAACAAAACCAGAACGATTTTTTAATTGTTATTAGAAGAAGAAAAGAAAACATATTGGATGAATTAGGTTTTATTTTAGACTAGAAGAATTTTCAAAAAAAAAATTAACTAAACTAGTTAAGTCAAATTTACCGTAGAAAAGGGGAAAATACCTACCAAACTGTGTAATCGGTGTAACTGAATTTCAGAAGCAAAGTACTAATGTTAAAGTTATCTGACGGCAAAGACGAAACTAATCGATACAGAAATCAACTCAAATACAGCAGAAAACAAAAACAAATAGTTGTGGGTGTAGAATAGATTAAAGAGAAACACAGAAGAAAAAAGTAAACAAATCCCGTTTCTAGAGTGACAACAGTAAAAAAAAAAACAATAGACATAAACATGTATCAAGCAGAGATAAAACAACACTACTTAAAAATTAGATGAAAAGGCAAAAGAAAAAAGACTTTCGACATTATTCTTACGATGCGTATTATTGGAGAAGCAAGTAACAAAAAAACTAAGCAACCTAATAAAAAAAAAACAAAAAGCAACAACTTTTTTCCAAACTAATTCTATAGGAACAATGTTTAAACAAGGTAAAAGAACAAGCAAAACAAACACACTCTTATACAATCATCTCTAAAACATGGTCATTGACGACTTTACTTGCTATGATTTTTCCAAAAAAAAACTTTACACAACAACCTTTTTACTATTGATAAAGAAGAAGAGGAACAAGGCAAAGTTGAGGAGAAAACAGCAATGATGAGCTAAGAAGAAAAAAAACCAACCACTATAAGAGTAAATTATTAAACTTTACACAATTAAACTGGTCTGGGCGGAACCGAAATGGGACACAGACACAAAAGCAGACATGTTGTAGACGTGGAGCGTGAATCCAATTTTGCCAGCCGGTCTGGCACCACTGATTGATTGTATTCGTTTCCCTGTGAAATTGGTGGATCTGCTGGGCGAATATCCAAGAAAGGTTCGAATTAACAACTACTAACTACCACTGTAGAGCGCGTAATATCGTAGCAGGTTGGAACTAAGTAAATACCAATAGACCGCGTAGATGGAAGCAAATGCAAAAAATAACAGCATAGTAGTCCAAGCCGAGAATGCGAAACAGAGAGAGAGAGAAAATAAAAGAAGCAAAATCAATATCAAATATAGAAGCAAAAAATGACGAAGAAATCGACTAAATATAAAATATTAAATGGTGAAACAGAAAAACAAAACAAGAAAACCTAAATGTTATAGATGGTAAGAAACGTAAAAATTGAAGAAATTAAAAAAAAAACTACGTGGAAACAAGAAGAAAAAACAACCATGTGTGTAAGACGATTCTGTTGTTGGAGAACAAAAACCACAAGAAACAAGTAACTGTTATTGTAAAACTAATATCAACAAGTAATATTAAAGTGAAGCAAAACAGAAAACAAAAATGATTCCGGCTGAGTGTGAACTTGGATGCAATAAAGTATTAAAATCAAAAATTGGCGCATTTGCTTAGCATACATGGTGAAGTGGAATATCACAGTCCCAAATTGAGAAAAACTGAATGTTATATTAACTAGGTATAGCTATAAAAATAAAGTGTATTTAAAACCCTGGTTTGTTTTAAAAAAAATGAACTCATCTGTAAATATCATGATTATCAAATAAATATAACTAAGATCTTTAACAAGTTATGTCCATAATTTATCCAGAACCTGCAACTTCTCCAAATTGATATTTGTAGATTTCAAAGACCCAGATAGACCATTTATTTTCCAACGTCTTTTAGTAGCCATTACACAGTGGGACAGGAATTAAATCTAACAGTAAAATAATAATAACGCTCTGGTATTGCATCCAATTGAGTTGACGTCTTCAGTGAAGTTTCTTGGATTAATTCGAACTACATTTTGGTGGTAAAAATGGTACAAGTTTTGGCCGCAGAGATGGCTCAGCGATACAAACATTTTTATTTCGCAAAATAGAAGTTTGCGGACTTCAGCAAAGTCGTGGAACTTAAATTTTTTTGAAAAATTTCTCAAAACAATAAAATGCACAACTTTGATGAAAAGCCCAAAACCCATCCCAGATACCGAATCGTAAATAACTAGAGTTTAAGTTAACATCGCATATAAGTATGACATATATCGCATTATTTATGTTGAAGTTAAATCGATTAGAATGCAAATTTCCGATTTATATGCGATGAATCATTTTTCCATCGAACTGTATCACAAATTAAATCGGATTACATCGTAAAGGCCCCAACGCAATGTGGGCGGAAGCGGAACGGAAACGGATAGTTTGACAGTTGTCACAAATTACATCAAAATGCGTAACCGAAGTCGACTTGATTCTAACTAGTTTTCAATCCGACAAGAAGGATTACTCAGATCGGGCTTTTCCGCTGCCGCTGCCGTTCCGCTTTCGCTGTCATTGCGCTTGGGCCTTAAGGCTTTTCAAATTGAATTTGTTATTACAGATTGAATCGTATATAATGTCAAATCAACTCGTTTAAAAAGAAACTAAAATTTGCACGTATATGGCCTCCACTTTTGTAAGAATAGACTTCTCTGACGTTTATGAATTGCACAAGTATTAGTGCGGAACTTTGGGTGAATTCATAGGTTTTCTTGCACTAATACATATAATTTACCCCCAAGTTATGCACTAATACCATAGAGGTAACTCTAAGACCACTGGGTCCCGAAGAAAATCATTATTATTTTTGGCTCACTCAGTACCAGAACAACGGTCCCAAGCAGTCCCAAGCTATTTCACTCACCCCTGCATGTTCTGCATGAATCCACACACCCCTGATGTTCACCCCTATTCTGTATTTCGTTTCGAACGAAATTCTCATACAAAAAAATATTTTTTTTGTATGAGAATTTCGTTCGAAACGAAATACAGAATAGGGGTGGTTATCTGTCAAACTTTCATAGCGAATCAAAACAAACATAGTGTAGTAATAGAATTTCAACTAGAATAGGGTACGTTAATCGTTTGCTTGGGACCAATAGGCTACTAAAGTGGTGAGCCAATTTAAAATCGTTAGTTTCGTATTGATTGTTGCTAATACTTGTGCATTTCACAAACGTCAGAGAAGTCTATAGGTTTGATCTAAGAGAAGAGGTGACAATACGGGGGCGAAAATGAACCACTTTTCTGTCAAACGTGAACCAGCTCCTGATTAGTCGATTTCATGTGCGTAAGATAGAGATAGAGATAGATAAAGATAGAGGTAGAGATAGAAATAAAAGAGGAACAAGCCAATTGTCACCTCTTCCTCTTAGGGCATCCTTCCTTTGACGGCTATTGCGGTATCATCTGCGAACAGGACAAACACGCAACCCTCTCCGAGGGGAGGAATGTCGAAAGTGTAGATGTTGTAAAGCAAGGGGCCCAGCAGACTGCCTTGCGGGACTTCTGCTGGGAAGGAAAACGTGTCTGAAAAACCATTCAACGATACCTTAAACAACCTTTGCTGGAGGTAGTTACGGGTGATTTTAACCAGATGTAAAGGAAAGTTGAAGTTACAAAGCTTGCATACAAGTCCGTCATGCCAAACATTGTCAAACGCCTTTTCAACGACTAACAAGGCCATGGTTGTGGACTTGGATACAGCTTTGTTACTTCGTACTAGCTACTTTGTTACTTCGTACTAGCTGGTGATTGGTGGAGTGCCCCTTCCTGAACCCGAACTGTTCCGGTAGGAGAATGTTATTTTCCTCGACAAACTTGAGCAAACGATTGAGAATGAGTTTCTCGAACCATTTGCTCCGCGCTGAAAGGAGGCTGATTGGTCTGTAGCTTCAAGGCAATGTTGGATCCTTACCGGGTTTGCGGATTGGTATGATTTTAGCTACTTTTCAGATGCTTGGAAAGTAGTGCAGTTCCAAGCATCTGTTGAAGATAGCGTAATCATATGTAATCATATCCGCCGGAGGCACGACACAAGGGGAGGCATCTAGGTTTTGAACGCATTGCGCAACCTGATCTTCGAGCGGACTTTGGATATTCGAGCCAAGCAAATGCGATGAAGCGACATGATCGCCGATCGCATTTGCTTTCACCTGTGGGGTGATTAGAAGCCAATCGTCATCATTTTCGACTCTGAGAGGTGGATTGGGTTTGGGATGAGTTTCCAGGACCTTGGCTACCCTCCAGAAAAGTCTGGAGCGGTCGTCCAGATTCTGGACAAGACGCCCGAAACTTTCATTTCGGAGTGAGTTTATTCTGGAAGCAATCTGCCTGTTCAGATCGGCCATTTCACGTTTTTTGCCCAGATGTCCAGTTCTATGAAACTGGCGTCTATGAACATTTCTCAGGCGAATCAAGAGTTGGGTGTGGGTATCAATGGCAATAAACTTACGCCTCACAGGAACTCGTCGGACGCACGCCTCGTCAGACACGGTTATGGCTTGGTGGAGTCCCTCCAACGCTCGGTCGATGTCCTCCACGGAGTCAAGCGGTGGGTTGTCGATAATGTGCCTGTCTACCACGCGTCCAAACTGGGCCCAGTTTACGCCGTGGTAGCATAGAGGTAACTCTAAAACTAGAAGGTCCCGAAATAACGTGCTCAACTTTTTGGCTCAGCTCTGGTACTCTCTTCGGTCCCAAGCTAATCGATTCACCCCTCGAAACATAGGAAAAACCAATAACCCCTCATTTTATCTGTCAAACTTTCATAGCGTATCAAAACAAACATTGCGTAGTACTAGAATTTCGACTAGGATGGGGTACGTTAATCGTTTGCTTAGGACCAATAGGCTAGTCAAGTAGTGAGCCAAATTAAAATCGTTAGTTTCGTATTGATTGTTGGTGGTAGTCCTTGTGCAGACTTGAAGCAGAGGCCACGTTGTAACCCAGTTCAGCCAGCCGGTACGGGAGATGGTGGACAGATCCTTCTTGAATTTAGCCGCTAGTCCACTGCTGGTGGCACACTGTCGAGGGCAGTAGACGACGATGAACTGGACGTATCCACCTCCACACCAAGGGCCTCGATGATAGACATGCGGATATGAGACAGAGTGTGGTATTTTATTCCTTTCTTGACGACGACCGCAACAACCCCCCCATGGAGCTGGTGCGATCAAGCCGAATAATGTTGTTGTCAGGCAACCAGAAGCTGTCGCCGGACTTTAGATGGGTCTCGGTTAGAAGGCCCACGTCGATGCTGTGCTTGCGGAGGAAGTCGGCAAGCTCAATCTCTTTTGCTCACCAGAGCAACTCGAGCAAGCATTCCAGGTGACGATAGTTAGTGGTTTAGACTCCATACTGGATGATGAACTTACCGAGCACTTGGATCTGTTCGGGCTTATTGCGGCACTTACGAAGAGCACCGGACATGTTGACGAAAATTTCCATCAGTTCATCGGCTGAGAACAGATCGGGTTGTTGTTTTGCGCTGTTGGTTGTCTCCAGAATCCAGGGGGAGATGGAGAGCTTTGGCCAGCAGAATCACCGGAAACTTCTTGAGGGGGGGGGGCGGGTTGCACCCGTGAATTCGCTTGCCTTTGCTGGGGAGCACGAAGAGGCGGGAAATCCTCCGTCCTGAATGCTGGGATTTTGTCCTTCTTGCGTCCTGGTTGATTGTTGCTTGACGCCTCCCAGACAACCAGAATGCACGTATATTCAAAATTGTTTTCGTGATATACAAATATATATACAAACAAAAAATTCGTACAGAATGCAAATAAATGGCTTATACGTACAAAAGTGGAGGCCATATACGTGCATATTTTAATTTAATTTTAAACGAGTTGATTTAACATAATATACGATTTAATCTGTAATAACAAATTCATTTTGAAAAGTCTTACGATGTAATCCGATTTAATTTGTGATACAGTACGACGGAAATATGAGTCATCGCATATGGGTCGGAAATTTGCATTCTATACGATTTAACTTAAACATAATGCGATGCATGCCATTCTTATATGCGCTTTTGACTTAAACTGTAGCAATTTACGATACTGTCTGTACATTGTTATACCCCAAGTAACAATTCAGTAACCATTTAGCATCCATTCTGATTTATGATGGTTTTATAACGGAAATGAACAATCCATTTAGTTTAAATATGGCATTTCAAAGTGTAATACATTCCTGCTTAGTAATTCAGCTTTTTGCTGTTTTAAAAACCTTTTATAGTCTGGCAAGAAAGTCAGAAACTGTCTTGTTTTAAAAATAAATTTAAAACAGTAATCAATCCCTCCTTAAAACTGTTCTGTAATTCAAGCATAAACGTCATTAGCAATTGTTTATTAATGTCATGATAAAATACTTTATAAACGTGTTCTATCATTATAAAAGCAACCACTAAACAATTAGGTCTTGCATTAGAGAAAAAAGCATTTGTTGTTACTATTTAGCCTTTTTAAAAACATCACTAACTCACCAATTACTTTGATTACAAATTCAGCTTACAAGATGGTTCCTCATAGTTAATAAATGCCAAATTTATGACAAGGAAATCTGAACGGGTTAGGATCAAGCGAAATGGCTTTAGATAAATACAATTCAGCCTGCAAATTTTCTTCATAAAAGCCATTTTAAAACCTTATTAATTTGTTAAGGAATTCTTGACAGCAAAACAACTTTTTCACAAATGACCCTTGAAAATCAACTTTTATGCCACCGCCATGTTATAATTAGTTTGCTTGTTTTTTACAAGCTTCGATTTTCAATCTATATTTCCTTAGATATAACTAGATGTAACATTTAAATGCGAAAATAATAAAAAAAAAAATTTCGGCCAAGCTCGGTCTGAAGAATATATTTTATTTTTCAATGTTAAATAATTAGTCAAATCGACGTTTTACGAGGGTGGACCTAATTTTTTCGATGTTTTCACGTAAATTTTACATAAAATTTAATATGGCACTTAAAACTAGCCCACTTAATGAGAACTATTGTAATAAATTTGGATAGTCAACAAGATTTTTATACCATCAGTTTCTATTTTAATTATTTTGATAAGATCGGATTCATAAATCCTTTTCTATCTTGATTGATGCTTTCCTAGTGGATTCAGCATGCGGCTAGGGGAAATGGCTCTGAAAGGGTTTTTATTGTTGCTAAATAGCTTTTATTGTAGCGTTCGTCATACAATCTTTTGCAGTAAATCAATCCTGAAGAGTTTTGAGAATACACTCTTCAGAACCTTCTCCAGGGTGGGCCAACTAGACATATTCTAGTCTTAATGAGGTTTTGGTGGATGCATTAATGACAAAATAGCCTTGACCAGGGTTTTATGAATGTTGTTTTGAAGTTGCTTTGTAGTATTTCATAAAACTTGAAATGTACGACTTCTGGTTGTCTGGGCTGCGTTCGGATGCGTTTGAAGTCCTCGCGTTTGGAGCACTGTCTGTCGGAACCTCGATGTGCACCATCACAGTTGGCGCATTTTAACGCCACGGCTCCATCCGCAGAGCAGTCAGAAGTGGCGTGTTCGTGAGCGCAGTTGCTGCAGCGTGGCTTGATGTTGCAGTTGCGGGTACCGTGTCCAAAATTGAGGCACCTTTGGCACTGAGTTACGTCACGACGACCACCACGGTATGGCCATAGAGGTAACTCTAAGACCACTGGGTCCCGAAGAAAATCATTATTATTTTTGGCTCACTCAGTACCAGAACAACAGTCCCAAGCAGTCCCAAGCTATTTCACTCACCCCTGCATGTTCTGCATGAATCCACACACCCCTGATGTTATCTGTTAAACTTTCATAGCGAATCAAAACAAACATAGTGTAGTAATAGAATTTCAACTAGAATAGGGTACGTTAATCGTTTGCTTGGGACCAATAGGCTACTAAAGTGGTGAGCCAATTTAAAATCGTTAGTTTCGTATTGATTGTTGGTATGGCTCCCACCGTACGATGATGGAGTAGATCGATCGGATGGCTTGCAGAGCATTGAGCGTCACCGTCCCTTTCTGGAAGTGCACCAGGAAAAGACAATCCGGGTACGTCTTCACGTTGTCGTCTCTCCTTGTCATTCGGAAGACAGCGATTAGGGCTAGCTTGTACCGGTTTTTGATTTCAGCTTCGACCATCTTGGGGTCGAAGTTTGGTAGACTTCTGATGACTACCTTGAAGGGCTTCTCACCGGGGATGTCGTGCGTGAAGAATTCCGCCTTGGAATCCTTCAGATATTTCAAAGGCCACCTCGTACTCCGCTTTCGTTCGGAGCATCACCTTGATGCCGATCCTGCCGAGCTTAAACTCAGCTGCAACGCCCAGCGATAAGAGATCGCCAATCAGCGTGTTGAGTGGCACTTGCTTCACCACCAGTGGAGGAAGCTTCATTTTTGCTGCACTCGGGCTGGCAGCAGTGTCGACGGCGTTGCTGAGATCACCAATGACGTTGACGTTCGTCGCGGTGGTATCGCCCCGTCCACTCGCACCATCGGACTGGGCCTGATTTTTCTTCCTCTTCTTAGACCGCTTCACCGTGGCTGAGGTGGTATTCCCTACATCGGTGGAAAGAGTAGCGTACCTATTCGAAATAGGTACACTCAAGCTACCCTCATCGCTGTTCTTCTTCTCCGTTTTCTCTCAGAGCCTGCTCTGGGAACGCTGTCTTCCCATCACACGAAGCGACCGACACTACTGACGACGCGATTAAACCAACAATCAATACGAAACTAACGATTTTAAATTGGCTCACCACTTTAGTAGCCTATTGGTCCCAAGCAAACGATTAACGTACCCTATTCTAGTCGAAATTCTAGTACTACGCAATGTTTGTTTTGATTCGCTATGAAAGTTTGACAGATAAAATGAGGGGTTATTGGTTTTTCCTATGTTTCGAGGGGTGAATCGATTAGCTTGGGACCGAAGAGAGTACCAGAGCTGAGCCAAAAAGTTGAGCACGTTATTTCGGGACCTTCTAGTCTAAACTGCGAATGTTTGGAACAAACTAGAAAATTTAGAACAACTCGACGTTCAAGCAGAGAATGATGACAGCTATGCGTCGGTCAGGAGAGTTGTGATTTAGTGTAACTTTTAATCTATTTAGATTTGAAAATCCATTGACTGTATATTGTCGTTGCGACAAGGGGTAGTTCACTCCTCGGTTCACTCGATTTAAACCAGCAATATAATATTTTTGCCAATGGATTTTGTATCAGTGTACACACTACAGTCATAGAGGTAACTTTAAGACCAGAAGATCCCGAAGAAACGTGCTCAACTTTTTGGCTCAGCTCTGGTACTATCTTCGGTCCCAAGCTAATCGATTCACCCCTCGAAACATAGGAAAAACCACTTACCCCTAATTTTATCTGTCAAACTTTCATTTTAATCAAAACAAACATTGCGTAGTACTAGAATTTCGACTAGAATGGGGCACGTTAATCGTTTGCTTGGGACCAATAGGCTAGTCAAGTAGTGAGCCAATTTAAAATAATTAGTGCTACAGTTGACTATATCATAGAGATAACTATAAGACTAGTAGGTCCCGAAGAAACGTGCTCAACTTTTTGGCTCAGCTCTGGTACTATCTTCGGTCCCAAGCTAATCGATTCACCCCTCGAAACATAGGAAAATCCACTTACCCCTCATTTTACCTTTCAAACTTTCATAGCGGATCAAAACAAACATTGTGTAGTACTAGAATTTTTACTAGAATGGGGTACGTTAATCGATTTGCTTGGGACCAATAGGCTAGTCAAGTAGTTAGCCAATTTAAAATCGTTAGTTTCGTATTGATTGACTATACTGTACCAAACCACCGTCCTCTGTTCGAATGAAACCTCAGACCATTCAAATCGAAACATCGAAATCGCCTTTTTGAATGATAGCTGCAACCGGATGACGGTTATTTTGAAATCAGATGATTTTCCTCTCGAATACAGGATGAAAATTGTTATGAAAAGGGATAGGGCTTTTAGTTGGAATGCGTAATGCTCTCTGCAGAATGATAGTCATCTTAAATTGAAATGCATTTGGTATTGGTTCAGCCCTTTAACGCAAATCATTCAAAACGTTGATGTAAATAATTCTATCGAACGTCATTTCAGTGCCAACATTTCAAAGGGGCGTAATTGCTTTTGTAAACAATGGCTTTAGCCGTCGATTTCTCGCAAATAAAAGCCCACCCTTCCAAATTACCAATGCTAGCTGGTACAGGAAACATTTCTCTACCTGCTGGTGTCATTAATTTTTATGAGTGAGCTTTCATTCACGAGAAATCGACGACTAAAACCATTGTTTACAAATGCAACTACGCCCCTTTGAAATGTTGGCACTGATTTGCTGCTCTGAGCAGACAAACGAGGTGGAAGCATAGCCATCGCTATCAGGGGTGGTACGAACATTAGTAAACCGTGGAAACCGTAGATTGCCTATTTCGTGGTGGAGGAAGATTCCTCTACCAATAAGTAATTTTGGTATCCATGATAATTGGCTGTTAATGGCAATTCACAATGAAAATGTAAAGCATTTGCAAGTCATCCTATCCTTAAGTTGTTGTCCTCTGAGCCCTGTACACAGCAAAAAAATGTAATATCGATCAACGTAATTCAAGCTGATGTATGAAATAATGATGTAATAGCAAAACGCAGATACAATATTACATCAATGGATGTAATTTTGTTCGCAAAATCGATGTACATCGTACAATGTGATATTACACAACCGATGGATTGACCTGGTTGCAGTAGTTTCGATGTAATATTCAACAACTTTTTTTGCTGTGTATGTTTAACAGACAATTTTCAAATAAATATCATCCTTTATTTGGAGGACAGTCATCAGTTGACGACGAATTCAACCATAAGGAGATCATAAGAAATTCGACAGCATTGTTAAAGGGCTCGAGCAGTACAATAAGCAGTCGAAGTATTGCGGATGGTTTCGCTCAGTGTACACCGCATAAACGAAAACGTGCACCACCTGGTGGAGATGCTCTAATCAGGCTAACAAAAGTTGCAATTCGACAGTGAGCATGCATAAGGGCCTATACGCGATGATCGATTCTCTTCGTCGATTTTCTCTTTTGTTAATAACTCGCTAGATTTAACGTTTCTCGGTGCGTTTGCTGTTGCTTTTGATAGCCAATACAACCTTTTACTACTCTGCATTGAACAAATTCTAGAAAATTGTTTCGCTTAGCTGTAGCAATGCAAAGAGAAAATCGATGAAGAGAATCGATCATCCCGTATAGGCCTTTATGCATGCTCACTGTCGAATTGATCAGTTCACGAACACGGCGAATGAGAACGACTCAAATTTGAGTTTAGTTCACTCATAATCGCTAAAAGTGCAGGAACGCAGCGATGAGTTAAATTTGTCTCATGGTTTCCTGTGGAAAACCTAAAAAATCTGCCGGAAAATGAGGAAATTGACGAAAATTTTATTCAATCTCGGAGTAGTACCAATAGACTGAGTGAATCCAATCTTTACTTTTCTCAAATTCGGGAATTTTTCCCTGGAAAATCCTGGGAAAACATGAGGCAAATTAACTCATCGCTGAGTTCCTGCACTTTTGGCGATTATGAGTGAACTAAACTCAAATTTGAGTCGTTCTCATTCGCCGTGAAGATTTGCCGCACTCTTCTCTCACCCGTAAGTTTTGACAGTTTTGGGTGGTTTGTTTTGGCTCCCATTCGTTGCTATCTCTTTTACTCAGAAGCAAAATGATAGGGAGCAAAAAGTGAGGTTGGGGACCGTGCACTGATCTATCCAAACATGAAAAAACAACGGTTGTCAAATTTCCACATAAACAAAAACGTTTTCTCCTGTTTTTCTACCAACCTACTGAAACATCTCAAATCAGTTTCAATCGTTTCAAGTGTCCGTGTTTCTTCCACATACAGTTTCCACTCCAAGATGCAGTGTGCCGTCCCCAGCTGTATAGGATGGGCCAAACGGGTGATCTCCTTCCCACAGAACCTTTTGCTACAGAGTCGCTGGAAGCGAGCCATTGAAGCCGGCACCGGACTTCGCATCCCGACGTACCACTGCGGTGCTCTTTGCTCGTGGCACTTTGGCGACAATCAGACGGAAACTCATGGCTACTGGGAACCGTACCGCTTCCTGCATAGGTGAGTGATACAAGTTTTGGTTGGTGTGGAATCGGAGGGCTCATTTTTTTTTTGTTCCCTAGGAGTGGGAGGACGGTAGAGGTAGGAAGTTGCCGATTCTGCCTGCGATTCGATGAACGGAAGAAGATGGTTTCCGACAAGGAAGTTTTGGAGAATGAAGAGTTGGTTGATTTGGTGAATTATGCATTAAAAATTAATTTGGCTGAAGATTATATTCTGAAGGACATTTGCGAGGAATGTGAAGCAAAGATGCAAGTGGTCGATAAGTGGATGAAGAGCAGCAAGAAAAGTGAAAAGGAATACAAAGCTTTGGAAATTGCCACCAGGAATAGCATTTTCAAACCGGTAGATGAAGCGCTAGTGCCGGATAGAGCTACGGTAGAGGAAGCTACGGAACCTCTTGAATATAACACGATCAGTTTCGAAATTGAATGCATGAAGGAAGAAGTTGAAATTGTGCAAGCATCGATAGAGCAGGAGCCAGAGCGCATCACAGATGAACGCATTGTGACACTTATCCATGATTACACGATGGAGGAAGTGTCGAAAGCTTCTCCTAAGAAGGTAACGAAAGAGGAAATTCATCTGAGTAGATCCTTTAAACCAATCGTCAAACAGTTCAACTTTCCCGCAAATACTCACAGTAAGCGTGGTCCACCTCGCCGAAAACCAAAAGTTACCCAGGAAAAAGTCAGCTACCGAGAGTACCTCAGCAAAAAGTGCCACGTCTGTGATACACTTCTAGACACTCCTGAAGACCTGGTGGCTCATTTAACGCAGCAGCACTGTAATGGAGCGCCTTATAAGTGTTCCGAGTGCGACAAATCATTCAAAATCATAACTTCCTACAATTGGCACTTGGGATTCCACGATCATTCTAACCGACCACTGAGATGTTGCTACTGTACAATGGGTTTCAAATACAATTACAGCCTGTTGAGTCACGAAAATCGCCAACATGGAGCAAGTCATCAAATTCATGTAAAGAAGAAGCCTACCAAAAGGAGCTTCCCATGTTTGAAGTGTGACAAAGCGTACAAAACGAACTATGACCTTTTGGATCACGATCGTTACGTTCACCAGAAGCTTCCCGGCACAATGTGCAAGCTGTGCGGTAAACACTTCCGTAATCGAACCTCCCTTCGGAAACATCATTTGGTTCACACTAGCGAGCGGCCTTACAATTGTTTGCACTGTGATGCGGTGTACAGAAATATTACCAACCTTGCAAAACACGTAGCACGAAGCCATGCACAGGACGCTTCAACTGAGGAGCTAACGAGGTGAAACGCGGCAATGATGCGGTAGAATGTGAGGTGTGCTCTGTGATTTAGTTAAGCACATCGAGTCGGCACATTTGGGCATAACGTAGCCGAATAAAGGTAAATTAAGTATTCAAAAATCTTGGCAACGTCTTATACATGCGATGACCCGCCCTTTCAAACAAGCACAGTTTATTACAAAATATAAATTTATTGTCCATCTCAATATCATTAACAAACAGCATCACTTTTTGGCCACTTCAGATTTATCCACCCCGGAACTACCCTCGGAATCCTTTACCCCACCGAAGTAATTATCTGTTTTGAAAATCGCCGGTGGATCGTACATCCCATTGGCATTCCTATTGGTCTGCTTCTCCGTAGGCTTTGGCTTCCCGAAAATGTTCAGTGACTTCAGCAGCACGTTGATCGTCTTGTCCGGAATGTCCAATTCTTCCTCCGCAATCTGAACCTGCCGTTCCACCACGTCCAGATTTTTCGACACCATCGCAACGAAACGCTCTAGCGCATCCAACCGGTCGCACAGGCTATCAAACTCCGGCTTCATTGCCGCTATCCTGGGAATGTTCTGCTGGACGGCTAGCGACGATTCCTCTTTGACCAGTTCCAGAATGTTTTCAAACTCCTCCATCCGGAGTAGCATCTCTTCGATACTGGTGCCGATGGGTAGGATCTAGAAGGGAAACATGATTTCGATTATTCTGGGTGGGTGTTACATCCAGCTGGCTTTACCTCTGATTGAAGATTGGACGCCTTGAAGTAGTTGGAATAGTCTTCTGCTGGCTGTTCTTCAGCCATGGTGGATGGAAGTAATTCTGTACCTACTTTCACTACGATATAGTTTGATGAAGAATTACATTATAAGCTAGTGAATGCAACAGGACCATCAACAATCTACCGCTAAACTGAAGGTCAAATCGAAACCAGATTTGATTTACGTTGAATTGTGTCCCCATTCACTTTTGTGTTTGCTTTTCTGTTGTGTTTGTTCAAGCTTCTTTTTTGATCGTAATGATAATCATACGATTGGGTATGAGTTTACTCGAGGTAGTGTATTTGCGAGGGGTTATTCACAGCAGGTCTATGCTTTTTGCCTGTGATGAGTACTGTGTTCATTCAAAAATCATTCTTCGTAGATAGAATTTTTATAGGTTGATTTTGTCTCCCAATGAATCATAGAATTTTGAAGGGACGACTCTTTCAAACATATGGTTGAACACTTTTTTTTCTAGAGTTTACTAATTATTTTCAGTCCATAATATAGAATCCGAAAAAAATCGATTAGCAACTGTATTAATGTATACCTGTATGAGAACCATTGTTTGTCGTGATCCAATCCACAAAAGTTGTTTAATTTCATCGGCCAGCTGGGCAAGCCTATCCCATTCACTAAAAGGTCGAAGCTAAATTGATAATAACCGAAGACTACAAATCAAGAAGACTGGCAACTGTTCCCTTCTCCCATACAAACGTCAAAAATCACTGATAACAGCGCCTCTGACAATCAAAGGTGGAACTTTAAAGCACAAGTGTTAGTGAGACTACTCATTAACAGTTGCTGTATGTGTGACCTAATGTCACCGAAACGAATAATCATAACACGGTACTCGTTCTTGTTTTTGTTTTGCTCTACAAAATTTCACTCCAAACCGAAAAACTTGTCATGGTGGATCAAGTAGAGGATGGAAACTCGGATCGATACCTAGTGAAAGTAACTTTTACTTGTGTACCATGAACCGAAATATTGTTTATTTTGCCTGTTGAAAGCAATCAAATAGGGGAATTTACGTATTCTCGGCAACCTAAGCAACGACCTTCTTTCTATAGCCTTTTTCTCTATGGAACGCACACATATGCAGTATTGGTTTGTTTACAATCTTTTGCTGCCAGCTGCTCTAACAATTTCAGTCGAAAGAATTGTCAAAAACAGTTTTGAAACACTTTTACAAAGCTCCAATCTTCTCTAGTGAGAGCGAGTATTGTCGGCAACCGTTCCATTTGAACTGCATGTAAATCTGCTGTTCTATTATCGGCAACTCGAAATCAGCTACAATTTGTAGTGCGTGTGTTTCATTTCAAAAAACCCTGCTAGATTGCTTTTTCTCAGTGGTAAAAATATAGTAAAATTGAAGCTGAAAGCATAAAGAATCGTTTGCATGCATTCAGCGAAGTGTTTTCGCAAGAAAATCCAGTGAAAATAGTGTTTCAATTTGGGTTGCCGAAAATAGTCTGTCATGCCGAAGCCGTCATTTCCACTATAAGGAATTGGCGGCTTCCACCTCCGTTGAGTGAACTGCCGTCATTCGAAAGCTGCTGAAAATTAAAGGATTGAAAAAAAGGAAAGATCCGGTAGCTACATCACGATCCAACGGAAGGCGTAGCAGGATCTAATGTTGGAGAAAATGAAATTGAAAGGTTGAAGGACTACAATCCCAAACTGTGTATATTTCCATTTTAGATGTTGTCAGAACATGAATCCACCGGATAGTGATCCTTTGTATGCTTTTACAGTTCTTGGAATCGGACAACCCGTTCCAGAGAATGATAACAACAATGTCGGATTGGCCAGTGACATTCAAATGGTCAGCGAGTACTGTGCCAAGTTGCCGAGCGTCACAACTCAACTCCCCCCGTTGTGGCCAGGTGCCAGAGCCACGCGGAACGGGCATGCATTTTACTAATGCACCATACGAATGCTCATAAATGCATCACTTAGGAAAGGAGGAAGATAATTCTGAGATAGCAATTTTTTTTAATTAGTATGTTTATTTGGAAGGCTCAATAGCGTTAGGATCAGGGGAGGAGCTTGGGGGTAAGGTTTCGTCACAGACAAACAGACATAACACTCGCAAGTTATTCATCGAACAAGCATTTAACGGACAATTTAAAAGTATCGCAGTTGATAGTACCGCCTGATACCTGTGGCACGCATTATCAATTCCCTTGCGTTTGACGTTTACACAATACCGCTATCTGTTCAGTGTAGTGCCCACCACAGTGTACTCAACAGGTGGCGGTAATATTTTAACGACGATGTTTTACAGTTGCAAATATTCAATGTGTTATGTCTGTTTGTCTGTGGTTTCGTTGTCTCATCAGAGCGTTGCCGCCAGTATGAATGGTAGTCAAAACAAATTTACTTACGTTCAATTTCAGCAGGATTTTTAACTCGTTGCCAGCATAAAGCAAAGAAAGAAACGTTTCACTGTTTACGACAATCACAACAAAACCAATAATTGACATCTAATTATTTCTACCTATGTGTGTGAATGCACTTGTGAATTAACACACACCATCATATATAGGTTCCACTTTTGTTCAGAAGAGGCGTTGCCGTTACTGTCTCCTGATTTTTGGCAGAGTTGCCAGTCTTCTTGATTTGTAGTCTTCGGTGTTATGAAACGTGCGGGCTTTAACATGCGGGGCACGATCTTCAATAAGTCCAGCCAGTTCATCTGCTTCGATGACGACGTGGACATTGTCGGAAGAACGTTTCAGGCCGTGGCGGAGCAGTACACCAGGCTGAAACGTGAAGCAGAGAAGGATGGATTAAAGGTGAGTACGTCGAAGACAAAGTATCTGTTAGCTGGAGGAACCGAGTGGGATAGGGCTCGCATTGGCAGAAGCGTGACGGAGATGAGTTCGAGGTGGTAGATGAAGTTGTGTACCTCGGATCATTGGTGACGTCGGATAACAACTCCAGCAGAGAAATTCGTCGGCGTATTATTGCCGGAAGTCGTGCTTACTACGGACTCTACAAGACCCTGAGTCGGTAGCTCTCTACGGGCACGAGACGTGGACGATGCTCGAGGAGGACCTGCAAGCACTGGGTGTTTTCGAACGACGAATGATTAGGACCATCTTTGGCGGGGTATGTGAGAACGGTGTATGGAGGCGAAAGATGAACCACGAGCTGGCGCAACTCTATGGCGAACCCTGTATCCAAAAAGTTACGTAAGCTGGACGGGTACGATGGGCGGGACACGTTTTAAGAATGCCGGACAAAAATCCCGCAAAAATGGTGTTTGCCTCGAATCCGGCTGGTACAAGACGAAGAGGAGCACAGCGAGCAAGGTGGTTAGATCAAGTGGAGCAGAATCTTGGAAGTGTGGGACGGTCAAGAAATTGGAGACAAGCAGCCACGGACCGAGTGAATTGGCGTAACATTGTGATGCAGGTGCAACCCTGAGGGATGTCGGACCAGGATCAGCAAAGCCGAATTTCGAACCAGGGTGACCCCAACGGAAACCGGAATAACTCTAAAACCATGTATTGATTGCTTTTTTTCTGACGGGTTCTCAAACTTGAATAGATTCCCGAGAAAATGCAACTTGTGTAGAAAAAGATTGAGAAATTATGTTTTTAGAGCTAATAGAATGATGAAATCTATGCTAGAATCTATGCAAATATAGACGTCAGGCACGCAAAGGTTAATCAAATTATCACGTACGAGAACATGAGACCGCTCTGGTCGGCTCTGGACCTCACAGCACTGATTGAGGTTGCATTGAAGCTGTTGATATTGACAAACAAATAAATTAATAAATGTACTAGTTGCCTCATCTTGCCCCAACTTACCCTACAGTACATATACCATTGATACGTATTGTACAGTCGTTAACCGGAAAAAATGGCGCATATTGGCGGTATTTGTTTATAGTTGAAGATGCTAATTTCAAATAACAGACTGTAGTGGTAATTTTTATACGATAGATGGAGTAGATGAAAGCATAGAGTTGATAGTTCCGTTAGAGTACGGCAGTGTGAAGATTGCATATAGATTTTAGAATAGCGAGCTAGGACAACTTTTAAGGAAGGTACAAATCGGTTTTTTCATCTCTCTTATGGTGAGGGGTGTGTGTCCCCGCAACCACTGGCAAAAAGAGATGAAAACCGACCCGCTCAAGTACCAACGGTGTGTTTGAAACAGTTCTACCGATTTTTTACCGCACTTCAGTTGTTATTTGAAGGAAGGCATCCAGTCGTAGGTTTGGAAATTGCAACTATTGTTTACCCCTACCACGATATGTGCTCCTGTTGTTTAAACGAATAACCGATCATATTATAGTGTAATGATAATTTATATTAAATTTCTGATTTTTTGACATAGAACTACTAGGGGCATCCCACTCTAAACTTTAGCTCCAATACTCATTAAGTATTGTTTAATCTCTCTTAAGTATTTTTAAGTATTTTCAAATATTTTTATCATGACGTTATTTTGATCATAGTAAGTCTTGACTATAACATCGGTTTCTAGTGAAATTGTTTTTCATGTCGATGTCAAACATCACGCGTGAATTTTGCAAATTGTGTACCGAAGAGTTACTGATTCATACTGATAGGATAAAATAGGTATTTTGAGGGTTTGATTATAATTTAATTTACTACTACTACTACTCATTTTATATTAAATATTTTATTTGCAGACATCATTCAACGGGGCTTTGGTGAAAAAGCTGCTGGACGTACTATCATTTTCATGTAGCCTAACCATAGCGCTCTTGAAGTCTGAATCTATATCACAATTAGAAGAAGACATGAGGACGATGACAGAGTCAATTCGGAAACGGCACGATGTCAATTATGCAGACCTGCAGACTTCAGTGAAACCCCGAGAACTTCCACCTGTTTACCCAATTGTTTGAGTAATCGGCCTTCGGTCCAGTAACATTAGGTTTAAGAAAACTCTGTTAATCTAAAATTGAACTTCGGCTTTTTTGAAGCTTATGCAAATGAGCTTTGACAAATAAAATACACAAATATATATTAAATAAACCATGACTTTGGTTTACATTTGGCTCACTGTCATCTTTCACATGTTTGCCTTATACTGAATTTGATCAAAGGATTCAATTTAGTCACTTATCTATTTCTATCTATCCCAAGTAACATTGAAAATTTTATGGAGGTTTTAACGCATGCTACAAATCTAAATCATGGTCTAGATAACCCCTATAAAACCGAACTTGTTACTTGGGATTTATGTATCACCTATCTACCCTTATTTTGATCGAAACAAATTTTCAATAAAAATACTTATGACAAATCTATTTCGATCCAAATAGGGAATAGGAGTGAATATCATAATGAAACTTGTTCAGAAAAGTGTGTTTGCTCAAATACTATCTCAAATATAGCTACTTAAATAAGAGAGACGGGTACTTCAGGTTGAGAATCGGTGCAGCTGGAAAGCAGATTTTTGTTTAAATTTTCTCTTATGTCAGAAAAAAGACACATTCTCATAGACGGAAACTCATAATTGACCTTTGTTCTGAAGTTGTAAATCTCTTCTTTTGTATGATTCATTCACTAAATACTATAACGCTCGCAATGCACAAAATCCAACCTGACACATAAAATCACTGACATTGAGTAAACAAACATCAGTAATTTGTCTAGCAACCAGGGACTAGTACTAGGTATTTCTTAAGTATTTTTAAGTATTTATAGGTATCTAAGATATCAGCTAGAAATTTATAAGTACATCGTTAGAAATTCAAAGTTTAAAGTGGGATGCCGCTAGTAGAACTACGTCTTTGTTGACTATACTGGGGAGCAAATAAAAAAAATATGTGGCGAAAAAGTGTAAGGTTTTGAAAGTTTGTAGCTTTGTCATTTATAGATTAAATTAAAATCCAAATATACCAATCGATAGGAAATAACTCTACAACTCTGCTGAATTAAATACTTTTCCAATTCATAACAAGTTTTGAAAATTTAGCTAACGATAATGCTATTTCTGTTTTCATGAAATAAACGTTTCCCCAAACCCAGTCGTGATAATCGAGTATCACTCGGTAGCACATCGTTCTGCTTGAACCTGAAAAGTTATAAAACAGCGCTGCTGTAGTTAAAAAGACGTAACTGTGTCACTTGAAAATTTGTACATGTGAACCACACAAACTCAAGAAATAAAGATCATTTACAGGGTGTGTGACGAATTTTTGCAGTAAATGGCATATTTGAGAAGAAAAAAGTTGGAAGGGTTGTATACTAGATACGACCGCAGGGTTGGCGTTGGATAACGTCTGTTATAGGCGAGATGGACCAAACTATGGTCTTAGCCGTCTGTAAAGACAACCACAAAGAAAAAAAAAACATCTGTTATGTGTTGAAGGAATATTCCTTAATAACTCTTTTTTAGGTACCACAATCAATTTGTATTTCTATGTTGGAAATTTTATGAAGCTTTCCATTTCCATTGGACTGAATCGTTGTTTCCTTTTATTCTATCAAAAATAAACAGTAGAAGTTGTAAGTTACAAGAGTGTTATAGGTTTACTATTTTGAGTTTTGACAATGACAACCCTGCGATAAGCACGACCTAAATTTTAGTAGCCAATAGTTAAGGAACCCAGCGATGAGTAATATTGGCTCATGGTTTCCTGTGGAAAATCTCAAAAATCAGCCGGAAAATGAAATTATTTTACTCTAAGTAGGAGTAGTACCAATGAATGTGTGTCCAATATTTACTTTTCTCAGTAAGTTTATCCTGGACAAACATGAAACATTTTCTCATTGCTGAGTTCCTGCACTTAAAACAAGCTAACTTAACTCAAATTTGGGTGGCCGTGATGCCCTATTAAAATTGTGGTCATATACCGGGGAAAAATTACTTGAATGTAACAGTTCATCGAATGACGTCAATTCTAAAACACCTTTTAAATTTATATGGTGGCCCTGAAAAGGGCCGATTTTTTGGTTCTGAGTCGATGATACTAAATTAACCCCCGAATCCGTACAGAATACGTCCCTGCCGCTTCAGAGCGTAAACGACATCCATGGGGGTGACAGTCTTCCTCTTCGCATGTTCGGTGTAAGTAACGGCGTCACGAATAACGTTTTCCAGAAATACCTTCAGCACTCCTCTGGTTTCTTCGTAAATGAGACCGGAAATTCTCTTAACTCCACCACGACGAGCCAAACGACGGATTGCAGGTTTAGTGATGCCCTGGATGTTGTCACGCAACACTTTTCGGTGACGCTTGGCTCCTCCTTTGCCAAGTCCTTTTCCACCCTTGCCGCGTCCAGTCATTTTCTAATATGACAATTGTAACGTCGATGAAGTTTGAAACAAAAGTGAACAAAAATTCCAAATTTTGGCTGTTTTATACCTACTTGAGGGTTAAATTCTTTTGGTTAGTTGTTGTGTTCTTGTTCTTTCATCGTTTCTGATTGGTTGAACACAGCAAACGCATGTTATAAAACAGAATGGAAGTGATTTTTAATTTTATGGAGATTTCGCTGCCAGACTGTTGAGCAGTTCAGTCGATTTGAATTCTCTCTAGTTTCGTTCGTTCGTTCGCAAGTCGAATTAGCTCCGCGTTGTATAGTGACGCTCTCGCTGACCCAGCCATGGGTAAGACATCGCGCGGTAACGCGAGTGCCGGCTTACCGGGAAAACAGACTCTCCCAGGAGACGGCGCGACCACCGAGCCAGCTCAGAAGAAGCAGAAGAAAACCCCATTGCCCGTCCCGACAGGCGTTGCGGACCCGCAGCCGGGGCCTCCCGGAACTAAACGACCCAGACCTGAAGACATCAGCGCCACCGCATCGGCAGCAAAAAAGCTGCTGAGCAACAATCCGTTCTCCGCCCTGCAGAACGGAGCCCAGCCGCAGTCGGACCCTGAGACGGTGCCTAAAAAAGTTAAGTTGCCACCCTTCTATGTGAAGGGCTTCCCTCCCGGGCTATGGGAGCAGCTGGATTTCTACATTAAGCAGGGCCTTCGCTGCACCATTCAACGGTGCACGGAAGGCTACAAACTGATGGTCTCGGCTGAAAATCACTACAACGCAGTCCAGGCCCTCTTGGACAGGATGAAGCTGGAGTACTTCTCCCACGACGTCGAGGCCACCAAGCCGCTGAAAGTGGTGCTGCGCGGGCTCCACGACATGGACACCACCACCTTAATGGACGAGATTAAGGCGAACGGCCTCAAGCCGGTCGAAATCCACAAGATGACCCGCAGCAAGGCCATCAAGTATCGTGACCAGCTCTACTTGGTCCATCTGCAGAAGAACTCCACAACCGTGAAGGATCTCCATACGACACGCACACTGTTCCACATCGTAGTGAAGTGGGAGCGGTATAAGCCAACCCACCGTGGCGTCACTCAGTGCTCGAACTGCCTATTGTTCGGGCACGGCACCAGGAACTGCCGCATGGCCAGCCGCTGCATCAAATGCGGCAAAAACCACAAGATCGACGACTGCGACAGCATCGAGGAAGCCGCTCCCACATGCGCCAACTGCGGTGCTGCCCACAAGGCCACGAGTAAGGCCTGTCCGAAGCGGGCCGAATACGCCGAGATCCGGAAGAAGGCCTCGTCCAACAACCAGCCCGGTCGCAAGAAGGTCCCGGAAAACAACGCGCAGAACTTTCCTCCGTTATCACCGGTCCAACCACGGTCAATTCCAGTGTTGGCGCCGCTCCCGCTCAACCAACAGTTGGCTGCTGCCCAGTCGGCTGCCGCTGCAGTACCCAGTCAAGCCTCCGGCCCATCGACGGATCCCCCTGCTCCGGGATTGGCCGGTACAACCGGTGAAGCTACAGACGATTCTCCGCTGTCAACGGATGAGATCGTCACACTGTTGGCCCAGGCCATCATCATCAAGCGCACCTGCGCAACAAGAACACAACAGCTCCAAGCTATCATCTCCTTCGTCGCTAATTATGGACCGTGAACCCATAAAGATCGCCAACTGGAACGCTCGCTCCGTAGGGGCGAAAAACATTGAGCTTGCAGACTTCCTCCGCAAGCACGACATCGACGTGGGCCTCCTCACCGAGACCCACCTCAAGACCGGTGACAGCTTCTGGCTGCCCGACCACAGCACTGTCCGGCTTGATCGCACCAGCTCCAGGGGGGGCGGTGTCGCGGTCATCATCAAGAAAGGCATCAAGTACTGCACCCTACCCCACTACCGCACTTCCATCATCGAGGCCGTCGGCGTAGAGGTGGAAACATCGACCGGAAACATCCGGTTCATCGCCGCCTACTGTCCCCGGCAATGTACCGTTAGCAATGGTACAGCACAGCAGTTCAAGAACGACCTTGCCATCATAACCCGCACCAATGCCCGCTTCGTAATCGGAGGGGACCTGAACGCCCGGCACGAGGCCTGGCGGAACTACCAGCAGAACCAGAACGGCCGCCTGCTATTCGACCATTCCCAGCATGGTCTCTATTCCGTCTGGTTTCCGGACGAACCAACCTTCACATCACCGACGGGCAACCCATCGACGCTGGACCTGTTCTTGGCAAACACCAGATTAGCCAAGCCGGTTGCCATCAACGACCTGAGTTCGGACCACCAACCGGTGCTGACCGAGCTGGGCTACAACGTGGCCCCTGCACCGTGCCAGCGGAAGGACTACCATCGAGTCAACTGGGTCCAGTTTCGACGCGTGGTCGACCGCCACATCGACGACAACCCACCGCTCGACACAGTGGAGGACATCGACCGGGCCCTGGAGGGTCTCCATCAAGCCATATCCGTGGCTGACGAAGAGTGCGTTCGACGAGTTCCTGTGAGGGGTAAGTTTCAAGCAATTGATTCCCACACCAAACTCTTGATTCGGCTCAGAAATGTTCGTAGACGCCAGTTTCAGCGGACTGGGGATCTGCAGCGTAAATACGAAATGGTCGATCTGAATCGGCAGATCGCTTCCAGAATGGTCTCAATCCGGAACGAGAGTTTCGGGTGGCTCGTTCAGAACCTGGACGACCGTTCCAGACCATTCTGGAAGGTTGCCAAGGTGCTGAAGTCTCACCCCAAGCCCATTCCACCACTTAGAGTCAATGACGAACGGCTTATCACCAACGAAGAGAAGGCCAATGCGATTGGGGAGCACATTGCCCAGTCGCATTTGCTTGGCTCTAAAATCCCAAGTCCACTCGAGAACCAGGTTGCGCAGTGCGTCCTGACGTTAGATGCCTCCCCTTGTGCCGTCCCTCCAGAAGAACGGATTACAGAGGAACAAATTTGCTCAGCGCTGAAATACAGTAAGAACATGAAGGCTCCCGGGTTTGACGGAATATTCAACCTAGCGTTGAAAAATCTCAGCCCGAGGGTGCACTCGCTGCTAGCTGCCACCTTCAACAGATGCTTGGAGCTGCACTACTTTCCAAGCATCTGGAAGGTGGCAAAAATCATCCCGATCCGCAAACCTGGGAAAGACCCTTCACTACCGTCAAGCTACAGACCGATTAGCCTGCTCTCAGCGCTGAGCAAGCTGTTCGAAAAATTGATCCTCAGCCGACTAAACAAGTTTGTGGAGGAACATGACATTCTTCTTCCGGAACAGTTCGGGTTCCGTAAGGGGCATTCCACCAATCATCAGCTAGTGCGGGTGATGAATAACATCCGGAGTAACAAAGCTGTATCCAAGTCCACAGCCATGGCCTTGTTAGACGTCGAAAAGGCGTTTGACAATGTCTGGCACGACGGACTTATATACAAGCTTTGTAACTCCAACTTTCCACCATACCTTGTGAAAATCACCCGTAACTATCTCCAGCAAAGGTCGTTCAGGGTGTCGTTGAATAGTTCCCTTTCGGGACAGTTTCCGATCCCAGCAGGTGTTCCGCAAGGGAGTCTGCTGGGACCACTGCTTTACAGCATCTACACGTCGGACATCCCTCCTCTAGGAGACGGTTGCGTGTTCTTTCTGTTTGCAGATGACACCGCGATAGCCGTCAAGGGTAGGATGCCTCGTGAAATTACGAACAAGCTCCAACGATGCCTTGACACCTTTACTGATTATGCCACCACGTGGAAAATCAAAATCAACGCCTCGAAAACCCAAGCGATCATGTTCCTTCACAGACAATCATTAAAACTTAAACCGTCTCCCTCCTGTACCGTAATAATGGATGGTACAAGGGTCGAGTGGTCCACTGATGTTACTTATCTCGGGATGTTGTTCGATGAGAAGCTCCTGTTCCGCTCGCACATAGAGAAAACCCTAGTTAAGTGCTCCGCCTTGGTTAGGTGTTTGTATCCGCTCATTTGCCGCAGATCCCGCCTCTCAAGGCAAAACAAACTGGCTGTTTACAAACAGATCATAGCCCCCGCGATCTTCTATGCCGCCCCGGTGTGGGAATCGTGCGCTCAGACCCACAGGAACAAAATCCAGGTTGCACAGAATAGAGTGTTGAGGATGATCCTAGATCGTCCATTCGACACAAGAATAGCAGACCTCCATCAAGAGGCAGAAATTCCCAAAGTAGATTCCAAAATTGATGATATGACAACTAAATTTATTCAAAAATGTAATCTTTCTGAACATGCTTTAATAAGCAATTTGTACATAGTAGGTTAAGTGTATATAGTAGAGTAGGTTAGTTTTAAGCTGTAAATAGTAGTATTAAGTAGTTTCTCTTCAAATTCTAAAAACAAAACAAACCAATCCCACCAAGGTGGTCGACCGTGTACTAAGTCTAGGACTAATCCTGTAAAACAAATTTTAAATTTTGCCCATACCTAAAGATGAAGAAAGCAATTAAATCACTTAGTAAAAATTTATATGGTAATCGTCCAAGTTAAACTAAAATAAAGATCATTTAAACTAACTGAAAAAAAAAATTTTAATTTTATTCCACAGTGTGCTTTCATTGCATACGCATCACAACCAGCTCAGCAGACCGCCCGCAAGTCCACTGGAGGAAAGGCTACTCGCAAGCAGTTGGCAACGAAGGCCGCTCGCAAGAGCGCTCCAGCCACCGGAGGAGTAAAGAAGCCCCATCGCTACCGGCCAGGAACCGTCGCCTTGCGTGAGATCCGTCGCTATCAGAAATCCACCGAACTGCCGATCCGAAAGTTGCCTTTCCAACGTTGCCGTGAAATTGCCCAGGACTTCAAGACCGATCTGCGCTTCCAGAGCTCAGCTGTTATGGCTCTGCAGTAAGCTAGCGATATTGGTCTGTCTGTTCGAGGATACCAATCTGTGTGCCATCGACGCCAAGCGCGTCACTATCATGCCGAAGGACATCCAGCTGGCTCGTCGTATCTTAACAAAACCGGCCCTTTTCAGGGCCACCACAATAATTCAAAAGAGTTGAAGTGACCTTTCGTTCCGTTCTAGTCTAGATTAAGTCTAGACTAACATTTGGAAAGGGCGGAACTCCAAAAAAACCATATCGAGAAAATCGCTTCCGAATTTTGGTGACCTAAAAATTAATCCTGTTTCACGACTTTCCATTTTCTGGATGATTTTATAAGCTTGACATATAGTTAATAGTGTAATCTATCATCATGCATAACTAAAAACTCAAAAAAAGTTTTCTTTGTCGTGAAATTGAGAAGAAAACATCATACGCTCTGATAATTTCATACATGTTGTTACCCCCAGATCTTCCACACTTTGAACTGCCAACACTGGTGATACGCCGTGGAAGTACACCATCGGGATTTGTTGTTTGTTGTTCCGCCTTGGTTCTTCGTTCGTAAATTTTGTGAGAGTGGAATTACGCCCGGAAATTTTTTTGGTCTTCTTTTTGTTCGTTTTTTACACTTGAAATATCAATCGGATGCGTTTTAAATTAATCGGGCGTGACTAGGTACTACAGAATCAATACGTTTGGCATATTAAAACAATATAATTCGTTGTTCTGGTGCAAGGCGTAACAACCAGTTGCATCATCGAGTTGAAAGTTGGAAATACGCCATGTAAGAAGAAACGTTTTTGATGATATGAAGTGATATTTTCTTCTACTTTTTCGTGTTTATCGAGTGAACTGTTCTCTCTATATGTGCCAAAATATGGTTTGTTTACATTTTGGCTCTTCCGCCCCTTTCAAATGTTAGTCTAGAAGTAACGAAATAGAACGTGTGCGGGGGTTTGTTTTCGAGATTTGGAAAACAAACACAGCCGGGTCCGGTATATGATTTGGAAATGAATTTCACTTTATTTTCATGTAGCATCAAAGTGAAAAGGTCTTTGCCCAATCCACTAGAAAATAACATATGGTACTTTCTAAGTAAATTTTATTATGTTTTCAAGATTCTCGTTGTTAAGAATTTTAAAACTATTTTTCGAGATAAAATATGGCTTCGCAATTAGAAAATTAATCGTTAAACTCTTTCTTAATAATGTTTTGGCCCTGAAAAGGGCAATTTTTCCAACGCGCTCGGCGTAGTTGCCCTTGCGGAGAAGACGGTGAATACGACCGACTGAGAACTGCAGCAGCTGGGCATTCCATGACGGCGGCCCAGTATACCGAAGCACAGGCACCAGCGCACTCGGCGTAGTTGCCCTTTCGCCCCCAGGCTCTGCTGCCGCTGCTCTGCTGCCGTTGCTCTGCTTCCGCTGCTCTGGTACTGCTGCTCTGCTGCTCTGCTGCTGGGTCGACGATCGGATAGACAATGATGGAACGGGCGACCTTGTTGGACGCTTATATAGTAGAACAGAAAATATCAGAGGTGTCAGATACTTGCATCTGATGTCTCGGTTGGAAAAAGTATAAGAATATAAAAAAAATCAATCGATTTTCACCATCTTTAGACAATGGTTTACTTCTTACCATTTTTCAATAGTTTACAGAATGAAATCATTAGTTTTGAAACATTCAGCAAATTGCTAGAAATATTTCCAATCGATTGATGCCATTATCTTGTAAATCTATCGAGAGACGGTTGAGTTATTATCGTTCAAAATCTTTTAATTTTTCGTAACTCATCCAAAATGACTGTTTTCAATTTTGTACCCCCGTATGTTGCCGAAAGACGTTATCCAACGTCAAAAAAAATACACCAGTTAGTTATTCTAGCAATGAATTTTGTGCGATTTATTTTCTTTCGCAACATATGGAAGTTGTAAGTAAATTTATTCAAAAAAATTGCCTTCCCTTTCGACGACTGTAGTTAGACGCTTCCGGAAACTGCAGTATGCACGTTTTAAAATGTTTCGATCCATAGATGTCATCACTGCCTTGATTTTAGCTTTTAGCGACTTAAGTTCTATTGGTATCCCGTTGGACGACGCCCTATACAAAATAATCCAACGGATTGATATCGGGACTGCTTGGGGGCCAAATTTCTTCCTCCCAAATTTACGAAATATTTTCCGTAAGCCATTTCTGTGCTTTATTAGCAGTATGAGCAGGTGCTCCGTCTTATCACTTTCCCAAGCCTTTTTTAATATTATACACTGTTCTTTCAGACACATTTACCGACCGAATTATTCCTTTCATGCATACTCCGGCGCGCAACAAAGCGACAACGGCTGACAGATTGCTCTCTTGTTTCGACATCTTTACGTTTACTCAACAATGTTTGTTTAAATCTTACACCTAACAGTATAAGCTATCCAGTGCTGCCAAATATATCTAAATCATGATGCACAAGCATGAGAAATTACTATTTGAAATTTACTGCAAAAATTCGTCACGCACCCTGTAAAGTCAAAGTACCTACCTCTGCTCAATTCCGCATCGGACTGCGTGGTAAGCAGCAAGCAGGAACAATTCAGAGGTTAATAAAGGTGGATTTTATCCTTCTCTCTCTCTCTGCCGTCGTGCTGAACATTCTCACAGATGGGCGTATTTAGAGAGCACTGCTGTCTTTTGTATCGGACGGAGCAGAAAAAAGTGATTCAGAATGCATAAGGAGCCTATTGGATGTTCAAGCTCAGTGTGCAATTTGCACAACATTCTATGTTGTATTGTAACTCAGCGCTAGTGTTATTTGAGTCAAAAAGCTTGCTAAAGCAGTATTCACTGAGAACGAATCTTGTTCAAAGAGTGAGCCACTTTTATTCATTCGTGTGCAGAAATTTCTCATGCACTGAGTAACCTACGACTTTTAGAAATTTCTCCATATGTTGAAAGCCACTTGTCTGTCATAGTTCTGCAACATAAAGATTTGTGATGTCAGGTGCACTTTGATTTCTAAAGTTGTTTTTGCTATGACTGACATTAGTAAGTTTCCGAAAGTTGAGGGAACATGTTTGCAACCTAATTATGAATAATTAAGGAACTAAATCCTAATTTTAAGATTTATTTAACACCCGCCTAATTTCAAAAAAAAAAAAAATAACATTTTTTTTTTCATTTTGGAGTTAAGTTTCTATACAATTTGTTTTGTTATTAATGAATAATATATTTATATTATTGAATGGAGCAGCAAAAATAAACTCGTAGTTCTACGTCAACAATGCAGTCGTGCTTTGGACACAACCCTTAATTTTTTTTTATAAGGAAAGCACACTGCTAACTGAATCGATGTTATCATACTTTTGAACCTTTCATTCCAGTTTCTTTCACCGGATTGGTTGCACATTTGCGTCAATCTTTTCCAGCAGAGGCTTGTGAAGTACCACAAGCACAAAGCGAACACGCAAACACGCAAGTTAAACGTCATCATGAGCGAAAATTACAAGCAATGAATGATAGTAAAAGTGTTCAACACTAGGTAATCGGTCTGGAATTGCAGGAACCGCGATGAGAAAAACAAAAGTGGTCTTGTTACTCGGAAAAGATATTTTATGAGCAGAAAACTAAATCGACCGCTCCGGACGTAAGCCGGAGTAGAAGTTGACATCCGAAGCATAATAGCTACCAGTGATCCTCGTCGCCACTTTTTCGAAAATTGTGTGCAACCATATGGAGAAGAGTGACATTCGTGGCAGCAGAGTGGAGAAAAATAGATTAGAATAAGCATTCGGTAAGTTTGCGTGTTGTTGGTTTGATAAAGCGATTCAAATCCTGATGTAAGTGCTCAGTGAAATAATAGGAAATTAGTTGCGAAACGGCCAAAATAGTTCGAAGAAAAGTGCTCCAGTTTCTGATCGGATGATGCCCCTTGACATTTAGCAAATTGAAATGAATTTTAGGGAGAGAAAAAAACATACAAAGGACTTTTGACGTTGTAGCTGGTTGGGTGATATGCTTCAACAACATCCATAATATGTAGCTATGTATATTATAACGATAAGAGCAAAATAAGGGACAAAATTAACACATCACCACTTGTGTTTAGCCGAATAATAACTACCTACTAGATATTTGCTATTCATATCAGCAGTGCTACGATAATAACACCTCAGTGATAAGCGTTGCAATATTTTCTGGCTGCGATTATGATAAAAGCTGCTAAGTAGTAGTGATGGTTGAAATTGTGCGAAAATGTTATTTTTTGTTCTTCTAATAAACATATGCTTTGGGCAATTTTCACTCTAATCCATTAAGTTTGAACCTCGAAGCGATTGACTGAGTGATTGAGCCATGCCTTTGCAATACAATTTAATGTGTTATTTTCGTGAAGTAGGGCAAGATGGGTCAGCTAGTACATTTTTTAATTTATTTGTTTGTCAACATCAACAGGTTCAATACAACCCCCTTTGAGCCTGTTGATGTTGATAACCTAACGATTAATAAATCAAGTAGATGACCCATCCTGTCTCACCTTCCAATAGTAAATTCAGTTATATATTTGATTTACTTTGCAAAATCGAATTACTTGCACTTCATTCAAAATAACTATTAGACATACGATCTTCGAGAAATTCAGGTCAATTATTCGCTTTTCAAAATCAACGAATTGTGTATTTTTCAACAGTTAACCGTAATTGAATCGTTTCTTTTTAGAACATCGGCAACGATTGCAGGTATGAATCCCACCAGAGGTAGCTGCTAGAGCGAGTCGCCAATCATACATTCCTGTCATCCGATTGAAACCTCTCAAGTCCCACTCCCAGTGAACGCAAAACGACCAATTACACGAAAACCATATCACTTAGATCTACTCACCCCTTAAGCTACTTAATCCACACAAACTACTATGACCAACATCAAGTATGCACGAGTCAAGCAAACAATCGATCACGATCCCCAGAACGAGGAAATCGAACTGGAAGGTGAGACTCAAGTGCATCATCATGGCATGGGAGGATCCAAGAACCACCAGTACGTAGTGGCCAATCGTGGATCGGGCGGAACCGGGAGACGGAAGAGCTTCACCAACACAATCATTATCACGTTGATCTTGATTCTGTGCTACTTCACGCTTTCGATCGGGCTCACGTTCTATCAGCGATTGCTGCTGCAAGAATTGAAGTTCCCCCTATCGGTGGTCCTGTATCATCTCTGCATCAAACTAGTCTTGTCCGCGATAGTGCGAGCCATGCTCCGGTGCGCTACCAAGAAGAATCGAATCCTGCTGGACTGGAGAACTTCGGTTAGGAAAATTCTGCCCACCGGGTTGGCCAGTGGAATCGACATCGGATTCTCTAACTGGGGACTGGAGTTGGTCCAAATTTCCCTGTAAGTTTGATGTGAAGTTTCCCAATGGAACTAGACTCAATTTTAAATAACCTCTTTCAGGTATACAATGACCAAATCTACAACGATCATATTTATTCTGATATTTGCCATTTTGCTGAAATTGGAAAAGAAGGTAAGAGCTGGTCCGATTTGAGTCGCCAAATGACATCTTCCTTTCATATGCGATTGCTTTTCCAGAGCTGGTCCCTGGCGGCCATTGTGGTGATGATCTCCGGTGGGTTGTTCCTGTTCACGTACAAATCGACCCACTTTGATGCGCTGGGATTCTCGTTTCTCCTGTTTGCATCGCTATCCAGTGGCATCCGCTGGTCGTTTGCCCAACTCATCATGCAAAAGTCCAAACTGGGCCTGCACAACCCGATCGATATGATCTTTCACATGCAACCGTGGATGATAGCGGCTGTACTCCCGTTTACGATCGGATTTGAAGGTTAGGTCAAAAAGGGTGTTCGCCATTTATCGGTTTTCTACACCCAGTTTTACTTTCAGGCAAACGCATAGTGGATGGTTTCGACAGTCTGCTCCAGACGGACAGTTCGATCGTAATGAACATGTGGCTGCGAATTTCGGTGGGGGCATTCATCGCGTTCGCCATGGAAGTGAGCGAGTTCCTGGTGCTGTGCAGTACCTCCAGTTTGACGCTGTCGGTGGCAGGGATTTTCAAGGTATGTCTGAACTTTGTTCTACTTGCGTTTCAATGTTAAAATCTTATGGAGGACAAAAGAGTGTTCAATCAACCAATATACCATCTAAATTGAAAAATTTGTGCAGATGATGTCGCAAAATCGGACATTTTTAAATTTTAATTTTAATAATGTTTTGTCACGTAGCAACCTATAAAAACAAATGGTAGTAAGTTTAACTCTGCGGTTTTCCGTTGTTGCAACTGTTTGTATTATTATTATGACTTTATTAGAGACTTTCAGCATGTGTGGTTTGGTAACTGTTCCAAGACGATTCCTACGGGGGGCATAGAAATACCGGAAAGTGAGCAGATTTCCTTAATTTAGACCACATCCAGTCCATAACTTTAATAATACGAAAGAAGAGAAATTACGTAAATTAACATTCAATAACTAAGCAAACTGCAGTACTATCTTGAAAATAACATATTTCAGGGAAATGTTATTCGAGGAAAAGGGTCTACGCCCACTCGCCCACAGTTGAGTCGACGATCTCCAGCAATGCAGCTGCTCAACGATAACAACGTTCTTTTCTTCTTCCTCCCACGCACAGGAAATCTGCCAGCTGGTCTTGGCAGTGGAATTGTACGGTGACCAGCTCAGCTTGATCAATGTTCTCGGTTTGGTGATGTGCCTCGGAGGCATCTGCTGCCACGTCGTGCACAAATTTTGGACCTACACCGAAGAGCAACACTCGAACGAAACATCCCCCACCTACGATGACGACGAAGATGAGTCCGGAACGGTTGTCAGCAAAAATGGACTATCGCCCAAGTACAACCCCAAATTCGACCTGACTCCTATGGCACGCTTCAGCAATGTCGCCGGTGGCCAACATCGGCCCCTGCTGGTGAACGACAATCGAGATGCAGAAGATTCGGACCACCTAGTGGTCAACAATCGGAACTACGTTTCGGACGATAGCGACCAAGGCGAACACGATGCTCAGGATGTTCTGTTCGATATACTGCAAAGACGCGAGCGATAACTTTCCTACTTACGATGAAATAACTAAATTTTATTACCTTAATTTTATTTGTTAACTATGCGCTTAGCGATATCACTCCTACTTAGCAGGAGTGGGAACTGAATTGAACATTTCATCTGATTTTGTTACGATGTATATTTTGTGTTAACACTTTTAGCTAGAGGATTTTAACGAGGAAGGCATTAAATCCTATGTTTTGTACATTTAATTTCCAAACGATCCACCTACTTTAAATACAATGAAAACTATCCTGTACTTTAAATTAGGGTAATAATATTTCCGTTGTAACGGCATTTAACTATTATACAGTGTTACCACCACACGGTAAGTGAAAGTAACCACATTTTCGCTAGTTTGTGTAAATTAAATATATAGGAAAAGGAGTAACCACGGATGTAAGTAAACATTGACCCAGAATGGCTGCAGCACATCGGGAGATTACGAAAGTAACATTTAAATGGATATTTAAGAAAAAAATACCTAGTACGAAAATAACCTGATGTAAACACAACCGTGATAATTGCTTATGTTCAAACATTTTTGTATACACACAACACTCGCCAATCTATCGCGCGACATGTCATGTACACACCATTTACGTTTATTAATCGATGTATTAAAAAAGAGAGATAAACTTGTAATAGAACAAATATAGTGTACTCACAAAAGTATGGTTTTATGATAACATTTTATTATTTTATCATTGTTTTCGATCAGTTTCACGAGAAATTTCGTAGAGAAATGTCAATCCCTTACCCATTCACTTCACTGCCGTAAGCAGTTTTGTTTGACTCTGCCCCGACGTTCTGCCGGATTCCAATCCAGCAGTTTCCGATTTTCTGTTGATACCGGTTTCTAACAACTCTGGGATGCAACGATGTTAACTCCATGGAAGCCCCTAATCCCCCCCACCACAGTCGAGCTTTTCCCGCCTTCGTTTACCAGTCGTCCTGACCCTGTGTGTGGGATTGGAGATGGGGTCTTCAAACCCGCTATGCACGATGTTTCCACGATCTCCAAGAACAATGCTGCTACCTCTACTGCTTCTAGACCACCACCGAGACGTATCGTGGATAGCACTGTGGAAGCGCCCGATTTCTCTGCCTCAGTCGCGCTTATTCCAGCCAGCGCTTAGCATAGTCGTCTCGGTCCTGAGTGTAGATGTGGGTCGGGGGTCTTCCAACCAGCTACTACTGGCAAGTATACTGACGATTCAGCCTCTCTTTTGCCTGATACCGCTTCAACTTCTAGCTGTGTTTCCGGCTCTGCGGCCGCCACACTAGCCACATCATGTCTATGCATCCGTCCTGCCAACTGCCAGCAGGTTTATGCCGCCACCTACTTTTCCTCGGATCCGGGACACCCTAAAACAGGCACTGAGGAAGCTTCCGAACCTCCCGACCCAGTCGCGCTTGCTGCAAACATCCACCATCTTCATCGTCCCGGTCCTGTGGTCGGTGATGGCATCGGGGGCTTCCAGCCTGCAACCTCAGGCGAGTGTGATTGCGATTCCGAGCTTTCGGTACCTGATGTCCTTTCGATTTCCAGCTCCCGTGATTGCTCCTCGAATGGTCTCCGGACCTACTACCAAAACGTGCGTGGGCTGAGGACTAAAATCGACTCGTTTTTCCTGGCTGTTGGAGAGGCCGAATATGATTTGATTGTGCTGACGGAAACGTGGCTGGACGACCGAATTTACTCATCGCAACTCTTCGGGTCACTCTATTCCGTCTTCAGAACTGACCGGTCTCCCCTAAACAGTCAAAAATTGCGCGGTGGCAGAGTCCTGATTGCCGTATCAACGAGACTAGCCAGCTACGTAAGTACGTCACCCATTTCCAGTCAACTGGAACAGCTGTGGATTGTCGTAGAACTTCCACAAAGCAATCTTAGTGTAGGCGCAATCTACCTGCCCCACGACCGCAAAAACGACTGCACAATCATCCGTGAGCATGTGGAGTCGTTAGGCTCAATTTCTTCTCAATTAAGTCCCTGCTCTCCCGCTTTCGTATTTGGCGACTACAATCAAGCTGGTTAGCGGCGCCGGTGGTGTAGTGGTAAGCGTGATTACCTCTCACCCCAGCAGGCCTGGGTTCAATCCCAGTCGGCGCCGCCGGGATGTTCTGAGGCATAACATCTTTGATCACGCCTTCCTTCGGAAGGGAAGTAAAGCCGTTGGTCCCCGGTTCATGAGTTGATGGGTCGATAGGTAGGGTCCAGGTGTGGGAGCTGCCTTCCTGGCGTCGGTAGCATTGGTGCTCAGCACGGAAAACAAGATAGACGGAAAACAAATCGCAGGGTGTCCATTCAAATTCCATTTTTCAATTCCCGGTTTTTCCCGGTTATTAAAAAAAAAACTCTACATACATTAAACAAAAAAGGCGTTCAAAAATAACCCTTTAGAGATAATAATAAAATTTTGTCAGCACAATTCCTCTACAATATGCAGGGCTGGTAGTGGGTATTTTATACAATAGTATTGACCAATAGTGACATTTTTTAAAATTAAAGTGCGGTAAAAATCGGTAGAACTGTTTCAAACACACAGTTGGTGCTTGAACGGGTCGGTTTTCATCTCTTTTTGCCAGTGGTGGCGGGGGGGGGGGACACCCCTCACCATCCCTCTCCAAAGGGGGAGTTTGGTAAAGAGAGATGAAAAAACCGATTTGTACCTTCCTAAAAAGTTGTCCTAGTTCGCTATTCTAATATCTATATACAATCTTCACACTGCCGTACTCTAACGGAACTATCAACTCTATGCTTTCATCTACTCCATCTATCGTATAAAAATTACCACTACAGTCTGTTATTTGAAATTAGCATCTTCAACTAGTATTTAACATTGTTCCCTGAGTAATACCTAAATGAAAACAACAATGAAATCTTGTCACGCAAATAGAAGGAGCACCGTTGGGCACTTTCTGAAATATTTCAATAGTATAATTCCCTTGCAAACCCAAATAAATCTATCTTCGTTAAAATGAATAAAATAAGAGTGATTTGCGGCAAACCCCGCCAGTATCACACCCAACGTCAGTGCCTATACGTAAGCGTACTACAACGCGGCTCTCAATTAAAGGAGTAACAAGTGTGATACTATTACTGCTAGACTAGCAGGCCTATTCTGCGCGGCGTGTGAGGTGAGGTGACACGCTCTCACTTGTGTGGTGACAATTGTCACCTCGGGTGAGGTGACTCTCCGTGCAAATCAAATGGAGAGTCACCTCACCCGAGGTGACAATTGTCACTTCACCATCACTTCACTGTCACTTCACCTCACACGCCGCGCAGAATAGCCCTGTAGATCTTTGGTTCTCTCATGCAGTGGTTTATCAGAGAGGGGAAGCTTAGTAATCTCCATTGCCTGCCCATGGCGCCATTCTATCGCGGCATGAGCCAGCAACGCCGGCCATAAACCTACCGTCTCCAACACTCCACTAAAAAGTATGAAATTAAGCCCGCCCACCAGCAACAAGGTGCAAAAACTAGCCAAGGGGAGGGCATTCCGACTAAAGAGCTTATCAAAATCTAACCCCTAAGTACTCATCCCCTAGGTAAAAAAGTCAACATCACAGATTAATTTAGTGGAATTAAATGGAAGATAACTTTTTGCTGTTTTACGAAATGAATGCTGTCAGCTCAACCTCACAAGAGTTTGTTGATATTTGCAGCTGGTCAGTTTTGTTAGCGTGATATTCAAAGCTGCGATATCATAGCTTGTAAAATCAACCGCAGTATTTTTGCTTGCTGATTTCTGTCTAAGAAAATCATTTTTTTTATATTCTCCCAACGTTGAGCACAAAACTATTGGGAGGATGTATACATGCTGTGGGATCTGGGATTTTCTGACAGTTTCGCTGGTTCTGTTTACCCAAATTGACGGGATCACACTAGCATAGTCTTGTATTGCCAATGGATCCACTCGAGCTAGTTAGGCCTATTCTGCGTGGCGTGTGAGGTGAGGTGACTTGCTGTCACTAGTGAAGTGACAATTGTCACTTCGGGTGAGGTTACTCTCCTGGGCCTATTCTGCGCGGCGTGTGAGGTAAGGTGACAGTGAAGTGATGGTGAAGTGACAATTGTCACCTCGGGTGAGGTGACTCTCCATTTGATTTGCACGGAGAGTCACCTCACCCGAGGTGACATTTGTCACTTCACAAGTGACAGCGTGTCACCTCACCTCACACGCTGCGCAGAATAGGCCTAAGTGACATTCATTCAGCTTCTTTATGCATGTGATTGCGAGTGGCACCCGGACGTTCACAAGCGGCAGACAGCATGGAATCCAGTTCCTCCAGGCAAATGCAGTAATCAACAATATAAAAGCCGATATACAAAACAATTATGGAATGCATCCACCCTTTGCGAAAATCATAGATGAATTGACAGTTCTCTAAATGAACACCTAGGCCTATTCTGCGCGGCGTGTGAGGTGAGATGACTAGCTGTCACTAATGAAGTGACAATTCGACAGTGAGCATGCATAAGGGCGTATACGCGATGATCGATTCTCTTCATCGGGTGAGGTGACTCTCCATTTGATTTGCATGGAGACTCACCTCACCCGAGGTGACAATTGTCACTTCACCATCACTTCACTGTCACCTCACCTCACACGCCGCGCAGAATAGGCCTAACTGTCACCTCACCTCACACGCCGCGCAGAATAGGCCTAGTAGTTCACTTTGCCACTCACCTAGAAATAAACCTCTCACGTCACCCGAGTCGACTATCGGAATCGAGTGAGAGAAGTCATGTGAGAATTGTCACCTCATCTCAGGCGCCGCGCAGAATAAGAAGAATAGTTTAAAAATTCTTTGCGGAATTTGAAGCAATTTTGATGATAGTTTCAAGAGAATTTCTGAAAGAATGTATAAGAATTTTGAACATAATTCCAAAGAATCTCTAAGTATTTTTCTAGGAGATTCTGAAAAAAAAATGTCCAAGGGAATTCTAAAGAAAAGTTCAACAGAATTCCAAGATACATATCATCCTCAAGAGCATGTTGAGAAGCATTTCAAGGAAATTCTGAGGAAAATGTCTATGCAATTCTAAGGGATTTTGAGATAAAACTGTTCTAAATTCTAAATGGCATATTTGCTGTTGAAATTTTTTATTCAATCTTGTTAGTTCGCGTAACGTAATTTTAGGGGGGGGGGGAGTATTTTCAAGTGCTACTAATTGTTATATAAGAGGGAGAGAGGGTCGAAAATCCAGATTTTTTGTGTTACATAATTTGTGTTTGCCTTATTGCTATGATTGGTTGTGTTATGGGTGGTGAATCATTAGGATGCGCTTTATGTACTAAATGAGATACGGGACAGCTGGGTCGAACGGTACAAGTGTGTCTACGATACCAAGTAGTCACAGAGTTCTAAAATATACTCACAATTTGAACGGTTTTCCAAAGGGCAGCAATTTCATGGATAGTCAGGATCACTATATATAGTAAACTTTTAAATTTAATATGTACACTAATCTACTCACCATTCGAAAAGTTTTGACTACTTTTCGCAAGCAAGCAACTTCCTAGCTGGTCAGGATATTGAGATACAACAACTAGCGCCGTATAGTGGCAGAATTCTGAACTAATCTAATGATCATTTGAAAGATTTTGGCTATCTGAACAACTGCTTCGAAGGTAGTATAATTCTTAACTAATCTGGTTAGTTTAGTTTAGCTTTATTCAGGATGGCTAGTGAATTTTCATTTTGAAATTCCCGGTTTTTCCCCGGTTTTCCCGGTTTAAATCTTAAAAAATTCCCGGTTGTTAATAGGGAACAGCGCTACTTCGTCGTAATCGCCCATTTCCGTTCTATCGAGCAGAAATCATCAATAATATCAATGATTTCACCGTGCACAAATCAATAATACGTTTGTTCCGATCCGTTAGTTCGTAAGCCACAACATGAAGCCTATTACAGCGCATTGTATGAATAAGAGATGAACTAGCCTATGGCTAAAAATCTCTATAATAAAGTATTAAAAAAAAAAAGCATTGTATGAATATTTACACTCATTGTTCTCAAAACAAAAGAAGCGCTTCTAGCGACTCCACTTTTTCTACCATCATCCGTAGGACGAAGAAAATCTAATGGCGTTTCAATGCGTTAGGACGGAATTGAAACTCGTAGGACGATTTTGGAATCAAGAAACAGTGTTAGATTTTTAATAATATCTCAACATTGTTTGACTCTTTAGAAGTTATCTTTAATGAAAACACTTCATGTTTTGTTCAAACCCTTTTAAAAAAGAGAGAGAAAGTGCGGGATGTGCTTAGTAGGACGGAAATTAGATCAAAAGCCCTATTCAGCAAAAAACGAAATTGAACGCATTTTTAAGAACGTGCTGAAAGGAATTTACTGAAAGGATAAATGTGATTTAAGAAGATTCCCAAGAACGTGGGGCTTTAAATTTGTGTAGAGTCTAAAATTAGAACTTTTTTCTTTTCAAAATCTGTGATTAATAATAACTTTCGTGATGCAAGATTTGAAAAAAAAAATAATTATTATGTGAGATTTTGAAAAAAAAATCAAGATCACAGATTTGAAATGGGTTATAACAAATTACAGAACAATCTATAGAATCTAGTGGACAAACCCTGAAGTTTTTAGTAAAATTTAAAAGAATTCAAAGTGTTGATTTCAAACAAATATTGAGATGGATTCCCACACAGCTTTCGAAGGATTGATTGATTGATTTATCTTTATTAAGAAGGCTTTCAGCCTGAGGCTGGTTCGCCTCTAAAGAGCTTTCGAAGGAGAAGTTCTGAGCAGAATACCAGAATTATTCTGACATGAAATCCTTAGAAATGTTTAGATGAGTTTGGAGGGATTTCTGTGGAGAAAAATGCATGTTCTAAATTAAATTTATAGGTAATTTTAGAAGATTTAAAAAGGAGTTGTGAAAAACAAAACTTTGCGGAAAATTTCTACGTGTTTCTGGTGAGATTTGTATAGGGATCGTGAGAAAAATGACAGATAAATTTTTAGAAGTATTCCAAGAGAATTATGATCAGAATTCAACAAGAAACAGAGTTCTAAAAGTGTTCTGGCAATAATTTCAACCCTAGAGCGAAAGATTCATCACAGAACTCCAACAAAATTGATTGCAAAAAATTGCTGATAATTAGAAATAAATTCTTTAAAATACTCCCAAGGGTTTCTAAATAAAAATTTCGAAAGAGTTCTGCTGTTTAGAATAGTGTTAAAAGATTTTCAAAGGAATCGAAATCTCCAGATAGGCTCAAGAGAATAGGCCTTCTTAATGCACTACCAATGTAGAGTGCACCAAGCGAATTCGAGAGGAAACGTCAGCCAAACCATTTGTTTACATCAGAATGAGGATTTTTCACAACGCAAATTAGAGCATTTTTCATTCAACATTTTGCCAATTTCCATCAGTAATTGCCATTTTTTACGATTTTTCACAGATCTGAACTGATTTGCACTTGAACTATTCACATACAAATCCAGAATATAATAACCACTAAGGCACTTTTATAATTTTCCATTTTTCTCACCAAACATATTCTTGGACACTTGCAGAATCCTTGCAAAAACGATACAGAATTGAATTTTCAAACTGTAAATCAAGTTTTGGAGCATCTCAGATGAATCAATTTATCAGGAAAAGTAAAAAAGTGTTCCACTTCCTATGCCTTACGACAAATATTTCTGCTCACAACTCTTTTTGACGTTCTCCTATTCACCACCAGAGGTTGAATCGATCGTTTAGTTTCTATTAAAAAGGCGAATTTTAAGAAGGATTCCAATTAAATTATTAGAAGGGGTTGCAAGGAAATTCCAAAAAGAATTCACTGGTATTTATTACGCGGGGTGTTTTCTGGCTTATTTCAGAACAATTTAAAAATAATTCAGAGCAGAATTTCTAAGTTAATTTTGGAATTCATATCGTGAGCATCTAGAACAACGAAAAAAATAAACCCTGCAAAAGAATAATTCAGTTTCGGTTTTTACAAATTTTTGTTTCCAAAGTCCAGCATCTTCAATATTTTCTTTTAAGGACCAAGCACTTTACATCTAAAATTGAAACGACAAATATAAATTTGCAATATTGCTGAGTGATTAAATTCTTAAAACAATAAGACGGGAAACTGAAGAAAATTTTGCAGCAAATAGAGCAAGACATTCATTTGGTAAAGGATTTCTCTGTTTTAATGGTTTATTCTGAAATTCTGGTGTTAAAATTTGTTAATTTATTTTTCCCGGTTCTTTCACCGAATTGCCGGGTTTTTCCCGGTTTTCCCGGTTACTTTTCAAATTCCCGGATATTTCCCGGTATTCCCGGTTTGCTGGCCACCCTGTTTATTATAGAGACTTTCAAGCTAAACTAATCTGACCTCCATTCGAAAGGCTGTAATGAACTTTGCGTCAGAGAGCGGCTTCCTAGAGAGTCGGAATTTCGAGATATATTACACAGTGATTGTTATCATATCAGTGGATTATCATGTTTGTTGCTGATCATCATGTGTAACAAACATGATAATCCATGATCTTAGTTGTGCACTGATCATGATTTCGTTCACTAGTGTTTTCTATCGTCGTACTACATCGGAAGATACGATTTTTGGATTCCCTGTATCAGGTCAAGGCAATTTCGAATAGCTTTAGAGAGCAAGCTCAACACAATCATGAACATTCAATAATTTAACAATCCAATATTCTCACTTACCTCTGTTCAGACATTCTAACTCTAAATCACTATCTTTCGCATGTCTTCGATTTGTACCCTCAGTTGTTTAATCTAAAAAAAACCCATGGTTAAGTTAGCCTTTCAAATAACCTATGGGCCATTGGGGTGATATAAAATATTGAATTTGCTCCACCAAGCTCGATCCGTTTCAAATCAGGTTCTGCCAATTCTCCTCTTAATTTGAGCTGCGAACTCATATTGGGAATGACTATGGGAGAAGTGATGTCTTTGTTCTCATCATTCTATCCCCTCGCTGCAATGGAAAGTTTGCTATCTGTTCTAATGTGAAATTTTATCAGAGACCACATTTCAATTGAACGTCAGGATAATTAGTGATCAATTGATTACGATGATGTTTTTCTGACATGCTTCATAAACTGCTCAGCAGGCAACTATATGGACTGCTTGGCGCAAATAATAAGGCAAAACATCCAGGCTACTATGTCATAAGTGCAAGATGCAGTGTTGCCCTGAAAGCAGTCGATAATCATATCAGAAAGTCATCGGCTTTGAAATCCTTGCAGTCCAATAAGAAAGTGGTTGCAAAGCAAAGCTGATAAAATCATTATGGCGAAGGGCTAGGACGATGTGAACAAAAAGATCATATTTCCCATAGTAATTTTCATGTAAACCAGGACCAATGCAGTATGAGTTCACATCCAAATCAACTAAATTTTTTGGGAGATTGATCAGAACCTGATTGAGAATTGTTTCAGCTTGGTGAAGCAAAATCGAAATTTTGAACCACCCTAATGGTTATGCTTCAAATTACCCTCTCGGCATGCTTCCTCTGCACCGCTTCGCTGGCCGACTTCCGGTAGCCTTCGTTGTTCACCGTACCTAAAAGCCGCTCCAGCTCCATCTCGAACTTGACAAGCTTTTTACTATTTCCCATATCGGCTTGCTTCTGTTGCGGCTGCAAATTCGTTACAACTCCAAACGAACACACGTGACTTGCAGTTGATTTGGCAGTAAATTTCCCGGCGTTGAATGCATCTTCATTCCGGTGCAGAACAACTCCATTGCAGAGGGTTAACTGGCGGATGTTTTCCGCCTGCCGTTGGAGAAGCGAGCTCAATTGATCCGACTTGGACAGGATGTGGACAACGGGGTTGTGCTTCCGAGCGATCGGGATGGGGGATTCACTTTTTGTTTGGCGGACACTTTGGCAGATTTCCAGCAGTTGATCGATGTCCGATTCCAGAGTGGCGTCAATCCAATCTTCTGGTGAGAAGCTGAGGTCTGGAGAAGGAAGGTGAGGTTGCAATTCGGCGACTAGATAAGGGGTGAATACTTCCAGGTGGTACAGACCCAGGGCGAGGCACTGTTGCAAGACTAGGCAGTGATTGGTGGCTATTGAGTAGTGCTCTTCTTTCATGAGCACTTTGGTCGTTTCCAAGTAGACATCGCAGAAGTTGCTATAGAAGAACGTCTTCAGAGCTGCAGTTGCTAGATGAAAGTTGTATGACTCCAGGGCGCTTCTGAAGCTTGCGATAGTATTGCTAAGCCGACTGAGGATCCATCGATCCATTTCCGTTAGAGAATCTTTGCTAAGCTGTTTCCCTTTCGGATCGAACTTCTCTGCACATCCTAATGTGTAGCGTGTTGCCTGCCAGATCTTGTTGAAGAACAACTTGTTCGTGTAGCACTCCTGGACGTTAAAGTTGATGAAGTGATTCTTTATATTGCTCGAGCACAGCGTAAAACGAAGGGCATCCGTTCCGCACTCCGGAATTCCGTTAGGGAACATTTTCCTCTGGCCAGCAATGGATTTCTTCAGCTCCGAAGGCGAAAGAATTCCCGACCTATGTGACGCTTCCGCTTCTCGATTCAGTTTCTCAAGCGAGATGCCTTGCACCACCTGATTCGGCTTTATTACATTGCCCAAGCTTTTGGACATTTTCCTACCATTTTCGTCACATATGATTCCGTGCAGTAAAATCTCCCTGAACGGAAGCTGTCCTGTCAATTCCTGTCCCAACATCACCATTCGTGCAACCCAGAAGAACAGGATATCGTGACCGGTTTCCATCAAATCCAACGGGTAGAATCGCTTTCGATCGTCGGAATCGTCAGGCCATCCCAAGGCGGAAAACGGAAGCAGCGATGAAGAGAACCAAGTGTCCAACACATCTGGATCTTGGATGATTTCAAAATCTTTGGACTTCAGCAATAATTGAGCCTTCTGCTGGGCTTCCTCCATGGATCTCGCTGCGATCCAGGTGGTATTTGAACCACACTTCACCTCATACGCAGGTATCCGATGACCCCACCAAAGTTGCCGAGAAATGCACCAATCGTGGCAATTCTCCAACCAACGGAACCAGTCCTTTTCGAAGTTGTTCGGAACGATTTTAAGTTGTCCACAGTGAACTGCTTCGACAGCTCGTCTAGCCATTTTCTCGCATCGAACGAACCACTGTGGCCTCAGTAGGAACTCGATCACATCCTTCGAGCGGGAACAAACAGGCAAGATCATAGAGTGTGGCTTAGTACCCCTCAATAGCGAAATGTTTGCCAGATAATGCATCATTTTCGTACGAGCTTCGTATCGTGGAAGTTTAGAAAATGGTCCAAAATCCTCCAAAATCGTTCCTTTGCTGTCAATAACTTCCACAAGCGGCAGTCGATGCTTCTTCGCCATATCGTAATCGTATCGATCGTGAGCAGGAGTAATTTTCACCGCTCCCGTTCCGAATTCAGGATCTACACTTTCATCGAAAATCAATGGAATCTCCTCCTTTCTTACTGGATGCCAAAGCATCGTCCGATTGTTCTTCAAATGGCCATAACGTCCATCGTTCGGATTCACAGCCACCGCCACATCTCCGAGCAGCGTTTCCGGCCTGGTCGTCGAAATCACGATCTCCTCTTTGGAATCTTGCACCTTATATGCTATATCGACCATTTCTCCAAACGTTACCTTCCCACTATAACCGGGAACGTCCACCGGAGTCGGCCCACTAATCTCCACATTCTCTACCTCAATATCCGAAATCGCCGATTCCAACGAACACGACCAATTTACCAACGATTTATCCCTGTAAATCAAACCCCCATCGAACAACCTTACGAACGCTTCCTTTAGCGCCCTCGTCTGCCGTTCATCCATGGTAAAGTACTCTCTATCCCAATCCATCCGACTTCCCATACCCTTCAAATCTCCCCGAATGCTTTCCCCATTCACCTCTTTCCACGCCCATATTTCCCGCAAGAACTGCTCCCTTCCCAAATCATGCCTGCTCAACTTCCGTTCCTTCTGCAGCTTCTTTTCCACCACCACCTGTGTTGCTATGCCAGCATGATCCATCCCCGGAATCCACAACCCCACACAACCCTGTTTCTCCTTCCATCGCACCAGAACATCCTGCAGGGCACAAGTCAACGCATGGCCCAAATGGAGCTCCCCCGTTACATTCGGCGGGGGAAGCAGCAAGCTGAATTTCCTTCCTTCGTCAACACCTCCTGTCGGCTTTTCAACAACTTTCCGACGGTTGTTAGCTTCAACCTGTGCCGGTTTATAAGCCGGTTCCAGAACTGTTGAAGCGTACAAAAATTACAATTAACTTTGAACAGGAATTTAGATTCGTAATTACCTCGTTTTGTACTGCAACCTCTGATGGGGTTCTTCAGAGGACTCAACAATATTATATATTTAAAGTTTTTTGCTAATTTAATGCCATTTTCGGAGTTTAAAAACTGAAACATTTTCTAGCACGGTACGTAACCCGGCGAACGTGTAAAGAGGAACCAGGCGAATGCAAAGATCGCATGTTTTTGTTTTGCTTCATTTTCTGTTTTGATTCTGGATGGTTGAACAACGTTTGAGTGACGCTGTATGGCCCCTTCAGCGAATTATTTTCCCGGGGTTTGACAGCTGCACACTAGGGTGGCCCAAAAATCAATGCAAATTTTTGTTACCATTCGCACCGCAAGTGTATATGTTGAAAATTACTGGTTTTTGTGCCAAAAGTTATAACAACAATCAATACGAAACTAACGATTTTAAATTGGCTCACTACTTGACTAGCCTATTGGTCCCAAGCAAACATTTAACGTACCCCATTGTAGTTGAAATTCTACTACTACACAATGTTTGTTTTGATTCGCTATGAAAGTTTGACAGATAAAATGAGGGGTTAGTGGATTTTCGAGGGGTGAATCGATTAACTTGGGACCGAAGAGGGTACCAGAGCTGAGCCAAAAAGTTGAGCTCGTTACTTCGGGACCTTCTGGTCTTAGAGTTACCTCTATGGTTATAATACGTCGTTTGGTGGGCCCCGAGATGGGCCCTATGGGCGCTCCCGGTAACATAACATAACGTTATACGCATAACTGTCCCATTTTCTATACAATCCTTATGCACAGTGTGATTCTTATGCGTATAACGGCAGTAAGTCAAAACTCGTTTGAAACGATGGTTGATGCCTCTGTGTACACAGCAAAACAATATGTAATATCGATCAATGTAATTCAAGCTGATGTATGAAATAATGATGTAATAGCAAAAAGCAGATACAATATTACATCAATGGATGTAATTTTCGAGGTAATTTTGTTCGCAAAATCGATGTAAATTGTACAACGTTATATTACACAACCGATAGATCGAACTTTTTTTCTTCTGTGTAGTGGATACAGGCAGAATGAAAATAAAAATCCTTCGGTGAAAGCAAAAAAACGGAACGCAGGAAGTAAAAAAACAAGCATCATTGCCGCAACGTAAAAGACTCACATACACTCATAAAATTCGACACATTTTTATCGGAGAATTTCTATATAAAATTCCACATGATTTTCATGTGTTTACACATAAATAGAATCCACTCAGAAGTACACATTAAATTTATGAGTCAAACGAATAGTATGTGCGGTTACATATGAATTTTATGTGTATACATATGAACCGAGGGGCTGTCAACTTGAGTATTTTCGATTCATCTATACAGCAAAAAAAAAAATTGTTGAATATTAAATCGAAACTGCTGGTATTCTTGCATATTCGATTGCCGTCAATGGATGGCAATCGATTTCCGTCGGTGATTGGCACTAGATTGTGGAACAGAGACTGACGTTAAATAAAGGAAAGAAGAAGAAACTGCTGGTATAATCAATTTGACAGATTGATGTCTTTCTATACCACTTGAAATTGCTGAAATGGGGTTGATTTTTTTTATTATCAAGTTCCACATATGTTATGTGATGAAAGGGACCATAAAAGAGGACACTAATGTCGTTTTTGTTTTTGATACACTACACCGGTGTAGTGTAAGCAATGATAAACTGACATGAATGATCATACAAAGTATCTTCAAATTTCTGATCAAAGCTCAAAACTGACATCTGCCGCCATGTTCGCGAAAAATGTGTATCCTAGTCACGAACACACATACTAAATTTATGAGTTGGTTCGTGTCTAATCTATTCCGGGCAAATTATTTTTATCTAGATAACAAATTTCTACACAGCAAAAAAAGTTGTTGAATATTACATCGAAACTGCTGCAACCAGGTCAATCCATCGGTTGTGTAAAATCACATTGTACGATGTACATCGATTTTGCGAACAAAATTACATCCATTGATGTAATATCACAGACAAACAGACGTAACTCTTTGAAAAAGTTTTTCTTGAAAACATAGTATCTCAAAACATAGGACCACAGTTACGACATCTCTCGGGTTTCTCGTGGAAAACAAGCTTGCTCGCTAACTCGCAAACAATATTGCATAAAACTTCTATAGAATGTATAGAAACGTCAAAGTGATCCGATTCCAGCGCTGCGACGAGTAGTTCGCGGAACTGATAATATTCAAATCAACCGTTAAATGCGAGAACGAAGATACACAATGAAGAGTTACGTCTGATTGTCTGTGGTAATATTGTATCTACTTTTTGCTATTACATCATTATTTCCGAGGGGGACGACTCTATCTACGCTGCAGGAAAGATTGTGTTGTGCTGTGGCTAGCTGACCGCACGCTGAGTAGATAGAAAGAAGATTGATGACGATTCTGAAGATTTCCTGCAAAAAGGTGATACGCGATGCAAGTAAATGCGAGAAATGCAAGAAGATTTTTCGAAGATTGATTCGCTAGTGTGAGATTTTTTGAGCATCCAAAATTGAGATTTAGATGTGTCGCCCCTCTCGGCAAAAACCGTAGTTGGAAACCCTTAAATTTTTTTTTAGACTTTATTTTTGAGATTTTTAGCCGTAGGCTAGTTCATCTCGTCCATGAATGGTGGGGCCTCAGCAGGAGGACCCCCAACATAGTAGTTATTACAGTGTTTACTTCATCCGAAAATTGGTTCCTGGTTCGATCGTACATTTACACAACATATTAAAGACACAACATTAAAATCTGAATAAGACAGAGCTCCACACCGGGGAAACCGGGAGGGCCCCACCAGGCAGAGATGTCCCAACAGTCGAAAGGAATTAAAAAAAGACTAAACTTTAAAATACAATGCAGCATCCTTTAAAACGCATTACTGCTGCCAGTGTGGAGGGATCATCACCCAGCATGTCACGTATGCTATTTGGAAGCCCGTGGAATTCCCGCAGGTTCTGATACTGAGGGCATACGCATAGCATGTGCTCGATTGAGGCTGGAGTTCTACAACCGACGCAAGTCCTGTGGAACGGCGTTCCACCAAAATTGTGCGAGATCTTGGTGTGACTGGTTCTCAAACGCGACGCTATCTTCTGATCCCGCTGGTTCAACTGTTCTGTCCATTTCCTCGTCGTCCCTTTGATCCGTCTGATGAAGAGTGAGTGGTTTTGAGCCCACTTTGCGTCCCAAGCTTCCCGTACTTTGCTCACGATCCAGCACTTGACATCGTGTAACGGTACTTCGTTAGTATAGCGGGGGGCAGATGGTCCTGCCCCAGCCAGAAAGTCAGCTTCGGACGAGGCTTCAGAGTAACCTGGTATTCCGCAGTGCCCCGGAACCCAGCAGAATATCGTGTTTGGTGGTGCGGACTTCATCGTCGCCTGTACCCAGGGATGAGTCGGGGCCTCGGATGTCAGAGCTTGTATGACGCTGTGCGAATCCGTGAGGACCAGGATCGGTCGGTTGAAGAGCGTTGTAGCAGCGATGAAGATGGCAGCAGCTTCAGCAAAGAAGATGGAACATTGCGGCGGTAAGCTGCCGTTATCAAATGTTATGCCTGATACAACCCAAAAAAATATATGATAAAACAACGAAATTACAATGATTTTTACTGTTGAATTTCGTGTACATTAAAATTTATTGTTAAATTATTGTACGGGAGAAAAAAATAATTTCGATTTTTAACAATACAATGCTCCAACCTCGGCTCCAACAATGAAAATTAGTGTGATGAGATCAAATTTGTTCCAGAAAAATCACTTTTTTTATTGTTAAGATGCTTAACAACCCTCCTTTTTTACTGTAAATTTCTCAAATACCATGTTTTTCATTGTTGTGAACCGTGAATTTCGTTGTGATTTTATGGTAATGCACAAAAATGTCCAATATTTTGACAGTAAATATCATTGTTACAATGACAATGAAAATCATTGTATTTTTATTGGATTTTTTTTACGGGAATGCTTTAGCTTTTAAAAAATTGCTGGTTGTCTGTTTGTCTGTGGTAAATGAAGAGAGTTTGATTTTCCCGGATTTTGACAGCGATTTGTTTTGCTGACGACGTGTGAAAGTTTTTCCATTCTGTTGTTTTTGAATGCAATTTTATAATCGCTGTGAATTTTTGTGCATAAAAATAGTGAAAATCGCGGAACCACGGCTAGAATGAGCACCGCCGAGGAAGAACCGGACACCAAGAAGGACTACATCAATAAAATCGTCCTATCGGAGGAGGTGCAGCAGGCGATCGAACAGGTTTTGCAGAGCTCCGATCCCCTGGACCATCCCGACTTTGATCCCACGGATTACGTGAACCAGCTGTTTCCGAACGAGCAGTCGCTGTCCAATATTGACGATGTTATTGCAAAAATGGAATACGACATCAGCCTGATTGACGACAATATAAGAAGTGTGGTGCGAGGACAGGTGAACACCGGGGAGAATGGGAGGGCTGCGTTGAAGGAAGCGCAGCAATCGATTACCCAGCTGTTTGCTCTGATCACGGACATTAAGTCGAGGGCGGAGAAGACCGAGGATATGGTTAAGGAGATTACTAGGGACATCAAGCAACTGGATTCGGCGAAGAATAATTTGACGTACGCAATAACGACACTGAACCATCTGCATATGCTGGTGGGTGGTGTGGAGAATTTGAAACGATTGGCGGAACGACGCCAGTATGGCGAGGTATTGAATCCACTTCAGGCCATTATCGAAGTGAATCAGCACTTTCAGCAGTACTCGGAGATTCCGCAGATCCAGACACTGTCGTCGCAGGTACAGCAAATCCAAACCGAACTGGCCACGCAGATTACGGAGGATTTTAAGAACTTCTTTGCTCCCGCCCCGGGTGGTCAGCACGCTGGGAATCGAATGACCATGACGCAGCTCAAGGATGCCTGTCAGGTGGCTTCCGTGTTGGATAAGCCCGTGAAGAAGAATATATTGAAGTGGTACATTAGTGAGTAACGATTAGAAGGGTTGGGCTTGGAAGATGGGACTGGCTATTAATTTTGGTATAATTTTAGATTTACAGCTGCAGGAGTACGTTCAGTTGTTTCACGAAAACCAGGACATTGCCTGGTTGGATAAGATTGACAAGCGTTACGCGTGGCTGAAGCGTCATTTGTTGGATTTCGAAGAGAAGTATGGAAGCATTTTCCCGCTCGATTGGGAGATCTCCGAGCGAATTACGGTACAATTCTGTACGATCACTCGGGAGGAACTGACCAAAATTATGGGCCGCCGGAGGACTGAAATTGACGTTAAGTTGTTGCTGTTTGCCATTCAAAAGACTACCGCCTTCGAGCAGCTGCTAGATAAGCGATTCAATGGAACGACCCTGGGAGAGACAAAACCGGTGGAAGTTGCGGCCAACGAGAAGCCATCGTTCATGGATTTGATCGGGGTGTGCTTTAAGCCTTATTTGGACATCTACACGGACAGTATCGATCGGAGTTTGGCGGAGCTGATCGATCAGTTTTCTCAGCAAAACCAACAGCAGTTGCTGCCCAAGGATGGGAATGCTTCCGTGTTTCCGAAGTATGTTGCAATAATGAAATTAAGGGTTTGTTTGCTGGAGAGATTTGTATATGCTTTTTTAATTTCAGTTGCGCCGAGTTGTTTGTATTCTACAAGAAATGCATGGTCCAATGCACTCAGCTGAGCAACGAAAAGCCCATGTACGATTTGACGCTCATTTTCAAAAGGTACTTACGGGAATATTCCAGCAAAATTCTGGAAGCGAGAATACCAAAATTGCAGCAGAGCAGCTCGGCGACTTCGATCAGCAATAGCATGTCCCTGTTGACAAAAGATCTGCAGAATCTCTCCACGGCAGCCGGGCAGGTTATTCACAACTTCCTGAAGGAAGGCGAGGCACCCAGGTTTGTTGAGGAACGCATGTTGACTGTGAATTGTTACGGATAATGTCCACTTGCTTTCCCTTTAGGTTTAGTATGGACGATACCCGGAAGATTTGCTACGTTCTGGCGACGGCCGAATATTGTCTGGAAACCGTTCAACAGCTTGAAGACAAGCTCAAAGAGAAGATTGAAAAGAGCTACGTTAGTCGGGTGGATCTCTCCGACGAAAAAGACGTCTTCCATCGAATCATCTCCAACTGCATCCAACTGTTGGTTCAGGATTTGGACACCGGTTGCGAGCAGTCCTTGAATATGATGACAAAAATTTCCTGGCACAACATTAGCAACGTTGGCGATCAGAGCGGATTCGTCAACCAGATTGTAACCAACCTAAAGCTGTCGGTTCCAGTGATACGGGACAATCTGGCCTCCAGTCGAAAGTACTACACGCAATTCTGTCTCAAGTTCGTCAATTCGTTCATTCCGAAGTACATCAACACGTTGTACAGACTGCGTCCGACGACCGCCGGTTCAGGATCTTCCTCCTCGATGGTGAATAGTGCTTCCGGTTCGAGCTTATCTGAAGGAGCAAACAATCCCTCCAGTAATCCGGGTGGTAACATCCTCGGCTGCGAGCAGCTTCTCCTGGACACACACAGCTTGAAAACGGTCCTCATGGATCTACCTTCGATCGGATCCCAAGTGCAGCGGAAACCACCGGCCAGTTATACCAAAGTGGTAGTCAAGGGCATGGCCAAAGCGGAAATGATCATCAAGGTAGTGATGCAACCGATCTATCCGTCCACGCTCTACATCGAACAATATCTGAAACTCCTACCGGAGAGCAACGTGGTCGAGTTCCACAAGATTTTGGAGATGAAGAGTGTCAAGAAGATCGAACAGCAACAGTTGGTGGAGCTTTACAAGCGATCGTGTCCGCAGCAGTCGGCGGGACCAGGCGATGGGAACTCGGCGAAGGCGTCAAGCGGAGGAGGAGGCGATGCCCCGATAAGTCAATCGCAACAGGCAGCGGCAATGGCAGCGACGGCCATTAGTGGCGCAGGGTCCAGTATTATCGCCTTGGGAGATTCCCTGATGGACAAAGGTAGGATAAAGAAGATAGAGAATTTGATCAAGAATCGGTTGCCTAACTAAGTTACTGAAGCGTGTAACGTCACATCGTTGAATAAAGTTGGCGATATGGTACATTTTCGAATCGAATAGGGAAAATGAGAAACTCCTTGCTTAGTGTAAAATCACGGAAACGATTTCATCTATGTAATAACGGCAAGTGGGCGTGCAGCAGAATGATATGCCTGTTGTGGTTTTGACATATGTTTCTGTCAATAAGACACCTCTTTGCAGCAACTACAACAACAAGCGTTACAAACAATGGAATACAGTAAGGTGGGGCCATACCCGAGCAAAGCTGGAGATCAAATTGAAATCAAAATTTGCTGTTATGATGTAACTTATTTTGAATACTCTAGTTGATCTCATTTTGGTTTTTTTTTTTTTTTTGTCTTTATTATAGAGACTTTCAGCCTTAGTTTGGTTCGTCTCTTATCTCATTTTGGTTGAATGAAAGCAAAATTTTACACTGTTGAATCAAACGGAAAACTAATCTTGCTTTCAATTAAATCAATTTGATTACTGATTTTGCATTCATAATGTTTAACTGAATACGGGCGTGGCGTAAATGGTTAGTATCCATGCTTCTCACGCTGAAAGAATTGAGCTCAAATCTCACCCCGGGCAAGTCATGAATGACCTAAAATATGTTAAACAAAACAAATAAACGATAATCGTTAGTTCAACCTTAATTAAATTTTAAACAAGACGTTAACAGCAAAACTTCAAGTTAAGTTGCTTTCATTTAAAAAGTCTTGACTGCATAATGAAAGCACAATATGATATCAGACTTATGTCGAGACAATTGAAATCAAAATGAGTTTTCATTATGATAGGAACTGCAAACTTTAATATCGATTTGCTTTCATTTTGTTAACTGACTTTCCTCGGGTAGTTGGACCTTAGTTAAAAAACGGACGGTCGTCAACATCGAATGAAAGAAGAAAATCAATACTTCCCGAAAATGACCATTATTTGGCTCAAAATCAGACATTTTTATACAACCAAAACTATATGACACAAATACACAATCACTAATGTGTCAAAGCGGGAACTTAGTGGTGCACCTAATATTTTTGTAGATAATATCTAATGTGGCCAAATCTGATCTAATCTTACATAGTCATTGCTCAGCTCGCACCGTGTCAGGCAACTACCCACTGATCTGCATTTTTAAGCCGAGTGAGAACCTATTAAGTCTAAGCGTTAGCATGTCGCTTTCTTCTACTAGCAGGCTCAAACGGTCCCACTAATTTCGGGAGTACTACAAAAGGCCGAAAACACAAAAGGCCGGAAAAACTCGGAAAAGCGACAAAGTGGACCGGCGCACGCGCTCGCACCGGTTCACTTTGTCGGTTTTCCGAGTTTTTCCGGCCTTTTGTTAATTTGTTTTTAATAAATTAAATTTCATTTTTAAATTAATTTACAATAATTATTATTCTGCATCGTCGATTTAAAATATAATGGAAGCTACTTAATAGCCATTCGATTTCCGTAATGAATTAAAAAAAAAAACTTAAAATTTCGGTAGTTTTATGTTTATGTTTGTTTGAGTGTGTAACGACGATTTAATGGCAAGATGGATTCGTTTTTTTGTGAATGCGGACTATTCAACGAGGTGACTCAGTTGGGCGAGCAGAAAAGCTACAGAATCTGAATGAGAGAAAAAGCGATAGGGCATGATTGCTTCCGCTCGGTGCTTTTCATTTTTTTTTTTTTTTACTTTGGCTGCGAGGATTTTGAATCGAAAACCAGAGTTGCGACCTATCACAATCACGATCGCCAATCAGCTGATGGTAGTAACGCTTTGTACATTCCTATCAATGTGCTCGTCGAAGCTCTCTCCATGACCATCTATCAAGTTGACGAAAGAAGTAAAAAGCAACTAGTGAATGTCGTCTTCTGTTGTGATCCATCACCGATCTGGGGGCTTATTACGGATGTCACATCACGGTGAAAAGTTGTCACTTGTCGTCACGGTGAAGTGATTCCCATTTGATTTGTACGGTAATCACGGCTCTTATTCTGAGTATCACTTGCTTATCACCGTGTAGTGACACCCGTAATAAGGCCCCTGGTCATTCCCGACAATCACGACACTCATCTGTGCTCGTTTTGAAGCAGTTGCTGCTTTGCTTGCTTATGTGAGTGTGTTGGTGAGTGAGCCCAACAGCTTCCGTTTCATGTTGCCTGCTTTGTTTGTAACTCACACAGTCGCGCCTGTCGAGACGAACTTGGAATGCGTAGGCATTGTTTTAATTTTCTTTTGTCATTTCGCTTTTTCTCATGATCGTACTGCAGAAGTCTTCACTATTTTCGTTGTGTTTTTCATCATCAGCAGCAAGTGTGACGTTTTGCTTGTGAGCAGCGACCATTACTGGTGATTGTTGTTTGCCATGGCTCTAACTCTCACTGCGTGACAAAACGATCTGTCAGCGATAGTCGGTTGATGCGAAGACGAGTGTCACGTGAGTGTCATGATATTTTGCATCACTGTCGAAAACATCACGTTTCTTTGATTTGATCGAAATTTGGGTTGGTGTTAGAAAGAAAATGAGTGCGATTGAAGAAGAGTTCAATGGGTTTTCCGATGAAGAAGTTGTGCCAGTAGTGAAAGTGGTTATTTCCCAAAAAGGAAAGCAATGGAGTCAATGGATTTCTGTACAACGTAAACAAGGAGGTAATTCTTTTTTATTAACTGATGGTTATAGTTTGTTTATCAAAACATTATGGGACTGTGCCACCAGAAAACATGCCAAAAACAGTGACGAGGCCTGCAAAAGCCGTGCGATTACAAGATTACAAAATGGCGTCCACATTTTAGTTGTGCATAAGGAAGTGCATAATCATGAAGTTAACCCTTTGGACGGGATGGAGAAAAATTACAAAGCTGAACTTAACCGGAAAGCTCTAGAACCGAAGGAAGTTCCTTCGAAAATAATCCGTGAAGTTTCTACCCAATACGCAAATCCGAGCATCAAACAAATCGCAAAAATTGTTGATTCTGAGGCAAAGGCAAGCAAGTGGTGGTGGACTACGTGTGATTGAACAGGATGGTGAATTTATCGTTCCAGAGGAACTTAAGAAAACGCTGGATGGTCAGCTTTTCTTGCATAAATACATCCGCATCGAAAGTACACATATTATGATTTTTACAACCTTACCAAACCTTCAGCGCTTGGTTGCCTCCCGGTTTTGGCTGGTTGATGGTACATTCGCAACCGTTCCTCTGGAATTCACACAAATGTACTCTATCAACGGATCCATTCCATATCAGAATCATGACGCAGTTGTACCAACAATCAATACGAAACTAACGATTTTAAATTGGCTCACCACTTTAGTAGCCTATTGGTCCCAAGCAAACGATTAACGTACCCTATTCTAGTTGAAATTCTATTACTACACTATGTTTGTTTTGATTCGCTATGAAAGTTTGACAGATAACATCAGGGGTGTGTGGATTCATGCAGAACATGCAGGGGTGAGTGAAATAGCTTGGGACTGCTTGGGACCGTTGTTCTGGTACTGAGTGAGCCAAAAATAATAATGATTTTCTTCGGGACCCAGTGGTCTTAGAGTTACTTCTATGGTTGTACCATAGAGGTAACTCTAAGACCAGAAGGTCGCGAAGAAACGTGATCAACTTTTTGGCTCAGCTCTGGTACTCTCTTCGGTCCCAAGCTAATCGATTCACCCCTCGAAACATAGGAAAATCCAATCACCCCTCATTTTATCTGTCAAACTTTCCTAGCAAATCAAAACAAACATTGTGTAGTACTAGAATTTTGACTAGAATGGGGTACGTTAATCGATTTGCTTGGGACCAATAGGCTAGTCAAGTAGTGAGCCAATTTAAAATCGTTAGTTTCGTATTGATTGTTGGTTGTACCCCTTGTATTTATGCTTCTGAAAAACAAAACACAAGAGATTTACACATGCGCATTTGAAGCATTACTGGAAGTATGTCAGGAAGCACAGATTGAACTACGTCCGAAGTTCATCATCTCTGATTTTGAGAAAGCAGTTATTAATGTAATGAAGGATATCTTTCCGGATGCAGAATGTTATTTGTGCTACTTTCACTTTGCACAAAATTTAATCAAACAGCTGAACTTCCGGGGACTGAAAACTATGTATTCCAATGATATGGATGTATACATGGCTATTAAACGCCTACAGGTTAGTATTAAGTAATCGCTGGGTGAATGCAGATTAACGTTTTTGTTTTTTAAGCACTATCATTTCTACCGTTTTCAAGAATTGCAGGAGCATTCGAGTGCATCTAGGCCAATATACCGGTAAAACTAGCTGGTTTCCTTGAATATTTCAATGTTACATACGTTTCAGGACGAAACAGCAACAATAGGCCGATGTTTCATCCTGCCCTCTGGTCGAATCACAAAGTGGTGAAGGAGCAACTGCCTTTAGACCAATTCACTCGAAGCTTGGCATAGGCACTGGACAGAGGTTGTTGGATGCAACCATTTATCAATTACCAGAATAATCCTGGAATTGCGAACCGAGCAGCAGGCAATTGAAGGACGGATTCTGCGCATATTGCAAGGCGACTTTCAACAAGGATCACGAAACCATCTGGAAAAGATCAAAGAAATATGCTTGAAAAGTGACGATATCACCGATGTAAACTTTGTTGACAGTGTTGCTCTTTTGTTGTCGTCAAAACAAAAAAGGACTTAAGCAACATTTTTTTGAAAGAAATGAATGAAAAAAAAAATTATAATTTTTCGGGGATTAAAAACTATTCCAAGACGCTGCATCTTTTTCACAGCCATTGTGAACAGCATGTCTAGGGGTTTAAATTAAATTGATATTTCTATTAATTCTGAAACGAAACATAAAGTGCAATAACATTAACAGATTGTTTGGATGCGGTTTTCAATAAATTCAGTTTTTGATCAATTTTTGGCCATTTTGGTTTTCGGCCTTTAAGGCTTTCGGCCTTTTCGATTTTCGGCCTTTTGTGGTATCTTAGAACATTTTCGGCCTTTTGTGTTTCGGCCTTTTGTGCTTCGGCCTTTTGTGATTCGGCCTTCTGTACGGATACATTAAATAAGAAGAAGAGAAGGTTACGATTCAACGATGTGGCTGAAAAGAGACAAAATAAAATAACATAAAACTACAAGAGACAGCCTTATGGGGTTGTACCATAGAGGTAACTCTAAGACCAAAAGGTCCCTAAGAAACGTGCTAAACTTTTTTGCTCAGCTCTGGTACTATCTTCGGTCCCAAGCTAATCGATGCACCCCTCGAAACATAGGAAAATCCACAAACCCCTCATTTTATCTGTCAAACTTTCATAGCGAATCAGAACAAACATATGTAGTACTAGAATTTCGACTAGAATGGGGTACGTAAATCGATTTGCTTAGAACCAATAGGCTAGTCAAGTAGTGAGCCAATTTAAAATCATTAGTTTCCACCCGTTGGTTGTACGCAATGGTGACGTAGAACTACGTGGTCTTTTATAATAAATCTTATTTGTTAACTGCAGCAGGAGCTTGTGTTTTGTATAGGAATATGAATTTGAGCATGGTTCTCTCTTTAGTATGACGCACTTGACAAAGGCCCACAGCAACTCACGAAGAACAACTGATTCCGATCAATAGCGGTGCAGCTTCTTCCTCTTTCTATGGAACCGTGGACCGTTTTGTCGTGATGGTTGAGAAATGCTGAGCTATTAGGATGTTAAACACAAATGAGGCTGGTGAGCTGTATGTTGTTTGGAATAAGGGTGACGCGCTTGGCAAAGATGGCGCACAGCGACTCACGAAGAGCTACTGATTAGGATCAATGGCGTTGCGGCTTCTTCCACCTTCTATGGATGTTCATGTGCGCTACAGCTCACTGCTTGCGTTGTGTACTGGAGAGCAATGTTCAACGCCACGCTCCAAAACCACTGCTGCTGATGCCGGACACCACCACACACTGTGATTGAAACTGAATCCGATCAGCGGTTGAGCCCAGCCTTGGTAGCAATCTGCATGCGGGGGGCCTTTAGTTGTGTACTGGAGAACTCCACCACTCACCACGCTGTGGTGATTGAATTGGTGCAACTTTGAAATCTGTGTTAGGGAAATCACTTTTCACAGGCAATCGGTGATAATTTTAATTATCACAGCGACAGTGGCACATTCGTGCCATTTTATTTCTTGATTTGTTTGCCGTCGATCTTGTTTTCCGTGCTGAGCACCAATGCTACCGACGCTAGGGAGGCAGCTCCCACACCTGGACCCTACCTAGCAACCTATCAATTCATGGACCGGGAATCAACGGCTTTACTTCCATTCCGAAGGAAGGCGTGATCAGAGATGTTATGCCTCAGAACATCCCGGGGGTGCCGACTGGGATTGAACCCAGGCCTGCTGGGGTGAGAGGTAAGGGAAGTAAAGCCGTTGGTCCCCGGTGCATGGGTTGATGGGTCGATAGGTAGGGTCCAGGTGTGGGAGCTGCCTCCCTGGCGTCGGTAGCATTGGTGCTCTGCACGGAAAACAAGATCGACGGAAAACAAGCCAAGGAAATAAAAATACATACATATACATGTCGTTGCTCCTTCAAGGCACTGTGGAAATGATTAATTCATTCATCGTTGTTTTACATGAGACCAATGTTACCTCTTCACCTCTCCAATTCCAAGAAAAAGATGCTCGGTTATTTTTTAAACTAGATTTTTTTTTTTTTTTTTTAACTCTTTATTTGTTACATTCAAAGTGTTTTTTATGTTACTTCATACGCGAAGTTAACGATTTTCAGAGTTGGTTGGAAATGCTAACATGAAGCTTTAGTGTGATGATTTATTAGCTAGAGAATGATCTTTAGAAGAGTGTAGGTGGATAGTTCCGTTAGAGTACGGCAGTATGAAAATTGAATAGAAGTTGAAAATGAGCGAAGGGCCATTAAAGCGACAGTTTTCAAGATAGACGCACATTTTTGCCTAGCCCGTACGATGTACGCGGGGACTTGAAGTATGTCTCCAAGTCCACAGGCAAAAATGTGCGTCCCTCTTGTTGCTCATAAACTGACTGCGGCTGTGGAATAGTTCTAGCGACGTTTTCATCACTACCTAAAGCCCCACGTCGCGAGAGCATTGCTCTAAAGATCATTCTCTAGCTAATAAATCATCACACTAAAGCTTCATGTTAGCATTTCCAACCAACTCTTTATTTGTTCCAAATTCAAAATAAATTACATTTCATTTTAACCTATGTGCTCCAGTTACTGCAGTAACGTACCAGCCTTAATTGTTATGATATATATCTAAGTGTTTTTACATTGTTCATGTCTTGGCAATTCAGTATTTTAAACAGGGTTTTTAACCTGCATGTCAGTATAACAATTGATATCTTAAAACTAAAAACTAAAACTAAATCTTATCTAAGTATAAAGGGAATTAATCGTTGCAATTGAGGATTGCAACGATTTTTGCCTGAAATTATTAATTATTTTGTTGGACATTTGTGCTAAAGTCTCAACATTCGAAATTCTATGTACTTCGGTTGTACTGTACCAGGGAGGCAACTTCAAAATCATTTTCAGAATTTTGTTCTGAATCCTTTGAAGTGCTTTTTTCCTGGTAGTGCAGCAACTAGACCATATTGGCACAGCGTAAAGCATGGCCGGTCTAAAAACTTGTTTAAATATTAGAAGTTTATTCGTCAGGCAAAGTTTGGATTTCCTGTTTATAAGAGGATACAAACATTTTATATATTTGTTACATTTGGCTTGAATGCCCTCAATGTGATCTTTAAAAGTTAATTTTTGGTCAAGTATTAATCCAAGATATTTCACTTGGTTTGACCAGGAAATTGGAACTCCGTTCATAGTGACTATGTGACTACTACTAGGTTTCAAAAACGAAGCTCTAGGCTTATGTGGAAATATTATAAGTTGAGTTTTGGAAGCGTTGGGAGAAATCTTCCATTTTTGTAAATAAGAAGAGAAAATATCTAAACTTTTCTGCAGTCTGCTGCAAATAACACGAAGACTTCTTCCTTTAGCGGAAATGCCTGTGTCATCAGCGAACAAAGATTTGTGGCAACCCTGAGGCAAATCAGGGAGGTCCGAAGTGAACATGTTATACAATATAGGCCCAAGAATGCTACCCTGAGGAACTCCTGCCCTAACAGGTAGTCGATTAGATTTGGAATTTTGATAATTTACTTGAAGAGTTCTGTCAGTTAAATAATTTTGAACTAATTTCATAATATAAAGTGGAAAATTAAACTTTTTCAATTTAGCAATCAAACCTTCATGCCAAACACTGTCGAATGCTTTTTCTATGTCTAGAAGAGCAACTCCAGTTGAGTGGCCTTCCGATTTGTTTGAACGAATTAAATTGGTAACTCTTAAGAGTTGATGAGTAGTTGAATGCCCATGGCGAAATCCAAACTGCTCATCTGCAAAAATTGAGTTCGTATTGATGTGAAGCATCATTCTATTCAAAATTATTTTTTCAAAAAGTTTACTTATTGAAGAAAGCAAACTTATTGGACGGTAGCTAGAAGCTTCAGCTGGATTTTTATCCGGCTTCAAAATTGGAACAACTTTTGCATTTTTCCATTTATCAGGAAAGTATGCCAAATGGAAACATCTGTTAAATAATTTTACCAAGAAAGACAAGGTACTCTCTGGGAGTTTTTTGATGAGGATATAGAAAATTCCATCATCACCTGGAGCTTTCATATTTTGAAACTTTTTAGTTATAGACCTTACTTCGTCCAAATCAGTCCCCCAGGAATCATCAAAAATATTTTCCCGAGAGAAAATATTCAGAAAATCCCGAGCAACCTGATTCTCAATAGGACTAGTAAGACCCAAACTGAAATTATGGGAACTCTCGAATTGCTTAGCAAGTTTCTGAGCTTTTTCCAAATTTGTGATCAAAATTTTACCACCTTCTTTAAGCGCTGGAATAGGCTTTTGAGGTTTTTTTCAAAATTTTTGTGAGTTTCCAAAAGGGTTTGGAACTCGAGTCTAATTTAGAAATATTATTTTCAAAAGTTTTGTTCCTCAGGGCAGAGAATCGCTTTTTAATTTGTTTTTGCAAATCCCGCCAGATAACTTTCATGGCAGGATCGCGTGTTCTTTGATATTGCCTCCTACGGACATTTTTAAGACGGATCAAGAGCTGAAGATCATCGTCTATTATAATTGAATCGAATTTAACCTCGCATTTTGGTACTGAGGCAGCTCTTGCTTCAACTATAGAAGTAGTCAGAGATTCAAGAGTATAATTAATTTCATCTTTGGTTTGCAAAGGAATGTTTGGATCGAAGTTATATTCCATAAATGTTCGATACTGCTCCCAATCAGCTCTATGGTAATTGAAAGTAGAGCTGTTGGGATTACAAATTATTTCTTGGGATATTTCAAAAGTTACTGGAAGGTGATCAGAACCGAAGTCAGCATGGGTAACCAATTGGCTACAAAGTTGACATGAATCAGTTAAGACCCAATCAATAGTGGAGGGATTTCTTGCAGAAGAAAAGCATGTTGTGCTGTTTGGATATTGAATAGTGTAATAACCTGCAGAACAATCATCAAACAGAATATTACCATTGGAATTGCTTTGAGCATTATTCCATGAGCGGTGTTTTGCATTAAAATCACCAATAATGAAGAATTTAGACCTATGACGGGTAAGTTTCTGGAGGTCACCCTTGAGAAAATTCTTTTGCTGGCCTACGCATTGGAATGGCAAATAGGCAGCTATAAACGTAAGTTGTCCAAATTTTGTTTCAACAGAAACTCCCAAAGTTTCAAAAACTTTGGTTTCAAATGAAGAAAGAATTTTATGTTTGATTCGTCTATGAATAATGATGGCAACGCCACCACAGGGTCCATCAAGACGATCATTTCTATAAATCAAGTAATTTGCGTCCTTCTTAACCTTATGGGCAGGTTTAAGGAACGTTTCAGTTATAACGGCAATATGCACGTTATGAACTCTCAAAAAGTTAAATAGCTCGTCTTCATTATCTTTAAGAGATCGAGCATTCCAATTTACAATATTTAATGCTTTAAAATCCATTACTGAATTTTAAAGTCATGACAATATTATTTGCAAATTTTACTCCAGTTTGAATAGCATCAAACATGGAGTTAGATTTAAGCATATCAGAAATCATGTCAATTAATGAATTCTGTAAAAATTCCATTTTGGGGGCAGTAATGCTTCCTAAGTCAAAATTGTCAAAATTTCCGTTAGAACGTTGGTTAGTATTTTGATTTCTACCCGCTGCAATAGCAGCATAGGTAGCTCCATTAACTCGCTGAACATTGTTAGCAGCGAGGGGAGTAGGTACAGATGAAAAATTTGAAGCAGGGGTGATATTTGTACCTTCAGGTACGAATGTAGAATTTGTTCCTCGCTGACCGTTGTTAACAGCAGAGGAATTTGTACCTGGTTGGAAACGTGGAGCGTTTCCTACCTGACGGTTAGAACGAGATTGTAGGATCGCTTTGCGAGTCTTACATTCCCAAAAATTGGATTTGTGGTTTTCACCACAATTTGAACATTTAAATTTCTTAGGATCTTCCTTCACAGGACAGTCGTCCTTTGCGTGAGAGGAATCACCACAATTCATGCATTTAGCTGGCATGTAGCAATTTTTAGTTCCGTGACCCCATCCCTGGCACTTACGGCACTGGGTGAGGTTTTGGAAATTTCCTCCAGTCTTCCTGAAGTGTTCCCACTTCACTCGGACATGGAGCATAAGGCTAGCTTTTTCTAAGGCCTTAAGGTTGTTTAGTTCACTAGACTTGAAGTGAACTAAATAAAAATCATTAGAAATCCCGTTGCGCGAATCGCCAGGACGGGATTTCATTTTCATTTTAATTACTTGGAGTGGCACAACTCCAAGTAATTTTGCCAGTTCATCTTTGATCTGATCCAGGGATTCACCACTGGGCAGTCCTTTCAAGACAACCTTGAACACACGTTCAGTTTTGGTGTCGTAAGTAAAAAATTTGTGCTTCTTCTCAGTAAGATACTTGAGAAGACATTTAAATCCGTCCAAGGTTTCAGCCAATACACGGCATTCACCCCGACGTCCAATTTGTAGTGAAAACTTAACTTTCACGAAATTCAAAAGTTCCATGCGAAGAGCATGGAAATCGGTAGTGGTTATCACAATAGGGGGAATCTTTTCCTTCTTGGCATTAAGCCGGGAAAGTTTACTAGAATTTTTCTTGGATGATGGATCATTCTCATCATCCGTGAGCAAATCAAATTGATTACTCAAATTAATTTCATCAGAAGGGGGGTCAAGAGTTTGCCCCTTTCTTTTGCGTTTAGGCGCCATGGCGGCAGTAAATTTTTATCCAAATCGACTTCCAAGCAGATTACTATAAGAATCTGAAGGATCGAAGAGGAATTTTCCAAATCGATATCCAAGAAGGATTACCTCGGGTAGGGTCCAAACAAGGATCGAAGAGGAATAAGAGTTGAACAAGGTAGAAATTTTTTACAGGTTGAGCACTGAAAAGTGCTGTTTAAATTTGTTGTAGCTTTAGGTAGTAGTAACACTTTCTTAAGCAAAAAGCAAATAGATCCGCACGGCAAGAGAGCACGATGCGGACTTGATTTTAAACTAGATCAATGCATTCATTGTTCCCTGGGATTTGGCAAAACCTTGAGGCAGGGATAATTCCACTCACTTGCTATAAAAAAATGTTTTTCGAAATTATGAAATCATGAGATGGTATATTGATAATTAGTACTTGTAAGTTACAAGATGAGGACGAGAAGTATGTGTTTGACACATAACATCTGTCAATATTGCTTTCAGTGCGTTACAATCAGCAATTTTACGACTTGTGAGTGCTCACTCTGAGTGAACGCTCACGAATCATAAGATCGCTTATTGTGACGCTCTGAAAACAAAATTGGCAGGTTTTATGAGTCAAACACATACTTTAAACCCTCTTCTTGTTACTTACAAGTACAGCATTTTATTATATCATCTAATGATTGCATAATTCTGAAAAATATGTTTTTATAGCAAGTGAGCGGAAGCAACGGAAGATCAGTGTTGATGCTTACCAAAAGTGCATTTGAACCCGCTTATAAATGCATATTAACAGATTAATCATCACCGTACATTGTTTGTTGCTCTGTACTAATAATAAATGATTAAGCACAGCATTTGATATTTTAGTAGGAATGATGGATTTAGTCGCAGTGGAAATCAATCCTTTATTGAATCGGATTTATTTCTATGGATTTGCACGTTCGGAAAGTATCATCACAAAGATTCTGCACTCAGTCTACAGCTTGTGGGCGGGAAGCGTTATGTTTGTTTTTTTTTTTATCTATTTATAGAGTCAATTCTTAGAAATACGAAGCAAAAGACAAATCAAGCATTAGGCACAAGACCTTCAAGAAAACTAACAACACGAAGTCTGGAAATGGCAATGTTTCATACAAAACGTCAAGTATTTCAAGAATATCGGGTGAGACCAATCTAATTGTATTTAATCTTATTTTTCTGTAGTATAGGATATTCAATTGAACTGCTCCGGGTTATTATGAAGCCCTCCCCTTGGCTAGTTTTTAACCTGGACGTTGGTGGGCAGGCCTAATATTATGCTTCATATTGAAGCGTTGGAGACGGTTGGCTTGGGTCCGGCATCGTTGGCTCATGCCGTGGCAGAATAGCGTCATGAACATGCGATGAGGATTACTGAGCTTCCCCTCTCTGATGAACCATTGCATGAGAGAACCAAAGTTCTAGTCTGAAGTGATATCATCACACCTGTTACACCTTTTTTTTTAAAAAGCCGCAAATCACTCTTATTTTATTTATTTTTACACAGATGGGTTTTTACGGGAGTTGTACCAACAATCAATACGAAACTAACGATTTTAAATTGGCTCACCACTTTAGTAGCCTATTGGTCCCAAGCAAACGATTAACGTACCCTATTCTAGTCGAAATTCTAGTACTACGCAATGTTTGTTTTGATTCGCTATGAAAGTTTGACAGATAAAATGAGGGGTTATTGGTTTTTCCTATGTTTCGAGGGGTGATTCGACAAGCTTGGGACCGAAGATAGTACCAGAGGTGAGCCAAAAAGTTGAGCACGTTTCTTCGGGACCTACTTGTCTTAGAGTTACCTCTATGGTTGTACTATTGAGGTATTTTATAGGGTGCCCAGCGGTGGTCCTTCTACTTGCGTGACGGGCTTTCATTGTTGTTTTCATTGAAGTATTACTCAGGGAACAATGTTAAACACCATTTGTGTACATGGTATTGTAACTAATCTTATATGTGCTTCATTTTAATTTAGGATAAGTGTTAGAACTGTGGCTCGGGATTTCCACTGTGGCGTGCTTCTATTGTGACATACCCATACGTATTTTTGTGGTGTGACATAGTGGAGACGTGTGAGCGTAGTTGGAGCATATACCCTATGTAAGTTAAAAATCAGCTAGGAAACTAACTTCAAAGTGAAGCATTTTAGTCACTTCAAGGCAGTGATGGCATAATCCTCACTCAAATGATTTTGTTTCGCTCTCAAGGGCTCCCAATATCACGCATGATATTGGAACAAAATATCAAGCATGATATTGTTTTTACAAGCTCATTGATATTGCGAGACTATTCAGAACATGTAAAATTGCAGCCACGAGTTGACTTACCACAAAAATGATTCCTTTGCACATCGTTTTCTTAGAAAGAGAAAGCATAGTTTGCTATCTTTCTTTACGCTTCACAGATGGCAGACACGAAGTTACTGCTGCCAGCAGTGATGGAAGTTTCGTTTCGTGTTCGGATGTACAGCAAAAATCTTGAAGCTCAAACTCAACACAGTTTGGTGAGACTTGTAGCCGGGGAGTTTTGTTAGCATGATATCATAGCAACCGTATCACAGCTTGTAATATCATCGGCTGTTGTTTGCGTGTTGAGTTTTTGGTTTACGATACTCAAATGAGATTATGCACATTGGTGAGATTAGATCTTTTGATATTTTCACAACACTGCTTCAAGGTGTCACCTGGGACGAACTGATATATAATTAATATAGGTCAAAGTCAAAAACAACTTGAAACATGTTAAATTTTGGATAGCATGCACAAGTGCAGGTTATGGTTGATTGGGTGGATTAGAGATTTCAATTATTTATTAAATTAGGCTAATGAGATATCATAATCATCAAACGAAAATTTAGACAGCCTAATGACATTAAGTAAATTGAAAGAGGTGTTAGGATGCGGGGGAGGCAACTAGCCTTTTCATATATTGTCTGTTTATTTTGATGGTTGCTTTAAAATATCAATTTGGTATATATGTGAAAGGTTGAATCAGTGGGAGATGGATTTTCGGTTTCTTTACATTTTGCAACACAAATCTAATACTATGTGTCATTTCCTCAAAACCCCCCAATAACCGACCTAATCAATCCCTTCCTTTTCCCATGGCGTTCAAGTGGTCCGCATAGACTATATTCAGCCATTACCCTTCCTTTATCCTTGGCTTTGGATTGACTTGCGCTCCCATTGCCCCACCAAACGCTGCAAAATGAAAATGAAAATGAAACTAGATCAATGCATTCATTGTTGTGAGTCATGTGATCGATGAATACTATTTAAATTAATTAGGCGTAGAACATAAATAAAAAAGGGTTAAACTTGGGATTGAACTCACGACCTTCTACTTGGAAAACTGAAACGGAAACCACTACTCTACTAATTTCTTCTTGTTATTAGACTGAACCAGTGTTGTGGAATAATGAATCTAATACGTCGTTTATAACGCATTAACAAGGCATGCGATTAAAACATGGGCGCATAGTGGTATAAGAGCTATTATGCTGACTGTATCCACCTTTATTCAGCAATATTGTAAAGCAATGCAATGAAATCTAATAATGGTGCTACAAAACATTTATTAGACGACTAATAAAGTATGTTAATAAATCAATTGAAAATAGCCGGATTAAAGCGTTCATGCACAGTTCGAAAAAGTAGTGTAAATTTCTGTTGAGTATGATGCACATAAATGGAGCGTCACATATTATATAAGTTTACATTATATATCATGTAAAGTTCTGAGACATTTCATGCAATGTAGCAAATATTGTATACAAGAGCCCATTATTGGAAACAACATTGTTTTTTTAAGTTGCTCGATTGCGTATAATGAAATACAAGTTTACGTGAATGAAACTATTAAAATTCAGAATTTTTATCTGTGTGTAATTACACTAATTCAGTTTGTTATTAGTTCAAATATCTGGCGTTAAATTGGGAAGACAGTCAACGTTTATACAGCTTTTAATAATAAAATTAATCAGAACACAACAAATAGTGGATATCTATCGGCATCTATCGATCTCAATGAGCTTTTTTCAGCACATAATTTGAAAACTCGTTTTATTCAGCATTGTACACTGTAATACAGCATTTATTCAATATATATATTAGAGTGGGTCATCGTTATATGAAAAAACGCAAACTTTACCACCAATCGAGAACAACCCTTTTTTGGTTCCATTTGGAGTCCTAAACAACTGTGCAAAATTTGAGGACGATTAGTTGTAATTCGGCATTCCGCATTGCGTTTGAAATTTGTATGGAAATTAGTATGGGAAAATCAACTTTTTTGCATTTTTATCCCTAGATACCACAACTTTGCATGAACCGTACAACTAAGTAAGTACAAATATAGTACAGGAAGTGCCTAACAACTTTGCCAAAGAAAGTACTGTGCTAGAATGTATCTAAAAAAAGTTATAGCTATTCAAATATTTATGGTTTGAATTAAACACCAAAAATCCTTTTTTCTGCCAACACTGCCGGTGTACCAATGGAAGTCAGATTCCAAACTGACATAATATCAGAGTTTCTTATCTTACCGATTTGGTATGTTCAGATGAATTATTTAAAAACAAATTGCTCTATCTCATATGTGTAGTTGGTGAGGGTGGTGGTGGTGGTGGTAATTACTCATATCAATAGTTTCAGTTTGAAATAACTTCGGAGTTTCTTATTCTATCGATTCGGTATGTTCAGGATGAATTATTCAAAAACATTTGCTCAATCTCATAAGCGTTGTTAGAAAGCGGGGGTTGGCGAGGGGGGAAGGGCTTACTGTATGTAGTTTTTAAAACGAAAATTGTTGTAGTGTAAATATTTAATATCCACTTGTCGGTTCATTTGTTAGTGAGGAGATGTTGTTTGAATCATTAGCAGGTGGGAAATTTTAAATTTCTATACAAAGCTTTTATTTGAAACATTAAACTGCCATTCGGACTATCCACATATAGAAAACATAGAAGTAGTCGTACGTCGAGAACCAAAAACAGTAGAAAACGGAAACTGTCTTCTCCAATTTTGTCTCCGACACAGGTACAGTCGGATTTCGCTTGTTGGGCTAACTTTAAGTGGGCTAAGTTTCAGTTGGGCTCCCAAGCCCAACGTCACTTCTAACAATGCTGATTCCTTTTCGAAATTTCGACCGGCTTCATGCAAAACCCGGCAAACGAGTGGAGTAATAATACAGATTATTTCAATGCGATACAACGAGTTGCTTCCTTGATGGTTGACAACAATATTGCTGAATGAGGGGTGAAGCTAATTTGTGACGTTTCAAGAAATTCACCCAAGACCTAGTTCAACAGCAATATTTGCTTCAAGGGATAGAATTGCATCGAAAAGAGTACCCTGAGAAATCGTAGAATATATTAAAATGAAATATAATCATTACAATCCACGACATTTGTGTGAATATATCTGACATTGTATATTGCAGCAAAAGAGTAGGGAAGAGAATGGTAGTACTCGCTTTACAACTGCTTTTATGAGATTAAGCAAATGTTTTTGAATAACCCATCCGAACAACTCGAGAGATGGGAAACTCCGAAGTTATTTTAGTCTTTATCTTTACTTTAATTGATATAATTGAGGGCTGGAAAGCATACATTAAGCCCCCCGATATCTAACTACGCCTATTAAATGGAGCACATGTTTTTGAATACATCTGAACATACAAACTTGACCAGATCAGAAACACCGAAGCTATTGCAGTTTGAAGCCTTTATATGAGTGAGGGGGGCGGTGGTATAGTTAGCACCCCCTCATCTCTTAATATGCCTATGAAATTGAAAAATTGTTTTTGAATATTTCATCTGAACATACCAAATCGATAATATAAGAAACTCAGAAGTTATTTCAGTTTGAAACTTTACTTTTATTGATATTAGTGACCCCCCCCCCATTCCCCCTCCGACTATGCATATGAGATAGATCTATTTATTTTGAATATTTCATCTGCACATACCAAAACGATACATTAATTAACCTCGAATTTGGAGTCTGACTTTCATTGGTACACCGGCAGTGTGTGTTGGCAGAAAAAGGGATTTTTGGCATTTAATTCGAAACATTGATCTTTGAACAGCTATAACTTTTTTTAGGGGCATTCTAGCACAATACATTCTTGAGCAAAATTGTTAGGCACTTCCTGGGCTATATTTTAACGTATTTGAATACTGGCAAAATTGTGGTCCCTAGTAATAAAGATGCAAAAAAGTAGGTTTTTCCATACTAATTTCCATACAAAATTCAAATGCAATGCAAAAAGCCGGGTTACAACCAATCGTCCCCAAATTTTGCACAGTTGTTTGGGACCCCAAATGGAACCAAAAAAATATTGTTCTGAAAAAATGATCATGATGACCCATCCTATTAGTCAATCTCTAGTCACAAAGTTGGTCGATAACACATTAAGCTTCGCGATGAAAGTTGTTACAGCAGTTTTCGTTATTTCAATCTCGAGATACAAATATTAAAAGCTGTAAATTACACCTCTAAATCATCACCGATTTTGCTGAAAATTTGCACAGAAGTTCAAATTAACATGACGAACAGTAAGCACGGTTGACCCGGTGCATCCCGAACATTTCTGTTAAAATGAGCAGGTCTTAATGTAGGTGAATAAATTGGGTGTTTTGAAGTCAATGCCCTTTTTCGCATTTTAAGTTCAACACGTTCGCATATAATATTGAAAATGCCATGCCTACTGGTTGCATAAACTGATCTACTTAAGTTTATACAATTTCATCAGAAGTATCTTAGCCATAGAAAAAAACAAATCAACAAACATCCCTTCTTCTAGTGCAATAAATAAGACGATGTACTTGACGAGTTGCAGAACATCTCAAAGTAGGTGAGTACACGATGGCTATTGCCGTCCGAACAGCTCCAGTGCAATAAGTGCAATCCGTTGAGAGCATCGCAGTGGACTGAGGGCTGCGTATGCTTACACCTACCTTTCGACATCATGTTCATTCTCAGTGCAGACCTTTCTGGGAAGCTGCCTAGATACGATTATAAAATTAGTATCGCTTCGGTACCGGTTTTGTTGTTTCGTACAAGTTTACTGGAAATAAAGTAGTGCGACTAAAAAAAAAAACCTATTGCTGACACGCCACGAAGGTGTACGCAAATGCAGTGTGAAAAAAACAAGCTTCCACGGAATGCTCTTTCCGTTGTGCATGCATATGATAAGAAACAAAGGTATCAGCATGATTCCGACTGAAAACAGCAGACTTAAATCCGTTCCATCATTGCGTGGAATGTGCGATCGTGATCTGGTCTTCTTTTTAGCATACCGATAAGACCAGTGTTGCCAAAAGAGGTGCCTTGGAAGCTCGTCAAGTGGTGTGGAGTGCTACTTCGCCATATCTATGTATAGTAGAAATATCCTCAATATATGTAATCTGTTATCTACACAACATTTCCGAAGAACTTTAGGATTTGGGCGTAATTGCCTTTGTAAACAAACACGCCATCGCTGATTTCTCGCGAATAAAAACACAATCTCGCGAACAAACTATACCAAATGATAAAGGAATCATTCATCTACCTGTTTGTGTTGTTAGTTTTATAGAATGAACTTGAATTCACGAGACATCGTCAAATGAAGTGTTTGTTTACAAAAGTAATTACGCCCTAATCTCAAAGTTCTCCGGATTTGTAAAAAAATGCAAACAATTTAAAAAAAAACATAGGTGTAAAGATTTTTGCATTTTTGTTTGTTAATAGGTACTGTTACCAATTGCTCTCTGTCGGACACATGATGATAACGTGTGGAATTTTTTGAGTGTACTGAAATTAATGGAACTGCCATAAAATTATCGAAACTAACCCGAAGTTCTAGGAACGTCCCAGAAGTTCTCACAGTTTTCCTGATATGCAAAATCAGATCACCTATCTCATTCTCAATATTAACTGGCACCACTAGCCATACCATGTGAGCGAATCCATTTCGCATCAGTCAAACTAGCGATGTACGAATACGAGATCGAAAGTGAACCAACACTTTCAGGGTACCTACACGGTAAGAAAAAAGTACCCAACGGAAAGTTCACTTTTACCTACTATTGACTAGTTTGTCTCCTTTTCTCCTTCTAATGTTGTCAAAAACGGAGTAGCAAAACCACCCAACAGGGGTAGTAAAGTGTGGGAACCCAACGTTGAGTATAATCATATTTACCTACTGTTGGGTACAACTAACTTACTTTTGGTTAAAAAGCCAGTGGAAAATTCCATACGAACTGCACACAAGTAAATGAAAATTACTTTGACCCGCTTTACCTACTTTTGGGTTCCTGCACTATAGTGCCTAGATGAGTGAAAAGAACTTAATTTTGGGTACTTTTTTCTAACCGTGTACCTAACTACCTACATTAGGGTGGGTCAAGTTTGTATGCTGGATCACAATCCCCTGTTTCTCACTGCTCTTTCGATTTGTATTGAGGTCTCCAATTTGAACGAATTTGGTTGGGAGAATTTTACAGCAGTTCCACGCCAAATGACGAAACCTTGCATATAGGGTGTCCCAGAAAGAATAAGCAAACATTCAACTCCCCACCATTTCTACCCCGATGAAGTTTAGCAGTTGACCATTGATGTGTTTGTTGTTTACTTATTGCTCAACATGTTTGTTTGCGTGAAGTGCACTTTTTTTTTACAATATCATCAAAATGCGAGGCATTTCCCCGCAAAAACATAAACAGATCGTGCACAAATGGTGCACTATTCCCAACCTATCAGTTAGGAAGTTGGCGATAAAGGAGGAAGTAAGTATCGGAGCAGGCCAAACCACCATTCGGAAGTTCATTGAAGAAGTTACCTTCGAGGACACATTGAATTTTTTTTTTCTTGAAAGGCACAATATTTGTCCGCAACTTCTTCGAAGACACCATCTCAATCAAACAAATCGTTCGCAAGATATATGTTTTTCTATTGATCCGTATCATTTTTGCATAAGCCCTTTTCAAGTGTTAGTCGTGTACAAAACTAGGGAACCAAGTATGTAAAGTTTCAACATAATCGTAGAAAAAATCGATCAAAATATTAAAAAAAAAATTCGTCATTTGAAATGGAACTGCTGATATTAGAAATCCCACAGTTTCTGCACACTTTATTCCGCGTAGCCCCTCCGAATTACCCAGTAGCATGCCGGCCCTGTGATACAGTTCAGGGGTCTCATACTACTGAGCTAGTTATCCGGGAGTCTTCGTTGAGCCTCTAGGGTGAGTCTCATCTAGTCTCAAAATGTTCCGTCAAACCGAGGGCTCGAAAGCTATATGATAGCCTGGTGTGTGGAAAATTGACGTGTGTTATCATGGACGATGAAACATACGTCAAATTTTACTGCAAGGCGCTTCCAGGAGACCAATTCTACACTACCCGTGATGGTCGGGAAGTTGAAGATGGCGATAAGTCAATTTTTACCGAAACATTTGGTGATAAAGGCCATGGTTTGGCAACCAATATGTGAGTTTGAATCGACGACTGCGGTCCATAATCCGTCAACATGATGGCCCAGTACTATTTTGGTCCGATTTGGTTTCAATGCACTACTCAAAAGCAAAGTACAAAGCAAACAATGTGCAATACGTACCAAAAGAGATTAATCTTCCGAATTGTTCGGAGGCCCGGTCAATCAAAACTTGTTGGGCCCTTTCCAGAGGATACCTGCGGAAACACTTTAAGGCAGCGAATTCAATCAAAGAATTAAAAAAAAAGACTGAACAAAAGTGGCAAAAATTATCGCCAAAGAAACTGAGCTGAAGCTCACGGGCAGCGTCAGATCAAAAGTTCGCTTCTTGGCAAACGATTAAAGGAGCTGCGGATTATTTTTATCCAATTGAAAGAAAATAAAAAATTGAGTTCATAGAATAAACATTTGAGTTCATTAACATAACGTTGTTTTACTCCAATAATAAGCTTTGCTAATACTTTCTGGGACACCCTTAAATTGTGTGTTATGGGCAATCATTCACATTTTTGCTAAAAATCGGCCATTCAGGATATTGTAATTTGTTTCAAAATTGCGTCTTTGTAAATTTTCAATGAATTGAAGCACGAAAACGTCAATTCTGATCGAAATGACGTCTGAGACAAAGTTATATGAAAAATAAAGTAGAAAATATACACGGTATTTTTTAAAATAATTTTGAGTTCAAATTAAAAAAAGGCTTGAAAATCAAATATTTTAAAAAGCATATCTTAATTTTTTTTATTTTGTTAAGACGTTTGAAATATTTTAAACCATGGACACTTGAAAATTGACAAAAGTCGTTGTATAAGAAAAATATTTGAACTTTTTGCTAGTGCGCTTTTTATGTAATTTCTTTATAGGCAAGGATGGAAAATTTAATTCACTTGCATTCTTCTTGCCGACTGTATGCTTTGCTTTGACGTTTCTGTTTCGATCATTCCCAGTCGCATAAAAACTCTCCCAATGAACTCTGTAGATTGTTTTATGAATGATTTTCATGTGGATTGTTTCGATGAATTCATGAATCAGCAAATGAAGCGACTGAATGACATACGCTATGGACGATTGCACCGATGGATTTGAGTTCACTCACTCGAGAAAAAGTGACACAAGCTGCGGGCAATGTTTACTAATCATGAACACTAAATGTTCATGAATAATGAGCAATGAACATTTAGTGTTCATGATTAGTAAACATTGCCCGCAGCTTGTGTTACTTTTTCTCGAGTGAGTGAGCTCAAATCCATCGGTGCACTCGTCCATAGATCTGTGCAGGGGTGAACTTTAGTTCATCTACTGAAATTTTTTTTGGCACAACAGCGAGGCCCTGTTTACTAAAAATGAACACATGAATAATGCTCGCGTAACATTTGAAAATAGCCTATCAACTTTTGTAAATAATTTGCTAGGTCCTTTTCACGAGAACCGAAGTACGCCCATGAAAACCCAGAGCACTGTCGGGAAGGGGAGAATTTCCCCTACCCGCTGGTGTTGTTAGTTTGCATGGGCGTATTCGGTTCGCGCGAAAAAGGCTTAATAAATTTTTTCTATAAAAGTTGATAGACCCGTTTCAAATGTTACGCGAATATTATTCATGTGTGCATTTTTAGTAAACAGGGCCCCGCTGTTGTGTCACTTTTTGTCGAGTGAGTGAACTCAAATCCATCCGTGCACTCGTCTATGCACATATTCATTAGGAATCATTTGAGTCGTAGGATTGCTTTCTAAAAAATCATTCGTGAATCAAATTTCTGAATCCATATGAATGTAAGATTGCATTTAAGAATTTGTGTGTAGAATGGAATAGAAGTCAACTCGCAAATGCTATTCTTCTATGCTTGTAGCTGTTTACGCTTATTTAACAAGTTTTTTTTCGGTCCGTAACATAGTTTTCTAGGTGCACTTCGTATCCGTCTTTTAGAATGTTTACGCATTTGTAGGGAGCGCATTGCGAACTCTCAACATACTGTTTTAGATGCACTTCCACAGTTATTAATTGAGAGCTTTCTATGCAAACCACAAGCACAATGATACTCTAGCGAAGTCGAGAAAATTTTCAACTCGAAAGATTCCTTCGACCGAACCCGCTGCCTCCGGCTTGCTTATAACGTGCCTTTACTGACGAGGTTATCTGAGACACCTGCGAGACGTAAAATATGGAAATCGTTAATTTCGCGATATCAAGACATACTGTATGCTTAAGAAACTGCTTTGATAACAAAACAGGGTAAGTGTGCTAGTTATGGTACTAAAGCTTCAATGTTTGGTCGTAGGGTCAAATCAAATTTGAAATAAATTTTCATGAATTCAATTGCGTACACACTACGAAAAAGTTGTTTAAATTTCGGTTCCCTGAGACCGACTCATGTAAGCGGCTCTTTTGACGTAGGAATCAGCTGAAAGAAACGAAATAATCAATTAAATCAAACGTTCTCTTCGCCGAGTAGCTTTAAAACACCTAATTTTACATGGAATGTTTGTTTACGTTCCACGATTCACGTCCAATATGGATTACGTTTTTGTGTAAAAATGGTTATTTCTAAGTGTGTAGGCAATGGTAACAAATTTGTTCCAAACTTGTATCGATATAAATTTAGAAAATAATGAATTGGCAATTAAGATAGGGCTAATTTGAGGATCTGTAGGGACAAAAACCCACTCTCACTTTTCCTATTACATTTGCTATTCATTCGTATTCTTATAAATTGATTTCGTCAGGAATAATGTTACGTAATGTACATAACGGGTGTTTAATAAAAAAATGAAATTTTTTTTAATCGTATAGCTGGAAAAAAAAATTTCTACGATTTCAGTATTTTTTATTAAAAACATAATGTTTATTCTTCAAAAACCGTCAATGAATATTTGAGAAGGGGGCCTGGTCAGCACTGAAATCATTCTCATTTTTTATTGAACACCCGTTACAAACTTTTATACGTCAATCTGAAATATGCAAATATGTTTTATTTTAGGAGAGCTACCGATGAAACATAATCTTATCGGTGTATTCCTCACCATTCCGGCACAACTTCGATACCACAGCAATAGGTACACCTACCCTAAATGGAGCGAAAATACTTTTGCAAACAATGTTTTCAATCACTTATTTCTAGCGAATAAGAGCTCACTATCACCAACAAATATTTCCCTACCTTGATGAGGGTTTTGTAGACCATGATTTAGACTTGTAGAATGCTTTCAAACCATGATAAAACTTCTAACTTAACTAGGGAAGCAACCTTTTAAAAAATAATAATAATTCCAGCCAGTCCGAAAGATTTATTTATATTCAACATATTTATATGCCCTTCGGAAATTGAATTGGACCGCATTTCCTCTTCCATCATATGAAGCACGCTGTATGCTCATCAACTTACAAACACTCAAAGAACGCCGCGAATTTGCAATGCTTTTCTTCATCATGGCATAGAATCATCAGAAATACTTTCACAATTAAACTTCTACACACCCTGTCGGCATCTAAGAACACGAAAATTATTCTCAGAAAAATCACACAGAACAAATTACGCAAAAAATTGCCCCTTCAATCGAATGATGCGACAGTATAATCTACACTGTGAAGTCATTAGCATCACTATGTCAAAATAAGAAATTAAAACCAAACTTAAACATTATAGAAATAATCCATAGTATGTAAGTAAAACAATACGAAATAAATAAATAAATAGATTATTCATCAAAAAAAAAAAAAAAAAAAATAGAACCATAATTAAAGCAGCATAAGTCATCAGTTTAAGTCATCTTCCTCACTCATCAACAGAGAAATCTTAGGGAGAAGGTCTGGATTGAGTTTAAGCAGGAGAGAATTCTAGACGGATCCTGCTGTAAGGTTCATCCTGCGCTCAGGTAACATAAGCTTCAGTGCACTAAATCCACGTTCAACTGACACCTGTGTAGCTGAACTTGGCAGAACGATCATCGCAACTCTGTAAAACTCGGGATTGATGAATTTTTGGGTTTCCCAATTATAGGAAACAAAATATTAGGAATTCTCAAATGAAAATGAAAGTGCAAAAATTACATAAAAGAGCCAGTTAAGAAGAAGTTTAAAAATATGACCAAAAGTTGATATTCTACATTTTTGTCAATCTTAAATTGTTCATGCTTTTAAAAAACTCCCAAAGTTTGCATTTTTCATAAGATTTATTTAAAATATAAATTATAAATATTTAAGATATATTTTTCGAAATATTTCAGTTTTTAACACTTTTTTGAATTTTTACTCAGTATTACCTCTATGAAATTACCGCAGACAAACAGACATAACACATTGAATATTTCAAACTGTAAAACATCGTCGCTAAAACATTACCGCCATCTGTTTTGATTACACTGTGGTGGGTAGTACGCTGAACAGATGGCGGTAGTGTGTAAACGTCAAACTCAAGGGAAATGACCTATGCGCGCCACAGGTGCCGGTACTACCAACTACGATACTTTTAAATTGACCGTTAAATGCTTGCTCGATGAACAACCTGCGAGTGTTATGTCTGTTTGTTTGTGGTATTACCAACAATCAATACGAAACTAACGATTTTAAATTGGCTCACTACTTGACTAGCCTATTGGATCCAAGCAAACGATTAACGTACCCCATTCTAGCCAAAATTCTAGTACTACACAATGTTTGTTTTGATTCGCTATGAAAGTTTGACAGATAAAATGAGGGGTTAGTGGATATTCCTATGTTTCGAAGGGTGAATCGTTTAGCTTGGGACCTAAGACAGTACCAGAGCTGAGCCAAACAGTTCAGCACGTTTCTTCGGGACCTTCTAGTCTTAGAGTTACCTCTATGGTATTACCGAGGGGGCGACACATCTAAATCTCAATTTTGGATGCACAAAAAATCTCACACTAGCGAATCAATCTTCGAAAAATCTTCTTGCATTTCTCGCATTTACTTGCATCGCGTATCACCTTTTTGCAGGAAATCTTCAGCATCGTCATCAATCTTCTTTCTATCTACTCAGCGTGCGGTCAGCTAGCCACAGCACAACACAATCTTTCCTGCAGCGTAGATAGAGTCGTCCTCCTCGGGTATTACCATGTATATATTTTTTCCAGAACTACTTAACTTTTCTAAACAACTTTGTCTCGGACGTCATTTCGATCAGAAGTGACGTTTTAGTGCTACAATTTATTGAAAATTGTCAAAGACGCCATTAAAAAAATTCATGATCCAAAATGGTCCAATTTTTGCAAACATGTCATTTATTGCCCATAACACGTAACTATGCAAAGTTTCATGCAAATCGGAGTAGGACGAGTCTTAAATTTTTGAAAAAGGTCTACGGGTAAAATTAAAATTAATGTATGGGAAATGGAATAGAAGTCGAATCAATTCAGTGCCAACATTTCAAAGTGGCGTTATCGCTTTCGTAAACAATGGCTTTAGCCGTCGATTTCTCGTAAATAAAATCTCACTTCTCCAAATTAACAATGCTAGATGTTTGGTAAAAAATGAGCAGTCACTACTGAACAGTCTTGTTCCGTTTCCTATCTATTTTCCTAAGTTTAAATTTCTCCCGCAAATCCAAATCGCAATCAAATTCGTTCAAAATTGGCACAGTTGTTAGGGACCTCAATACAGCTCTAAAGAGCAGTGGGTTAAGTTGACCCACCCTAACCTACATATTCCTTCTAAGAGCTTGCAAGCTCCATAACCATCACCACCGACGATGCTGCCGCCACACCACGCCGGTAAAGTTGCTGCCTCACATCTCCATCTGTGGAGATCGGTACATGTGCACATATTTCCCATCTTGAGCTCGAGAGTGAAACAAGTCCGCAGCAACCGCATGGCTGGGCCCGAGATGCACGGAATGGAACGGCCGACAGCTCAGACTTTGTCTTTTATTCAAAATCGAAAGTGAATTGATTTCAGCCTCCGCAGTCTTATTTCGACCTTCTTTAGCACAGCATCGCGATTCGGCTCTCCCGGGGCTGGACTGGACACTCATACCAGGTGGCGTATAGGAGAAGAAATAAGCTCTCGGGGCGCGCGCGTGGCCGCGATCTTTCGCACTGTGACTATTTGTGTGCTGTGTTGTTGTTGTTGTTGTTGTTGCCGCGGCTCGTATTTCTAGGGGGTTTGATCTCGTGTAGCGACTGGCCGCTGCTTGGTGTCGCCTTCGACTGGATCTTGGATTGTGAATATTGTGCAATGCGACAACGACGACGGTGACGTCGGCCACAAAGACCACGCTACGGACCGAAGACGAGGCAAAGGCGACGACGACGACGACGACGATTGTGGCCGGACTTACATTCTCGTTTTCTCATGTGTTTCGTGCTACTAGTGAATCGAGTGCTTGATTGGATCTCGATTGTGGGTCCATACATGATTGACCGCCAGCTTGTGGCTACTACACGGGCTCTTAGTATACATGAATGCCGGAGTTACACTGACGGTTGAAAGTTGCTGGAACACGTTGTTTCGTTGGACATGTGGCAGTGAATGGTTGGTGTCTGCAGTGGAATATATTTGAAGTAAAAAGGAGAGAAGAGTTAGTAATGAAATTACCAGTTGATTCCGCTAGTTTAATAGCTTTTCCTCGAAAGATACGTGCACTTAATCTACGAAGTGCAGACTTCTGCAGTGTCTAGTACTAAAACTCGAGAATTAGTATTTGAAATTAGACAGATGAATTTTGCGTATCTGACAACGATAAGCGATTAACTATAATTGTCTGTAGAACAGCTTATACCAAAATAAATTACCTATGCTGCTAAAATTAGGCTTACTCAGCTTTGAACCAGCTAAATTGTTTGCTGCGAAAGTTGTAGTAGTTATTAAACGGTAATGACTAAATCAAGGATGAATTTTCAAAAGGACGTATCTGATTTAATCTTTCATGTGGAAATGGGTGGAAATGCTTATGTGAGAAACTGTTTGTGTATTACTGTATAGTAATAGTAGTAGTAGTAGTAGTAGTAGTAGTAGTAGTAGTAGTAATAGTAGAAGTTGTTAATTTACATATATTTCGCATACATACATCAATTCCACGTGTTTTCGTTTGTTGTTGTCAGTTGACTATTGAGTTTTCCACACGAACACGAATGCAGCGTGTAAATTCGTAGGATTTTGACAATTTATTCTTACATATGCACTCAATTCAATATATATGCAGCTGGAGAAGACTATTGATTGGTTATAGAGACTATTATGGGCGGTTGTATTGAGGCACTGTGTAAGAGTGTGGTAGTGAGAATAAAAAGAAAACAAATAATTAAGGGTTGTGTCCCAAGCACGATCGCATTATTGACGTAGAACTACGAATTTTTTTTTTTAATAATTTAATCAATAATTTCATAATTATGCTAAAATAAACAAATCTCTAATTTCAAGTTTTGAAATTAGGGGCTATTCAAAAGCGTTAAGTGAATTAAGTTTCCATATTTCTAAATTCAGTTTCTATCCCGTTCAAAATTAGGTTCCAAACATGTACAAACATGAATAATTTTTTTTAACATTTGTTTATACTTTATCTGTGTTCAAACAAACATTGATCAAATAGCGAACGCTGTAATTAAATAAATTTAACGTCAATTAAGTTGATTCATATTTGTTTACACAAAGCATAGGGCTGTATTTAAATTTGCAAACATTATAGTACCAGAGTGATAAGTCTTTGTCCGGCTTTGTTTCGCTGATGTATGCATGAAAGTTGCAAATACGGACAAATCAATAAACACTTAGATTTTGGTTACCGAGATGGGCACCAGCGAGCAGCACCGCAAACTGTTTTGCTGGATCTCAGTGAAAAATTTACCGAGATTCAGTTAACAGACGGGAATTGTGCCGAGATCTCAGCTAACAAACATAAATTTAGTTGAGATCTCAGTAAAAATAAATGCCAAGCCTGCTCGGTGGTGCCAATCTCGGCAAACAAATCTAAGTGTGTACGATACAGGCCAATACGTTACATGCGTGTAATCTCCATTTCACAAGTAATGATGGCAGTCTTAAAACAGCAGATGAAATGAAAGTTGAAGACAAAAACAAAATGAAACTACCAGAAAATCTCTTCTTTCAAGGTCTCTGCCCAAGTAACATTGCAAGTTTTTTCGAGGTTTTAAAGAATTCTAGAAGTCTAAATGGTGGTCTACAGAACCCTCATAAAACCAAAATTGCTACTTGGGTGGACTATCTTAAAGACTTCAGAACTTCTGAAGTAACCTCACAATTTCCTTGAAATTAATGCAATATCAACATTGAAGTTCACTGATCTTCCCGATTATCCTGAACCTCTCAGAACTTTTTTGAAGATTGTTCTCATAGCTTCCCTAAATCTTTCTTAATTATCCTGATACAAATGAAACTGTCCCAAATTAAACTTGTTTAAAAATGTTTTATGAAATTATGGAACAATAAGATATAATCATAATATTTTGTTTGTGTAAACATCAAGAAAATATTTTGAAGTTTGTGTTTGACACATAATACCAGCCAATTTTGCTACATGTGAGTCACAATAAGCGATTTTGTCATTTATCTCACCCACTCTTCGCGAAGAGGCGATCAGAAAATCGCTCATTTTGACTCTGTCAAAGCTAAATTTTCAGGTTTTATGTGTCAAACACAAACTTTACAATCTTTTCTTGTTACTTACACATACAAAATATAATCATAAATTCTTATTATTCCATAATTTAATAAAACAATTTTTTTAGCCAAAATGAATGGAAGGCACCCTGCGAAAACCATTAAATTTCCCTGAATGTCTTTGGACTTGTTAAGTTGCCAAACTATTGCTGATGTTTCCTTAGATTCATTGGAGTCCTCTGAACTTTCTTGAAATTCCCGGGTTCTCGAGTTTTAACAGAATTTAATGAATCTGTTTTTAATTTATTGGAACTTTCCCTTACAGATCTTTAAACTTATCCTAAATTCTCGAATTTTCTGAAGTTTCAGATCTTCTTAAAAGTTCCTGTAATTTTCTTGAAGCTAATGGAACCGCAATAACACTCTGGACGCATCCCTGAAGTCCCGGGGAAGTTAAAAAACAAACTGGTGGGAGACGACGGAAGAACATTTTTAGGGAAGTCGAAATAACTTTCTGGTAGGAATCGGAAAATAACTTACGGAGTATTATGGATGAAAATTTTATGGAAAAGTTGGAAGAAACTTCTACGGGAATATTAAAATATATCGGACAATATTCATATACATCTTACCCATCGCTAACCACGTTCAAAGCATAGGAATGCCATGTAGTAAGTGTGTGTTTAAATTTTCGATAGAAAGCATTCCATATCGCAGTTGCAGTTTAACTGATAATCCAATGGAATCTATCAATAATCACATAGAATGAACAAACCTCCTGACATTGCAATGTTATAAGATGGATCCAATAAACCCCACATGTCGATTTGTTTCAGTGTACCAATCGGGTCTATAGGGCCTGTTCATAAACTACATAGACAGAGAAAGAGAAGGATTTGTATTTTCCATTTAATTCCACTACTTTATTTGCTTATCCTTGACAGATACGCGTATTTCGCCTACAATGTGCAGACTTCTTCAGTGTCTTGTACTAATACTCGACTCGACTCGGAGTCGAGTATTAGTACAAGACACTGAAGAAGTCTGCACATTGTAGACGAAATACGCGTATCTGTCAAGGATAAGCAAATAAAGTAGTGGAATTAAATGGAAAATACTAATCCTTCTCTTTCTCATTTAACAGGTATTCCACTAAGACGCCCACATTCATCAGGATACGTAGACAGTTTTTTGGGATTATTGACCCCCCCTCCCCCTGCGTAGACAATTGTCCATACAAATGTTTTTAAATTTGTATGGGCCATGGATAATTGTCACCCCCCCCCCCCCCCTAAACTATCTACGTAGTTTATGAACAGCCCCATAAAAGGTCTGTAGATCTAGCCCTGACGTGTGTGTTGGTAGAGGGAAAAATGTAAACTTTGCGGGAGACTATGGTGACGACGTCATAACACTCGAAAGCAAATTAGCGAAATAAGAAGTAAAACAAATCCTTGCTATTTTGCAAAATGATTTTGCTTGATTGTTTTCTTTTATAAAGAAAAATATCAGCTGGTGATTGTTTTTTTTTAAACTCATTACTTCAAAACAGGCAAAAACTCACAAACAGGCTGCTTTTTCATGGTATACAATGTGATCATTCAATAATCAGTAAATTATCTCAACAATTATTTACTGACAGACCATTCATAAATTTTGGTAAAATATATAAATTCTATAATCCTATGCAAGTACCGATCGAAACAAACGTGATGACGTCACTACTAGGGTGATTGAGTGAACGAAAGAAACGAATCATGCGAAACGGAATGAAAGCCGAGTGAAAAACGAAGTACACCAATACATTCAAGCCTACAATTCCACACCTTGTATAGACCAGGTTGGGCTGGTTAAATATCATGTTATCAACGTGATCGTGGTAACACGTCAACACTTTTAACTTTAGGGAAATCACGGTATCTCTGGTAGGAAGCTATGAGAAAAGCTCGAAAGACAAAAGGTCGAACGACAAAAGGTCAAAAGACAACAAGTCGAAAGATAAAAGGTCGAAAAACAAAAGATCGAAAGACAAAAGGTCGAACGACAAAAGGTCAAACGACAAAAGGTCGAACGACAAAAGGTCTAAAGACAAAAAGTCAAAAGATAAAAGGTCGAAAGACAGAAGATTGAAAGACAAAAAGTCGAAAGACAATAGCTTGAAAGACAAAAGGTCGAAAGACAAAAGATCGAAAGACAAAAGATCGAAAGACAAAAGGTCAAAAGATAAAAGATCGAATTGAACTTAAAGGGGCATAAATGGTCGAACGGGAAAAATTTCCATTGGAAAGGGTTGATTGGAAATAGCTAGCATGTAAAAGGTCGAATGGACAAAAGGTTGAAATGGACAAAAGATCGAATAGACAAAAGGCTAAAATGGACAATAAGTCGAAGTGGACATAAGTTTAAAAAACCTACATGAAAATTGACAAAATATTTCGCTTAGAGTTAAAAGGAGCTTGAACAAAATACTCCCAAAAAACTGCTCATGATTAAAAAAGAAATATATTCTAGAAAAGGCAGTTGTTTGTCTCTTAAGTTTCCATGACACGCACAGTAACTATTTGTTATCTTAATTTTCCAAATAACTGCTTATGATTTAAGGAGAGGTTTTCATTCAAATGGGCAAAAAGAAAGCAAAGTTTGTCATTTTTTTGGGGGCCAAAAACATAGAAGGACGCGAAATTCAAAAAGCTTAGAACTTTGTCTTTATATACAAATTTTTACAAGGCGAAAAAAAACAAAATGGCGCCAGTGGTCACGTTTTGAGCAAGGTTGTGTACGCCTAGAATTGTCAAACTGCGTACAGCCTGGTACCTCAGGATCGATCTGAAACACAACACGATTAATGAGGCTTAAAAGTGAACTAAATTTATTGGAGATATGACCTTTGAGAAAATTGAACGATCTCAAACTCCTTTCATCATTAAGGCTTCAGAATAAATAGTGAATACAAAGAACTTGTAGATTTTATAGGTCATTCCTCCAATGAAAAAAGCGTCCCATGGCGCCCTTCCAACAATAGCCTGTAGAAACTTTTCTTGTGCGCGGATCGAAAAACCCTTTCAACACAATATAGTAGACACTTATACCACAAACGAAGTGACAGACGACTAACTGGTGAAGAAATCAATTAAAAAATTGGCAAATCAAAGTTGGCACTCGTGGAGAATAGAAGAACTATGAGAGTGATGGTAGTTTGAAAATTTTCCACAGGGAGGCATACGAGTGCAATCTTAAAATGCTTTTATTTTGCAAATGGAGCATTTTATTTAAATCTGGTTGCTGCTACAGTTAAAAAAAAATGCAAAAACAAAAAATCGATTTTTTCCAAATTTTGAATGAGAACTTCCCCTTTAAAGGAGGAAACATATTCGAGAGTCTGCCACATATTTGACGACCTTTTGTCCATTTTGACCTATTATCCACATTGACCTTTTGTAAATTCGACCATTTATACATTCGACATTTTGTCCATTCATCCTTTTTTCCCCCTTCTTATCATTCAACGTTTTGTCCTTACCTTACCTTACTAATGCCTTGATGGCCTCTGCTATCCAAAGAAGTCTCCACTCTACTTGGTCCATGGTCACTCATCGCCCGCCATACAATTTTAGCACTGCCGTACTCTAACGGAACTATCAACCTCTATACCTCCTCATCTGCCGTATAAAATGACCACTTTAAGACTGTTATTTGAAGCTTGGCATCTTCAACTATGTAAAATCGGTAACTTCGCGCAGAAGTAATACAAACATTAATATAGTTAAAGGTTTTATGGGTTGACTACAAACTTTACAACCACTTAACTTACGAGAATAAAATATCCAATTACTCCATAACTCCGAGAAAAAAAATTATAGCAAGTCAGTGGCAGCAACCCTGCTTCCATCAGCTATGATGTTCAGGAATACAAGATCCAATTTTTTAAAATAGTTTTAACTTTGAGTGTACTAAATCTACTTTACGAATCATTTGAAATTACAAAAATTCAATGTAAAATCGCTGAATTTTGGGTAAAATTGACAACGTAAGTTTTCAAGAAAATACAGGGTGCGTGACGAATTTTTGCAGTAAATGGCATATTTGAGAAAAAATACACCAGTTAGTTATTCTAGCTATGAATTTTGTGCGATTTATTTTCTTTCGCAACATATGGAAGTTGTAAGTAAATTTATTCAAAAAAAATTGCCTTCCCTTTCGACGACTGTAGTTAGACGCTTCCGGAAACTGCAGTATGCACGTTTTAAAATGTTTCGATCCATAGATATCATCACTGCCTTGATTTTAGCTTTTAGCGACTTAAGTGTGGTGTGAGGGGTTCTATTGGTATCCCGTTGGACGACGCCCTATACAAAATAATCCAACATTGATATCGGGACTGCTTGGGGGCCAAATTTCTTCCTCCCAAATTTACGAAATATTTTCCGTAAGCCATTTCTGTGCTTTATTAGCAGTATGAGCAGGTGCTCCGTCTTATCACTTTCCCAAGCCTTTTTTAATATTATACACTGTTCTTTCAGACACATTTACCGACCGAATTATTTCTTTCATGCATACTCCGGCGCGCAACAAAGCGACAACGGCTGACAGATTGCTCTCTTGTTTCGACATCTTTACGTTTACTCAACATTGTTTGTTTAAATCTTACACCTAACAGTATAAGCTATCCAGTGCTGCCAAATATATCTAAATCATGATGCACAAGCATGAGAAATTACTATTTGAAATTTACTGCAAAAGATAATTTTTCAAGTATTTAGGGGTATGTTTAATCTCTAATTACAGATTTTATGAGGACACACCTTATCATGAAATAATTATACAAATTCATTTACGATTAAAAAAGTTCGATTCTGTCAAAGTGCAAACAAAAGGTTAATCACACCAAAATGATTAAAAGCGCAAAAATAGCTTTTATACGTCAAACCAACCGGAAACCCCTCAAAATAACACTTAATACAGCAAAAAGGCTTAATAAGGTTTCAAAGGTGTTAAAATGGTTCTTGAAATCTTTAAAAATGCTCTAAGAGGTTAAAATACGCTACCAAATTACATTCATAAAATTGGCTTTTAAATGCGCCAAAAATAATTGAAAATTGCTAAAACAACCTTGAAATCACTTAAATCACCATAAACACGTCAAAATGGACTTGAGAATAGTATTAGATTTGCAAAAATGAACTTATTAAAACGTTAAATCAATAAAACAGTCCTGAAACGCCTTACACACTTGAAACTAAAATCTGTTCTCGGTGAAATGTATTACCGTTTCACTTCAGTAAATCAATAATTTGCCAAAATTCCGTTAAAAATAAATATTTTGCTGAAGCTCGGATGTGTTTTTCGGCGAATTTCGGTAATAACAATTATTTACCCAGCCTCTTCAAAAATAATCACTGATAAAATTGATAACTTTTGCACTGCCGTGTTCGGCAAAGTAAATTAACGAAACCTACACACCTAGAAAAATTGATGTAAATTTAGGTGCTCTGAGACTGACATATACGAGCGTGAATTTTGACATAATAGACGTGAAATACAGCTCAATCAAACGTACTTTTGAACTTTTCAGTCTCGGAGCACTTAATTTTACAGAATATGTTTGTTTGCGTTTTATCCTTTTTGTCAAAGATGTCTTCCGTCACGTGTAAGATTAGGTATTTCTAAGTGTGTACGGTAGTCTTATTTGGCTTTGCCGAGGATAATTAAAATATATGTCAACATGAAAGCCTCACTTTATATTCTCAATTTGCCGAAAACACGTAAAAATGGCTGACAGAACATAAATTGCCATACTGTGCGCGTGTTAGTTGAAAATTGATTGGAAGAGGATTGACGTATATTACACAGAAAAAAATAAATTTTAATATTACATCCAAGAGAGCGAAAAAATCAAACAACGCAAATAGCGACATCTGTGATGATGCTTGCAAACATGATGAATCACGTTTTCTTTCGCGATTCCAAAACTTCTCGGAAAGCGAGAAAATTACCAATTACACACACGTATAACCGTCCGGGAGACAGAATAGCAGCGCTAATCCAGGAAATGCAGCCGGATGTAAGCGGATGCACGCACAAAACAGAGAGCAAACTGAAAACACAATCGCATCCGAAGGGGTTCGAAACTGCACTCCGAAAATATGGTGTAATATTACATGTCAAAAAAGACAACATTATCATTAATTCAGTGCATGAACTGGCATTACGATACATTTACTGCATTTGTTTATTGTTGTGGCCACAAAAATTACATGAGATTTTCGACATTACATCCTCTTGGATGTAATATTATGGTCAGAAACAGTATTTTTGCCTTTTCTACAAACGGAGACACATACCAAGAATGTTGGAACTAAGTAGTTGAAGAAATAAACGCGCATCTTCAATAAATAGGTGTAATAAATTATAAACACAAATTGAACTATAGTAAATTGCCCCGTAACGTGGGTAGATCACCTTTTCGTGGTACGTTACGGGATGTAAGATCTACCACCGATTCCTAGTCCTGACTACTTCAAACTAGGGGAACAGGATTTTTCAGTAATCCAAGAAACACATCTTAGTCCTTGTTACTTTTTATGCCTTGTTGATAGTGACAAGACTCGGCTTTGTCTACCAAGGATGATCTTGAAAAAAGGAAAAAAATGAGTTAGTTGTCTTCATCTATGTGATTCCTAATCTTCTATTCGTTGTTCCCTAGTTTGAAGTTGTTAAGACTAGGGTTCTGATGCATGGTCATTATCGGTGTCATACCTTAATTTTGTTGCTAAGGAATCCAATTTTGACTGATAAAAGGGGCGCGCCTTTGGAGGGTGTTTCAACACTCCGAAGGGTATAAATAGCGGGACCTTTCAATTAGTGTCGGATCCTTGCGATAAATGCAAGAGTGGCAACTGTAAAAAAATCGAATACTTCATCATTTCTCAATAGTGATGGAGTAATACGACATGCACTAAACTAAGGACACGGGATATACTACAATAGATTAATTTACTGGTCGCAGTAGTGTCATAGAGGTAACTCTAAGACCACTGGGTCCCGAAGAAAATCATTATTATTTTTGGCTCACTCAGTACCAGAACAACGGTCCCAAGCAGTCCCAAGCTATTTCACTCACCCCTGCATGTTCTGCATGAATCCACACACCCCTGATGTTATCTGTCAAACTTTCATAGCGAATCAAAACAAACATAGTGTAGTAATAGAATTTCAACTAGAATAGGGTACGTTAATCGTTTGCTTGGGACCAATAGGCTAGTCAAGTAGTGAGCCAATTTAAAATCGTTAGTTTCGTATTGATTGTTGGTAGTGTTAGGTCCCGAACAGAGGAAAAAAAATAGTAAATTCAATATATTTTTCTTATTTGACACCAAAAACACAATCAAAATTGCCGAAATTTCACAAAAAGAATGTTTGCTGAAATTTTGCATTTAGATTTGCCGAGAAACTGTAAATATTTTTTCGGAAAGACGTCAAAATTTGTCGGTTGAGAAAAAGTTGGATTGCCGATCTTTGCCGAAAGCTTGGCTGTTAGATTCTTACCACTTTATTTGGCTAGGCCGGCGAAAAAAATTAAGTGTGTAGAATATTAAAAAAAGCCTTCCAATCCAATTAATGGCTTTGAATCGCTAAAATGTTCATGACAATGTTTGGATATAATATTGAAATAACTGATGCCTCTGTTAAAGCTTTTCATGATTTGATTTGTGATAAGAAATTTAAACATAGCTGTCGATGTCAGTACAGTGGTGAAATTTTTTTTTGGGTATCAAGCTGGAGCTGCGTGACAGTTTAATTTTCAAGACTTGACCCATTTGAATAAATTTTGCTTCTATCTTATCCGCGTAGGTATCCGCGTAGTAAACCGATTGAATAAGTAAATCCGTTTCGAATGAAATATCTAAATTATAAAAGTTACGAAAATCGCGCGAATTCCGAAAGCCGTGCGAGACAACCAAAGCGAGAAAAAAAGGCTTATTATCATTTAAAGAGTGCCACCAAAATAAATGTGATAGCCTATGTTGGCAAGTTGATTAATTTTGGTTTCCTCCCTAAATATTCTACTTATTTTACTGTTGAGCATTGTTTCAATTTAGTTATTTTACCGCACGTATCAATCATTTCAAGATTTCGCGACCGTACCGAACAAATTCTATACTACAGAAGCTCAAAAAAAAAAACTTTTGGTGAGCTATACCGCATTGCGAATCACTTCTGCGTAAGCTTCGTAGACGTAGGCGCGTTGATTCCGACAGCCGCGAAAAGTTAAACATGCATCAATACCACATAAGGAAAGATCGATTTACATATGGTTTAGTTCTTAGATTAACATTGACTGCTGTTTACAAATGTAAGTACTTGAACGCTAAGAAATAAGTTAACTCAAATGCTTTAACCGCATATATAACAGATTTCGCGTATTGAGAGAATTATATAGTAATCGAGTACAACAAACTCAGGGGAATACAATACCTCCAAAAGTTTAAACACTATTAATTGTCACATACCTCTACTTTTACTTATTTCCTAAACTATTCTTCTCCTTGTTAATCTGCTAATTGCTATTGGTCTGCCTGCGTTTTCTTTTTAAAGTTCAAGACTAAATAAGAAGTTTTATTCTACAACTTTAAAGGTTAGTTACCTCCCTAAGCGGACCCCCCGCATCCTAATTCTTTTGTTAATCTACTTAATGTCATTAGACTTTCTGAAGTTTCTTATTTAAGTTCATTTGATGATTATGATATCTCATTAGTGAAATTATTAAAAGCTCTAATTCACCTAATCAACCATAACCCATGCTTTATTAAGTACCTGCACTTGTGCTTGTAATCTAAAATTAAACGTATTTCAAGTACTTTTGATTTTGACCTATACCTATTTATTATATCTTAGTTCGATCTAGGTAACACCTTCATGTGACTAAAATGCTTCATTTTGAAGTTAGTTTCCTAGCTGATTTTTAAATTATATAGGGTATATGCGCCAATTACGCTCTCACGTTTCCACTATGTCGCACCACAAAAATACATATGGGTATGTCACAATAGAAGCACACCACAGTGGAAATCTCGAGCCATAGTTCAAACACTTATCCCAAATCAAAATGAAGCACATATAAGATTAGCTACAATACCATGTACAAAAATGATGTTTAACATTGTTTCCTGAGTAATACTTCAATGAAAACAACAATGAAAGCTTGTCACGCAAATAGAAGGAGCACCGTTGGGCACTTTCTGAAATATTTCAATAGTATAATTCCCTTGCAAACCCAAATAAATCTATCTGCGTAAAAATAAATAAAATAAGAGCGATTTGCGGCAAAACCCGCCAGTATCACACCCAACGTCAGTGCCTATACGTAAGCGTACTACGACGCGGCTCTCAATTAAAGGAGTAACAAGTGTGATACTATCACTGCTAGACTAGATCTTTGGTTCTCTCATGCAGTGGTTTATCAGAGAGGGGAAGCTTAGTAATCCCCATTGCCAGAAAGTCGATTTTCGAAAAAAAAAATTTTTTTCGAGATAACACCAAATCTTGACGTTTCATGCATTTTTAAGACATTTGGCATTTAAAAAATATTTCGATTTCCGAAATTTCATGGGAGATTTTCGAGAGTGAAAAAAGTCAAACTTTGACGCGTTTGCGCCACCCCTTAATCATGTCCGATTGAGCTCAAATTTTGCATAGGGTCATTTTTCGAGGCAATAAACATTTTGTATATGGTTTGTTAGCGAAATTTGATGGTCAAATTTTTCCCATACATTCATTGGCAGTCTAATATACATGTCGTTGAATGGGATTCGAACCATGGACCTTCCGATCACCAAGAGCTTGTCTTGTCATCTGAGCTATCCTAGAATTCATCATATGGGCAGCTCAATAATCAATAAAAGCTTGCTTGAAAGTGAATACCTACACGGATAGAAATCTCCTTATACATTTTGGCAAATTTCTATTGCTGATTATTCATAAAACGTATAAGTCAACTAATAAGCAGACGCCTTGCAAAAAGTTTATGAAGATCATGTGTCAAATGAAATGTACAAGCGGTCACACACAGGGATGGAAAATCATTTACATTCATTTCATGCATTCATTTACATTCATTTGCCTCTAACTTTTTTCATCAACAGAATTACGTAAAATAATGTTTGAAGCTTTTGTAGGGTTTGATATTAGCTACATCTTTTGCAAACAATTAAAATCTGTATCTCTTATGCATGATGAATCAGAGCGATAAGAACCCACCATTGTTTTTCAGTGAATGTAAATTGCATTCACGGAAAAACAATAACATGTTCTGCCAGCTCTATTTCGTCATGCATAGGAGATTCAGATTTTAGATATTAACAAAAGTTGTAGTTAACATCAAAAGCTACAAATGCTTCATACATCATCTTACGGTATTCTGTTGATGATACAAGTTAGAGGCAAATGAATGTAAATGAATGCACGAAATGCATGTACATGATTTTCCATCCCTGGTCACACATACCTTTTATGCATTATTATAGGACCTATGTGGTTTGTCTTATGGAATGATAAGGCTGATGTTTTGGCGAAAATGTATAAGTGAAACACATGGATAAAATAATTGATTTTCGTTTCGCACTCCCGATCGCAACTCTAGCTAATTAAAGGCCCTGTGGGAATGATTAATTCATTCATCGTTGTTTTACATGAGACCAATTGAAAACAGTCGAATTGAAGCGTCAATGTATGTGCAAATTACACTTATTCAGTTTGTTATTAGATCAAACTTCTGGCGTTGAATTGGAAGGACATTTAACACTTTTACAGCTTTTAATAAGTTAATTAATCAGATCAGAGCAAACAGTGGAATAAATGTGGATCTATAAATCTCAATGAGGTTTTTTCATCACATAATTCGACAACTTGTTCTGCATTGTACACTGATATATGCTTATTTGTGACTCTAAATTATTTGTTGGGAAGTGCCATACACATAGTTCGAAAAAGTAGTGTAAATTTCTATTCAATATGATGCACATAAATGGAGCGTCACATATCATATACGTTTACATTATATATCATGTAAAATTCTGACACATTTCATGCAATGTAGCAAATATTGTATACAAAAGCCCATCTTTGTAAACAACATTGTTTGCAAGCTGCTCGGTTGCGTGAAATGAAATACAAGTCTACGTGAATGAATGTTTACATCACAATTGAAATTCAGAATTTTTATCTGTGCAGAAACAGCAAAAACAAGTTTTTAAAAATGTCCACAGGCAAACAAAAGTTTGAACACACTTTAGACGAGGGTTACACGCGATCTTTAGCCATTGTGATCATAATCTAGTGTACTACTAATAGCTACGTTACATTTACATATTTAAAGATATTTTAATCAAATTCATGTTTACTCCAATGCTGCCCATGTTTGCATAGTTGACGTAGGAGCCACAATGACCAAAATCCACTTTTTTGTTTCTACGCATTCTTAACCATATAATACACAAACTCCACATGCAAACTCATTTTTTTTGTTCAGAAACATGTGAGTAATATTGAGAAAACGATTTGGCGTAAGTGCCGTTTCAATGCAAAAATGACGTCCCTCCATACAGGTTGCAATATTTCAAATATAAAAATCCTGCTATTTGTCACATGTACACTTGAACCCATATCATTCAAGCTGCTTTTACACGCTTTTGCATTCTCAATATTCAGCATACACACTAGCTTTGTACGTGGTTCGTCAAACACGCCATCAAGCCGTTTAACGTACTGAACCTTTTCTTATAGCGTTCGAGGCGCTTTCACTCTTCAAATATGATAATTTTTGTATTGACCTGTTCTGAAGTATTGAACGATTTGCAAATTATTTTCTTTGAAAATTTTTCTTCATATTTATGAAATCACAACAACGTTATATTCAGTTCAACATATGATATATTTAAGTCCAAGTTTACATCGATTAAATCAACACCGCCATTCTAAACATCTTCACCTGATTCAGTCTCTGGCAAATTTATCCAATAGTCACGTTTCTCCTCCGGTAATCGCAGTCGGCAGATCCGGATCAAACTCATCTTCCGAGTCGGAACTACCATAGGTCAGCAGTAAATCCAGGGCACCTCTTCCGGACATTTTAATTCTTCCAAATTGAATTCCTTTTCACTATCACTGAATCTAACGAGCTTCGGAGAAAATCTGTCAACGTGACCGTGAATGTTGATACTATAGTATAGTATACTTCAAACACAGTAACCTGGTTTTTACGCCAAGCTATGCGAATAAACCTTCAGCAGAACGTATGTTTGTTCGCATAACCTGGTGTATGCGTTTTTGAGATGAAATAATTAAGCAATAAATCATAAAAGCCCAGCGGTCCACTTCTGACCGTTAATCTTTACCAAGTGGACAGATTATTTGAATGAAATTGTTACAAAATATTGCTTTTCGGCTGCATACAACAAAAACGCGTTTTCCCACCAGTGATGCTGTTGGTGGCTACGTCGACTATAAGATTAGGGGCAGAATGTCACCCCAAATAAGGTTTTACCACAAACGAAGTGACAGACGACTAACTGACGAAGAAATCAATTAAAATAATGTGGTTCGCTGTATTGGAATTTTCTTAGAAGCTTGTGCCATCAGCCACCAGATGGGCTAGTATATTTGTTTTGATTTGAACAAAGTTGATTTTGTGTGCAATAATCTGTAACAGTGTGCAAGAGTATATCATTTTATAATTTTTGTTTGCATTTCAGTTTTGCGTAGACTGAAAGAGACAGAACCAAAACATTCTAGTATATTTGGTGAAAATGCTAGTACAATCTAGTAGTAGTGTTGCCATGTGGTACACTGAAAAATTGCAATAGCAGGTTCGTCACCAAAGTCTTCGAGCCGCTCCGTCTGTCACTTCGTTTGTGGTTTTACATTGGTCTATTTTTTATTGTATTTGAGTGAAATGAGACATCAATTTCAACCATCCATTTCCATTACAGTCCTAAATATATGATTGATGAATAAAGTTGCATGGTCAAAATTGTTTTCCTTGCTAAAATGTGAATGTAGGGAACGATTTTTTTTTATTTTTTGGTCCATTGTCACCTTTACTTACGTATCTTAATAATAATTTGAAATTCAAGCCGTTTCCACTAGATAAAATATAGACCAATATAATTTTATATCAAGATTATCCCATCATAATTTAAAATTTAGACCTTCAATCTTGGAGGTATCTCTAATGATTTTTTTTTTCAAATTGAACCACCCAAATGCTGATGCCCCATCCCGGTTAAACTAACGTAAATATCACTTAACACGTGTTCTTAAACTTTCAACCGTCACCGTACCGGCTGGTCAACTAAGATCAGCACCCACAGTGGCTTTGTGAATACCAAATGCTGCTGCTTCCAAGACAGAAAAAAAAGACAAGAAAACAAGAGCTAAAAATATTAATTATCATAGTAGTGGTCGTATAGGCGTCCATTCAGCCCGCGTCGCGCGTCGCCCAGCCTCGAGATCTGAGTAGTGGCCCGCATGTGCTCTTTCGATTGCTCTCTGTCTCTCTCTCTGTGGGTCCCTCCATCTCGTTCGGGCGCTTGATCAGGTCGGATTTCTTCTGATCCCCGTAGTCTGGGTTTAGGCGAGAAGAAGTTGGATGCGCGCGCGTAATTTTTGCAACGACATTCAATTTGACTGCAGAGTTCGCGTCGTACTGAAGAGCGTGTAACATCCGTGAATACGTTGCAATCCTGGCAGGATTCCCAGTCGACATTGAAAACCGGACACGAGGCCTCTTGGACCTGTAGCGCATGTTTACTGGTCTTCAAGTGTATATGTTACCTTTCTATGTGGTTTTCATTGGATGATCTAACTTTTAGCGTGTTAATTTGATTACGATCGATATTCGCGTGTATTTCCTGTGCCAAGTGAGACCAACGTCGAGTGGAAGGAAACTCTGAGACTTGGCCAACGCAGTGATTATTGATTTATTTTCTTCTTGCTTAAAAGCGAAAGGTTCAAATTGATCGTAAATCAAGTGTGAAAAGTGCTGTGTTAAAAAAGTGAATAGATGCATATGGTTGGGTGACAACTTTGCCAACAGCATCAAGTTGTATTCGAAGAAGAAAAGTTACGCAAAAATCAAAAAAAGTCACCGTTAACATATTTAGCCACACGCACATACACTGCGACAAAATGGTACGTCTACTAGTTCTACTGCTGTGCATTTCCATAACAACAACCCAGAAGCCAGGCAGCCTCAGCTTCAAAGAGAAAGGTGAGTAAGCAACAACCCTATTATTCGTTACAGAAAACTATTTAAGTCTGAACAGTTGGTGTCACATGTTATGTAACAACTTGCAACTAGTATTTAGCTAAGCACAAGCACCAATACCAAAATAGACATTGACGGTGCGGTAGTAAACCATAACACACGATCCTTGCGCCGGACGACACATAGTTGACTAACACAACAGGAATTTCCCAACATTGACCCAGTTGTCCTTCGGGTTCTGAGAAATAAAAGTAGTCAGAAGAGCTAGTGATATTTCAACTGGACCCCACTCTGGACAAGACAGCAGCTGACTGTATTTGTAAGGACCTCGTGCACCACGACCACTGCATGCATATCGATGCATATTCGCGACACACCACAGATGCATACAGGCGACCAACCGATCAACTGCAACCTATACCTAGTATTCGAATTCCAGGTCAAGCCGATTATGTGTTTACATAATCTTGTGTTGACTGCGTTCCATACGGGTTTATCTCTTTTAGGTGTCTGGTGCTGGTCCACGCGACAGCGAACCAATCAATCGAGAGCGACGTCACGTCTGTGACGTCACGTCGAAGATTTAATCCACTGAACTAGCTTCTATGAGAAGCACGATTCGGTTTGGCTCCGCAAAGCAGGAAAGCAAACTTTCTTCCGTTCGATGGATTGACCCGAGAGCGGCAATTTTCCACGGGCGCTAACCTTGGCCGGGCCGCGGTTTCGATCATTTGCGTGCACCATGAAAGCGTAATTTCAATGTGACGCCGGCGCCACCACTGCATCAGGTGGCGGCGTCGTTGTCGTCTTCGCCGCCGTCGGTGCGTTTGAATCTTTCGTTTCCGAATGTAGAAGGTTGCAAGAGCCGGCAGCTAGTGGGGTGCATGAACGATTCTTCTTGATTTAGGATGTAGCTTTCTATTCTGTGGTTAGAGGTTACGTATTTGGGGGGAAAGTTGACCGAATGCATCGGTTGGGATTCATGCTAGAATGTTACGTAATGTTACTTTCATTCGACCTCATTTTATGCATAACCTTTAAATTGGAATGGAAAGGAGGAGTAACGCTTCCCAAATAATTGCAATGTAAATTTAAAAAAAAAGAAGAAGAGCGGTAATGCAGTCTCCCAGCTCGACCACTGCAGTTGCTGGGAGGTGTGGCTTACTTTCACTCTGATGGTAATACATGTTTATTATCATGAGTGGAGACATCTTTTAACACTGTGTATTTTTGCAATAAAATTAATCTTAAGTGGGCAGTGTTGGCAACAGATGTTGTCAGATAGTTTTGCAAATTGTATGTAGGAAAGGTAATAAAATGTTTATATTAGTCTAAATTAGAAATTTTGAATCGTGAAGAAAGCATTGCCAGCATAGAGGATGTATGAAAGTTTCAGAGCAAGGTTGCAAAAGCTTATTTAGCATAAAAGCATTTTTTTTGTTATTTCGTAATAATTTAATTACACTTAAATTGAATGAGAGAAGCTTAGCTTAACTTAGTTTAGATTGACTGCACACGTCATTGTTTGCTACAGGGGCGACCCCGGCGTATTGGTTAGCATCCATACCTGTCACGCCAAAGTAACGAGTTCAAATCTCACAACCGGACAAGTCACGAATGACCCAAAAGTGCTAAAGTGCTAACTAAAAAAAAGTTATGCTACTCCGTGATTGATCCGAACTAGTGAAATTGCACAATTAATCAATTGAATGACTGACTGGGTGTGTTCGTGCATTCTCTCTGTAAAATTGTCAGTTATTCCAAATAATAAAGGAACGGCACTGGCCACGTCCTTACAATCAGGTAGGTGTAGGGTTGTCATTTACCGGGTGTTTGTTTGAAAACCGGTTTTCGGTAATGGAGAATTTAATACCGGTAATGGGCATTTTTTTCGTAAATGTAATATGCTACTTATAATCAAAACATATGCAATATTTAATCTATAAGTTGTTTATCTGATATGATGCCCCGTAACGTGGGTAGATTACCTTTTCGTGGATTCCTACACGCAGGCAAAAGTACGTAAGAATTCCAAAAGAAACACTTATGAATTTTAGCCATAAGAAATGAGTGTGAAAAATTGATTTGCCGTATGAAAAATAATGTTGACAAAAAAATACTAAATCGGAGTAGACTGGAACCGGAAAATAGACGTTGAGATTAGGGGGCCTGTGGGTTGACCACTCATCTTTCAACGATTGTGAAAATGAAATGGTTTAAGGCGTATAAGAGCTACCTCATGTTCAGGGCTCTACAATTTCGAAGCTCTAAAATGAACTCGTGTTTTGTTTCTCTCATACATACGTGTTCGACGCTTCATTTCTATAACGCCTAGCTAGACTATCAGCAAGAAACAAAAATAAAAAAGCAGGACGCTTAGGCCGACAACATAGTAGAAGCGATTCGAAGCGATTCGATGCGATAGCAATTGGCAAAGCGAAATGCAGCGGCAAGCGAAGCAACCTATGACATAGTGAAAGCGTTTTTGAAAACATTACAGTCGCGCGCGCAGTGCAAAATATTTGTTCAAATTTGTTATTCAGCATGGATTCATCCGATGAGGAATATTTCGCTTCCTCAAGCAGGATGTATATGTTCCATAGTTCGATGATCCTGCGTCACCAGATCTTCCTTCCGGAATCTTCTTCATCTCTTTCGCAAACGAGGACCGGAGATTTTTTCCATCTTTTCTTCACTGCATCCGCTGTAAAGTAAATAAAAACATTATATTAATTATGAAATAAATCACTATTTACACTTACTTGTTGCCTCTCCTCCCAGCTCACAGGAAACTTGTCGCCAAAGCTTATCGACCATCAACCGGTTCCGGTACTGTTTCAATGTTTTGTCCCACAGCGCTTTTCTCGTAAAAACGAGAGCAATCAGATTTTCCGAATCGATTTCGGTGTCCATTTTTCCTCACTAGAATCAGTCCACTTGCGTTCGAAGGCGTCAAAACACAACACGAACAGCTCTGTCGCTTTGCTGAACGCTTTACACCTCTTCGCATCGCTTTCACTATGGCTGGTTTGGGCGATTCCCATAGAACGCTCATAGAGGGTGCTTTCACGCAAGCGCTCCGCTTATTGCCAACGAATCGAATCGCTTCGAATCGCTTCTACTATGTTGTCGGCCTTAGAAGGAAAGGCTGGCTGTGGAACTTCTCGTCGTTGCTTTGCTCATCGCTTTCAATGTAACTAACGTCGATTTTCTAGTTAAACGAAACCTCATTATGGCCTTCAATCCCTTTCACGAACACTCTATCACCGCTCTTTTAATTTGTTTAAAATGCGTTATGTTCCGTTTTCGATCATATTTTTTAGATAAATATATGGATGGAAGATAAATTAAAAATATTACGTGTAATCTTCAAGTGTTTTCACGTGAGAAATGCTTTAAATGTGTTATTTCATTTTCCGTCATATACGTCATGAAACCTCTGTTGATGTGTTTCATGAAAGAGAAAACTATCAAAGTCGAGCGCTCTTTCGCTCATCCGTTTCACCGAAGCTTGAAAGGAAGACCAATGGAGCGACGGGAGAAAGAGAGACAAGCGATTGAACATTTGTTTGTGCACGCTTACTGAGGTTCTAGAATGCTGCGAAGCTGTTCGACGTTACCAGAAAAAGAAAGCCAGCAGTCTCTTCGTCGCATCGATTTGGCCGATTGAAGCTGATATTGTGACGCCCTGCTCATGTTACCCGAAAATCATTCATAAGTCACGCTTATGAAAGTCATATATGTTGTTCATAAGTCGAGCCTTATGAAATTCTTAGGTCTATTTGCCTCAGTATAGTCTTGACTACTTCAAACTACTACTTCAAACTTCGTGCAGTGCTACGACTTCGAAGTTGCGTGGTTGAAGTTCGTCATAGATTAACCTATCGCAGCTCGGGAAGCCGAGCGATTTGCAGTTCCATGTTCCGAGTTTCCAATCGTAGTCCTTATTTCGTCGCGTAGGTCTGTGCCGATTGTTCCGATCCGTATTTCTTTCTTCAGTATTTGCAACTTTATGTTTTTTTTTCCAGGGCAGCTTGTTGAGCCTGCCCCAACCCCCTGTCTCGCCGGGGGACCATCGTGCACAGCTCTGTTCAGAGTCCCCCGCTGGCACTAGGATCAGGTTGTCAACTCAACATTTTGTATTTGTTGATATTGCTGTTGAATTTGCTTCAGTGGATGGAGAACTAACACGAAATGCATAAACGTGCTACCAATTGACGTCTGCGGGAAGGTTTAGCTCTGGATGCTTTACGCAAGTTTATTCTCTCACGGAGACTCAATGACCCAAAGCTGATAGTGAATTTCCGAACACTGCTATTGGCACTGATTGATGATTCTTTGTTATTATTTCTTTCCATGAGTAAAAAATATTTCAATTTTGTGAACCTGTTTTACCCACCATCTAGAGATCTTAAATAAATTCTATGGCGTAGAAATATATTGGCCCTGCAAAAGGCCATTTGGGATCCATGAGATTTACATGCTGGTACTTTCGGGATGGCGTGCTTACACCATTGCTCAGCGGTTGAAATATTGCAGGTGATCGATGTTGTAGTGAGCCTAACGGTACGACTGCAATGGAACGTCCGTAAGATGGTGAAGCTCAGAGAGCCACGTCCTTCAGGGTTCTACCAAATTTGTGGTGACCATCTCCGTCACAAATGAAACTGCCATTTTGGATCGAAGCGAACAAACTGGTGGACTTGTGTATCTCCAGAGACAGCGTGTTCAGTTGGCTTTCCTGGCAGTAGCATTACGCAGGTGATCATTGTAGTCAAACTCAGCTGTGTAACGTTCGAAGGATGTCATTGCCATTGGTAATGCTTCTCTCCGATGTCCGCGTCCATTTTCTAGGTCTTTCAAATTAGTTGTGACGACTGTCCCCACAGCTAATGGAATTACAACTGATCACGTTCACTGAATTACAGGCTTTTGGAGTATTTTTTGTTAGAGCGTTCCTAGTTGCAAGTATATGGCAGCATTCACACCAGAACAAGACGTGCTCATTGAAATGGATTGTTGTGAAAGAACAACTAGCGCTACTTGGCTCTTTCATACCAGTGTAAGTAGATGCCGACCGGATGACGGCGGCCCAATCATGCTGCCTATTGCGGGAAGCCTTTCCTCCGGTCGGTACAATCGTCGTCGTCTTCGTATTGGTTCGATGCGTGCTGTTCCACTCATACGGCTTATCCGTCCGTTGCTCGAAAGTAAATGACAAATGACGAAGAAAACGTAAAGTAGTAAAATTATGTTTATTTCTGTTGATTGTGATAGTACATTATTGATTTAACATTTTAATTGACCTGACTCTTCATCTTTGTTTAATTTGATATTCTACACAGTTCGAAAAAGTAGTGTGAATTTCTGTTCAATATAATGCACATAAATGGAGCGTCACATATCACATATGTTTACATTATATATCATGTAAAGTTCTGACACATTTCATGCAATGTAGCAAATATTGTATACAAAAGCCCATTGTTGTAAACAACATTGTTTACAAGTTGCTCGGTTGCGTGAGATGAAATACAAGTTTACGTGAATGAATGTTTACATCACAATTAAAATTCAGAATTTTTATCTGTGCTAATTTAATATTTGCGTTTTTCAACTAGTTTACAGAATACCCCTTTGGGGGAGTGTTTTGTTTGAATTATAAAAGATAAAACCTACTTAACTACGAGCATAACTTAACCTAACGTACTAGATCACGTATGATCTGATGATTTGATCTCATACACACAGATCGAAAAAGTAGTGTAAATTTCTGTTGAGTATGATGCACATAAATGGAGCGTCACATCTCATAAAAGTTTACATTATATATCATGTAAAGTTCTGAGACATTTCATGTAATGTAGCAAATATTGTATACAAAAGCCCATTGTTGGAAACAAAATTGTTTACAAGTTGCTCGGTTGCGTGAAATGAAATACAAGTTTACGTGAATGAATGTTTACACCACTATTAAAATTCAGAATTTTTATCTGTGCAGGTGTCTCTGAACCTGTCCAGGATGAATACTCTCCGTTCTTCTAATGTCTGAATTCCAGCCAGGAAGTGGATCTCAGAATTTCTAGTCCACGGGGGACTGTTTAGGACCATCATAAGGATCTTGTTCTGGATTCTTTGGAGCTTAAGGTGATGACATTTGGCGCAACTCTCCCAGATTGGCATCCCGTATTCTATTACGGACGAAGAAAACGATTTGGCAAGCATTTTTATTACCGCTGCTTTTCTCCTCTCTTCCATTCATTGGTGAAATGGTGAGTGGTCAACCGAGCTCGCTCATGTGAGTATGCGCAATGTGTCGTGTGTTCGATTTGCGCTCTATCGTTACGTCCGTGTTTGGGATTTTTCATTACATGTCTGAATGTGACGCCCAGTATAGAAATTAAAGACGTAGTCCTACGTCAAAAAAATATTTAAGATCGCCGTCTTGGAAAACTACTTAAGATTCTGGGATTTAGATAAGATTGGGTGCAACAAAATTCGAACGATCCAAGAAAATCTTGAACTTCCTTAAGCGAAAAAATCCGGAATTCCTGTTCATTGACGAGAGCATGTTCACCGTCGATCCCGTATCAAATTCCAGAACCGACCGGTATATTAGTTCTTTTCTGGTAAAAGACGTGGCCGACGAGCACAAGAACGTGTATCTGATCAAGCATCCTGCTAGCGTTATGGTGTTTGGATTATTGGCTCCGATGGCAAAAAAATTGACCCGGTGTTCATTCCAGAAGGCGACAAGGTCAACACGGAGGTCTACATCGGGATTTTAAGTAAGTATGTTCTTCCATGGATCAAAGAACAGTACGGTCCGAAGCCAACTGTTGTATTTCAACAAGATGGGGCTCCGTGCCACACCTCGAACCGCACTCAGAAGTGGTTGCAGGAACATCTTCCGTTCTGGCCGAAGAATATGTGGCCGCCATCCAGCCCCGATCTTAATCCGCTGGATTACTCAATATGGCGCGCCATGAAGGCCAAGGCCTGTTCTAAACGCCACCCGAGTACAGCAAGCCTCAGACAAACATTGACCCGTACCTGGAGAGAAATGGATCCAGACTACATTATTAGAACCTGCCGTGCATTCCGAAAGCGTGTGGAGGCCGTAATTGCAGCAAGTGGAAACTCGTTCGATGATTAACATAGTTTAAGACTCTGAGAAACATCCCCCCTTTGAATAATTAAAAAAAAACTCGAAAACGAAATTTTTGAGAATTTTTTTAATTTTGACATTACTCAATGGTGCAAACATTATCACGCATACGGTAGCCGTGGAATAGTTTGAAATCTGCATAATAATGATGATTTTAAAGATGGCCACGAGAGGCCCACTCTATTAGGCCTATACACGTATATGCCCCAGCATATGAAATTTGAGCTGATCCGGGCCCAACTCTGATCTTGACGTTATTTCAAGAAGGGCATTGCCTTCGAATGGAGTTACGTACTCTGTTACCATCCTAAATGGTAACATTTTGTATTTTTATTTTGTGTGGGAACGTAGGGCACCATTTGTTTAGCAAACTTCCAATTTAAATTGCGAACGGTAGCATCGATAATCATTGTGGGTGACGAGTGAAGTCAGCTGCAGTAATTGGAACGGAAATGTGGTAAGAGCTGAGTGGTGAGAGTGCGACTATGGGTGGATGGTGAGGAGGATAGAGAGTTTGGAGGAGTCGGTGTGTAGCGATGCCTCTGGGCAGACGTTTGGTGGAAAAATGGTAGAGACGGTAGTAGAAGTGAAATGCGAAGCACGAGGTTCGCGGCAGTGCAGAAAGATGATCATCGTTGGTCTCATAACGGAACGACGAGAAATCAATCAAATCATTGTCCGCAGGCCACCACCATCAGGCCACCGTTATCAGGCCACCGCTAACCAGCCACCGCTAACCGGCCACCGCCATCAGACAACCACTATCTGGCCATCGCCATCAGTGATCCAGCTGGCTATCGCAATCAGGCCACTGCCTTCAGACTGCTTCTATCCTGCTGCCGCCATCAAGCCGCCACCATCGAGCCACCGCCATCGAGCCGTCGCCATCGGGCTACCACCATAGGGGTGCTTCCCTTCGGCTGCTACCATACGGTATTGGGCCGCCGCCATCTGGCCGTCAACATCCGGCTGTCACTAACTGGCCGCCACCATCTAGACAATGCCAAGCTCATCATATTGGTTTGCATAGCAAATAAATGTAAGGTAAATTCTACTTTTATAGTTGGTTAGGAATTCCCCACAATCCAAAAGCTTCGCCACGCAAAAACGCCCTGGGACCCGGAACCAAAAGAGGCCTTGAGTGCCCACCCCAGGAGCTGCCTTAAGACCATCAGCTCGGGGCTTAGGCTGGTTCCCTTCTGGGACTAAGTGGTTCCGGGGCCATAAGAGTTTCAACTCTAATGAGATTTTTTGTAATCCTATCAAGGTTCAAAGTATTCCTCACCTGTCTGGATACTGGCATGCGTTGTTCCCTGGCCCGGGATATCGCCTCCTCGATGGAACGCAGACACCGGCCAACGTCTTCGGGTGTCTCCGGAAGGACACCGTAGTCGACAGTGGAGTCGACACAGTGTTGGAACTGATCCCAGATGATGCGATGGTAGTTGCGTCAGGAAGCTTGGAATCGGTTGACGGATGAGCCCACATCGGCCACCATCGGTCCGAACTCAGATCCTGATGGGTCACAGGTAGCGAGATGTTGTCTCCCATGTTGCTGATGAAGATGTCGATTGTCGATGGTGGAGTGTACGACAGCGGGTGGGAGAATCCGGCGCTATTATGGTGTAGTGAGCCTCTTGCAGGTCGTCATTCAGGATTGTGCCGTTTTGGTTGCGTTGACTGTTGCCTCAAGCCTGGTGTTTAGCGTTCAGGTCGCCAGCGATGATGTACTTATTACGGCGTCGAGTTATAGTACGTTCAGACTACAGAGTTATAAAATGTTATAGCGCTATCTTGATGGTGGTTTCTGTGTTGCAATTATTTGACAACCGTTATAACATGTTATAACTGCTCAGTCTGGCCAGCGTTTTAGTCTGATGATGTCTCTCCGCAGGTCTGCTTCCGACCCGTCCCTGATTGTGACTTGTTTGGGACAGTTTCCGAGTAGCACATTTCCGTCACAAAAAGTTGCAGCAACTTGTTAACGGCTAAGAAGTTTTTACAACCAATTTGTGACAAGCGTGCTACTAGGGTAGGCCACAATGATGGTAATGGGGCCGACAGTAGTGGAGACTTCCACACCCACCGCTTCGATCATCTTAAGCTGGAAACTCGGTAGCAGTCGACTGCCAATATTTCTCCTTAATGCGACGGTCCGGGCTAGCCTTACGAGCCGAAAATCGGAGAGGTGAACATTTATCTCGGGCTTCAGGTATGTTTCGGTGAAGACGGCGATGTCAATGCTATGTTCATAGAGGAAATCAACGAATTCAATGATTTTGCTCTTGAGCGAGCAAGCGATCCAGTTAACTATTTTGATGGCTTCACGGTCCATACTTTTGCACGAGGGACATAACTGCACGTAGCTGGTCAGGTAGTGTATTGGTTGTGCGCAAGATTGTGATCACTTCAGTTACGAGGATCACTAGTTCGTCACTTGTGAGTGGAGAATTGTCTTCTGACTCACCTGACACAGCACGGGCGTACGATAATCCAGCGGCAGTAGAGCCATTTCTCGGCTGGGCCGCAGCGGCAGTGAGGCGATGCTGAACTGAACGGTGGCTGGGACCCGCTTGATCTGATGTTGGATCCGCAACGGGGGGCGCTGGTTTAATGGAAGCGGTGCTAGGTTCGGGACCATACGACGAGCCTGAAGTACTGGAAACGTGTCCATGTTGACAATAGGAGCACAATTATTGCGGTGTCGACCAGGTTGGTTCCTCGTGGAAGCCTGTTGTCGGATCTGGATGAAGGCCGCTTGCTTGGGACATCTCCTATCGCTGCCCAGATGGTTGGAATCACAGTTCACGCACTTAGGTTCAGCTTCTTCTACCTTCTTACAGGCGGTAGTATTGTGAGCCCCAGCACATTTGCCACAACGAGCCTTCTTGTGACAATTCTTCGTACCGTGCCCAAATGCCAGACAATTAGTGCACTGTGTCATGTCACGGTGCCGAGAGCGATACTGCTCCCACTGAATCACGATGTTGAACAGCGCGTGAATCTGCCGCAGAGCAGCCACACTGGTGGAGTCCTTATCGAAGTGCACCGGGTACAACTGGTCCCGGAATGCACTGGTTTCATCACGTCTCGCAATGGGAAAAATATCGGTTGGTTCCAAATGAAGGTTCTCCAATTCCGCTTTAATCTCCGCAACAGGGAGATTTGGAACACCACGGATCACAAATTTCAAAGGTTTTCTTCCAGGGACGTCGTGAGTGTAGAACTCAAACCGGTTCAGCTGAAGAAAAGTGCCAACATCGTTTTTTTTTTTTTATCTAGTTCGTTTATTTGGAAGGCTCAATCGCGTTAGCTTTACGGAGCCGATAATTCATTGTTCACTGTGTGTAACAAAATTCACTTAATTCTATGTCTAGTAGGAGTTGGGCCGATTACTCGTGGCTTACTCGAGGTTAGAAGGGTACATTTTCGAAGGATAGGATCAGGGGAGGAGCTTGGGGTAGGGTTTCGTTGTCTCAATCAGAGCGTTGTCGCCAGTATGAACGGTAGTGCTGTTCTAGCTTCGTCCGGAGTTCGACCGGCTATGGTGGGTGACCAGTGGACGACGATGAGACTCATCGAGACGGGGGGACAAGACAAACAAAAACTAATAAAGAGAGACAAAAGACAAAAGGAATTAAATTCTTATACTAGACATTTGAAGAAAAACATAAACGGACTGCATATAGCAGAGATCACGGGTTGCCAACACGTCTCTGATAGGAACATAGGGTTGTCTTCCTTGGGCCTCGAGGGTATTCAAAAGTCGCTCTCTGGCGGTGTCATTATCCGTACATTGCCAAACTGCGTGTTCGATGTCATCGTAACCGTTTCCACACCGACAGATGTTGCTGTCCACGAGGTTTATTCTATTGAGATGAGCATCTAGCGAGTAGTGGTTGGACATAAGTCTACTCATCACGCGAATGAAGTCACGACTTAAGCCCAAGCCTTTAAACCACGCTCTCGAAGAAACATTAGGAATAATTGAATGTAACCACCGTCCAAGATTTCCAGTGTCCCAATCGGTTTGCCAACTCGAAAAGGTACTCTGACGCACTAAATGGTAAAATTCATCGTGTGAAATTTGCCTGTCATACAATTCGCCTTCCTGTGCGCCCACCTTTGCGAGAGAGTCCGCCTTCTCATTGCCTGGGATTGAGCAATGTGAGGGGACCCATACAAAGGTAATCATATATGATCTTTCGACCAGCACACACATCTGCTCCCTTACCTTTGAAAGGAAATAAGATGAGTGCCTACCTTGTTTCATCGACCTGCCAACATCGTTGTAATCCACTAGCGTCGAGCACAAGATTTTGATCCCCGTGCTGCACAGCTTGAACAGCGGATGGATTTGATTTTAGTCAGCTCATTCCTGAGCAACGCGAGTTCCTTCGTCGAGGTGAACAGTGGGGGCACTTTTTCCCGTTTCTCAACTGGATCTAAATCTGCTTCTTCGGGGAGTGCCGAGAACGGATTACTCTGAAGCAACCTTTCCGTGTGGTTGCTGGCACCAGCTTTCTTGTGAGGCCTTTTCGGGGCATCTTTAACGGATGCGGTTGCATCCAAACTTTGGCGACCCATCACCTTTTGTTTCTTCAACGGGTGAGTGGAGGCATTCAATTGTTGCTCCACTACCGCCGATTTAGCGACTGAGAACTGACGACACGTTGCTAGCCAAAGCGAAAACTCGCGACGGGTACCACGACCAAAACACCGAACGACTGGAGAGAGCGAGCGAAAAGAAAATCGGACTGTACAGCTTGATGGTCAAGCAGAGAGTCTGACGAAGAAAACGATTTGGCAAGCGTTTTTATTACCGCTACGTTTCTCCTCTCTTCCATTCATTGCTGAAATGGTGAGTGGTCAACCGAGCGGTGAGTTCGCTCATGTGATGTGTCGTGTGTTCGATTTGCGCTCTATCGTTTCGTCCGTGTTTGGGATTTTTAATTACATGTCTGAATTTTGATTTTTTTTTTAATGTGACGCTCAGTATAGAAATTAAAGACGTAGTCCTACGTTAAAAAAATTATTTAAGACCGCCGGCTTGGAAAACTACTTAAGATTCTGGGATTTAGATAAGATTGGGTGCAAAAAATGGTTTAAGAAGTATGACTTGGAATATAATAAAAGAGAGAAGGATTGGGAATTTTCATTTTATTTCACTACCTTATTTCGATGACATCATATTAAGAAGACTGGCAATTTTGCAAGAATCCAAGCGACAGCTACAATTAGCGCTGCACTTCACACGTTTACCACTACACCATCGGCGCCGCACATTCAAGTCTGCTTGATATGTTGTCTTTTTGCTTAATTACTTATCCTTGCCAGATACGCGTATTTAGTCTACAATGTGCAGACTTCTTCAGTGTTTTGCCTGTGCTGACTTTCTGGTTGGAGTCAAGGATTTTTAGTTGTACTCATACAGAGAACTCTACGAACCGTCGCGTTATGTTTCGTAAACTACTGATCTACTGGGAGTCGTTTATTTTTATTTTTTTATTGTGTAATTTTAACTGTTTTAGGTGTTGTGACTTGTCCGTTGTCTAATTTAAGTTTTCAGCATAAGAAACATTTGGCTGTAGAAGTTGTTGATTTTTGTACCTTTATAATAAAGCAACTTGCATAATTCTTGTGGAATTTAACATAGAAAAAATGGATGGAACTTCAGTGAAAGAGAAACATTTAAAAACTTTCATTTTTGAACAAAAAAAAAAATAATGCAAATGAGCAGTTCCACGCAAAATGACTTCAATGTTGTAGAAAAAATATTTGTTTCTCAGGAAAATATACACGGTAAAAAATGTCAAGTATCTTTCTTAAAAGATCCCAAAAAGTTTATTAAACTAAAGTAACAAAAAATGACCATCAATGTTTTTTGAATAATGTTCATTAAAAAGCAAATGTCCAATACTATCTCCTGAAAAATGTATAAGTTGGACACTTAAAAATAAACAAAAACAACCTTGGTTAAATGTTCAAATTTAGCCCAGCAATCCATTTTTAAGCTTTTAAAATCGATTTTTGTGAAAAAATTCACACAAAAATGTTCAAACAAAAAAAAATAATCAAAAGAATTTCTAAGATTTTTGTTAATTTTTAAGTGTCTTTCATGCTATTTTCTCAGAAGGTATAAGCTTTTTACTGAAAAATACTAAAAAAAATGTCGATGAATCGTGTTTTATTATTCAAGCTTTAAACAATTTTTGGGATTTCTTTCCAATATCTTGAATTTTTTTACCGACTTCATTTTTCCTGAACTGCCTTTATTGTTTCCAACGAGTCATATTTTCGATTGGAAGTTACGTTTTCGAATTTGTGTAAAAATCTAGAATAGGTCATTTTGAAGTTATCTGCGAATTTTAGCTCAAATGCGAATCATCAACCATAGCAAACAATTATGTAAAGTTTCATACCAATCGGAGAAGGTCGAGTCTGAATTTTATTTTTTGCTATTTGGCCTGGAAATGCTCAAATGCAAATGTGTATGATATTCATCGCCTTGTGCAGTGAATTCACCACGCGTCTAAGGTGAAAATAAACAAGTTTGATTTTTTTTTAGCTCCAATCGAAACACCACCACCACACAGACCTGGCTGCTGATTTCAATGTGCAATCCTGCTACCGATAGCGATCGCTGGTGTCGTGTCGTGATCATATTTTTCACTCTCATTCGATAAGCAGCCTTGTAGATCATTTCATACTGAGCATGCCAAACGTAAGCTTTCATACCTGCTACGAGGACGCCATGCTTGTGGATTAGCGCCATCTCAGTTTCGACGGCAAGAAGGGAGATATGTAGTCAAACAGGACGACCAATCGGGACGTTGTAAACCTTCGAGAAAAGAAAGTAAGACACATCTCCAAAACTGGATAACCGATGATGTAAAACCACCAACAACGGTGTCGTCTACGGTTGGCAAGAACCGATATTAATGGGCACTGGCAGCCAGTATCGACATCGACAGCATTGCTTGCCTTTGGTTAGTTTTACAAGGAGATCATTAAAGTGGTGCGCACTAAACGAACGTCAAAACATTGTAATGTATTGCTGAAATGCTAATTATAGGGGGTTTGTACTGAACCCAATACGGAAATGGGGCGCAATAACGATCGTATTACTCCTTCTTGTCTACAGTTTATGCAACGCGATCAAAGAACCAGTCGTTCTGCATATTTGATTTCATGCATCTTAAGATGTTAGTTTAGATGGGAAAACGATATTCAGAAGAATTTTGAATGCATTTCACAAATGAAAATACCATTTTATGCAGTCTGGTAGCTTTTCTAATATTCAATTTAATTTCTACCACTTGAGCAGCATTGTCACCTTTGCCGTTTAATTGGTACAACAAGACCTTCAACACTTGAACCTACTGGTTTCGAAACAATCGGACTACCAACCAACTTAATGATCACAAACAACATGCCACTCTGCCACCGTCGTCGTTGTCGCGTCGTCGTCGGCAATTCGATGTCCGTATTCCACCGTGGCAAAACGAGCAGATCGCCGAGGGCAATTGTGAAATATCAGCCAACCGACAGGCAAAACAACATCTTCAACAATGGTAGGGTACATCCGAAGCTGAAATTAGATCTATTGAAATTCAATCTTGAATGGCGTCGAGAAACAAGTTTTGTGTTTATCACTTGCAGATGGGATCCGAGGTCCTATGCAATGGATGACGGAAAGTGTAGAGGTTTGCGTTTGAGGCAAGTAACATTTGAAGGAACAATCGACACAATGATCTTCACGCACCGTAATCAGCTATGGGTGTGTGTGTGCATGCATGTTCGATTCAACTGACAGACGGGCCAACGAAATTGGGTGATCAGCGAGGTGATCCGAAGATCATGCAAATTGCCGATCAAGATATCAAGTCGAACACGCATATGGTGGTGGGACATTGTTTTCTTTTTACAGTTGACAGAATCGAACACGCGTGTTTGGTGACCCATGATATGCTAGGTAACGTTGAACTCCTACTGCACGGAGATTTGTTATACAATAAGGCAATTAAGGAAAGATCAGTTGCAAAATAAGTTTTTGCCAATGATTTTTTTGATTGAGATAGATGAAAAAATAACAAGCACTAATTGCTAAATTTAAGTTACTAATAATGTACACATTTGTCACGGCAGTAGTTGTATGTCAAAATATTGCAACAAAGTGTGACAGAGTTGCGACTTTGGACAAGATTGTTGTTGTTGTTGACAAAATTTATAGAATCCACAAATGGCCGTGCACTGAAAAATCAGCCAAGACAATGGCCATTTTTTGATTCCAATTATCCTTAATGGTTTGTAATCCTTTGGGTAGTTAAACAAGTTTCGAACAAATCTGCAACAGTTGTGTAAACATTTGTTTGAGAGCACCGGATGGCTAAATGTTTTGTGACTGTAGCAAGTCTGCATGGTAAGTCTGCATTGCCAATACATCGTGGCATGATTACAAAAAAAAATGAACAGTTATTACCTTTAGTGGTGTCTTAAAGCAAGTGTCTTAGTAAGTATTGTTTGGGTCACTGAATCTGTATATTCAACCAAATATGTCGTAGCACAACACATCACAGTTTTGTATTGTAGATTTTTGTAGCTTTCTTAAAAATTTTGTACTGACACTGAGGTATAGAAAATTCTTTTAAAATACTGAACTACTAAGGCAACAACACTGTAACTACACTTAGATATATATCATAACAAATAAGGTTGGTAAGAGAAGCGGTGGCCATACTTAGCAGTTATAACATGCCATAAGCCTATCTTGATGACATTTTTCTTGTCGATAATTATTATAGCATGTTATAACTATAAAGGTAACTCTAAGACCAGAAGGTCCCGAAGAAACGTGCTTAACTTTTTGGCTTAGCTCTGCACTATGGGAAGGTCCCATACAAATAGGTGGCCAAAAATATGTCGGTCTTTAAAACTATTTTTTTGTTCCCCTTGATGTGTGCGATAGCATTTTATATAGGGTTACGGTATGTAATGTGGGTCTAGTCCTTTCATTCGGCCTATCACGCAAATAAATAATTAATTAAGGAATATTACACAAAAAATAAGGAAAATATTGATCACTGATGGTTGATAAATGTGTACCACACACAAATCAATTTATATCACAACATTTCAATACATTTTCAGCTCTCGTAAGTAATAAAACTGGTTGAGAATATCACAATGTTCGGAGTTTTTAGCCGCCATGACTTATAAGGTTAAGATGGGAAGGTTGACTGACGATCATCAAATGGCCTGATTATGGCATTTATTGATTGGAATTACCTGATAATACACACTAGACGTAAAACTTACAGTTGCTGTTTGAATATTTTATGTTTATTTTAATTGTTTAACAACGTTTTCACAAGTAAAACATGGACCCAACTTTAGGGACACATTTCTTTTCTATGTTCCTAACTATGGCCCATGAAATTCATTTGACAGCATATAGCAATAAGAGTAACGTCAACAATGTTGTTTTGCATTTGGATGATAAGGAACGAACAGGAAGGGAGATTTTTTCTGCCAAACCTGTATAATGAACATCACAATGTTCTGATTTAGATATTCTGCGGTCAAAAGACGATAAGCGAAATTTTTAATTTTTAATTTTTAAATTGAGTGATTTAATGTAGTTTTCGTAAAATTTTCTCTAAGAAATGTTTTGAGGAATGAAGAGCATTAAGTTAACAGTGATAGTGATAAAAAAAAATACATCAGAAAACGTTACCAAGAGCGTTTTTTTGAGGATCAAACAAGATAGGACGAAGTTGCATCCATAAATAGACCCAATTTGGGGACAATAGACCCATATTACATACATTTCCCTCGTGAGTTATTGTCTTAAAAAAAGTAAGTTTTTCAACTTTTCGTGGTTTCTGATAGCAAACGACATGATAAGCATATCTAAGCATACCATTTAGCAGTAGAATATCGTTTGCAGGTAAATTCATTGATGAGTTATGATTAAAAACGTAATCGATGGCTGCATATTAGACCGAGGTTAGGGACGTATACCCTAGCCAAAAGTTGAAACGTTGAACTGATGATTATCATGATGTTACCTCATATCAAAAATGAGCGCTAGAGTGCATAATCGACTTATTTGTAATCCATCCGGTGTTTGATGAATGAAAACACAAAATTTTCAATTGGTGCGTTCTCGAGATAGAGCAAGTAAGTGCAGATATAACCTTCGCTGAAAGTTAGCACTAGGATTGTACTTTATTCTCTTATGAACAGTTGAGCGAACCGAGGTGGACTTTTTTATTGCGACATGATTTAGTTTTGAAAAATCGTAATTTTTTAGTATTTTTTTCATGTGACTATCCAAAAATTTGTTCGATTTGTAATGTAGATAACCCCAATGGAAAGCTTAGAGTTCAAGCTTTAAAATTTTATGTTTAAATAATTTTACACTACTGTATAACATATGGGAATCATAAGATTAAAAATACGCTAGATTTCTATGATTTTCCGCTTGTTTCAACTTTGGTAGCATGTATCTTCCGTTAGTCAATATATTAAGTTGAAATATTTTCAGCTTTTCTTAACTAGAGTATGTACTCTCAATTGGCATATCAATATGTGAAATTAAAAATGGTATTTTTTTTTAATTAATGGCCACCCTTCTCTCCACAGTGCTCTGGTACTCTCTTAGGTCCCAAGCTAATTGATGCACCCCTCGAAACATAAGAAATTCCACGAACCCCTTATTTTATCTGTCAAACTTTCATGGCGAATCAAAACAAACATAGTGTAGTACTAGAATTTATACTAGAATAGGGTATTTTAATCGATTTGCTTGGGACCAATAGGCTAGTCAAGTAGTGAGCCAATTTAAAATCGTTAGTTTCCACCGGTTGCTATTACTGTAGAAGCTGGAGCACCTACACGCTGAGAGATTATTTTACTGGGGTCGGTAATTTTTTACTAGGTTTTAATCAGTGTTTTTTTTTTTTCCTTTGTTCGGGACATAACACTACTGCGACCAGTAATTTGATCTATTGTAGTATAGCCCGTGTCCTTAGTTTAGTGCATGTCGTATTACTCCATCACTATTGAGAAATGATGAAGTATTCGGTGTTGATACAGTTGTCATTCTTGCCTTCATCGCATGGAATCGATTCTAACTGAAAGGTTCCGCTATTTATACCCTTCGGAGTGTTGAAACACCCTCCAAAGGCGCGCCCCTTTGTCAGTCGAAATGGGATTCCTTAGCAATAAAAATAAGCAATGACACCGATAATGACCATGCATCAGAACCCTAGTCTTAACCACTTCAAACTAGAGAACAATGAATAGAAGATTAGGAATCACATAGATGAAGATTAACTAACTCATTTTTTCCTTGTTTCAAGATCATCCTCGGTACAGGCAACCCGAGGACTTATCACTATCAACAAGGCATAAAAAGTAACAAGGACTAAGATGTGTTCCTTTGATTACTGAAAAATCCTGTGCCCCTAGTTTGAAGTAGTCAAGACTAAGATTCGGTGGTAGATCTTACATCCCGTAACGTACCACGAAAAGGTGATCTACCCACGTTACGGGGCTAATCAGTGGTTAATAAGTATATTAGTGAATTTGACGCGTAGCGTTAAAACGTTCAAGCTTAAGCTGAAATTAGCTTTGAAAAATGAACTCTGCAACAAGATCGAAGCAATAATGTCTGCATATAATAAATTTTCAAGATTTTGAAAATTTTACATGTTTTTGAAACTTGACTCTTAAGGTTATCAAAGTTTCTAAAATTTTAAACTATGCTGACTTACAGAACCAAAGCAAGGCCAATCGTGAATAATATCCTAATTAATAAAGAGGGCTATTGCTAAAAAGCTTGACGTAGGGAAAATGGCTCTAATGTTGGCCTATGGATCCCATTGCTAAAAATATGCTGTTTATCGATTTTATCTAGATGAACGCGTCATTGAGACGGTACTAATGGATATTTTTGGTCGCTATTGAAAATTTAGTCGATTGCTGAATTTATGTATGGGCCCAAATTAGGGGCATTTAGGCCGACATTACATCCATTTCCCCTATTAACGCCTAAGTAAAGTCTGGAATGCAAAAATTGGTCAACTTCAAATTGGTGTATTTCTGTTTAAACTGCATAAAAAACATGAAATGCTGCATTTGGAAGTTGACTGTATAAACAATGGTTGCTATGATGAGTTTTCACCGTTTTCTCTCCAGTTTTCAAAATGACGTCCATGCAAGCAGCGTGTCAAAATTTTGCTCACACAGCAAGAGAATCCGACGTTCTCACACGCCACGTTGGCAAAATTGCTGGATGTGGCCAAATCGACCGTGACAAACGTTTTAAAAGTGTTCGGGGAGCGTCTGTCGACTGCCAGGAAGCGTCGGAAATCGTAATCCGGACGTGGCAGTGGCGACGAAGAAGGTGGCGGCGAATATAAGCGAAATCCTAACCTCTCAATGTCTCCCATACTACTGTGCAGCTGGCCAAGAAACGAACCGGGTTTTCGACGTTTAAGAAGCTGAAGGTGGCGAACGGAGATTACAAACAAAACACGCCGGCAAAGCAGCGGTCCCGGAAAATGGAAGGTTGCTGAAATTTACAAAATCATCAAACTATCGAAGTTCCCGAAAAAATATTTCATCTGGTAGGCCTTATGCACGTGTGGTCTAAAAAGCGGCATTTCCATTACTTCGGGAACCATCAATCAAGAGATCTACGTCAAGGAGTGCCTGGAAAAGCGGCTGCTACCATTCCTAAAGCAACATATTAGACCAGTGCTGTTCTGGCCGGAATTGGCGAGCTGCCACTATGGGAAAAATGCAATTGGGTGGAACGATGCAAATAACGTGGTTGTGGTACCCAAAGACCACAACCCTCCCAACAGCCCAGAACTCCGCCCTATTGAACGGTATTGGGCCTTGGTCAAACGGCATCTAAAAAAAAACTAATAAATCCATGGAAAACGAGCAGCAGTTTAAATCTAACTGGCGTTCTGCGGCGAATAAGGTCGATGAGACACTTCCTCTGAAACTTTCCCCAGACATGCCCGAAGGTTTATCTCAACTTAAACTGGATGCTTTATCCAAGGCACTTCTGGCTTCCTCTGTGATTGTCTTCCGAGTTCCAGGGAAGTTTTAGCTGGCTTTTCTTGGAAGTCTCTTTTCGCTTTCCTTGGAAGATTATCACAACTTCTTCTATGACTCTAAATCCCCCAAAAACTCTTTCTGGCTTTTTTTTAATTGTCTTTTCCTCCAGACTTTCCTTGCAAGTTTCTTAAAAAAAATCCCGATTTTTTCCAACAAAAGCATTTGTATTCTGCTTGGATTATCTTCTGGCTTCCGTTAAACATTTTTTCGGACCAGCCCGATGTTTCTTTCTACGCATATCGAAAACTGTTGGGGAAAATTTAAAATGATGATTTTTTTTTCATTTTTGATGCTCTTTCATGAAAGATCAGAATACTTTAGAGAAATTCTGAGAACTTTATAAACATGCTAAAACATTTTAAACGAAGTACCGTAAGCTTCAGGGCTGTTTGAAAATTGACGGAACGTTACGGAAGATCATTTAGATTTGCAATTTCAGAAAAATAGTGGGAAATTTCAAGAAGTTCCCAGATTTTCAAGAAGCTTAAAAAAACTTCAGAAATGTTTAAAAAACTTCAGATTTTTTTTTGGGAACTTCATAGAAGTTCAGAGAACTCAGGAGAATTGGAATTTCAAGAGCTTTGGTGAAGTTCCATTAATTTCTGGGAATTTAAGATTAAATAAGTTTTTAGAACTTCATGGAAATTGTTTGGAATACAGGACATTCCTTGAATTCCAGAAAAAATCGGAAACTTAAAAGATGACACATGATTGTTAAGGAAATTTAGGGAACTTTAGGAAGTCCACAGAAGTTCATAAAAATTTAATGATTTCAAGGGACGAACCGTGAGCATCAGAGTTTTGTTTTAAAGCTTCGGAAGAACTTCAAGACAGGTGTAGCTTTTAAGAAGTTCTAGTGGAGTTCGCTTGTGTCGCTGTCGAGACAGCAGTAGTGTGTTTTTTTTTCGGTGCGAGTCAGGCGATAGTTTGTTTGTTGATTGCAATTCATTGTTGCAGTGCTTGGTCATTGTTTGAAGTTCGTTCGCTTTTGCCGTTACCCGTTGCCGTTGCCGCTCGAAGCAAACAACTGGAGATGCCAGTGGAAATAAAACTGACGATCAGATTTATCTTCCCACATAGCTCGTGGAAACCACCTATGGAAGAAATTGGGAATTTTGTGAAATCGTTGGACGTGGATACCAATCAGATGATCGCTACATATCGGAAACGGAGGAAAAATCTATGTTCATTAGCTTCAAATAAAAAGATTTGTTTGCTACACAACTGTGAACAATTAATTTTACATTATGCCGATGGGAAGTCAGCCGAGGTACGCACCGTTCAGTACGTGAGAGTGTACGACCTCCCACCATAAGTCTTGGATAGCGATCTAGCATTGGTGCTAGGGAAATACGGGGGGTTATTCCGAGAGTCGAAGTGACATTTGTCACTAGTGAAGTGAGAAAAGTCACGTCGTGGTGACGTGACTCTCTGTGCAAATCAAATGGAGAGTCACGTCACCACGACGTGACTTTTCTCACTTCACTAGTGACAAAAGTCACTTCGACTCTCAGAATAACCATCACGGTGAAGTGAGACGTGTAGTTTAAGAAAAATTACCAGCTGCCTTGGGTCTTGATATGCTGACCAGCGTGCGGGGTCTATAGGGGTTATTCCGAGAGTCGAAGTGACTTTTGTCACTAGTGAAGTGAGAAAAGTCACGTTGTGGTGACGTGACTCTCTGTGCAAATCAAATGGAGAGTCACGTCACCACGACATGACTTTTCTCACTTCACTAGTGAAAAAAGTCACTTCGACTCTCGGAATAACTCCCTATATATGGATGTTAAAAAAGAGATTCTCAACTCCCTACATTTCCTCAATCGAAAGGGGAACATATTCTATCAAGGGAACAACAATTTGTCAGGCCTATTCTGCGCGGCGTGTGAGGTGAGGTGACTCGCTCTCACTTGTGAAGTGACAATTGTCACCTCGGGTGAGGTGACTCTCCGTGCAAATTAAATGGAGAGTCACCTCACCCGAGGTGATAATTGTCACTTCACCATCACTTCACTGTCACTTCACCTCACACGCCGCGCAGAATAGCCCTGTGTGTTTCTTTTGTAAGAAGGAGGATGATTTCCTGCCCCAAGCAGAAGGATCTTAGGCAGCCAGTACTTTTTGCAGCATGAACATGATTGACCGCCCACGATTGCTACTCTGTTATCACCAGACCAGCTGTAATTACACAGAGAACCAATAGACGATGCTTGGGACTAGCAATCATCCTCAATGTGTAAAAACTGGTGATCTCAAATTTGGCAATCAGGGCTATTCTGCGCGGCGTGTGAGGTGAAGTGACAGTGAAGTGATGGTGAAGTGACAATTGTCACCTCGGGTGAGGTGACTCTCCATTTCAGGGCTATTCTGCGCGGCGTGTGAGGTGAAGTGACAGTGAAGTGATGGTGAAGTGACAGTTGTCACCTCGGGTGAGGTGACTCTCCATTTGATTTGCACGGAGAGTCACCTCACCCGAGGTGACAATTGTCACTTCACAAGTGAGAGCGTGTCACCTCACCTCACACGCCGCGCAGAATAGGCCTGTCAGTTTAGCAACCCAAAAAGATGCGTTGCGCTTACTGCGCGCCAGTACTAAAACGCTGACGCTGTGAAAATTTTCAAAATTGACGCAGCGTCATGTTGCTTTTTCTTCACATCAGCGTAATCAGAGGTGTATTTTGTGTATAATAGAAGTGTGTAAGAAGGGCCAACCCCGATTCCCAAACAAATTTCAGTAAAATTTTTCAATAAATTACAACTAGTGAAATAGCTTTGTAGAAAATTTAAACTATTGCAATGTTTTATACATCCTTTAACAATATTGTGTGAATACATGTTTGGCCAACACATTTCGGTTAGCGTATGCAGATCGTGTCGCATTGTTGCCTCTCTGAAGGGCCGCTGAGTTAATACATCTCAGAGGATCAACTACTATAATGTACGCCATTCACCAGATTCACTGACGTTCCCATCACCATCAATACAATCTACGAAGCATGGCGGGCAGGTATCATTCGCTGAATTCCTCTTTACAGAGTTGTGCAAAATGACACAAGCTTTCACAATTTTGTCAACCGAGCCTGAAAGCATTACTAACGTGTTCTTCAAAATCCTCCACCTTGCCACTGAAGTTGCCTTGAATTGGAGGTAGGTCAACACCTGGATATGGCCAGAGCAAGTTATTCTTAAGAGGAAATGCTGCATCCCCAACAATGAAATACGGCATCACTTCATTTGAGCCTGGCAACTTGCCTGGTGCTGGCAAATCCAACTCGCCATTCACCAATCGCCTCCCAAATTCAGAATATTCGGACTTTTTTTTAAATACTAAATCTTCTACCAAAACAAATGATTAAAACGAGATTATGCTGCTGTCAAAACGCAACGCGTGACGCATGATTGTGCGCAAGCGCTGTGTCAATGCGTCCGTCAGAATTTTAGTACATGACGGATGCGTTGACGCTGACAGTGACGGTGACGGACTATTGTGGGTGGCCCTTAAGCATAAACGTTTGCCATTAGGCAGACGGTTACTTTTTAATCATCGAGTTGCTGTTATTACCATGCAGTCATGTTAACAAATAAAACGATCGTATAATCTTGAATTTGGATGGGCTTGAGATTAGACTAATTATGTTATGCTTAGTAAGCAAAAACGGTTGCTCTAAAGCCACCGAGCCCCTAATATCACATTATACCGTTACTCAAGTTGTTATAACTATTCAAACCCAGCACCGACGACGACGAAAAGTTTTACAAAATACACGATAAGCAAGCGATCTTACCATACATTTTTAATATGAAAAATCCTGGGACCGCGTTTTTCTGCACAGTAAGCAAGCCACTGCAACCGACGATCTTTCCAATTCGAAAACTAAAAGCTACGAAAGAATACTTAGGCATTGATTAAGTTCCACTTTCACTTTCACGCGACGTTCAATGTTTCGATTAGCTCTTTACGCATTGTTCATGCCCTGGTCAAACAAGCTATTCAAATGAAATTACGTTCTCGAATTTCACTTGGTATGTAATGGACAACAGAAATACGCGATAACTCATATAGTTTCAGCGGCTGATGTTTAATTTTAAATATACTAACGGTACTGCTTACGGCGACTTTGACGGCGATTACGACAGCGACTACAATCGATATCATTTTCGGTCGAAAACACTTAATTGTTTGCAAAAATAGACCGTGCCCAGCTCTTTCACGCACCTTACAGCGCGTAAATAAACTGAATTTAAAAATTATCACTCGTGATGTCACAAATTTCTGGTCCGGGAGAAAAAAAAATCAAACAACGTAGATAGCGACTGTCGAAATTAGTTCCGACTGACTGCAGGGGTGATTCTTCCGGTTTAATAACCTCCAGAGCAATATGTGTTACACGGCTCTTTATTGGGAGATTTTTAAAATCCTGTTTGGTTGGATGTATATATAGAAGTACAAGATTGTTAGCATAGTGAATAACATAATTGGTAGCGTAAATACGAGTGTGCATGTAGTAGTGGTTTATAATAAGTTCTGTGTGACTTACGTTTAATTCCCCTAGTGTAGTTCCGGATGGGTCATAGGAGGTAGAGATGGAATATGCTGTAATAAGTTCCTTTAGGATTTCGAAGCTTGTACATAATTCACTTGTTCTTACCGAGTTCGTTTTAGTTTTAGGAATGTAGGTTAGGTGTAGCTCGTAGAAATGGTTAATAACACATGTAACATAAGTCCTGGGAAAAAAATCAAAAGCATGCCATTTGAAATCAAACAATTTAATTTTAAAATCTTCTTCAGGGTATTTTATTCTATTTACAAACTGTTGAAAAATGCATTTACAGTACACTCAATGGACCATTATCTTCGATTTTTCGCAGTGTGCAGCGAAATTGTTGAATCAGGGTTTGGACGGTGTCTTTGACGATTTCTTTTAAATTTTGCTTGATTCGAACTTGAATGAACACGATATTCTAATCACTTGTACTGAGCCGGCCAAAAAGGTTGGCGACTTGTGCACATAAATCCAACTTATACGACATTTTAAATGGAAACTACTGCGCAATTTTAGTTTGACAGTTCAGTAGTAGTATAGATAAGCGTGACAAGTGCATTGGTTGACATATGTGTGTTTGTTCATGCCGTCAAATAAACACCTGAAAGTATTCCCAGGACTTATGTTACATATGTTAGCAGATTTTAGCACTATTCAGGATATATCATTTAGTTCTTTTGTAAATAATTATTCAATTTAAATTACCTGAATTCAATAGTAGATAGTTTAGATTTAGGTAAAGAATTAAGGATAGATTTGATCACTAACTTTAAGAACGGTTATAATCGCGTGTGCAACCATTTGGATCTTGTTGTTTTAATCTTCTTCCTACATACGCTATGTACGATCGTTGACGGACAGCTCCGCTGTCACCTTGCATCAGTGCCGCCGGCACGGTGGGGGCAGGGCTGTGTATTTTAAAAGGGCGCGTGCTGTCCGCTGGGACAGCCAACAGCGACATCTCTTCTGATGTTGCAAACATGATGAAACACGTTTTCTTTCTCGATTCTAAAACTTCCCGGAAAGCGAGAAAACCGCCAATTACATACGTATAATCGTCCGGGAGGCAGAGTGCCGTTTACGAAGGGGTTCTAAACTGCACTCTCGATCTTAGGCAGCCAGTACTTTAAAGGAAAATCGAAAAAGGTGATTTCTCAGAATACCAAAATGAGAATTTTGGCAAAACATGGTTGAAATCGGTGACATTTAATTTGTGCTGGAATGAATAACCCAATTACCATTACATTTGCAGTACTGTCAGGAACATTCATGACGTTCGGCCTCTCTTGATGGCCATGAACTGAGAGAGGAGTAATGACGTCTTCCTTATGGGGTGTTTACACTTATGCTATTTCACTAGCGCTAATGAGCTAGCTGCTAGCAAAAAAGCTCACTAGCATAAGAGCATCAGCGTCTACCAGCATGAAATTTCAGGAGCAACTGAAATTCATGCTAGTTGTCGAGTACACTAGCACGAGTAAATCCACACAGATGTAAACACCCCATTAACCTCATCATCCTTCTTCATAAGAGCATTCGTGAAATTGTCTTACCCGAAAAATCCTTGAATCGAATCGGCTATCTGACCGCCTCACATGCTACGTGAGAGTTAATTTAAATTTGGTTGATTTTAGAATATACTGCTAGATCACTAGCTGAATGGAAACCGGTTGCATCCTTGACAGGTCTTTTAAAATCACCATTGTTTTACTTAGTTCCACCAAACTCCATTCATGAATAAAGTCAACTAGTCAAAGGCAATAGCCTTAGGGTAGATAGCTTAGTAGCGATCAAGGCCCGTTTCAATCCCAATTAAAGTAATGGAAAATTAACCCTTCACCGGTTCGGAAAACAAAAGCAAGTCAGCACCGAAAGTTTTTTTTTTCACTGGTATTTATTCCTTTCACTGAACCTCAGTACATGGGACCCGGGAAAGTAACGAGAGTGCACTATTAATAATACTGCTCCAATTGACTGGAAGTCAACTGCCTCCACCGCACGGGCACAGCTGGCCGTCGCAGACAGGGCCGATCAGAAGTACACGGTGGCTTTGATGGTGGCGGTCTTTTCTCTCTAGCAAGACCTTTATGAGCCGCATAGTGAAGGTCTTGAAAAAAGATTATTGCAAATTCATAAAACTATTGTTGCACTTCCGCATCGGTGGTGCTGGTTAGCTGGATAAATGTAGCAAGGAGTGTGGTGGTATACAAAAATCAATTTAAAAGAAATCTTTGCCGAAAGCATGAAAGCTATGCTGGTTGGTCGGTACTTCTTCTCCGGGAAGGCTGTCGGAAAGGCTGTCGTTCCTTGCAACTAGTTTCTTATATATTCGCAATTCCGGGTTGTGACGAAGGTACACATGACTTTGGCAACCAGCAATATAGAAACCCGGTTGCTTAAAAGTTGAGTGAGACAGGTTCCAGTGAAAAAAAAAAACGATGCGACTACGATCTCGTTTCGAACAGAAGCCGAACCATTCCTCACGTACCTACAGTTGTTTTTTTCTTGACACCTACGGTGAAAGTTGATTCTTGATACTGGACCAGTTTTTTTTTTGTTTTCGCTTCGAATGAGTCCACTACCACCACCACTAATCATCGCAAAATGTGATCCCATCCCAGCTCAGTGACTTTGTAGGGGTAGTTTTTTCTCATCTCTTTGTTATGTCCAGAAACACGTTGCATGCAGCGAGTCAACATTCTCCAACCTGGACGACCTTCAGCGATCGAGTTTTGGATATTCGGATATTTTTGTCGTTTCAGTCTCAACAGACGTAGTGCGATCAAGCAGCCGGTACACGATACCTAATTCAAATAGAGCCGAAAGTTAATTCGTCGATTAGATGTGACGCACTCAGTCTCTTGTGCTGCTAGTGATGGCGGGTGAGATGCGTTCCGGAAAAGGTCAAGTGGTGAATCGCCAACGGTGACGAGTCGTGATTGAGTTATGGCAGTTCAGGAATTTCCGCAGCGTCCGTCGTTTTTGCCTCTTTGTTCAACGAAAAAAAAAAATAAAGCCGATCGGGGATAAATAGCTTTTAATGGTGGGTTACTTTCACGGATCTCCCCTTTTTCTTTCGGCTTTTGAACGGCGGCAATTTTGAAAAGTGTGTATTCGCAAGGTCGATTAACTGGTGATTCAACGCAGCCGTGGTTGCGCTTATATTGATTTAATTAAATTAAGACAGGGTTGAATTTACAGCTAAATGTGATTGCTCCTGAATTAATAAAGAGGAAAGTATCTTCGGTAGGGTAATTTAGAATGAAAGAGCCAATCATGGTATAAATTTAATTAAATATTTCTGAATTACCATTCGACTTACCATGTAAGATCATTATCGTTAACCCTTTAGAGGGGATTTTTTTTTTCTTCAGTATTTTAATTCAGCGGTTTCGATGGTTCAACATTCGCACAACAAAAATCAGAATAGTGTTGAATGTTTTATGGTGGGAACTTATAACCCTCGTCAAGGGTGACAATTATTAACCACCCTTTTTAACGTGTTTGCCATGAGTGTGTGCCTTGTATGTCATGATTGCTCGATTACTTTTTCGAAGGGACGTATCAGCTTTTGTAAACAATGCATTAGATCGTCGATTTCTCGTAACTGGTAACTCGCCCACGCATGCTAACCTACCATCAGATAGGGGAAATTTTCCCCTAACTGTAGTGATGTTAGAAAGCGTCTGCAAGCTACCAGTTACAAATCGACGATTAAATGCATTGTTTACAAAAGCTGATACGTTCCTTCGAAAAAGTAATAGAGATTTAATTTTATTTTGGTCGCACGCTCATGAAACATACCACTGTTGTTTTAATATATACTTTTAATAGTAGTTTTTGTCTTTAATTTTATACAAATAGTTATGTAAAGCGAACCCCACACGTATCAATTTATTGACGCGAAGGGGAATGATTGACATTAATATTAATGATGTGAATACAGAAATATTGTCAATACAGATGTATTGACGTCAATATTGAATGTATTGATGTCAATATTGAATGTATTGCCCACTTTAGGTTTTCTAGAATGTAGGAAAAAAAATCGTTTTAAATTGTTTCGCGTTTGTAATGAAGTTAGGTCCCGTTTCTCTTTCCGCTGCAAAATAAGGTGAAAGCATAAATCAGCATATCAGTCGAGCGCGGTTGCAGGAGAACGATTGCGATTTTGTTATTGTCTGTGATTGTCAGTAGAGAGGGAAGTTAGGGTAACTGATGATGGTTGGACCTATTTAGGCCGGTTTCACACGACGTCAACCTTCATGTCGTATTTTTTTTATGAATTCAACATATAATTATAAAAAATGCGTGATTAGGAGAAAGATCTACCTTTCTTGTTTCTAATAATAACATAAAACGTTAAATATTAGGAACAAATGATTTTATAAAACGTTTTAATTCAGCAAAGAATTATGATGTTGGTTGGACCTAAAAAATGATGATGTTTGGACCTGTTTTTGCAAATGCTAGTTTAGCTCATATTTGTTCAAAAACTTTGCTTAGAGCTTATTGGTATCATAAAAAAAAACACTTTTTATACAGTTTTTATGAATTTGCTATTTAAAAAAATCAAGAAATTTGAGTTTAATTTCGTTTTTAAAAAAGTTCACTTTCCACGCATTAGCTATTCATCATGGATCATTTTCTCGGAAATCATTGACCCGATTTGGAAATTTTTTAACGTCAAACTATGGGTATTGTGGTCCCATTGAAAGCTATCGAATATTTTTGGAATCGGTCAACTGGTTCCGGAGATATGGCCGTCACAAGTTCCAGGGTGTATGGAACATGGACCTAATTTTGACATGGAAGGAATAAAACATATCATGCGACACTTCACATTACTTCGAAATTCGATAACAAGATCAATAACAAAATTGAGTGCCTTGGACCACATTGGCCACTTTCGGGCATGTTCTGGGTGCCCCCGGAGAATCTAGGGACTTAAAATGACAGAATATCAGCTGGATAACCGGAATTAAGGTTTTATAGTTTTTTTTTTCGGAAATAAGTTTCAGTTAGCAATGTTTAGTTTGTCAACATTTTATTTGAAGTTAATGAGAAGGTGTATGAGAAGTGCTTAATGTAAATTCATATTAACAGATTCTTTCGGCGCTTTCATGGTAGTTCGGAAATCGGTGGTTACCCTTTCAGCCAATCGGACGATGGAATTCCTCCTTTAAATTTACGCCCAACTAGTGACGCAAGGTCTTTAGCAGCTTCCAAGATCTTTTTGGTCGTCTTGAGACTGCCAGAAGCAGCGCACATACAAACCCAATCCCCTAGCTGGTTCTCCAAATCAACAGTCAACACTATTTACCTTCCATATTTCTTGCCGTGGCTTCGCTTAATTTTTGCGTGAAGTGTTGTTTTCGGAATATTGTACCTTTTCTGTGCCTGATACGCGGTAAGTGATTTATTTCTTACTAAAAGAACAGTCTCTTGAAGATTTTCGACCGTTTAACTCTTTTCTTTCGCCATTTTTTTCAATCGAAGAAACTGATCACTCGGCCAAAACGAAATCGAATTTCAAATCAGCTGCGCATGAAGGTTGTAGACAAACCGAAGCGCACCTAGCGGCCGTCTTAGGAAACACATATGTCCAACCATCATCATGCGTAGGTCCAACCATAATCATATTTAGCTTTTCGAATTTCGTCAATTATTCAAACATTTTAGTGAAACCAATGGATAAATGGCATACTAACGTGTTGTTTACACCTTAAAGCAGTATTTTACTGCATGAAAATAAAAATAAATGTAAAAATATTCCTTTTTTGTATGTTTGAAAGTAAGGCATGATGACGAGCTAATGCGTGAAAAGTGAACTGTTTTGAAAACACAATTGTTTTGAGGAAAAAGAGTTTTTTATGATAGTAAAGTATCTTTGAAAATAAAAAAATTAGCGAAGATTGACTAAACTAGCGATTGACAAAATAGGTCCAACCATCATCAGTTTTTGGATAGGTCCAACCAGAATCAATTACCCTACAATCCACGAAAGGAGTACGACGCGTTTTTGCCCCGTCCGTTGATTTTCCGGAGAAATTTGGGAGATTGCGGTTCTTTTTTGGCGTGCGTCAGCTGGACGTATCATCCCCAGCATCGTCGGGTGTGTGATAGTGGAGTTCCCCCGAAAAGTGCCAGCCCGTGGATTGTGAGCCAGGGCATAGTGAAGGGTAGCGCTAATGACTTCTTTGAATTCTTTGCAGACTTTGCTTACCACGACTGCATGCTTATGAGATGAAGAAGGGCATAACAAAGAAGAACTTTGTCTTTTTGCTGTGTTTCCATTTTACATCCCTACACTGAGTGGCGCTCTTTGCGTCGGAGCCGTGGGATCGATGGCTACACATTGAGCTTTCGTTATTTCTGGGGGTGTGTCTGACGCATTTCGCGCCAAATCTTATTCGGAGCTGGCAACCCCTCTCATATTTCAATGAAACTTTCTGGATGTTTAGACTATGACTAAATAAGCACTTTTGCATACTCAGTTTTTCCAAAATTGATCTAGACTAACCTTTGAGAAGGACCAAAATTTTTCTACCGATTTTTTTTTCAAAAAAATACTATTGAAAAATGACAAATCCTTCAAAAATGTGTTTTATGGATGACTTTTAGGAAATTGTCCGAATTATCGAAAAAAAAAATACTGAAAAAATTCCATTAGAGACCTACATTGGAAAAAAAATCGATTTTAAAAATTTGAAGTCGATTTAAAAAAATGACCATGATTGATTTGGATGAAACTTTGTCTTAAGATAGGTAATTATGTTTACTACCAGCCGTCCATACATTACGAAATGGGCACTTTTAAGGATTTTTTTTTTATCAAAAACTTTTTGATGTCTGAACTGATTTTTTTTTAATTTGCTATTTTTACACAAAACTGGCAAAACTAACTAACTGGCAAAACTAAACCAGTGAAGCTCAATCAGCACTTAAGTTCACTTTTATTAATCGAGAATTTCATATGAAAATGAAATGCTCGTGATGCATTTCTCGTCAAATCATATTCGTGATTGGCAGCACCCTCTCAGAGTTCAATAAAACTTTCTGGACATGTAGACCTTGTCAACAAATATCATTCCCTTATTCTGTTGTCTACTACTGAGGCAAAACCTGATAATATGTGAGAGAAAAAAGGCAAGATTTTTCATATATCATTTATTTATATATTTTCAATGTTTGAAACCTATTTTTTAACATGCTATTTTTTCGTTTTTTTCCCATCAAGTCAAAAAATGTTGGTTCATCTTCTTAATAAGCATACCTTTTTTCCGGTTGGATATTTACTTCATTTCCAACCAATCGGCTTTTTTTTTCATAATTGGACTTCTATTATGAGATACCACGCTATGGCATGACTCAGTAATGCTCATCGTTTCATCAATTTTGTGGTCATATCCCATAGAATGTATTTTTTCTACCATCGTTGACGGTGGTCGTTGGCCCGTAACTTATTTCGGTTGCATCTTGGATTTTTTTATATTTGCACAACATTTCAATTGAGCCTTAATTTACTACTTTGGTCCATGATAATAATTTTACTACAATTTGTCTTCACAACTTTCGATATCAGATTGAGTGCTGCTTGTATGAAATCAACCTTAGTTTTATAGTCCTCATATGTAGAATGAAGTGGTAGGTATATAATGTTAATGGTTTAGGTATAAATAACAGAAGGGCATATAGAATTATGACGCGATAAGTTGACCTCCCAAATCGTTGATGATACGGAAGAAGATCTCAATTTAAATTTTATTCATATCTATTTCTTTATGGATAATTTTAGCTAAAAATGCTAAGTTGCTATAGAAGTATCGGATTTTGCCTCAATAGTAGACAATATAAACAATTTTATTATTTTCTAATGATATAAGCCCTTTTCAAATGAAATTCTCGATTAATCCAAGTGATTAGTTGCTGATTAGACAAAATTGAATCACAAATTGAGCTTCATTGGGTTCTGAGATGATTTTGAGCTTCACTGGTTTAGTTTTGTGTGGAAATGGTACGTTAAAAAAAAACAGTTCAGACATGAAAAACTTTTTGTAAGAAAAACTTTTTTTCCTTAAAAGTGCCCATCTCGCGATGTATGGACGGATGGTAGTAAACATAATTACCTTTATTAAAGCAGAGTTTGATCCAAATCAAACATGGCCATTTTTTTTATCCACTTTAAATTTAAAAAATCTTTTTTTTTCAGTGTAAGTCTCAATTTAATAAAACTTGGAAAATTTCCTAAAAGTCATCCATACAACACATTTTTTTAGGAGTTGTAATTTTTCCATAATATATAAACTGAGTATGCACAAGTGCTTATTTAGTCAAAGTCTACACATCCAGAAATTTTCATTGAAATCTGAGAGGGTGTTGCCAGCTTCGATTCGATTTGGCGCGAAATGCGTCGTCTGTGTTCTCTTCTCCGCTGCTTTACACTTGTGCAGGGTGAAAAACAAGCCAACTTTGTATTTGCTTGATTCTCACTTTGTTTATTTCCGAAAATCAGTACATTGCGCGCATTGAGTGATCAGATGACAGCCCTGATTGTAGTTGAATAAACAGCCAACATAACAAAAAATATAAGGAAAAAATACTCCTTGGATATCACAAAAATAACTGATTTAGTTATCATTGAAAGGCGGCTCCGGTGGTGTAGTGGTAAGCGTATGATTGCCTCTCACCCAGCAGGCCTGGGTTCTATCCCAGTCGGCGCCGCCAGGATGTTATGAGGCATATCATCTCTGATCACGCATTTGGTCCCCGGTTCATGTTTCGATGGGTCAATAGGTAGGGTCCAGGTGCGGGAGCTGTCTCACTGGCGTCGCATTGAAATTGTAAGAAGTACCCATACACATATTGCAAATGATCCATAAAACATTCAGCAATGAACCTTAAACTAATGAAAGTGATCCATACACGTAGAGAAATTATTTTTAAATTCAAATGGATATATTTTGACTCAGGGCCTAATATATTTTTGATGTTGTTTCAAATATATTATTCGGTTAATTCAAAGAAAAATATTTTTGAATCAACAAACCGGTTGTAGAGTCAATAATCTGTTTGTTGATTCTAAAAACCATTTTGTTGATTCAAAAATATGTTTTGTTGAAATAGTGATACAATATCCTTGAATCAATAACAAAATACATTAGGCCCTGAAACAAAAATCAATTTTTCTGCGTGTAGAAAATCAAGTTTGCGCTCTTAAAAATATAGGCATGATCCATAAATTAGACGTATACTGTTCATGTTTTGGACACTAACTTTTTGATTTTTTTTCCATAAACCTTGAAAAGATGTTCCATTACTACCTAGCTACTTAGATTTATTGACATAACTGTTTTTTTTTAGTTAGAAGTGCGAAGCGACGGGTTAGCGTCTAGAATTAGCTTCCATAAAAAGTTTCCATATTAATCTTCTTAACACTCTGAACACGATGCCTCTGGTCAAATGTGTAACGGAAAACTTGGAATGTTTGAAAAATCATAGCTCAGCTATTTATTGACGAATTTCAAATCTATGGGCGCTACTTCAAACTTAAGACTTTAAAGATTTATTGAGTATTAATAGGTTCAAAATCTATTGATAAATAACGGCACCGGTGGTGTAGTGGTAAGCGTGATTACCTCTCATCCCAGCAGGCCTGGGTTCAATCCCAGTCGGCGCCGCCGGGATGTTCTGAGGCATAACATCTCTGATCACGCCTTCCTTCGGATGGGAAGTAAAGCCGTTGGTCCCCGGTTCATGAGTTGATGGGTCGATAGGTAGGGTCCAGGTGTGGGAGCTACCTTCCTGGCACGTCGGTAGCATTGGTGCTCAGCACGGAAAACAAGATCGACGGAAAAAACAAACCAAAAAAAAAAAAAAATCTATTGATAAATTGCTGAGTAATGATTTTTCAAACATTACCAATTTTCCGATGCTTATTCTAGATGCTCGCCTATCGCTCCGTTCTTCTGACAAAAAAAAAACAAGGGGAAAACAGAAAACCAGAGTAGCTACGCCGTAATGGGCAATTTTCCAAGGATAATGGTTCAAATTTAAAAAAAAAATGGTGTCCAAAACGTGAACAATACAGGAGAAATGGCTCTAATGTTGGCCTATGGATCTAAGATTGGGCCCATCGCTAAAAATCTGCTATTTATCAATTTTGTCTAGATGTACGCGTCATTGGGACAGTACCAATGGATATTTTTGGTTGCTATTGAAAATTTAGTCGATTGCTGAATTTATATATGGGTCCAAATTAGGGACACTTAAGCCGACATTACATACATTTCGCTTATGTCTAATTTATGGATCGTGCCTATATTTTTAAGTGCGCAAGCTTGATTTTCTATGGATTCTATGGTTCATAGCTGAATGTTTTATGGATCATTTGCAATATGTGTATGAGTTATTCGTGCAATTTCAATGCTCATTCTTTCGAAATTTAGCGGTACATTTTTACAATTGTGTTGCTAAATTTTACATAAATTATGGATCATATTGATATTTTTTAAGGATCATTCACACTTTTTAAGAGATTTAGGGGGCCCCACAATAAAAAATAGACCAGGGGCTCCAAGGGTGGCTAAGACGACTTGTGACTTGTGAAATCTTCCTCCTTATCCCGACTGCTGCAGACCTTTGAGTTCAGGCACCTATGGTTCACACTTTTACGACTGTTGAAGAATTGCACGAGCTTGGAGAATCATATCCCGCTTTGTAACTCGATTGAAAAGTTCTCGCTTTTCTTTAATTGTAGTCGTAGTTTATGGTGATAATTTGTCAGATGAATGTTGTTCAAAACATCCTTGCCGTATGGCTCAATCGCAAAACCATCAAGGAAGGAGTCCAGGACTCACGGTCCCACCAGTCTATTTGGTAAGGAAACCATTTCTCGTGTCGTCGAGGCACAGTGCCAGTGGGACGAAATCAAAAATAGTGGGACATGGCTATTTGCGACGAAAATATTGAGTGTTTTCTGAGTACTTTAATTGAGTAGTGAACATTCTTGATTAAGGGGGGTATATACTTAGAAAAATAAATTAACTTTTTTATGTCTTATTGAAATTGATGAACATCTATGGAAACATTGTAGATGAAGTCATTTTAAGAAACTTTGTTCAAGACGCCTATTTGCTATCTCTCAAGTGAACGAAGGTATAGGGTGAAAATGGAATACAAACGGTAGTACCCCCTTAAAACCGTTTTTAACCATAACTTTTTAGTTTGATTTTTTTTAATTTTCAATGTTCTACAAAGCTGCAAGTGATCTAGAAATGCACTTTTTCCAACACTAACTTTAAAGGGGTGTATATTGCAGGTTAGCAGGTATTAGCAGCTAAACTCAACGTAATTTCTTTTAGCAACTTATACCCAACTGCTACATATACAATTCATAGGGGGATCCAAGAAGATGCCTAATGAATTTTCTAGTAAAGTACCACAATGTTTTGGTACGTTTTGCTGATTTCATGACCAAGTATGTACATTATAGTGGGTTACAGCTTCGACAAAGTTGTTTGGTATAGTATTCTCAATCTAAGTCCGAGTTTTAGTGAAAAATCAATATTTGGAATTTTGGTAAGCAAATGAATAGGATCGTTCCGTTTTCCCATACCAAATTTGAAATTCTCCCACAAATCGAGATTATAACCAAATTCGTTCAAATTTTGGAGAGCTGTTGGGACCAGAAAAAGCCTAAAAATAAAAAAGAGCAGTGGTAAACCCACTTCAATGCAAACATTTTTAAAAATGGTCATAAAACAGCAACACGTAACAAGACATTGAGGTACTTTTTAGAAAATTAAAAAAAAATAATAGGGACATAAATCCTTAAACATCTGTTTGGTTTGTTTTTGTTTTTTTTGCAGCAGTGTGCAGTTTTAGAGCACTTACAACTTTTGAGAATATAAAAAAATTGGAAAATTCAAACTAAAAAGTTATTGTAAAAAACGGGTTTTAAGGAGGTACTACCATTTGTACTTCATTTTCACCCTATAGCTTCGTCTTGAGAGATGAAAAATTGACGTCTTGGACAAAGTTTGTTAGAATGACTTCATCTACAAATACCATAGACGATCATCAATTTTAACAAGACATAAAAAAGTTATTTTTTTATCTTAGTGTATAGCCCCCTTTAGCAAAAAAATTTCACCAGTGCAATAAAGTATTTTAAAATTGAAGAAACATTTTAGAAGCCATTTCTCACTCAATAGTTTCATCGCAAATAACCATGTCCCCCTATTTTGATTTCGTCCCACTGTGCGAGGCTTCGCCTTACACCGATATGTTGGACGTCGCTAAGAAATGCAAGCTGCTGAGCTTAGTGCATGGTCCACTTTGCGTGCCTTGGCACACTATTCGATTGGTCGCATATTACACTTATCCTATAGGATTCAAATTTTCGGAAGGGAGGTCATCATGGTCGTCGTCTGTAAGATCAGTCCCAACTTTCTGCTTATTTCTACCATTTCCACCATCCAAAGACTTTCACTCAAAAGTCATGTCATGTCCCTCAATTTCTTCCAAATAGTTTTACTTAAGCAATCAGAATAAGAACGTTGAAGTAGATGACAGTTGCCAGTTTGCAATCTACGAAATATTTCGTTTCAAACGCATTTTGGGATTTAATAAATAGCTGACCTTTCAAAGACCTTTTTCTACAAAGTATCAATCTATTTAACACACAAATCATCCAATCGATGTTCCAGCTTTTATCTATACTGTATCTATCGTATAGAATTTTGATGATTTTTTAGCCGTTTATTAAAAGCCATTTACAACCTATGTTCACTGTACCCCCAGTTCCTTTACATTTGCCAGTTTTTGTTGCCACAATGGTAAAAAGACCCACATCTACCTCAATTCATTTCATACAAACCCCCCATCAAAGTCAATTATCCATTTGACCGACTTCAACACGCCTCCCTCGCACTGCTCAAAACAGATGGGAACTGTTCATATGCTTGGGTAAAGTACTTACGTACGGTTAATAAATTCACGTGTGAAAAACATTATTTACCTAACTAGCCGCATCAATTTTAGTTGCTGCTGCCTTTGTGTTTCGTCTTCCAACCATCGCATCGGACACCTCTTCACCAAATTACCTACCACTGGAAACCATGAGTAATGTGATGGTGCCTGATGGTAGACAGCAGCAGCGACGCCGCAGCCACCGGCCTTTTCAAATAAAGTTGCCTATAGGATCGCGTTGACTGTAACCTCCGCTCAAATTAGCCCCTTGCTAATAGTTTTTACCGGTTTAACAGTAGGTACTTACTTACTGCAACAGTAATTCTAGCAACATGTTGTTTTCGCAGCACGATAGTCGCTCAATCAGCGTGAGGGGCCTATTATGAGATGGGTGCGGGTAGGTGGGTAGGCATGTGCAGCATCAGTTTGGCAGCCGCGTGAACTAGTGAACTTTTGCAACATTCTTAACTCGTGAGGAATTAATATGAAGTTGATTTCCATCAGAATTAAATGCTAACGTAAATTAGTGGAATGTTGCTAGGGGAGAAGCTCTGCTTGGACGGGCATTGCGTAAAATCGAAGAGGCTGCTCAGATTATGATCAATTGCTATAGGATATATTTATTTAAAAAGATATATTAGATGCATCCTTGGGATTCCCAGCTACCTAGAAGATTTGTGCAACTGAGGCATTGGTTCTGATTTCTTTAGAAATGAATTTGAAATTATACTGAAGCCAACTTCTATCTAAAGCATGGCCCACTTAGTAAAGGAACAACACCATTTGGGTCTATTTCGGATTTGAAAACGGGTTTCGCTCAACTACCTATTCCTTATATTTAAGAAAAAAAAAATACGAAGCGAATTATTCATCGCGGTTTCAAATGAATATTCGAACTTGTCCCTCAATACGACACATTAAGCGGCGCAGAAGGGTCTCGTCTACTGTTTTGGGGATTGTATCCCACCAATTTTTCATCTGAGCTGCCGTTTTGATGACAGTACCTTTTACTTTCAGTTTCCTCTTCATAATTACCCTGAACTGGGAACAATTGGGTGGATTGAGGGTAATCGGAACAAAATGAACTCCGTTGTCATTTTACCATTGTTCTACTTCCCGGCTGTAGTGACAACTCGCAGTATCTGGCCAAAATGTCACTGGACCATCATGTGACTGGATGAAGGGCAGAATTCTTCTGGCCGCAGCTACAAATTCTCTGCCTGAATCGGCCAAGGACACCTTCTCGAGCCTTCGCCTTGTAACATTTTGGTCCTGGAGGTTGTTAGAAGTCAGCCTTTACACAGGTTTCATTATCCATAAGTATACACCCACTGGACTTGGTCAGCAGGTTGTCATACAGCTTTCAAGCAAGGGTTCTAGCAACGGTTTTCTTCTTCTTCCTTTATTTAGGAGATTTTTAGCCGTAGGCTAGTTCATCTTCGTAAAGGGTGGCAAGCCTTAGAAAGAGGTCCCCCAGCCACATTGCTCGAGTATCATGCTACTTCAACCTTTGATAATCTACTTAGCTAAAACATATAAACAGCTAGTACAATAACACAGTAAACAGCATACGAAAAAGACAGAATAAAGGATACAAAAAAAGAAGAACAAATTATAAAATGAACAAAAAAAAAAAAACCAATAACAAAACATAGGTCCACTTTAGGAGGTCCTTGGGGGCCCCGTCCAGTGGGGATGTCCGAACGGCCGAAAGAATCGATGGTGCTAAATCCTGAAGTAGAGCTTCGCCGCCTTCAAAAAGTGCAGTACAGCTGCTTGAGTTGAGGGAACGTCTGCTAGCGTGTCCCGCTGGCAGGCAGACCGTGGAGGCAACGAAGGTACTCGAATTGTGGACATACGCATAACACGTGCTCCACCGTCGAAGGAATTTGGCAGAATTCACAGGTCTTCCTGAAATCCCGTGAGATTAGGGAGTGTCCTGTCCGGAGTCTGGAAAAAAAAATCCTCTCGCAGGTTTGCAAGGTCCGTCCACTTTCCGTGTCACCTTTAATTTTTCTAATAAACGGAAGTCTGGCACTGGACCATTCCGTTGCCCACGCTGTCCGCACTGTGCAAGTGATCCATCTCTTCACGTCTTGCAACGGTACCTTGTGCGAGTACCGAGGACCTGACCCGGCTATGTTGTCCGCTTCGATGTTCCCTGGGATCCCGCAGTGTCCGGGAATCCATGCGTATGTAGTGTTTGGTGGTGCAACCTTCAAGATGCCCTGGATCTAGGGGTGGACCGGGACCTCCGACGAAAGGGCCTGAATAACACTGTGGGAGTCCGACAGGATCAGGATTGGGCGATCCGCAGGAACCGTGGCGGCAAGAAGAATAGCCGCTGCTTCTGCCGAGAACACCGAACATTGTTTTGGGGGGCTTCTACTCGTTGGGGGAATGTCACCAGCGATTCCCATTCCGACTCCAGCTCTAGATCTTGACCCGTCCGTGTAACGATGCATGTAGTTTAGGTACCGATCTCCTAAGGGCTACGGAATTGTCCCCGGCTCTGAACTTCTCCTTTATCGGGCTGTCGATGTTTGGTGCGGGAGATTGTCAACTCTCCGTACCAGTGAATCTTGGCTACTGGGGGGAGCTCTGCGTTGGCGATTGTACGGAGAACTCTGTCCCCCTCGCTGAGGCGGCAGATTCTGTCGTTTCCGGCGGTATTTGCTGAAAATGGAGTGGCTTTGTTGGCAATAGCTGCGTAGATGCGGTACCGGAAAGGGAGAGTGCCGGCTTCGACACATCTGGCATCGGCTGGCGTCGAGGGTAGGAGACCGGAGATGAAGCTATTGTACACCGGAGCGAGTATTTGTATTGCCTTTTCGGTAGCGATGCATGTCAGCTTCAGTCCATACATCAGCCGGCTGTCTACGATGGTCCGGGCAACACGGAAACGTACTTCTCTGTTCTTGGACCGGTGGGAACGGGATATTGTCCGGATGAGGTTGATCCTGCTGCGACAGCTGGCCTTAACCCCTTGGAGGTGCTGTTCAAAACTCAGCGACCGGTCAATGACAACCCCCAGCAGTTTCACAGTTTTCTTCAATGGGATAGCTTGATCTTTATGGAAGGTCCGCAGACCCGATGTCGGTACTGGCAAACGTGGCACCTAGCGTTCTTTCCAGCAGACAGCTGAAAACCTTTCGAAGCGGCCCATCTAGCTACGGCGGAAACCTCTGCTTGGGCTCTAATCCTCGTTCGTCCCGGAGTTTGACCTGTGGCTACGATTAGCACGTCGTCTGCGTACACGCAAATGTAGATGTTCGCTGGTAACCGCTCGAAGACACTGTTCATGGCTACCAGGAACAAAGTGACAGCGATCACTGAACCTTGGGGAACGCAGGTTTCCTCGCTGAAGTGCGGGATTTGGTATTACCTACCGAGACTCGGAAGGATCTGCCAGTCAGGAAATTTTGGACGAAATGGATGATATGGCCGCTAAGTCCCCAGCTGACGAGTTGCTTCAGTACCGCGGGCGTTCCATGTACGGTTGAAGGCTTTCGCAATGTCCAGGGAAACCAACTCTGTATGGAGACCATTATCCTTGGCATCCTTGAGGAGCTCTCCTAGCGTCGCAAAATACGTAGATGTACCGTAGCCTTGCAAGAATGCGTGTTGGCGATGGTCTAGAAAGCCGCCAGACTCGAGAAACTGCTTCAGTCGTTGACCATCCGCTCGAAAACCTTTGCCATGCAGCAGGTGAGCGCAATGGGTCGGAACTTCACCACATTCCGTGTCGGCTTGTTTGCTTTGGGGATGGGGACAACCAAGCTCTCCCTCCAATGCTATGGATACGAGTCTGTCTGCCAAAGCTGATTGAAGAGTTCCAGCATTTTTACTTTAACCGGGATAGGCAGGTTCTTGAGCAGCGGGTAGCTGATCTCGTTTGGGCCGGCTGATTTCCCGTTGCTTCTACTAAGCGCGAACTGAAGCTCCTGCCAGGTGAAATCGTGGTTGATCCTCAGGTTGTTCGTGTCCGGAGAAACTCGAAAACTGCTTACGGACGAAGTCGATGGGTTTGCTAGCCGTTGAAAGGTCGCCTCGTACTTGGAAATCGCAGAGAGGTCAGCGAAATAGTCGGAGACTGCAGCGCCGTTTACCTGTATATGCAGTGTGGCCGTACGGCGCTTGCCACTGAGGGCGTTGACCTTACCCCAGAACTACTACTACTACTACTACTTACTTCTACTTTTACTTCTACTTCTACTTCTACTTCTACTTCTACTTCTACTTCTACTTCTACTTCTACTTCTACTTCTACTTCTACTTCTACTTCTACTTCTACTTCTACTTCTACTTCTACTTCTACTTCAACTTCTACTTCTACCTCTACTTCTACTTCTACTTCTACTTCTACCTCTACTTCTACTTCTACTTCTACTTCTACTTCTACTTCTACTTCTACTTCTACTTCTACTTCTACTTCTACTTCCACTTCTACTTCTACTTCTACTTCTACTTCTACTTCTACTTCTACTTCTACTTCTACTTCTACTTCTTCTTCTTATAATTTTAGTACTTCTTCTTCTTATTATTTTTCTTCTTTTTCTTTCCTTTATTCAACGTCGGTCTTTGAACCAAAACATCCGCAATACTTCGAGTAATTATTGCATTGCTCGAGCTCTTCAACAATATTCAATCGAATTTCGAATGATTTTCATATGGTTGAATTCGTCGTCAGATTAGGGCCCATGCATTCATTATGTCACGCTAAATCGAACAAAAAATTACCACCCCCCCCCCTCGTGACGTTTTTCCTATACCTAATGCATTGCTTGTCACAAAATCTGGATACAGTTACAGATATAAATTCCCTCCAGAGTTTACAGTTGCCTCACAGCGATATAAATGTGGAAAAGCTCAGGCGTCTACCTCTTAGTTCGCCTTTTTGACCACCTAAAATATTCATAAGTATTACCAGCAATCAAGAGTTAATGAACAATCAACAAAGTATCCTATTACACTAGCAACCCAGCAGTCTGATGCTATCATAATTTTCAGCAATGTCAGGAATGCTCACGAACCTCCAACATTAGCCAGAAAACTTACTACTTACTCAAGGTATCTTCCAAATAAGCTTCAAAATTGCATTTTTTTTATCAAATGTTAAATTCAGTCCTCTATAATCGCAATACGCGCACGAGGCTCAAACCTTTGTCGACAACTTTTTTTAATTAATCTACTACTATTAAATCAAATATTAAAAATCCATCATCACTATCGTGGTGAACAAAAATAGTTTTTACAGTGCTACAATAATTATTAAAAAGTCATTATGACAGCTATCCATCCATCCATGGGCAATAACCCGTTATAGATAACTTCGTCAAGATGCATAATTTGTCAATTCATAAAAAATCACTGGATAACTATTCAAAAGACAGTTTTAACGTGTGAAATGTAGTGTCTTTTAAATTCTGTAGGTGTTGCTGAACGTTTGATATGTCTAGGCATCGAATTGAAAACATTTATTCCCTTAAATATAATGAGTTTTGTGAAGCACAAGTCAAGAAATGTGGTGTTCTTATTTCAACCGAGTTTCTGGTATTATACCTATGAAAGTCACTTCCTCTTTCAATTCGATCACACAAATATCGAGGCAGCAAACCATTAACTACTTTAAAAATCAACATTTACGGCAATCGAATGTGCAGCTTCCAGTGCGAGCGTTTTATGAACTGAAAAAATACACTGTTATTGTTATTGTTGTTGTCAACAAACAGACGTCAAAAGCTTCCAAAAACGTCCACTAGGAGCGCGCTAATAAGCAAAATAGTTTGTTCCATTACTAAGTGGGCCATGCTTTACTGACCAGATGCTATTTGTTACCAGAAATTCTAGGATGTTTTACCATCAAAAACTGTAGAGCTTTACAGTAATCTACACACTTAGAAATTATCGCCGACTTCGGTAATTTTTACCGAAATCTGAACAGCTTAACTGTTCGGTAAAATTTATGCAATTCAATTCAATTGCTTTTCAGCTACTTTGAAACTAAATCTCCACTAAAATGACAAGATTTGATCATTTCAACAAGGTTGAACATGTTTTGAAATTATTTTCAAAGGCTATTGACTTTAAAATGAAGGTCAAAGTTTTACCGAACACGAAAACAAAATCTTAGTGTGTATAAAACAGGAATGTCAATAATTTGCGTATTAAAATATTTACGAACATTCTAAGAGTTGTAAGTTTGTATGTGATTAGTGTCAACCATAAACTAGTCATCTACAGCAAATCAGCTCAATTGTTTGAAGGACAGCTGAAAAATGGCTGTGGATGGACGATACCACCCACCACCCATCACATAGACGGAGGGATTAGTGTAAACAAAACGAGAACTCTCAACAATGCATCAACTACATACCTGTTCAGATCAATTATATCAAGCAGTACGACACAAAAAGCAACCATCACACGACGACCGGCACTACACACTTTTCGCAACCACCAACAACGACTCTCCAAATGTAATACTTTGGCACCATGTGAAGTGATGATTCCCATTTCAAGAGATTGTTTATCTATTATTAAGTTGTTCATTTTCGTTACAGGTTTCAAGAGCAATCATAACTACGGTGAGTAGCAAAACGGTCGATTGCCTTTGTTTCGAATGGTTTGTTGTGCTACTAAGCAGTTTGGCTTCCACTCACTTCCAAATTGATCAATAGCTTCTCGATACGCTTGTGTAGTGCTTACTAACAACAAATCTGGATCCTTATTAATGTTTATGATACTGATTCTGGGGGTACAATTTTGTTGCGAACAAACTCATCAATGGAGCTCGTGAGATTTACCTAATATCAAGTGACGCAATTATTTGTTGATTGAACCTGATGACCCAGCTAGGCAGGCATCCATCCATTCCAGTTCGTCATAAACAACCGCATTAGCAGCGGAAAATTCCTCATAATTTACCATTTGAATGCTCCGAAATAATCGATTGATTCCCAAATCGTTTTTTAAAGTCTTGGGATCGCCTATAGGTTTGATATGGCTATGCAGATTCCATACCGTTTTCCAATTGTCATCTGCATATCGATCGTGATTGAAAGAGAAACTTTCTACAGCAGATCCACCCTCCCAAGAGGCGTGCCTATTCATTAGCAGGTTTAATACCAACGATAACCTATCGAGATCGATTGATGCGGCGCGTTTCCGTAACGTCTCACGAACGAATCGAAACCAAGCCAGGCCTCCACCTGTTGTTGGTGTCTTGACGATGCACAGTGGGCCAGAAATTCAATTTAGGCGACGAACGCAATACCTCTTAAACGAAACATTTTCGAGGATTGGTACTTTTGAAGAAGTTTCTCGCTATAACGGAAACTATCTATTAGCTCAAACAGGTAGTTCGCAACTCATCCGCTTAGATGGCGATAAAATCCAAATTTTTACTCTGACATTGTTTATCTTAATAAAATAAGCAACTTTTCTGAAAACGAGAAAGTTCCACAGCCTGCTGTTTCCGAGTTATTTGGAGAACAAAGACAACAAAATTGGTGACAAAATTATGAAATGTTTTTCATTATGTTTGGCAAACATCTTACATTATATCACCATGTTTAAAATTTCGGAAACGTAGTCCAAAACTATGAAGAATGCCAATTGGTTTGGAAAACTTTTTCGATTTTGACGTGAAATTTTAATAGCTGGCCCATAGTTTGGCGACGTTTGCAAGGTTGGATCGGTTACGTATTATTCCACACACCATACCGCCCAGACAGCCATTGGAAAGAGATACAGATTATACATTTTCTCATCCATGTTTGGTTAATTATCGAAACGCTTTATTTCTGTTTGTTAGAGTGTTGGTCCACATGGGCAAATTCGGGTGAGTATTTCAGTTTATTATCTCAAGGGGTTAGTGAAATAAGAAATTTCCTATGATGAATATAAATTAAAGCGATCCACTTAATCAATTGCTTTTTAACATTCAAACAATCTAAGCTCCATGATATTTTAATTCAAGTTTATGTTAATTAAGTCAGTAAGCTAGTTTTCCGTTTTAATTGATGTGACATTTTGATTTGTGATTTCAAAATGCTAGTTGATAGACGAAAATTCAGCGGTAAGAACACCTCAACAACTTTAAATTCAGTGTTCTTTGTTCGATATTCTGATTAAACTGCTGTCTAGAGCACAATCTACATTTACGAGTCTTTTTAGCATTTGATTACTGCACGAAAGCTTCCACACATCATCAAACATGGATCATAAATCATAAGCCAATTTAGTATGTTTTTATGGATTCCCTCCATCAGTCATGGTGATGTGATGGCACATTCACACCAGCCAGTTGGTGGGTGAATCAATGCAATAGCCGTTTGAATCAATCTATATGTTATGAAATATTGAATCTGTCAAAAAACAAGCAGTCGACTTTATTAGGCCACCCCACGATGGAATTAAGTCGTTAACATTTGTTTTACGACGTGATTTTTTTCCCATAATTTTTGTTACACAGCTAGGATTGATGAGCGCTTTAATTTTTCCAATAACATTTACCATTGCTTACCTGCTTATTTGATACTAAACGGACGAAAATGCCGAATCTACACAGAATGGAGAATCCATTTCCGTTGGACTTGGACATTGACCTTGGAGCCAATCGCTTCCAGTCTTATGTTCTTTTCAATGTACACGAACTGCAAAAATGTGAGATATTACGGAAAAGCTGTGCCTAAAGCATGGCTGGTCTAAAAACAAGTTTAAATATTAGAATTATATACTTTAGGCATAGTTTGGATTTCCTGTTTATAAGAGGATACAAAAGTTAATTTTTGGTCAAGTGCGAATCCAAGATATTTCACTTGGTTTGACCAAATTCACAATACGTTGAGTTTTGGAAGCCTTGGGAGAAATCTTCCATTTTTTGTAAATAAGAAGAGGACATATCTTAACTTTTCTGCAGTCTGCTTCAAATAACACGAAGATTTCTTCCTTTAGCGGAAATGCCTGTGTCATCAGCGAACAAAGATTTGTGGCAACCCTGAGGCAAATCAGGGAGGTCAGAAGTGAAAATATTATTCAATATAGGCCCAAGCATGCTACCCTGAGGAAGTCCAGTTCTAACAGGAGGTCGTTCAGATTTGGAATTTTGATAATTTACCTGCAAAGTTCTGTCAGTTAAATAATTTTGAACTAATTTCATAATATAAAGTGGAAAATTAAACTTTTTCAATTTAGCAATCAAACCTTCATGCCAAACACTGTCGAATGCTTTTTCTATGTCTAGAAGAGCAACTCCAGTTGAGTGGCCTTCAGATTTGTTTGAACGAATTAAATTGGTAGCTCTTAGGAGTTGAATGCCCATGGCGAAATCCAAACTGCTAATCTGCACACATTTTGTTCGTATTGATGTGAAGCATCATTTTATTCAAAAATTATCCTTTCGAAAAGATTGCTTTTCGATGAAAGCAAACTTATTGGACGGTAGCTAGAAGCTTCAGCTGCATTTTTATCCGGCTTCAAAATTGGAACAACTTTTGCATTTTCCATTTATCAGGAAATGGCAACATCTGTTAACTAATTTTAACAAGAAAGAATAGGTACTCTCTGGATGCTTTTTGATGAGGATGTAGAAAATTCCATCATCACCTGGAGCTTCCATATTATGATTTTTAGTTATAGATCTTACTTCGTCCAAATCAGTCCCCCAGGAATCATCAAAAATATCTTCCGAGAGAAAATATTCAGATAGTTCCGAGCAACTTGATTCTCAATAGGACTAGTAAGACCCAAACTGAAATTATCGGAATTCTCGAAATGCTAAGCAAGTTTCTCAATAGTTGAAGATGCTAAGCGTCAGATAACAGACTTAAAGTGGCCATTTTATACGATTGATGAGGGAATGAAAGTATAGGCTTGATAGTTCCGTTAGAGTACGGCGGTGTGAAAATTGTATAGTTATCTGGGAGTTAAAGTACATAACTCTAGATGGGAGCTTACCATCAATCTACTGCCATTGGTCGAAAGGTACAGTAGCAGCACCTCTCAGACCCGTGTCTCTTTGAGATCGTGAAGTCGACGATGTCAGGAGCACATACAATAGTAGAGGCAACAATAGCTGCAATTTCCAAAGATTCACTGGGAGCTGTTTATGATGCCAGCTCTCGGACTCGTCCACCTGTCGGATCCGTCCTGCTCTGAGACCCGTCCAGCTCTTTGAATCTTTTTCGCTCTTGATTCTTCACGATTCAGCCGGATCCGGATCTGAGCTGATGATCTGGAGCTGAAGCCAAGAATAGTGAGATAAATTTTGCTGGAGAATTAACATTAGCTATAAACTCTAGATGTAGACTGGATTGCATAGCATGAGAAAAGGTGTATCATCTCTTGTGATAAAGGTGTAGTTCTTTACGTTTTTGCATTTGTGTCAACATTTCTATAATTTAAATGTGACCTGAAGAGTTGTTCGAAAGAATCGACTCCCCTTAGAGAACTGAACGGGTCTGATCCGCTCAGCCAGGTGAGCTGTTTTGTCCTCCTCTACCACCTACGGACATTTTTCAGACGGATTAAGAGCTGACAATTGTCGTCCATTATAATTGAATCAAATTTAACCTCGCATTTTGGTACTGAGGCAGCTCTTGCTTCAACTGTAGAAGTAGTCAGAGATGCAAGAGCATTATTAAGATCAAAGTTTGCAAAGGAATGTTTGCATCCAAGTTATATTCGATAAATGTTCGATATTGCTCCCAATCAGCTCTATGGCAATTGAAAGTAGAGCTATGGGGATTAGAAATAACATTCAATCAAAGTGTGTTGTTATTTTGTACGTGATCGAAATTCACGACTTTCAGAGTTGGTTGAAAATGCTACATAGATCATTAAGCTAAGCCGAGATTTTTGTTTCTAAAGATTTTCCATTCTAAATATTTTCTCATTGCTAAATTAACTGAAATAAAATTAAAGCCAAGGAAATATAGATTGAAAATAGAAGATTGTAAAAAAACAAACAACATAATTATAATATGGCGGAGGCATAAAAGTTGATTTTCATGGGCCATTTGTGAAAAAGTTATTTTGCTTTCAAGAAATCCTTAACAAATTCATAAGGTTTTGAAATAGCTTTCATGAAGAAAACATCTAGACTGAATTGTATTTATCTTAAGCCATTTTGCATGATCCTAACCCGTTCAGATTTATGGCAGCATTTATGGCGGCAATGTTTCCTACAAAATGTTAAACGTCAAAGTTTGTTTATCTTTCGATAGTTGCGCTGTGCAATTCAGCGTTCTCAAAGGCGATTCTCTCCCGATAGCTTGGAAGCAGTTACTCAGAAAGTGTTCATAACATTTTGCACAGCTGTAACCTCGATCATTTCCGAAAAGATCCCCTTCTTCCGGATGGTTCTGGAAGTGCACTATCAAATGATGCAGGAATGTACGGTTGAATGAATTTTTTCCAAGTGATGACCCTTTTGCCGAATAAAATCGCAGCTATGGATCGGAAACCAACTAGTGTCCGCTAACTGACAGTTTCAGTGGTTTGCTATCGGTACTGACACAAGTTAGTCCGATCTTCATCTATTCGCATGGTCTGGAGAAGGCTGGTCTGTTTTCAGACTGTTTTGGCAATATTTTATGAATTTGAGGAACACGCTCACTTCACTCTTCTCCACCAGATGCTCAGTCGTTGATGGTACCAGTTCCGCCGGACGTACTGGTTCTTCTAAAGAATTAAATTTTACTGAAATCGACTTCCCTTCGGTCGTTAGCATCGCTTGATTTTTTCCTTCAACTTCGTTTATCCTTCGAGATATCCTTGTCATAAATTTGGTTTTTATTCACAATGAGGATCCACCCTTAAATTTCAATTTGTAAACAGAGGAGATTTTATGATACACTTTTAAAAGCCTTAAAGGCAACAATATATGCATTTTACTCTCATTTAAAACCGAATGGTTTTATGATTGCTTTTGTAATGATAGAACAGGTTTATAGAGTATTTTATCAAGACATTAATAAAAAATAGCTATTTCTGTTTATGATTGATTTATAAAACAGTTTTGTGGTGGGATTGAGAACTTCTTTAAATTTAATTTTAAAATAAGACAGTTTTTGACTTCTCGCCAGACTGTAAAAGGTTTTTAGCACAGCGAAAAGGTGAACTACTAAGCAGGAACGTTTTACACTGAGAAATGCTGTATTTAAACTAAATGGATTATTCATTGCCATTATAAAACCATCATAAATCAGAGTGGATGCTAAATGATTGCAGAATTCCTACTTGGAATAGAAACTCATGACTATGGAAAATTTAAAAATTTCTCTGATTTCAAATATTTGGAAATTCTTTATTTTGGTACCGTAAAACGGGGTACCTTTGATCCTCTTTGTTTCGAATTTATTTATTACATTTCGTCAATCAATTGTAGACCACTTAGTCAGAGCCCAGTACCTTTCTATTGGGCGAAATTCTGCAGAGTACGGCGGATTGGCTGTTTTTGGCACGTATTTGACCTCTTGTGCATTATACCATTCCAGGACGGATTTTGCATAGAGACAAGAGGCTAAATCAGGCCAAAACAGAGCTGGAGTGTCGTGGCTTCTGATGAATGGTCGCAAACGCATCTGCAAACATTATTTCTCGTACACATCTTTGTTAAAAGTGCCGGTAGAGATGAAACTTTTGGATTTCCGGCCACAACTACATATGGCCTGCCAAACCAAATACTTTTAGGGGAACTTCGAAAGCTTCTTTGTCCGAAAACACTTGGCAACGGCATTCCTTTGCATTGCAGTATAAAATTCCAAACCCGGGAGCTGTTGAAAATCTTTGAGCACGTATTTTGGTCGTTCATTATGAGAAAAACTCCTTAGTACGACTTTATGTAGTGAAATTTAGCTTATCATTACAATTGGGCACCTTTTCCACTTTGTACGCCCATGCCTCTGCCTCACTTTTTGTTAAGGGCCTGTTCATAAACTACGTAGACAGTTTTTTGGGATTCTTGACCCCCCCTTCCCCTGCGTAGACAATCGCCCAAACAAAAAAATTAAAATTTGTATGGACCGTGGATAATTGTCAACCCCCCCCTAAACTGTCTACGTAGTTTATGGACAGCCCCTAATATGATTTTAATTTTCCAACTTTGTGAGCCACATACAAACTGAAAGGTTTGGATGTTTCTCAATAATGGTTACCACCTTCTGGTCCATTTGTCGAGGCAGGGTGCCTTCCATTCATTTTGACTAAAAAAAATGTTTTATGAAATTATAGAATAATAGGATGATATGATGATATTTTGTGTATGTAACTAATAAGAAAAGATTGTAAAGTTTGTGTTTCACACATCAAACCTGCAAATTTAGCTTTGACAGAGTCACAATGAGCGTTTTTCTGATCGCCTCTTCGCGAAGAGTGAAGAGCGAAGAGTGGGTGAGATAAATTACAAAATCGCTTATTGCGACTCTCATGTAGCAAAATTGGCAGGTTTTATGTGTCAAACACAAACTTAACAATCTTTTCTTGTTGTTTACATAATCAAAATATTTTCATAATGTCTTATTATTCCATATATTCTTAAAACATTTTTTTAGTCAAAATGAATGGAAGGCACCCTGGGAGACCATACTTTTCGATTTGTCCCGCTTCCAACCTTCCGATCCACAGTTAAGCGCTGGTCAAATAATTTGCTGACACACTGAACACGGTACTCTTAGGCAGTTTTAGCTATTTGGCGAGATCGCGTACCAACAACGTTGAATTTTGCTGCCGTTCGTACAAAATGCGATTGCGAACTTCCACTTGATTCGACGTCATTTTAACAAACTGAACAAGAATGTAAATATTATTTTTTTTTTCCTTTGGTTTGTTTTTTCCGTCGATCTTGTTTTCCGTGCTGAGCACCAATGCTACCGACGTGCCAGGAAGGCAGCTCCCACACCTGGACCCTACCTATCGACCCATCAACTCATGAACCGGGGACCAACGGCTTTACTTCCCATCCGAAGGAAGGCGTGATCAGAGATGTTATGCCTCAGAACATCCCGGCGGCGCCGACTGGTATTGAACCCAGGCCTGCTGGTGTGAGAGGTATGAGAGGTTGTAAACGTTCTGTACAACGAAATAAAGTGGAGAGCTTCAGCTTTCGTATAAGTGAAACGTTTCAGCGGTTCGTGAAATATTTAACCCTGTCCACGTTAAGTGGTTAAGTTTATTGAGATAAGAGTCTACGAAAAATTGCTAGATTTCAAACTAAGCAGACTATGACACTCAACATTTGTTTGAGGTCCAAAGAAAACAATAAATTTGGCTTTAAGTTGTAACTCAAGCTGGGAATCGCAAAAAAACTCACAAATTCAGTGAGCTCTAGAAATAGAACCATTTTCACGATTGAACCGTCTTCAAGGTGCTATTGAAGTTATTGCTGGTAAGAACCTCGGAAGCGGCTGTTTTGTGAAGCTATCATGTGCTATCCGCTGCCGTAAGTAAATTTCAATAAATCCCATAAATAATTATCCTACTGGTTATTTGATGTTGTGTTTCACAGTTATATGAATTTGGTAATTTGGTTCATTAAATAATTCAATAAATAATTTTCTACTAAACCTTGAAAAAAAGAAGTGGAGGTATAGAGGACGTTTCAAACATGTCGTGCACAATATTTTTAAATTGTTAACGCCCCTCTTATATCACACATCTTTCCATACTTATCATTTAAGGCCCCTCCGTACTTTTTGTTCGCTCTGCATATTTTACTCCATTACTATTGAGAAATGATGAAGCATTCGGTTTTGATACGGTCATTCTTGTTTTCATAGCAAGGAACCGATTTTAATTTAAATGTCCATTCGAAGAGTTAGAGCACCTTCTAAAGGCACGCCCGTTCGTCAGTCAAAATCGGATTCCTTAGTAACAAAATCAAAAAATGACACCGATATTGACCATGCATCAGTACCTTAGTCTCAACCACTTCACCAACGTCACTGATGTGCATTACATAAGCATTCACCCACACGCACTTAGATTTTTTTCCGAGATTAGCACCACCGAGCAGGCTCGGCACTTATTTTTTACTGAGATCTCAGTAAAATTAATGTTTGCTAGCCGAGACCTCTGCAAAATTCCCGTTTGTTAACTGAATCTCGGCAATTTTTTAACTGAGATCCCGCAAAATGGATTGCCGAGCTGCTCGGTGGTATCCATCTCGGCAAAAAATCTAAGTTTGTACACACACCTCATCAACGTTTATGTCCGTACATCGTTTGCTTCAGCGTTTAAAAAGCATTTTTTCGTATTCAAGTGCAGAACACTGGCTTTGGCGTTGGAAAGAATGAATGATATTAAAAAGAATTATAAAACGGAATAAACTCGAACCATGAACTTTAAGTGTATCAGACTGGCATGTTCACCTCTCGTCTGTTATTACTCTGAAAGATGTGCACGGGAAAAAATCCGATTCCATTATCATGAACAAAAAATCATGAAATCAAAAAACTTGCCAACCCTTGAAATCATAACAATGATTCATGATTTCGTTATGGAAATTCATGATTTCATAATGCAGCGGAATCATGACCGCTTCAAGCGTTACCTGAAAAACCGTGTTCACTGCACTACATAGGTATCTCTTATACGCCTTTTGCCTTCCTTCTGATACAAGTATTGAAAGTCTAGTGGTCAAAGTTTGGGTTTAGTGATCGTAAGGTTCTTGGTTCGAATCCAGTTTGATGATTTATTTTATTTTTTTACATGTTTTGGTTTAAAAACTAAAAGTTAAAGTCATGAATTTAGTTCATGATTTTAACTCGGATGATTCATGATTTCCGGAATCATGGGTGCGTTACGCAAACATAGCTCATGATATCATGAATATTATTCATGGTGTATTTTCATAACATGAAAATACGCTATGTTCATGAAATCATGAGTCATTTATCTCATTTCGGATTTTTGATTTGTTCCCGTGTGTAGGCTAAAGGCGTATGAGAAGCGTTCATCGATTTCGTCTGCCCTTTCTGTTGCAACATAGCAAGCCTCAATGTTCACACTTGCGTGTAGGTACGAAGTATCACGTTTGATGTGCAGAGTACGCCTGATTTCGAAAGATAACACGCGCGTTAAATGACAAGTGCACTGAAGAAATTGAAACTCAAGCTCAACGCCGTCTATGTTTCGTGAAGACTGCGATGGCTTATCATAACATTTCAGAATAGCACCACAAAAACTATTAGGGGCTTGTTACAGCACAAAGCACTCCACTAACCAAGTCTGTTCCACTACCATAGAAAAAAATGATTCTCTGCAAATAAATGTTTGTTCATTCCCACACAAAATCAAATAATATCCATTTATAATATTATCATGGTATATTCCCTAGAATTTCATTTTTCACTCTTTAAAAATTCTCCTGAAATTCTCTTCATAACTGTGTTTACCCTGAACTTCTGAACTTTCTTCAGAATTTTCCACAAAATGTCCGTAGAATTCTCCTCTGTCTATATTATGTATTGTTCCAAATTTCTTTGAAATTCTTCTCAGAATTTACCTTGGACATGATCTCAGATATTTTTTGTAATTCTCTCTCAAATTCCTTGAATTTTCCTTCAGAATTTCGATGCTTTTTTTTAGAACACTATTTGAATTGTTTTCAAAATAAAAAATCCCTAGGAATACTCCTAAAGATTTTCTTAAATTGTTATTCATAATTGCTTTGAAAAATTCCATGTTATTAGATTCTCATCCAGTCATTCTTATTTGTTTAACCATCATTAGAATTCTGTTCCCTTGGAATTCTTCTTCGAATTTCTATAAAAATCTGAACAGAATGCTTTGGAATAATGTTTTAGATTTCCTTAGGTTTTTTTTTTCCATTCTTGTGATTTTAATTAACAACAGTATTATGGTAGTGTAACTCTTACGTATACACATTTGCTGGTTTTCCAATTCTTATGGGATTATTTTCGAAATTCCGTTGGAATTATGCTTCTCTTGAAAATTCTTCGAAGGTGAATACTTTTGAAAACAATTAAAATTCTAAAAACTTTCAAAATATTCCAAAGTCTCGGGTCTTCTACACTGAAACCTCCGTTTACGAAGTCTTTTTTAACGCAATATTTAATTTACGTCCTTCTTTTTACGAAGTAAATCCCAAATAACGAGGTTTTTTTTATGAAGTAAATTCCATTTAACGAGTTTTTTTTTGCGATTTTGGAAATCTGGGAAATACTCTGAAATACCCCACAATATGGGTATTATTGAAATCGGAGTCACGTGTAGGAACCGAAAATTGATATCTGACGCCATTTTGAAATCCAAGATGGCGGCTTACGGTTACATAAAAACTTAGAAATTATGTCAAATACCCCACAATATGGTTGTATCTGAAATCGGATTAACGTGTTGGGACCGGAACTTTATGTCTGTCACCATTTTTAAATCCAAGATGGCGGCTTCTGGCTACGGAAAACCTTGGAAATTCTGTCAAATACCCCACATTACGCGTATTTTTGGAATCGACGTGACGTGTAGGGATCCGAAATCAATGCCTGAAGTCATTTTGAAATCCAAGATGGCCGCTTCCGGTTAGAGAAACCTTGGAAATTCTGTCAAATACCCCACAATATAATTATTTTTGGAATCAAGGTAACGTATAGGGACCGGAAATCGATGTCTGACACCATTTTGATCCAAGATGGTGGCTGGATGACAGATTATAAAAATACCCGTATTGTGGGTTATTTGACAGTATTTCCCAGTTTTTCTCTAGGCGGAAGCAGCCATATTGGATTTAAAAATGGCATCAGACATGGAATTCCAGCTCTTATACGTCACCCTGATTTCAAAAAATCCATTTTGTTGAGTATGTGACAGTATTTTTCTGTTTTTCTGTAACCGGAAGTCGCTATCAATGATTTCAAAATGGCGTCAAACATTGATATTCGGTTCTAAAACATTACGTCGATTCCAAAAGTACCCATATTGTGAGTTATTTAACAGTATTTTTTGGTTTTTATGTAACCGGAAGTCACCATCTTGAATTTCAAAATGGGTTCATACATAGGTTTTCAGTTCTTATACGTTTCCCCGATTTCAAAATTCCCATATAGTGGGGTATTTTACTGTTTTCCCATTTCTGTAACCGGATGCCGCCATCTTAGATTAAAAATTGGCACCAGATATCAATTTCCGGTTCCTACACTACAAACGATTCCAAAAATACCCATATTGGAGTTATTAAACAGTATTTTTCAGTTTTTATGCTACCGTAAACCGCCATATTGAATTTAAAAATGACATCAGACATCGATTTCCGGTCCCTAAAAGTTACCCCGATTCCAAAAATACCCGTATTGTGGGATATTTGACAGTATTTCAGACATCGATATCCGGTCCCTACACGTCACTCACCTTAAAAAAACCCATTCAGGTATTTAGCAGTATTTTTCTTATTTTTTTTTAAACTGGAAGGTGCCATTTTGAATTTCAAAATGGCGCCAGACATCAATTTCCAGCCCGTGTGGGGCCATAATGACAGTATTTCCCAGTTGTTCTGTAACCGGATGCCGCCATCTTGGATTTAAAAATGGCGTCAGACATAGATTTCAGGCTCCTACATGTCACTCCGATTATAAAAATACCAATATTGTGGGGGTATTTGACAATATTTTCAAAAACCTTGTTTCACGAAGAAAATCCCAAATATCGAGGTTTTTTTACGAAGCAAATAAAAAAATCCAAAATTTTAAGAATTCCCTGAATCTTGATGATTTTGCCTGCTTTTTTTTCTATTTCAGCGATCTCGAAAGGCTATTCCTAGAACTATTCAATGTGATCTAATATACTACTTAATCTGTAATAACAAATAATGTTTGACATGTCTTACGGGTTTATCCGATTTATTTTATACTCTTATACGATGCAAAAATGACACATCGGATGTAGATAAAAGGTTTGCACCATATATGACGAAACTTAAACATTATGTGATTTAATTCATTCTTATGTGCAATTTGGACTAAATCTGTAGTATTTTATGATTCTATCTGTGCATTGTTATACGACTTCTATTTGTCTGGGCTACGAATTTCTCTTGAGGCAACCGATACTGCTGAGATTGAGTTCACTTCGGAAATCATACGGAATATACAAACTACACGGGTCAATTTTAGAAGCCCTAGAGTCAGTCTAGAGGTGTCATGAATTATAATTGCCTATAAATGCATATCTGTCTTATATGGATTTTCGCCAATTTTAAGATAACAACGTTATCATCTATCAATTGGCATCTACTTTCATATTACGTAATAAAACTACGGTCGTTGATCATGAAAAACGTGAAAACAACATCAATTTAGGTTGTCCTATCAAGCAAAGTAAATAGTCCCATATCAGTCTCATTCTTAAATTAAATCGTCCAGATGTGAAGTTACAGTTCTGCTTTTTTAATTTGCCATATTTTTTGCTGATATCATAAAACATAAAAGCGATTGATTTTAAATTGAAAAAAATAAATAAAAATTAACTATGCTTTTTTAAATATTTACATGGGTATTGCACTTCGGGTCTTCAGCTGCAATTTTCTCAAAGCATACATTTTTCTATATGGGACTGATATGGAATTATAGCCAATTTACTTCGGGAGTTTTAAGGATTTGTTTCCGTTCAAATTTACTAGAAGTAAGTTCGATGCTCTTAAGAAACTTATCTTGCGATCCTGATCATTAACTTTGACTAAGGAATCTTAAATGTTAATTTGATTGAATATAAAGCTGTATTGTTCAAATTGGAATGTCACTAGCACTTACCGTAATTCGCTTTATACTCAAAAACGCTTTGTTAGAACCGACATGAGCTTACAATTTCGCTTATTAACTACTGTTCGATCCACCTCAAGTGACTGAAATACAAAATTAAGCTACATAAATTTTCTTCTTTCTCTCTCTCCCCCCATTTCCGGATTCCATAATTCTATTCATTCACACGGAATCATACCGTTTTTAGATGTGGATCCCCAAGTGCTCGAAATTCAGCGCCAGAATCTGATAACTCAGAAAATCCTGCAGCGCTACCTCGAGCGACGGTTGCATCCCGAGCGTAAGCCTCAGATTCACGTGCCATCGGTGGACGAGATCCTCCCGAAATCGCTCCCGCCCGGTTCGGTGCGGGACGTTCGCCAGCAGAATGCCACTATGAGTGGCACGGGAAGTTCATTGCTCAAAGGTACCGCCGGCAGTCGGTATAGTTTGCTCAGTGAATACAACGACGGAGATGAGGAATCCGGTCAGCAGCGACACCAGCAGGACGACGAGGAATATGCTGATGGCGAGGGGGATTTGGATCAGTATGGCGACCTGGGGGGCCCGTTGGATAATGATCACATTGACATTGAATCGCTGCAATCGGGCGAATCGGAACACGTCGATTCGTTCTATCGGGACAAATCCTACCGGCAGAGAGGTAATTATTTTGTTGAGTTACAGAGTTGTTGATTGCATATGTTTGGCCATCAGAGAAACGATTGATCTACATTAGAATTTCAAGTCACTTGGAGGTCGGTTGACTCGGTGGTGGTTTGTGGTGTGGGTATTGAATTAGTTGGTGCTTGGTTCGGTTTAGTTGCTACTAATGTATATATTATGGGAGACTGTAATGTTTGGTGTGGCATTGATTTTAGAGTGGAATAATAAACATACTATAAATGACGACTTACTGTTTATGCAATGGGCATGTGGTTCTTCCGATTTTAGAATAATGGACAAACCTTCAATACCTAATTTCAATAAAGCTGACCAATATCCTCCCACACAAATCAACTACTTTCGCATTCCTGCCAATCGATTTCACAGCGGCGGCCAAGGTCAACGATCACCTTGCAATCGTCGGAATACTCACGACCAATCGCGCTTGATCGCCGATCGATTGCATTATTGAACTAGCCTACGGTCTGTGGTTTTGAGCACCTTGAAAGATCGCCTCGCTTGATGGGCATTCCTTTACCTATATGGCATGTAGTTGTTTTGTTTATACTTTACATGCATGCCTAACGAAATTATTGGACTTCAGCGTAGATGGCACGATCCGGTACCTACCGTGTAATTTAACTCAATTTGACTGTCGCTGCTGGACATGGAAAAATTGTTTTCTTGGCTAGCACCCGTCAGGGTAGCTGCATGTCAGCAATAGTAGCATATGAAACCTAAGATGTATTGTCTCAGATGACGTCGACAAACGTTCTCACGTAAATTGCTTTATTCTCATGCTCATAGCATGACACAGGAGGTCACTGCCAGTTGGAACGAGATCGAGGCCAAATTAAGATCCGATTTGTGGTGTTTTATATGTATTGTTTATTTTGGTGCTTTGAGTACCTTATTATTGGCAGGAAATGACATTTAAATTGATTGATTAGTGTCGATTAAAAAGTATTCAGTAGCATTGCGGTCCGCATCTGGTAATACCTAATTCAGAGTGACATAAGAAATGACCAAATATTTTATAGATGTTGACAAATCTTATTTTTTAGAATACTTTGTTGAATGATATAGCGTTTTGACAATTTGCACAGTAGTGGATTACCCGGTATTTTAAACAATTTATCGAATAATTTGCTGTCAGAAAAACAAATAACCTTAAATCTAGGTCAACTGACAACTTCTAGAATTAGCTACATGGGCTTACCCCAAGGTTCATGTTTAAGTCCCTTACTTTATAATTTCTATATATCTTATTTATGTCAAAGATATTGATAACTGCTTAGATAATCGATGCATGCTTAGACAGCTTGCAGAAAATGGCGTGGTTTCCCTGAGAGGTCCACGAGCGAAAATCTTGCAATGACCATTGCAAAATATCCTAAATAATCTGTCTTTTTGGGCAAGAAATTTAGGGATCAAGTTTTCACCGCAAAAAACTGAATTGGTAGTGTTTACAAGGAAGCGGTTTCCAGCCCAACTGCGTCTAAATCTTTTGGGCAGAGACATTACCCAATATTTAACCTTCAAATACCTTGGAGTCTGGTTTGATTCAAAATGCACTTGGGGTACCCACATTACGTATTTGAAACAAAAGTGTCAACAAAGGATCAACTTTCTACGATCCATTTCCGGGACATGGTGGGGTGCTCACCCGGAAGATCTCATTAAACTATATAAAACGACTATTCTTTCAGTTCTTGAAAATGGCTCTTTTTGCTTCCTCTCGGCAAGAAAAAGCCATCTAATCAAATTGGAACGTATTCAATATCATTGTTTACGTATTGCCCTTGACTGTATGCATTCAACACACAATATGAGCCTAGAGGTCCTAGCGGGCGTAAAACCTCTGCAGAACCGTTTCTGGGAGCTCTCATTAAGAATATTGATTAAATGTAGTGTCAGTAACAACCTTGTGATTGAAAACTTCGAAGAAATGCTCGAATTGAGCATCCAGTCTAGATTCGTGCGAATCTATCTTAGTTATATGCCATCGGATGTTAGCCTTTCATCAAACATATCATATTAACAATATGATCCACTGCGTCCTAGCAAGAAGTACGGTCGACTTGTTTCGCGCTCCGTTAATTTGGAAGTTTTCTCGCTATTATCTGACGTAAATAATCAGTTTTTTCTCGCTTAGTGATTCCTGGCATAATTCCCGATAAATTTATCAAAAAGTGAGTTTTTTTTCTGAGAAGAAAGTGTGTTTTCGGCATCATCGGAAGGAAAATTGTTTTTGCGATTGCCAATTCGCCAACCATTTTGCGCACCATCCGTGCGTGGTCACGCATACCTGTGCACACGGATCATCGTCATCGAGTGTCAGCATCTGCCTCCGCATTTAAACCGCTCATCCATCATCGTGTGTTCAGCTGAGTGCCGAGCTTCATACAAGCACACACCAACGAAGACCGCCCGCACACGCGGATCGAAGATCATCAAAGCTGCGCGTCGCTCCGCTGCTGCTGTGTAAACGCTCGGTGGTAGTAGTATAGGATTATCAGATAAGTTTATTTTCTTCTTTCTTTCTTTCTCCCATCAGTTAAATTTTAAGTTTGTGTTTCTGTGTTTGTATTTTTTTTTTCTCGTGTATTGTGTCCGAGTAATTTTGATTATCGTTGCAGTGGTAGAGCGTTTTTCGCTCCCACTAGTACGGCAAAATGGACATTTTGTCAGAAGACGAAATGGACGTTTTGTCGGAAGATGACACCACTTTGCCACGCGATAGCAAGAAGGGTCGAAAACGTCTGTCATCCCAGAAATCAGATGATGCCATCCCTGCTTCGTCATCTCAGTCTGGTAATGGACAGGGACAGATAAGCCCCCGATCGCGAGCCTACCCAGAAGACTCGACTGGCCCATGGGTTGTTTACTTTCAGCCCAAAAAGAAACCTTTGAATGTAATGCAAATTACTAATGATCTGACGAAGCGGTTCTCGGCCGTGACCGAAATCTCGAAGGTGAGGTACAATAAACTTCGCGTTGTCGTCTCTAACCTGAAACAAGCTAACGAGATTGCTGCCTCCCAGCTCTTTACACTCGAGTATAGAGTGTACATCCCAGCTCGTAATGTGGAGATCGAAGGTGTGGTGACCGAAGCGAGTCTGACCCCCGAGATCTTGGCGAAGCAAGCGGTTGGCCGTTTCAAGAACCCCTTGCTTCCCACGGTTGAGATACTGGAAGTCCAGAAGCTGAACTCAGTATCTTTCAGCGAGGGTAAAAAGAGCTTTACCCCCACAGACTCGTTTCGGGTGACCTTTTCTGGTTCAGCCCTTCCTCACTACATCGAGTTGGGAAAACTTCGGCTACCTGTGCGTTTGTTTGTTCCTCGGGTCATGAACTGCCAAAATTGCAAACAGTTGGGACATACGGCCTCTCACTGTGGCAGCAAGGCACGCTGTTCCAAATGCGGGGAGAAGCACGAGGATGGCGCCTGCACAGTCACTGCACCAAAATGCGTGTACTGTAAGGGAACTCCTCATGGTCTCTCATCGTGCCCGGCGTACAAACAACGCGGGGAGAAACTAGAACGCTCTCTTAAGGAGCGTTCCAGGCAGTCTTTTGCAGCAATGCTAAAAACAGCCACACCATCAACCAACGACAAAAATCCCTTTGCTGTTTTGTCTGATGACGAGTCTGACTCTGACTTGGCTGAGGAGGGAGTTTCTTTCAGTTTTCCGGAAGGTTCTGCACGGAAACGAAAACGCATCCGTTCGCGGAAAGTTGCAGATAAGGAACCCCAAATCAGCTTGCCCAAATCAAGGAGTGATGGAAAAAAGGAAGTTTCAACTCCTCCTGGTTTCCGCAGAACTGACTATAACCAGAACTTTCCATCTCTCCCGGGGACATCAAAAACCCCTGATGGCCCATTTTTAAGAACAGAAGCCCCTACTTCATCCGGGTTGTTCTCATTTGATAAAATTGTGGACGATATTCTCAAGTACCTCAATATTTCTGATCCTCTCAAAAGCATTGTTCTGGCAATGCTTCCTTCTGTGAAGACCCTCTTGAAGCAATTGACATTGAAGTGGCCCCTCATTGCAGCAATCATTTCCTTCGATGGATAATTTTCCAAACGAGGTCGGGGATTTGATCACTGTTCTACAGTGGAATTGTCGAAGTCTCATTCCTAAATTAGATTCTTTTAAGTTTTTAATTCACAATAATGATTGTGATGCATTTGCTGTTTGTGAAACTTGGCTCTCTTCAGATATCGATCTTCCTTTTTATGATTTTAACATTATTCGACTGGATCGTGAGGATTCGCGTGGAGGAGGGGTACTTTTGGGGATCAAAAAGTGCCATTCCTTCTATAGAGTGAATCTTCCACAATTTACAGGTATTGAAGTTGTCGCATGTCAGGCTATTATTAAAGGTAAGAGCCTTTGTATTGCTTCTGTTTATATTCCTCCTAGAGCCGTTGTTAATCGCAAACAACTTTCAGATATCTGTTCGGTACTTCCTGCTCCACGGTTGATTATGGGAGATTTGAATTCCCACGGTACAGGCTGGGGGGAACTGTATGATGACAACCGTTCTACTTTGATATATGACCTCTGCGACAGCTTTAATATGACAATTCTTAACAATGGAGAAGTAACACGTTTGGCAGACCCATCCTCGAATGGAAGTAGATTAGACCTCACACTTTGCTCTAACTCATTATCGTTGGATTGCACGTGGAATGTGATCCAAGATCCCCACGGTAGTGATCACTTGCCGATCAAAGTTTCAGTTGCCAGTGGGTTCAATCCGTCGGAACCCGTTAACGTCGCGTACGATCTTACCCGTAATATCGATTGGACAAAGTTCAAGAATGTGATAGAAGATGCCCTAACGTCGGTAGAAGGGCTTCCACCGTTGGAGGAATATAACTTCCTCTCCAATCTGATCTTGGACAGCGCGCTCCAAGCTCAAACTCGGCCGGTTCCAGGAACGTCTTTCCGTAGGAAACCTCCTTCCCCTTGGTGGGACCAGCAATGCACTGAGGTTTATCGTAAAAAGTCCGACGCGTTTAAGCTTTTCCGGAAACGTGGAACACCCGTACATTTCGAAGCGTACTCGGCTCTTGAACGCGAACTCAAGAGCCTCATCAAAGCCAAGAAACGCGGATTCTGGCGGCAATTCGTGGACGGATTATCGCGCGAAACGTCGATGAATACGCTTTGGAATGCGGCGCGAAGGATGCGTAACCGGTCTTCAAACAACGAGAGCGAGGAGTACTCCGATAGTTGGATTCTCAAGTTCGCGCGAAAAGTATGTCCTGATTCTGTGCCGGCACAGATGATTCCTCGCGAAACGACGAATTCGGTAGACGAGATCAGCCAGCCTTTTTCAATGCTGGAGCTCTCACTCGCGCTCCTTTCGTGTGGCAATTCGGCTCCGGGGGCTGATAGAATCAAGTTCAACTTGTTGAAGAACCTCCCAGACGTCGCTAAGAGGCGCATGTTGAACTTGTTTGGTCAGTTCCTGGAGCTTAATATTGTTCCGGATGATTGGAGGCGGGTGAGAGTTATAGCCATTAAAAAGCCTGGAAAACCCGCGTCAGATCACAATTCGTATCGTCCCATTGCGATGTTATCGTGTATTCGAAAATTGTTGGAGAAAATGATCCTTTTTCGCCTGGACAAATGGGTTGAGTTGAACCACCTACTCTCAGATACTCAATTTGGTTTCCGTAGGGGCAAGGGAACGAACGACTGTCTCGCGTTGCTTTCCACTGAAATTCAGTTGGCTTTTGCTAATAAAGAGCAAATGGCTTCTGTCTTCTTGGATATTAAGGGGGCTTTTGATTCAGTATCGGTTGAAGTCCTTTCAGACAAACTCCACGCTTGTGGCCTTTCTCCATTAATTAATAACTTTTTGTACAATTTGCTGTCAGAGAAACATATGAGCTTTTCTCATGGAAACTCTACAGCTTCACGATTTAGCTACATGGGTCTCCCCCAGGGCTCATGTTTAAGCCCCCTTCTGTATAATTTCTACGTCAGGGAAATTGACAATTGTCTAAGGGACAACTGCACGTTGAGACAACTTGCAGATGACGGAGTAGTGTCTATGACAGGACCCAGAGAGGCCGACCTGCAAGGACCCTTACAGGATACCTTAGACAATTTGTCTACTTGGGCTATCCAGCTAGGTATCGAATTCTCCACGGAGAAAACTGAGTTGGTCGTTTTTTCTAGGAAGCATAGCCCAGCACAACCAAAGCTTCAACTTTTGGGTAAACCGATCACTCATTCTATGTCCTTCAAATATCTTGGGGTCTGGTTCGATTCAAAATGCACCTGGAGATCCCACATTGAGTATCTGAAGCGGAAATGCCAACTAAGGATCAATTTTCTCCGAACAATTACCGGAACGTGGTGGGGAGCCCATCCGCAAGATCTTCTAACGTTGTACCGGACAACGATTTTATCGGTTTTAGAGTACGGTAGTTTTTGCTTCCAGTCGGCGGCTAAAACGCACATCATCAAACTGGAACGGATCCAGTATCGCTGTCTTCGTATCGCGTTAGGATGCATGCACTCGACTCATACGATGAGTCTCGAAGTGTTAGCGGACATGTTGCCACTCTCTGATCGGTTTTCGGAATTATCCCTCAGGCTCCTCACCCGTTGTGAAATTATGAACCCACTGGTGATTGCAAACTTTGAGAAGCTTCTTGAGCTAAACCCTCAAACTCGTTTTATGTCATTGTACTACGTGTACATAACACAGGATGTCAGCCCTTCGCAGCATAATCCCTATCGTGTTTGCTTCTCCGACTTCGACAGTTCTGTTCATTTTGATTTATCAATGACGCAAGAGATTCGCGGAATCCCAGAGCATCATCGTTCCATGATTGCTCCGTCAATTTTCGCTGCAAAGTTTGGCCAAGTTGATTCCGCAAGATCGTTCTTCACAGATGGATCACTAATAGAGGCGTCCGCTGGTTTTGGTATTTATAACGAATTTCATAGCGCCTCTCGAATGCTTCAAGCTCCTTGTTCCGTATATGTTGCTGAGCTGGCGGCAATACATTGTACGCTAGAAACGATCGCCTCACTTGCACCAGATCATTATTTTATTTTTACGGATAGTCTCAGTTCTGTCGAGGCTATTCGCTCCATGAGGCCGGTAAAGCACTCCTCGTATTTTCTCATGAAAATACGAGAGCTTCTAAGTGCTTTATCTTTAAGATCTTTTGTCATCACCTTTGCATGGGTCCCATCTCATTGCTCGATTCCGGGCAATGAGAAGGCGGACTCGCTTGCAAAGGTGGGCGCTATGGAAGGCGATATTTACGATCGACAAATCGCCTACGACGAATTTTTCTTCATTTATCGTCAACAGTCCCTCGCCAGCTGGCAAAATAAATGGAGTGAAGGGAGTTCGGGACGATGGTTATATTCAATCATCCCTAAGGTGTCGAAGTGTCCTTGGTTCAAGGGGTTGGATGTGGGTCGAGACTTCATTCGTATGATGTCTCGCCTCATGTCCAATCACTACTCTTTAAACGCTCACTTGTTCCGTGTTGGGCTGGGGGACAGTAATCTCTGTGAATGTGGACAAGGTTACCAGGACGCAGATCACATTATTTGGTCATGTGCTGAGCACCGTGGAGTCAGATCCGAGTTGTACGATTCCCTTCGGGCTCGAGGTAGACAACCTAATGTTCCAACTCATATATGTTTTCTTGAAGAATATTAACCATAGATTGTAGGTTTGATTAACCTTGTGTTTAGTTTGTGTTTTGTATGTGTGTGTGTATTTTTTTTTGTAGATTTGTTTCTGTAATAATTGTATAATTACAGAATTGATATAACGTCGATAGGATTAAGTATTTGTTTTAGAAATAGTGAAATTTTTGAATCATAAATCATATTCCAAATCTCCTTTTCCCTCTCCCGATCCAAACAATTGTCATCCACTAACCTCGAGAAGACCGCGAGTAATCGGTTCCAATCCTTTAATTTTAGATTTAAGACATTTATAATGTATAAAGAAAATGATAACTTGGCTCTGTAAAGTTTATTCGAATGAGCCTGTACAAATAAAGTAATTAACAAAAAAAAAAAAAAAAAAACAATATGATCCATTCCTCCCCTTTTCAAATGTTGCAATGGCGACCCGCAAAATATTGCTTCACGCACCATCTAGCGTTGAAAAAGGTCAGCAATAATCATTCAATTACAATCGAGGGGTGTGAATATAGCACTTATTACAAAAGTAAGAGTCAAATTATTTTCATTAATTACATTGTGTATTATGTACTTTAAAATTTGTCTAACATGTCACTGTTGTCATCGAATAAAATAAAATGCTGAAATACATTCATTTGAAATATTAAGCAAATTTTCATTTGGTTTACCTCTCGTGACGATAGACAAATACATTGGTAGCCTTTTTGGCCACAGAGGTGCTTTCATCGCTAAAAAATCGGTTCGCCAGCTAAGCGAAAGAGTGGATCATATTGTTAATATAATATATTTGCTTCCATGCTATAACCCCCCTCGTGTATGCTTTACTAACTACAGCTCCCCCATTGACTATGATCTCTCCATGAAACAGGCTGTTCAAGGAGTTCCAGATCAACTTTGACCTATCTCAATTCCCCGTATTTTTGGTGAAAAGCACCAACAAGTCAATTACAATAGAAGATTTTTCATTGATGAATCACGCATTGATGTATCCACTGGCTCTGGCGTCTTCAATGAATACTCAACCGCCTTTCGGAAACTTCAGGAACCATGTTCCGTTTATGTTGCTGAGCTAGCAGCAATCAACTTCGCATTGGGAATGATTTCCGATATGCCCATAGACCATTACTTCATCTTCTCGAATAGTTTCAGTTCGATTGAGGCTATTCGGTCGATGAAACAAGGTAGGCACTCATCTTATTTCCTTTCAAAGGTAAGGGAGCAGATGAGTTTGCTGGTCGAAAGATCATATTGTATGGGTCCCCTCACATTGCTCAATCCCAGGCAATGAGAAGGCAGACTCTCTCGCAAAGGTGGGCGCACAACAAGGGGAGATTTATGATTGAAGAATTTCACATGATGAATTTTTAACGGCGCTGGTGGTGTAGTGGTAAGCGTGATTACCTCTCACCCCAGCAGGCCTGGGTTCAATCCCAGTCGGCGCCGCCGGGATGTTCTGAGGCATAACATCTCTGATCACGCCTTCCTTCGGATGGGAAGTAAAGCTGTTGGTCCCCGGTTCATGAGTTGATGGGTCGATAGGTAGGGTCCAGGTGTGGGAGCTGCCTTCCTGGCACGTCGGTAGCATTGGTGCTCAGCACGGAAAACAAGATCGACGGAAAAAACAAACCAAAGGAAAAAAAAAAAAAAAACATGATGAATTTTTCCCATTAGTACGTCAGAGTTCTCTTTTAAGTTGACAAAACGATTGGACAAGTAATTCTCTTGGGCGGTGGTTACATTCCAGTATTTCAAATGTTTCTTCGAGAGCGTGGTTCAAAGGTCTGGCTGTAAGTCGGGGCTTTATTCGCGTGATGTCAAGACTTATATCCAACCACTACTCGCTAGACGCACATCTCTACAGAATAAACCTCGTTGACAGCAATATATTTAGGTGCAGAACCGGTTATGATGACATCGATCACGCAGTTTGGTATTGCCCGGGTAATGACGCCTCCAGAGCACGACTGTTGGATACCCTTGTGGCCCGAGGTAGACAATGCTTCCGTGAAGTAAGATATGTTTTGGGAACCCGTGATCTTCCCTACATGCAAGCGATCTACGAATTCCTTTGTTTGTCTGATGTTAGAGTTTGATGTGACCATCCCCTCCTTTCCAAACAATTTCCAGCCAGTGTGTCCCAGTCCTTCTGTTTATTTGCTACGTGCCCCTGCCCAGCCTGGATTTGGTCAAGCTTTTTGTACAAATTCACTAATTAAAACATAACTGAACAGACTACGCGTATGCGAATTTTACGGACTTCCGTTCACTTCTATCGTAAAGCTTAAACAACTTTAAATGAAACGTAAGTTGATAACAACTGTAAACTCGTGCACTTCTGTTCACCAGCCGATTCAAAGGTGAAATGAAACAAATCAGAGTACCTTTCGCGAGGAAGGATGTTGCTTACGTAATTTTTCTTTGGAAATTAAGGTCGTCTTTCAAAAACGATTCCTTTATTCAAACACTGCGCCAAACTAATCGAATGGTGAAGTATTTCAGGGTGCCTCCCAGAAAGCATGCTCAATAAAAGTAACTATCTATAACGATGAGCTTTTTATAGCAAAATATAGCAAAAGTTCTATCCAAGACACCTTATCTTAAAATAACGCGTAGCCTCGACATAGCATTTTATGACACGCTTGAAATATTTCACTACTGAACGGAATGTAAATGAAAAAATATTTTTATTTAAATTAAATTGAACTTAATCGATAAAATATTACAAGAAAAAACGCACAACGTTACACGTTTTCATAACTTCTCTGAAGTATTCATCAGGTCTATGAAAATCTCTATACTTGTCTCAAATTGTCAGAACAGGAACAGGGTTCGTATTTTTTTTTCTGAAGAAAATAGAGCTGTCCTGAATTTATCTTACCTCACGCTTTAAGATGTTTAAATCCCTACAAAAGTCTGAGCTTTCCTCTTGCAGTTACGAAAATAGCCCTTAAGATCTCTAAAAATCACCAAAGATCGTTATAGGGTAGAGAACTACTTCGGCCTAATCACCCATTTTGGGCCTACCGAGCAGAAAACTTCAAATAAATCCATGATATCAGAGTTAACAAGTCAATTATGCTTTTGGTATGATACTTTAGTTAATAAGCTACTGAACGAAGTCAATAAAAACGCGTGATATGAAAGTTTGCACCCATAATTCCCGAAAAACAAAAGAAGCGCTCCGACCGAAACAATTTTTATCTTCATCCGATAGGCCGAAGTGAATTCATTGGCGTTTCAATGGAGTTTCAATGCGTTAGGCCGAGTTTAGAATCTGTATGCCGAGTTTTACGTCAAGAAGCAATGTTAGACTTTTTACAATACCTCAACGATTGGTTTATTTTTATCAAATATTACAGTACGTACGGATAGGTAAATAAATTTGGAAGCTATCAGTTATAATAGCATTCCGTTTGGTGCTAAACAATTTTTTAGCTATCCCTTTCATTCCTCAGATCTTCTGTAAAGTTCCTACAATTGATGTGAAGCTGATAGAACGTCACTGAATCTCTCTTATCTTCCATAAAGTTAAATGCAAACTTGAAATAAATAATTTTTATTTCCATAATTATGGCACTTTGATAATTTTTAATGTCTTGAAGCTTCAGGACATTGCATATTTTGTGATCTTCGACTTACTAAAATTAAATAAATGTTAATCTTCAACATTTTATGGGTTTGATTGAAAAGTTGTTTCTTTAAAAATGATTGTCATGCCTTTAAAACGATTACGTTATTTGCCGTTGTTGTTTATTTTTCAAAAAATATTAAATTTTTAACGTATTTAAAGATAGCTTTATTATTATAAACCTGCGTTAAGGTTCAGGAAAACGCATTGAATTTTATTCAGCAAAATGAGAAGACACTCTGTATGCAAATCTAGACAGTGTTAATTCGTAGAAGTTTTAATACATTTATTCCTAAAGCTTGATTGCATGCTTTTAAAGGCTGACTAAAAGTAAAGTGGTACGCACAAAAAGTCCTGTAATTGGTGATTCAATAAGTTTAAAAAGTCCATTAATGGTTGCTTTACAGTACTTTTATTATAACTTCAAAGTTACAGCATTAGATGGTTGCATTTCTCCAGTTCGAACGAAATCTCGAACCTTCCTCTTGATGGAACCCATCAGCGCCCGCACAGTGGAAACGGACACGGAATCAGCGCACTTCTTCCATTTTGCCCGCATTTGCTGGATGTCCTTAACTGCCCCGCCGCTTCTTCGAAGTCGCTGCTTTGAAATTGCTCAGTATTTTTCGATTGGTTGCGGGCAAAATTCATTCATTAGTTTAAAATTTATTAGCTTGGAGACACAATCGATCTTGTTGGCAGCATACCACTACAGAACCACCAAATTGGGACAAAATATGACTTTGCCCCTATGCTTGGGGATGAACGGCAATGCACGCTTTTTCAGGTTCTCTTTGATGATGGCCACAACTGCAAATCGCTTGCCAAATCATGGTCGTCATCGCGAACTTGTCGGCAAATACGAACTTGAAGCTTCCCGGCACATCTCCACGTCCAGTCGGGATGTAGCACTTTTGACCTTTAAGCTGCTTAAAATCGAACCTTGCACGCTTTTTGGCCACGGAATTCTGCTTTATGTGCCGGTTCGAATGTTTACTGGCTTTGTACGTTTTGTATCCTTCCCTGTCAAGGATGTTCAGCACTGTTTGAAAGTTGGGGTTGGCTTTAACGCACCTCCACACCTTTCTGCGCAGCTGAAGATCCCTGGTTCCAGTTTTTTCGTAGGTCCGCTGATTCCTTTCCACACTCAGGGTTTTCTTGTAGGTTTTGAGCACTTGACAAACTGTTGTTTTTGGCATCTTCAGCACTTTAGCTAGCTTAGAACCGGATCACTCTGGATTTTGCAGGTGTTTGTGCACAATATTTTTTCTTATTTCGAGTTCCATTTGACGTTATTTCTGAACGCGATCGACTACTTTGATCAAACTTGCACCAGGTTGTTATCAATAGAAGTGCAAACAAACCACTGTCAAAGAGATTCCCAACACTAGCGACGTGCGAGGGGCGTACCAATTTACAATTTACTTTTAGTCAGCCTTTAGCGTAATTAATTGTGCAGTAAATCAATCCGACGTAAAGACTGGTACGCAGCTGAAAAGTAATGACGTTTTTACGTGCTACGAGATAGGACATGGAATACTAAAGAAATTACTATTCCTTAGCATTTCTTGACCCTGTACGCAGTTCAAAAGAAATCGGTAAAGGAAAGATCGATTACATTAGTATCGTGATCGACATGAAGGAAGCGCATTCTGAATGCAATTTTACTTTCCTTGCGGAATAATGGTCTGATCAATTATTCCGTTAAGTAATTTTGACGTTTGTTGTAAAAATGATGTGTTGGATGCAATTTAACAATTTAAAAACTGATAATTGTTAATTTTAAAATTAGACGATACTTTTATTTATTCGTCGTCAATCAAATGTAGACCAGCTTAATTTACAAAAACACTTAACATCTCTTTTAATTTTCAATCTCTGACTTACCTCGAAAAGAAACGTTTTTTAAGAGCATTTTTGTTCATTGTCAAATCAATTGTTTCATAATGTTTATTATAACAAGACATCATTCTATTTAAAGGCGCGTTCCTGGCATAGTTTGTTCTTTGATGGTGAATATAAAACATATTTCTGTTTCTTAAGAAACGAGTGGGAGCATAAACATTTAGATTTTCTAAAATCTCTGTGGCCTTCACTCTTTGTGCCACAACATCGTTTATAAAAGCTATCATTGCAAACTGCCTTCGATTTTCAAGGGCATCCAAATTGATCAACATACATCGAGACTCATAAGATGGTTAGGGTAAACTCGTCCAGCCTAACTTTATTAGAACAAATAATAGAAACTGTTTTTGAACTGATTCAATGCGGTTTATATGAGTATCTTGATATGGAGCCCAGACTATACTACAGTACTCAAGGAGGTGCCTAACATGTGCAACATATAATGTTTTGATTGTGTATGGATCATTGAAATGAAAGCTAAACCTTTTAATAAACCCTAGCATGTTGCTTGCCTTGTAGATAATGTTATTATAATGTTCAACAAAGTTTAATTTTGAATTTAGTATAACACCTAAATCTCTAACTTGATTGCACCTTTCAACTCTGTTTTGTCTTATTGTAATTTTATTTTTTGTAAATGAAATGGAATTACATTTCTTCACATTAAGCTTTAATAAACTTTTTGAGCACCAAGTATAAAAGTTATCAATTTCTTGTTGAAATACTACAGATCAGACGTTTGACGAATTTCCAGGAAAAGCTACATGTCGTCTGCATACATTGATACATTCAGAATATTCAATATGTGCTCTACATCATTAACAAATAGAATAAACAGTAATGGTCCAAGATGGGAACCTTGTGGCACACCAGATGTTACATTGACTACTGCCGACAAATCTCCTTCAAATCTAACTCTTTGTGTCCTACCGGTCCAGTATGACTGAATCCAATTTAATAAATGTTGACTAAAACCTAACTTAGATAATTTGAATAGCAAAAGAGGGATATCAACTCTATCAAACGCCTTACTGAAGTCAGTATATAGTGCCTCAACATAATGTCCCTTATCCATTGCATTAATAGAAAATGTTACAAAATTCAACAGATTAGTAGTCGTTGAACGTCCTTTAACAAAACCATGCTGTTTTCCTGTAATTAAATGATTAACTTGTGCAAAAACACTTTGATTTATTATAGATTCAAAGAGTTTAGGAATGCAGGACAATATAGCAACTCCACGGTAATTTTTTGCGTCTGATTTTTTTTTTCCACTTTTGAAAATTGGAATCAAATATGATTCCTTCCAAATTGACGGTAGAAAACTGGATTCGAGAGAAGAGATGAACAGCCAGAACAATGGCTTTACTATCTCCTGCGATACTGATTTCAAGAATACTGGTGGCAATCCATCTGGGCCTGCACCCTTTGATGCATCCAATGTATTTAGAGAATGTAAGATTTCGTTGAGGGTATCATTATTAACTACAATATCTCTCATTAGCTCAGTATGAGAAATACTGGTAATCCCGGTCTTGGTCATCATGACTTGTGTAAATATCCTGAAAAAACTAAGCGAATAAGTTACTGATCTCGCTAGTCGTTTTTCCTGTTTTGCTGTCTAGGTAAATTTTCGAAGGATAATTATTTGACTTCTGTTTGTCTCTAACAAAGTTAAAAAATGATCTTGGGTCTGATTTAATGTTGTCTTCAACCTGAGTGTTATACCGTTCGTATGCGTTTTTTATTTCACAGTTCAAATGATCGCATGTGTTCAAGTAAATTGCGAGGTTACTATTATTTTGTTCTTTTTTTATAGGCTTTATGAGCCTTTTGTTTTCTATTTTTGAGATTATTTATTTGCCTATTGTACCATGCTGGAGTTTTAGATTTCTTTGATTTTTTCGGTACTGTCGTTTCTAATATATCGTATACAATTTCATAGAACATATCTACAGCCTACTCTGGGCTCGAATTTCTAATAAAACTTTGCCAGTCAATAGAATTTAAATTGTTTTTGATAAGCTCATAGTTTGCATGTCTAAAGTCAAAATAGGTTTCCAAAAAATCGCCATCCAACATTGTGGTGTTATCGTGTATAAATACGGAGAATTCGATTGCAGCATGAAATATTTCATTTTTCCATAGAGGTGCAGGAGCCTCAATCACGCAGAAATCATCGGTCATATTCGTAAATAATAAATCTAAATAACAATTGTTATGATTTCTGACATGATTGACTTGATAAAGTCCAAACTCTGCGCTTTTGTCAAATAAAGAATGGAGCGTTTCGTTGTCTCCAACAATCGGTATCAAAATCATTTTCGTCGTCAACAATAAAATTTGCTGCTCGTTGATTAAAGTCACCGTAAATATGAACATTTGCTTCAGGCTCACATTAAGAAATAATAGTATCAGCAATACTAAAAAACAAATCATATGATTCTTTTTTGGCACTTTCAGGAGGAAAATACACTGTCGCAAAGATATGAATTTGATTTCCAATCAAACATTTGACCCAAACATGATCAAACTCCTTACATTTGCTTGATTCAATCTTTTCCGATTCATAGTCGGTACACACTGCGATTAATACACCTCCATCAGATAAAATTTTGTTACGATCATCCCTAAACACATTAAAGCGATCTCCGAAAACTTCTCTACTATTTAAGCTGGCATCCCACCTTGTTTCGGTGCCTAAAATGATAGGATAACTAGAAGCGGCTACCTATATTTCAGCTGCGTACCAGGCTTAAACCAGGATATAAATACCATGCATCACCAAACCAAAGATGAGTTAATTATGCTCTTGAATCTCTTCTTCTTCTTCTTCTTCTTCTTCTTCTTCGCATTTCAAGCTTATTGCATATCGCATATTAGCTTATTGCGTGCTCTCAACTTAATGTTCTAGATGCACTTCCACAGTTATTAATTGAGAGCTTTCGATGCCTGTACCATTTTTGCATTGATATGATTGTGTGGCAAGTCCAATCATACTTCTATGCCCAGGGAAGTCGAGAAATTTTCCAACCCGAAAAATTCCTAGACCGGACCGGGAATCGAACCCAATCGAATTGATAGAACAGCAAGCAGCAGATAAATGCCAATAAACAAACCCGTCATATATGTGTGTGACGCTGAGAAATTGCTAATAGAAGTCCGGACACTGCTTAGATTGACGAGAATACGTAAAATAAGTGAAATAAGTGTCTCCTTTAAATTTAGTCCAAATCGGATGAAGTCAATATCACTTGCTACGGACATTTGGCGTGGAATGACCCATATGCTAATTTTTAAACGGTAATTGTTGACAGTTGATTTTGTGTAAAGGTCATACATGACCCCGTGGGATCGAATCAGTTGAAGGAATTTTAAGAAAGAATGTTGAGGACAATATCACGGCAATTTTGAAAAGAGAATTTGAAGGAATTTACATATTAAGAATTAAAGGAATATTAATGGGAATTATAGATTTCTTGGACATTTCAAGATAATTTTTGTTTTGTTGGGTACCTTTCGCTGCAACCATTAATTTAATCTAATGTAGTATAATAGAATATTGTAGTATAAGAGAATAAAGAGATTTCCAAGATAATTCTAGGCAAATTATTCAGGTTATTCTCAGCAGAATCTGTACCGAATTTTGAGGATATTTTAATGGTTAATCGGAAGGTAGATTGAAATAAATGATTAAGTGAAAAAAATATAGAATTTTGCAAAAAAACTCAACAGTTCTTAGAGTTTAATCTGTCTAATAGGTGCACTAAGATGTGATGTACTATGCTGCGAAAAATGAGATTCTGAATCATCAAATGAAGCTTAAGTGATTCTTGTCGTTACCGACCGTAGCAATCGTTTAGTTGTTGATCATGAAGAGTTAGGTTACTGTTATGAACTGTTATGTTCCATTTATACGCATTTGAAGGGAACTCAAGTATTGGAAAAGCTTGCTACATTTGTTTGCTATATATGACTGATTTACGACTAATATAAAAATCAGCCATATGTCAGCCCTAAGTTGCAAAAAATATAATTTGTGGGGTCATTGCTTACCTGTGTATAGCATCCATTTAAGGTCATTATTGGTTGAATTTGGATGATCTAGAGCATAATTGAATATTTCGGTTACTCAGCTCCACACCACAACTAATTGGCGAATCTGTAAAGCGCACCACTAACAGTTATCCTGACGGGATCGGTGTGTAGCGAGCAAATATTCGTGGTTTTAATTCCAGTTTCGTCTACATGAACTGAAACCAAAAAATATCTGGAATTTGGCAATTATCAAATTTATCCTATGAAAAAACCCCTCGTCCTTCCCGTGACACTTTTAAGTAGAGCTTGCTTTATGATTTGTATGTGAGTGTTCAACTAACAATCCAACATGCATAAGCAAATAATCACGCATAATTTCTCAAAGATTGTTTGACGTTGTGTTAATTATATCTAAGCAAAGAGAGTGATTAATCATACTGTAAAGTTAACATTGCTGTTACACCAGGCTAGGACTTTCACCACCTGTAGGCACTACTTGATAAATGCTAATCCAAATGCTTAAAGGTAGCTCCAACTTTATTCGCACATTCCACGGACGGTATGTCTATTTTAATTGTGCTAATTACCAGTTCAACCTCGATCGACAAGTGATGAAGGGGTAATCAATTGCCCTACATCACCAGCATGCAATTCCTGTGTATAATCCAAACATTCATGACTATTATCTAACATCCTCCTCCCTGTGCCAGCAACAGAGGTAATCAATGTCCGCTGAACTTGGTACATGTACCGTTTCTAGCCTACAACACGAGATGATTACTTTCACTTTTCGAATTACAACACCCGTGCGGTGCATGTCTTCGGGCTTTTTAACTAAACCATATGAAATGGTTGAACCTTAGTCACCTCTTCTCCTCTTGTCGAGGAAAACCCACACACGACGCGCCCACACCTCACTTTACAGAGCATTGGGCACGTTCATGCAATATAACGACCGCTGGGGGAAGGTGTTGAAAAATCGATGCCTCATCGCATGATGAATAGAAAAAAATTGCCGGTTCCTGTAACTGTAACTTCTGTGCAAAACGAGATTTCCAGTGTGGATTGAGTCTAGTGTTCACTGCAATGGAGTGTCTTTCTCCTGAAGTGTGAAATGAAAAAAATAAACTGCAAATGCAGTAAACGGGTCTGTCCGGTCAAGGTTGCTTAATAGTTCCGGAATCGGAAGCCATGTGTTGTAATATGAGACGTTCATTTTTCAATATGTGCGCACAACCGTACAGTTAAAGGAATTATATACCTGCATTTATTCACTAAAAAATTTATTTATATTTTTTTTTCTTGATAGCACCAATCTCAATGTTTCAAGCATTTTCAAATCATTTTGCATTAAACTTTGTTTTTCAAAAACCAAAATTGGGTGAATTTTTGGTTTGAATAAAAAAACTCAAACTTTGTCTATTTTGAGTCACCCTTAAATCATTTTTTTTTTTATAATTACTTTATTTGTACAGGCTCAATCGAATAAACTTTACAGAGCCGATTTATCCTTTGCGTTATACATTATTACTGTCTTAAATTTAAAGTTAAAGGAACTGGACCGAGTACTCGCGGTTGTCTCGAGGTTAGTGGAGATTTACAATTTTTTGGATGGGAAAAGGGAAGAAGGAGGTTTGAAATGTGGTTTACGATACAACTATTTAATTAATCCTAAAGCATGAAATTATTTCGATTCATCTTGAAAACAAACATTGAAAAAAAAAAAACCCCCACACGTACAAAATACAAACTAAACACAAGGTTAATCAAACTTACAATCTAAGGTTAATATCCTTAAAGTAAACATATATGAGTTTCATAAACTCCAGATCGCGTCTAGCCAAAATATCCCGAACTGGAACATTAGGTTGTCTACCTCGAGCCCGAAGGGAATCATAAAAATGTGATCTGACTCCACGATACTCCGCACAAGACCAAAGGATGTGATCAGCGTCCTGGTAACCTTGTCCACATTCACAGAGATTGCTGTCTCCCAACCCCACACGGAACAAGTGAGCGTTTAGACAATAGTGATTGGACATGAGACGAGACATCACGCGTATGAAGTCTCGACTCAAGTCCAACCCTTTGAACCATGCAAACTTCGACACCTTAGGGATAATTGAATGTAGCCATCGTCCCAAGCTCCCTTCACTCCATTGATGTTGCCAGCTAACGAGCGACTGCTGACGATAAATAGAGAAAAATTCACTATAGGCGATCTGTCGATCATAAATGTCGCCTTCCATAGCGCCCACCCTCGCAAGTGAATCCGCCTTCTCATTGCCCAAAATTGAGCAATGCGAAGGGACCCACGCGAAGGTGATGATGAAAGAGCGCACGGATAAAGTACTAAGCAGTTCTCGTATTTTCAAGAGAAAATACGAGAAGTGCTTTACCGGCCTAATGGAACGGATAGCCTCGACAGAACTGAGACTATCCGTAAAAATAAAGTAGTGGGCTGGAAGACGTGAAGCAATAGTTTCCAAAGTGTAGTGAATTGCTGCCAGTTCAGCCACATACACAGAACAAGGAGCTTCAAGTTTTCGAGAGGCGCTATGAAATTCACTAAATACACCAAAACCAGCGGACTCCTCTATTAGAGATCCATCTGTGAAAAACGTTCTTGCAGAATCAATATGGCCAAACTTTGCAGCGTATAATGACGGAGAAATCATAGTACGATGATGCTCTGGAATTCCACGGATTTCCTGCGTCATAGATAAATCAAAATTAACTGAATTGCCGAAATCGGAGAAGACTACACGATTGGGAATATTTCTTGAAGGGCTGACATCCTGTGTTAAATATAGGTAGTACAAAGTCATAAAACATGTTTGAGGATTTAGCTCCAGAAGCTTCTCAAAATTTTCGATCACCAGTGGGTTCATTACTTCGCAACGGGTGAGGAGCCTCAGAGATAACTCTGAAAAACGGACGGATAGTGGCAACATGCCCGCCAGCACTTCGAGACTCATAGTATGAGTCGAGTGCATGCATCCTAACGCGATACGAAGACAACGATACTGGATCCGTTCCAGCTTGATGATGTGCGTTTTAGCTGCCGACTGGAAGCAAAAACTACCGTACTCTAAGACCGATAAAATCGTTGTCCGGTACAACGTCAGAAGATCTTATGGATGGGCTCCCCACCACGTTCCGGTAATTGATCGAAGGAAATTGATCCTTAGTTGGCATTTTCGTCTCAGATACTCAATGTGGGATCTCCAGGTGCATTTGGAATCGAACCAGACCCCGAGATATTTAAAAGACATGGAATGAGTGATCGGTTTACCCAAAAGTTGAAGCTTCGGTTGTGCTGGCTATGCTTCCTAGAAAAAACGACCAACTCAGTTTTCTTCGTGGAGAATTCGATACCTAGCTGAATAGCCCAAGTAGACAAATTGTCCAAGGTATCCTGTAAGGGTCCTTGCAGGTCAACCTCTTTTGGCCCTGTGATAGACACTACGCCATCATCTGCAAGTTGTCTCAACGTGCAATTGTCACTAAGACAATTGTCAATTTCTCTAACGTAGAAATTGTACAAAAGGGGGCTTAAACATGAGCCTTGGGGGAGACTCATGTAGCTAAATCGAAAAGCTGTAGAGTTTCCATGAGAAAAGCTCATATGTTTTTCTGACAGCAAATTGTACAAAAAATTATTCATTAATGGAGACAATCCACAAGCGTGGAGTTTCTCTGAAAGAACTTCAACGGATACTGAATCAAAAGCCCCCTTGATATCTAAGAACACAGAAGCCATTTGCTCTTTCTTAGCAAAAGCTAACTGAATTTCCGAGGAAAGCAACGCGAGACAGTCGTTCGTTCCCTTACCCCTACGGAAACCAAATTGAGTATCTGAAAGAAGGTGGTTCGTCTCAACCCATTTGTCGAGGCGAAAAAGGATCATTTTCTCCATCAATTTCCGAATACACGACAGCATCGCGATGGGCCGATACGAATTGTGATCCGACGCGGGTTTATCAGGCTTTTTAATGGCTATCACCCTTACTCGTCTCCAATCGTCGGGAACAATATTGAGCTCCAAGAACTGATTGTACAAGTTCAACATGCGCCTCTTAGCGACGTCTGGGAGGTTTTTCAGCAAGTTGAACTTGATTCTATCAGATCCCGGGGCAGAATTGCCACACGAAAGGAGAGCGAGTGAAAGTTCGACCATTGAAAAAGGGTGACTGATTTCGTCACCGAATTCGCGGTTTCGCGAGGAATCAACTGCGACGGCACGGAATCCGGACACACTTTTCGCGCGAATTTAAGAATCCATTGATCCGAGCATTCCTCGCTTTCGTTGTTAGTAGACCGGTTACGCATTCTTCGCGCCGTACTCCAAAGCGTATTCATAGACGTTTCGCGCGACAATCCGTCTACAAACTGCCGCCAGTAACCCCGTTTTTTGGCCTTGAGTTCGCGTTCAAGAGATGTGTATGCGTCGAAATGCTCGCGTGTTCCGCGTTTCCGAAAAAGTTTAAACGCGTCGGACTTTTTACGGTAAACCTCCGTGCATTGTTGATCTCACCAGAGCGATGGTGTTTTCTTACGAATAGACGATCGCGGCACCGGTCGTGTTTGAGCTTGAAGTGCGCTGTCGACGATGAGATTAGAGAGGAAATTATATTCCTCCAACGGCGGAAGCTCTTCCACTGACGATACTGTATCGTCTATCGCGGATTGGAACTTAGTCCAATCAATGTTACGGGTTAGATCATACGCGACGTTAACGGATTCTGACGAGTTGAACCCACTGGCAATCGAAATTTGGATCGGCAGATGATCACTACCGTGCGGATCCTGGATTACATGCCAAGTGCAATCCAACGATAGTGAATTAGAGCAAAAGGTGAGGTCTAATCTGCTACCATTCGAGGATGGACCAGCCAAACGTGTTACTTCTCCATTGTTAAGTATTGTCATGTTGAAGTTGTCGCAGAGATCATAAATCAAAGTAGAACGGTTATCATCGTACAGCTCCCCCCAGCCTGTACCGTGGGAGTTAAAATCTCCCATGATCAACCATGGAGCGGGAAGTACCGCACATATGTCGAAAAGTTGTTTGCGATTAACAGAGACTCTAGGAGCAATATATACAGAAGCAATACAAAGGCTCTTACCTTTAATGGTAGCCTGACATGCGACAACTTCAATACCGGGGAATTCGGGAAGATTCACTCTATAGAAGGAATGGCACTTTTTGATCCCCAAAAGTACCCCTCCTCCACGTGAATCCTCACGATCCAATCGAATAATGTTAAAATCAAAAAAAGGGAGATCAATTTCTGAAGAGAGCCATGTTTCACAGAGGGCAAATGCATCGCAATTATTGTTATGGACTAAATACTTGAACGAATCTAATTTCGGAATAAGACTTCGACAATTCCACTGTAGAACAGTGATCAAATCCCCGACCTCGTTTGGAAAATTATCCATCGAAGGAGATGATAGCTGCAAGAAGGGGCCATTTTGAAGTCAATTGCTTCAAGAAGGATTTCACAGTGGGAAGCAATGTGAGGACAATGCTTTTCAGAGGATCAGAAATATCGAGGTAATTGAGGATACTGTCCACAATTTTATCAAATGAGAACAACCCAGATGAAGAAGGGGCTTGTGTTCTGAAAATTGGGGCATCAGGGGTTTTGGATGTCCCCGGAAGAGGTGGAAAATCCTGGGTATAATCAGTTCTGCGGAATCCAGGAGGAGTAGAAGTCTCCTTTTTTCCACCACTCCTTGATTTGGGCAAGCTGATTTGGGGTTCTTGATCTTTCCGCGAACGGATGCGTTTTCGTTTCCGGGCAGAACCTTCCGGAAAACTGAAAGAAACTCCCTCCTCAGCCAAGTCAGAGCCAGACTCGTCGTCTGACAAAAGAGCGAAGGGATTTGTTTCGTTGGTCGATGGCTTGGCTGTCTTAAGCATTTCTGCAAAAGACCGCCTGGAACGTTCCTTAAGGGAGCGTTTCATTTTGTCCCCGAGCTGTTTGTACGCCGGGCACGACGAGAGAGCATGAGGAGGAGTTCCATTGCAGTACACGCATTTTGGTGCAGTAGCTGCGCAGGCGCCATCCTCATGCTTCTCCCCGCATGTGGAGCAGCGTGCCTTGTTGCCGCAGTGGGAGGCCGTATGTCCCAACCGCTTACAATTCTGGCAGTTCATGACCCGAGGTACAAACAACCGCACAGGAAGACGAAGTTTTCCCAGCTCGATGTATTGAGGAAGGGCAGATCCAGAAAAGGTCACCCGAAACGAGTCTGTGGGGGTAAAACTCTTTTTACCCTCGCTGAGCGATACTGACTTCATTCTATGAACGGCCAGTATCTTTACCGGAGGAAGCAAGGGGTTCTTGAATCGGCCAACCGCTTGCTTCTCCAGTATCTCGGGGTTCAGGCTCGCCTCAGTGACCACGCCTTCGATCTCCACATCAGAGGCTGGAATGTACACCCTATATTCCAGTGTGAAAAACTGGGAAACAGCAATTTCATTGGCCTGTTTCAGGTTAGTGACGGTCACACGAAGTTTGTTGTGCCTAACCTTCGTTATTTCGGTCACGGCAGAGAATCGCTTTGTCAGATCATCAGATATCTGAACAACATTCAAGGGTTTGTTTTTGGGCTGAAAATAGACAACCCATGGGCCAGTCGAGTCATTCGGGTAGGCCCGCAATCTGGAGCTTTTCTCAGCCTGCCCATTGTCAGACTGAGACGACGAACCATGGATGACATCATCATTTTTCTTAGATGAATGGTCATCCATGTCGTCTTCTGACAAAACATCCATTTTGTTCAACTAGTGGGAGCGCGAAACGCTCTCCCACTGAACGCCGAGACACAATACACAGAAAACACTACAAACACAGAAATACAAAATGAAAATTTAACTAATGGGGGAGGAAAAGAAACAAGAAAAAAACAAAAACTTATCTGATAATCCTATACTACTACCACCGAGCGTTATATGTGTAGGCGTTTACACAGATGGCTGGAAGAGACGCGCTGCGTGGATGACCTTCGTTGTGGTGCACTTGATCGAGGCTCGGTACTCAGCGCACACAGGCGCACGATGATTGATGAACGATGTAGATGTAGAAACGGGTGCTCACACTCGATGATGATGATACGTAAGCGGGTATGCGTGAGCGCGTATGCGTGACCACGCAACGATGATGCCCAAATTGGTTTGCGAATTACCAATAGCACGGATTAATCGTTCCGAAAATGACACTTTCTACTTAAAAAAAACTCACTTTTCGATCAATTTACCGGGAACTATGCCAGGAGTCACGTAGTGAGAAAAAACTGATAATTTATATCAAGCGAATACCGAGAAAACTTCCAAAACAACGGAGCGCGAAACAAGTCGACCTTACTTCTTGCTAGGACGCAGTGGTATGACCCTTAAATCATGTCTAATTGAACTCAAATTTTACAAAAGGTCTTTTTTCGAGGTTACAAACATATTGTTATGGTCGGCATGCTTGTAAATGCTACTTCTCGAAACTATGAAGGTATGAGATATTAAAATAATATATTTTTTCCTACATTTGTTTTCCGTCGATCTTGTTTTCCGTTCTGTGTACAATGTTACTGACACCAGGGAGGCAGCTCCCAAACCTGAACCATACCTATGGATCCATCAACTCATGGACCGGGGACCAAAGGCTTTACTTCCCTTCCGAAGGAAGTCATGATCAGAGATGTTATGCCTCGGAAAAATCCCGACGGTGCCTACTGGCCCAAGTAACATTTAACGTTTTATGAAGTACTACAAGGTTTCTATAAAACAACATTCATAAAACCCTGGTCAAGAAAGCTTTGCTTTTATTACATTCACCAAAACCTCATTACGACTAGAATCTGTCTAGTTGGCCCACCCTGGAGAAGGTTCTAAAGAGTGCATTATCGATACATTTCAAGAATGACTTGCTGCAAAAAGGTTTATGACGAATGCATTGAGAACCATTTTAAATCCTTATTAAAAGTACAATAAAAGCCATTTAGCACCAATACTTGTGCCATTTGCATTTGACGCTTGCTAAGCGCACTAAAAATAAAGCATCAATCAAGATAAAAAGGGATACATAAATATCGTCCGATCTGCCAAATTCATTGCTCAAAATTGAATCTGTCAAAAATCCTCATAAATTTCCTCATCATTAAAGTGAAAGAATTACTAAAATGATCGAAACTCATATTGTGGTCTATTTTTAGGTGAAAGATTAAATCTAACGTGCAATGTGCTTCGGAAAATCTAAAAAAAGTAAGTCCGCTCTCGGAAAACGTTGATTTGACTAATTATTTTTTAATTTAGGAAACAAAATATAGTTGTATGTTACGTTAATCATTGCTCACAGCCGAGACAATTTGATGTTTTTTTTTATTATAGTCACTTTAACACTCTTGGGTCAGTCGTGACTTGTCCGGGGATGAGATTTGAATTCGTGACTTTGGCGTGAGAGGTTTGGATGTTAACCACTACGCCGGGGTCGCCCCTTAGGAATATTTGATGATTTTCGTAATTTCTATTACTGCTCATTGATGAAATGATGAGAATAAAGTTATTTTAAAGGAAAAACATCTTGAAAAACGAAGATTGTAAAAAAACGAATGGAATAATAACAATATGGCGATGGCATGAACATTAATTTTCCATAAGCCATTTGTGAAAAAGCTGTTTTGGTTTCATGAAATCGCTAACAAAAAACTAACTGCAAAACATTTTAATGCGGCTATTATGAAGATAATTTGCAGATTGAATTGTTTTTAACTGAAGCCATTTTGCTTGATCCTATTCCGTTTAGTTTTATGACGGCATTAATGGTGGCAAAGTTGCCTGGAAAAAGTTAAACGTCAAATCTTTGTTTATTTTTCGATGGTTTATTTGTACGATCATTGCAACGATGTTCTACTCCAGCGTTGGATCAACAAGTTGCGTGACATCCTTGATAAGGGCAATTCATTTATTGGAAACAGTTACTCAGGAAGTGAGTCTACGTAACTTGAAACAGGTGGAAGCTCAATCGTTCCCGAAAATTTTTCCTTCTTCCGGATAAGTTTCCTGTCAGCAGTTTTCTGCAGTCCCAGTTTGGCACTGATGCTATTCGGATCATCATCGCAACGTTACTTCTGGAGAAGGCTGCCATTGCAAATATGCTGTGTATTCCCATGAATTTTAAGCGTCTAATTTGACGGTTTCCAGTGCTTCGTAAACCGCAGAAAGCTCTGGAATTGGATTCCTTTTCTCTTCCGTCGACAGTATTGCTAGAATTATTACTCGATTATCATTTGGCATTTCCTTGTGACTCTGTGTTTGAAAGCACCACTCGATTATATTTTTTTCTGTCTCAATCTCTTTAGTTTTATTTGTAAACAGTTCATTGACACCAAAACGCATCAATGTATGCTTTTTGATCCCGTTTGAAACCGAACGGTTTTATAATTGCTTTTATAGTGATAAAACACCTTTATGGAGAATTTTGTCATGACATCAATTAAACAAATACGAATTGATTTACCGAATAGTTTTATAAAGAGATAAAGTGCTGCATTAAATTCATTGTTAAAACCAGACCCTTTCATTTTCTCGTCAGACTTTAAAAGTTTTTTTTAAACCGCATTCAGCTGAACTAGTGATCAATAATGTTTTGCACTGCTAAATGCTGTATTTAAACTAAAAAGATTACTTATCAGAGTGAAAGCTAAAAGGCTGTTAAATTGTTACTTGGGTGGGATTGAACCTAGGCCTTCGAAGTGAGAGGAAGTCACGCTTACCCCTACACCACCGGTGCCACTAATAATTTTCATATGTAAGATGCATGAAGAGAAGGTTAATTTAGTGTTTAACACATAAAACCTGTCAATTTTATAAATGAAACAGCTAAAAAGATTATTTCCATTAAGTTCCACTTAATGACCATAACAGATACGTATTCCGACTACAACTTCATCAGTGTCATCTCCACTAAAGAACTTAACTTTAAGCGGAATAAATATTTATTTTGTTTAGGCTACTTACAATGATTATTACAATGTTTACTTACAATACTATGCATTGATTCTATTCTGTTTTAGCTTAGTTTTTATTTGCTGCTTGGATATAGTGATGTCAATAGTTCCGCAATGCAAATTATACAAGCGCATCATTCCATTGATTAGGCTATTTTCTGCATAGTTTGTTCTGTACCATTATTCAGAAAATAAATTCCGTGTTCTAAGATATCGACAAGGTGTGTAAAAGTTTAATTTTCCGAGAATTTCTGCCGAATCTATGCGCATTGAAATAATGTCGTTGATGAAGAAAAGCATTGCAAGTGTTTGTATGTTGATGAGCATGCATCACGCTTCATAAGATGGTAATGGAAATGCAGTCCAATTCAATTTACGTGAAGTATATAAAAGGAATTGTTTTTGGACAGATTCTATGCATTCTTCGTGTATGGAAATGTATGGATTCCACACTAGGTTGCAGTATTCCAGAATTGGCCTTATATAATAGCTTAATAGTGTATGGGTCTTCGAAATTATGACTGAACCTTTTAATGAAGCCTAGCATTCTGTTTGCTTTACTAATGATAGTATTATACTGTTCTATAAAAGTTAGTTTGGAGTCTTGGATTACACCTATATCTCTTACAATATTGCATTTTTCTACTATTTGGTTGCCTAATGATATTTCAATATGCGGTGTTTAAATTTTTCTGCTAAATGCTATTGCGGTACATTTTTTTACGTTCAGTTTAAGTAGACTTTTACTACACCAGGTATGGAATATATTGATTTCATTCTGGAATTCTTCTGCATCGCTAGAATTACTTATTTCCCTAAAAAGCTTCATTTCGTCTGCATATACAAGCAGTTTTATTTATAAAAACTGAAGTGGGCCTAAATGAGAACCCTGTGGTACCCCAGAGGTGACTGAAATTGGTTCTGAAAGTTTATTTTGAAAGCGGACTATTTGCTTACGATGTGTTAGGTATGATTGAAGCCAATTTAAAAGTCCAGGCTTCATTCCTATTTTCTGCAATTTGAGGATTAATAATGGTATGTCGATGCGGTCAAATTCTTTACTGAAGTTGGTTTATAGCACTTCACCGTGCTTGCCATTGTCCAACGCTTTAAGAATGAAAGATACATATTCTAGAAGATTAGAGGTAGTTGAGCGACCTTTAAAAAAGCCGTGCTGTTTACTTGTAATTAGATTTTTCACCTGCTGAAAAACATTGCTGTTTACTATTGATTCAAAAAGTTTTGAAATGCAAGAAATAATAGCAATTCCACGATAATTTCGAATGCCTGATTTTGAACCTGATTTGAAAATTGGTACCTATTTAACCTAAGATGATTTCTAAATTTCAGGGAATTTTCCATTATTCAGAGACATGTTGGAAATACACTCTAGAGGAAATGCGAGATCTTCAGAAAGGTTTTTCAAAAATATCGGTGCGATGCCGTCAGGTCCAGACCCTTTCGACGCGTTTAAGTTTTTTAGTGCATTGAGGACTTCATGTTGAGAAAGTTGGTTGATAGAGATATTTTTAGAAATTTCAGGAATGAATGCAAAGAAATCATGGTCACGATCTTCTTCGAAAAATGTGGTGTATACTTCTTGGAAGAAATTTGAAAAGAGATTGCAAAATTCAGAAGAATTCTCACCTACATTTGCATCCAAATTCATTCGCAAAGGAAAATTGCTACTTTTTAATTTCGTGTTTACATAATTAAAAAAGTTCTTAGGACATGACTTGACTTCATTTTCGACTTTGCGATTATAGTCCTCATATGCAGAGTTGATGGCTGTATTTAATTGTTTGCATAAGTTGTGATAGTTTCGCAAATTGGTTTCAGTTTATTTTTTTATTTTTTGTATAGTTTATGAGCTTTCTGTTTTTTATTCTTCAAATTTTTCAGTTGAGGATTGAACCATGCGGGTAGTTTATTGTTTTGCGTTCGTATTCTTTTTTTTGTTGTTGGTACCAGTGATGGAAAAGTTCGCGAAAACTCACTATGACTCGCGAACTTTTCTCTTGGTGAACTTCGTGAAATATCACGAACTTTTCCAACACTGGTTGGTACAGTTTCTAAAATTAGGCTTTGCAGAATTGAGTGAAATTTTTCTACTTCAGTATCGACATTTCCTTCAATACTTATTAAATTTTGCCAATTTATTGTAAATAGTCTACGTTTGGCTTCTTCGTAATTTGCTTTATGGTATTCCGGCACTTCCTCGTATTCCCAGAGTATACAATTGCTGTGTGAAACACTTCATTTTTCCATAAAGGTTCTAATGATGTATACACACAGAAGTCTTCAGTGCAATTTGTAAATAAAAGGTCTAAATATGAGTTTTGTTGATTTTTTACATGGTTAATTTGATTAAGACCATATTTTTATTTCGATATTTTGTCGAATAATAATTGTAATGTTTCGTCTACGTCTACGTCTACGACTGGGAGTAAAAATGATTCATTTAGAATGTCTGTAATAAAGTCTGTGTTTTGTTGATTAAAGTCGTCAGACATATGCAGTTTTACTTCTGGTTCCATATTTGACATTATAATTTCAACAATTTGAAAAAAAAAATAGTTCAAAAGACTGCTTTTGGGCATGTTTAGGTGGAAAATACACCAGAAAAAATGTGTTTTTCACCGGCAATAAGTGCTTTGACCCAGACATTTTCGAATTCCTTGTGCTTATTTGTTATGATTTCTTCAGAAGTAAAGTCAGCATCGATGGCAATGAGCACTCCACCATCCGACTTTTTATTACTGAGTTGAAAATTCGTGTCGTGCCGGAATATATTAAAATTATTCAAAAATTTCATCGCTACTGACGCTTTTGTCCCAGCTTGTTTCAGTTCCAAGAATTATTTGAAAAGAAGAAGATAGAATGTTCTGGAGAATTTCTTTCAATTTAGCTGCGCTTTTCATGCGGTTGCAATTTTGGCAATACACCAAAATTTCAGTCGCATTCTGTTGAGGAAGTGAAGAGATTTTTGGAGGGTTAGTATTACTTACATTAGCAGGGTCTACCTGTCCTGTACCTCTTCTTCCTGCATCTACAAATAAAAGATATCGTTATAACATCTCATAATTATCAATATTTTTAGCTCTAATGAGAAATTGCAAACCTGATGGTCGGTTTGGAAAATTCGGGAGTCAATGGTTTTCCATACATTACTTTGCTAAGTCATTACTAAGAAGTCAAATCCTGACAGAGAATGTTTTGATGCACAAAAAAAATTAGTAGCTCTATATTTTTCCATGTGAAACAGCGCAGTTTGGAATTGGATGCAGTATTGTATGAACTAAGAACCGGTAATATTTCCCTCGATAATTGAGATAAATAATGATAGAATAATTGTTGCCTCTATTACGGGTTGAACATAAAACCCAACCGAACGTAATCCACTTCAATTGCATAGGAAATTCAATAACCGTGTGTGATCATTTTAGTGGATAAAGCATTTCCATTTCAGTAAACCTATCACTGTTTTCTTCTTCGATCAAGTTGATTGATTGATGAAAGCTCCGACACACACAGGCGAAGCTAACGACGATGTCGGTCGGTGGTGGTTTAGAAAAATCTATTGAGACATTTTTCCTCCTTCTTGGGCACCTCGATTCAGGAAGAGATGTAATCCCTCGATGCTAGTGGATATTATGTAGCATTTCTCCGGTCGATTGTTGTGATTGGCATCGTTCGAACAGCGGTTGGAGGTCTGGCAGCTGCCAGCAACCGATCGATGCGATGGGACGCTTTAATGGGGAACTCGTTCGACCTCTGCTGCTTGAACCATTGACCAACAAGCGAACCGATGGCGTGCCGGGTAGACACTTTTGAGTTTATTAAATTAATGTAATTGAAGCAACATAAATATGCCGACAAACGTCTTCCTGGTTGGCAGCGCTAATCAATTATGATGCTATCAATTTCTCAACTGCCGTGCAAGGGTATCATTTTCCTCCATCCATAGGGTCAGCCGTTTCTTAAAACCAGCTGCTTAAACTTTGTAATGGGAGCACTAATCTTGCATAATCCACGCTTTGGTTTGGTTGCAACGTATAAATCATCTAAAATTTTGCTTACCATGGTCTTAAAAATGCTTGAGATGGTTCATTCCGATTTACGTTCCGCCACTTGGCAATATCCTGAAGCAACAAATCTAATTAAGCCCAATTCTAAAATTTCATCATCTCTTCCTTTTCTTCCACAGCATCGCAGCTCTCAGGTACGTACCAATGAATAATTTACACCGACCTAAGAGAACATCACTTTGGCCGTCTTTTATTTTCCTTGATGCATCAAGATCAAAAATATTGCCTTCAAGAGTGTACGGCCTAGTGTCTCGGACTGATGTACCTTGGCCCCATCATGTACTTATCTGTTCTCCCCCCACACCACCCTTCAGAAACACTTTCCCCTGCACAACACCGGTAGCTGACTCACGGAACCTTTTACGGTTCATTGCATATATTTAAATGCGAGCGTGTTTTTTTTTCTAATGATATTTCAAAGAGAGTCATTTTCCGTGCACAGCATTGCCAACAGATCTAAATATGTAGATTGATCCCCCCAGTAATAAGCACCACGCGGATTATGCTCGCATCGATTTGCGCAGAAAAACATAAATCTGTCGATTGCACAACCACGCTTCGTTCGTTCGTTCGTTCGATCGTTCATTCGTTGGTGGTTATTAGGTTTGGTGATTGCAATTAGTCATGGCTACCGACGACGGCGATGACTAAAGTGGGAATTCGTTAGAGGCGTGGGAATTTCATGGTTGGTTGACGATTTTCCGTGCGTGAAATTTGTTATTTTTGGACATGAAAAGCGCAATTTGACGGCCGATTGGCGACGATATGTGTGCATTTTGTAACTTTTGTTTGAATTAGAAATTACTACTAATGAACAGGTTCCATTTTTATGAGTTTACAGCTTTCAGGTAACCAAATAAGCGCAAATCACTTGAATGCAATTGAGTTATATAGTTGGATGCATCGTGCATGGAATGCAGCTCAAGGACATTCCAGTCTCAGTAATGCCACCCAAATTTGATCGCTTCTTCCCCATCACCGCTTCGATCGAATCATCCATAAACATTACACCTGACCTTTAGGCAGCTGGGCAGGTACAATTCACGACCATTATTTCTTACCAACAACTCAACTTCAATGCCCCGCGCACAGACCACTTTTTTCATTACGAAAGTTCATCCACCAATCAAGTCGTACTCGCACATAGTGAATTACCCTGCAAGTGCGTGGTTCGCTTTTTACCTACCCTGAACGAACAATGCCAATAATATGCATCGACCGCAGCGGGTGTCCGTCGATGCAGTGGACGTTTATATCGAGATATTAATTCGAGCATCTTTTCCTTCGGACATTTCTTACCGGTCTACGCTGGGTGGCGTTTTGTTGCGGTCACCGTCGTCGTCATTGTAGTAGTAGTAGTTGTTGTTGTTGTTATTGTCTGGTTTCCACCTTAGTTTCACGCTAAATTAGCATAATTCTACACGCGTGTGCACTGCAATCATTTCTGAACCCTTGCATGATTTGCTTGACTTCCAACCGTATATCCCTGCAACTAGGTGAGCATGAATGGTGAGTAAATTTTGCAATGGCACCACCGATGAAAAGAGGCGGAACTCGAGCTTAATTGGCGCTAGAGGCAAATGGGTAACCTTTGGTGCAGCGTTGTAAAAATGAAGGGCTGGGTTACGCATTGGTTAAGTGATTTCGTAAAACTGATAGCCGTCAATTATGGTAGAGTAAATGGAAGTGTTTTGAAATCGATGGTTTCCAGGATGCAATTCATGTAGGTTAAGCGCTGTCAATGGATTATCATTTAGTTTTTTTTGTATATCAGCCAACACTATTCAAGGAAAACCATTATAAATATTCTGATGCTCTTATGAGATAAATGATGATGATTTAATTAATACGGTGCACGCCGTATCTGAAGTTGCAGATTAATCAACTTTCATGTACCTCCGATTTTTCGTCACCAAATGTTTGTTTGTGCACTAACATTCTTAAATCGGTTTCCTCCATACAAAGACGAGTAAGCTTGAGATATGACCGAACTTTGCTTTTCCAAGTAGAATCCCCACGTTGCTTCAGAAGCCAGTCCTCTTAAAGGCTGATGGCTTCCTTTACTGGTACACTCGGAAAAAGTGCTGTGACATCAAATGAAACCATGACTTAATCTTTCCAAATCTCTCCTGATGCCTGGAGCTGACTTGTGAATTCCTGTGTGCTGTTAACTGAGCGAGTGGAAAATGGTTTAGGCATATTTTGAAATTCCTTTAATAGCCATTTGGCAAGCTTATGAGTGGGGGATCCTTCAGCCGAGATAATCCCTCATTTCGTTTCCTGGTTGTAAACCTTTGATCCTAGGTAGAACAGGGTTTGAAACTTTCAATTGATTCGTAGTGTTGCCAATAAACGCCTTGCACTCTTTCAACGTTTTATCCACATGTTTAAACATAGATGGGAGGGAGTCAATCCTCAACTCTCGCTTCACTTTTCAAATAGACCAATGTAACAAATGTAAACAAATCGAGTTAAGCGATACAAGCTATTGCTCTTCTATCATTGTATGTGATACAAAAACACCCATCCAAATTTACTTTCATTGATTTAAGAAAATTATTGATCAAAAATTGTCCAATGTACAGTTTGAAATGATGGTTACTTGATTGTTACTTCGGTCATTCGGACTGCCTAACATGATTGGTGCTCATTTTCCAAAGGCGGGGCCAATCTAAAGTTAGATACTATACTCTGAAATCTGTGAAAGGGAATCTAGTATCATGTAAACAAAACGTCCAATGTAACACTCATTGATTATGTCATTGAGAAAAATCGTCCAATGTAACATGTCCGATGTACAACTCGACTTGTCAAAACGTCCTATGTGGTCTTTTCTATGTTGTAGCATGACATTCAAAGTAAAATTGTGATTTTATCGTTTCTTCTGAATTTTCAACGTTATTATACACTGACTACATTAAAAATAGTATTGCAAAATGTATTGTTTTTAAACAGTTAAAATAATAATCTGTCGAACTTCAACTTCGATTTTCTCAAAATGGTGGATATGTTACATTGGTCTATTTGAAAAGTGACGCGAGAACTGTCTGTATGGGCCATTAGTAATTTTTCCGTCATCCGATTGTCATAGTCCTCTTTGTCCAAAATCACTACTGCATTACCTTTGTCCGCTTTTGTATAGAATACCAGCTTTGTTTTTAGTTCTTTGAGAATTCGAATTTCCTCTTTTTCGGTTTTACTAAGTGAATGTCCCTTTCCGTTTTGTATTGTCTCTGAAATAATATTCCTGGCAGTCTCGCGTAATTGAATAGGAAGTGTGTGAGTGATTGCAGTATCCATGTCAACGATGGTCTCTTCCACGTCAAGTTTTGAGGAGATCGCATATCCTAATCCCTTGTTGAGAAGTGTCAATTGTTCTTCTGAGAACTGCTGCGTCGAGCGATTTACCACAAAACCTTCGACGGATTGAACCACAAGCTGTGTGATTTCTGGTCTCTCTGTTGTGTTGTGTACCTCAAATAGTATTGTAGTGACCTCAGTTTGTTGCTATGTAACTTTCTTTTCCTTTTTTCCTCGCAGTCGTTCAATACTTTTACTTTAGTCAAAAACAGTGGAAATTCAGTTGTGAATTCTTTGGCCAATTTCAAATGCAGGGAATAACATTCCAATGACTATGTTTTCAACTTTGAGTAGAGACTCTGAATGCTTGCTTTTATAAATTCTGACTCCATCTTACGAACTACTTTTAAGGGAGTTGGTGTCTTAACCTTAATCTTATGACTGATAGGTGTTAGATTTAATTTTCGGCATTTCTTAAGAAATGATATGTCTTTCCTAAAACCTACGATGGATTTCTTTGGTGATATGTACCTATTAGGTTCTGAAAGCTTGGAAGCCACGATCAATCCTTTAAATTTGTCAAACCTCTTAACGGAATCCCTTTATGAAGAGCTTTGAGTGGGTTGGTGTAAAACGTGAGGATTCTACTTGGAAAATCAAAGTTCGGTCATATCTCAAGCTTACTCGTCTTTGTATGGAGGAAAATTATTTCATTTTCAGAGGAAATTTTTATAAACAAACTAAAGGCACTCCTATGGGCAATCCGCTTTCTCCATTTTTATGTGAATTGTTCATGGCTAACCTAGAAAATACTCTGGAGGATAGGAATTTGTTGCCCAAATGCTGGTATAGGCACGTGGATGACATCTTTAGCATTGTCAAAAAAGAAGATTTATCAAAAACTTTGTAGACCATAAGCAACGTTCACAAGGACATCAAATTTACTCACGAAGAAGAGAGAGACGACAAACTCCCCTTCTTAGATCTTCTCATCATCAGGGAAACGTCTTCGTTCAATTTTGAAATCTATAGGAAACCAACAAACACAAAGAGAGTAATACCAAGCACTTCAAACCATTCCCATCAACACAAAATGGTCGCTTTTCACCACATGGTTCACAGGATGCAAACTCTTCCTCTTAGCGATACAGGCAAATCAAAGGAAATAGCTCACATTTTTGAAATCGCTAAACTTAATCGGTATCAAGAAAAAACAATTCAAGCAGTAATCGATAAAATAACAAGGGATCATTTAAGGTGTATTTCGACAACTCCTACACCAGTAACTGAGGGTTTAAAACGGGTAGCGGTGAATTCCGACAAAAACGTTACCAAACAATTGATTTCGAAGTTTAGAAGTTTTGGCCTCGATTTAGTATTCAGCAGCAGGACAAATCAGCTGAAGTCACTGTTAGGATCAACAGAAGATTCAATAAATGTCATAGGGAAAGCAGGAGTCTACAAAATCTCTAGTTCAGATTGCAATAAAATCTACATCAGTCAGACGAAAAGGACTTTGGAAACAAGGTTTAAGGAACACATCGCAGAGGTAAAAAGGCTAACAAAGAGATGAATAAAGGACTTCATTATGAATTTAAATCCAAGGTTGCAGAACATATCGTTACAAAGGGGCACAATTTGACAAAAGATAACATTAATATCCTGCGGACTGTATCTTCGCCTTGGAAACTAGACGTAGCTGAAAGTTTAGAAATATTTAAACATAATGCATCAACATTGCTTAATAAAGATCAAGGAAACGGATACTCGAGACTCTTTAGCATACTACCAAAAACAACACATCGTAGCATGCCTCTACCTGTTGGAGACTGAATTTAGGTACCTAGTTAGGTAAATTTTGACATAGCTGTGGATACCTGCTGATTTTTAGTACCTATTGATTAGTATATAACTCGTAGATAAAAAATGGATTCTTCAGTGGTGTTGAGTACTTGGCACTGATGAAGTCTGCAAGTAGCTGTCGAAATACGCGTATCGGTCAAAAGCTAAGCAATTATAACGGAATTTAAAGGAAATAAACCAACCAACTCAAAGCTCTTCATAAAAGGGATTCCGTTAAGAGGTTCGACAAATTTAATGGATTGTATAAATGTGTTTTTCAATTTTCAAAGTTTTGTTGCTGGGTGGCGTTGCAAACGTTACGATCCAAGCATCATTCATAGGAAATTATATGCTCAACAACTTTGTATAAGACCGGAAGATGATCGGACTTGATCTTGAAAAGTTATTAGCATTCTATTGAAGCAATGTCTGACTAAAAGTCTCTGATTAAAAAGAAAATAAAGAAAAAAAAATAAAAATCAGTCAAACATCGATTCAATAAAATGCTTATATCTTTCAACTCGGATCGTGTTAACGGCAACGGTAAGCGTGACAGCATCTCACTCCTATTGGCCTGGGTTCAATACCAGTCGGCGCCATCGGGATTTTCTGAAGCATAAAATCTCTGATCACGACGCCGTCCTTCGGTAAAAGAAAGTGAAGCCAAGCCGTTGGTCCTCTGGCATCCGGATCCATGTTTATGTCATCACCCCAAATTCTTTATTATATCACAGTTTCAAATGCTTTCGAAAAAACCGTAGAACTCTAGAAGATGCCAATTTCAAATAATAGACTAAAAAGTAGAATTGATAGTTTCGTTTAGAGTGAAAATTTCATATAGAGTCCTAGCGAGCTAGGACAACTTTAGGAACATACAAATCGGTTTTATCATCTCTCTTTACCAAAATCCTCCTTTGGAGAGGGATAGTGAGGGGTGTGCATTTGAGCATTTGTGCCTATTAATCTAAATTATGGATCTTAAGCCATTTGCAAAACCCATAAACACACCTCAAAAAACGTGTAACGACTCTTTTCACTTTTGAAAAAAGTAGACGACCCTATTTTCAATCTTTCTGCAAATAAAATAATTTGCAGAGCCTAGGAACTCTAGAGGTACCACAATTTTTGAAATTCATCAATAAATGGCTAAGTTATGTCATGACAAACTTGCTGTTACACGTTTTTCGGAGGCTTTGTAGTCGGCGTAAAGTATTTACACACCGTATTCTGAGTGTTAAAGGCTGACTAAAAGTAAATTGGTACGCACAAAAAGACCGCGATTAAATAAGTTTAAATAGTCCATTAAAAGTTACTTTACAGTACTTTTATTTAAATTTCAAAGTAACAGCATTAGATGGTTACATTTCTCTAGTTCGAACGAAATCTCGACCCTTCCTCTTGATGGAGCCCATCAGCGCACGTACAGTAGAAACGGACACGAAATCAGCGTATTTCTTCCTTTTTGCCCATGTTTGCTGGATGTCCTTGACTGCCCCGCCGCTTCTTCGAAGTCGCTGCTTTGAAATTGCCCTGTATTTTTCGATTGGTCGAAACTCCGGGAAATTCGGAGGATTCATTAGCTTGGGGACAAAATCGATCTTGTTGGCAGCATACCACTCCAGAACCACCTTGGAGTAGTGGCAGCTGGCCAAATCGGGCCAAAAGATGACTTTTCACCTATGCTTGCGGATGAACGGCAATACACGCTTTTTCCGGCATTGTTCTATGTAAACTTGGGATGTAATCGTCGAGGATGCGACAAATGGTTCCGTTTTTAGGCCACAACTGCAAATCGCTTGCCAAATCATGGCCTTTTTCACGAACTTGTCGGCAAACACGAACTTGAATCTTCCCGGCACATCCCCACGTTTAGTAGCGATGTAAAACTTTTGACCTTTTTAGCTGCTTAAAATCGAGTGTGACGTATGTTTCTTGATCGATCAAAGGGCAGCACTTGTGTTTCGTCAAAACATGGTCGTACAAGAGCCTTGCACGCTTTTTGGCCACGGAATTCTACTTCATGTACCGGTTCGGATGTTTACTGGCTTTGTACGACTTGTATCCCTCCCTGGCAAGGATGTTCCGCACCGTTTTAAAGTTGGCGTTGTTCCTTCTGGCCACATCTCGGATCGAAAGACCAGGGTTGGCTTTAACGCACCTCAACACGTTGCTGCGCAGCTAGCGATCCCTGGTTCCAGTTTTTTCGTAGGACCGCCGATTCCTTTCCACATTCAGGGTTTTTCTTGCAGATTTTGAGCACTCGTCAAACTGTTGTTTTCGGCATCTTCAGCACTTTAGCCAGGAAATGGATCACTCTGGTTCCAGGTGATTGTGCACAATATATTTTCTTCTTTAGAGATCGATTTGACGTTATTTCTTAACGCGATCGACTACTTTGATCAAACATACACCAGTTGTTCTCAATGGAAGTGTAAACAAACCACTGTCAAAGATTTTCGATTCCCAACGCTAGAGGCGTTCTAGCGGCTCGCGAGGGGCGTACCAATTTACTTTTAGTCTGCCTTTATTGTATTGGGTTTAGTGATGTTTGGGACATTTGTAACGCCACCTAGTCGCAAAGCTTTGGAAATGGTATTTTTTAAATAAATTTTGAACATCAACTGGGAAAAAATACCCTGAAATAGGCAAATATAGACTGATTTCACTCAAATTTGGAAAAAGCCTCAGGAATGCATAGAAAACGAGGGTGAAGGGTCATGCTTTGGTCGCCCTTATGGTTTCTAAAAATTGATAAGTGCTATTTAGCCGGCGCCGGTGGTGTAGTGGTAAGCGTGACTGCTTTCTAACACCCCAATGGGTCTGGGTTCAATCCCAGCCGAGGTCGATAGGATTTTTCTGAGGCATAAACATCTCTGGTCACGTCTTCCTTCGGAAGGGAAGTAAAGCCGTTGGTCCCGGCCCATGTGTGTTGAATGAGTGCGATATCCTACGCAGGAAGCTGCCTTCCTGCACATTCGATTGCCGTCAATGGATGGCAATCGATGTCCGTTGGTGATTGGCACTAGATTGCTGAACAGAGACTGACGTTTAATAAAGGAATGAAATGAATAAGTGCTTTTTGTTTGTATCATATTTAATTAGAAAAAAATCAGTAAAATCTTCATAAATATGAATATATTAAAAAAAAAACATTATGACGTTTTGCTTTCCAAATCCGTTTAAAAATCAAAAATTGGTTGTGAAATTATTGGGTTACTCTTGATATCTAGCATGCGATCACTAACCCATAATTGGTTTTCTTACAATGACTTTAAATTTTGCGGGTGTTCGAACGGTTTCAAACGTGATTCCGTGGAGTACATGACTGCCCTAATAAAAATGTTGTGGGGAATTTGCTTAACGACGTGTTCGGGGTATCATCCAAACAATTTGTGGAATAGTTAAATCATTTGGGTTATCGTTCGTGTATGGTTATTTTTTTATTAGACACATCCTACTGTGTCACTTGAAAAGTTCAGCCGTAAACCAGAATCGTTGGACCGAAAAGTGGACCGGAATATCAACCAAGCTTTCGTCAATAAGATAAGTGCCTCTATTCGAGATTTGGCCAAAAAACTGAGAACATCGAAGAGTAACGTCCAACTTGCCAAGGCAAGAAAAGGGCTGAAAACGCAGTAGAAGACAAAACGGAGCCAGAAACAAGCCGCATCCGTCAAACCGAGGGCTCGGAAGCTATATGATAGTCTTTTTTTTCCTTGATTTGTTTTCCGTGCTGAGCACCAATGCTACCGACGCCAGGGAGGCAGCTCCCACACCTGGACCCTACCTATCGACCCATCAACTCATGAACCGAAGGAAGGCGTGATCAGAGAGGTTATGCCTCAGAACATCCCGGCGGTGCCGACTGGGATTGAACCCAGGCCTGCTGGGGTGAGAGGCAATCACGCTTACCACTACACCACCGGCGCCGCTAAATATATCATAGTCTGCTGTGTGGAAAATTGGCGTGTGTTATCATGGACAATGAAACCTACGTCAAATTTGACTACAGGTCAATTCCGGGATACCGTGACGGTCAGGAAGTTAACAATGCCGATAAGTAAATTTTTACCGAAAAATTTGGTAAGAAGGCCGCGGTATGTGAATGTGGCATGTTGTCAAAGCTATTTGTGCCGAAGGAGACAGTGAACACTGACATTTACGTTGGAGGGTATTTGAATCAGCGTCTGCGGCCCATAATCCGTCAACATGATGGCCCAGTACTATTTTGGTCCGATTTGGTGTCAATGCACTATCCGAAAGACATGGTAGCTTGGTACAAAGCAAACCAAGTGCAGTACGTGCCAAAAGAGATGAATTGTCCGGAGGCCCGGTCAATCGAAACTGTTTTGCCATACGATTAGGGGAACTGCGGATTATTTCATCCAATTGAATGAGAATACTATAGAGAGCATGAAATAAAATTTTTCATTAAAATAACGTTGTTTTCCAATGATAAACTGTTTACTTTTTGGGACACCCTATTAGATTCATGACTAGAGGTAAATCCACAGATGTCATGAATCCATAAGCGGGATTATAACTACCAGGGGCAGTGTCTGTTTTTATAATTTACCATCGCATGCAAGACGGAGTAGCGCTTCAATCCAGTGTAGATGAATTGCGATTGTTTTTAAAATGATCAATTTGAATATTGTCGACTCCAGAGTCTAAAACCTCGATATGGTAGAGAACTACTTCAGCCTAAGCGCCCATTTTGGGCCTATCTAGCAGAAAACATCAAATAAATCCATGATTTCGGCGTTAACAGGTAAATTATAAAAGCAAATGAAGCAGCCTGACCGAATCAATCTTTATCTTCATCCGATAGGCCGAAGTTAATTCATTGGCGTTTCAATTGCGTTTCAATACGTAAGGCCGAGTTTAGAATCCATAGGCCGAGTTTGGCGTCAAGAAGCAGTGTTAGACTTTAAACAATATCTCAACAATTTGATTCTATATATAAAATATTACGGTACGTACGGAAAGGTAAATACATTTGAAAGCCATCAATAATAATAGCATTCCGTTTGGTGCTAAACTACGCAAGATTAAGAAAGATTAAGTGCAAGTAGTGCTTAAAAGGCCGGAAATGGGGTAGTTAACCCTATAATTATCTATTCAGCAGAAGGCAATTATTTTCTATCCAGCTAGCACAACACGTTCTACTGCGCTATATTTGCGTAAATGAAAATATTTTTTTTTGCAATTGATCCTCAAAACCATCCCCACCAATATGAAGACGAATATTAATATTTACAACATCACAGGCGATAATGAAGATCCAGCCATGAAAGTACAAACACAAATGTTGACTTTGATACTAAAAGGTTGCCTTAATCAAAATAATATTGACATGTCAAAATTAAAATTCATCCAGTTAGGCTGTGTTCCATTTGGTGAATGTTCACTCACATTTGACACTTCGAAAATAAATTATAATGTTGTTTCCCTTTGTTGTTAACCGTCAGATTTTCGAGAAGGTGTTTGTCATAATTGATTCCTGGTCTGTCATAAATAAGTCTGGTAAAATAGCAGATTTATTTGAAAATTTTCCATCTGTCAAATTTAAATGAAAATTCACCAAATGGAACACAGCCTTAGTTGGTCTATCTGTGAAGGTTGTCTTTATTTTCAGCTTAGTTGAGTGTAGAACAAATGATTTGTATCAGCACTGATCAGAGGCCTCAGATAGCCTTGTCAGTTAAGGCATGGTATTACTATTAAAAACTGAGGAATTTTTTCAAAAACATTGAGTCGAGAGCCGGAAAAACGCTCGCATAAAAAGCGTTCGAAAGCCAAAATGATAGGAAGAATAATTTCGTTACAATTACGACAAATTAAAAGGCGCTTATAAAACTAGTTAACTCCGTCTTCAACGCAAGACAGGCATGAAAAAACCACCTGTTAAGTGCTTAATTGGCCTAATTGGGCGTTTATACTTCTACGCTAAAAACAAAGGGACGTAAAAGTGAGCATTTCCGCACTTGTTCATTCATCTTCACCAGTAGTCTCCCATGAAGGTACGTTGACTTATTCAATGGAAACCGAATCGACCATCCACTAGCCAACAACCGGTCCAGTTTCAGTAATAAACTGTTTTCCAGCGACCTTGAACTTCAACGCACGCTCACCGTGACCATTATCATCTACCTACTAGTTTGTCTTCCTGTTCGATCTTCTCTATTTGAACATGACAAGCCATACCTACACTGGGATCTCGCCATTCTCACGCCCAACAAACAGTTCGAACAACTAGCCCATCAACCAGATCACCATAACCTAAGAGAGTACGGACGACGTGCCATTCAACTGACTTCCCTGGAATGTCACCGTTCATTAATATGTAGCCGGCACCCTTCCCTCCTTAATCTGTCGCAATCGCGTTCGCGTGGAATCTATGTTGCTCTAGCAAGCAGGTTATCTCAACAGACGTCTGTCCGTAAATTTCCATCAATTTGCACTCGTTTCAGTGTAGAGTAACATAAATAGACCCAAACTAGTTCCTGGTGCTTGGTATTGATACTACGCAAAGCACCAGCAGTTGTTACAGCACGTGTGAGGTCGTCATAGATGATTTCTGAATTTGTCTGACTGGGTAAATACCTGCTTTACTGCCTCTCATTAAGGTTTGATTGAAGGAAGAATTATAATTGAAAGCAATCATAATGAATATTATCAGAATATCTTAATAAACTCGGATCCTGCTCCGGCAGAAGGATGCATCTGCTCTTCGGGGGGCAACTTTTCATGGAGCTCTGGCAGAACGATGTCTCATCCCATCATCCCGGCCTCCGTCCCTTCCAGATTGCTCTAATACGATAACATCGAAATGATGATGCCCAAGATGGCTGCGACGCGACGTAGTCGACGCCGGACGCCGGACGATGACGACGAGCCGGTGTTGTGATGTACCGTTGATGAGCACCTAAAATGTCAAGGACGTTTTTATTTGATTAACTATTTTTAATGATTAATAAAATTTTCAATTTAATATGCTATGCCGGTGGCAACGAGCAGGGTGAGCTAGAATTCTCATCGTCGTCGTCGGCGACGCTATGGATGAGGGGTGATGCCGCTGCGCTTGACGATGCGTGCGATTGCTTTCACTTGATGGGTCCTGTCTATCGTAGCCATGTAACCATAGTACAGTGGGTCAGATCCGCAATTTAGCTGGTCATAGTTAATAACTCTTGGAGGATTTGTCTAAAAAATTCGATGTCTTAAGCTTAGCTATGTAAGGCCTATACTGTCTATAATACCATATCAGTACCATATGGGAAAACTAGGCATTGGGAAAATGGCAGTTGAAGTTACGAAGTGCAATTCCCATGTAAATAGTTGAAACATCATAGTAAATTATTTGACAATTTTTTTAGTTTGAAATTAGTTACTATGAAGCGAAAAATATGGTGATCCAAACAGCAGAACTGTAACTGATCACCCCTCACAGAATTTCCCGACGATTTCTACGAATGGGGCGGGGCAGAAATTATCTTTTGTGCAGAATATGTAAAAAGGAGGGACTCAGAATGTTAATCTAACTGCATATATAGAGGTACTAGCCATGTTTTGCAGTGTCAGGTACTCTATTTTGTAATCTGTGCAAGGGAAATCACAAATCGAGTGTCATAAAAATACAAGGCATGTTGAGAGATTGAGGTCGTGGGAGCAAATTTCCTCTCTCAAATTTGAATTTTTTGGCTCTCTGGAGACTGGTAGTAAACCAGGTAAAACTGTAAGGGGAAAAATCATTTTTATTTAATTGTAGCTTGTTTAACAATAATTTCCCAAAAAAAAAAAAAACTGAACGACAAAGTCCCTTACTAATTTCTTTAGGTTGTTACTCATTTTTTGACCTGAATATGCACCGAAAGCGAATTATTCCCACTTCCTACCAGCGGAAAAGCGCCATCTCTGTTGAAAATGGCCGGACGATATGATTAAATGTTTTGTTTTGCTTGCTGTAATGTTTCAAACCGAAAGCGAGCGTATAGGAATATCGGAAGTACAGCGATCGAAACTAAAACATGGAACTGGAAACAATTTTCATGCCGATTGTGACCGACGCCGGTAGAGAATACTGTTAATTCTTTTATTGGGGAATCCAACGTGAGAATCCAACAGCATCTAAAAGTGGTTTTAACCAACCAGCCGAGGGCAATGGAGTAATTGAGCAGGTGATTTCCACCGTCGCTGAAAAATCGATCAACCTGGTCCCTGAACCAAATGAATCCAGTGGCCTATACAGTTCGATCATCGTCGGTTCCGTACCGGAGAATATGCGCTACCGGGGAAGCAACAGCGAGAACAACCGAAATTACGTCAACCTTTACAATTCGGCCAGTTGAAATCTGTCGCCTCGGCAGGTGCCCCGGTTACGGTAGAACCAAACTTCCCGCATTGGAAGATTACCTGAAAATTGTCAATTGTGACCTTCTAACACCTGTTAACGAATACTTTAATCTGTTTAGTATCAAAAACAATTATTCTGAAACTCGTTCTAAGGAAAAACTCTACTCATCGGAGGACATCAATTCAGCCTTTATGAAGAACTCCTCCAGTGAGGGCTATTCGGCTCCACTGCGTGCTTCTCCGACGGTCACAACTCCCCGGTATGTCAAACCGTATGAGCTGTCGAAGACAATGGTCACATCAACGCCAGATCAACAAAAACGAAATTCGACCGTTGGAACGCTTCCGATTCCGTGTGGACCACGCAGGTCGGGCTATTCGGATGGGAAATACCGCGAGGAACCCATTCACTACGATGGCAACGTGATCGACATACTGTACACCATTTCGAATCAAACATTTCCCTGCAGACAGAAGATAAGCATCATAATCTGATTTTGACGTTGAACAGCTTGACTGCGCAGGACTCGGATCGGCCTAGTTCCATCTCCGGTATGTCACAGTGCTATGAATGTTTGATCCACGGAGAGAGAATACAGCAAATCGCACATCGGGAAGGGCGCGTACGGGTATGTGAAGCTGAACTACCGGATCTTGGATAGGTTGCTGGTGATATCGAAGTTCATACTGATGGAGAAGCTCGTGCCGTAGTTTATGATTAAGACCTATGAGAAGTGGGACATTCCGATGGAAGTGTATCTGTTGACGAACATGAAGCATCCGAACATTATCAACATGTTCGATTGGTTCGAGAACGTCAAGTTCTTCCAGGTTGTGATGGAAATCCACGGCTCCGGGATGGATCTGTTCGAGTTTATCGATCGAAGACCCGTGATGACGGAGAAGCTGTTGGATCCTTCGACAGATTGCTAATGCGTTTGCTTTCCTGCACTCTTTGAACATTCTGCACCGGGACATCAAAGACGAGAACGTTATCATCGATCACAATTTCCATAATTTTTCTACCTTCTATGGAGTTCTGCAGTACGCATAACACAGGCAACCGCTACTCCGGCCCAGAACTGAAAATGCGGGCTCTTGGCGTGACACTATACGTGTTGATGTTCTTCGAGAACCCATTCGTGGACGTTGAGGAAATCCTGCAGTCCAAACTGATCATTCCGCACGAAATCAGTGAAGAATTGGAGTACGTGTTGCTTCCGCTGTTGGACTAGTATCTCAAAACTTGAATCACCATCTAGAAACTACTGGATACGGAATGGATGACACAGGAAATCAATTCGTCACAGTTGAATTTTGCCAAAATCGTTGTGATTATCGTAATTCCTAGCTCATTTAATGCTATTAAACTTACTTGTACCGAAGAAATCTTAATAATATATTCACTCTACCGATTACATACGGTTGTTTGCTGAAATTCATATAAATCAGTTAGCAATGTTGATGTCAAAACCATATAAGAATTATTCGAATGAGTGCTTGATCATTGAAAATGCAATAAAGCTAATGATAGGTAGTTTCGTCTCGTGATAGTGAGAGGACCTGTTTTCTCATCGTCACATGACAGCCGTGATATTTACTAGCTCTGTTTTTGGCACACTGTGCTGAGTGACCAACCGCTTGGAAAATCCGAGAAAACGTTGATTTGATTTGCTGAAACCATCAGAGCAAGTTGATTTTGTTAAACAATTTGCCGCTGATAATCTAGATTAAACATTCTGTTTTGTCCACATCAATTATTTTAAATTATTTTCCATGAAATTCTACATCCGAACTCAAAAATTTCCAAAACGTTTTCCTACGTTACAAAGAAAGCAATATCATGATTTTTCCTTTGGTTTTGTTTTTTTCCGTCGATCTTTATTTCCGCGCTGAGCACCAATGCTACCGACGTGCCAGGAAGGCAGCTCCCACACCTGGACCCTACCTATCGACCCATCAACTAATGAACCGGGGACCAACGGCTTTACTTCCCATCCGAAGGAAGGCGTGATCAGAGATGTTATCATGATGATGAGATCATATAAAAATCCTATTCAATATTCAAAATTATTAAAATTGTTCTCTTAAAATGGCGTATTGTAGATGCCATATTAAATCTTATGTGAAATGTACTTGAAAACATCGGAAAAAATAAGTCCACCCTCGGAAAACGGATGATTTTCAAACTCCACAATCTTTCAAAAACGTGAGCAGCATGCAGTGCTATGCAGTATAAAATAGTTTCAATCAAATGTAATTATTAACTACTGAAAATTGTAATGAATTTCTGAGGGACCATTTTATTTTTTTTAAATTATTATTTGTATAATTACTTTAATACTTGCTTTTTTCGAGGACAAGATTAGAACTAGTGGCTTTGGAGTGAGAGGTATGGATGTTAACCACTACGCGAGGGCCGTTGGTTATTTGAGTAAAGGGTGATACGGTCAAAATTTGGTCAATATCAACTTGACGTATTTCTTTCAATTTTGCATTTAAAAAACCTGAACACCCCTCATTTTGAAGGTGTGTGTGTGTAGAATGTTGCTCCTATTTTGATTTTGGAATTCACTCTTCAGTTGTCAAAATGCCGTCCAAGCAAGAAGAGCAGCGTATCAAAATTTTGCTCGCGCATCGCGAAAATCCGAGCTACTCGCACGCAAAGTTGGCAAAATCGCTAAAAGTTGCCAAATCAACCGTTACAAATGTAATTAAAGTGTTTGGGGAACGTTTGTCGACAGCCAGGAAGTCTGGATCGAGGGGAAATCGAAAACCGGAAGCCGCTGAGACGACAAAGAGAGTTGCCGGTAGTTTCAAGCGAAACCCTAACCTCTCTCTCCGAGATGCCGCAAATAAGCTGGGTGTATCGTCTACAACCGTGCATCGAGCCAAAAAACGAGCCGGACTATCGACTTACAAGAAGGTAGTGACTCCAAATCGCGATGATAAACAAAATACGACGGCCAAAGCGCGATCCCGGAGGCTGTACACGACGATGCTGACGAAGTTTGACTGCGTGGTAATGGACGACGAAACCTACGTCAAAGCCGACTACAAGCAGCTTCCGGGACAGGAGTTTTATACGGCAAAAGGAAGGGGAAAGGTAGCAGATGTTTTCAAGCACATGAAACTGTCAAAGTTCGCAAAGAAATATCTGGTTTGGCAAGCCATCTGTACCTGTGGCTTGAAAAGCAGCATTTTTATAGCTTCCGGGACTGTCAACCAAGAAATTTACGTGAAAGAGTGTTTGAATAAACGTCTGCTGCCTTTCCTGAAGAAACACGGTTGTTCCGTACTGTTTTGGCCGGATTTGGCATCTTGCCATTACGGTAAAAAGGCCATGGAGTGGTACGCCGCCAACAACGTCAGGACAAGAACCCTCCCAACACGCCAGAGCTCCGCCCAATTGAGAAATACTGGGCTATTGTCAAGCGGAACCTAAAGAAAACCAAAAAAACTGCTAAGGGCGAGCAGCAGTTCAAGGCAAACTGGCTTTCTGCGGCGAAGAAGGTGGACAAGGTGACTGTACAAAATCTGATGGCAGGGGTCAAGCGTAAGGCCCGGCAATTCGGATTTGGAAAAGCGGAAGCCTAACTGAATATTTTTCCTGAATTTTATACTAATTGAACTTGAAAAAGAAATTTAATTTGATTTTTTAAATAAACGATTTCACCGATTTACACGCGTTTTCCCTTGACCAAATTTTGACCGTATCACCCTTTAAGTCCACCGCTCGTACAAAGTTCAGTACAGTAAGTTCTGTACTTCGGTCGTTGTACAATACTTCACGTATTGATCCTACAACACCCAGATCTTCCCTCTGTTGTGCACGTGCCCGGCACTCTACTAATAGATGATTAACATCTAAAACCGGTCCGCATCCCTGGTAGTAGGCCACACTGCCGCTAAATCGGGGTTCATGAGTGAGCCGTGTACGACCAATCCTAAGCCGAGTCAGAACTTTCTGATCTCGAGGGTCGGGTACATCTTTCCACTCTTGTGTGTATTTTTGATCTTGTGAAGGAATGCATCACGGTTGTCATGCCAGGATACATCCCATGCAGATCGTGAGATCTGCTTCACCCAGCGATAGCGTCCCTATAGGGCACCGAAGTGACCTCTAGCTGAGCAAGACAACCCTGGTTAGCAACCTCATTCCCTGGTATACCTGCGTGTCCAGGTACCCATACAAAGGTTATGTTAGCATACTACTGTACCTCCAACAACCATGGGTGCTCAACCTACCCATGCTCAAGGGCAGACAGACAACTCGCTGAATCAGAAAATACAACAGTCCGAGAACCATTTGTCAACCTACAAGCCTGTAAGAGAGCATAGGCCTCAGCTGAGAAGATACCACAGAGACCAGATAACCGGCAGCAGCGGCTACTAACCTCCCCAGATACCCCATAACCAACTTCCTCTTCGATTAATGAACCATCCGTAAAAAGCAAAGGCCTTCCCTCGTATGAAGCAGCAACCTCCCTGTATGCAGCTTTCGCCACAGCAGAGCTAGCCCCTGTCCCACACATAGCTTTAACCCTCCAGTCAACTTTCGAGGTAGTAGCATTACAAGCCCGTTGCCACAGCCTAACACACTGACACAAAGAGGGAGAATCTACTCCCGTCAAGTCGTTCAACCATCCTCTCGCCCTCACAACCATGAGGATGGGATCCCTTTCAATCGATCTCATCGCCTTAATGGCCAGATCCTCGGTAACAATGTTAATCAAAGGTACCTTACCATTCCCCACCAATAGAGAAGCTATTGGCGAAAACCTCATTGTACGGAGGTTCTAGAATCCTGAGCAAGAAAACACCGCCCTCCACAACTCCGCTCCATAAAGGATGTAAAGTAGGGTATTGGCAACCTTGGTCAATGTACAACGAGAAGCTTCAGAGAAGCGACCATTCAAGGTCCGAAGAATATTCAACTTACTGTTGACATTATCCTTCACTAACTTGGCATCAGGGTGCCTTCCATTCATTTTGACTAAAAAATGTTTTAAGAAATTATGGAATAATAAGATATTATGTAAATATTTTGATTATGTAAACAACAAGAAAATATTGTTAAGTTTGTGTTTGACACATAATACCTGCCAATTTTGCTACATGAAAGTCGCAATAAGCGATTTTGTAATTTATCTCACCCACTCTTCGCTCTTCACTCTTCGCGAAGAGGCGATCAGAAAAACGCTCATTGTGACTCTGTCAAAGCTAAATTTGCAGTTTTGATGTGTGAAACACAAACTATACCATTATTTCTTATTACTTACACATACAAAATATCATCATAATATCTTATTATTCCATAATTTCATAAAACATTTTTTTAGTCAAATTGAATGGAAGGCACCCTGCTTGGCATGCTTAACAAATCGGAGTTTGTTACCGATAGTCACACCAAACAGTTTCAACTCGCGCACAGCCTTGACCGCATGCTCGCCGATGCTAACGAATGGCAGACTCGGGCTGTGATGATGACCAAAGCAGACGTGATTCAGTTTGGACTTCTGCCTAGTCAACGACAGACTGCACTGCATACTGCATTTAACGCCTAACCCCCCTACAGTTTTTACCAAATACGATAAGGGTAATAGCGTACACAATGATGCGTACTTCTCCGGGAATGCATTCAAACACTGAGTTCATCGCAATGAGAAACAGTGTAACCGATATGACAGACCCTTGCGGGATGCCATTCTCCAGCAACCTCGGACTTGAGGTTGGGCCAGCATTCAAAACTCGGAACCAACGATTCTGTAGAAAATTCTCTACATAGTTAAGCATTCATCCTTGGAAGTTCCATTGCTTGAGGAAAGCCAAGATAGGAAGCTTCCATGTCATATCATATACCTTGGACAAATCGAGGGAGACAACATCTACATGCATATCTTCGAACGAGGCCTTGTCCAATAAATGATCGAGCGCAGAGAAGAACGTCTCCTATCCATATCCGCATCGGAATGCGTGTTGCTGTGGATGGATCCGTCCATGTCTCTTAAGCTTTGTTGACAGACGACGATTAACCATCCGCTTGAGTGTCTTTCCCATGCAGGTCAGCAGGGTTATCGGGCGATAACCATCTGTTAGGGTTCTATCCTTCCCAGGTTTGTGAATCGGTATAACCAACTCTTCTTTCCACTCATCAGGTATCTGGCCAGATTTCCATACCTAATTCATCGTGTCTAGAAGAGCTAATCGGTCCATAAGAGGTAATCTCCTGAGTAAGAGATAACCAATATCGTCCGGGCCCACAGCCTTACCAATCCCGCGGCGTAGGGCCCAGTAGAGCTCTTTGATGTCGAGCGCCCTGTTATAGTATTTGTCAAGACTATGTTGCCTGTCGTGGGAATAGCGGTACTCCTCCTCATCCAATGACTTAACCCGCATGAATTCATCGCTGTGATTGCTGTTTGCCGACACCTTGGCAAATTGATCTGCAAAGGTCTCAGCGATCAATCCTGGATCATTCGTGTAATCTCCATTTAACTTGATAATCCTTTCCGGTCTATTCTTACCACCAGCAGACAGTAGACGGGAGGTGTACAGCCTGTGATAGCGAAATAGGAAAATGATCACTTCCGTGTAAGTCATCGTCAAAGTGCCTTATAAACTGGCTGGCTGTATCCCAAGAGGCTATGGTCAGACCGATCACGGACTCAACCCCAGTAGTGGGATTAAACCAAGTCGGTCTGCCATCGTTCAGCACTGAACAACCTAACGTGTCCAGTAGCTGATGATACAACCGTACGCCACGAAAGTCTTCCTTATGCGATCCCTATGAGAGGGTGATGCGCATTTAAATCGCCCACAATCACATAAGGAACAGGCAGCTGCGAGATGAGCTCTTGCAGTTTGCCGATGACGTTAACCTCATTGCCTGTCCTTCGGAGCCATGTATAAGCTGACAATAGTCAACTTATAGGGACACTGAATGGTGACCGCGGTGGCCTCCAGTTCACAGTCCAACTGCACTACCTTATGGAGTATATCTTCTCTGATAGCGAAGACATCATATCAAAAAGACTGGCAACTTTGCCAGAATCCAAACGACAGATACAGTAGCGCTGCACTTGAGCAAAGGTGGAAGCAACGCATAGACAAATGAGCAAATACACAAACCTTTCTGCTGAGGATGTAATCTTTGCTATCAAATTCGTTCGAAGCATTTACATTTAAACGGCAGATGACGCGATTGTACCTGCCTCATAGTGGTCGTACGAGAAAATGAAAGAGTTGCCAGTCTTCTTGATATATTATCTTCGCTGATAGCCAATCCATATCCAGCATTAATGAGAGGCTTAATATACCACTTATATCTATCACCGAGAGAGTTTGGGGATAGATCTGTAACCTTGGTCATCGTCTCTTGGAGAGCAATGACACAAGGGTTCAGTTTCCTTGTCAAGAGTTGGATCTCAGATAACTTTGATCGCAACCCATGGACATTCCATTGCAGCATCACTTTCATCAGACATGGTGATTATTAAGTATCAGTAACAGCATCGCTTTCGCGCTCCGATACCGAGTCGTCAGAGGGAGAAGGTGCTACGTTTTCTCCTTTTTTCCGGCTCTTAAGACCACGAGTATCCTCGAGGCCAGCGGGTTGTTTTCTCTCCTGGTCATAGGAGCAGACACCTCGCTTTCCTCGGAATCGAGGCTATCGCCTACTCTCTCGAGTTGCCCCACAAGGGAAGCACATTCTAACTTAAGTCGTTTTTTCGACTCCTTGAGTAGTTTGATTTTACCCTAGCCTTGGGCGACCTCTTTGCGGAGAATTTGCACCAAATTTTGCAGGAGCTGTTTATCCTTAACGGAAGGTGTTTCGGCTCAGGCAAAGGATCAGTGCCAACCTCTTGGGTTAGCACGTCACCCTCCCTAGCAGTAGTTCTTGTACTCGTGGCCTTATTAACAAGACCGGCAGGTGGGCTAGCACCAACCCCAGTATTTTTGTACTGGGTAGCCCTCTTGTTGCCGGTCTTGGACTCCTTTGAGCACCCGCACCGGTGCGTTGTTTTTCGGGCTACTAGTTTGAGAACTTTAGCCGTTGCTATTTTAGTTAGCAACTAGTTTACGCACCGGTCGTTGTTATCACGATTGTAAATTTTCGACTTTCGCACCGGTAGCTTCGTCGAGCTTCGAGCTAAAATTGATCACAGAGCTTCGTGATTGTTTCTTTTTTCGAAAATATTGATATACCTAACCATGAAGACTGAAGATTGAAGGTTAAGATCCAACTACAGATTCAGGCACTCAAGAAACGGTCCTTCGGAAGATCTGAAACATCCAGGGCAATCTAATAGATTTCAGGAAAATTTACTTCAGTGAAGATCAAGAGCTTCAGGATAGTTACAATAAATTTACTGTAGTGGCCAAAACATCAGTTAAACTTAAAGACCTATGGGTAAGTTACGTGAACTCCGGGTAAGTTCTGAAAATTGTAGGGCAGTTCCATGTATATCGAAACTGTGAGAGCTTCAGGGACGTTCCTTGAACTTCAGGCTATTTCGAGAACTTTATGGCAGTTCCATTTATTTTAGTAACATAGAGGGAACCACCAAAAAGTTCCGACAATTTAAGGATAGTCCAAAAAACTTCAGGGAATGAACTTAAAAAAATAAGAAAGCTACGCAGAAGCTCGAAATTTAAAGATCTTCTGGGCAGTTCCACTTATTCCTGGATAATTGCAGGAACATCATCAGGAGAATAGTGAGAACATTAGGGAAGTTCCGGAAGGAAACATTAGAGATCTACGGGAGCGTCTGAGGAATGAAAAGAAATACTGAGAATTTCAGCTTCAGGAAACTGCAGGAACTTTTAAGAAAATCCAACAAATTCAGGTATACCCAGAGAACTTTAGAAAAGTCAAAATAATTTTCGAGATGTGGAAATGTGAAGATAACTTGAGGAAAATTGACATTCCAAGTTGAGGCCATAGAGCTTTAGGGAATTTCAGAGATATTAACGGTACTTATAGAAATTCAGGAATGTTCAGACATTGAGGGAAGTTTAAAAATTTGTAAGGGTAAGTTCCGATGAATTCCGGTCTATTCCATAAACTTCGATAATTTTTTTTAAGAACATTCGAAAATTGAAGTTCAGAAAACTTAATAAATAAACTGAATTACTTCGGGAACTTCAATTAACTTTAAAGGTTTTCAGGACAGTTCTATTTAGTTCAGGGTAGTACCAAGAACTTCAATAGAATTGAGAGAACTTCAGGAATGCTTCGAGAACAGAATAACAGATCAGAGAAACTAAGGGCAGTTAAATTAATTTCAAGGAAGTTGAGGCAATGTTTCAGACGTACCGAAAAACTCGGGGAATTTCCGAAACTTCATCCAAGTACCAAGATATTTTTTTTAATTTCAGAAACATAAGAGATGTTATATGAACATCAGGAAAATGTGAGATGATTTTAAATGAGTTCCATTTCCATTGTTTTCATTGCAGTTTAAAGAACTGCAAAAATTGCAGGAACCTCAGCGACAATCAGATTATGTTCATGAAAATCACGAGATCTTTTAAAATGTTCAGAAATATTCAAGGACGTCTAGAGACCTTCGGAGAAGTACATAGATTTTTTGGTAGTTTGAATATATTTTTGGGAAGATCTCGGAACTTCGCAGATGATTTTCAATCACTTAAGGAAAATAGCAGGATCATTCAAGAAATTCAAAGGAATTATGGGATATTCTAAGAATTCCACGAATTTTGCAATACTTCAGAAACAATGTGAGGTCTTCATGGAATTTTATGAATATGATTAAAATTTCCGGTACAATTGAAAATTAGTGAACATCAGGAAAGATTCAAAATCTCAGGGAAGTCCAAAAAAGTTCAGGGAGAATGAGAGATTTTTGACGAAGCACCATGAGCTTCAATGAAGTTTTCAAAACTTCAGGAAAATTGTGGGAACCTCAAGGAAGATAAAGAAACAGTAATTCAATTAACATCACTAAAATTGCGGGAAATTAAAAAAAAAGATACTAAGAAACTTAAAGAAAGTCTGCAGAACTTAATGGAAGCTCAGAGATCTTACACACTTAATCTAGCTCGGTAAAATGTCCAACAGCCGATTACCTCGGCATTTAATTTTGCTGATATCTCTGCAAAATATCTGTTTGTTAGCTGATATATCTCAGCAAATGTTATTTGTTAGCTGAGTCTCGGCAATTGATTTACTGAATCTCGGCAAAATAATTTGCAGAACTACTCGGCTGTTGGAATCTCGGCGAAAAAAATTAAGTGTACGGGCAGTTCCAATTAGGGGTTTCATCCGGTAATTTTGTTACTGTTCGTATTGTTCGTATTTTAAAATTTAATATTAAAAGCCTTTAACATACATATGTAGTTTAAAGTGATGTGAGAGTTATCTTTGTCAATTAGATCTGTTTTTCTATAGATTTAAATAAAAATCATGGAGCTCTAGGATCTTTTATGCGAATTGACTACTTTTGTGGATGGTCAAGATCTTCCAGAGAACCACTCCGTTACCTGATTGCATGTGGTAGTCCTAGATCCTAATTCATACATGTAGCTGCAGAATACGTGATTTAAAAAAAAAATAAACGTGGAGCTCTTGGATATTATTTTACAAATTTATCACTTTTACGCATGTTCTGGATCTCCCGAAAGATCGGTCCGTGGCCAGCAGAGTTCAAACACTGGTTTCAAATTAAAATTTATTCGTGCAACATCAGAACAAGTTGATTAAAACAATCTAGATTAATTTTTACTAATTTCCCATATTTACGCATGTTCCGAGTCTTCCAGAGGACCGCTTTGCTCTCCCTTGGGTCCACAGTTTTTGTCCCAGATCCAAATTCACTCATATATAATTTTTAACAATTTTCAAATGAAAAACAAAACTGACATTTCACAGATAGCAACGTTTGGGTCGGTTGCTATCGCACTGCTATAGTTGTCAACCCGCTTTTCACCGAGGGGCAGATTGTTATTTCCCGCACTTGAATAGCAACCCCCGGTACTTTTGCTGCGTTATGGTGGAGGTTGCTAAAATAGCTTTAGCAACGCGTTGGTGCGGGTGCTCTTAGCAGACGAGGCTCCATCCGTCCCTTTGCCCTACACGGTAAGAAAAAAGTACCCAACGGCCAGTTCACTTTTACCTACTTTTGACTAGTTTGTCTCCTTTTCTCCTTCTTATGTTGTCAAAAACGGAGGAGCAAAACCACCCAACAGGGATAGTAAAGTGTGGGAACCCAACGTTGAGTATAATCATATTTACCTACTTTTGGGTACAACTAACTTACTATTGGATAGAAAGCGAGTGGAAAATTCCATACGAATTGCACACAAGTAAATGAAAACTACTTTGGCCCGCTTTACCTACTGTTGGGTTCCTGCACTATAGTGCCGAGATGAGTGAAAAGAACTTACTTTTGGGTACTTTTTTCTTACCGTGTAAGGAGCAGATTTCTTGGCTCCCTGCTTAGCCTTCTTCTTATTCTTCCTTTTTTTTGGTAAATCTAACACCTGAAGATCCTTTCCGGATACAACATCAGCATAGGACTTCCCACTTTTCTCCTCGTTATAGACCTTCTTAGCATCCCCAAAGGAGAAACCAAGGTTGGTCTTAATAGGCAGTATATCAGCTTCCTTCACGTAGATAGAGCACCTACGGTTAGTTGGCTGATGATTGCCTCGACAATTAAAGCAGAAGGCTTTTGCTTTAAATTTCTCAGCAACCGAGTGGATCCCAGAACAAACCCTGCACCTGATTTTGTGCTTGCCCCCTGCACGACCATGCCCATACCCATAGCAGTTGTAACACTGCAAAGGCAAGGCATGGTACGCTCGGGTTCTAATACGTAATAGACCAAACTTAACCGTTCCAGGAAAGCTGGTCCCTTCGCAAGTCAACACCACAGATGAGGTGTTGACTTTACCCTCACCGCTACCCTTACAGATTCTGTGAACATCCACTACACCTTGTGTAGCGAAATGTTCTTTCAGGTCCTGCTCCGATTCGTTGATCATATCCACACTAGATACCACACAACGAACTATATTCAATGTCGGGTGTGCATCCACCCGAACCTTGAAGCCACTACATAGTGCAGTGATCTGCTTCTGCATCTGCAGGATTACTGACTTCCAAAAATTAACGCGAACCGCCCCGATCTGTGTAGGCCTCAACAGTTTGCCCCGCAGAACGCTGAACCGTTGAAGCTACATCGAGATGGTTCCACGTTACCTTCTCTCCTCCATCGACCTCCTCCATAAGGAGAACAGTCGTCCGGATACGTTTATTTTTCGTCAGGGTTCGACCCTCACTATAGTTTGTATTTTTATTCATATATCAATTATTTCGTACGGGATAGACCCTCTCGGGCCGAATCCGCTGGAGTCGTATCCCTAAATAAACCCTTGGGGAAAAAAATAGGACAGTGCCTCACCCCTGTCACACTGAACGTAAAACTTGAGACGGGGGGTTCCATGTGCCACTCCGAATCGCTCCGTAGCTTTAAACGTGAACGCTAGAAGTAGGTCCATGCACTTTACCGATAGAATACATTCATCCTGAACAAACCCAAGCCACACGAAATCTACTATCTACAATTATTTAAAGTCCGGTAGACAAATGACTGCCGCCAGAAAGGCTGAGCACGGTAATCAGATGGGTCTAAGACGTGACTAGGTCCCATCCTGCACACACTCAAAACCTTTAGACTCCCCGTTCTTGTTCGCGTTTCTGGCTACAATGCATCATAGCCATCAACCCCAGCGAGCACCGCGTGGAGGTAACAATCGGAGTTTAGATGCACAGATATCACAAGGCGCCGATCGTCTGGCTGAGCCCGACAACCATTAACAAGTGTTCTTATGCACCTGCTTTACCCAGTTATAACGGGTGCGATGCGGAGCACCCCATCAAAAGCGTTAGATGCAATCCTCAATCTTCTGCCCTTGCTTGAATACGTGCAACTAGAAGCGAGAAGAAGTGCTCTTAGGCTTAACAAGTTTAAAAAAAAGACATGCCAGGTGATCTGGTTGATCACCTAAACATTTTACAATACTTCCAAGAAGTGATGAGTATTAATGGAGACTGGATGAAACCAGAGGACAACTATGACACTCCCTTCAACGTATGTGAAACGTTTAGTTCGGATTGGGAACTTGGTGGTCCTAGCGTTCATCAAGGCTCAATCATATTTTGCACAGATGGCGATTTTCAGTGGCGATGGGACATTGTCCAACAGTGTTTGTTTCGGAAATCATGGCCATACTTGAATGTGTAAGTGTGTGCTTAAGGAGAAAATATAGATGGACTTGTATTTGTCTGCCAGTCAAGCAGCACTAAAAACGCTGCCTGCTTACAAATCTGGATCAACAATAGAAAAGGGCCCATCAGCATTTGTAAACAAACCGTTCCAAAACCCATTCCTCACAAATCGAAGGCCGCCCACATAAACCAACACCATCATCGTGTAGGTAGAAGTTTCCCCTATCCGATGATGGTGTTGGTTTGCGTGGGTGTCCTTCGCTTTGTGAGTAAAGGGCTTTGGAACGGTTTGTTTACAAATGCTGATGGGCCCTTTTATATTGTTGATCCAGAAATGTACATCAAAGATTGGCTGGAAATGTACCGAGGGGGGCGACACATCAAAATCTCAATTCTAGATCTTCAACAAATCTCACACTAGCGAATAAATCTTTGAACAATCTGTTTTTCATTTCTCGCATCTACTTGCATCGCGCATCATATTTGGGCAGGAAATCTTCAGAATTGCCATCAATCTTCTTTCTATCTACTTAGCGTGCGTGCAGCTAACCACAGCAAAACACAGAGTCGCCCCCCTCGGAATGTACAGCTTTCCCCCGAAGAACGCGTTACCCACTGAGTTCTACCCACCGCTTTGTCTCGGTGGGTTTTCAACCAAGTGCTCTGATTTTCTGCGAGTGACTAGTTCTCCATTGGCGTCTACTCACATGTAAAAAATCATAACGACTGGTTGAAACCCCGCCGAGAAAAACCGGTTAGTGCAACTCAGTGAGTAACGCGTTCTTCGGGGGATAGCTGTATTCGCTTGTTGTGGCAGCTGTGCCAACAGAACTCAGTAGACTTGTATTGGGTTCCTGGACACTGTGGCATTGAAGGGAATGAAAGGGCAGAGGATCTCGCCAAAATTAGGTTCCAATTCACAGTTTATTGGCCCAGAACCATACTGTAGAATATCAAACTGTAAGGTTAAAATGGAACTCAAACGCTGGGAAGAACAAAGGGTAATAGCCAACTGGATGGCCGTCACGAAGTGTAACCAGTCGAAAAAATTTAAAACTCTAAATGTAACACATACCAGAAAGCTCTTGGAGCTTAATAAACGAGCTTTTAGTATGTACACTGGCCTAGGAACTGGGCACTGTCTGATCCGAAAAGATATCATTTGAAGAACATTGATCGGGCTCAGAGCGATATCTGCCGCATAGAACGTAAAATCTCAGAACATCTGCTCTGCAATTGTGGTGCATTACAAAGGTGTAGATCTAAATTTTTGGTAGTGTTATCTTACCACCTAGTGGAATTTGGTCTGCTAATCCTGGAAAGGTAGTTGGTTTCATAAACAATATCATACCTGACTGAGAGTTGACGTGCCTATTAAATGGTGGTCAGCTTGCATGATATAAACAGTAAACAGATGTATCACAAAAGTTCAAATAATAGACGCAGTGCTTCAACTCCCCCCAACAATAAAAAAGGCCATAATAAAACGTACGTGATATTTTGGTAAGCATCCTCCTTTAGCTCAGTCGGTAAAGGCGCAGCTACAAAGCAAGGCCACGTTGGAAATGGCTGGGTTCGATCCCCGGTCCGGTCTAGGAATTTTTCGGGTGGGTTTGAAAATTTCTCGACTTCCCTGGGCACAGAGTTGTGATTGTACTTGCCACACAATTATACTAATGCAAAAATGGTACAGGCATCGAAAGCTCTCAATTAATAACTGTGGAAGTGCATCTAGAACACTAAGTTGAGAGCACGCAATGAGCTAATATTCGATAAGCAGTAAGTTTGAAATGCAAAGAAGAAGAAGAAGAAGAAGAAGAAGATGTTGATCAACTATTTAAATTGTTCGGATTTGTGCACTTAGTGTCCGGTTTCAATGCATTACTTTACTGATGGCGTTTACGCTAATTTTGCAGAATTGTTTAGAATGTGTACATTGTAAAATTTGTTTCTTTTCTATATTTAACGTCGGTCTCTGTTCCGCAATCTAGTGCCAATCACCGACGGACATCGATTGCCTTCCATTGACGGCAATCGAATGTGCAGGAAGGCAGCTTCCACACCTGCGTAGGATATCGCACCCATTCAACACACATTGGACCAACGGCTTTACTTCCCCTCCGAAGGAAGACGTGACCAGAGATTTTTATGCCTCAAAAAAATCCCACCGACCTCGGCTGGGATTGAACTCAGACCCATTGGGGTGAAAAAGCAGTCACGTTTACCACTATACCACCGGCGCCGGCTGTAAAATTTGTATATGCAATGATTTATCACAGATTTAGCATGTCATTCCTTCATTTCTCGATTTCGAAAACCCATTTAAAATCCCTCCAAATTAACCCCTGTAATGTTTCACAATTTTTCTCGCGATTTGGCTCCCCCTGCCAATAAGTGCTTGCTCTCGCAAAGCGCAAACACGGCAGAGGAGAAATCAAACAATTTGTCTCTGTCGCCTGCAGGCTCGTTCATATCCGGATCGTCGCCCATCTCCACCGGCAACGAACTCCGCTACCGACTGCTACCGGTCGTTGGTCGTTGGTAGCCAGGACAGGACCCACTCCCAGCCTGGGTTTGGAATGAAGTGTTCTACATCAAATAATTTAGCCAAAGCGGAAGCAGGCGTAGATGATGCATAAAATGTCAACGTTTTTATCACTTTATTATCACCGTCTCGTCGCAGTGTTCGTTCCCGCTCACACCGGCCGGGACCGTACTCAATTACGGCTCCAACGGTTTGCTTACGGACGGACAATCAAAAACGGTCTCGACCTATTTATTTAATGAGAATATCGACACTTTCGAAAATGTCACGCATTGCTAGCACCGAGAACAATTTATGCACAGAATGGACACCTCATTGACCTCACTCTCTCGGTCCAGTCGGGTGTGTACCACCATGTTCGGGTAGGTGTCAATAAAGACAATAACGGTTTAAAATTGAATCAGCTTTCGGATGGCAAAATTGACACCAACTGTGTACCTTCATACATCCCTTGGAGCTAATTGTTTGTGTTGAATTAGTCCTATGGGGTGTGGAAACGTGTTCCTATTAGTGGAGGGCGAGTTTTCGAAAAAGGAATACAATTTATTTACAATGTAATATTTTTCTAGCAAAATAAAGATTGAAAGCTATAGATTGACGCATAAAAATAATATGTAAATCGTTTATTTATTTTATAATTAATAAATTGTCTTAGTTTTTCCACTACTGGCTCACCTACCCTATAGGGTAAACACTGCCCTTCAGTCGATTGAAACCGCTACTACCGTCGCATATTGATCCTTAGTTCGATTGGATTAGATTACCTGTGCGGTGGCTGGCAGTGGATAGTTTGCCGGGTCGCGATAATGTTGCATCGGTTCCCTTTTTGTTTGTCAGCAAATGAATTAAATTCGTTTGATTAAATTGAAAGGATACGCAAGGGTGGGCATTAAAATTGTATGCCATGAATATCGACAACAGGCAAACATCCGGCCGGTGACGGCTAGGGAGGTGGCAGGTGGACATGGCGGTGAGTGTGAACCAATTTCGTATTTCCATTTAAATAATGAAACAGCATGAAGTTAATTTTGTATCACAAATTATCCTGATGAATGGGACTCGAGATCATCCTGTTGCTGGATTGGGCTTGCCTCGATCTATCTGTAGAGGTGTGTAAGTGCCGTATCTGAATGGAATCGCATATAAAATATTCAGCCATAAAAAAATAAATGTCGTTACGCAATGGGTATGGAGTCGTTAGTCAGTGCTAATTAACTTCCATAGAACTTGAAATGGCAAATAATCATTTGATTAGTAATAACTGGATCAATGTATGCTTCCAGTGCTATAGACTGCTGCCATTAAAGCTATTCAAATAATGCTATGATCAAGCTATGTTACTTTTTTTTCAAATAATTTATTTACGAAGACTCAAATGTCAAAAAGGACTCTATGGAGCCGAGAAACAGTGAATAATTTCATATTAAATATAATATTCATGAGAAACAATATTTATGAGATCTTATTATTTTTCCTGGTAGGCCGCCGATGCAACTCCCTGCCTCTTTCAAACGTTTTTTTCTTCCAGAGCATCAGCCGCTTGGCCCCATCTTCGCACGCTTTTTGTTGCTTCTCCGTACAGTATACAATTTCAAGTTTGTATAAATAATACTCGTGATTCCGATGTTTGAAAACGGAAGCTGTTGTGTTTGGACATTGCTTGCTTTCATCGGCCTTCCAATTTCTCAAGCATTTCGACATCTCCCTCTGGTTCTTTGTCATTGTCGTCCATCGAAGTACTCGCTGCCACCACACCCGCTTAGGTACTACTACCACTCTTTTCTTCGTCTTGTTGTTATTGTTCTACGTCTTGTTTTTGTCCTTCTTTCGGTTGTTTCTTTTCTTGCTTCCGGACCTTAACCTTGGGGGAGGAATTCATCCAATACCCTTCCATCTTGCTTAAAAAGCACATGTTTTGATTTCCTCATAAACTATGTTACATTTCCGATTGAGGAAATGGTGCGATGAGGGAATCTTCTTCTTCACATCTATATACACACCGCGCACACCAGTGTGCATGTCAAGGCCCAGCTCAGGATTTCCGTATTTCCCCATTATCATGAATGTTGCCTCCCACTGGTGACATATGTACCTTCACTGTATTTATACATGCAAACCAAAAATTTATTACAATGGATGTTAGTTCCATTTCCTATCATCCTCTGTTCATTAACATTGCAGCGAATGTTAGAAGTCGACCTTGCAGTCGATGTAATGGTTTTTTGTCTTTTTTTTTTTTCGTGTTCTATCTACGGTTTCGACTATACTAGTAAGCTTTTTATTTCGAACTCGTGATCCACACCGAGAGAACAGCTGCTGCTGCTTGTTGTATCGGCAACATTTGAAAAGACACTGAGTTGTGTTACTTCGGTTGGTAGGGTTAAATACCCCATTTCCGGCCTATTAAGCATAACCCGCACTTTGTCTTTCTTAATCTGGATCGGAATGTTATTTCTACTGATGGCTTCCAAATTTATTTACCTTTGCGTACGTACCATAAGATTTGAAAACGAGAAACCAATCGTTGAGATATTGTCAAAAGTCCAACACTGCTTCTTGACGCCATACTCGGCCTACGGATTTTAAACTCAGCCTAACGCATTGAAACGCAATTGAAAAGCCCATTAAATCACTTCGGCCTATCGGATGAAGATAAAAATTGATTCGGTCAGAGCGCTTCTTTTGTTTTTGGGAATAATGGGTGCAAACTTTCATACAACGCGTTCTCATTGACTTCGTTCGGTAGCTCATTAACTAAAGTATCGTACCAAACGCATAATTGACTTGTTAACTCTGAAATCATGGATTTATTTGAAGTTTTCTCCTCGATAGGCCCAAAATGGGCGATTAGGCCGAAGTAGTTCTCTACCCTATTAGATTTTTAAAGAAAATAAAGACTGCTCCAGAAAGTATGAACGCACCCAGTTTTCAGTGAAAATAATTCACAAGTGTTGGAAATTTTATTTGTTTTTACATATTAAGGTTCAATTTACTGTGATGCTTTTTTTCAAAAATTCAAAGGCAGTTTTTTTCGACGCATTATTTTAGATTGCAAAAAGCTCGCGCTTTGTGTAAAATATCAAAAGGAATCGAATAGTGCGAGCTTTTTGCAATCTGAAATAATGCGTCGGAAAAAACTGCTTTTGAAATTTTCCAAAAAGCATCAAAGTAAATTGAATCTTAAGATTAGATTAGCACAAAAGATCAGGGTTCTCGATATTTGCTATCTATCGATTGTATGCTAGCTTGCGCACCATTTTGCGAACTTTCTTCATAAGATTCAGCACAGACTTCTTGGCGACAAGTTGGGACGCTTTCTCCCAATCCTTTTCAAACTGTTGAATGGTTTCTACTGCGGAGACATGTTTCCTGCAGTTTTTATGTATCATCTGAAAAAGCTTCGTTTTCTGAGCACAGCGATATTTTTTTCGAACCCACACACTTTAATCTCGATTTTTAAATCAAGATTTTAAGCAAAATAATAACTTCACTGTTTGACACTAAACTGACAAACTGACAGCTCACTCCCATACAAAGTGACACCGAGGGGCGCTAATAACATAGAGGTAACTCTAAGACTACAAGGTCCCGAATAACGTGCTCAACTTTTTGGCTCAGCTCTGATACTATCTTCGATCCCAAGCTAATCGATTCTCCCCTCGAAACATAGGAAAATCCACTAACCCCTCATTTTGTCTGTCAAATTTTCATAGCGAATCAAAACAAACATTGTACAGTAGTAGAATTTCGACTAGACTGGGGTACGTTAAACGTTTGCTTGGGACCAATAGGCTAGTCAAGTAGTGAGCCAATTTAAAATCGGTAGTTTCGTATTGATTGTTGCTGTTGTTTGCAAATGTCATCGTACTTATTTAAAATTTCAGTTTCAGTGTACCAAAATTGATGAAATTTTGAGTTTTGGTGTAATGCAGATTACGAATATGCATTTGCCTAAATACCTTTAAAACACCAATTAGCAGGATTCATGTCCTTTGGAACGAATGTTACATTATCGCAACCGTTGATTTCGCGTAATGGCAAATTGCATCACGGAAAATGCGCTGTAGAAAATTACCCATTGGGTATTTTGTCTTGAAAATTTGGGTAAAAGTAGTTTAGAGTGTATTGTTTAAACTGTATTTTTATCGCTGTTGGTTTTTCGAAAGTTGGAAAAAATGGCGTCACCCGAAAAGCAGCTTCGCAAATTGATTTTGCGCAAGCGCTTGGAAAATCCTCAACTCTCTCATCGGGACATCGGAAATCAACTCGGAATCGTACAGTCAACGGTGATTCGTGTGATTAAATGTTACTACGAAACTCTGAGCATCGAACGGAAGGAGAAATGCGGTCAGAATGGATGTTCTATTAGTGATCTGGAACATTTTCCATACGATTTGACGGTTTGTTTGGATATGTCAACTCACGTTTACTGGTCTATAACTTGACTATCTATAGTCACTGTCACTCAAAGAGTGAATGAAACGGACAGACTATTACATCTTTTCATTCGAGAACACCCGCCCCCGGATGCAGTTTTAGCTTGAGCTTGAGCTTGAGCTTGAGCTTGATTGACCGCCCACGGTTGCTACTCTGTTACTGCCAGATCAGCTGTAATTACACAGAGAACCAATAGACGATGCTTGGGACTAGCAATCATCCTCAATGTGTAAAAACTGGTGATCTTAAATTAGGCAATACCAGCGCCGGCCGCGCCCGAGCACAGGTCAAGAAAGGAATGGGAAGGATTGTGTTGACATGACACTCGCTTTGATGGAAGCCGAGAACACCTCTGCACTTCCACGAGGAATCACTGGGATGTTGGATAAGAGGGTTGGGTTTGCAGCAGGGTTCGTTTTGGTAAACGATAAGCTGAATTGATGTCCTAACGATCATATAACGCAAAGGAACTTGGGACTAAACCGACGGTCTTCTGCTCAGTAAGCAAAAACGTTTGCCACTAGGCAGACGAGCACCTTTTTAATCACCGAGTTGCTGTTATTACCATGTAAAACGATTGACGAATCTTGAATGTGGATGGGCCTGAGATTAGACTCATGATGTTCTGCTCAGTAAGCAAAAACGGTTGCTCTAAGGCCATCGAGCCCCTCATATCACATAATACCGTTGCTCAAATTTGTGTATCCATTCAAACCCGGAACCAACGACAACAACGAGTTTCGCAAAATACACGATACACAAGCGATTTTACCATAAATCTCTTTGATATGTAAGGACCTGGGACCGCGTTTTTCTGCTCAGTAAGCAGGCCACTGTAGCCGACGATCTTTCAAATCCGAAAACTAAAAACTACGAAAAAGTACTTAGGCCTTCATTAAGTTCCACTTTCACGCGACGTTCAATGACAGGGTCCTATCCAGGATTACATCTGAAAAATCCAAATCTGTCCAACGCCCACCCTAAACCTAAACCTGTTCTAATCCACCTGAAATGACTAACGAATGGAAGACTTTGACTACCCAGCCATGCAATAGTCTCATTCCGTGCCTTATGGCAACTTGATGATTCTATTGCGCTCATCTTTTGACAGCACCCAGGGGAGACTTGGTCCTGTACCCAATGCTTAACTTATCTCCATTCCACTCAGCTACTCGCAATTTCTTGTGATATAGTGGGCGGAATATTATTATATGAGACAATTCAATGCAGACGTCTTTCCAAATTTGGCAGATCGACAGGTAATCGGTGAGTTACCATGATAGTTGCTATTGAACAACTCGACAACGTCCCATCGTCAACGCCTGCTATGATAATTTCCCATTGCAGACGCCAACGAAAAGACGTCATCGAGCTATCGATCAACAACCCTGGTTATCGCCTGGTACCTTATAGCACGATGCTAGGAGGCGAACCGGAAGAATCGATGAGCTACCTCTCCCCACCCCCCACCCCCGGATGCAGTTTTAGATGGTTTTAGTGCTGAACAATGCAGCCATTTTCGCCGTTTTGTTCAGGAATAAGAGTCGTAAAAATGTGGAAAAAGTCGAAAAAAATCAAAGAGAACCCGAGAAGAGACCCCATAACGAACTTTTTCAAAGAATCAGGTGATCATTAGGTCTGAATATGTCCACCATTGATCTTTTAGTAAAATTCTAATGTGATTTGAAGTGTCGCATGATGAGATTTTGGTAGGGGAAATGACGGCTTCAGCATGACAGACTATTTTCGGCAACCCAAATTGAAACACTATTTTCACTGGATTTTCTTACGAAAACACATCGCTGAATGCATGCAAACTATTCTTTATGATTTCAGCTTCAATTTGGCTATATTTTTACCACTGAGAAAAAGCAATCTAGCAGGGTTTTCTTGAAATGAAACACACGCACTACAAATTGTAGCTGATTTCGAGTTGCCGATAATAGAACAGCAGATTTACATGCAGTTCAAATGGAACGGTTGCCGAAGAAAAACTGGTTGCCGACAATACTCGCTCTCACTAGAGAAGATTGGAGCTTTGTAAAAGCGTTTCAAAACAGTTTTTGACAATTCTTTCGTCTGAAATTGTTAGAGCAGCTGGCAGCAAAAGATTGTAAACAACCCAATACTGCATATGTGTGCGTTCCACAGAGAAAAAGGCTATAGAAAGAAGGTCGCTGCTTAGGTTGCCGAGAATACGTAAATTTCCCTATATCAATCTTTTGCGAATTCCTCAGTGGAATCTGGAATTCACATTTTTGTTTATATCCTCGGAACCATAATTCCGATCGGGAGAAAAATCAATAGTGATCTACGAGGATTTGAAACACATCTTCTGGAACTTGTTTCAATCAAATTGGTTCAGCCAGCTCTGCGAAAATTGAGTGAGTTACACTCATACGAACTTATATACATACATACATATATACACACATACAGAAACATTTTCCGATCCCGGTGAGATGTGTGTTTTTCAAGTGATATCATAGCCTTTCGGTACACCTTGGGTACGACAAAGGCAAAAAGGTTGGTATCAGCAAATTTATTTAGCCAAGTTTTTCTCCCCAGGTGTGTAATTATTTTGCAAAATGTAATGAATGTGTTGCTTGATATGGGAAATGGCTCTAATGTTGGCCTATGGATCTAAGATTGGGCCCATCGCTAAAAATCTGCTATTTATCAATTTTATCTAGATGAACACGTCATTGGGATGGTATTAATGGATATTTTTGTCGCTATTGAAAATTTACTCGATTGCTGAATTTATGTATGGGCTCAAATAAGGGGCAATTAGGCCGACATAACATCCACTTCCCCTACATCTTATTTTAAAACTGTTTTTGTAAAATCGTTACAACAGTAATTCATCGTACTTGGCTTCGTTGTATAGTACTCTCCATTTCTCGATGATCTTTATTTTGATATTCCTTCCTATCTGAATCGTTCCAGTAACCCTGATTTAGCAACAATTTTGGAGCACAAATTGTTTAAAATCGTATTAATAAGTTTATGAATTGCTGTTTTGATTGTCGATTTATCCATATTTAGGTGGTGCAAAGTTGAATCTCTCAGATGTGTTCGTTCTCCCGCTGCTGGCGTGCAAAAGAACCAGTACTAAGTAACTAACGGATTTCCACACTACATGGCATAAAATATCGACTCAAATTTAAGTTTAAATTACTCAAACTCTAGAAAACGTAGTTTACTTATAGACTGAGTAAAATTTTCCCGAGCCTCATAAATGTTTTCGAATATGACAAAAATCGACGAAAAATTTAAAGTAGGGGAAAAAGTAATGTCAGCCTAAATGCCCCTAATTTGGGCCCATATATAAATTCAGCAATCGACTAAATTTTCAATAGCGACCAAAAATATTCACAAGGACCGTCCCAATGACGCAATCATCTAGATAAAATTGATAAATAGCAGATTTTTAGCGATGGGCCCAATCTTAGATCCATAGGCCAACATTAGAGCCATTTACCCTATATTAATTTGATGTGTACATCGAGATGTTGCTCATATTAGAAAACAAATTACTGTAGAAGCTAGGAAAGTTTTACTCAGTCTACGTTTTCGAGTATATGAGTGGACTAATCGCAACTTTGAGTCAACCTCATTTGTCGTGTAATCGTAATTTATCTTTTTATTAATTGCTTTTAACGTATACGGCGTAAATGGATACATTTCTAACTCCAATTAGGTTCCATTCGTTTAAAACATGTCTTTTTTTTGCGCGAACATGACCCCCCCCCCCTCCCGTCACATGCAAATCTTCTGCTAACTTTACGCAGGCCCAATTGATCATTTTGTCAAGCTTCTGCATTCATGTTCCATCAGATGTCACAGCTGTTGTTTGCGGTGACATCTATAGGAAACTAGACACAATCTGTTTTCCTATAATTGTTCACAGAGGACACTGCAGTGCAAAACATGTCTGGTACCTCTATATATACATTTAGATTATTATTCGAAGTCCCTCCTTTTTTACACATTCTGCACACAAAACAGCTCACCCCTCACAGAATTTCCCGCCAAATTTTATGTATGGGGCGAGGCATAAAGTAAGGGACTTCAAATGTTAAAGCAGGCACTCTATTTTGTAATCTGTGAAAGGGAAATGACAAATTGAGTGTCACAAAATACCTGGCATGTTGAGAGATTGAGCTCGTGAGAGAAAATTTCTCTCTCAAATTTGAATTTTTTTGGCTCTCTGGGCAGGCTTGGTTCTCTCCTCGGTGTGAGTAAAGAGAAAAGTGTATCTGCTACGTGCATCGCATCCAACAAAATGGTGCGCGCACCGTAGGTCGGCTTACTCTACACCAGACGTTCAAGCGCACCGATTGTACATCGCATACACTTCGGCAAATGAGAAATCCCGAAGTTTTACACTTGGCTACACTCGGCTTTTTTTACCAGAGCAAGAGCACGCTCGCTGAAGTGATTGCGTTGCGCATTTTCTTTACCTCATAACAGCTGGCGCATTCCCTGTGCTTTGTGCACTGTCCAGTTGCCTCATCTTTTCAGATTTAAATCTGTATTTTCATCGTAAAAAATCTTTTTAATCTCTATCTGACTGACCAAAAATCTGTATAATTTCTGTATTATGGTCTCAGTGCGGATTTACGTAAACCTCCATTGAGCAAATTCATAGTTTAGAAGGAGTTTGTTCAATGTTTAGAATCATGATAAATGACTAAAGTTTGCTTTCTAAAGAATTTGAGTATTTTAAAAATCTTGAAATCCTACAATCTTGATTTTTTAAAGTGTTTTGTATCGCTTCTACTGTCTGAAAATACAAAACATTAAGAACCAGTTGTAAGAGACAAATCTGTTTCCGACTGAAAATTTCGTTAATGAAGTAACATACCTTAAACCTTATAGTTAAAGTAAATATTATCAATAAAATTACCATTTGCTCTAACAAATAGTATCTTTTCAAACGTGGCCGATCCCAATTTAGTTCGATGTTTGGTCATTATTTGACCAAGGCTGTTAAAAGCGCGTTCGACAGACACTTGCGTGCGAGGTATCTGCAACACTGTCTCTGCAAGCATAGCCATTTCAGGATCAATTTTTCGGTTCTTGTTCCACCATGCAACCACATCTTCGTCCAGGGGCAATGATGGTTTTAACCACAGCTTACGGATACGCTATTCGATATGAACTGACTACGACAAATGATTTCGGAAATCCAAGACCCCTAATCGTACTGCCAGGATCGTACACTGTTCTCCTCCGTGTCTCTCTCTTGTAACGCTGTGCGGTTTTTTGTTTTTTTTTCTTTCTGTAAATATTTTATCGATTAAGTTCAACTAAATTTAAAATAAAATTCATTTCATTATTTAAATTTTCATTTAGATATCATTCAGTAGCGAAATATTTCGTGCGTTTCATATCGAAGTTACGCGTTATTTATGGTTAGGTGTCCTGGATAAACCTTTTGCTATAAAAAGCTCATCTTTATAGATAGTAGCTTTTATTGCACATGCTTTCGGAAGGCGCGATGAAATACTTTGCCATTCGATTAGTTTGGCGCAATTTTTGAATAAAAGAATCGTTTTTTAAAAGACAACCTTAATTTATAAAGAAGAATGTCGTTAGGAACTTTCTTCCCCGCGAAAGGTACTCTGACTCGGCCATTTCGCTTTCGAATCGGCTGGTGAACAGAAGTGCGCCAATTAAGTTCTCGTTAAAAGTCGTTTGTGCATTTAGAATTGCCTTAAAAGTGTAGCTAAGGTAGTTTTAAATTCCGCGTAGTCTGTTCGTTTTGTTTCAGTGAATTTTGTACGCGCTGGATTTTTATCTTCAGTTCGGCTATCGCAAGGCCGGACAAGGGGTCCTGTTAAGTGGCATCTATTCCGTCGTCCGTGTGAAACGCACCATCAGACTCGTGCGCCAAGCGAAGGCCCGCCTGTTCAAAGGTAGCCAAACGGAGAAGAGTGAAGTTCGCTATTCCACGGAGCGAAACTTTTCCGACGGTCGCAAATCAACCGTCGACGAGGTCGCTTTTCCGCTACAACCCCTTGTGGACCATTCTTTCTGAGAGCGCGGACCGTTTGAGTGCGTAGCCAAGAGCGTACTACGGTCCGGATTCAATCCAAGGAGAAGGGTGGGTTTCATTCCATCCCGGGCGGTCATAGCGGAAGCTTAGTACGCGAAGCCGTGCGGCGGTAAGTTGGCCCTCTTTTCTCTGAGGGGCGAATCTCCCGGGAAAGCACGACTACGGTCGATGCTCAGCTCTCGACGTATTAAATCGGAAGGCAGCCGCCACTCTCTCCGCAACTCTAGTTCGGCCATACTGCGCACGGGTCACCTACATCGCTGCTCGCCATACTGCAGCTCATGTGCGGCGCCATCACGCCTCGCCGCCATCGCCACGCTAACTGGAAGGTCGCCTTCCGTCGCCATCATCGAGTCGTCGAGTCCCCACCGTCAGCCATCATCGAGCCGTCGTTCTTCGCGTCGAAAAACCTGCACAGGTATGTTAGAGCACGTTTTTATTCATGGCCATGATCAGGGTTACTTCCACTCACTTGCTATAAAAAAATGTTTTTCGGAATTATGAAATCATGAAATAGTATAATGCTAATTAGTACTTGTAAGTTACAAGAAAAGGTCATGAAGTATATATTTGACACATAAAATCTGTCAATATTGCTTTCAGTGCGTCACAATCAGCGATTTTACGACTCGTGAGCGCTCACTCTGAGTGAACGCTCACGAATCACAAGATCGCTGATTGTGACGCTCCGAAAGCGAAATTGGCAGGTTTTATAAATCAAACACATACTTTACACCCTCTTCTTGTTACTTACAAATACAACATATCATTATAACATCTAATGATTGCATAATTCCGAAAAATATTTTTTTTATAGCAAGTGAGTGGAAGCAACCCTGGCCATGATTTGCTCTTTTTCCGTACACTCATCCAGAAGTCCAACCCGAATAAACGAACTCAATAATAGTGTTTAATGAAAATTGAAGATTAGTTTTTTATGCTTTAGAATGTTTTTTTCCCCCTGGAATAAAAGACACTCGCTATCTTACGTTCAGTTTTTCCTTCGATTACCGCTCAGTTGAGTAAGAATTCCTTCTTTCTCTTTCCGTTTCGTTCATGTTCTGGGTAAGTCAGAGTAATTCTTTCGTTCCGATAATATCTGCGGTTCTACAGGAAAAAAAAAGCTAGTTGTGCCATTAGTAATCGGAAACCGTTCAAGAGGTTCTCTGAGATAAGGTCTCATAAATCGGGCAAAATTCGAACATGACCAGTGGTCTCTCCTAATTGAGAGTGGCGCTTAAGCCACTGAGTTTTACGAAAACCTCAACGAAAATTCGTGAACGGTTACACTCTCTCTCTTCGTTTTACGTTCGTGCACGATAGGGAATGCTCCTGCTCTCCGTTAGAGCGTTCGTGCACGGCGAGCAACGAAATTTTTCTCCGCGTGCATCGTGTTTTCTTCTCGAAGTGTGGGTCAACACATACACTTCCTAGGTACACGTGCGAGTAAAAGCCAAGCCTGTCTCTGGGGACTGGTAGTAAAGCAGATAAAATTGTATGGAGAAATTGTAGCTTGTTTAGCATTAATTTCTGGGAAAAAACTGAACGACAAAGCCCATGACTTAATTCTTTAGGTTGTCGTTCACTTTTTTTGACCCGAATATGCACCAAAAGCGAATTATTCCCACTTCTCTCAATTTATATACGGGGATTTTTATGACTTCCTACCAGCGGAACAGCGCCATCTCTGTGGAAAATGGTCGAACAAAATGATTAATTACACACATATCTGAAATTCACAGACATTTTTCGCAAACTTCTGAAAAAAGCTGGCATCTCTGAGGGCGTGTAACTTTACTCTCTACACGCTATTCCAAAACTACCCTAATTTGGGTAGAATCAACCCAGATTGGTCAAAACTAAACCTACCCAAAAATGGGTAAACTATGTTGGGAGTGACAAGTTGACAAATGAACAAAGTCGATCGGATTCATGTCAATGTTGTCCATTTGTCAACTTTTCACGGCCAACATAGTTTACCCATTTTTGAGTAGGTTCAGTTTTGACCGATCTGGGAGGATTCTACCCAAATTTGGGTAGTTTTAGTATAGCGTGTAGTTAAAAGTGACAGCTTAGTTAAAAGAGTTTCCTAGAGCCGCTGATGAAAACAATAATCATTTTAATGTATACAATGCAAGCAGTAGCAATGTATCATTCATCTTCAGGTAAATTTGACACTAGAAATCAGGGTTGCTTCCACTCTCTTGCTATAAAAAAAATGGTTTTTCGGAATAATGAAATCATTAGATAAATATAATGATATGTTGTACTTGCAAGTAAGAGGTTGAAAAATGTGTGTTTGATTCATAAAACCTGTCAATATTTCTTTCAGAGCGTCATAATCAGCGATCTTATGATTCCTGAGGGTTCACTCAGAGTGAGCGCTCACGAATCGAAAAATTGCTGATTGTGACAGCGCTGAAAGCAACATTGACAGGTTTTATGTGTCAAATACATACTTCACGAAAACTTCTTCTAACCTTCAAGTACAAATAACCTTTATAACATCTCATGATTTCATAATTCCGAAAAACAATTTTTTTATAGCAAGAAATTCTAGAAATTTGTGTTGAAAAGAGTTACATCCACCGTTCTCACATACCCTCACATACCATACATATTTCTGAGTATTCCAGATTTTTTTCCGATTTTATATTTCAACATGATCAGATTTCCCTGAAACTAACCACGCAACGATGCCCCTTGCTTATGACAAATTTGTAACTCTATCACTCACTTCAACTTTGGGGCTGTCCGAAAACTAGACGTAAACGACGGGGAGTGACTCTATCTACGATGCAGGAAAGATTTTGTTTTGCTGTGTTTAGCAAATTGATGACGATTCTGATGATTTCATGCAAAAAGAAGATCCACGATGCAAGTAGATACGAGAAATGCCGATTTTTTCGTAGATTAATTCGCTAGTGTGGGATTTTTCGAGCATCCAGAATTGCGATTTAAATATGACGCCCCCCTCGGACGTAAACTAAGTTCAGATATATCAGATCCCCCCAGCATATGTTTATATCGTTAGCACTCACCAACTGTCTACGTAGTATATGGATGACCTATTTTACAATCACCCGGTTTTAAATAAGGAACACTAGTAGATCATTGTTTCAATTCATGCTCAATCCGTAACTGTATATTTCAACCATCGCTTCCATGAAATCCTTCCCCATCGATATCAGATCAACATCTTTGTGATTTCAAATTCACCCTCGAAATCGGTTTCCGTTTCAACCCCATGCTCATAAATTTTCCCATCGAAGAACCCGTGTATGTTGCTCGCTCTCAGCTCCAGTTACGAACGGCTGTACAATTTACGATCTGGTATAATTAATTTGAGTTTATGATTTTAACCTTTTCACAAGTGAAGACGTCGTCGTGATGAATCAACGAACGCATAGCAGGTATGGGAGAAAAATGACCATAATTCCAATCCCTGACAGTGATGTCGGGTTCATTAATCATAGTGCGACCCCTGCAGACTTGAAGTAGAAGCGATGATATCATATGATTCTGCCTGCCTGTGGAGAAGGACATCTCCATTTTGTACCATAGTGTATATTTTGTATATATAGACAAATTTGTATATTTTAGGCTGTACACTTAACACACTACTACACGGAACAAACCAGTAACACTGACCCTTGTACAGATTTGCATGATTTATTTCCCTGATAGCACTTTCGCAGTATCAGAGTACTGTAACTAAAACTATCCAACATCACCCACTGACCCAGTTTTGCCTTAACACACTGTACCCATTAGTCTTTTCCCCATTTTCCCCTCTCTGGTGGTCGCCTCTAGCCTAATTCTATTCTTTTTCTCTATCCGTTGTCTCTTTCTCTCTTCTAGCGGACTACGGATCATTGCTTGGCAAGTCGGCTCTCGATAATGATTCCGATGATCCGGAGGTGAGCGTTATTAGTGAGATTACTAACGAGCTACGGCTGCTGGCTGAAGCCAACAAAAAGGGCGACGAAAACTCCCTGGCCGGTGAAATACGACCCACCAAAACTAGACAGAAGCGACAGGCAATTAATAGTCGAACCAACCGGAGGAGAACCACTCAACGTGAGCCGTCAATTACGAATCGGATCGATTCAAGATATTACTACTCGGATGATTATTACGATTATACTACTACCACTACTCCACCGAGGCAGGCGAAAAATTTGAGAGATAATTATGCTGAATATCGACAGCAATCTAAAAGCAAGAGCTCGATAAATGAAATCAAACCAAGTCGTCCGAGAACCGTTGGTAGCCAAAGTACGTTGACGAGAAATACGGCGGCGCGTTCAAGGAATCGAAACACCTTAAAATCGCTGGCATACAAACCAAACTACAATGCTAACACGAGAAGACCGACATTTACCCTATCCGCATACGGAGGAAATAACAAAGCGCCATCTCGTGGCACTGCCAGACGTGGAGTAAGCAGCCGTACCTACAAGGACGAAGACTTCCGTGGTAATCGCTTTGGTCACACGACTGCCTCCGATTGGCGGAAGAAAACTGTTAGCTTGGGGAGCACTAGCCTACAGCCGAGTACCCCAGCGTTGACCGTCACTTTCTATTTACCAACTGATACCACTGTGTCGCTGGTTACGAACTCCAAGACGGAGATCAGCTTGATTAAAACTACTACCACTAGCATTGAAGAGATCTGTACTTCGTGCTTCTCGTTAACTCAAGGACCCAACGGATTGCCCGTTCATGTGCTCAACAAAGAAATTACCTCCTTCAATCGAGATGGACAGTTTGAAATCACCAAGTTTATTCTAAGTTCCACTCCGACCACTACCATATCAGTTTCTTCCAACACATTCCGAGGTCGTCAGACAGCTTACACTGCCACTATTTCGACTACCATCTACGAAGCGAACCCTTTCATTCAGACTAAAGGCAACAGCAACAACCAGAACAGTGCTATCCTTTCAAATGCTCCCCTGGCCAATATCCTTCTGTCGCAGCTTCTGCTTGGGAATCTCGGAGTGGGAGAACCCAATTTGGCACCTCGACCTACGGAGTTCATTCCAGATCCGAACCGATATCAGCTCGTAGTAACCACAGTTACTGAGTACAAAACTCACGTGAAGGAAATTGTCACCACAGTCACCGCAACGAAATCCATTGTCCTTCCTATAACATTCCAAGGTCGTGAAATCCTCACCACCGTGTACGAAACTGACGTAACCCCCACAGTCATAACGTCGTTCCTCACCGAGACCCTTACGATTCCTACAACCTCCACGATTCGCATTCAGCCGTCTACGGATGACTTCCAGAGCAAACTGAGCCTTCTGTTGCCGCTTCTAGAAGAACGTGAACGGCGAAACCAACTGCTCTCAGCTGCAGCTGCCGAACCAGTTCTGCCAATTGTTTCAACGCCACCTCCAACGTCGATACCTCCATCCAGCGCGTCCATATCGAAGGTCTACATCTCCGGGCAGCATCCGGGTGAATTCAGCGTGTCATTCACAACCATTCTTAACACGTAATAGCGCATACGGCTAGCTGTCGCCAGCGCGATGGTTATAGCCGTTCAGGTCTAGCCAGAGTCATTTTTAGGGTACCCAATAGCTACAACCTCAATTCTTAACCCTAACATCTCACCACCTGTGTCGTTTTCCTCTTTTTCAGAATTAGAATCAATTAGGATATTACTAAGTTCGCGAAGCTGCCAATTTCAACATTAGTCAAAACAAGTAGACGCGTGCTAACACATACAACGACACGAGGGAAAGAGAGTACTTTAACCTATGAAACCAAGAGAATACTCGACACGATGGATGCTAACATACAACTACAGCTGAAACTTATTCGTCGTTACCGATGTTAGTGTAGAGATGTATTGTATTATTACACCTTTTTTTGTAGGACGTTTATTTTTGTACGAATAAAAAGACAATTTAATTATTCAGTGTAGATGATCTTTTGCTGAGAAAGTCTTGCCTTCTGCCACTGATTGGTTTGTATCGTTCCGAAGGAGGGTAAGTACTGTGTTTTCTTGTTGTGTTAAAAATTTGGATAAGTGCAGTTCATGTTTGACTAACAATACTAACTTTAACAATTGAGTTTGGATTGTAACTGATTATTGGTGCTAACAAAACTAATGCATTTTTGCTGTAAATTATTGTATATAGATAATATTCTGGTGAATACTCATATTAATAATTAAATTATTTAATAGGGAGCTCTTGAGTTTCTTTTCCCGTCTCATTCACCTCCTTGATAAGTTCTGTTCCTTGGATCCTTATATCTGGCATAATATTCTTTGATCTAGTTCCCTACTTCTTTCTCTAGCCATCAGTAACTGAACAACTGTTGTTAATGGCCTGTTTACATATGTGCGGGTTGATAATGCTGACTAACCAAACTTGGGGTAATTCGATCAAGTAAAGGGAGTCCACAGTTAAAATGCATCACTTATAAGTACTCGCCAAAAATAAGTGTCTCAACCGATTGTCATGAAATGTTCAGGGATTGATATTCTATACATATATAAGCTTGGTTTGCGTATCTTTATCTGACTCTATTTCTTCACCAAATCCAAATGCCCGAACTTTCATCTTAATTCCCCCCATTAGGGTTTGTACAACGGTTGAACGACAGTTTTATCTGCTTTCAACCATGATTTCAACATTTCTACGGAGCAGTGACAACTTTCGGATGCTTACGGAGCTCGTGCTTTATTATAGCCCAGTTTTCGATCGGCAGCATTTCCGGTGTGTTTGGGGGATTGAGATCCTTTGGTACGAAATTATTCCCATTCGTCTTGTATATCTCCAGAACGTCCTTGACAAGAGGCTAGAACCGGTCAAAAAATTGTAGGAACTTTGTGTGATTTGAGAAACGCAGGCAGTCGTTTCTTCAGGCACTCATTCATGTAGACTGTAGTTGTTGTAGGAGAAACAGCCCTATTGTTAAGCTACGTTAGCAGCGTTAGAAGCCTATTGTTGTGTATGGAGATCTCCATACACAACAACATGCCTGTTACGCTGCTAACGTACCGCAACAATAGGACTGTTTCCCTTTGTTGTTACGAAAGGCTTGTTCCGTTATCCGCAGGAACAAATCGCCTGCACCGTTCGAAAAATTATTGTAAATTTCTGCGAGACAAAGCGCACATAAAATTAACGCGATATTTCGTGTAAATTTAAGCAAAATATCGCATAAATTAGCAATATTGTATGCAAGCTTATCAAAGATTTCGCTGTTTATGCCAAGCATAGCTCAAAATTAAACGAAGGGAGATTTGACGCGATAGTTAAAATTCAGATTTTTTTTTCTGTGTGCCAAAGCATGAATTTCTTGGGAAACTTCGACACTTGCTGTTTCCTGAGGGACTCTGAAACATCGAACTTGTCTTTGACAATCACATACTGGTTCTCCGGAATTTGTTTGAAGTCCACTTTTACGTATGTTTCATCGTCCATGATACAGCAGTGTGATTTTGTCAACATTTGTGTGTACAGCTTACGGGCCCGCGTTCTAGCTGTCCTATTCTGCCGTTTATAGCGGTTTGGTGCTTTCTCAACCTTGAATGAACGTAGTCCCTTTCCGTAGTGAAATCCAAAATTTCACCCCATAATGGGGTGTTTACATATAAGCTGAACCAATTAGCACGAATTACTGTTACTCCTGAAATTTCATTCTTATATAAACCTGTTTACATTATGCTGCCCACTTTTTAGCACAGTTTTAGTACACTAGTTCTAGCACACCAGCATAGATATAAACACCCCATAATGGCCTGTTTACATATACGCTGGTTCACTAGCACAACCAGCGCAACCAACTAGCATGAATTTAAGTTGCTCCTGAAATCTCTGGTAGATGCTGACGCCCTGTTTACAGTATGCTGGCTACTTTTTAGTACAGTTCTAGTACACCAGCGCTAGGACACCAGCACAGATGCAACCCTTGAGCTTGGTTGCGTTGGTTGCGCTTGTGAACCAGCGTATATGTAAACAGGCCATAAGCGATTTCAATTGACCAGTTTTCATTAGACCAAATCATTCAAGCATTCGAAGACTGTTTTCGTACGAATGGTTCGAGCCTAGGTCTGGCGAAAACACATCGTAGTCTCCCCTCGGTTGGTAAACAAAGCAAATTGCATGAGCTGTGCATAACTCTCTTGTAACGATAGTCTCCGGTAGACATATGTGACTATACACGCGTAAAGTTCCTGGCCCAGACCTCAACAAGTGGATTTACTTTCGCGACCTCTTCATCAGGAAAATCAAAGGAGACTCGGGCAAATGGGGGGTCCAGCAGACCATCGCTCCCAAATTGTCCTCTCCTGGCCAAAATCTGGCCACACTCGCCTTTCCAACAACCTCAGTGGAAACGGTGATTTCCACAAGACCTACTCCCAATGCCACATTCATCACTCTGCATTTCCTATGCCGGACAGAGTTAATTGGAAATGCTATCTAACAAGAAGCTTTTAGTGTGATAACTTATTAGCTAGAGAATGATCTTAGAAGAGGGTTGGTAGATAGTTCTGTTAAAGTGCGGCAGTATAAAAATTGAATAGAGGTTGAAAATGAGTAACGCGACAGTGCAAGTCAAACGCACACTGGGGCTTTATGGGGTATTTACATCTGTGCGGATTTACTCGCGCTAGTGTACGCCCAACTAGCACGAATTTCAGTTTCTCCTGAAATTTCATGCTGGTAGACGCTGATGCTCTGTTCACATTATGCTAGTGAGCTTTTTACTAGCAGCTCGCTCATTAGCGCTAGTGAAATAGCATAAGTGTAAGCACTCCATTAGGTAGTGATGAACATGTCGCTAGAACTATTCCACATCCGCACGCAGTATTTGAGACGCACACTTCTTTGCCTATAGATTTGAAGACATACTTCAAATCTCTGCGTACATCTTACGGGTTAGGCAAAGAGTGTGCGTTTGACTTGCACTGTCGTTTTAATGGCCCTTCACTCATTTCAACTTCTATGCAATTTTCATACTGCCGTACTCTAACGGAACTATCTACCCACCCTCTTCTAAGAGCATTCTCTAGCTAATAAATTATCATACTAAGGTGATACGGCACGTTATGTAACAATGGCTGTCCCCACAATCATGAATTAAACGTGTTTTGATATGCGTACGAAAGACATCTTCCTACAAAATAGTAAATTACTAATTACATACCTTAAAAAATGGGCCAAAATTGTATGAATAAGATCTGGATACATGTTTGTACACTTTCTCACCAAAATATTACCAGTTCATTCACGCATTCGCAATATTTGCAGGAAAAAGTACGATCAGTCGATTTTGTTCTATTCTGGGCATGTAATTTAAATAACTGTTTTCACTAGCTTCCACTTTTCAGAACCATACTTAAAACAATTACGACACGTGCTTCTACAAGCACTTTCAATTTAATTCACTTTTAAAGATGATATTTACTTCAATAATATCATTTGCATCGTTAATAACACGAACCGCGAATAATTTTGTAAGCTGAAATTGTTTTGTTTACCTTTTTTCTACACACCACATTAAGAAAGTGTGTGTACAAATCATCTATCATCGTAACCAGTGTTGTCAATTAAATTGAAACAAAGTGTTTAAAAACAATGTTTTTATTGCTTTTGAAGGTTCTTCAGCTGTGTTCAATTTAGAAACCATCACTAATAAATATTAAAACAATACCTTATTTTGTTTTTTCCAGAAAAGAAATGGAAGTAAATAAACCTACAAATCTTCTATAGCGTACCTATTCGTCATTCTGGTTGCACTGGTTGAAGCCATCAGCTGATATTAAAAAGGCGGGAAAAGAATGATGCAAAAACATAAACATATACGATAAGAAAAAACGTACCTAGCGGCCAGTTCACATTTACCTACTTTTTACTTTGAGTATAATCACGATCATACTCACCTACTCTTGGGTACAACTGACTTACTTTTGGGTAGAAAGCGAATTTTCAATTCCATAAGATTTGAACACAAGTGAATGAAAGCTACTTTGACTCACTTTACCTACTTTTGGCTTCCTGTAATAAAGTGGCGAAATGTGTAAATAACTTACTTTTGGGTACTTTTTTCTTACCATGTACCTGGAGGTTTGAGTACTGGAATCATTTTTGGACCGGTCGTGTGTAACCAAAGTGTACAAAGTGTGGCTTTGAATTAATCAACTACTATGATTACTTGACTTGGTTGGCCTTAGTGGCTAGGCGTATGATATTTTTCTGTATAAAAAGGGATGTCCTTGGGAGGTGGTAGATCGTTAATTTTGGCAGATTGAATATAATTGAATAGAAATATAGTAATGGTGTCAATAATGGACGATAAATAGACATTCGACCTATTAATAACGAACTCTAGCAGCTATGTTTACGGTAGTTGCAACAGTGCATGATGTACACCCACACCCCTACAGCATCAATGATAATCATTTCACTGACACATAGAAACGAGAGAAAAAAAAAGCAAAAAAAGCGTGGCGTATCGTATCACCCTTAAAGCTTCATGTTAGAAAGCATTTCCAATCAACTCTGAAAATCGCAAACTTCGCATATGAAGTAACATAAAAACACTTTGAACACATTGAAAAAAAATCACAAATTATTGTAAAAAGCGTATGATGGTGGTCCTCACCCTCAAGTAAGGCAGGTGGTGTTCATTTCAAACGCTAATAACTTTTCGAGGTTTAGTCGGATTGATATCCGGTCGTGAGCAAAGTTATCCTCAATACTCCAAAGGTTCAACATTTTGTACATCTACAACACAACTTCGGCCGCAAATGTGTAAGTGGGTCGTTTCCCCATACATTTTGCCGATTTTTTCCACACAATCTTCAAGCCTTTTGAGGAAGGTGTTCCCGTGAACCAGATTACTTAAAATCTTGCAGGATGTTTTTAACCCACCAAACTACCATTCCAGGGGGTAGCATTTGAAATGCCAGGATTGACCTATTTTCAAACACCGTAATGGGCACCCTAGTAGATAACTGGTAAGAATATTCTGTTATTAAGAAGATTTATGAAGGGATAAAGATGAACAGATTCGGTATATAGCAAATTTAATAAGAAATAATTATTTTCTGTAGAATAGATACAATTTAAAAATAACTGCTCATTTAAGGTTACGGGAGGACTTTATGTTGCCGAAAGACGTAATCCTACGTCAAAAAGGATTACATCTTTCGGCAACATATTGGGGGTGCAATATAAAAAAATCGACCGCGTTACGAAAAGTGGTCAGGTTTTAACTACTTATAACTCTGTCAATAGCAGATGGATGTTAATTCTAAACAATCGGTTGGAAATTTTTCTATAAATCTGCTAAAATGAACATTTTATCAATTTTCAATAGGTCACTTTTAAAAATAATACAAATGTCTAACTGTTGCAATAGTGATCAAAATTATACCCGATTGCCTGCAAAAAGTGCTTTCCATAACACAGATTTCAAAATCGAATTCCATCCGGTCTCACCGAACGGTGCTTATTCAATCACGATGTGTGGTGGTTTCCGGTCGGTCGTCATAGGCAGCAGCGAGCAGCAACCCGCATGAGCGTCAATTCACCGAAGAATGAGGAAGAAGCCGCGCCGCTACTGATCGGATTCAGTAGCTCTTCGTGAGTCGCTGTAGGCAGTCTATGCCAAGCGCGTCACTCTCTTCCAAACTACGTACAGCTCGGCAGCCTCATCCGTGTTGAACACCCTAATAGCTCAGCATTACTCAACCATCACGAAAAAACGGTTCTTTTCAGGACCACCATTAATTATTGTTGTTTAAGAGTCTATTTTCATTGAACTTGCTGCCAGCCGCATCACCCCTATAGCTCTTTGATAATGTACCCAGCAATCAAATGTTTTTGGTCACATGCGTAACAGTATTGAAATGGTACATACAAATTCTCGCTCTGACCGAATACCACATGATCTTGTCAATTAATCAGAAACACTTTGAGGTTTTCTCCAGGACGCCAGAGAAAAGCGAAAAATCTCTAATTTATATGATTGATCGCGAATATCTCGTGATTGGAAAATTTTTGCAAGATATTCCTCCAATCAATTATCTATTGAATAAACCACAAAAATGCGTCAACATCTAGGGCCGCAATTGTTGGCTCGTTTCCCCATACATTTTGTCGATTTTTCCCATACAATCTTCAAGCCTTTTGAGGAAGGTGTTCCCGTGAACCAAATTATTTAAAATCTTGGCAGGACGTTTTTAACCCCCAAACTATCATTCCAGGGGGTAGCGTTTGAAATGCCAGGACAGATTCGTTATATAGCAAATTTAATAAGAAATAATTATTTTCTGTAGTATAGATAAATTTAAAAAATATCTGCTCATTAAGGTTACGGAAGGACTTTATTCCTGCTTTTTTGACATAGGATTACGTCTTTCGGCAACGTATTGGGGGGCAATATAAATAAAATTAAAATCGACCGCGTTACGAAAAGTGTTCAAGTTTTGACTACTTATAACTCTGTCAATAGCGGATGGATGTTAATTCTAAACAAGCCAATCGGTTTGAAATTTTTCTTTAATTCTTTTAATATGAGCATTTTATCAATTTTCAATAGGTCACTTTTGAAAATTACACAAATGTACAAAAATCTCTAATTTACATGATTGATCGCGAATATCTCGCGATTGTAAAATTTTTGCAAGATATTCCTCCAATCAATTTTCTATTGAATAAACCACAAAAATGCGATTTTCATCAGGAAACGAGGCGTTTCCGTGATGGAAAAAAATGGTTTCCCTAACACAGTCACCAAATGTTGGTACGGATCACGTATTCCTACGTAATATCAACGGTTGTGGATTCAACCTCTTACTTTTTTGTGCTAAAGCTTTGCCAATTTAGAATCTTTACGCTTATTTTTGTCCGGTACAGGGCTGCTAGTGGTTGGTTCTGCATTATTTTGGCATACATTTTTTTTCCTTGATTTGTTTTCCGTCGATCTTGTTTTCCGTGCTGAGCACCAATGCTACCGACGCCAGGAAGGCAGCTCCCACACCTGGACCCTACCTATCGACCCATCAACTCATGAACCGGGGACCAACGGCTTTACTTCCCTTCCGAAGGAAGGTGTGATCAGAGATGTTATGCCTCAGAACATCCCGGCGGTGCCGACTTTGATTGAACCCAGGCCAGCTGGGGTGAGAGGTAATCACGCTTACCACTACACCACCGGCACCGCTGTTTTGACATACATATGTTTACAAGGTCTTGCTCTTGAAATCCTGTGCAAACATGTTAAATAATGTTTATATTTTCTTGAATTCTGCATACAAGATATGAAAACCCGACATGCTCGGTTACTAATCACAAAGGAGTTGAAAATGCCCAAAACCACCGTCTGTGCAGTGCAGAAACGTTTCAAGGAACGTTTTTATGTTTCCCGGAAGGTGCAATCAAGGCGTCGAAGCGGTTTTGTGGACCGGAAACTTCGTCAGAACGTTATGAAGGCTTTCAAAGATGACTTTCGGACAGTACAATTCGGAATGTACGCATACGGGAAGGTTTCTTCAAATATCGGGCTATTAAGCAACCGAACCGGACCGTAAAGCAAAACATTACGCGGGCCCGAAAGCTGTATGACCAAATTGGACTTTAAACAACTTCCGGGATTTCAAGCTTATTGCTTAGCGCATATTAGCTTATTGCGTGCTCTCAACTTAGTGTTCTAAATGCACTTCTACAGTTATTAATTGAGAGCTTTCGATGCCAATACCAATGCATGAATTTGTATATTGTGTGGCAAGCACAATGATACTCTATGCCCAGGGAAGACGATAAAATTTCCAACCCGAAAGATTCCCTCGACCGGACCGGGAATCTAACCCGCCGCCTCCGGCTTGGTTATACCGTGCCTTTACTGACTAGGCTATGAGGCTATGAGGAGATGTTCCCACGAAATGTAAATTTGTTTTTGCGGACAAGTTTTTTAGTAAGCTGATGATTTGGCAGGAAATCTGAAGAAGACTCTGATTTTCATCACAATCAACAATAACAATGGCTTGATACGCCCAAATTTCCAATTTTCATTCTAAATCAAACAAAGTCTGAGATAGGCTTCTGATTGAAAGCGTACCGATAATTGGCAGGGCTTTAGGTTACCTTATCAAAATAAATTATATATTTAAAACCAGCAAAATCGAAATGCTTCTCGGTGTTCGACGAATCCAAATACTCCTTAAAGTGCTTCTTATGCTAGTGCTCGAAGACCAATTGCCCGTATATTTAGGCATGGAACATATCCACTGGTTTGATTGGGTAAACTTCGTAACACCTTCTTCCACCCCTTTTCAGCTGCTTTGCGGACTTCCTCGGGGCGTTTGCCATGATGTTCCCTGTGCAACTATTTTCGGTTGACGCATTGCCTTCGCAATCTTTCAGCAAATCTCCAAGGTTCGAGAGACTGTCGTCATGTCACTTGGGTCGTCTTCACGATGCGAATTATGAATTCTGATAAGCATTTCCTGAGCATTTTTCCACCTAAAAACCGATGTAAACATAAACAATCACAAAAGTAATAATAAAATCAGGGTTGCCAACTCATGGGATATAGATGCCTTGATTGGCAGATTTTGGCTCATTCGGCACAGCTTAGGCACTGCTTTCGGCTCTAATCAAGCACTGGGCACGTATGCACCCTTTGTGTTACCATCTAAGTAGCTATGCTTTTTTTCTTGGATTACAGAAGTTTATATTGCCAATTCAGAGGAAAATTAACATTGGCCGTCAGATTATCAGCTATAGCCAAGGGTGTAGCCAGGCTTCGAGCTATGGAGGGGCGAAATAAAATTTACTTTGGAAAATTTGGCCGAATGCCATTTCACCGAAAGCCTTTGTGTTGCTGAGTTTAAGGGAGGGAAGTTGCCCCCTACCCCCTCTGGCTACGCCTATGGCTATAGCATGCTGTGGCTGTCATTTGCGTTGACCTATTCTCGCTGAAACTGCAATATATACGGTGAGGAAAGGGAGGTAAGAATTGGACAGTGCTCTTGCTATTCATTTTCAATTAATAGCGGCTTTTCGATAACACATTTTTGGCATCCTTCAACCATTTATTTTAAATAAGCTTGAAAAATGCTTACGATGTGAGTTTAACCGATCAAAAATGGTCACTATTGCTAACTTTTTAATTGCTTTATAGTCACTATTTGGTCTCTATTTTCTACATTTTACCAGCCCTGCACAGTGATATTGATAATAGTCGAAAAGTAGGTTATTGAAGGAGGGCTTAGAGAAACATATAGTTTTGAGAGGGACCATTGGTCAAAATCACCCCGGTTCACAGTAACTTGATCGCCAGGATAATTAAAATTTTGGTATCGCTGTTTAGTTTTGAATTATTTTTAAAGGGCAACGTACCCAGTTCGTTAAAGGAAAACATTCTTTGTGTCTATAATTTGCTGATATCAGTAACACAGGCACTGACCGATTAATTTTCGAATTCCCGACTGTTTCCCATACTATTAGTCAAAATGATCCCAACCAAGCGGTCGATTTCCGCTCCAAAGTATCAGACACAAAGGAAGCGCTCAATGATCTGCTTAACGATCACATATCAACTTGGGGTTCTTTCTGAAGACGAAAATAACAAGATATAACAACAACACCACCGCATGGTTGGACATTGCCCGGATGGGGTTCAACAGTCTTCGATGACATTTAGAACTGGTTCAAGAAAGAAGCATTGATTAATCCATCCCCTAATGGAATGTCTTATTTTTTTGTCGTTGCTCGGCAATCCACTGCTGCTAGGACGAGTATGATTATAAGAATTCTCTGATCATTTTGCTGCATGAGGTAGGTATCCTGCAGCTTGGATCGCACCGTGGCAAATCAGTTTTTGTGCAGAAACGTTTGGGGATTTAATTAGCAAAATAAGATTTTTTCTTTCAATATACTGAACAATTTGTTATGCCAAATGATTAATATGGATAAGGTTGGATTTGATTCTCAAATTAATAAGACACAGAGAATAAAGTCAGGAAATGATTTTGATCTACAGCAAAAATTTGACCGTACACTTAGTTTGCCAATTATCAATTCGCGTATGGTTCGATGTCCGTGAACTAGAACTGATGGCGTTTATTTATTTGTTTATATTTATCCATGAATCGTCGTGATCCCATAAATCTCATAAGGAGCAATAAAAAAACTTATGAACCGATGATAATCGAACTATAGCTCACAGGAATAATAATCAGATCCAAGACAATTTATTACATCAATTCCTAAATTCATCAAACCTGCCACCAATCTCCATTTCATGTTAAGTCTAGGGGGTTGTTACGTGTTTGTAGTGGTTTTCGTTATATAAGAAAAATTGTGATACATTGTTCTTGTATCGCAAAAATCGCTTCAAACACGTCACAGCTCCCTGATATGAACATGGAAAATGGTTGTTTCTTATATATGTACTTATATACAGCTCCACGCCAACTTACGAGTCCATTTTATTTTTTTCTCTCTCCGAATTCCATGAAACTTGGCATATTGGTCACTAGGGACAATACAAGTTTGTGATGGAATTCGGCCCTTTTGACTCTCGCCTATTTTTTGGCTCGATATTTTTCAATAAATCATAGCACGAAAACGGTTCATCCAATCAAAATGAGTTATGAAACAAATTTTAGAAAATGAGTTAGCCTTTTTAGGAAAAATACACACTGAAAAAAATCACAAATAATTGTAAAACAATGAAAAAAAAAACGGATAGAAACTTGAATAAGTACATTTTCGAGACTTTTTAACTACTGTTCATATGAAAGCTTTAAAAAATGCTAACTTTTCTGAAATGTTCTCCCAAGTTGTTAGCTCCTTATCGGTATACCTCCATGTCTGTCTTTTTCATCAGTATGTCGCTTAATCGAGATCAAGAGCACATTGCTCTCCAAACCTTGCCATCCATTTGTTACAATTTGTTACTCATAACCTCGAGATAGCCGCAAGTAATCGGCCCCCGCTTCACTAACGTTAGTTTTAAGTTACTTTGAGATCCAAACAATAAATATCCGCAACGCTACGGCAAATGAGCATGAATAAATAAACGCATGATAAAAAAAAAGAATCCAGAACTGACGCTACAGACACTTCCAAGTAGACTAAAATCGTAAAACATAATCATCACGGTAGTGGTTTTTGAAAATATTTCTCAATTTTGAGATTTGACTTATGTATGTATGTTTTAAAGGAATAAATTCATACTAAAAAAGTTAAATTGTTTAGGTAAAAGTTAATGATTTTCCGTTGATACTGAATCCAAACCCGTTCAAACCACACCCAAATTTGAAATGCACCAATACCAGCAAGCATTGCAAATTAGAAAAATTGGAAGTATTGAAATTTTGAACATATTCGTAAACACAATATCATTGTATAATTATAATTATTCTACTACTGAAATGACAACTTCAATTCCAAGATTCCAAGTTCAGGGTAATCCTACATCAGTGATGGAAAAAATCAAGAAACTCCAAAATCAGGAACGGTCGAAAATCACTGCTGATCTTGAGATCAGCAAAATCAAAAACAGAAAATCACGGCGGATTTTATCTTAGCTGATCTTGAGAGTAGCAAAATCACACAGCAGAAAATCAAGGCTGATTTTAACCTTAGCTGATTTTGCGGTCACAGAAACCAAACGGAAAATCAATAGATTGGAATTACAGTCAAAGTAAATATCCGACATCCACCGCCATTTTGGAATTCAAGATGGCGAACCAAAATCCAATATGGCCGCCCCGGACAGGGAATATTCATCAATATGGGTATCTACGGTATGAGCTCGATGAGGGGAAGTGGAAAATTGATATCCGCCGCCATTTTGGAATCCAAGATGGCAGACCATAATCCAATATGGCGGCCTCTGGGTAGGGAATATGCATCTAAACCCATGCAATATGGGTATCTACGGAATGGGCTCAATGAGTGGAAGTGGAAAATTGGCATCCACCGCCATTTTGGAATCCATGATGGAGGACCAAAATCCAATATGGTGGCCCACGGACAGGGAATATGCATTTAACCCATGCAATATGGGTATCTACGGAATGAGCTCGATGAGGAGAAGCGAAAAATTGACATCCACCGCCATTTTGGAATCCAATATGGTGGATAAAAATCCAATATGGCGGCCCTCGGACTAGGAATATGCATTTAACCCATGCAATATGAGTATCTACGGAATGAGCTCGATGAGGGGAAGTGGAAAATTGACATCCGGGCCATTGGGCCTTTGTTGAAAAGTTCTGCGATCCAGGGCACCAAGTTTTTATTTAACTATCAGTCTTCAACAGGAACATGTTCCATTATCAGAGTTTTTCACCGAATAAATTATGTGCCAGGCCTACCTGAGTGTCATGAAGAACAACACTCTTGCATTAAAATTACTGCAAAATATGAACACCTGCCTTAACAAGCTGACGAGCACACTGCAGTTTGAAGCGTATCTTTATATGGATCTGGGATCGAATCGCATTCCAGCAAGAGACAAAGTGAAAGTGCAAGTACGCAATATATTTTTTTAATATGCTTCATTTCATTAAGTATCCTCTTTATATATATTTCGGCGGTACCTGCTTAAAGTCTGGGAAAGACTTGAAAACCTCATGAAAAATGTATCAAAGGATGTTTAAATACTCACAGAAAACTCAAACTGTGAAAACGATTTTCTGGAGGCATATTTTAATGTTTTTTTTTTCAAAAGGACTCATCCAATGTCGAACTTCCCCAACTGAGATCAGAAAACGACAAAATTTTATCAGCTAATCAAAGAGCTTGGATTCCGCCAAAAAACCCCGATCATCACTCCAGCAACGTTCAAGCATCCAAGCTTCAATTGTGTGCCATTGACGTCGTCGACACCGATATCAAGTAAACCTATCCGAGCGATTTGATGTCATAAAATATTGGGCAGGTGAAAAACTCCGGAGGCCAGAAATGTACCGTCTGGCGATGATAGTGCTGTCAGCTCCATGAACTCAAGTCACGGTAGAAGGGGCGTTCAGTGCATTAAAGCTTGTTCTAATTGACCACCACCAACGTTTAGGTGACAAGCGAATTCAAGACCTAATGGCCCTTAAATTAAATCCTGACCTGATCCCTGAGGTAGCGTTGATGCTGAGTCAAACATATAAATTTTAAATGCATACTTTGAACTGTAATCCAACCCTGCACTTAAATATTGAATCTTTTATCTCTTTTTAATCGCAACCATAACGCAACATAACAACTAAATAAAACATGAAAGTAAAATTCCTCACGTGTCCTCATAAAATCCATCAGTCAAAAATGCCGAAGGCTGTAAGTTTTCCACTTCCACTCATCGAGCCCATTCCCTAGATACCCATATTGTATGGGTTTAGATGCATATTCCCTATCCAGAGGCCGGCATATTGGATTTTGGTCTGCCATCTTGGATTCCAAAATGGCAGCGAATGTCAATTTTCCACTTCCCCTCATCGAGCTCATTCCGCAGATACCCATATTGCATGGATTTAGATGCATATTCCCTGTCCGGGGGCCACCATATTGGATTTTGGTCTGCCATCTTGGATTCCAAGATGGTGGCGGATGCCAATTTTCCACTTCCATTCATCGAGCCCATTCCATAGATACGCATATTGCATAGGTTTAGAAGAATATTCCCTGTCCGGGGGCCGCCATATTGCATTTGGGTCCGCCATCTTGAATTCCAAAATGGCAGCGGATGTCGATTTTCCACTTCCACCCATCGAGCCCTTTTCGCAGATACCCATATTGCATGGATTTAGATGCATATTCCCTGTCCGAGAGCCACCATATTGGATTTTGGTCTGCCATCTTGGATTCCAAGATGGTGGCGGATGCCAATTTTCCACTTCCACTCATCGAGCCCATTCCGTAGGTACCCATATTGCATGGGTTTAGATGCATATTCTCTATCCAGAGGCCGCCATATTGGATTTTGGTCTGCCATCTTGGATTCCAAAAAGGCGGCGGATGTCAACTTTCCACTTCCATTCATCGAGCCCATTCCATAGATACGCATATTGCATAGGTTTAGAAGAATATTCCCTGTCCGGGGGCCGCCATATTGCATTTGGGTCCGCCATCTTGAATTCCAAAATGGCAGCGGATGTCGATTTTCCACTTCCACCCATCGAGCCCTTTTCGCAGATACCCATATTGCATGGATTTAGATGCATATTCCCTGTCCGAGAGCCACCATATTGGATTTTGGTCTGCCATCTTGGATTCCAAAATGGCGACGGATGCCAATTTTCCACTTCCACTCATCGAGCCCATTCCGTAGATACCCATATTGCATGGGTTTAGATGCATATTCCCTATCCAGATGCCGCACTATTGGATTTTGGTCTGCCATCTTAAAATTCAAAATGGCGGCAGATGTCAATTTTCCACTACAACTCATCGAGCCCATTTCGCAGATACTCATATTGCATGGATTTAGATGCATATTCCCTGTCCGGGGGCTACCATATTGGATTTTGGTTCGCATTCGTGGATTCCAAAATGGCGGCGGATGTCAATTTTCCACTTCCCATCATCAAGGTCATTCCGCAGATACCATATTGGAATTTGGTCCGCCATCTTGAATTGAAAAATGGTGGCGTATGCCATTTTTCCACTTCCTTTCATCGAGCCCATTCCGTAGATACCCATATTGCATGGGTTTAGATGCATATTCCCTGTTCAGGGGCCGCCATATTGGATTTTGGTTAGCCATTTTGGATTTGTGGGAGCCATCTAGGGTTGAAATCCACCATTTTAATTTCATCCGGAATGTTGACTTTAATTTCGGAACTGCCCAAACTTTAGAATTTCACATATTTTCTAATCTTATGATTTTCGATGATTTTGATCTTGGTTGATTTTGATACTGGTTGATTTTGGGAATCGAAAATCACGGCTGATATTGGTCAAAGATCACGTGTGATTTTCCTGTTGATGATGGCTTGTGATATTGGTGCTTGTGATTTTTGGTGATATTGATCTTGAAAGATTGCTGATTTTGATTTTCTGATCTTGATTTTAACCAACACTGCCACAGTAGTCTAAAAATTCTTGGCATGAGCAATATATTATTTCAAACGGATTGCAACCCCGGCTGTATTGCTTGTAACACATTTGCTTACCCCCCTCTCCCTCTTACAGCGTGACCATCCACTGTTCGACGTGAAATTCCTCAATTCAACCTTCGTCATTTGTGGGGAAGGTGCGTCCGCTATGCTATTTTAGCATTGGACCCTTCACAAAAAAAGAACTTATGATATCACAAACCTTTTTATCCCTTCCATTTAGGGCATTCAAATATTCACTACCCCCAAAATGATCCATCATACTTAACAGGAGCGCACAGTGCCAAGCAATTTTTCATCGCGTATGAAATGTACTCATTAGAGACGCATAATGTTGGTCAGTAAACCATCAATTTACGTTCCACACACACACCCCTCAGATTCCATTCATATCATCAGCCAAAATGGTTGGCATACATTCCGTTTCATTTTTTTCTTTATCTGAATTACATATATCCATTTTTTTCTGTTACTCACCTCAACAAATAAGCGTCTCCGACGCCGCCAAATGAAATCGAAAGTAACTGCGAGAGAGCCGAGCAAAAAATATCATGCATATGACCGATCTCCTTTTCTGTCGATACACGGTTTTTACGTCATCCCGCGCAGCCACAGCAACTGGTCCCAATGTGGATCTCCAAACGGCCAACATTGTGTGGCGCTGCTGGCTGCTGCACTGCATTGAAGATATGTGGTTTGGTTGCTTTTGCAGAATAGGTGCACCGCGTTCATGGCAGGTGATACGGCTGCTCGAATGCTTCACCGCCTTCACCTTCGTTCGATCTGTGATGATTCTGCGATCATCTAGTCGATGTTCACTGCCGCCTTCTTGGTGTGCGACGTAGTTGCCGTCGAACGCAATGAGGAAGAAGGCTGCAGCACGACCGTGTCAAGTATGTGACCAACACCAGTCGGGTGTTGGGTTGTTCTTGTGGTATTTTTAAACCTTACGGGTTATATGAATGATCACAGGGAAATACGTTGTTTGATCATATCCAGTAATCAAATGCATTCCGATCAAATATCGAGGGTGTTTTGGCCGTAACTGGGAAGTGAAATCCAATACCCATATGATCATCTCGGAGACATCAACATCTATTAGCCAGCCATTGGATCGCATTACACCTGTTGACCACGCATTCCAGAGCTGTCGCTTCAGGTTTGTTTCTCACGTGCAGTTGCAGTTAAAATGATCATAGACCATACAGGTAGTTGAGCCCTAGCCATGCTTGATGGCGCATAGTAATCTTTGTCTCTACATGCTCTGGTGATCTGCATAGAGCTGCAGGCGGACATTAGTAAGTCCGAACGTCGTATTCAGTTAACCAATGAAGTGTTTTAGTAAACTCACCTGCTAGGTAAATTCAAACCCGATCGTGAGCGTGAATGTTGCTGCTGCTGCTACATGGCACTTGTCAAGGTTGCTGATGTGTTGCTTCAGTAGCTGAACGAATAGATTCACATAATAGTGTTTGTTACGTTTTTTTTGTCCCTTTCCACCATCGATTGTTTTACTCACCGTGCCGATATCGTTCATCTGCGACGAAGTAGGTCTTCAGAATCCATGTCCGCAATGGTTGGATGTTGTTGCTCTCTGTTTTTATTTCTATCTGGTATGCAAAAAAGTTGGCAGAGATTCGGATTCGTAGTGGAGAACTTGGTCACGGCAGTGGAGGTTACGGTGTCACAGGGGTTACTGCAACAGGGGTGAAGTATTAGTTATAATCACTGACTTACTGGGTACAACATTTTAAATTTACCTAAATTTCAATGTAAATTAAGGAATTCACGTAAATAATTGAGGATTGCAACGATTTTTGCCAGAGATTATTATTTATTTTGTTGCACATTTGTTTTAAATTCTATGTACCTCGGTAGTACCGTACTAGGGAGGCAACTTTAAAATCATGTTATGAATTTTGTTCTGAATCTTTTGAAGTGCTTTTTTCCTGGTAGTGCAACAACTAGACCATATTGGCACAGCGTAAAGCATGACCGGTCTATAAACTTGTTTAAATATTAGAAGTTTATTCGGCAGGCAAAGATTGGATTACCTGTTTACAAGAGGATACAATCATTTTAAATATTTGTTACATTTGGCTTGAATGCCCTTTATGTGATCTTTAAAAATTAATCCAAGATTTTTAATTTGGTTTGATCAGAAAATAGGAACTCCGTTCATTAATGACTATATGACTACTACTAGGCTTCTAAAAGGAAGCTATAGGCTTATTTGGAAATAATATAAGTTGAGTTTTGGAAGCGTTGGGAGAAATCTTCCATTTTTGTAAACAAGAAGAGAAAATATCTAAACTTTTCTGCAGTCTTCTTCAAATAACACGAAGATTTCTTCCTTTAGCGGAAATGCCTGTGTCATCAGCGAACAAAGATTTGTGGCAACCCTGAGGCAAATGAATGAGGGAGGTCCGAAGTGAAAATGTTACACAATATAGGCCCAAGAATACTACCATGAGGAACTTCTGCTCAAACAGATAGTCGTTCAGATTTGGAATTTCGATAATTTGCCTGCAGAGTTCTGTCAATTAAATAATTTGGAATAATTTCATAGTTGGTGGTGTGAAGTGGTTAATTAAACTATATCAATTTGGCAATCAAACCTTCATGACAAACACTGTCGAATGCTTTTTCTATGTCTAGAAGAGCTATTCTAGTTAAACAGCTTTCAGATTTCTTTGAACGAACTAAATTTGTAGCTCTTTAAAGGTGATGAGTAGTTGAATTCCCATGGTGAAATCCAAACTGCTCATCTGCAAAAATTGAGTTCGTATTGATGTGAAGCATCATTTTTTTTTTCAAAAGTATCTTTTCAAAAAGTCTACTTATTGAAGCAAGCAAACTTATCGGACGGTAGCTAGAAGTTTCAGCCGGATTTTTATCCGGCTTCAAAATTGGAACAACTTTTGCATTTTTCCATTTAAAATGGAAACATCTGTTAAAAAATTTTACCTCTGGGAGTTTTTTGATGAGGATTTAGAAAATTCCGTCATCAACTGGAGCTTTCATATTTTTAAACCCTTTAGTTATAGATTTTACTTCGTCAAAATCAGTCCCCAAGAGAAAATATTATGATAATCTCTAGCAACCTGATTCTCAATAGGACTAGTAAGACCCAAACTGAAATTAAGAAAACTCTCGAATTGCTTAGCAAGGTTCTGAGATTTTTCCGAATTTGTGATCAAAATTTGACCACCTGATTTAAGCGCTGGAATAGGCTATTTAGGGGTTTTCAAAAAATTTGTGAGTTTCCAAAAGGGTTTGGAATTTGGGTTTAATTTAGAAACATTATTTTCAAAAGTTTCGTTCCTCAGAGCCAGTCTTGTAAACGATCACCGTAGTCGACACATTTTCTGTGATAATCGACTGCCTTAGCTTCCGACACTTGCAAAACAAGATATCAAATAACAGTAACAAACTAAAATGTCATATGACAGTCTCTGTCATACGACATTTTCGCCGAAGACCGTCCCGAATGTATGTATTTTAGTTTTTCTCATAATAAGAGCTGCTGATGTTGTGCTTGTGTGAATTCTGAAAATAGCAAGCAACGATGTCCTAGTAATAGCATTTCTGATAAGAAATGGTTTCGCTTACACCAAATTGAGGAATTAGAACGAAATCACACATGTCATATGAATAACTATGACTATAACTATTGATTATTTTCTTTTTGCTCGAATGTTGTTCTACCGTTTGTGTTGTGTAAGAGAGAAGACGGTAGAGCATGAGATTACGAATACAAACAGACTGTCACGCACGACAACGAAGCGAGTGTAGTTAAAACGTCAACAGTTTCAACCCCTGCTTAGAGCAGAGGATCGCTTTTGACGTAGGACTACGTCTTTGATTTCTATATGGGGGTACACTTTGTGAAAACCGAAAATGGAAACTGTAACAAATTAAGAAAGATTTTGAAGGTTTATAACTCAGCTGCCCAGGGTTCGATTTCAATAATTTTATCACCAATTGATCAAAAATATGGCTACGCATCGATAACAATATTCGGAAGCATTGATTTTCAACGAGAAACTATTGAAAAACTGGCAAATGTCCAGCATTGTCCAAAAGCGTCGAATTAACTAACAAATCCACCAATTACCAACATGCATATGCTGCTTCCCCAGCACAGTCGTCAGAGAGTAGTAAGTAGAAGAAACAAGTCGAAGTGGCATTCGCCTCCGATCCTCGGGCGCGTGCGAATAGGGAGGATGGAATTGCGTAATATTTTGCACACTCATCGCCATATTCAGAACCAAACACAAATTCTTCGAGATAACCACCATCCGTCGTCTGGCTCGCCGTGGCGGTGTCTGACGTATCTCCGGTCTGATTTACGAGGTGTGCTGAAGGTGTTCCTGAAAAATGAGTCACCTACACTAAACACGCCAAGCGTAAGCGGCCATGGATGTCATTTACGTTTTGAAGTGACAGAGACGCACTCTGTTTGGTTTCGGAGGTTAAATCATCACCAACTTTGGCAACAAAACGGCTCTTTTCAGGGCCACCAAGCTTATTACAGTAAAGAGTAGGAATAGAATTCATCTGCCTGTTTGTCTATATTCAGAACCAACGATAACACAAAATGCTCATGTAATCAAACTGGAAGCAGGGGTACGAATTATTTTGATCAACCTTGATCAACTTTGAATCGCCACGGCCAGATATTTTCGATGGAAGAAGCAACAATCTAGCATCTAATTCGACGAAGACGGCAGGAAACATTTGTGAAGCCGAGTTATTTACGAAAGAGAGTGTCGATGAAGAGAATCGATCAATGTAGATAGGACCTATTGAAAAGTGACGCGAGATTTGTTTTCCGTACTGAGCTCCAATGCTACCGATGCCAGGGAGGCAGCTCCCGCACCTGGACCCTACCAATAGACCCATCAACTCTACCGGGACCAACGGCTTTAATTCCCGAAGGAAGGCGTGATCAGAGATGTTATGCCTTAGAACATGCCGGTGGCGCCAACCGATATTGGACCCAGGCCTGCTGGGGCGATAGGTAATCACGCTAACCACCGGCGCCGATATCTTTCAAGGTGATATCACGGCGAATGAGATCGACCCAAATTTGAGTTTAGCTATCTCAGAAATTAGAAATAAAGTGCAGGAACTCAGCGATGAGTAAATTTGCCTCATGTTTTCCCAGGTTTTTTCCAGGATTTTCAAACGAAAAATTGCCGAATTTGAGAAAAATAAAGATTGGATTCACACAGTCTATTGGTACTACTCCGAGACTGAATAAAATTTTCATCAATTTCCTCATTTTCTGGCAGATTTTTTAGGTTTTCCACAGGAAACCATGAGACAAATTTACTCATCACTGAGTTCCTGCGCTTTTGGCGATTATGAGTGAACTAAACTCAAATTTGGGTCGTTCTCATTCGCCGTGTACGCAAAAGGAAAAGAGCCAGTGTCGCTACTTGATAGAAAACTACTCATAATGGGAGGAGTCTTTGTAGTTTTTATACCACTTGGTTGCACATCATTCTGCTTTAACCTGAAAAGATATAAAAGAGCGCTGCTCTATGGCATTAGCTCATTTTCGCTTCGCAAAGTTCTTCGAGATAACCGCCATCGGTCGTCTGGCTCGCCGTGGTGGTGTCAAACGTATCTCCAGTCTGATCTACGAGGTGTGCTGAAGGTCTTCCTGGAAAATGAGGTCCGTGATGCTGTCACCTACACTAAACACGCCAAGCGTAAGTGGCCATGGATGTCCTCTTCAATAAAACGGCCCTTTTCAGGGCCATCAAGCTTACATCAGTAAAGAGTTGGAATAGAATTTATCTGTGCTTGTTTGTCCATATTCAGAACCACAAGCCCCCAACGACCACACAAAATGCTCTCCAGAGTTGTAATCTTGTAACCAAACTTGGAAGCAGGGGTGCAAGTGATTTTTAATGATTCTCTTAATCAACTTTTTCTTTGAAAAAAATTACTACAAATTTGGTAACTAAAAGAACTAAATGCTCTTCACATTAATTCCGTCCACTAGCGGTCCTACGTCAAGCTTCCGTTCGTGCCCCTAGGCACAAACCCTTCTACTTTTTTAATTTGTTTTTGCAAATCCCGCCAGATAATTTTCATGGAAGGATTGCATGTTCTTTGATGTTGCCTCCTACGGACATTTTTCAGACGGATCAAGAGCTGAAGATCATCGTCTGTTATAATTGAATCGAATTTAACCTCGCATTTCGGTACTGAGGCAGCTCTTGCTTCAACTATAGAAGTAGTCAGATAATCAAGAGCATAATTAACATCATCTTTGGTTTGCAAAGGAATGTTTGGATCAAAGCTATATTCCATAAATGATCGATATTGCTCCCATGGTAATTGCAAGCTGTTGAGAGTAGACAATATTTTATGGGTTATTTAGGAATTTTTCTGTGTCATGGACATTTACCACTGTAACCAAGGCTTTGATCTATTGTGGTGTATCCTCTATTTGCTGTTTGCCTATTAGTAGAGTGATCTTCACCATTGATTATCGGCTTCATCCCAACACGGAATTGCACTTCGAATGATGTTTACTACTTTATTGGGCATACTAGTCCAGATTTCTCCTGGTACAGTGAGTCCTATATCGAGATATCTGCATCGTTTATTGAATAGTGCAACGCAATCACACCCTAAATGTTCAGAGCTTTCACTCTCCAAATTACACAAGCGACATCTATCATCACTAACCATTCCAATATTTTTTTAAATGGTGTTTACCAGGACAATGTCCTGTTATTAACCCAGTGTAGGTGCTTAAATCTTTTTTGTAAAGATTAAGTAACCTTTGCGTATGCAAAGCGTTGGACTCAATGAATCGTTTAGATTGCCGGGCTGCTGAGTTGTTAACCTAACTGGATTTTACCTTGATTTTTACCCAGTTCTTAAATTCCATTTTCAGATTAGAAAGCGATAGACCAATTAATGGTTCTGGATGAATACACTGCTGGGATGAGCCAAGCTTTGCTAAGTGGTCAGTTTTTTTTTTTTCATTTCCTTCGATGCCGCAATGACCAGGAACCCAATATAGATTTACCTTGTTACGACAGGATAATTTCTGAAGCTGATTATAGCATTCCCACACTAACTTTGAAGTGTAGATCATCGATTTAAGGGCATTCAATGCTGCTTGACTATCCGAAAAAATGCATATATTTGAATTCCTATTATTCCTTTTTAAGTAAATTTCTATCATTCTAGAATCGCAAATAACTCTGCTTGGAATACTGTTGGCCATTCACTATTGCTACAAAACAGTTGATTCCAGGACCTGTTCAGGGCTCACAAATGTCATTTTCAATGAAAGATCTCACGCGATATTTACAGAGATACTTCTGTCACTATCATTGGATGAGAAAACGATGATAGAGATTTTCTTCAAAATCTCATCGAATTTTCTGTCATCGCATAACGTGACAGTGTTGTGATCATTGTAATTACTAGCTCATTTAATGCTATTAAAGTTACTTGTACCAAGGAAATCTTAATAATATATTCACTCTACCGATTACATACTGTTGTTTGCTTAAATTCATTTAAATCAGTTAGAAATGAAAAGTGACAAGAAAGCTAATGATAGGTAGTTTCGTCTCGTGATAGTGAGAGGACCTGTTTTCTCATCGTCACATGACGGCCGTGATATTTACCAGCTCTGGACATGTTATTCCAGCTCCTACCCTATTATTCTGTTTTGTGCTATCTGTGTACAATGTTATGGACCCAGGACGAATCAACGGCCCTCCTAGTCGGCGCGTGTTGTATTAAATACATTAAATAATTGAATATCAGTGTGTTTGTCATAAAATCTCCATTCTATAATATTGGCAAACTGAATTGAATCTCTTTCAAAATACTCATATGATTTTTAAGATCATATGATTTTCCAGACAGACAGACAGACAGACAGACAGACAGACAGACAGACAGACAGACAGACAGACAGACAGACAGACAGACAGACAGACAGACAGACAGACAGACAGACAGACAGACAGACAGACAGACAGACAGACAGACAGACAGACAGACAGACAGACAGACAGACAGACAGACAGACAGACAGACAGACAGACAGACAGACAGACAGACAGACAGACAGACAGACAGACAGACAGACAGACAGACAGACAGACAGACAGACAGACAGACAGACAGACAGACAGACAGACAGACAGACAGACAGACAGACAGACAGACAGACAGACAGACAGACAGACAGACAGACAGACAGACAGACAGACAGACAGACAGACAGACAGACAGACAGACAGACAGACAGACAGACAGACAGACAGACAGACAGACAGACAGACAGACAGACAGACAGACAGACAGACAGACAGACAGACAGACAGACAGACAGACAGACAGACAGACAGACAGACAGACAGACAGACAGACAGACAGACAGACAGACAGACAGACAGACAGACAGACAGACAGACAGACAGACAGACAGACAGACAGACAGACAGACAGACAGACAGACAGACAGACAGACAGACAGACAGACAGACAGACAGACAGACAGACAGACAGACAGACAGACAGACAGACAGACAGACAGACAGACAGACAGACAGACAGACAGACAGACAGACAGACAGACAGACAGACAGACAGACAGACAGACAGACAGACAGACAGACAGACAGACAGACAGACAGACAAAACACACAAAAATACCCAGAAATACCCAGAATCGACAAAATGGCTTTAAGGGGAAATAGGACGTCATTAGTTTTTGGAAATTCAGAAGCAGTTTTTGTGTTCAAAACCAAAACACTGTCACTGTGTACCGTAGACAAGTAGAATGCAAGAAACACATTTTCATGAACGTCTTTGGTTTTGAACGAAACACTACTTTTGAGTTTTTGGAAAATTATAACGTCTACTTTTACCTTAAGAACGTCAAAATTACCTTAAAAGCTTAAAAATGGCCTCATATACGGGAAAATAGAGGGTTAAAGACGCATCAAAATGGCTCCCAACACGAAAAAAAAAAATGACGCAAATTCGATAAAGTAGCCATAAACATTCATCGCTGAATATTTAAAAAGGTCCTAGCTTCATTGATCGATTCTCTTCATCGAGTAATTTGTTAATAACTCAGCTGCAAAATACTCCATGCTCTGATTAACAGTATGGGCACTAGATATGAATCCCTTTTATCTTATTATGTGCCAAAAGTAGCAGAAAATATGTTTGCATAGTAGTGGTTCTAAAAAGAGAAAGTCGATAAAAAAATATATCATTGCAGATAGGAAGCATTGCAAAGGAAAAGCATCTTCTGATTTCCTTTAAAAAAATCTTCAAACAGCCCCCGGAAGTTTTTAAAAATCCTCTGGAAAATGATTTCAACTTAGATTGAATGTTTTTTTTTTACGTAGGATTCCGTCTTTCGGCAACGTATTGGGGATGCAATTTCAAGAAACCAAAATCGACCACGTTACGAAAAGTGGTCAGGTTTTTACGACTTATAACTCTGTCAATAGCGGATGGATTGTAATTCTAAACGAGCCAATCGATTCGAAATGTTTCTACAAATCTGTTTAAATGAACACTTATTTTTCAATAGGTCACTATTGAAATTTACATTGGTGTTTGCTTTGGTGATCAAATTTATCACCGATTGCCTGCAAAAAGCGCTTTCCCTAACACAGTCAGCGAATATTGATATCGAGTACGTATTCTTACGCCAAATCTACGGTCGTGTCTTGGATACAACCTTTTATTTTTTTTTCTCTGTATTCCCTTGAACGTGTCTTAAGTATACATCCGGAATTTTGATTTGACTTTTTTTGTGATTTCCTCCGCAACTTTGCTCCATCGTTCCGCGGAAGCCTATTTCAGTTTTATTAGGATTTTTGTTTTGACTTCCTCTGGAAGGTTCACCTGACCCTTTAATTTTCTATTTACATCCACCGGAAGTTTCCTGCAACTTCTTCTGGAAGCTTATTCCGGTTTTCCCCAGAAGTGCTTTAGGCTCCCTCCTGTAGACATCAGGTTTTTCCAGACTTGTTCTGGAAGTTTCTTTTGACTGACACTGAACAATTCTTATGATTTGCCCCGGAAAGCAACTTCCGAGCTCGCTCAGAAGTCCTACTGGCTTGTCCCGGAAGTATCTATAGACTGTCTCTGGTAGATTACCATAATGAATCCAAATCCAGACACTTAGTCCACAAATCCGAACATTTTTAAAAGTTGAATAATTCTGCCTAATGTGCTCAAAATAGCACGTAAATTTTTGAAAAGTCTTTAAGTATCGATCTGAATCATCACACATATTTATGATGTTGCAAAGTAGACGTCATATTTAAGGATTAATCAAATGTCCAGATTAACGAACCGTCTGGTATTCGATGCATTACGGTTTTGTAGGTTCTTTTCAACCGCTCCAAAAAGTTTCCAGAATCCCCGGAATTTTAAGATGTCGGTTGAACTCGTGTCTTTGGCGTAAGAGGTATGGCTACTATCTACTATACCGGGGCCGTCCCCAAGAATTCAACTTGTTATCCATGAATTGATTCAGTCTATCATTGCAACATATTTTTAAGGTTCGTTTCTACCGAGCACGACGTTTCTGGAGACATCTGCAAAATATGCATACTTAAATAAAGCATCCAGCCAGCTACAACCCTGAAGCTCACCCCCATTAAATGTGCATAACGCCGTGCAGAGTAGCATGATTACGTTTTTGTTTTTGTCGGAGAGTCTTCACGCACGGCAGCTGAGAGATGCGCGTTTTTCGCGTGCTGGAGAGACAAAACTCGAAAAGCTCAAAAAGCGGCTGTCCACAACAAACAGAGAAGAAGGTCTTAACCAGTGCACTGGTTGGTGGCTGGTCGATTCCACGCCGGGCCCGCGAGAAACCCAGAGAATGAGGGAGAGCTCACAGCCACGGAAAAAAGCTACCACTGCTGCTCACCGGACTCACGATCGCTCCCCCACGGTTAGTTGAGCTTTGACAGTCAATCATTAACGATCTCTCGAAAGCATGCGTAAGCGGTTCGGCACGTAGCGGCTAAATAACGGAAAAACATTGCGCGCGGATTATTCAAAATTGTGTTCAAAGTGTTTGGTTCGGTGGCTACTACGGCTTGTGCCCTCTTTAGGATTTAGTGATCGTTGTTATCCTCTGCAAAATCAGAATGTTCCAATCGTGGCAGTTCCGAATCATCAGCATATTCCTGATCCTGCAGCTGTGTGGATTATTCCCAACGACGGGCAGTGCAACACCAAAGGCGCTTAGCAGTACCAGCAACCACGGTGAATATCCTTGTCATTCCAACCTATCTGGGTGCTGGAGGTGATCAACGATCGCGCTTCATTTGAACTAGTTTGACTACGACAGTGTGACCCAAATCCTGCCGCATTCATGCTCGCGCAATTCGTGTCGCCCCGAGCAAGGCAAGCATTGTTACACAGCATCTGTGTGTGACATTGATGAGGACGCGAGACTCTCCACGGACTCCCCTCGAATTCCTCCCACCGTTGAGGTCGCCGTTTGTTGTTTGCGCTGGGACCACTTATTAGCATCGTCGTCGTCGTCGTCACCGTCATCATCGTCGTTACGTAAAAGTGATCAAAACCTGTCGGTCGATGTGTGAGATAATCGGGCAGTCGGCAGAGTAAATATTGAACTAGGTTGATCGAAATTCAAATGGGGACAGGAAAGACGTTGGCCAAATTATATCGAGCGCCTGCGTTCGAGATCAGTGCAGCGAGTGATGGTGGAGGTATTTTGTGAATTTGAAATGAATTTTAATTTATGAAGATCCCTTGTATTCGAGCTTGAGCTCAGTGAAGGCATTTGTGAAGGAAGACGATCAATAGGCAGAGAGCAAAGAAACGATCGACTAAGCGCTTTAAAGGTACCTGTTGCATGCTAGTGGTTTGAACGGGTATCGTAAAGTGGATTTGTGACGTTGATTTTTATTAAATTTTGTTTTAATATTATAAAACAATAATTTGGAAATCCAGTGGCAGTGACACGCATTGAACGTTGCGCCCCGCAGGTGACATGCGTTTTTCCCCTGCCATTCCATTAGCTGAGTGGAAAATAACATCCTCTGAGTTAGACATCAGGGCATAATTCATACTGTTTAGATATGAGCTTTCGTGTCAAAGCTTATCCCCTCCCAGATTCCAACGAAATTGTGAATAGATTTTGTCTACTAAGCAATTGTGCATACCTGTTTTCTTTGAAAAAATATTCTCAAATGGTAGTGAAAAAGGTTGCATTTTTTTCAATAAAAAAATTAGTCTTAATAGTGACAAGACCTACACAAATTTGATTCTACACTGAATTGTAGAAAATTGTTAGAAGTTTTTTATAACAATATGGGGCGATTCAAATATAACGTCCACTCTTAAGGAGAGGGAAGGGGTCCTAGAATTTGTAACAGTACGTGTTTAATGTACGGAAAAAAATATGACTCAGGGGGAAGAGATATGGTAAAAAATCGAAAGCTTGTAGACATGCTTGGCATACACATTTTTGGTCGTGAGCTGCTCATTTGCTAATAACTTTGCACACAGTAGACGAAACATTGTTCTTTTTGAAACAGTCAATAGAATAGAGTTTAACCTTGTTATAGATACGTAAAAATAGTAGGTTTTAGTTCTAGTAATCCGCTGTATTTGTTTTCGCGTTGCCAAAATGAAGTGAGAAATGCTCGCTACACATCTCGTACTTTTAGTTTAAAAATTCAATGGCGTTGATTCAAAAGTTATGATTTAACTACTCTTTGCATGTCTGTAGTAAACTATGGTCCTTCTCTATCAATTACTTCAAAGAAAACCTAATTTCAACAACTGAGTGAAAAGCTATTAACAAATGAGCAGTTGGTATGTAAAACTGTGTATGCCAAGCATGCTTGTAGATGTCATATTTGTACGCACTGGAAAAAAAATTTAAACATAAAAATTGATTTTTCTAGTAAACCTATTTTTTTTAATGATGTAATTTTAACAATTATTATAAAGTAGGATATACACAGCAGGTGGTGAAAGTAGCATATGGCACACACAAAAATCATAAGGGGTGGAAAAATTGCTAAATAGAAATTTATTACTGGCAACCATAACAAATTTCTGTTCGCAAATCGTTTGATCAATAATGTCAATAATACAGGAATGTTCAGGTACAGGTTGATTATCGCTCTGTCACTAAGAAGCTACATGATACCGGAGCACAGGCTTAATAAAATTCGTCTAGCTCACATGAGGTTAGGTACATGAGTAACTACACGGAAAATAATTCTGAATTTTAATGCTGATGTAGGTTGGTTGGTTGGTTGTCTATATTAACCCTCCGTTACTCGCGTTGTTGTACTTTGTACAACACACATGAGTTTTCCAATGCCATTTTGTTGCTGAGTTACCAATCGATCTGAGACCAACGAGTATTTTTCAAAAAACTTGTTTTGATCTAAGCAAGCTAAACTTTGATTAAAGTTAACACCTAAAAAATGCGGATAATAGGGAAAAATGTAAATGGAAACCGCGGAAACTGTGACCATACTACGTGGGATTTGACTTAATTGATTACAACATGGAATATATCGAGATCCTGACCAGATAGAAAGTTACTGTCTCCGACAAAGTTGTTCAGGAGATCATAGCCTTGTCGCTGGTGGACAGTAGTTCAGAATTTTCTCACTACGTAGCGCTAGCATACATGTGAAATTCTTGCATGTGATATATCTCGAGATCCTGATCAGATAGAAAGTTACTGTCTACGACAAAGTTGTTCAGGAGGTCAAGGTCTTTTGGCTAGTGGACAGTTGTTCAGAATTTTCTCACTTCATGGTGCTAGTAAGCATGTGAAATTCTCGCATATAAAATATCTCACGTTCTTGACCAAATAGAAAATTACTGTCGCCGGCTAAGTTGTTCAGCATATCACAAAAATTTTGCTCGTGGACAGTTGTTCAAAATTTTCTCACTTCGTAGTGCAAGTGAAATGTGAAATTCTCCTTGAACAACTTTGTTGTAGACAGTAACTTTCTATCTGATTAGAATCTCTAGATATGGCATATGCGAGAAGTGTACATCTATACTAACGCCACGTGGTGAGAAAATTCTTAGCTACTGTTTACAAGCCAAAAAGGCTTTGACCTCCTGAACAACTTTGTCGAAGACAGTAACTTTCTATCTGGTCAGGATTTCGAAACAAACCACATGCGAGAATTTCACTGTATTCTAGCGCTAGATAGTGAGAAAATTTTGAACTACTGTCCACTAGCGAAATCTATTTGATCAGAATCTCGAGGTATTTTACGTGCGAGAATTTTGCGTGTATATTAATGCCACGTAGTGTGAAAATTCTGAACCACCAAGCAATGTGCTTTGACCTCATGAACAACTTTTTCGAAGACAGTAATTTTCTACCTGTTCAGAATCTCGAGCTTAGCATACGCGAGAATTGTACACATTTACTAGCGCCATGTGGTGACACATTTCTAGGCTACTGTCCACCAGCCAAAAAGTCTTGACCCCCTAAATAAGTTTGCCGAAGACAGTAACTTTTTATATGGTAAGGATCTAGAGATATTTTATATGTGCGAGAATTTTACATGTATACTAGCGCCGCGAAGTGAGAAAACTCTGAACTTGACCTTCTGAACAACTTTGTCGACGACAGTAACTTTCAATCTGGTCATGATCTCGAGATATATCCCATGCGATAATTTCACATGTATTCTAGTGCTACGTAGTGAGAAAATTCTAAACTACTCTCCACCAGCGAAAAGATTATGATCTGTAGAACAACTTTGCCCAAGAAAGTAACTTTCTATCTGGTCAGGATCTCGAGATTTTACATGTTGTAACCAATTAAGTTAAATCCCACGAAGTACAGACACCGTTTAAGCGGTTTCCATTCACATTTTCCCTATTATCCGCATTTTTTTCGGGTTAACTGTGATAAAAGTTTAGCTTGTTTAGTTAAAAACAAGTTTTTTAATGAATACTCGTTGGTTTCATATCGATTGGTAGCTCGGCTGCACAATGGCAATGGAAAACTCACACTGTTGTACAAAGTAAAACGCGCGAGTACTCGTGTTGCAAAAGTTGGCGCGAGGAACGGAGGGTTAAAGAGATTTTCAGCCAGACGCTGGTTCATCTCCGGGATAATGCTGATGTAAACATGCATGCATATAAACTTTCTTCACATGTAAACCAGCAACTTGTTAAAAATTTTGCTTGCGTAGATGGAATGTTGCACAGGATATTTGGAATATTTCATGAAATGTCTCATAAATTTACACGATCTATAATGTAAACTTGTATGACGCTTAATTAACATAGTAACGCATTGTAACATAAGTTTACACTACTTTTGACGTTGGATAACGTCTTTCGTCAACATACGGGGGTACAAAATTGAAAACAGTCATTTTGGATGCGTTACGAAAAATTAAAAGATTTTGAACGATAATAACTAAACCGTCTCTCGATAGATTTACGAGATAATGGCATCAATCGATTGGAAATATTTCTAGCAATTTGCTGAATGTTTCAAAACTATTGATTTCATTCTGTAAACTTTTGAAAAATGGTTAAAAGTAAACCATTGTCTATTGGTGAAAATCGATTGATTTTTTTATATTCTTATACTTTCTCCAACCGAGACATCAGATGCGAGTATCTGACACCTCTGATATTTTCTGTTCTACTATATAAGCGTCCAACAAGGTCGCCCGTTCCATCATTGTCTCTCCGATCGTCGACCCAGCAGCAGAGCAGCAGAGCAGCAGTACCAGAACAGCGGAAGCAGAGCAACGGCAGCAGAGCCTGGGGGCGAAAGGGCAACTACGCCGAGTGCGTTGGTGCCAGTGCTCCGGTATACTGGGCCGCCGTCATGGAATGCCCAGCTGCTGCAGTTCTCAGTCGGTCGTATTTACCGTCTGCTCCGCAAGGGCAACTACGCCGAGCGCGTTGGAAAAATGGCCCTTTTCAGGGCCAAAACATTATCAAGAAAGAGTTTAACGTACGTATGCGAGTATCTAACACCTCGGATATTTTCTGTTCTACTATATAAGCGTCCAACAAGGTCGCCCGTTCCATCATTGTCAACAACATCAGCCCAACAAAACGGCCCTTTTCAGGGCCACCAAACTTTCGCAAAAGAGTTATTAAGGAATATTCCTAAAATATAATATACACAATTAAGTACAACACATAACAGACGTTATCCAACGCCAACCCTGCGGTCGTATCTAGTATACAACCCTTCCAACTTTTTTGAACTCCATACAGAGTTGCCAGAGCATCAACGCAGATCCCATATTTTTTTCATAGTAAGCTTTCAGGAAAGTTCTGCGACTTTCAAGGAAATTCTGCGACTTTCAAGGAAATTCTGCCTTCTAAAGAGAAGCTGATCAAACTTAAGGGAAATGCTCTGAACCTTAGAAAAGTTTTGGAAACTTTAAAGATGCACAGTTCGAAAAAGATTGCGAATTTCTGTCACTATGATGCACATAAATGGAACGTCATATATCATACAAATTAACCTTATAGATCGAGTAAAGTTATGAAACATTTCATGTAATATTCCAAAATGTAAACGTCGATCATTTCTTGCTTGTTCCTAGTTTACGTGAAAAGAATGCTTGTATGCATGAATGTTCGCATGCATGGATATTTACATCACCAGTAAAATTAAGAATTGTTGTCTTTGCGTTCTGAAAACTTCAGGGCAGTTTTGTCAACTTCAGTGAAGATTTTTGAACTTTAGGAAAGTATTGTGAACTACAGGAAAATCTGTCAGCTTCAGGGATATTTTGCAAACATACGGAAAGTTCGACGAGCTTCAGAAAACTCTACAAAGCAGGCGCCGGTGGTGAAGTGATAAGCGTGACTGCTTTCTCACCCCAATGGGTCTGGATTCAATCCCAGCCGAGGTCAGCGGGATTTTTCTGAGGCATAAAAATCTCTGGTTACGTCTTCCTTCGGAAGGGAAGTAAAGCCTTTGGTCCCGGCCCATGTGTGTTTGAATGGGTACGATATCCTACACAGGTGTGGAAGCTGCTTTCCTGCACATTCAATTGCCTTCAATGGATGGCAATCGATGTCCGTCGGTGATTGGCACTAGATTGCGGAACAGAGACTGACGTTAAATAAAAGAAAGAAGAAGGAGGAAACTCTACAAACTAAAGTTCTGCAAACTCCAGTGAAGTTCTGCGGACTTCAAAGAGATTCTGAGAATTTCAGGGAACTGCTTCAAACTTTGAGGACGATATGTATATTTTCGGAAAGCTCTTTGAACTGAAGCGAAATTCTAAACTGGTCCACTTAGAATCCAGATACATAAAACCAGGTGTTTCTCGGGATTGATTTGACGTAAGAAAACTGAAGGTTTATTGTACTTTCATAAAAAAAAATAATTGTGAAATTACTCCCACGGCATTTGGATGAACCCAGACAACCAGAATGCACGTATATTCAAAGTTGTTTTCCTGATGTACAAACATATATACAAACAAACAAATCGTATAGAATGCAAAGAAATACGTACAAAATTGGAGGTCATATACATACAAATTTTTATTTAATTTTAAATGGGTTGATTTAACATCATATACGATTTAATCTGTAATAACACATTCACTTTGAAGAGTCATACGATGTAATCCGATTTGATTTGTGATACAGTACGACGAAAAAATGAATCATCGCATATTGGTCGGAAATTTGCATTCTATACGATTTAACTTAAACATAATGCGATGCATGCCGTTCTTATATGCGATGTTGACTTCAACTGTAGCAATTTACGATTCTGTCTGCACATTGTTATACAAACTTCTGGTTGTCTGGGAACTCGCAGACTTCCTTTGGAATTCCCGACATCATCTGCCGTACACTGAACTGGTCAACCTGAGCGGCCTTGTTTTCAACATCCAGCCATCTGTGCTGCGTCGTGAGTCGTCATTCCAGTTTTCCGCTTGATAATTGCCCAATACTTTTCGATTCGGCAGAATTGCAGGCAGTTGGGTGGATTTATATCCTTTTCAGAACTTCACTGGACCTTTGTGAGCCTTAATGAAAGGTAGTACACTGGAACCTCCATTTAGGAACCAAAACGGGGGTTCGTAAATCGAACTAGTGCGTAAAAAAAACCTCGTTATTTGGGATTTACTTCGTAAAAAGAAAACTCGTTATTTGGGATTTACTTCGTAAAAGGAGGTTTTTGAAAATATTGTCAAATACCCCAGAATATGGGAATTTTTAGAATCAGGGTGACGTGTAGGGACCGGAAATCGATGTCTGACGCCACCATCTTGGATTTCAAAATGGCGTCAGACATCAATTTCCGGTCCCTAAACGTCACTCCGATTTCAAAAATACCCATATTGTGGGGTATTTGGAAGAATTTCCAAGTTTTTATGTAACCAGAAGTCGCCATCTTGGATTTCAAAATGGCGTCAGACATTGATTTCAGTTTCCTATACGTCACTCCGATTCCAAAAATACCCATATTGTGGGGTATATGACAGAATTTCCAAGTTTTTTGTAACCGCAAGTCACCATCTTGGATTTCAAAATGGTGTCAGATATCGATTTCCGGTCCCTTCACGTCACCCTGATCCCAAAAATACCCGTATTGTGGGGTATATGACAGAATTTCCAAGTTTTTATGTAACCGGAAGCCACCATCTTGGATTTCAAAATGGCGTCAGATATCGATTTCTGGTCCCTTCATATCACCCTGATTCCAAAAATACCCATATTGTGTGGTATTTGGCAGAATTTCCAAGTTTTTCTGTAACCGGAAGTCGCCATCTTGGATTTCAAAATGGGGTCAGACATCAATTTCTGGTCCCTTCACGTCACTCCGATTACAAAAATACCCATATTGTGGCCTATTTGACAGAATTTCGAAGTTTTTTGTAACCGGAACTCGCCATCTTGGATTTCAAAATGGCGTCAGATATCGATTTCCGGTCCCTACACGTCACCCTGATTCCAAAAATACCCATATTGTGGGGTATATGACAGAATTTCCAAGTTTTTATGTAACCGGAAGCCACCATCTTGGATTTCAAAATGGCGTCAGATATAGATTTCTGGTCCCTTCATATCACCCTGATTCCAAAAATACCCAAATTGTGGGGTATTGAAAGTTTCTTCCAGTTTTTCATGAACCGGATGCCGCCATCTTGGATTTCAAAATGGCGTCAGACATGAGTTTCTGGTTCCTATATCTCACTCCGGTTCCAAAGATACCCATATTGTGGGATATTTCATAGTTTTTTCCCAGATTCCCATAATCGCAAAAAAAAAAACTCGTTATTTGGAATTTACTTCGTAAAACGAAACCTCGTTATTTGGAATTTACTTCGTAAAAAGAGGGACGTAAATTGAATACTACGTAAAAAAAGACTTCGTAAACGGAGGTTTCAGTGTATAAATTTCTCCAGGCACAGCTTCTATTCCATCATTTTTGGTGATGAAACAAACATGAATTTGCTGGGGACATTGCCCCGTGCCTTTTGTCCGTGAACGGGCAATTTTCCACGTCGGGCCTTCGACGTGGATGTGCAGGATCAATTTTCTTTTTCGTCTTCTAATACAATTTTTTTAATAGTGCACGAAACTATCACCACTGGAACACGTGAACTTTTAAAAACAAATTGCTGTCAAAACTTTCCAAATCCGACCACTAGAGGTGCTCCTATATAATAAATAAAGTGTCCGGATTCAAAAGTTTGGCAAACTGTATGGATGTTCTGCGACCTTCAAGGAAAATCAGTAAACTTGAACTCCAGGAAAGTTGAACTTCAATAAAATTCTGCAAACTCCAGGAACCCTGAACTTCAGGAACGTTTTGCGAGGTTCAGGGAAGTTCAATGTCCTCCTGGTAAGTTCCAAGAACTTCAAGAGAGTTTTGTGAACTTTAGAAAATTTATATGACCTTCATTGCAATTCTGCATACTTCAGAGAAGTTAAACAATACAGTTAAAAAAATGTAAATTATTGTCACTAAGATGCACATAAATGGAACGTCTTATATCATTCAAAATTACATTATAGATGCTTACATTGGATGAAAGCAGAACAGAAAAGCATAATGCATGATTTTATTTCGAGCACTATTTTCTTTTTACAAAAGCAATTCATTTTTTTATTTGAGGGCAAATGTATATTCCTATTCTACGGGTGCAACCAAGGGGAAAGACAGTTCCTAATCATGAGCAATTTCAGAGTTGCTTTTGAAGCATCTCGAGTAACTCACATTGCTCAGTGAGCAAGATTGCTTTCATTTGCTTTCTCACTTTTCGCATCACAGCAACTTTTGAAGGTGCACCTTCATGCGAAGCCGAAAAGCTGCTGTCAAATAAATCATCAATAAAAGCGGAACTCGGAGACATTTAAATCATATCAGTTTAATAACCTTCGTTAGACCCTTACCAACCGGGAACGTGAAAGGAACCTGTTGCAACGTTACAATTACGGCGGTCGAATGCTTATCTGGTTTTTTTTTTTTGTTAATTACTTTATTTGTACAGGCTCAATCGAATAAACTTTACAGAGCCAAGTTATCATTTTCTTTAGACATTATAAATGTCTTAAATCTAAAATTAAAGGATTGGAACCGATTACTCGCGGTCTTCTCGAGGTTAGTGGATGACAATTGTTTGGATCGGGAGAGGGAAAAGGAGATTTGGAATATGATTTATGATTAAAAAATTTCACTTTTTCTAAAAGATATACTTAATCCTATCGACGTTATATCAACTCTGTAATTATACAATTATTACCGAAACAAATCTACAAAAAAAAATACACACACACATACAAAACACAAACTAAACACAAGGTTAATCAAACTTACAATCTATGATTAATATTCTTCAAGAAAACATATATGAGTTGCATAAACACCAGATCGCGTCTAGCCAAAATATCCCGAACTGGAACATTAGGTTGTCTACCTCGAGCCCGAAGGGAATCGTACAACTCGGATCTGACTCCACGGTGCTCAGCACATGACCAAATAATGTGATCTGCGTCCTGGTAACCTTGTCCACATTCACAGAGATTACTGTCCCCCAGCCCAACACGGAACAAGTGAGCGCTTAGTGAATAGTGATTGGACATGAGGCGAGACATCACACGAATGAAGTCTCGACCCACCTCCAAACCTTTGAACCAAGGACACTTATCTGGTTGATGTGGTAGAAAAACCCGATCTGCATGACCAAATACTCCAAATCGATACTCGTCAAAGCAATTCCGTCCCATCGCTTGACAAACTGCCGTTGGATGGAACTGCGAACCGAGCTCTGAATTACCACGGCGCCGTTCTGCTGACGGGGTCCTCGCTTTTTGTGCTTTTGCTGGGCCTTCCGGATAGTCGTGATTCGCTCCCGTTTTTGCTATAAATCACCGAGATTTTTCTGCGGCCGTCGACCGAAGTCTCCAGGAGAAAGTCGACGAAGAGAATCTGTCAGCTTGATTTGTGCTTCGTCTTCCTGACGGATTTTCACTTCGGTGTCGTCCGGTAGATCGTTATTGGGTTTGAAGTTCAAACAAGGATCGCACTCACCGGAAACAGCAGCTACTTCATCGTCATCCTCCTCTTCGGCTTCGGCAGTGGCAGCGGCTACACTGATGCTGTGGCTGGACATTCCACGCGGTAATGGTTTGTAGCGTTGCCTTCGGAGCTGGAATTGGGTGTTAATCGGTTGTTGCCGCACCGGGGTGATATTTTCTATACCGGAAACAGTGGCGGCGGGTGCCGTTGGAGGGGGCATGGTTGAAATATTACTCACTACTCTATGTTTGCCATGGTGCCAACGGAAATGTTAGTCGAAAGGGGATCGGAGCTAGGTATTACCACATTTAATTGGTGATGACTTTTCCAATGGGACTGCTGTTACAACTGGAGAAATCGAAGAAGATGGGATTGCTGCATTATAGGTGGAATTACATATATTTAGAAGAATACTGGAGAGCTTTTTTGATCGGAGATGATCCTTTTGGAGTGACGACTGGGACTGGTTGCTGAGAAGGAAGAACAACCCTTAAAGCTGTATGGAAGTGTAGGTTGTCATTGGTAGTAAGCAGGCACCAGCACAGGTTCTCTCATAATATTCCAGTTATTCGAAAGGCTCAGAATACACTTGGGATTACTTTATTTACAAACAAAACCGACGTGTAATATGAGACGTATATGCTTAAAAAGAGTAAACGGAGTAGGCATAGAAAATATTGAGCTACATTGAGCTACTCGCGAGTTACTCGCTGCAAAAAAGAAACTCAGAGTAAACCTGTCTGACCCCTTGGGTGCAACCGATGAATTTTACAAACATTTGGAAACGTTTTGTATGGTACATTAACCTTTATGAAAAGTTATGGGTGATTTCAACTTTTTTGTCCTAGAACTGTCACCATTCCATGTATTTCGACCAAGATTCGACAGTGTCACCCCATGTATATGCGAGCGAGAACGGAAGAATTATAATTGCAGACGTTTTTCTTACGCACACTACGTCGCGTACACACTGCAAAAAAGACATGTAAATTTCAGTGCCCTGAGACCGACACATGCAAGCGGCCCTTTTGACATAAGAATCAGTTGAAAAGGACGAGAAAATCAATTCAATCAAACGCACTTTTCGTCGAGTTGCATATGCTTCAGTTTCAGGACACTTAATTTTACATGCCATGTTTTTTTACGTTCCATGATTTACGTCAAAGCTGAATTACGTCTCGTGTAAAAATAGTAATTTCTAAGTGTGTATACCTACGCATACGCAAAATGTTTTCATCAGCAAACTTTTTTCCACAGCGGAAAGTTTTCATGATGAAAACAAATCACTGGCAATATCGCTCGTTAGCAATCTCTACTGTCATTTTAGTTTTTGATTCAGTTCCAACCCAGTTCCAACCCGTGTGAACCCGAACTTTTTGTCAGTGCAAACCTTAACCCGAGCCTCTTCATGAGTCATTTTTGATACAATGTGAAGATGGTTCAGAATGGTGAGGAGACACACTCTTTACAGCTTCCTTTGTGACATCCGCAGAAAATGCAGAGGCGAAGGTTTGCGGCTGACTGTAGAAAATAAACGGGCTCATGCTTACAATTTTGTTGATTTTCTTTGCGCTCCGCTTGAAAGTACCGGAAAGTTTTGATTTTTTTCTATGTTGTAAAAATAAATCACCCATTTACCCATTCTGACAAGTTGCAACTGAATGCTTATGGTTCTATAAGGGCAATTCATATTGTTTTTTGTATACTTCAAGGCAATCATAAAACCTTTCATAAGTGAAAATAGTATAAGCATCAGTTGGTTTTTTTTATAAGCTTTATAGGGGTTTTGCAGATAGCTATAAGAATGTTCCATGACTTGCATTGTATATGACCGTCATAAAGCTGTAGGTAATGGTTGCAGCTGCAATAAAACCTTTATAAATTTTGAATATAGCCAAGCAGCTCTAGATTTGATACTTGGAGTGTCTCTACTGATACTGAGATGAACTTTACAGAAGCAATGTTTGCCAACGGCTTGAGGAAGATTAACAGTTTCGTCAACACAAATGGCAGACTGTTAGACCTTGTATTTACCAATTTACCGGAATATCATGACCTGATTGCACCGTCTTCTCCGCTGTTACCTGTAGATAACCACCACACACCAGTCATTTTACTACTTGACGAGAGTGACGCACCAATACTGCTTGACGATCATGATCAATGTTTCAAATTTGACTATTCGGCATGTGACTTTGACTTGTTGAACTGTATTTTTATGGATATTGAGTGGGAACGATTATGGTATAATGGAACCGTAGATCAGATGCTATCAGTTTTTAACCAATCTCTCTCGGAAGTTATCAACCGTCATGTACCTTGAAAAAGACAAAAATCGATATCTGTTTTCAACCAACCGTGGTGGACTCCTGAGCTACGTAGCCTTCGTAACAATGTACGTAAGATGCGGTACCGATGTTTCGTTACAAAAAATGGGTCCGATAAAGCTAGACTCCGTGAGCTTGAGCTGGAGTACAAAGCCATTCGTTCTGCAACACATGAAAACTATTTGCTCATTATTCAGTCAACCGTCAAGCAAAATGATTCACGCTTCTGGGACTTCTAATCTAATCTAATCTAACACCAACACAGTCAGCTCTTGAAAGCATCCTGAAAAATGGTATATATAGCGACATAATTTTGCTTGTCTATTTGGTATATGTTTCACATCGAAGATGCGTCACACATATCAGAACGGCCAGGCCTACTGTGCAGCATTTAAGGGGCAAGATGATTCAGAAAACATCGGGCCTGTTAATATCGATGCTTCAGAATCCAATAAATGGATGAAACGTGGACATCTCGTGCCGTACGTTCCGATTTTGGCAATTATATGATTGGTTGGTCGTTGAAAGCATCAAAGCTAGAAAGGTTAAGTGTTGCTCCATTTTCTTCTGACGGTTGGGGCATGAGCACTATATCTTGTCCTAGCCTTTTATGAATTATGGCTGTAACGCCATTACTCGCTTTCTGAAAAGAGAAGAGCGAAAGGAAAAGGAGAAGGACAAAGGGAAAAGGATTATGTAAACTCTATGAACATAAAAAATATTTTTGATTTGAAATATACAATATAGAAATGCATAACGGCGCGGTGGTCACTACCCCAGTCTTGTCACTATTATCAATTCATAAAAAGTAACAAGGACTAAAATATGATCCTTTGATTACTGGAAAATACTGATTCCCTAGGTTGAAATTGTTACGACTAGGGTTCGGTGGTAGATCTTATACCAGTAACGCACCACAAAAAGGTGATCTCCCAACGTTACTGGTTTGAAAAGATAAAAATTTACAAAATGGAACGAACTCACCAAGTTTAGCCAATTGAATCTGAAGCTGCCTGACATGTGTTGTTGTAGAAGTTCAAATTGTAGACGAAGCTTGACGAAGATCAACATGAACTAGTCCGGTTTATGGTAGTTGCGTGGAATGTCTTCCTTCGATTTTCGATAAACAAATGTTCGAATGTATGTAGTCGATTTCCTTCACGCTTCTGGGACTTCATCAAGAAACGTAAAGCTGGAAACGGAATCTCTGGCTCGGTCAACTTCGATGGAACAAATTCTCGTTCAAGCTCAGAAGCAGCCAATCTCTTTGCAACTTTCTTCGATCAGATACCGTCCCATAGCATTAATCTACCGTGTATACAGTTTTCTCCAGATGAAGTTCAAAAAGCCCTCGATAAGCTTGATTCAACGAAAGGACCCGGAATAGACAGCTGGCGACGCCCATCGCTGCTATTTTCAACCGTTCGCTCCAAGACAGAACGTTCCCAAATGCATGGAAAACGGTGTCCATAGTACCAATCCATAAATCCGGAAGCTACAAGTGTGTCACCAATTATCGAGGTGTATCCATACTTTGTAGTCTAAGTGAGGTATTTGAGAAACTGATCCACACAGTTTTGTACAGAGCTGCTGCATCGATCAGTCAGCACGGCTCTATGAAGCATTGTTCGACAACATCGAACTTAATGTGTTATGTATCAGCGATATCACGTAACTTAGAATCGAAGCAACAAGTGGATTCGGTTTATGTTGATTTCGAGGAAGCTTTTGATACAGAACCGCACAATATCATCGCTGACAAAATTAACCACATTGGATCTCCGACATGGATCACTGAATGGCACTGAATTCCGTGCGCTCCAGGACTTTCAACATACCATCTGGCGTACCACAATGCAGTGTTTTCGGTCCTCTTATTTTTATCATTTATGTTAATGACCTGTGTGACATGCTCTCGTCATCCAAACTTTCTTTTGCCGATGATCTAAAAATTTCCGTGCAATTTTTTCTCCCACTGGCTGTGTCGCAGTGCAAGAAGATATACATCGTGTGATAGTCCGGTGCGGTGACAACGGCATGCGCGTAAACAGCAAAAAGTCCAAAGTAATATCCTTCACTCACTGCAACAACGTTATTCACCATCAAAATTACATGGGGCCGGATTCTCTAAGACGTGCAAATTCCATCTGTGATCTAGGTATTACGATCGATTCGAAGCTAAGGTTTAACGAACACAGTAACATCGTAAATGCTAAAGCATATACTGTGCTTGGTTTTATTGGTTTTATTCGTCGTCATGCTTCAGGTTTCACCGATGTGTATTGTCTCAAAACGCCATTCTGCTCGCTGGTTCGCAGCATTTTAGAATATGCTTCCCCGGTTTGGTCTCCATTTTACGCTACGCATATCCTTGCGGTTGAAAGCATTCAGAAAAGTTTTATAAGGTTTGCCTTGCGTCAGCTCCCCTGGAATGATCCAGTCAATCTTCCAAGTTATCCCGACCGATGCTAGCTGATTGATTTGGAATCCCTCTCAGCCAGGTGTCTTAAATTGCAACGACTGTTTATCTTCGACCTCATAACAGACAACGTGGACTGTCCCGAACTCCTGGAAATGATTCCGTGGTATACTCCTCCTCGACGATTCCGTAATTCCCCGTTGCTTGCAATTCCATTTCACAGAACGAATTTTCGATTCAATAGTTGTTTTAATTGTTGTTTGCGTTTCTTTGATAATGTTTGTAGCGAGTTTGATTTTATTTTGATCAAACATCTGTGAAGTGCTAAAATAAGGGGTTAAGATTAAATTAAGTAATCAGTCTGTACGACGTAGTCGAAGATGGTGAGCAAATAAATTATTGGGAAAAAAGGAATTTAATTGCTATTTAAAAATGATGAAGATCCCACCGGACATTAAATAAAAATCTCCATATCCCTCTTGTGGAAATCAAATCGTCGCGGTCATCAGTGCAGCAAACAATAAACGACGCAAATGGAGAGTTCATGTTTGTTCAATGACGAGGTCATGAAAAACCTCACGGTTGATGAAATTCTTTTTTTTTTGTATTATTATGGAGTGTTTCTTCCATCTCGATTTAAGTATTGCCAAAACAGCACGCACGACAAAGGTTCAGTCACAAACACCCCTGCGATACCCGCATGTGGAATGTGTGAAATATGTGCCTCAATCGGAAGATTTGTTTTCCTACGAGCCCATTTATCCGAGATACAAAGCACCTGTGCGTGCAGCTGTATCTTTCATCAGTGCTTCCTTCACGCTAGATTAAAGCTACAGCATGCATGGTGGAGACCAAGAAAGGAAGGAAAAACAACACTCTTCTAGCAGCAGCCGTTTTTCATCGGTTGTGGGAAATCGACACCGACAGCGGGCTTAGATTGTGTTTCCTAATGTTTGTGCGGTGCGATACCTGTGTTTTTGCACGCGTTGTTCATTGTGAGGATTTCCTTTCACGCACATAGCACCGCGCGATGTTTGGTGTACTCGAGGTGGTTCATGTTACATATCAATGAGAAGCCGTGGACCACTAGGGGACCAAGTCAACTCCACTGTGGGGTGGCTGTACTCGGTGCATTATTGGTAATTTAACAACAATGACCTTAATTACCGGAGGTGCGGAATGTGTTTGTGCATGTGCGCCAAACCACACGCCAAATGTAGAGTAAACGGTGTGACCATGCCGTGGTTTGGAATGTTCCGTGCAAACATAACATAACCATTTTGAAGGCGAATTGAATTGAAAGCTGGTGTTGATTTGGGTACGTTCACACCTTTATTTGGATTAAACGTCTATTTATCAAAATATCTGAAAATGATATATTTTCATGCCGGTACCTTACTTGGGGGGATGTTTAGTGAGTGTGGCATTGAAACATCAACGGTATGGTGTGAAAAAGAGTGCAAAGTTAAATAATATTTATGTTTGATCACGGAATTGACACGTTGCTTCCAAATGTTTAAATGAATTCAAAACAGATATGAGCCAAGAAACAATTCAGCACCCATTTGGAATTTACTCTAATTTAAGATGATTTTATAATGGCAATGAACAATCCATTTAGTTTAAATAAATACAGAATTTCAAAGTGTTAACCATTGCTGTTTAGTAACTCAGATTTTCGCTGTTTCAAAAACCTTTTATATTCTGGCGAGAAAGTCGACGATTGCCTAGTTTTAAAAATAAATTTAAAGCAGTTCTTAATCCATTCATAAAACTGTTCTGTAATTGAATCATAAACTTCATCAGCAATTGTTTATTATTGGCTTGATCAAATACTCTATGAAAGTGTTCTATCATTATAAAAGCAACCATAAAATCATTGGGTTTTAAATGAGAGCAAAAAGGCATATGTCAATGCTTTTTATTCTTTTTAAAGTGTATAATAAAATCCACAATTACTCTGTTTACAAATTGAACTTAAAAGATATGGTTCCTCATAGTGAATTAAACCAAAGTTTATGACAAGGAAATCTCGAAAGATAGACGAAGTAGGATGCAAATTCGAGCGACTTTACCGATCGAATGGATGTCGATTTCAGCAAAATTTATTTCTTTAGAAGAACCGGTACCAATAGGTGACGATCGTAATTACTTGGATAAGTACCGACAGCAAACTACCAAGCTGCCAGTTAGCAGGGATTAGCTGATTTCCGATCCATGGCATCGATTTTATTCGGCGAAAGGGTCAACTTATCAAAAATTTCATTCAAGCGTACATTCCTGCGTCGTATGATGCTGCACTTCAGGAACCATCCGGAAGAAGGGGATCTTCTTCGGGAACAAACTGTTCGAAATGCTAAATATAATACAACAGTATCGCACACTTTCTGAGTCACTGCTTCCAATCCATTGCCTAGAAGAACGCTGGATCGCACAGCGGAACTATAGAAAGATAAACAAACTTTGACGTTTAAGTTTATGCCATAAATGCTGGCATAAATCTGAACGAGTTAGGATCATGCAAAACGGCTAAGATAAAAAAAACAATTCAGTCTGCTAGTTTTCTTCATAAAAGCCTTCTTAAAACTTTTTTAACTTGTTTGGAATTTCTTGAAAGCAGTTTTTCATAAATGGTCCATGCAAATCAAATTTTTATGCCTCCGCTAATTATTTTGTTGGTTTTTCACAATCTTTGTTTTTCAATCTTTATTTCCTTGGATATTACTTTATTTTGGTCAATTAAGCAATTAGCAAAAATTTTTGCGAAAATATTTTTAAAGAATCTTGGCTAAGCTAGATGATCGATCTTAAGAATAAATTTGTTTTTACTTAAATTTAAAATAATTAGTAAAATCGACATTTTCCAAGGGCGGACTAATTTTTTTCAGTGTTATCACGTACATTTCACACGAGATTTAATATGGCACCTAAGACTAGGATACTTTATGAGTACTACACACTTAGTTTTTTTTACCGAGCTCGGCTGTGCAAATGTCGGCAACAAAAGTTTTACTGTGATCTCAGCAAACATCTCATTTGTTTTCTGAGATTCAGCTAAGCATTATCCGAGACTCAGTAATCAAATGTCTTTTTTTTTGTCTTGATTTGTTTTCCGTCGATCTTGTTTTCCGTGCTGAGCACCAATGCTACCGACGCCAGGGAGGCAGCTACCACACCTGGACCCTACCTATCGACCCATCAACTCATAAACCGGGGACCAACGGCTTTACTTCCCTTCCGAAGGAAGGCGTGATCAGAGATGTTATGCCTCAGAACATCCGGGTGGCGCCGTCTGAGATTGAACCCAGGCCTGCTGGGGTGAGAAATAATCACGCTTACCACTACCATTTTGATAAGATCGGATGGTAATTATTAATTCTTTTCTATCTTGATTGATGCTTTTCTAGTGGATTTAGCAAGCAACTAGGGAAAACGGCTCAAGAAAGGGGTTTATTGTTACCAAATAGCTTTTATTGTAGCTTAGATACGGGTTTCAAATGGTTCTCAATACGTTCGTCGTATAACCTTCTTGCAGTAAATTAATCTTGAAAAGCTCCGAGAATACATCTTTCAGAACCTTCTCCAGGGTGGGCCAACTAGACAGATTCTAGTCTTAATGAGGTTTTGGTGGATGCATTAATGACAAAATAGCCATGACTAGGGATTTATGAATGTTGTTTTAATAAAACTTAAAATGTTACTTGGGGAGTCACAGTAGGGTTTTCGCTCTAATCTCCGTCCTACTAAGCACAACCCGCGCTTTACCTCCTTTTCCGGAACGGATTTGAACAAAAAAGTATGAGGTTGTATTCAATACACGACCGTAGATTTGACGTAGGATTACGTGCTCGGTATCAATATTCGGCGGCTGTGTTAGAGAAACAACTTATTACAGGCAATCGGTAATAATTTGGATCAACTTTGCAACAGTTAGACATTTGTGTAATTTTCAATAGTGACCTATTGCAAACTAATTAAGTGTTCATTTTAGCAGATTTGTGGAAAGATTTTCAATCGATTGACTTATTTAAAATTAAAATCCATCTGCTATTGACCGAGTTATAAGTGGTCAAAACCTGACCACTTTTCGTAACGCGGTCGATTTCGGTTTTTTGAATTTTTACCCCCAATATGTCGCCGAAAGACGTAATCCTACGTCAAAATTGAATATTTTTTTTTTCTTTTGGTTTGTTTTTTCCGTCGATCTTGTTTTCCGTGCTGAGCACCAATGCTACCGACGTGCCAGGAAGGCAGCTCCCACACCTGGACCCTACCTATCGACCCATCAACTCATGAACCGGGGACCAACGGCTTTGCTTCCCATCCGAAGGAAGGCGTGATCAGAGATGTTATGCCTCAGAACATCCCGGCGGCGCCGACTGGGATTGAACCCAGGCCTGCTGGGGTGAGAGGTAATCACGCTTACCACTACACCACCGGCGCCGTTTGAAATTGAATATTTCTGGCAAAGATGACTTCTAAATTTATTCACCTTTCCATACGTACCGTTGTATTTGATAAAGAGTCACAAATTGTAAAGACATTGTTGACAAATTGACAAATCTAATACTGCTTCTTGATTCTAAATTCGTTCTACGAGATTCAATTCCGTCCTAACGCATTGAAACGCCACTAGATTTTCTTCGTCCTACGGATAAACGTAGTAAAAGGGGATTCGCTAGGAACGCTTCTTTTGTTTTGAGAACAATGAGCATAAATATTCATACAATGCGCTCTAATAGGATTTATGTTGTAGCTAATGAATTAACGCATCGAAAAAAAAACCCTATTATTGATTTGTGCACGGTTAAATCATTGAGATTATTGATCTTTTCTGATCGATAAAACGGAAATGGGCTATTACGACGAAGTAGCGCTCTACCCTACTTCTTTAGAAGGATTTGCATTTTTGCTTCCAACTCCTTCCTAGAAGAATCCTCAAAAAAGTGATAAGAGCAGACATTTCCATTGCAATGCATTGGAAGCGGAAGAAATTTTCACGTTTCTACGGAACCTAAACATTGTCATCAATGTTTAGTGAAGTTTATTTATTATGGGTTTTTGCAAAAATCCGACTGGTGTTAGTTTATATTTTAGTTTAGTAAATCTCTTAAAAATGATGAATCAGACAATTATTTCTTGTTTAATGATAATCCTTCAATTCTTGGTGGTCGCTGCAAATCAATTAAAATCTTTGGAGAATCTTATTGTCGATGGAAATTTGCTTGGTAAAATATGCGCTAATTTAAGTTGAGAAAAATTCATATTTTAAAGGTATGGGTAAACTATAATGTTTCTTTTCATGCTCGTCTGGTGCCCTCTACATGGTATTGCATTAAAAAGTCACTTTTTATTGTAAGGAAATGCGTTTTGATAATATCAAATCAATCTCTAGCCCTCACGACGGGTGCGCAATTAATATGGATTGCCAGATTATTTAACAGGAACAATCATTAGAACATATAGAATATATATATATGCTAAAAATAGGGCCTTACAGTTTGAGATAATGGATCAACATATATTTGAGTGTATCGCTGTGGTTAAATCACTGGTTCTGCAACTTGTGTAGCCTCCATCGTTGTTTCTGAATAGCATTGTACCACTTTGGCGAAGTTTTAAAATCAATTAACACACCGAACACAATGCCTCCGGTAAAATGTGTAACGGCAAATTGGCAATGTTTGAAAAATCAGTGCTGAGCAATTTATCGAATCTAATGATACCGTATATATTTTTAAAGTCTGTAGTTTCAAATGGCACCAATCGATTTAAAATGTGCCAATACATGGCTGAGCCATGATTTTTCAAGCATTGCAAGTTTGCCGTTACACATTTTACCAGAGGCATCGTGTTCGGATTGTTGAAAAGGGATGCATTAATTATGTCATTGAAAAAAATTAAATAACCCCCCTCCTCGCTTCCGTCACGTTTTTTTTTTATGCCTAATGCATTGCTTGTCATAAAACTTTACACCCCGGCCCCAATAGGATGGGGTTTATTTTTCAAAATCGCTCGGGGACATGTTTTCCCATGTGAAAAATTATTATTGGGACTAATTAAGTAATACATTTTTTCGTCTAAGTCCAATTATCGAATGATGAACTTTTCTGTATGTAGTAAAATTACGTTTATTTCTGTTACTTATGATTTACATTGTTTTAACATTTTAATTTATTAACCAATCAGGCACTTCATATTTGTTGAATTTGTTATTCTAATTTACGTATTCACGTTTTTCAACTAGTCTACAGAATACCCCCTTGGAGTTCATTTTTGATTGAATTGAAAAAAATGATAATCTACATATTTTTATTATTATATGCACTTTAACACTCTTGGGTCATTCGTGACTTGTCCGGGGGTGAGATTTGAGCTCGTGACTTTGGCGTGAGAGGTATGGATGTTAACCACTACGCCGGGGTCGTCCCCGATAACCTACCTAACTATGAATAATTTAACCTAATTTGCAAGATCGCGTATGATCTCGTGATTTGATCTCAGACAGGCGTCTCTGAACCTTTCTAGGATGAGAGTACTCCGCTCCTCCAGTGTTTGAAGATCAGCCAGGCGGTGGATCTCAGAATTTCGAGTCCACGGGGGACTCTTGAGGATCATCCTAAGGATCTTGTTCTGGATCCTTTGGAGTTTGAGGTGATGGCACTTAGCACAGCTCTCCCATATTGACGTTCCGTACTCAATGGCGGGGCGGATGATTTGCTTGTGGACGGCAAGCTTGTTTTTAATGGCAAGGGTGGACTTTATGTTTATAAGTGGATAGAGTGACCTAATCAAGATTGGAATGACTTTGGCTAACTTCCAGCATGCAGGGAAGTAGCCAAGTACCAAACACTTATTGAAGACCGGTGCAACGTGCTCGAAAAAGTCAACACTTAAGTTTTTTAACTCGAGTTTGACCACTCCATCGACACCAGCGGCAGTGGTGGATCGCTCTTTTGGGGCTTTTTCATTACTTTTTATTATAGAATGTTAACGTAAGAGCCAGTTAAATGTTCAGTTAACCCATCGAAAAGTAGATAGTTTAATGCTCTTAAACTCCATATTAAAATACAAAATATCCACACTGTAGAGCCACACTCTGTGTTTTCACTGAAGGTGCACTCGAGAGCGCTCTCAAGTGTACCTTAAGTGAAATCACAGAGTGTGGCTCTGCGGTGCGGAAATGATAAATTTTGATCGGGAGATTAGCTACACTAAACTATCTAGTTTACTAAAAATTCAATTTGATTTAACGTAAGTATTCTATACTCAAAAATAATGAAAACGTCCCGAAAGAGCGATCCATCCCTGACCAGCGGCCTTCATGTTCTTGGTTGATTTAATCGCTGCTAGCACCTCATCAGCCGATATTGTACTTTCGTCAGGGACAACTACAAGGGGGCTGCGACTCTAGACATTGCCTCCGATATTGCAAGCTCGTTATGTGGAGGTCATGTGAATTCACAAAGTGTTAACCAAGAGCATTGGCCTTTTCAACTGGGGCTATTTATGAGTAAGGATGGATTCGAATTCCGATCAGGAGAGGAAAGGGGAGGGATGGGCCTCGGTTTATTTTTTAAAATATTTGCCTTTTTCGGAATGGCTTAGCACAATCTGGGAGAGAGCTAATCTTATTTGCAAAATCGATATTTCTGAGATCCACCATCCTGGTTGGATGATTTTGTTCAAACGGTTGCAATTGGTCTTCAGGTTAGGCAGCCCAGTACGCGGTACTACCTACGAATCGTGTTTCGGAGTCTAATGAGGTCTTTAGTGGGCCTGTCAAGGTTCAGAGTATTACTCACCTGTCTGGATACTGGGAAATGTTGCTCCCTAGCCCGGGAAATCGCTTCATCGGTAGTGCGCAGACACCGGTCGATGTCATCTGCAGTGTTGTGAAAATATCAAAAGATCTAATCTCACCAATGTGCATAATCTCATTTGAGTATCGTAGACCAAAAACTCAACACGCAAACAACAGCGTGTTACAAGCTGTGATACGGTTGCTATGATATCATGCTAACAAAACTCCCCGGCTACAATTCTCACCAAACTGTGTTGCGTTTGAGCTTCAAGATTTTTGCTGTAAATCCGAACACTAAACGAAACTTCCATCACTGCTGGCAGCAGTAACTTCGTGTCTGCCATCTGTGAAGCGTAAAGAAAGATAGCAAACTATGCTTTCTCTTTCTATGAAAACGATGTGCAAAGGAATCATTTTTGTTGTAAGTCAACTCGTGGCTGCAATTTTATATGCTCTGAATAGTCTCGCAATATCAAAGGAGCTTGTAAAAACAATATCATGCTTGATATTTTATTCCAATATCATGCGTGATATTGGGAGCCCTTGAGAGCAAAACAAAATCATTTGAGTGAGGATTATGCCATCACTGGTCATCTGTCGTTTCCGGGTGGACGTTATAGTCGATACTGGTGTCAACGTAGTGTTGGAACTGCGACGAATCTACCCGATGGTAGTTTCTTTGCGATGCTTGGAGCTTGTTGATTGAGGAACCCACTCCAGCCACCACAGGATAGTGGTCCGAGCTGAGTTCCTGATACATTTACCACCACAAGGATGCTGATTGCGATAGACCAATATGTAAGCGTAAGTTCATATACGGGAACACCGATATGCCATATATATCAAGAACGAGTGAAGATTTCGCAAAATGGACAACATTTTTGTCCTGTAGAATCGCAAAATCAAATGTTTACTTATAAAACCATACGTTTAATTTGAAAAAAAAAATCATCATGCGACATTTTGAACTTAGAACTCCTCTAAATGTCATCGAATAAATCTCAAATTTTGATATGCTACTTAATTAATACCATTATTAGTCCACATGGGAAAACATGCCCGTGAGAAATTTTGAAAAATAAGCACCACCCTAGCCCCGATTCTCTCTTGAGCGTGAAATTATATATGCATGACCCCTGAGAGACCACGTTAGACGACGCTTGCATTTTCAAAGCATTCTCACCTCTACTAAGGATGTGCGGTACAGACGAAATTTCACGAAACTATTGGGTTTTGGTTATGAAAACAGCCAAATTATGGAAGTTTAACGTGAAAATGGATCTCTCAGTTATATACAATATTTACTGTATACACATACAACATATCATCATAATATCTCATTATTCCATAGTCCAAAAAACATTTTTTTAGCCAAAATGAATGGAAGGCACCCTGCTGAGAAATATGCATATGCAAGAACTACAATTAGATTTGGTTTAAAAAACATATGCAGAGGATGTAATAAATCCAACCCTAGTAGCACACTTGCCACAAACCGGGGGTCATGTCTTTGGGTACGAAAGTGACCCCATTGGCTTCGTACCACTCCAGGACACCTTTTGAATAGTGGTACGAACCTAGATCTGGCCAGAAGATCGGACCGTACGATTCAACAGAGGAAGCAGACACTTATGTGGACACTCCTTGAGGTAGATCCATAGAGATAACTCTAAGATAAGTAGGTCCCGATTAAACGTGCTCAACTTTTTGGCTCAGCTCTGGCAGCCCAAGCTAATCGATTCACCCCTCGAAATATAGGAAAATCCATTAACCCCTCATTTTATCTGTCAAACTTTCATAGCGAATCAAAACAAACATAGTGTAGTACTAGAGTTTTGACTAGAATGGAGTACGTTAATCGATTTGCTTGGGACCAGTAGGCTAGTCAAGCAGTGAGGCAATTTAAAATCGTTAGTTTCGTATTGATTGTTGGTAGATCTCCCCGTTTACAGTCCCGGTAGTCACCAACGGCATACTCCGTTTGTCACATGAGCAGATCGTTTCCCAAATCATGTATTTCTTGGCAAACTTTGAAAGTTTCTGCTTCCTTACTTCCTCCGGAACATCAAACTTGTGTTGGGCGGTGAAGAACAGTAGCCGAAGGTGTCGGAAGTCCGCCTTGACGTAAGTCACATCATCCATGATGAGGCAATTAGGCTTCGTCAGCATCTGGGTGTACAGTTTCTAGTCCCGTGACTTTCCCACTGTATTTTGCTGTTCGTCACGATTTGGAGCTTTATGCACTTTGTACGTATGCAGGTCCCTCCCGGTCCTTGGCTCTCTGAACGAAAGACTTGGACAGATTCAACTTTTTGGCCACATACCTGACCGAAGCATTGGGATTTCGCATAAACGCTTTCACAACACGCTTGTGATCCTGATCACTAATAGAACATCCATTCTGACCGCATTTCTCCTTCCGATCGATGCTCAAAGTTTCGTAGTAATGTTTAATCACACGACTCACCGTTGACTGCTCGATTCCAAGTTGTTTTCCGATGTCCCGATGAGAGAGTTGAGGATTTTCCAGGTGCTTGCGCAAAATCAATTCGCAACGTTGCTTTTCGGGTGACACAATTTGTTTCAAACTTTCGAAAAACTGACAGCGATACAAAAATACAGTGTAAACAATACGCTACCCAAATGTTGAAGAAAAAATACCCAATGGATAATTTTCTACAGCGTTTTTTTCCGTGATGCAATTTGATGCGGGATACCCTTTATTAACTATGAACAATTAACGAAATAAAATTTAATTTTTAAACAAGCAAATAAAGTCAAATAGGAATTTCATTGCCACAGCTTCAACTAGACCAAGAACAAATAACATGGAATCATCAATTTACCAACTCTCCAGCACTCATAACAGTAATCATCTGAAGTAGGCATTGAAACACTGATAACTTATTTCTTGATGACCATCACAGTGAAACGCAAATTGAGCATTAATAACCTTCATAACCTCCCACCCAGCAAGGGTAAACATAAGAACTAGGTACTAACTCACACGGTTGCCAGCTGGCGGTCGAATATTGATCCGTATCGTGTTGATGGCACATTAACTGCCTCATTTTCTCTTTCATCGACGGAGTAAATCACTTACTTTTGGTCGGTGGGCACAGATCGAGATAATCACGCACCGAAAATGTAATTATTTGTCTTGCACTTCTGCAGAGGCACGTAACGCATTTGTTGGCACAGTGGTTGACGTTCGCCGTTGTTGACCTCTCGTAAGTTTTTCCGCGAATACGGGATGGTTTTGATTTTGGGTGGCCATGTCGCTGGTTAACCAATTTTGACACGCGGCTGTCAACCGAATAAGTTGAAGATCATATCCCTGTGTAAATACTGTGCACTAACCCAAGCTCAGCATACTCGCACACGTAACTGGTTTTGGCTGGTTTTTTTTTTTGGCCATCTTCAAAAGAAGTGCCACCGGAGCCGACGGCGACGACGACGATGGATTGCGGACAGCCCGTGATGATGCCGGTGATGCGGTTCACGTGAGCAATATAAATGTCAAGGAGGTGCAATGATGCAATTAAATTCATATTTCACTGGCACGGCGAAATTCCCTGGTACGTATGGTAAGCCACCGTGGTATGGCACCGCCGTGAGATTACGTACGTGTGTCCTACACTACTACACTACTATACATGATGCTGCAAATGATCGCAAGATTAGTATGATGAAATGAGTTTAGTTTTTTTTTAATGGGAAGGCAGGCTCATTTCTATTCACCGGTGACGAAATTTCATATTTATGGATTCAGTAATGCTTATTTAACGATCGTTTAAGATGTTACAGTAAAATCGTAAATCTGGAAAGGTTGCTGATTATGAGATGGAATGGTGTCTTTTAAATGAAATTGCAAAGTCAAGCACATAGGATATGGATACAAGATCCGACTTAACTTGTTGTTGCTCGAAGACTTTTTTGTCGAAATTCAGTTCAATCAAATGTTCTTATCGACAAATCAAGTGTGGAGTTACATATTTAATTTGTTTGTATAGGAGTTTTAATTGATCATTGTTTTTATTGTTGCATTAGTCGCTGGAAAACTGTCCAAACAAAAATGATGAACGGAACTATCAACTCTATACATTTATCTCATCAACATTCGTATAAAATGTTCCCATTAAGTCTGATGTTTGACGTTAAGCATCTCCAACTGAATAAAAACATGATTGGTTGAAGAAGATAAATAACATTTGGACAATTTTAAAACGTATGATTGTTTAATTGGTTTCATATGATATTTGCAGATTATTTGACTATATCAGATTTTTTGCAAAAGTTGTAATTGTTCTAATTGTACAGGGTGATTTGGAATAACTGTCACTTTTGAAAATGATCATAACGATTGAACACTTGCATGATTTTGTATATCAGTATATTCCAGATATACTACATATATAACCTAAAAGGGTGTCCACGATGAAATTGCCACACTATGAAATTGCTCTAACTTTTTAACCGTCGGGTAGAATTTAATGAAAATTTGGGTGGATTTAGTTCATAGTGCATTATTTACATCCTGCAAGTTTTAAAGTCCTGTGATCAAAACTCGCGGAAATGGATTCGAAAGAACAGCTCGTGCGTGATAAAATCTTGCGCATTCATCACGAGAACAAGGATCTCTCGCATCGTTCCATCGCTAAAACGTTGGGAATCGCGAATTCCACGGTGTCGCGAGTGATTAAGCGGTTTGAGGAACGGTTGACCACCGATCGGAAGCCCAGAAGTGAAGGAAAAAGTATTCCGTACAACACCAAAAATCACAACCGCGTAGTTGGGGCCTTCAACCGAAATCCGAACGCCTCCGTTAGGAATGTGGATAAGAAGCTGCACCTAAGCCGAAGTTTTGTCCAGAAGGCCAAAACTAAGGCTGGGCTTCGAACGTTCAAGGTACAAAAGGCCCCTAATCGCGACGAGAAGCAGAACAAGTCCGCCAAAACCCGTGCCAGGAAGTTGTACCTCAACATGCTGACGAAAGTTGAATGCTGCATCATGGACGACGAAACATATGTGAAGGCCGACTTCAAACAGATCCCCGGCAACCTGTTTTTCACGGCCAAGGATAAGTTCAGCGTTCCGGAGCATGTCCGCACTCAGAAGATGTCCAAATTTGCGAAGAAATTCCTGGTTTGGCAAGCCATCTGCACGTGCGGGAAGCGGAGTGCACCTTTCGTGACCCAGGACACGATGAACGGACAGGTGTACATAAAAGAGTGCCTCCAGAAGCGGCTGCTTCCTCTCCTGAAGGCCCACAACGTCCCAACAATCTTCTGGCCGGATTTGGCCTCATGCCACTACTCCAAGGACGTGCAGAAGTGGTATGCGGACAATAAGGTCAATTTCGTGCCGAAAATGTTCAACCCTCCCAACACTCCGGAGCTCCGCCCCATCGAGAAGTACTGGGCGATTATGAAGCAGCACCTTCTTAAACGACCTAAGGTAGTGAAGACAGTCGAGGAACTCAAGAAAGTATGGGTTTACATGCAAAAAACGGTTGATTCACAGGTTGTGCAGAATCTTATGGCCGGGGTTAAGGCCAAGGTGCGGGCATTTGCGTATGGACTGTAAATAAAATACGAGTAAAATGGAAAAATGAAGTTTAATAGTTATTTCTCAATCCCTGAAAATTTGATGGCAATCGGATGAAAACTCGAATTTTGCGAATCAATTTTGTGTGTGGCAATTTCATCGTGGACACCCTTTAAACTAAGCATACTTTAATTCAGGCCGCATCGTGCTTTCTTGTCGGGTAATGCTGGGTAATGCGCAATACAGATCCCATTGAGATCACTAGCCTCTTCCCAGCAACTCCTATCCCTACCTCCCCGTGGTACCGGCCGGGAACTGTGAGCAACCTTAGGGAAGATCGGGTAACCATCCCGGTGGGAACTTTGGTCATAGGCTGAAAGAGAAGGGGGGGTTTGCTTCGGCAAGCCTGAGTGTCTGTTCTCCAGGAGGAGCGGCTCACAACAGCGTCTGTCCCCCATGTTAGGGGTGGCTGATCTACGTCCGAGTGCCAGTGAAGGACTCTAAGCACAACTGTGCACCCTGGTCATCCGGAAAGTTAGGGGGTTGGTGTCAGCAGTAAAAAAGCATTGCAACGGAAAATCAGCAACAGAGGAATACGAACCGAGATCAAGGGCAGCGACCCCAGCGACGAAATAGGACTTGCGATTGGAAACTCGGCACGTGGAACTGTCGATCCCTCAATTTCATCGGGAGCACCCGAATACTCGCCAATCTACTGAAGGACCGCGGATTCGGTATCTTAGCGCTGGAGGAGGTGTGTTGGACAGGATCCATGGTGCGAACGTTCAGAAGTAATCATGCCATCTACCAGAGTTGCGGCAACACACGCGAGCTGGGCACTGCTTTCATCGTGATGGGCGAAATGCAGAAGCACGTGATAGGTTGGTGGCCGATCGACGAAAGAATGTGCAGGTTGAGGAACGTATACAGCCCCCACTCCGGAAGCACTGATGATGACAAGGACGCATTTTACGCGCAGCTCGACCGCGAATACGATCGCTGCTCAAGCCACGACGTCAAGATCATCATAGGAGACCTAAACGCTCAGGTAGTCCAGGAGGAGGAATTCAGACCGACGATTGGAAAGTTCAGCGCCCACCAGTTGACGAACGGGAACGGCCTACGACTCATCGATTTCGCCGCCTCCAAGAACATGGCCATACGTAGCACCTTCTTCCAACACAGCCTCCCCAATCATTACACCTGGAGATCACCACAGCAGACGGAATCGCAAATCGACCACGTTCTGATTGATGGACGGCACTTCTCCGACATTATCGACGTCAGGATCTATCGTGGCGCTAACATTGACTCTGACCACTACCTGGTGATGGTCAAACTGCGCTCAAAAGTTTCCGTCATCACCAATGTACGGTACCGACGCCCGCCAAGGTACAACCTAGAGCGACTGAAGCAACCGGAGGTCGCCTTAGCATACGCGCAGAATCTCGAGGCAGCGTTGCCAGAGGAGGGCGAGCTTGATGTGCCCCCTCTAGAGGACTGCTGGAGTACAGTAAAAGCAGTCATCACCGATGCAGCCGAGAGCACCATCGCACAGTGGCCGGAGGCCGGACGAAACCCAATTTTTTTTTTTTGTTATTTTGAGTATTTTATAATTTTCCAAGCTTTCTTACACTTTGAATAACGTTGTCGCAAAGTTTCATGACTATTGGATGTTATTTTGAATTTTGACAGCACTTTGAAGGCTGCGGTGTCAACAAATTTTAATGATTTTTGGTTCAAAAACTACATTTTTAAGGCTCACTTCAAATGGCTGTTACTCTTCCAATTTTAAACCGATTTGAGCACAACAAGTTTCATTTTGAAGTTTGATGGATAAACTTATTGTTCCATTCAAACCCATCCGTTTAGATTACTCTAAACTATGGAAAATGTTGATAATGTATGGTGAAACTTATTATGATGAAACCTTATTTTTTTTGCAAATTCGTACTGTACAATCTTCTGAAACAGTCCGAAAAGGTCACATGATATACATTCTATAGGAAATTTCCTCAACTTTTTGAATTTATGCATCCCGACTTGCCCCTAGTTGCCCCAAGGGGTTAAAAACATATTTTAACCCTGTAACACCCAAGCCTGCTTTTTGGCAAGGTACGCTTAAACTGCTGGGACCAAACATATTGAATTTTCTACCAAATGGTGTGCACATGGTTAGAAAGATACATTGTTTATCTATCATTTCCATGAACATTTCAAGATAATCCGATGCAAAACCTTTCTGCTAAGTTATGATGAAAACAAATATTCGATGATTTTCTGAAAAATTATTATTTTTCAGATTTTGTCTGTAAAAAGTAAATTTTAATTTACCAGAATTCGCTCATTAATTCTAGACGCAACTGGCAAAATTTGGTGAAAACCTGTGCTATAGTATGCAAGAAATTAAAAAAAACAAATCTTTTTTTACGAAAACTGCTCTAGACCAGCCGAATTGATCTAGATCAAAAAAAATATGTCAATTGTTCATATTTTCATGAAGGCCTATCGAAAGAAATTATATAGAATCAAATAAAAAATTTGGACATACGAGAGTTAATATAAAATGACCGGTATGGAGGACCATGGTGATTAGAAATTCAGAAGTAAATAGACATGTTACAAAAGGATTGGGAAGGGTATCCATTCAGTTTATATGTTTTTTATCGATTTTTTTTTCAAAAGTGGTTCATTTTGGTTTCAGTTAAGCTAATTTTATTAAGAAAAATAATGGTGTCTTAAAAATACTACTTTCACTCTTAGTCTTTTATAACACTAGCATTATCCTTACTACTTAATCGTCATCTTCATCAAAGATCAACAAATCTTGCACTTCCTTTGGGAAATCACTTTTCGGTTTCGGCTTGTTGTGTCGGAAACTGGATACAACTGGATCTGATGCAACCAACAATCCATGAAAGATGTCAATTATTGTCCGTTCACGGGATCCTTTCCAAGAATGGCTTTCACGCATTCGACGAATCTCCTTGTTCATGCTTTCTTGGGCCTCTTCAGAGAGCATACCGATTGGAATTGAAGATTGGTCGATAATTTCACTTCCATGAATCAGTAATTTATGAACTGTTGTTGGCATGTGATACCAACTATACAGTTTTACGTAGTGGTGAGCTGTTTCCGTCGCGTATGACTTGAATTTTGAAACATCAATGCTCTCACCACTAGAAATCGCTGTTAGTAAAGTCCGAAATCGCAGTATCAAATCCAAATCAATTCCTGTAATCTCCGAAGATACTTGTGCATTGGCGAAGAATCGTCTAGCCGTATTACCATTGTTTTTAGCCGTATTACCATTGGATTCGATGACAAGATAAAATGAACTTAAAAATATCATGTGTTGTAATAACTCAATAAATTATCAGTCATTAAATTTATTCTGATCCGAAAGATTATTTCGCACTTTAGGGGGATTAGTTTGCATTTTTATGGTTGTTGACTTCAAAAATGAACTCAGCACCCAAAAATTAACATAATATGTTATTTTCAGCCAGTTTCATTGACATTTTAGGTTTCGTCCGACTTTTGTTCGCAGTGCCGCCACTGTGCATCGGGTACGTGGAAAGAAGTCGACGGAATGAAGTTCGACGAGGAGTGCAGAGCGATTTTAGAGGAGAAGAACGCAGCGCGGGCGGTAATGCTGCAGCATGGAACCCGACAGAACGTGGAACGGTATAAACAGAAGCGGAAACAGCAGACCCGCATCTTTCGGGAGAAAAAACGCCGCCTGGAAGAAGCGGAGTGCGAGGAAATGGAACTGCTGTGCTGTTTCCAAGAAACACGGAGGTTCTACCAGAAGCTCAACGCATCCCGCAACGGCTTCGTGCCGCGAGCCGAAATGTGCAAGGATAAGGACGGGAGCCTTTTGACGGACGGACGTGAGGTGATTGAAAGGTGGAAGCAGCACTTCGATGCGCACCTGAATGGCGAGGATAACGTAGGCACAGGATACCAGCGCAATGGAGAAAACGACTTCGTCAGTGCAGCACAGGACGGAACTGACCCAACTCCCACGCTGAGGGAAGTTAAGGACTCCATTCAGCAGCTCAAAAACAACAAAGCAGCTGGTAAGGATGGTATCGCAGCCGAACTCATCAAGATGGGCCCAGAAAAGTTGGCCACCGGATGATAGTCAGGATCTGGGAAACAAAACAGCTACCGGAGGAGTGGAAGGAGGGGGTAATCTGCCCCATTCACAAGAAAGGCGACCATTTGGAATGTGAGAACTTCAGAGCGATCACCATTTTGAATGCCGCCTACAAAGTGCTATCCCAGATCATCTTCCGTCGTCTATCACCTAAAATGACCGAGTTCGTGGGAAGTTATCAAGCCGGCTTCATTGACGGCCGATCGACAACGGACGAGATCTTCACCGTACGGCAAATCCTCCAGAAATGCCGTGAATACTAGGTCCCAACGCATCATTTGTTCATCGACTTTAAGGCAGCATACGACAGTATCGACCACACAGAGCTATGGAAAATCATGGACGAGAACGGCTTTCCTGGGAAACTGATCAGACTGATCAAAGCAACGATGGACGGTGTGCAAAACAGCGTAAGGGTTTCGGGTGAATTATCCAGTTCATTCGAATCTCGCCGGGGACTGCGACAAGGTGACGGACTCTCATGCCTACTCTTCAACATTGCTCTAGAAGGTGTAATGCGATGAGCCGGGCTCAACAGCCGGGGTAAGATTTTCACAAAATCCGGTCAATTTGTGTGCTTTGCGGACGACATGGACATTATCGCAAGAACATTTGGAACGGTGGCAGAACTATACACCCACCTGAAACACGAAGCAGCAAAGGTCAGACTGGTGGTGAGTGCGTCAAAAACAAAGTACATGCTAGTAGGCGGAACCGAACATGACAGGATTCGTCTAGGAAGTAATGTCACGATAGACGGGGATACTTTCGAGGTAGTGGAGGAATTCGTTTACCTTGGATCCTTAATGACGGCTGACAACAATGTGAGTCGTGAAATACGAAGGCGCATCATCAGTGGAAGTCGTGTGCTAAGGACGATCTTCGGCGGTGTGCAGGAGAACGGTGAGTGGCGGCGAAGAATGAACCACGAGCTCGCTGCACTCTACGGCGAACCCAGCATCCAGAAGGTGGCCAAAGCCGGAAGGATGCGGTGGGCAGGGCATGTTGCAAGAATGCCGGACAACAACCCTGCAAAGTTGGTGTTCGCTACTCATCCGGTTGGCGTGGAGCGCAGAGAGCACGATGGGCGGACCAGGTAGAGCGTGATCTAGCGAGCATTGGACATGACCGAGGATGGAGAGCGGCAGCCGCAAACCGAGTATTGAGGCGTACTATTGTTGATTATGTCTCATCTTAAATGTGATGTTGTACAAATAAATGTATGTATGTATGCTTTCTTGCCGTGCGGATATATTTGCTTTTTGCTGAAGGAAGTGTTACTACTACCTAAAGCTACAACAAATTTAAACAACACTTTTCAGTGCTCAACCTGTAAAAAAAAATTTCTACCTTGTTCAACTCTTATTCCTCTTCGATCCTTGTTTGGACCCTACCCGAGGTAATCCTTCTTGGATGTCGATTTGGAAAATTCCTTTTCGATCCTTCAGATTCCTATAGTAATCTGCTTGGAAGTCGATTTGGATAAAAATTTGCTGCCGCCATGGCGCCTAAACGCAAAAGAAAGGGGCAAACTCTTGACCCCCCTTCTGAAGAAATTAATTTGAGTAATCAATTTGATTTGCTCACGGATGATGAGAATGATCCATCATCCAAGAAAAATTCTAGTAAACTTTCCCGGCTTAATGCCAAGAAGGAAAAGATTCCCCCTCACTCAGTGCCGTAAGTGCCAGGGATGGGGTCACGGAACTAAAAATTGCTACATGCCAGCTAAATGCATGAATTGTGGTGATTCCTCTCACGCAAAGGACGACTGTCCTGTGAAGGAAGATCCTAAGAAATTTAAATGTTCAAATTGTGGTGAAAACCACAAATCCAATTTTTGGGAATGTAAGACTCGCAAAGCGATCCTACAATCTCGTTCTAAGCGACAGGTAGGAAACGCTCCACGTTTCTGACCTGGTATAAATTACTCTGTTGTTAACAACGGTCAGCGAGGAACAAATTATACATTTGGACCCGTAGGTACAAATATCACCCCTGCTTCAGCGAGTTAATGGAGCTACCTATGCTGCTATTGCACCGGGTAGAAATCAAAATGCTAACCAATGTAATTCTAACGAAAATTTTGACAATTTTGACTTCGGAAGCATAACTGGCCCTAAAATAGAATTTTTACAGAAATCATTAATTGACATGATTTCTGATATGCTTAAATCTAACTCCATGTTTGATGCTATTCAATCTGGAGTAAAATTTGCAAACAATATTGTCATGACCTTAAAATTCAGTAATGGATTTTAAAGCATTAAATATTTTAAATTGGAATGCTCGATCTCTTAAAGATAATGAAGACGAGCTATTTAACTTTTTGAGAGTTCATAACGTGCACATTGCCGCTATAACTGAAACGTTCCTTAAACCTGACCATAAGGATAAGAAGGACGCAAATTATTTGATTTAAAGAAATGATCATCTTGATGGACCCTGTGGTGGCGTTGCCATCATTGTTCATAGATGAATCAAACATAAAATTCTTTCTTCATTTGAAACCAAGGTTTTTGAAACTTTGGGTGTCTCTGTTGAAACAAAATGTGGACAACTTACGTTTATAGCTGCCTATTTGCCATTCCAATGCAAAGGCCAGCAAAAGAATTTTCTCAATGGTGACGTTCAGAAACTCGTCTTAGGTCTAAATAGTTCATTATTGGTGATTTTAATGCAAAACACCGCTCATGGAATAATGCTCAAAGCAATTCCAATGGTAATATTCTGCAGGTTATTACACTATTCAATATCCAAACAGCCCAACATGCTTTTCTTCTGCGAGAAATCCCTCAACTATTGATTTGGTCTTAACTGATTCATGCCAACTTTGTAGCTAATTGGTTACCCATGCTGACTTCGGTTCTGATCACCTGTCAGTAACTTTTGAAATATTCCAAGAAATAATTTGTAATCCCAACAGCTCTACTTTCAATAACCATAGAGTTGATTGGGAGACATATCGATCATTTATGGAATATAACTTCGATCCAAACATTCCTTTGCAAACCAAAGATGAAATTAATTATGCTCTTGAATCTCTGACTACTTCTATAGTTGAAGCAAGAGCTGCCTCAGTACCAAAATGTGAGGTTAAATTCGATTCAATTATAATAGACGATGATCTTCAGCTATTGATCCATCTTAAAAATGTCCGTAGGAGACAATATCAAAGAACACGTGATCCTGCCATAAAAGCTATCTGGCGGGATTTGCAAAAACTAATTTAAAAGCGATTCTCTGCCCTGATGAACTAAACTTTTGAAAATAATGTTTCTAAATTAGACCCGAGTTCCAAACCCTTTTGGACACTCACAAAAAATTTAAAAAAACCTCAAAAACCTATTCCAGCGCTTAGAAACTCAGAAACTTGCTAAGCAATTCGAGAGTTCCCACAATTTCAGTTTGGGTCTTACTAGTCCTTTTGAGAATCAGGTTGCTCGGGATTATCTGAATATTTGCTCTCGGGAAAATATTTTTGATGATTCCTGGGGGACTGCTTTGGACGAAGTAAGGTCTACAACTAAAAAGTTTCATAATATGAAAGCTCCAGGTGATGATGGAATTTATATATCCTTATAAAAAAACTCCCAGAGAGTACCTTGTCTTTCTTGGAAAAATTATTTAAAAGATATTTCCATTTGGCATACTTTCCTGATAAATGGAAAAATGCAAAAGATGTTTCAATTTTGAAGCCGGATAAAAATCCAGCTGAAGCTTCTAGTTACCATCCAATAAGTTTGCTTTCAAAAGTAAACTTTTTGAAAAGATAATTTTAAATAAAATGATGCTTCACATAAATACTCATCAACTCTTAAGAGTTATCAATTTAATTCGTTCAAACAAATCTGAAGGCTGCTCAACTGGAGTTGCTCAACTTGGAGTTTAATTTTCCACTTTACATTATGAAATTAGTTCAAAATTATTTAACTGACAGAACTTTGCAGGTAAATTATCAAAATTCCAAATCTAATCGACTACCTGTTAGAGCAGGAGTTCCTCAGGGTAGCATTCTTGGGCCTATATTGTATAACATTTTCACTTCGGACCTCCCTGATTTGCCTCAGGGTTGCCACAAATCTTTGTTCGCTGATGACACAGGCATTTCTGCTAAAGGAAGAAGTCTTCGTGTTATTTGCAGCAGACTGCAGAAAAGTTTAGATATTTTCTCTTCTTCAGCCTGTAGACTTGGATACGTACTTCAAGTCTCCGCGTACATCGTACGGGTTAGGCAAAAGATGTGCGTCTAGCTTTAAAAACTGTCGCATTAATGGCCTTTCGCTCATTTTCAACTTCTATTCAATTTTCATACTGCCGTACTCTAACGGAACTATCCACCTGCCCTCTTCTAAAGATCATTCTCTAGCTAATAAATTATCACAATAAAGCTTCATGTTAGCATTTCCAACCAACTCTGAAAATCGCTAACTTCGCGTATGAAGTAACATCAAATCACTTTGAATGTTAAAAAATTCGTGAATCTGTAGAGAATTGCTCAAATGGGAAAATAATTCAAACCTTCAAAACTGCCATCAGTCGGAATTCCATTGCTTGGTTTGCAATGCATTTTTCCTTATTTTGACTATAATGGTCTTACCCATTTCTCTAAAGTAAATTCATCTTATCATTCATGAAAAATTAATGCATGGAAAACTGATTTATTGACCAAGTGTCCATACGTTAAAAATCGTTCGTATGCAAATCGTCCTCAGCGGTGCTTATAATTTCTAAAACAGCCTATAATAGATATTTTACACTCTGGTTCACAGAATCAACAACATATCCAAATCCTACTTACAAGGTACAAATCGACCAAGTGGCAAAAGTGCGTATTTTTGCGTAATTATCACCGCAGCACAAATGATCCAGTTAAAGCGAATTAAGTGTTATTGGATACAACTGAAGCTCTGCCACCACAGTCAGTGCCAGTCAGCAGTCAGCGATGTTGCAAGTAGTAATTTGAACGGTTGCTTGGCACGCGTAAAGCGCACTGCTTTTCAGATGCACTGACTCCAGTACCGGTGGCTTCTATTGAGAGTAAAGAGGTAGGTAGGTACCTCATCTCTTAACATCTATCAGGCGCTGTTTGAAGTGCTCTTAAACGAAAGTGAAATGAGTAAATTATTTGCTCCTTGGTCAATTGCTATGTACCTACCTATCCACTTCAATCGATGGAAAATATAATAACGGCAAGCAAACATAGGTACTGCCTTGAGCGAAGGTCGGACACAATGAGCAAATGGCAATTAAATTAATCGGCAACTACCGCTGCGAGGTGGGCAGTGACGAGTGATTGGAACAGAAGTGATTTGGAACTTAATCTGTAATAACATTCGTGCGTGTTCCAAAGGTTTTAAAGGTACAATAAATGTGCAAGGTGCTAATTAATCCTGAGCACAACCGGAGGTCTTCGTGAACTTGTAGCAAGAGGTGGAATGGTTTTATTTGCCTAAAAAAAGTTGTTTGCTTAATTTGGGGTTGTACGAATTATGACACGCTGTCGAGGTGCATTCCTTTTTCTGTTTTCTGATCAAATATTGGCGTTACCTTGTCTGGGTTCTCGTGTGTCACGAGGTACACCTTGGGCAGTATTGATTGATTTTTTTTTGGGCAAGACTGCCAGCACAATACAGATCATGAACGTTTCAAGGATCATTCCGTGGTCGTTTTACATGATTGATTGTTCTAGGGGTGCAGTACATTGCTTTGTTTTATAAGGACAAGTGATTTCCAAAGATTGAATGATTTTATCTTGAGACAACTGTGCTTTTATCAAGTTATGCATCAAATTAAACCCATACTTTCTAATATGAATATTTTCACCACCTGCTACTGTAACAGCTTATCAATAAGGGGCCATGCATTAATGATGTCATGCTAAATTGAGGAAAAAAATCCGTCTTCCCTTTTTCGTCACGTTGTTTCGTTTGTCATATACTTCCCCTTCCCCCCTTAGATCGTGACGCAATATATGCATCACCCCTAATGAACGTATTCACGCAGTAGTCATACAAAAGAAGATTCCACTTTGGTTATACATTTCGTTTGATCCGCTTGTAAATCACTCATTATAAAATTAGGCAGTCTTTCTTTTGAAGATGCTGATTGCTGATAGCCGATGAAAAATTTGAACCCGCACAACGAACCAATCATATGAAGATGGATAATATAATCTCAAAAAGATGTGCCAGTTGAGTTAGTTGAATAATTTTAAATTATCAAACACCACAGACGAGTGCCAGTTCATTGCTTACACACATCGACTTTGCTTCTTTTCCACCATTCTTCAACTTCTCTCCGTTGTGATTGTATGATCGTAAAGCACGGGTAGTTCATCACAACGAGCTTAACCTTTAGGTGGTGCACTTCACAATGAGACCCTCACAATATTATCACCTGGTGTTTACGATCTTTTAGTGGTTCCATGGGCAGGCCTTCTGTGAAAATCGCTTGATTTAAATAAGTGAAAAATTGTCGTTATCGCATTGTTTAACCACGCCAGCACGGAGAGCCATCTTCTCGCACTTGAACCGAAGCCTCCGACATGGCGACGGTCGGTGATGCGATGCATCCATGAAACGGCTGAGCGGGACGCATTAAGGTGAAGGTCGTTTAGTGCGGGTAACTCGTTGTCGTCGTTGTCGAGACTGCACACATGGACGGTGGTGGGCAAGGTTTGAATGCTGCCGCTGTCGCAGATCCATCTTGTCCGGATAATTAGTTTAGTATACAAATAAGGCTAGCAAACCTGCTTCGGTGATGATGCGGTAAAGGAAGCGCTTTACACTATCGATAGTGAAAGGAAGAGGATGGAATGTGCTGTGGGATTCGGTCTTAAGCTTTTCAATGCTAAACGAGGGCCATTAGCACATGATTTAAGTCGAGGAAGTTATATAACATGACATTTGGTTTCGCCGCTAATGTGCTATATAAAGTACACTCAATTATCTTTTTACTCGTCCCTTACGTGTCCCTTTTATCGTCTGTATTTTGATCGTGTAATCTCAATATGATTCAAGCCATTTCAAGAGTCCTGACTCAAATCTAATTTTTTGCAATTTCAAGAGTAGCATTATTATGCGGTCAGATACCTTGCTAAAGTCTAGAGGGTTCTACGTGGTTTCTGTTATCCATTGCATTCAATGAATAGTCTACATATTCAAGTAAATTTTGTTAAGGTCGAACGACTCTTGAAGAAGTCGTATTGCATGTCAGTAATTCTATTTTTGATTTGGAGAAACAGTTTTTCGTTAAAAATTGCACCGAAAAATTTAAGAATGCAAGAGATGATGGCAATTCCACGATATTACGAACGTCCGATTTTCGGCCAGATTTAAATATAGGACCTAAAATCGAGCATTTCCAAATTTTTGGAAAGGATTCAGATTCCAAGGACACATGAGTTCCATTGCTAGACTTTTCATAAATACTGGAGGAATCCCGTCAGCGCTCGCACAGTGAAAACGGATACGGAATCAGCACATTTCTTCCATTTTGCCCGCATTTGCTGGATGTCCTTGACTTGCCTAGTTTTTTTTTGCGTTTGGTCAAAATTTCGGGTAATTCGGAGGATTCATTAGCTTGGGTACAAAATCGATCTTGTTGGCAGCATACCACTCCAGAAGCACCTTGGAGTAGTGGCAGCTGGCCAAATCGGGCCAAAAGATGACTTTGCCCTATGCTTGCGGACAAACGGCACTACCCCCTTTTCAGGCATTCTTCAATGTAAACTTGGAATGTCATCGTCGAGGATGTGATGAATGGTTCCGTTTTTTCAAGCCACAACTGCAAATCGCTTGCCAAATCATGGCCTTCTTCGCAAACTTGTCGGCAAACACGAACTTGAATCTCCCCGGCACATCCCCACATCCAGTCGCGATACACGGTCGTACAAGAGCTGCACGCTTTTTTGGCCACGGAATTCTGCTTCATGTGCTGGTTCGAATGTTTACTAGCTTTGTACGGCTTGTATCCTTCCCTGGAAAGGATGTTCCACACCGTTTGAAAGTTGGCGTTGTACCTTCTGGCCACATCTCGAAAGACCAGGGTTGGCCATAACGCACATCAACACCTTGTTGGCAGCTGACGAAAGTTTTTTTCGTAGGTTCACTGATTCCTTTCCACACTCAGGGTTTCCTTGTAGGTTTTGAGCACTCGACAAACTGTTGTTTTCGGCATCTTCAGCGCTTTAGCCAGCTTGAAACTGGACCACTCCGGATTTTCCAGGTGTTTGTGCACAATATTTTTTCTTCTTTCGAGTTCCATTTGACTTTATTTCTGAACGCGATCGACTACTTTGATCAAACTTCCTCTAGTTGTTCTCTGTAAACAAACCACTGTCAAAGATTTTCGATTCCCAACACCAGAGGCGTCCTATTGGCGCACGAGGGGCGTACCAATTTACTTAAACACAAAGAATTTGAACATGTTTGGGCCAAAGCAACTATTGCTGGAGAAAAACCCATTTTTGCATTTGTGTATTTCTCACCTCATTATTTCCCCAATAAACAATGGGGCTTATTACGGATGTCACTTCACGGTGAAAACTTGTCACTTGTCATCACGGTGAAGTGATTCTCATTTGAATTGTACGGCAGTCACGGCTCTTATTCTGAGTATCACTTCCTTATCGCCGTGTAGTGACACCCGTAATAAGGCCCAATAATTTGAATAATTTCCAAATCGTAGAAACTACCCAAGTAACCATCAAGCCGGCTAATTCCCTTTTTTGCATTATAAGGCTAATATGCGGCTATTATAAAGCTTGACATGTTCTATGTTAGCTGTGTATCAGCCTTAGGCGTCTCATAGGCGTCTTATCACAATGGATTCAGCGTTTTGAATGCAATATGGACTCTAGGGAAAATGCGATGGTCCTCCGGAAGATCCGGAACATCCGTAAAAGTGGTCAATTCATGAAACCAATCCTAGAACTCCGTGGTTTTGTTGAAACCACTCATAAGCATCTTATCAGAATGGATTCAGCGTTTTGAATGCAATATGGACTCTGGGGACTATTCGATGGTACTTCGGAAGATCCGGAACATCCGTAAAAGTGGTCAATTCATGAAACTGATCCTAGAGCTCCACGGTTTTTTCGAAACCACTCATGAACGTCTTATCAATATGAATTCGGAGTTGTGACCAGAAATTGGAAGCTGAGAACTAAGGATGGTTCATTAAAGATCCGGAACATCCGTAAAAGTTGTCAATTCATGAAACTGATCCTTGAGCTACACGGTATTTTCGAATTCACTCATAAACGTCTTATTCATATGAATTCGGAGTTGTGACCAGAACTTGGATACTGGGGACGAAGGGATGGTTCATTAAAGATCCGGAACATCCGTAAAAGTGGTCAATTTATGAAACTAATCCTTGAGCTCCGTGGTTTTGTCGAAACCACTCATAGGCGTCTCATCAGAATTAATTCAGAGTTTATATTGGAATATGGACTCTGGGGACTATTCGATGGTACTCCGGAAGATCCGGAACATCCGTAAAAGTGGTCAATTCATGAAACTGATCCTTGAGCTCCACGGTTTTTTCGAAACCACTCATGAACGTCTTATCAATATGAATTCGGAGTTGTGACCAGAAATTGGATGCTGAGAACTAAGGATGGTTCATTGCAGATCCGGAACATCCGTAAAAGTGGTCAATTCATGAAACCGATCCTTGAGCTCCGTGGTTTTGTCGAAACCACTCATAGGCGTCTTATCAGAATTAATTCAGAGTTTTTAATGGAATGTGGAATCTGGGGACTATGCGATGGTACTCCGGAAGATCCGGAACATCCGTAAAAGTGGTCAATTCATGAAACTGATCCTAGAGCTCCACGGTTTTTTCGAAACCACTCATGAACGTCTTATCAACATGAATTCGGAGTTGTAACCAGAAAATGGATGCTGGGGTCGAAGGGATGGTTCATTAAAGATCTGGAACATCCATAAAAGTGGTCAATTCATGAAACCGATCCTTGAGCTTCGTGGTTTTGTCGAAACCACTCATAGGCGTCTTATCAGAATTAATTCAGAGTTTTTAATGGAATATGGACTCTGGGGACTATGCGATGGTCCTCCGGAAGATCCGGAACATCCGTAAAAGTGTTTTTTTTAAGGCTTTATTAAAGAGATTTTTAGCCTTAGGCTAGTTCATCTCTAATCCGTAAAAGTGGTCAATTCCCGAAACAGATTCTAGAGCTCTGCGGTTTTTTCGAAACCACTCATAAACGTCTCGGACTTTTGAACTGGCTCCAGTCCTACTTATCAAACCGTAAGTAAATTGTATGCTTTCAAAATAAACTTTCATTACCAATTCTAGTCAGCTCTGGGGTCCTCCAGGGATCTCATTTAGGCCCACTTCTTTTTATTTTGTATGCAACCGACATTTCCTTCATATTCAAGAATATTAAAGTACTTGTGTATGCAGATAACATGAAGCTGATAAATATTCCAGAATGAAATAAATCTATCCTACACCTGGTGTAGCAAAAGTCTGTTGGGCTTCATTAAGAGGTTCAGTTACAATTTTTAGAACCCCTACCCTATAGACTAACTGTACATTACATATGTAAGACCTATTCTGGAATACTGCCACATAGTATGCTATAGTACGCTGCCATACACTAAGAACGCATTGAATCTTTCCAAAAGCAATTTCTTTTGTATACTCTTCGACGACTAAATTGGACTGCATTTCCTCTACCATTATATGAAGCACGCTGCATGCTTATCAATCTGCAAACACTAAAGGAGCGGCGTGAATTTGCAATGCTTTTCTTTATCAATGACATTATCTTTCACCGCATAGAATCTGCAGCAATACTCTCACAGCTAAATTTGTATGCGCCCTTTAAACCTCTTAGAACTCGAAAATTACTCTATGAAAACACATGCAAGCTGCGCCGGCGGTGTAGTGGAAAGTGTGATTACCTCTAACCCCAGCAGGTCTGGGTTCAATCCCAGTCGGCGCCGCCGGGATGTTCTGAGGCAGGGTGAAGAAAGAGGGAAGTAAAGCCGTTGGTCTCCGGTTCATGAGTTGATGGGTCAATAGGTAGGGTCCAGGTGTGGGAGCTGCCTCCCTGGCGTCGGTAGCATTGATGCTCAGCACGGAAAACAAGATCGACGGAAAACAAACCAAGGAAAAAAAAACACAAGCAGAGCAAGTTACGCAAAAATGGTCCCATCAATCGAATAGTTTACCTGTATAACATAAATTGCGAAGAAATTGACATCACTATTTCCAAAAACCATATACTAAGAGGAAATAGAAAAAAATGTATAGCCAATAAGAAAAACATTGTAAACATTGTATGTAGTCTATTTTGCTTGACGAAATAAATAAATAAATAATAATTATATACACCTTTACACCGTTACCAGCAATGCAACGTAAATCCCGTGATGAAAAAGAACACATAGGGTAGAGAATTACTTCGGCCTAATCGCCCATTTTGGGCCTATCGAGCAGAAAACTTCAAATAAATCCATGATTTCAGAGTTAACATGTCAATTATGCGTTTGGTAGGATACTTTAATAAATAAGCTACCAAACGAAGTCAATGAGAATGCGTGATATGAAGATTTGCATCCATTATTCCCAAAAACAAAAGAAGCGCTCCGATCGAATCAATTCTTATCTTAATCCGATAGGTCGAAGTGAATTCATTGGCATTTCAATGGCGGTTCATGCGTTCGGCCGAGTTTAGAATCCGTAGGCCGAGTTTGGTGTCAAGAAGCTGTGTTAGACTTTTGGCAATATCTCAATGATTGGTTTCTGTTTATCAAATCTTACGGTACATACGGAAAGGTAAATAAATTTGGCAGCCATCAGCAATAATAACATTCCATTTGGTGCTAAACTGCGATAGATTAAGAAAGACTAAGTGCGGGTTGTGCTTAATAGGCTGGAAATGGGGTTGTTAACCCTACCTCTAAAATCTAAATTACAAATTATTTTTCATTTTAGATTTCTCATTTAAATTAAGATAATACGAGTCATTATGGATCGTTATTAAATTAATTTACTATTTACACAAGCATAATAATCGATATATCGAATTCTTCTTGTAAAGCAAAGATTCTAAACAAACATGGGAAATTACCAGGGGCTAAGTCACTCAACCACCTTGTGCCTGTGTTTATTGTGTTTCTTGTGTGTTTTAGGGTGTCGGAAGGTGTTAATGGGTATTTCTGCATGTCGACATAGCTGTAAAAACGTTGACTGGAAATTAATGCTGACTGGCAACCATTACATCCACTTTTGTGCAACCGAATTCCAGTCGCAATCAAGCCCAGATAACCCAACCGAGCACGCTCCTTTCTAAGCAATCTCTAGATCTAAATTTCGAAAAAAAAAAAATCGAACCTATTTGTAGGCGGCAGCTAGTAGGATGGATCTCTCTGATTTGGTATTGTGTATATGAAAACCACGACGAAAGGGCATCAAACACTTTAGAAAGAAATATCTGTCTTCAGCCATTGATTGATATGATAATTACTATGCGCTTCATTCCTATACAGTTACAGATATTCTAGCTTGTTAGAGGCTGAAATTGTCTGTTTTTTTCAATGTTGAGCTTGATGTTGAATCTTCTTTCCCAATTGTGGGGGTGAGGGTTACTTCGGTGTCCCGATCAGTTTTTTGTGAAGTCCTACCGTTTGCTGGAGCTCCTTCTTTCAGAAAAAAATCAACCAAAACAAAAAAGGGCATCAGACGAATGTAAACATTGTTGGATCTAGGCAGTGCTGCCAAAAAAGATTGAACAATTGGTTCTGATGGTGGTTTGAGGGCGTTTGCGTGTTTTGATGAGTGTTTTTGATGTGTTTAACACAAGGTGGCAAAATGACTTTCTCCCTGGAAATCACAGACTCAAAAGACATGTTACCTGTGTAATTGGTAACCAACTCGTTACCTTTAGCGTAAGAGACACGAATGCCTAACTAACGTTGGGCTCATTCCCACTTTTCAAACATGTGAAAACCATGGATTGGCAGAAATAATAATTGACATTCTATTTAACAAGGATTTAAAAATAAGAAGCTGGGTATTTCAATACTATTGAATTGTAGATCATAGTGATGATCTTAAAATTATGAAAATATAAAACATTTTGAAGAAAATCTGATGATTCGTTCTATCATCACAATATGCCCTCTACCTAAATTAAGCTACAATATCCGATTTCAATGAATGAATTTATAGATGTGACTGGAACTGAAAGGTTCAGGATATCCTTAAAAGTGGTCTTCTCATGAAACTGATTCTAACCCTTTTGTGATGCAGAAAAAGTTCATAGAATTTTAAAGCAAGCAGTGCAAGTGTGTTCGGCTCGAAAGGACTAGAGCTCTGCAGTATTTTCGAACACACTTGTAGCTGTAATATAAGAATAATCAAAGTTAAAGGCATACTCTCTTAACCCCCCTTATACTTTCCACTGACAAAACGCAACACTCAACACCTTTGCTTAAGTTGATATCGAACTACTCAACTGGTGCAAATGTCTAACAGTCCATAAATACCAATAGCCAATGGCAACAAACCACACTCTGCTGCTCCACTCTCAACATCTGCAGCCGTCCAAAGTGGCGATAAATTTGAATACAATTGACCATTCGCTGAGGCAATTCCACTGCATGGAACCAATCTATTGTTGCAATTGAATGAATAATTGGTGAATCTCCGCCGAATCGAAGGTTCAGATTTATTTTCTCGCCTTTCCAACCTTTACTACAATACCTTTACATAGTTGCCACCCTTCGTTTCCCCCTTTCATTCACATGTGATCAACTTCTACAAGTGCAGCAAACGTTTTGCATAACCCAACCAACATTGAACATGTCCGATTGTGTAACTCCCGCCCGCTCTGACTGCGGCAAAATTGATGGACCTTGAAGTAATCCTTTTCCCTACTTGTTTTCTTCTCTCTAGATTGTCCCAACTGTGTTGAAGATTCCAGTGTCCCCACGAGATGGACCATGCCGCTGCTGAAACTGGGCGAGAAGCGGTACTATCTTAGCATTTTCTTCAAGGTAAGTGTTGACGAGCTACGCTTCCATTGTTGAAAGTTTCGCATACCTATTGGTGTTCTTTGAACTTTTTCTTTCCCCTTCTGGAAGTGAAAGGAGTATTGGCAAAACTAGTTTAGTATGAATTTTTTAAACGCGGATTCCTCAGGTTTATTGAACGCTGTTTAATGTTTCCTTTTCCCACCTAGGCTAACTGGTTCAAAGCCCTGCAGTACTGCCGATATCATGGAATGCAGCTCGCCAGCATGCAGTCACAGGAGGAAAACGATGGTCTGGAAAAATATGTCAAAGAATATGGTAATGATTGTAACTGGGTGTAACTGGTGGGGATTAAGCAACACATGGTCATGAATGGCACGTGGATGCCAGTTGCATAATAATTGTTTCTTAATTGATCTTGATCTTCATATACACTTTTGAGGTGATATATTGCTTGAGGAATGTAGAGCTGGAATTCTTCAAATACCGGCAGTAGTTATATGATTTGCAACACGAGTCTGTGTCTCACGTTTAGAATGCCCATTGAATATGCATTTAATTTCATAAAATGCATTTAATTTCCATCGTTTACATCAACCATTTGTTGTGCATTTTTGTTGACACCTATAAATACATACATGAATCGAGGCGAAGTAAACAAACAAAACAAGAAAAGCGTGGAGTCGAGAAATCAGATGCTGCCAACGGAGGTTCCCAAGGAGTTTCAACGGAGATATGACTAGACTGATTATCATACAACGCTTACTATGTTAATATCCTCCCTTAAGCGGAATATCTTTCGATTTTCAATGAGCTTCAAGTCAATTATTGCCTTAGTGAGGATGTCCGCAGCTTGAAGAATAGAAAGGAAGTGTTCCAATTTGATTGACTTCAGTTCCACTTACTCTCGGATGAAATGATGCCTGATGCCAATGTGTTTGGTTCTTGCTGAATAGCCAACTTCTTTTTCAGCAAGACTGATGGCACTCTTGTTGTCGCACTTGATGATAATTGAATCCTTAGTGCCATGTAGTTCATCCAAGAATCCTTTCCACCAGATGATTTCTTGTGTTGCCGTTGAGAGTGTCATATATTCAGATTCTGTAGTTGATAAATCAACAGTGGATTACTATCGGGAACTCCACGATACAGCATCGGCTCGTCTCAGGATCGTTTATCCAATTCGCATAATTATAGCTCGATAGTTTGGAATCACCAGTTTTTCGGTACGACAGCTTGCATGCTTTCGTGCCTTGGCGATAACGAAGTATCCGTTTTGCTGCTGTCCAGAGAGCAAATCCTGAATCGCTGCAATAAGCGTTGCCAGGTCATTTTCAGAAAAAAATCTGGTACAGGTAAAATATAAAATCTGGAAAAATCTGGAATGCTCCAAAAAATCCTCTTTTTAACATAATGCTATTGTAATCAAAGTTATGTGCCAATCTTCCGTAAAAATAGGTCAGTATAATCATGTAGAATTAGTTTAAAGCACTAGAATGGTAATAAATAACATGTTTAAATAAATTATATAAAGCAAATAACTTGTCAGCATTGCTAAAATCATCAAAAAGTTGAAAAGTATTGACACGGTGTGCCCAAAAAGTTCAAATATCTATAACGCAGCATTTCATAAATTGAGATAAATGTGGGTAAAAAACAGCAGAAAATATGGTTAGAATTGTTTTTTCTTTAAACTGTAACTTTAAAAAAAAAGTGTGAGAAGCAAAGAATCAAGGAAATTTGATGGGATGGATTTTTTGTACTTAAAGTCGATGTAGTCCTTACTTTTTGATGCAGTACCAGAATTTAAAGATTTTATTAGTTCTAAATAATTCTAATATTACTCTGAGGTTGATCAGATTTACAGTTTAATTCTTGACATCATACAACACACAACACCCAACAGACCAGTAGGAAATTTTATTTTGAAGCAAAATTCACCGGGCTGAAGTAAGAATCAAAGCATGATATTGTGGAACTCACACACAGTTTACCTAAACTACGGGTAACTCCACTATTCGCATGACCATTATGCAAAAGAATAGTGAAGTCTGATAGTTTCATTTTTGAAGTCTCAGGATCTTGCAATGATGCTAAATCCCGGAATTTATATTTTTCTTGCGCCCCAGATCATGAAATTTTTTGGTAGTCTGAATTTACTTGAAACTCTTCACAGGATATCTTAGCCTTTTTTGTTTTAATTTGAATCATCCTAGAATTCCATTATTTTTCTTTTCTATATTCCCCTAAAATAATCTTGAAAATATCTAAACTTTTCCAGAAACATTCTAAGAGTTCTTAGCATTACCTCTTGTAATCTCTTATTAATCACTCTCCAATTCCACAACTCCCTCAAACTGGCAAGAATTGGCTTAATTTTGTTTCTCTATGAAATTCTTAAAATATTCTTAACAATTTCATTGGTACACTCTTCAGAATGACAGTCACACTCTTCTCAGATTTATCCGATAATTCCCTTTGAGCTGCTTTGTAAGTAAGGTCAAAATTGTTTTGAAATTCTTTCCAGTATTACCTAAGTACTCAAGTACTTTGCCAAAATGGATTTGAAAGTCTCTCAGAAATTGCGCTTACAATTTTAGTAAAATTAATCTCCATAGAATCATTGGTCGGAATTCCATTGAAATTATTCTCGTATCAGCATACTACTTAAGTTTCATCATAAGAATTTTCTATGATTTCTCTTCCGGATTGTATTTCCTGTATTGACAAAATCTCAATGCAATTGTCATCAGAGTTGACAAGACAATTGACACCGTCTTCAACCAAAGGTCGCAAAGACTGAACATTCAACACTAGACAACGGACAACACACGACACCCATTAGAGCAGTAGGGAAATTTTCAGGTTGCCAAAATTTGCACCGGCTGGAGCGGGAATCGAACCCTCACTTCGTGGCACTCACAATACGCCTGAATGATGGGTGACGCCGCACGACCCTGAAGCCCACAAAGATGGATTTAATTCTACTCAGAAGTAGCTTGAAATTCTACTTTGATTTCACAAAGAATTCACCTCACACTTAACTGTGAACTATTTTCAGAATTACCTTAAAATTCAAATTATGTCCATCGTTGATGGCCTTTAGTTATTAAAGTAGCAAGTTTGGCGTTTTATTTTGTTATTAGAGTTTAAATCAGTTGCAGTGATATTTTTAAAGCAATATTTTTAAAAAAATCTAGAAAAATCTGGAAATATACGTGGTCTGTCTATGTATCTGGCAAGACGACTAAAAATCTGGGAAAATCCAGATAAATCTGGAATACTGGCAACGCTGGCTGCAATAACTGCTTAATACACTGACCGCGTGACTAATATCGGGTCTTATGCACTGTGCGATGAACTGAAGGCCCCCTATCAGCTCACGAAATGGAACTTTTTTTTATCTTTTCCTTCTCGTTCTCGTTTTTAGGACACATCTCCTTAGATAGCCGTTTGTTCATGTCAAGAGGAGTTGAAACTAGGTTGCAATCCTTCATCTTGAATTTCTCAAGTAACTCATCGATATACCGTTCTTGCCTTATAACGTTCGATTTCACCGTCTACATTTGTTTTGAGCTTGAAAACCCGCTTGTTCATCAACGGCTTCCGTCCTTCCGGGAGATCAACGAGACACCACGTCTCATTGTCGCACAACGCTTATTACTCTGACTACATTGCTGTCCACTGATCGTGATCCGTGCGATCCAGAGCCTCTTGTACTGTCTGTGGATCAATCATAGTCTGCGGAATACAAGCCAGCGAGGAATTGCTGTTGCAAATGGAATCGTCATTACATTTGCCTAGGACTGGGCGCTTCCTGCCACTATACCCAGAATCGTGTTGCAAATCAACAGCGCCACCTTTCAAGTGTGACGGGAGCACAGTGTTGACCGGTTCAGGGGTTGGTGAACGTTGCTCATCAGAATTACAAATCTGAGAAAGGGCAAATTTCTGAGGAACGAGACTGTACGTCATCTTAAAATCAGAATACTTGCCTGGAATCCTGTGCTTCCGCTTGCTGTGCCTCATTGGAAAGGCTGCTGTTGCTCTTCTGACCAATTTGATTCACTACCAGCAGCTTGTTGGTCACCTGGTTCAACTCAATTGCCGCCACTCGTGGATTCAGCATTCTCCTCTTCAATGATCGCTTCGCTTAAATGATCAGTAAACGAAATCGTATGCTCATCAGCTGCCTCGGAATGAGTGGACAACTTGCTTTCGTTGACGGACCCTCATCCATAATGATCACATCTCAACTTTCGAACACCTCTTTGCTCTACCTCTTTGGAACATTCCGAATATCCGATTAGAATGCACGCCACTGACTTGGCGTCCCACTTCTTGCGCTTGACTTTCTTGGGCCATCGCTCTTGATTGAAAAACAAGGAAGTGTGACAAATATGGCTTCTTCTCAGTGAACTTTTCATAGGGGGTGACAAAAATACCTTTCGTTGGCGATCGATTTATTAAGTATACCGCCGTCGAAGCTGCCTCTGCCCAAAACTGCTTTCCTAGCTGCCCATCAAACATTAAACACCCTGCACGCTCCTGGATTATGAGGTTCATACGTTCCGCTAGGCCATTCTGTTCGGGATTGTGAGGGACTGTTGTTTCATGCCGAATGCCATGCATTTGAGGAAGCTTTCGAACTGTTTACCGAACTTTTTGCTATTTATCATTACGGAGGCACTTCACCTTTCGATCTGTTTGATTTTCTGGTGAGCCTTGTTCTCCTTCAATACTTCGAAAGCTTCGTTTTTGGACTTCAAGAAATAGATATATACCATCCTACTAGCATCATCGAAGATTGTAACAAAATATCTACTTCCACCGATGGATGCTTTCTCCATTGGTCAGTATAAATCCGAATGGCCCACTTCAAGGACCTCGCTTGCTCTTGATCCCGTCGAATTGGATGGTGAACTTTGATGCTTGCCTTCAATACAGGGAACACATGGTGATAGCAAACCGATCGGAATCTCTATTTCTTCCACCATGCTAGGAAGTCGTTTAACACTGTCCACGTTCAAATGGCCCAACCGTCTCACAACTCCAGATTAGATGGCCGCACCAAACATGCACTGGATTGACACAACTGGTTTAGCTTGAATAGGCCATCTGACTCTCAGCCCGTGGCCATCACCACTCCCGTTTGTTCGTGCATTACCACACACGACTGGCTTGTGAAGGTGACGTTGTAGCCCTTTTTACAAATTCGGCTCACAGAAAGGAGATTTACTGCATATTCTGGAACACAAAAGAAGTTAGAGACATCTAGATCAGCGCACTCACCGTTTATTGTATGCGTGATAATGTTTGCACCATTGAGCAATGTCAAAATTTAAAAAAATCTCAAAAATTTCGTTTTCGAGTTTTTTTTTTTATTTATTCAAAGGGGGTGTTTCTCAGAGTCTTAAACTATGTTAATCATCGATCGAGTTTCCACTTGCTGCAATTGTTGAAAAACAACATTTGACTTCGGAATGTACTGTTCTTAGATCCACGGAAGAACATACTTACTTAAAATCCCGATGTTGACCTTGTTGCCTTCTGGAATGAACACCGGGTCTATTTTTTTTTGCCATCGGAAGCCACCAATCCAAACATCATAACGCTAGCAGGATGCTTGGTCAGATACACGTTCGTGTGCTCTTTGGCCACGTCTTTTACCGGAAGAGAACTAATATACCGGTCGGTTCTGGAATGTGATACGGGATCGACAGTAAACATGTAAACATGAACAGGATTACCGGATTTTTTCGCTTAAGGAAGTTCAAGATTTTCTTGCATCGTTCGACTCGTAGCTCCCGGATGCGGTTGGTAATCATGTGAGTTTTTTTCCGTGCCCTCGACTTCGCCCGGCAATCTTCCTTTACGATCTTCCGTGCCGTAAATCACTGATCCCGTGTTCCTTTGCCATTTTCCTTATTGAACGCACTGCAGTGCACTGGATTCACCCGAATCTTCCTTTTGATAGCAGCGAAAACACTCGGAACCCGAGCTGACCTCGGACGACCTGTGGCCACCTTCGTGGATAGTTGTCCTTTCTTTTCACTGGACACTCCCACGGCGATTGAAATTTCTTTTTGCGACATTTGCGCGTGGGACAAATCACGAATACGCTGCCACCACAAACGAAGTTACAGACGACTAACTGGCGAAGAAATCCATTAAAATAATGTGGTTCACTGTAATAGAATTTTCTTGGAAGCTTGTGCCATCATCCACCAGATGGGATAGTATTTTTGTTTTGGATTTGCACAAAGTTGATTTTGTGTACAATGATTCTTTGACAGTGTGCAAAGAGTGCGTATCATTTTGTCATTTTTTTATGCATTTCAGTTTTGAGTAGAGTGAAAGAGATAGAACCAAAACATTCTAATACATTTGGTGAAAATGCTAGTTCAATCCAGTAGTTGTGTTGCCATGTGGTTCAATCCAGTAGTAGTGGTGTTGCCATGTGGTACACTGAAAAATTGCAATAGCAGGTTAGTCACCAAAGTTTTCGAGCCGCTCCGTCTGTCACTTCGTTTGTGCTGCCACTTCATCATGGTGCAACTGTCAAACTAAGTAAATCATTTTCTTTTATACACAGCCTACTACGGTAAAAAAAACCAAGACGATGCTGCAAACATTATCACGCAAACGGTACATCAGATTCCAATCCTACGGTGCCAACAGCTACAACCGCTAGCTTGTAAGCATCTGCCACAAATGTGGATTGCGAAATTTCTCCGGCATTCGTTGAAGTACTCTGCGTCCTTCCCATCTCCTGCTCCAGAATCAAGAATCCATTAATCAGGCACACTACTGGATCGGTTTACTGCCAGTAACGCTGCCTTTCTGTTTCTCAACCCTTTTTCCTCCTTCACGTTCTTCTGTTGCTGCTGACCTTGACATTCCGAAGCGTAGTGTCCAAATTTGTCACACTTATACCACTGAATACTGGAATTAGCCTTCTGGCTTCTTCGGACGTGCTGCCAACGCAGCGCATGCGTTGTTGGAACTGGTACTGTTGATTGTTACATCCTGTAGAGTCTTCGATTTTACCCAATCTGCCGGCCATTTCACTCCTGACACATCCATTCCCATTACCATTGGTTTATACCGCTTAGGAAGCCCCATCATAAGAACTAATGATAACCATTCATCGTCTATAGGGAATCCATTATCTTGCGATTTTTGGCTGGTGGTCAAGATGTCATCGACATATTCTTCGACTGATGAACATTCTTCTTTAGAAGTTCTAAATCCATCCTCAAGAGCTTGCGCAGTAAATTGATTTTTCGATTCTTGCCACTATCCTGGAAAGCCGTTTTCAGATTCTTCCATGCTTCTTGAGCGCTTTGAACGAGACTGTAGTTGGAACGTTCAATGCTAAGGCAAATTGTGGTCAAAGCACGTTGCGATAGCTCTTCATTAATCTCCATGCTTTCTGGATGGTCGACAGCACACCACGTACCTTCCTTAACCATGACCATCCGCATACCAAACGCCCATGCTACATAATCGTTCCGGCCTTCCAGATTCTCCAAGGGTTTTTGCGATACGCTACTGGTCGGAATCCTCTGCTTACTCATCCTTGTTTGCTGATTCACGTCTGAAGCCCCTGGTCTTGTGTTCGGTTTTCTTGATCTGCAACGATCTGCTCTGGTTCGCCAACTTCTTGACAAGGAACAGGTAGCACTCCATCTCCAGTTCTTCTCAGCCTCTGAACCTTTTAGTGGATTATTTTAATTTTTGGTTAAAATTTGACAGATGGAAAGTTATCAATTAACCCTGCTATCCAAGCGTGGTTACTTCTGACAGAAAAGAAGTTAAATTTGGCAACCTTGGCTTAATTCTTCTCGAAAACCGGTCGATCGACAGCACAGGGATTTTCGAACAGAGAAAATAACTTTCGAAATGTCACTTTTAACCACGAGTTAAATTTAACTCGGTAAATGGTTCACAGCCTCAATGGCATTAAAATTCGAACTTACACTGTTCGTTGCTATGGAGCTTGACTGGGCCCATAACCTGATAGAAAAGTGTGTCCAGTCAAGTTAGGCTCTGAACAAGGGGTTGGTCACTCGGCACAGTGTGTCAAAAATACAATTGGACACACCTGGGCACTCTCATTGGTACTCATGGTTGGAAATGTGCATAATATTTAAAGTTATTGGCAACACTGTCCTATATCCGCTGTGCATGTGTCAAAACTTTAATCATTGTTGTTGACACAATCCAATTTTTGTTCTGCAACTGCGAATTTCCAGCCAAGTTCCACCATGGATTCTTTAACAGCGGTTTTCAATAAACTAACTACGAACGGGGAGAGGGGGAGAGGGGGAGAGGGGGAGAGGGGGAGAGGGGGAGAGGGGGAGAGGGGGTGCTTTATTGTTCTTCATAAATTAAATTAAAAACAAGAAACTCCTCTATATTGTATGCTCCGTCCATTCTGAAAGAAAGGAAAAGAAACGGATGGAATGGTGCCCTCCACTACTACTCCGGTTTGTGTTTCGGTTTGACCAGCCTGAAATTATCTAGTCTTGTTTTAGCTTTTAGTTTGCTGTGGCTGCCGGATGGTGGCTTTCAATGGCTATTGCTCCATCGAGGTCATGACCGTTCCGGTGGTACTGGTAGTGACGGTCGCTGAAGATGCCAGCGGCGACGACATGGTGGTGAGACTGCATCGGGAATCGCATTTTGCAGCACTTTGTTAATGCATACACCTGCTCACACTCGTGCTCACCGCTGAAGCAGCTAGCATTGCAGCAGGAATATTTTTGTCGCATTCTGAAATTAACTGCTTCGTCCCGTTTCTTGCCGTCCAGTTGGTACATGACCTTGGCCTCTTCGAACTATGAATCCGTGGTGTTCCGGTCGGGTGGTTGGCATCGATAGCGTGAACCCGTCCAGCGATTGTAGATTTCGAATACCACCAGATGCGCTTTGATGTTGTCTTTGCCGTGCTCGTTGTCCAGCGGGCGAGGGAGCTCGATCACGTTCTTGAGGAGATCATCCTGTCGGGCCAGTTTGTCCGATATCAACTTGTCCACCTGGAGTGCCTCTGGAACATCGTCTTGGTAAGGATGGTTAGGATCTGGGATAGGATTTCACTCTCGATTCTACCATAGAGGTAACTCTAAGACCAGAAGGTCCGCAAGAAACGTGCTCAACTTTTTGGCTCAGCTCTGGTATTCTCTTCGGTCCCAAGCTAATCGATGCACCCCTCGAAACATAGGAAAATCCACGAACCCCTCATTTTATCTGCCAAATTTTCATAGCGAATCAAAACAAACATTGTGTAGTACTAGAATTTCGACTAGAATGGAGTATGTTAATCGATTTGCTTGGGACTAATAGGTTAGTCAAGCAGTGAGCCAATTTTAAATCGTTAGTTTCCACCGGTTGTGCTTGTTTTGTTTCTTCAAAATTCAACATTTTTGAAGTGTCAAATTAACCGGGTTGCCAAACATGTCATTATACAAACAAACAAATTCAGTCTGATGACTGACACTCTTGGCACTGCCGTCACAGCTACGGCACACATGAGGCACAATGAGAAAAATATTGGCGCAAAATACGTGTGTAGAGTGACCATCCTTGGCTCTGAACCATTTTGCGATTTTTTTTTTTCAACTTTTGGTTAAAATTTGACAGATGAAAGTAGAAGGGTCTGTGCCTAGGGCACGAACGGAAGCTTGACGTAGGACCGCTAGTGGACGGAATAAATGTGAAGAGCATTTAGTTCTTTTAATTGATCAATTATGTATTATCTCAACTCTTTCCGTTTTTGAATTGTAGGCGTACCAAAGAGAAAGTTGATTAAGAGAATCAATCAAAATCACTTGCACCCCTGCTTCTAAGTTTGGTTACAAGATTACAAGATTACAAGATTACATAGATTACAGAGAGCATTTAGTGTGGTCGTTGGAGGCTTGTGGTTCTGAATATGGACAAACAAGCACAGATAAATTCTATTCCAACTCTTTACTGATGTAAGCTTGATGGCCCTGAAAAGGGCCGTTTTATTGAAGAGGACATCCATGGCCACTTACGCTTGGCGTGTTTAGTGTAGGTGACAGCATCACGGACCTCATTTTCCAGGAAGACTTTCAGCACACCTCGTAGATCAGACCGGAGATACGTTTGACACCACCACGGCGAGCCAGACGACCGATGGCGGTTATCTCGAAGAACTTTGCGATGACGCTTGGCGCCTCCGTTATCAGACCTTTTCCTCCTTTGCCACGACCAGTCAATTGTTGCTTGTTAGGTGTGAAAGAGTGGACTAGCCACCACCTTCCTACTGCTGCTTTTGCTGTTCACCACGCCATCCGAAGCAAAAATGAGCTAATGCCATACAGCAGCGCTCTTTTATATCTTTTCAGGTTAGAGCAGAATGATGTGCAACCAAGTGGTATAAAAACTACAAAGACTCCTCCCATTATGAGTAGTTTGCTATCAAGTAGCGACACTGGCTCTTTTCCACACGGCGAATGAGAACGACCCAAATTTGAGTTTAGTTCACTCATAATCGCCAAACGTGCAGGAACTCAGCGATGAGTAAATTTGTCTCATGGTTTCCTATGGAAAACGTAAAAAATCTGCCTGAAAATAAGGAAATTGACGGAAATTTTATTCAATCTCGGAGTAGTACCAATAGACTGAGTGAATTCAATCTTTACTTTTCTCAAATTCGGGATTTTTTTCCTGGAAAATCCTGAAAAAATCTGGGAAAACATGAGGCAAATTTACTTATCGCTGAGTTCCTGCACTTTATTTCTTATTTCGGAGATAACTAAACTCAAATTTGGGTCGTTCTCATTCGCCGTGATATCATCTTGAAAGATATCGGCGCCGGTGGTTAGCGTGATTACCTCTCATCCCAGCAGGCCTGGGTCCAATCTCAGTCGGCGCCACCGGCATGTTCTAAGGCATAACATCTCTGATCACGCCTTCCTTCGGGAAGTAAAGCCGTTGGTCCCCGGTTGAGTTGATGGGTCGATTGGTAGGGTCCAGGTGTAGGAGCTGCCTCCCTGGCATTGGAGCTCAGTACGGAAAATAAATCTCGCTTCACTTTTCAATAGGTCCTATCTACATTGATCGATTCTCTTTATCGACACTCTCTTTCGTAAATAACTCGGTTTCACAAATGTTTCCTGCTGTCTTCGTCGAATTAGATGCTAGATTGTTGCTTCTTCCATCGAAAATATCCGGCCGTGGTGATTCAAAGTTGATCAAGGTTGATCAAAATAATTTGTATCCCTGCTTCCAGTTTGATTACATGAGCATTTTGTGTGGTCGTTGGTTCTGAATAAGGACAAACAGGCAGATGAATTCTATTCCTACTCTTTACTGTAATAAGCTTGGTGGCCCTGAAAAGAGCCGTTTTGTTGCCAAAGTTGGTGATGATTTAACCTCCGAAACCAAACAGAGTGCGTCTCTGTCACTTCAAAACGTAGATGACATCCATGGCCGCTTACGCTTGGCGTGTTTAGTGTAGGTGACAGCATCACGGATCTCATTTTTCAGGAACACCTTCAGCACACCTCGTAAATCAGACCGGAGATACGTCAAACACCGCCACGGCGAGCCAGACGACGGATGGTGGTTATCTCGAAGAATTTGCGTTTGGTTCTGAATATGGCGATGAGTGTGCAAAATATTAAGCAATTCCATCCTCCCTATTCGCACACGCCTGAGGATAGGAGGCGAATGCCACTTCGACTTGTTTCGTCTACTTACTACTCTCTGACGACTGTGCTGGGGAAGCAGCATATGCATGTAGGTAATTGGTGGATTTGTTAGTTAATTCGACGCTTTTGGACAATGCTGGACATTTACCAGTTTTTCAATAGTTTCTTGTTGAAAATCAACATTCGGAAGCACTGTTATCGATGCGTAGCCATATATCTGATCGATTGGTGATTAAATTATTTAAATTGGACAAGGGGCAGCTGAGTTATTAACGTTCAAAATCTTTCTTAATGTGTTACATGTTTCATTTTCGGTTTTCACAAAGTGCACCCCCATATAGAAATCAAAGACGTAGTCCTACGTCAAAAATCGCCTAAAGTATCAAAATTTTCCAAAATAACACTGAAAATTCATGATTGGTTTTTTTTCATAAGTGAGATGGCGAAATTTTGTGATGAAAGTGCTAGTAGGATTCTTAATCTAAACACAATAAGGAATGATCGTGAAAGTTTGATTGAAAAACTTAGTTTACATTTTAAACTAATAAAATAGTTATTCAAGTCATCGATCAAAAGTTTGGGGTCACCCTGAAAACAAAATCTGTTAATAATTTTGTTCATATTTCATGAAATTTAATGAACGTTCCTCATTGTGTACATAATAAGGGCCCTACTTTTTAAATAAAATCTTTCATGAATATTCAGGCTGAATTTTGAAAAATGTTAACATAAGGTGAAGTTTTAGTATACAAAATTAGAAAAATATCCTGAGCCAAGCACATACGAAGTAATTCCTGTTCAGTACCCTAAGACATAAAGATAAACAAAATCTAACGGAAAATGACAGAGATCTCAACAAAACAACAAAACAACATTTGCATATCTTTTGTAGAGTGACCCCACAGCAACAAATGACGAAATAATTTCCTTGACTGAATTCAAATTTGAGACAGTACATTTTTTTTTAAAGCATTTTGTTGTCACGACTTCATAGCGGATAATTTTCCTGATGAAAACAAATCACTTACACAATCACACTTTACGGCGCCGGTGGTGTAGTGGTAAGCGTGATTACCTCTCACCCCAGCAGGCCTGGGTTCAATCCCAGTCGGCGCCGCCGGGATGTTCTGAGGCATAACATCTCTGATCACGCCTTCCTTCGGATGGGAAGTAAAGCCGTTGGTCCCCGGTTCATGAGTTGATGGATCGATAGGTAGGGTCCAGGTGTGGGAGCTGCCTTCCTGGCACGTCGGTAGCATTGGTGCTCAGCACGGAAAACAAGATCGACGGAAAAAACAAACCAAAGGAAAAAAAAAAAAAACAATCACACTTTAGCAATATCTATTGACAATACAGTTTTGCTCGTCTGGCTCCTGTTAAAATTTTGTTCTAGTCACTAGCTATTGTTTGCAACATTGAAACAAAACTGAAATAAAAATGCATTCATCTAACATCCTTTTTCCAATTTTAGGTCTAGCTGCCGAACACTTTTGGACGTCCGGCACCGATCTAGCCGAAGAAGGTAGCTTCTTCTGGATTTCGAACGGACGACCACTGTCGTTCACCAACTGGAACGCCGGTGAACCGAACAACTTCCGGTACGAGAATGGCGAGGAGGAGCACTGTCTGGAGCTGTGGAATCGCGACGGCAAAGGACTCAAGTGGAACGATACGCCGTGCAGTTTTGAGACGTACTTCATCTGTGAGGTTTGAGGCTGAGGCGACGGATGCAGGGATGGAAGGGACGAATGTTGTCATTTGGACATATTGGTGGTAGTGAACTTCGATAAGTTAGGTGGAGTTTTGATATTGGATGAAGATGGTCAAGAATACTGAAAGATAACGAACCATTTCCAAAATGATTTTCAATATTGTGCCATGACCATCGAATATCAAATTTGATGCAAAAATCTGTTAACATTCGTTTATCGCAAACAAAACATCCATTAACTACGAAGTGAAATGCCCTCCCGCAACAATCCGCTGTATTCTCACTGTCGAATCAACTCCCCATCCAGAACATAAACATCAAAGTTTGTTATCGTTCATCTATGAGATTCTACGCCCCCCCCCCTCGAACCCTCTAACATTACGAAGTATTTGTTTTCCTAATTTTAAGTATGTATTCGAGAGCCTGAGCCTATTTCAAAGATACAAGTCTGTTCAAATCTCTAACTAGTAAGTTGCGATTGTTCTTAGCATACTTAGCATTACTTTAAACCAACGTGTCGCGTCTAGATTTACATCGAAAAAAATATGTAAAAAATGTAAAAAAAAAAATCAATATTTATACAAGCAAAGATCGAACTTCAACAAAGATCACTTCGTTCTTCCAGTGATTAAATGTTAAGTGAAGGAGATAACGTGGTAGAATAATTTGGTTTAAAACAGGTATTTCTAAGACATCAGAGTGTAAATATTTCTTACTCTCATTTGTGTTGCCGGCCAGAGTGTAATAAAGTTATAGTCAATGTCAGAAGGATATGCATAACGATATTTAACTTTATTTCAAATATTCACAAAGAACCTGCCTTTTACCCTTACAATTCGTGTCAATCCAGAATGCTTGTTTATTACCCAAAACCGCTACACAATTATGGTTGTTGTTCATATCATTGGGTTCGTTGTGTCTCCAGTGAGTAAAGGTTACAGGCTTTCCACTAAACTGCCACCGAAATTGCCCGTTAACTCCCAAATCATTGGCCCCGATCCAGTACTGCTTGTTCCGCGCCACTCCATTGGCATCTATCTCCATACCTTCAACATATAATCAACAATCAGTATTAAATACGCAAAAATATGCATTTCGTGATTTTATCTCACCTCCTTGCCGAACAATTTCCTTCACCTTGGCATTATCCTCCGGGGATTTAACTTCAGCCAGGTGCTTCCTAAGTGACCTGCAGTAATCCGCGGCTTGAAACCAATTGATTTTTTCAGCCACGTTGAAGTTAGACGCGTGGAAATACTTTTGTTTCTTCCCATGTCCCAGCTCGAGTTGATCAGTTGCCTCAGCTTGAGGTGGCACCACCAGTCCGCAGGATTTCACAACGAATTCCTCAAATGCCGATACTTTGGTGAACCCGGTGTAATCGTTAGTGCTGCACAAATTCGAATCCGTATCCCTTGCAGCCGTGAACGACACTATTCCTATCAGATACCAAACGTTGTTCCGGTTGTAGTACAGCCCACCGCCACTGTCACCGTTGCATACGTTTGTTCCTGGAAGTTTGAAAATTAGAAATACATCATTTATTCATACATTTGTTATCACTAATTATGGTGCGAGCTACTTTGGAGCGTTTACCAAAAAATCAAGCCCAGTTTTTTTTTCGATGCATCATTTCAGATTTCGAAAAGCTGCCGCTTGCATTCTAGAATGTTTAAAGAAAGAGAGATGCATTAGTAATTTCCAATTACTACGCACCACTACGCTAGACTTTCGTTGAGTGAAAGATTTTTAATTGGAACGTATTTCAACTGATAGTCCGCTAACTGAAACAAATTCTCAGTTAAAGGGCATGTTTCTGGTCCAAGTAATGCAATTTCTAAATGTCAAGATGAACCGGATGAAAATTGATGCGTTTTTAATGCATTAACTGGTTTGACACATGCAACTCAGTTAGCAAATGCCGTTTGATACGTGAAAAGTAAGCATTTCTCAGTTGGCGAACTTGAGTGTTCTTCAGTGTCAAGGATAAGCCTTCTCTCTTTCTTTATACAGGTATTCCGCTATAGACGAATCTAAACTGATTTGGATAGGGATGGACGCGGCTCAAGATCCCTGGTTCCAGTTGTAACGGTCACTCCATGTTGTAAATAGTAAATTAGTCATAAATAAAATAAGAATGAAATAGATCTAATCCATACGCCAAAAACTATGCCAGTAGCAAAACGACACTGGTCGATTTACTATAAAAATTATTATTATTATTATTATTTAACTTTATTAGGGAGGCTTTCAGCCTTGGGCTGGTTTGCCTCCAGTACTATAAAAATAGAATGCCTCGTGAGTAAAGCCGCTCGACCTTGCACAATTTCTCCCAAGGCCAGTGAAATCTTCGGGAAAGTTGGGAAAAGAGAGAGTGTGGCTACACCCGACTTTGAACGAAGGACCAGCGAACGGAATAATCTCTCGCAATGCCGATCTAGTTCGAAGAAGTTCGCGGGAAAATCGAACTTCCTTAAGTTCGGCCGAGGTCATCTTCCTTAATCTGAGGGTCACGGTTTCGCTTCACTTTCGTCCGAACCGCAGATTACGTGGAAGTGTTTCGTTTTGTTCGCGTGATAGTTTCGTTTTGTAAAGTGAGTTATTTAAAGCAACGTGGTTTTACTTTTATACTTAAATACTAATTTCTCCTCGTTGATTGTTTAGTTATAATTATAAAGCTAAACGTAGTGTGTGTCTTAGGCTAGACTTTGTGTGTGCGAAAAACAAGCTAGGCCAGGTAATGTGCTCGTTAAAGAAAATCTGTGCATTGTGCTTAATGTTCTATTCACCAGCCGACGGGTTCGTGTAACTTCCAACGCCATCATCTGCATCCCCGGGGTGAATAATCCCGGCAACCGTCACCTTGTCCGGTGGAAAGCGAGCCGCATCTACATCGCTGAGCGGGGCTTGTGGTCAACAACTGCCATTGCTGTTGAGATCACGTTCGTACAACCACGTGGAAATCGTTGGCCGTTCAACACCAACGATCGAACGCGCATCGATTGAGTAGCATCGTCGCCGCGCCAGTAACAGCAGCGCAACAATCAACAGCAGCTAAATCAACTAGTGAGTCCGTTCTGTGTTTTTCGTTGAGGGTGGCGTCCGGCGAGGGCGCCACGGAGGACCTTTTTTGTCGACCATAAGGTCGAAGAGCATGAATTGTTAAGATTTTGATTAGTCTAATAATTCTAGATAGAGCTGGAATTAGGGCGTAACAGCTTTGGTAAACAATGACTTCTGTCGATGATTTCCAGGAACTCAATGCACGCTCACGCAGACCAACATAACCATCGGATAGGGGAAATCTTTCCCTACCCGATGAGGATGTTGGTTTGCGTGGGCGAGCCTTAAATTTCTAGAAATAATCGATAGAAGGCATTGTTGTCGAGTCTGCAGTTGAAGTCCTCCAGCCTGCTCTTCCAGGCAAGTACGTTCAATATCATATGCTTTCACTACCTGATCGACATTCCGTTTCCAGCGTGTGTCTCGTCGAGGACACTATTGGCTACAATACACCGACACTTAGCCCTCCACTACTTTTCTACGCTTACTCTTCACACCATTCTCCAACGCAACCAAGATCACCGCCATCGAACCCGGGACGCCTGACACAAAGCAGTACGGAAGCCCCTGACCCGCCTAGCTCAGTCGCGCCTCCAGCCATCATCGAAAACCTGTCGCAGTTCTCTCGTTCCTGCCATCCAAGTCGTCCCGGCCCTGAGTCTAGCGCTGGCGATGGGGTCTTCCAAGCTGCCTATCATGGCAAGTATCCTATTAGTAACGGCAATCCCCGCTCTGACGAATCTTCAATCCCTAGGACTGCGCCTCTAGCAAGTAATGCTGCACCTGTTTCTTCGAATGTCCTGATGTACTACCAAAATGTTGGTGGGATCAACAGCTCTCTCGCCGAGTACCAATTGGCCTTCAGCGACGGTTCCTATGATGTTTACGCACTTTCCGAAACTTGGCTCAATGGACATACCTCAACGAATCAGTTGTTTGGCGAATCATATTCCGTTTATCGACAAGACCGGTCGCCTTCGAATAGCAACAAAACCACTGGAGGTGGTGTTATGCTGGCTGTTCGCTCGAGTTTTAAATCCCGTACGCTCGACCCTCCTGATGGCTCGGCGTTTGAGCAAATATGGATCGCAATTGCCACTGTCGATGCAACACTCTACCTATGCGTTGTATATATTCCCCCTGATCGAGTAAACGATGAATCTTTGATCGAAAAGCATATCGATTCGCTTAACTGGGTGGTTTCGCAGTTAGGACCAAGAGACAACGTTATCATCCTAGGCGATTTCAACTTGAGCTCGATCTCTTGGCAGCGTAGTCCACATGGTTCCCTGTACCCGATTACATCACGATCCTCGATTAGCTTGGCATCACGGAAGCTGCTTGATGCGTATAGCACCGCTGGACTCAGACAAATGAGTGGAATTGCAAATGAAAACAATCGTACGCTTGATCTATGCTTCGTCAGTGAGGAACTTTGCGAGCACAGCACAGTTATGCAAGCTCCATCACCGCTCGTTAAAATCTGCAGGCATCATCCTCCTGTACTGATGGAATTCAAGATAAGTCCACAGCAACGCTTCCAAGATACCTCTGAAAGCATCGCCTATGATTTCAGAAAGGCTGACTTCAACAGCATGAACGAGTTCCTCGCACATGTCGATTGCGACGAGGTGCTTCAAAATTGTGATGCCAACCTCGCTGCGTCGACCATATCTGGTATCCTGTGGTATGCCATCGATCAGTTCGTTCCCGTGAAGTCTAGACACGAACCGGCTAAGCCAGCCTGGTCAAATGCTGACCTCAAGCATCTTAGGACTGTGAAGCGGGCAGCTCTCAGACGACATAGCAAGTATCGCACGGACTCCACGAGAATGAGATATATGGCGGCGAGCACTGAATACAACGAACTTAATAATCGTTTGTACAACGCATATCAGGACCATTAGCAAAGGCGCTTCAAGACAAATCCCAGAAGTTTTTGGCGTTACGTCCATGACCAACGGATGGAATCCGGACTGCCCTCTACGATGACCAACGGATTGTTCGAAGCTGATTCTACCACTGACATCGCCGACCTATTCCGTTCTCAATTTAGCAATGTTTTCACTAATGAACACATCGACCCGCAGGATGTAGCCGTCGCCACCAGAAATGTTCCTCAACTTTCGGCCTCTGGGCTACAGTTCGTGATCACGAACAATATGGTTATATCAGCCGGAAAGGATTTAAAATCCTCCACGGGATGTGGTCCGGATGGGATTCCATCGCTTGTCCTCAAATGCTGCGCGGATACACTTGCAACACCACTAGAAAGAGTATTCAACCTATCTTTGGCTACTGATGTATTCCCAAACTGCTGGAAGCAGTCGTATGTTTTCCCAGTTTTCAAGAAAGGCTGCAAGCGGATTGTTTCGAACTATCGGGGCATAGCTGCGTTGAGCACCACTTCTAAGCTGTTTGAGGTGATCGTTCTGCATAAGCTGGTTCAGAACTACGCACACTACATTTCGATTGATTCGCACGGATTTATGCCTAACCGTTCGACGACAACTAATTTGACTTGTTTCACTTCGTTCGTGATCCGCCAAATAGAAAATGGTCAACAAGTAGACGCTATTTACACAGACTTATCCGCGGCGTTTGATAAAATGAATCATCAAATCGCAGTTGCTAAATTCGACAAGCTGGGAATGAACAGTAACTTGCTTTCCTGGCTTCGATCCTACCTAACCGGTCGAAGTATGTCCGTCAAAATTGGAGACCACGCCCTCCTTTCCGGTTTGGTCCGGTGTTCCCCAAGGAAGTCACTTGGGGCCGTTTCTATTCTTGCTATATATGAACGATGTCAATTTCATCTTGAAATGCCTAAAACTCTCGTATGCCGATGACCTGAAGCTTTACTACACGATTAAGCAACCACAAGACGCGTTTTTTCTGCAGCAACAACTGGAAGCCTTCGCTGAATGGTGTCATATTAATCGAATGTCGCTGAACGTGTCCAAATGTTCAGTTATTTCGTTTGGCCGCAAGCAATCACTCTTCCATTTTAGCTATGCTCTGGGAGGCGTGAATCTACAACGTGATTCGACAGTCAAGGACCTGGGGATTCTGGTTGATCCAAAATTAACCTTCAAGGATCACGTCTCGTACGTTGTGTCTAAAGCCTCATCGCAACTAGGATTTTTGTTTCGCTTTGCAAAAAAGTTCAAGGACGTTTACTGCCTAAAAGCTTTATACTGCTCAATTGTGCGCCCTATCTTGGAGTATTCGTCTATCGTCTGGTCTCCTTATTACCAGAATGAAACTCAACGCATCGAAGCTGTTCAGCGAAAATTCGTCCGGTTCGCTCTATGTTATCTTAGGTGGAGAGATCCATTCAATCTGCCCAGTTATGAAAGCCGTTGTCTACTTATAAATCTGGAATTTCAAGAAGCAAGACGCAACGTGGCAAAAGCGTGCTTTGTTGGGGATCTTCTGCAAGGCAACATTGACAGTCCTACGCTTCTTAGTTTCTTGGACATCAACACACGTCGTCGCAATCTTCGGTCGCACTCGTTTAGAACTAATTATGGCTTTCACGAACCTTTGCGAAGCATGTCCCGTGTATTCAACCGGTGTTATTATGTATACGATTTCAACGTGTCACGAGAAACAAACAAGCGTAGTTTTAAACAAGTTTTATGTTAATTTATGTTATTCGTTAGTTTTGTATTTAGTTGTAGAATAGGTGTCATTGGGGTAAACATTTTACCTGTTGACTGATAAACAATAAACGATAAATGTTTACAAAAGCTGTCAGGCCCTAACTCCAGCTCTATCTAGAATTGTGAGGTTGGGGTGTCGGGAAGACAAACGTGCGCACGTATCGCCATATTTGGATACCCACCCAACCCATCAATTTTAGACACCCGGGTGCCAAGCCTTGCCGTAACCCGGTGGCTGCATCGTCGTGGGATTCGTCGGGAAAAAACACAAGAGTACAGCACAGATAGAAGGTAGTTGTACCGTACGCACACAATAATAGGACTAGGTAGAGAGATATGATATAGGAGTAGCATACAAGCAATGGAAATTGTCCTATTAAAATAATGTTGTCCTATTAAAAATTAGAATGAGCGGAAGAAAGTGTCTTCACGTTGTTTCGGGTCCGTGTAATTCTGTTGTTGTCTTCCGCGTTGATGATTAAGTATGCTTAAGCCGCATACTTAACCGAGATCGACCAGTGACGGCTACACAGTTTTTTGTAGGTCCGCTGATTCCTTTCCTCACTCAGGGTTTCCTTGTAGCACTCGACAAACTGTTTTTTTGTCCTTGATTTGTTTTCCGTCGATCTTGTTTTCCGTGCTAAATAAGAACCAATGCTACCGACGCCAGGGAGACTGCTCCCACACCTGGATCCTACCTATCGATCCATCAACTCATGAAGTGGAGATCAACGGTTTTACTATCCTTCCGAAGGAAGGTGTGATCAGAGATGTTATGCCTCAGAACATCCCGGCGATGCCGAATGGGATTGAACCCAGGCTTGCTGGAGTGAGAGGCAATCACGCTTATCACTACACCACCGGTGCCGCTAATGAACAATAACGTTTTTATTTTTTTTTTAAATCTTTATTTTAGAGATTTTTAGCCTGAGGCTAGTTCATCTCTTATGAACAATAACGTTCTATCGCTAACGGTTCACGTTTTATACTGGTTTTTATAATTAACTTAGGCTGATCCCATAATAAAACGAATTTTTTGACGTAGGACTACGTTTGTGATTTTTATATGGGGGTACACTTTGTGAAAACTGAAAATGGAACATGTAACAAAATTATGAAAGATTTTGAACGTTAATAACTTAGCTGCCCCTAGGCCAATTTCAATGATATTATCACCAATCGATCAGGTATATTTCTACGCATCTTCAAATCATTTTTCAAAATGTCACTATTGAAAATTGCACGAATGTGCAACTGTTGCTTTGATGATTAAAATTATCACCGATTGCCTGTGAAAAACGATTACCCTAACACAGATTTCAAATTGAATTCCATCCGGACTCACCAGACGGTGTTTATTCAATCACCGCGTGGTGAGTGGTGGTGTTCTCCAGTACACAACGAAAGGCTCCCCGCAAGCAGCTAGCTACCAAGGTTGACCTCAACCACTGATCGGAGTCAGTTCCAATCACCGTGTGTGGTGGTGTCCGGTCGTCGGCATCGACAGCAGCAGCAGTGCTTTCGGCGCGGAGCGTTGGACATTGTTCTCCAGTACACAACGAAAAGCTGCCTGCAAGCAGTGAGCTGCAGCCCACATGAGCATCCATAGAAGAAGGAAGAAGCTGCACCGCTATTGATTGGAATCAGTAGCTCTTCGTGAGTCGCTGTGGGCCATCTATGCCAAGCGCGTCACCCTTCCATACCGGGATGTCCCGGGATGAAAAATCCCGGGATTTTTTCATTTCCCGGGTTTCCCGAATCCCGGGAAAAAAGTTTTTTAATCCCGGGATCCCGTTCATCCCGGGGTTAATTTTTTTAATTCATATTTTATACACAAATTATGTTCCACTGTAGGATAATTCTTCGCAAATAACGTGGAACAAGTCATCATTTAATTATTCGTTTTCATTTGTTGATTTGATTCTTGATTAATATTGGACAAAGTTATGATGGGTGCATGCAAATTTGAAAATAATAGAGTTACTTTTATCAAGACAAAAAGAAAGAACCATGCTTCCATTGATTTACTGGATTTTTACTTCATTTATAAAAATAATAATATTGGCAGTAATAAGAAAATTTGCAATTCTTCAATGAGAGAAAGAGAGTATATTGAATTCACCTTTGCGAATTATGATTGGTTGAAGTGCAAAAGCTATCGGCTATTTAAAGAGGGTGCATATTCCATGTGGATCATTCTCCAGTCTGATTCCGTAAAGAACGCAGCACCGTAGATACCAGTGAAAATCATCAGCCCTCCGATCATCCGACCGACGAGCCAGCGAGCCCTCTTGTCGTTCGACGGTTACCAAGGGAACAAGCAAACCGGCAAGCGAGACTGATCGCCTACTACGATCGAGAATGTGATTTAGAAGTGAAACCCCGAAAAGTCCATCCTCGAAAAAGATCCAGTTTTGCTGTCGTTAAATACAACAATAAAAAGTTCCAAATCTGCTTGAAAACGGTAAGTTATTTGTCTTTCATATCCAGTAGAAATACTTTTTTTTTATTTTGATTTGTTTGATTTGTAGAAATGGCGGACGTTTGGCAATATTTTACGAAGCTTTCCGCTGATGGTGAAAAAACACAATGTTCCAAATGCCCACAGCAACTTTCCTGCAAGGGATCATCCACCAGTGGATTATTACGCCACTTGCAAAATAAGCACAAAATTACCCTAAAGCGACCGACATCTGAAGATCATCAACCAACATCTGCACCAACCCCAAGTAAAGTATCGAGACCTGGAGGATCCATCATAGTGATGCAATTCATTAAACGTCAGTCTTTGGAAGAGATTGTAGCACGGCTTGCTGCACTTGACGGGTTTTCAATCCACGCTATAGCGTGAGTTTATCCGCCAGTCAATTTCCGCTCGTGGCATGCAACTCCCAAAATCAAACACAGCTGTGATGAAACTGGTACACGATTTTTGGAATAAAGCAAAAGATCTCACCAAGAACGAAATTGCAAAGCGAGTAGGAGGGGGTGAATGTATGAGCCTCACTTTGGATGAGTGGACCAGCATCAGTAATAAACGGTTTATCAATGTCAATGTGCACTGCTTCGACGGGGTCATGTTCAATCTCGGGCTGGTTCGTGCTCATGGGTCTCTTCCGGCTGAAAAAATCCGAGAGGCTGTAAACATCGTTACCTCAAGTTTTGGCTTACCACGGACAAATATTGCTGCTGCTACAACTGACGGAGCTGCCGTAATGGTAAAGTTTGGAAGGGAGTCAGAGTTCTGTCACCAACTGTGCTACAACCATGGGCTTCATTTAGCGGTGATGGATGTCCTCCGGAAAGACAGCTCTGCTATGACTGATTCCACAGACGATACCGATGATGACTGCAATTATGACGAATACTCCGATGAAGAAACTGACACACTATCTGGTAGGGGAATTTACATATTCTCGTCAATCTAAGCAGCGTCCGAACTTCTATTAGCGATTTCTCAGCGTCACACTCATACATGACAGGTTTGTTTGTTGACATTTATCTGCTGCTTGCTGTTCTACCAATTCCAATCGACAGAATTGATCAAAACGGGTTGAACATGTTTTTACAACGCTCCAAACTTCTCAGGTGAGTGTGACTATTGTCGGCAGTCTCTTTTTCTTCGGCACCCTTTCCATTTGAACTGCGTGTTAACCAGCTGTTCTATTATCGGCAACTCGAAATCAGCCGTATTTTGTAGTGTGTATATTTCATTTAAATAAAAATATGGCAGAACAGGATTGCACAGTCGTAAAAATGTAATCAGATTGAAGCTGAAAAGGTAAGGAATCGGCTTAATACATTCAGCGAAGAGTTTTAATGGGAAATACAGTGAAATTAACGTTTCAATTTCGTTTGCCGAAAACAGTCAATGGGTGCCGAAGCCATAATTTACCCTATGTTATTTTTATTAATGTATTTTACTTGAAAATTAGTTGTACTTTTAATTTTTAGCGCTTTATCGTACGCGTTTTGCTGAAATTCTGAGGCATGTCCGAAAAATTGTCAAGATTTTTCGGCAATCGCCGGTGAAAAATGGGATCTTGCAAGATAAGATAATCGCTGCTCATACAAAACCGCTGCAATTGATAATTGACGTCACGACTAGGTGGAACAGCACTGAACAGATGGTCGAACGATTCCTACGTGTCTATGAAAGCATCAAGGAGACACTAACCGAGCTTGGACAGCGCAATCCACTGTCTGACAATGACGTGCATAGTCTTCAGATACTTTTTGAGGCATTGCAACCAATTAGATTGGTATCTGAAGCAATAGGCAGACGAGATGCGACTCTGCTAACTGCTGAAGGGAGTTTGAGTTTTTTACTTTCGAAACTAAAGCAGCAGAACAACGCAATTGCAAACGAGTTGCATGACGCCATTTACGACAGGATTTGTTCGCGACGAAATAAGGAACTGGTCTCATTAATGAAGTTTTTAAAAACTAAACACATGGGCTCAACCAGCGAAATGCCAACGTGCTCCAGATCGCAGTTGATGAAATTTATGAAGGAATCTGATTGGTTGCTTAAGATGGTAGAACATGGGACAGAGACAGGAGAATCATCTAACTCTACCAATTCATCGATGGACCGGGAGAACCTAACTCTCCAGCAAGAACTAGAATGTGCTATTAAGGAACATTCTGACCTACACAACGCATCAACTGATTCAGTAGACCGTGGAAAAATTATCCAAAAGGAGGTGATGCTGTATGAGCTAAGCGGAAAATTGTCTAACAACTTGCAAAAACTGTTAGACAACTTAACATCCATTAAGCCTACCTCTACCGACAGCGAGCGAGTTTTCTCGGATTCATCAAATTTTGGTAACAAGAAGCGTTCCTCTTTGTCTGATGCTAGCATGAATGTGCTTTCATTTTTGAAGTCATATTTCAAAAGAATTGATCAGTAGAAATGTAAGATTTCGCAGAAATGCATAAAATAAAATGGATAAATAAAAATGTGAGAAGAGGTTTTTGAAATTTGCAGTTGTTTATTTATCCCGGGATCCCGGGATTTCCCGGGAAAAAAATTTTGATATCCCGAATCCCGGGATGCTGAGAACCGTCGGGATATGGAAGCTCTACCCTCATTCTATACAACATACAGCTCACCAGTATCATCTGTGTTTAACACCCTTATTGCTCAGCATTACTCAACCATCGATATAAGACTTTATCATTTTTCAAAATGTCACTATGGAAAATTCCACGAATGTGCAACTGTTGCTATGATAGTTAAAATTATCACCGATTGCCTGCAGAAATCGATTTCCCGAACACAGATTTCAAAGTTTAATTCCAACCTGTCTGACCAAACGGTGTTTATTCAATCACCGCTTAAGTTGTGGTGTTCTCCAGTACACAATAAACGGCTGCTTTCAAGCAGCGAGCTGCAGCCCACATGAGCATAAATAGAAGGAGGCAGAAGGCACACCGCTATTGATCGGAATCAGTAGCTCTTCGTGAGTTGCTGTGGGCCATCTATGTCAATTTCGTTATACTAAAGAGTATAAATAGAGAGAACCCCGCTCAAGTTCCGATTCCTACACAAAATACAAGCTCCTGCTGCACAATTAAGAGTTATTATATAAGACCACGTAGTCCTCCGTCACCATTGCGTACAACCCCATAGAGCTGTCCCTTGTAGTTTTTAAATTTACTTTATGAAGGGGAAATGGATGTAATGTTGGCCTAAATGCTCCTTATTTGGGCCCATGCATAAATTCAGTAATCGACTAAATTTTCAATAGCGACCGAAAATATCCAGTAGTACCGTCCCAATGACGCGTTCATCTCGATAAAATTCAAAGTGTTATTTATGTTACTTCATACGCGAAGTCTGCGATTTTCAGAGTTGGTTGGAAATCCTATCTAACATGTAGCTTTAGTGTGATAATTTGATAGCTAAAGAATGATCTTATAAGAGGGTAGGTGGATAGTTCCGTTAGAGTATGGCAGTATGAAAATGGAATAAAAGTTAACAATGAGCGAAGGGCCATTAATGCGACATACTTCAAATCTCCGCGTACATCGTACGGGTTAGGCAAAAGGTGTGCGTTTGACTTTGTACTGTCGCATTAATGGCTCTTCGCTCATTTTCAACTTCTATTCAATTTTCATACTGCCGTACTTTAACGGAACTATCCACCTACCCACTTCTAAGATCATTCTCCAGCTAATAAATTATCACACTAAAGCTTCATGTAACATAGCATTTCCAACCAACTCTAGATAATTGATATATAGCAGATTTTGAACGATGAGTCCAATCTTAGATCCATAAGCCAACATTAGAGCCGTTTCCCCTATATGAATTTCTCACAAATGGTTTAATTTAGACACTTTAGAACTTTAGATGGCGCACAAGCAACCAAATTAACCATTTTTAAATGTTTATTAAATGAGTTAGACAAAACAGGCGCCGGTAGTTCTTACACTATAAATGAATGTAATCACAATCTATCAAATGCAACTAATATCATACCAGTCCACTTGCTTTTAAGGTAATAATATTTGAAAATAGAATATTTTTCAACAAAAAATCTTTTTTAACTAAAAGTGTCTGAAATAAACAATTTGCCAGAAATCAATGTATAAAGTGTAAGATGTAAAAACCTGATTTCTTAAGGGTCACCTTAAATTACCTTTTAAAACCAGTAAAAATCGAGAAACAATAGAGATATGTATTGTATCTTGAGCACAGTTGCTTCAAATAAATTGTTCTTCAACTGTGTAAAATATTGAGCTGGTCTATCTCAAATAACTCCGTATATTCTCCACTTCCCATTTTCTCGGCCACACCAAACTGATGATCTTCTTGTTCTTAAGATACAATTATAAAAATGCTAAGGTAAATGTTCCGATATTTGCACCTATTTACCAATTACTACTACAAAACTCACCATTTGTATATCCAGCGCAAAACATGCCATCGTAAAGAGTCCTGTCGAACAAATCCGGATTGCTTTCCAAGCACTTGGTGTAGCTGATCAGTGGCACCGTAGTAGCCTTCAGGGCATCCGACAGAGCATCAAACTCCGTGTAACCCCATCCAACTACGACGCCTTCATCCGACCCATCACCGGAGCTCGGCTGTGGCTGAGGAAACACACAAATGGGCTGCACGTAATCCGTGAATCTCACTTGGGTAGCCAATTTCAATATCGCTATGTCAAATTTACTCGTTGTCGACTGAAAGTTTGTATGGGTAATGACCTGCTGCACGGCGTGCTCTTGAACCGAGTCCCCATACAAGTTCAATTTGAACTTTCCCAGCTGCACGTACAAACTGGCCGGAGATAGCACCTGCCTAGTGCTGGGATCTACCACACAGTGCGCCGCAGTGACGATGCTCAACTCGTTTACCAGTGATCCACCACAGATGTAGGACTTTTGAAAGCCCGAAAGCATGAACAGCGCTGCATGCCACGGAAATTCACCCGGATTTGTCGTGTATCCGTGGGTGACCAACTGTTGAAGATTTATCTTTCTCTTTCCACAGGCAGCACTGATACCATCGTTTTTGGACGGGCACACAGCAATGATACAAATCAGAACAATTACAAATGAACTGCAACGCAACAAACTGTTCACACCCGTTGCCATTCTTACTGCGACTGGAAACCAGTTGGATTGGAATGGTTTTGGGTATATCGGACAGAGGTAGTCACCAAAGAAGACGTGTTAAACCAGTTTTTCAGTGAGTTGCGGTGCAAATAATCAGGAAAAAAGCAGCATCACGTCATCTAATCAAATTGCGTGGTTCCAATGAAGCAAAAAACGTCGTTTTGATGTTCGATACTTTGCGCTTTGGAAAAAAAAATATTATACGGTTACGAACGACTTCGAACCCTCTATACCCAATTCCAAGCACAGGGGATTTCTTAAAAAACATTAATCGAAAACCTATCCAAAAGCTGCTTTAAAATGTACTGCGATTGATAAATTTGGTGTTTCGCTTCGATGCGTTGTTCTGTGGTTTCTGCTTTAGATATTCCCACAAGAAAGTAGGATGATATGGAATTATTCCAAGAACCTTCAGATGATCACAGAATTCCACAATGAACTCTGGATATTTTGTCAAGCCTTGAGGTTTATCAGGCATTATGCTGAAGATGCAGGTATATTCGGAATTATTCCAAAGGTCTTCAGTTGGACAAATACATGCATAATGTTTTTTAACTGATGGCTCGTTCATCACATCAAAATGGAATAATCGTCGCTAGATATTTTGGCGATATTTCTTGTTAATTAGTTACTAATCTAAACATCTATAGTTGATCAATAAATAAAACCATGTCTCTTAGATATTCTAGGAAGAAGGAAGGTTTATCAGGATTTTTTCAAAAACCTTCAGATGATCATTATAGTGGGTCAACTTTACAACCCTCTGTTCCCCACTGCTCTTTCAATGCGTATTGCAGTGCTGATAAAAATCATTTCATCTACACTCAACATAGCTGCAAATGAAGGCAACATTAACAGATGGACCAACTACCGGCATGAATTTGAATTTTGACATACAAACACTCTTTTGATCAAGGCAACCTATGATTATCGCAGTCATAATTTGTTTTTATTCATTCGTGGCTGGATGTTCATTATCGCCTGTGCTGTTGTCAATATTAATATTCGTCTTCATCTGGGTGGGGATGATTTAGAGGATCAAATCTCAATTTCTTTTTCAAAGGGACGTATTAGTTTTTGTAAACAATGTATTTTAAAAGTCAGTTTGGTGTAACTGGTAGTTCACCCACGCATACTAACACCACTATAAGTAGGGATTTTTTTTCCGCTATCTGATGGTAGTATTTGTGACTATGGCATGACCAGACACTCTCGGGTAACTAACTCAGTAGCATGAGATCCCTGAACTGTGTCGCAGGGCCGGCATGTTACTGGGTATTCGAAGGGGCTACGCGGACAAATTATGAAACATAGGAATATTCACATTTTCTAACACATTTATTTGCCCTATTCTGTGGCGTGTGGGTGTGGGTTTTCACATATATGCTGCGTGTATGCGAGGGTTTAAAATTTAGTACTCACTGCTGCAGCGGGATCTCTTACGGCGTCGCAACGCTGGCGTTGGCCCACACGGCTGCTCCTGCACTACCGTGTGGCCGGAAACTTGCGGCGCGGGCTGCAGACAGTGTTGTTGCAGCTCTGGGAGAATTGGCGTTGACGGCGACTCTGTAGCTCTTTACTCCTATGAGAAAATCCATAAGCAAACGTCAGACTGTGCGTGAAACATGGCGGACTTTGTACTATCCTTTCACTCCACCGAAAATTCCCATAAGAAACTATCTAAATTTGCTGGAAGAGCAAATTTTTCGACGGTGCCGTCAACGCCAATGGCGGATCTAGTGGCGTTCATCAGCCACATACGGCTCAGCAGGCGTTGCTGGCTCGTTTGGCTGGCAGGCGTCTTCCGTCGTTGACGGCAACGGCTGACCGTGGCATGGCCACCTTGGTCGAGCCGAGACGGGACCCTCCTTGGTAATTAAGGCCACCGGCCTGAGGGAATCGTCCTTGACGGACGATTGAGGATCATTTACTATTAGGCTCGGAAGCCATCTTGACTTCCGAGCCGAGCCGTGTAAAGGGTGATACGGTCAAAATTTGGTCAAGGGAAAACGCGTGTAAATCGGTGAAATCGTTTATTTAAAAAATCAAATTTAATTTCTTTTTCAAGTTCAATTAGTATAAAATTCAGGAAAAATATTCAGTTAGGCTTCCGCTTGACCCCTGCCATCAGATTTTGTACAGCCACCTTGTCCACCTTCTTCGCCGCAGAAAGCCAGTTTGCCTTGAACTGCTGCTCGCCCTTAGCAGTTTTTTTTGTCTTCTTTAGGTTCCGCTTGACAATAGCCCAGTATTTCTCAATTGGGCGGAGCTCTGGCGTGTTGGGAGGGTTCTTGTCCTTGGGAACCACCTGCACGTTGTTGGCGGCGTACCACTCCATGGCCTTTTTACCGTAATGGCAAGATGCCAAATCCGGCCAAAACAGTACGGAACAACCGTGTTCCTTCAGGAAAGGCAGCAGACGTTTATTCAAACACTCTTTCACGTAAATTTGACAGTCCCGGAAGCTATGAAAATGCTGCTTTTCAAGCCACAGGTACAGATGGCTTGCCAAACCAGATATTTCTTTGCGAACTTTGACAGTTTCATGTGCTTGAAAACATCTGCTACCTTTCCCCTTCCTTTTGCCGTATAAAACTCCTGTCCCGGAAGCTGCTTGTAGTCGGCTTTGACGTAGGTTTCGTCGTCCATTACCACGCAGTCAAACTTCGTCAGCATCGTCGTGTACAGCCTCCGGGATCGCGCTTTGGCCGTCGTATTTTGTTTATCATCGCGATTTGGAGTCACTACCTTCTTGTAAGTCGATAGTCCGGCTCGTTTTTTGGCTCGATGCACGGTTGTAGACGATACACCCAGCTTATTTGCGGCATCTCAGAGAGAGAGGTTAGGGTTTCGCTTGAAACTACCGGCAACTCTCTTTGTCGTCTCAGCGGCTTCCGGTTTTCGATTTCCCCCCGATCCAGACTTCCTGGCTGTCGACAAACGTTCCCCAAACACTTTAATTACATTTGTAACGGTTGATTTGGCAACTTTTAGCGATTTTGCCAACTTTGCGTGCGAGTAGCTCGGATTTTCGCGATGCGCGAGCAAAATTTTGATACGCTGCTCTTCTTGCTTGGACGGCATTTTGACTACTGAAGAGTGAATTCCAAAATCAAAATAGGAGCAACATTCTACACACACACACACCTTCAAAATGAGGGGTGTTCAGGTTTTTTAAATGCAAAATTGAAAGAAATGCGTCAAGTTGATATTGACCAAATTTTGACCGTATCACCCTTTAAGACCTTTTTATTTACGGTACGAGGTGTACAAAATGTACAAAAGCACAAGAGGTCCTGATAATTATTACAATTCAGTCAGGGAAATTTCCGTCAGGATAATAAAAATCAATTACCTGAACGGAGGTAGGCTTTCCAGCCCAAACCCCACGGGGGGGGGTTGTATTATATATGCACTACACTTCACACTCAACTAGTCTACACGGACGCCTGGTTACTTCTGCCTAATCTTTCAAATCTAAGATGGCTAGCTATTCATCATCCAATTTGCGCATCCATTGTTATTTTAAAGCCAAGATTTTCCGCCCTTCAGTAACGTTACGTTGTTGTTTGCAGCGGCACAAACCCTCTCGCTCTTGTGTGTGTGTGTTTGTGTCTACTGTTTTAAGTTTAATTAAACTTGAATTTTCCTAACAACAACAACTCATACAAACGAAAGTCCACGGATTGTAACCAACTGATTACATATTAGAAAGCGTGGGCAACCTAGAATTCTCGCCAAATCGACGATCAAATGCATTGTTTATAAAAGCTGTGATCGCACACGGGCAGAACTTTTCCTACGTTGTGTTTACGAATGTATGAATAAAAGACAGTGGTTTTGACCGTCCTGCCATGGCGGAGGCAGATGAACTACTATCTTTATTGATAGTGTATAGGGATACAGTATAACAGTTGGCATTTTATTGGGTTTTGCGAGAATTCTGAGCTTTGGCAGTATTTAAACTTTGAGAGTTTTTGCTGGTCTAGCTGCGATATGGCACTAGCTTCGAAGACGCTTAGATACGATGGAAAATTTGTTGCTGTGTATGAATCACTACCAGGAAGATAGGGTTCGGTGGAATAATCGTTTAAACGAAACTTTTGGACAGTTTCAGTCCCTTCGCTTGAAACTGGACTTGATTGATGATGATGATGAAGATGAAGATAAAGGGCGAACACGAAATTATTGCGACACCGAAAATGTCATGCCAATTTTCTTATAATGTTTAGAATCAAACCAAAATTTTAGGGTAATTTTATACATAAATTTACTTTAAAAATCAAAAGAAAAGTTAATCGATGGAGCCTTGAGTGTAAAATTGAATGCATTTTCGCTTGATGCCCTCCATCAAAGTCTTTACAGTGTCATCCGGTACCAGTTCCTCAGTTTTTTTTTTCCATTTTCTTAACATGTCCTTCTCGTCTTTGACTGTCTTCTTGCTCTTCCGAAATTCCCGCTTCATTATTGCCCAGTACTGCTCCACCGGGCGCAGCTCCGGACAGTTTGGCGGATTCATGTTCTTTGGAACAAAATGGACAGAATTGGCCTCATACCACTCCAGGACACTTTTAGAATAGTGGCATGATGCCAAATCTGGCCAAAATAGCGGAGCTTCGTCGTGCTGCTGCAAGAACGGCAAAAGGCGCTTCTCGAGGCACTCAGATTTGTAGATCTCGCCATTTACTGTGCCCTTTGTCACGAAAGGCTCACTCCTCAGTCCGCAAGAGCAGATGGCCTGCCAAATGAGATATTTGGAGGCGAACTTCGACATTTTCTTCTTCTTAAATTTGTCGTCCACATCGAACTTGCTCTTTCCGGTGAAAAACTCCAACCCCGGAATTTGCTTAAAATCGGCTTTTATATACGTTTCGTCGTCCATCACACAGCAGCCATATTTTGTCAACATCTTCTCGTAGAGCTTCCGTGCCCGAGTTTTAGCTGTCGATTGTTGCCGCTCATCGCGGTTTGGGAAGTTCTGTACCTTGTATGTATGTAGTCCAGCTCTCTTCTTTGCATTCTGGACGTAGCTCTGCGACATGCCGATCTTTTTAGCCAAATCACGGCTTGAGACGTTGGGATTTGCTTTAATCATCCGCTTCACCTTTCCCTCCGTCTTTTTGTTCTCCGGTCCCGGTTTTCTTCCAGCTCCTTTGCCGTGGTCCAACGTCAACCGCTCCTGGAACCGCTTCAACACTCTGGAGACGGTTGAATGGTGAATGTTCAACATGTTTCCCAACTGCCGGTGCGACAGGTCAGGAAATTCCAGGTGTTTGGAAAGAATTTGTTCTCTCAACTCGCGTTGGTTCACCTCCATTTTCGTTGAATCGAAAAACACGACTTCGAGTTTGACAGCATGTACACAATACACATCAATGAGAAAGTGTGCAAAATTTGGTTGATTTTTACCCAATGGTAAAAAAGTTATGCCCTGTTGAATGTGTCGCAATAATTTCGTGTTCGCCCTTTACAGCAGCTCATCGCACCATCCGTGATGAACTTGAGAAGAATTACGTGAAGGTTCTTGGTTTCTTATCAGCACTGGAACGCAAGGCAAACTCTCCACCCACGCCTGTCGCTTCTGGATCGGCTTACCTAAATGCTAATAACGTTTAATAAAGAATCAAACATCCTGAAGTTAAACTTCCTTCGTTTGATGTTGCCCATACTGACTGACTGCCATTCCGAGACTCATTCAAGAGTTTAATAGATTCGAACCCTAATTTTTTTTTCCGACATGGACAAACTGACCTACCTGGTAGGCTCACTAGCAAAGGAAACCAAACAAATGGCTGAGTCAATCAAGATTACTTCTGCAAATCATATTGTTGCGTGAGAGTTGCTCGTGTGGTTGATTGACAATTTTGAACGGAACGTGAAAATTGTTCAAAGGATGGAGATAGGCACTGAAGGCTGGAGTGTTCTATTAGTTTACATGGTTTACACATGGTTGTATTCGTCAACTTTCAAGCAATGGGAGAACCACCACAATTCAACGGAAGTACCGAAGTACAATGACCTGCTTCAGTTCCTGAGAAGCCAAGCAACGGTTCTTCAATCAATAGCGTCAACCAAATCTCGTATCACCGATCCAACGCCGACAAGCCCCAGGCCCAAACCTGAAAGTTAATAACGTCCGTTAGTTCCCCATCCAAACCATGTCTGTTTTGTAAGCAGCCCATCGCATTCTGTTTTCAAATGCGATGTATTTCACAGTTCGTCCGTAGTCTGATAGATAGTCGTAGATAGTCTGAAACAATTCCCTCTGTATCAACTGCCTTTCACCTGATACCAGATCAATAACTGCAGCTCCAGTGCGTGTCGTGTTTGTGGGCAGAAACATCACGGAATGCTTCACCAACAAGGAATCAATTGCTATCTAAACCAATCTTAAGCTCCGAAACAAATCCAAAGTCCACCCAGCTCTGAACAAACGCAATCCCAAGCCTCGAACGCTCGAAATATGCCAAATGGTTCGAACCAGCCAACCGGTCGTCTCTGTTCCTGTTGCCTCACCATCCAAATATCTACGAGATTCCATCAACTATCCTGTTGCAGACATCCTTAGTCAAGGTCAGCGATTTCAGAGGATTATTACTGTGGACCATATCCTCCTCGATCCAGCCTCTTAGCTTAACGTCATCTCCGAACGGCTGGTTCAGCGGTTACAAGCAAGGTAGATTAAAGATCATCATATCATCGGGGGATTGGAAGTTCCACGACTGCAGAAAATCAATCTGTCCTCCTCAGTATCCACTCCCACTGCACGGATTTCAGTGCAGATTTGAAGTTCTACACCCTCAGTGAAATTACGCTCGATCTTCCATCTAACACAGTGGATGTCTCCGACTGGGAGTTTCCGCCCGACATCGTGCTTGCAAACCCAAAGTTCCACGATCCTGCATCCGTGGATATTATCATCGGAAGGGAAGTTTACTATGATCTGCTGCTGGAAGGTTTCGTGAAACTAGGACCAGGGAAGCTGGTTTTGCCAAAAAAAAAAAAACACAATTCTAGGCTGGGTAGTCTCCAGAAGAGCTGGTCTTTGTCAACCATCTAATCTACCAGTCATCGCTCATGTCTGCAGCACACAGTCCTTGAAGAATCAGCTAGTGAAGTTTTGGGAAATCGAATCGTGTGTGATTTGTTGTTACATTGCCGAAAAAGTTGGAGTTTTTACATGAACTCGGCAAGTCCTACGGTGTAACCAAACATCGGCTTCTGTTGCTGAGTCATCGTCTCGAAGTAAATCCTTTCGCTCAAATCAGCTTATTCGGCTTTCCTTTGAACAATACCTCCAGCTTGAGCATATGGAGGAAGTTCCCAACGAATCATCAAGTCCGTCGTTCACGTATTTCCTTCCATACCACTACCTTATTCGCCCAGATAGTCTTACCAACAAACTACGGGTTGTTTTTGATGCTTCCTGCGATACCGAATCAGGAATATCCATGAATGTTGAATAGATGGTGTGCCGGTAGTGCAAGAAGGCCTAGTCTGCGTTACCCTAGGCTTCCGATTTGCAAGATATAGCATTATTTCTGACATTGAGAAAATGTTACGTCAAATCTGGATGAATTTCATAGACCGACTTCTCCAGCAAATTCTGTGACAAGACAAACCTGGTGGACCAATCTGGGTCTTTAAACTCAAGACTTTCACATTCGGAACATCCACTGCATGCACCCTACGTCAAATTCCCCAAAATTCTGGAAAGTATCCCAGCTGAACTCTGCGACGAACGTTCCTTTCTTGACTTAGATTCCGCCTCGTCGGTTAAAACCCTAGGTCTCAAGTGGACACCAGCCTCTGACGGACTCGGTTTCCATGTATCGAAATGGAATGAAGCGGGTGTCATCACCCAACGTATCGCACTCTTTGATTCTGCTCGCTTCTACGATCCCTTAAGACTAGTAGGCCCTGTCATTGTACTCGCTAAGTGCTGTATACAAGAGTTCTAGGAAAAAAAGAAGACCTGGGACGGAGCGTTAGAAAAAGAACTTCAGCATCGTTGGCTGCTGTTCAGGGGCGAACTTGCAGCTGTTGAAACCATTACTGTTTCACGGCGGATCATATCGATCTATCATTCTCGAAGTAGGGTAGAGAACTACTTCGGCCTAATTGCCCATTTTGGGCCTATCGAGCAGAAAACTTCAAATAAATCCATGATTTCAGAGTTAACAAGTCAATTATGCATTTGGTACGATACCTTAGTTAATAATCTACCGAACGAAGTCAATGAAAACGCGTGATATAAAGGTTTGCACCCATTCTTCTCAAAAACAAAAGAAGCGCTCCGACCGAATCAATTTTTATCTTCATCAATTCAATTGCGTTTTAAAGGCGTTTCAATGCGTTAGGCCGAGTTTAGAATCCGTAGGCCGAGTTTGGCGTCAAGAAGCTGTGTTAGATTTATGACAATATCTCAACGATTGGTTTCTCGTTTTCAAATCTTTGGTAAATAAATTTGGAAGCCATCAATAATAATAACATTCCGTTTGGTTCTAAACTGCGCTAGATTAAGAAAGACTAAGTGAGGGTTGTGCTTAATAGGCCGGAAATGGGGTAGTTAACCCTACACGCTATCAGTGACGTTTTGTTACGAACGTACGGAGCCTGCATTTATTTGCGAGTAGTATCATCTAGTGGGGAAATCTCTGTTCTTCCCCTCACCTCTAAGTCGAAGGTTGCTCCTCTGGTATATAGTAAGAAGCAGGAGAAAGTTAGTCTTCCACGCCATTTACTCTCCGGTACATTGCTGTTGAGCCACCTCTTTCAGAAGGAACAACAAAGTCTAAAATTGAACGTCAAATCCATCTTCTGGGTCAGCTCAATCATTATGGTACATTGTTTGGCACACCCAACCGGTGGATGTAAGATTCGCTTACAATTATGTGGGATTCATCATCAGAGGATGTAAGTGGAGACCGCATGAACCGAGGATGCGATATACCTAGCTACGGTCCGATGTAAGAAAATTGGAGACCGAAAAATGTGGAGTGTATTAGTGAGGTAAATTAATTATGTCGAAAAAAATAGAAAAAAGGTTGCCGACTGGACTCGAACCACGGACGTTGCGACTATCAGACCTGTGCTTTCTCCACTGCTCTCTCTATGCTTCTGAATATGGTCAGCCTAAAAGCAATCATGAAGCGCTCATTTTCTCGCATGCTCGACTTCGTATGCTTTTTCTGCTGGAGAGATTCGAGACAAGTGTGTGCGTCGTTCTACAATGTTCTACAATGTACGTCGTTCTACAAGCTTGCTGGTATAGTCGAAAGCGTAGATGGAACACGAAATAAAAAAAAGACAAAAAACCATTACATCGCCTGCATGGTCAATTTCTAACATTCGTTGCTATGTTCATGAACAGAGGATGATAGGAAACGGAACTAACATTCATTGTAATAGATTTTTGGTTTGCGTGTACAAAGTCTGCCACCAAACCCAATCATCCGTCTACGATCGTCGTTTCCAGCATTAGTTCGTCTAGTGGCACATCTTCGAAGGTTTATCCACAACTGTAAGCGTGCGAACCGGAAGAATCAAAGCACAGGATTTATAGACGCATCAGAACTTTTTCAAGCAACCAACACTCTCGCCCGTATAGCACAATACGAATCGTTCCAAGAAGACCTCCAAGTACTTCGTACTAGCGAACATGTCAAGCCAAATACGAAGCTAAAATCCTTGCATTCAATCATGGCCGGCTTCGAAACGCGCCTGTTTCAAAAGACCGGAAGCATCCGATTATTCTCGTCACGCATCATCCACTAACTGAGCTCATCTTTGCCTCCTACCATCAGAAGCAGTTACATTCTGGACCGCAGCTGCTGATCGCGAGTGTCCGTGAGAAAATCATGGGAGACCTACATGCCGAACGCGTCACTCCAGCTTTTCCATTTCTCAACACTGGTGTCGATTTATGTGGTCCGCTCTTCTATCGACACGCTATGCGAAAATCGACTCCTGTCAAGTGTTAAGTCGTATGCCACGAGGAATGCCATGCAACAAAAGCGGTACATGTTGAGCTTGGACACATAACATATATGGAACTTCATGCAAAATAACTTTCTAAAAGTTGGCCCTTTTTTGTGTTGCCTCAGTGGTATAACTGGTATAGTTGGCCATCGATCTGTCAAAACAAAATTGTCGTGATATCGACACTGTGCGTTCATAAGGACCAATGTCAAAAACGTAAACAATGACTTCTTTCGTATATTTATTGTAGTTCAAAGTTAATCCATGTAAGCCACCAATTCCATCGGATAGCCGGACTCTCCCTCTACACAGTTTACGTGCGACATTAGCTCCTAGGGTTGATGCATATATTATGTCACGCTCTAAAGGGGGCAGGGGGGGTGGTTTTGAAGATTTTGTGACAAGCAACGCATTAGGTATAGGAAAAACGTCACAATAGGGGGGAGGGGGTAATATTTTGCTCGATTTAGCGTGACATAATTAATGCATGGGTCCTTATGAAAGAAAAGCAGATATATGGTTGCATGATCAGTAAACATTGTCGTTGACGACGACCCTGCAACTCTTTACTCCTATGGTGAAATCCCATAAGCATCTGAAAATATGTGCATGAAATCTAGCGGACTTTGTCTTATCTCTCTTCACTCCACCATAGAACCAGCGAGCCGCCATCTCTTCAAACAATGCACACTGGGCCAGGAACCGAAATTAGCAAGACAAAACCTCTAGCGCATTGGGTTTGCATTATATTGAAATGGTGTCTTTCGCAAAGTTTCTCGGTTTAACATGCGCCTTCATTTGGTAATGGAAATTAGTTCCAATTTTATCCGCATAGATGGTGCTGCGATACTAAATTTCCTATTTCAGATGCTAGAGGTTTTATGTCTTCGGCAAAGTTGTAGAACATTTAAAAATATAAGAAAAGGCCCTCAGTCCGTGGTATTAGATACATACATAAGTACAGCGCTCGCCAACGTGCAGCTAGCGAAGCATAAGAGACATATTCCATCGTTTCCATCGCATGCAGCCAGCAAGCCGTGCGTTGGCGAACGCTGCTTGAATAAACATTGTAGTCTATGAATTCAGGTATCTCAAATATATAAAATTATATGTCCGGCAAACTTTCACCTTTGATTGATGATAAATGGTACATTTCAGAAAGTAAATGACTTTTTGCTAAAACTTGCTACTTTCGAGAAACCGGATTATGAAAATCATGGTAATTTTCACTATTTCGGCAAATATTTCGCTTGTATCGACCCAAAACATTGGGAACTCTTCCTTAAAACTTGCAAATTATCCGACACGGCGTTAAAAATGAAGGATTTGTCGTTTATATGGAAAATAGTACAAAAAACGTAAATTTCAGTTAAATTTTACAATATTCACTATATTTTTGTTATTTGAAGACCTAAAACTTTGAGTCCGTGTGCATTTTTTTATATTTTTAAATGTTTTACGACTTTGCCGAAGACATAAAACCTCTAGCATCTGAAATAAGAAAGTTAGTATGGCAGCACCATCTATGCGGATAAAATTGGAACTAATTTCCATTACCAGATGAAGGCGCATGTTAAACCGAGAAACTTTGCTAAAGCCACAATTTCAATATAATGCAAACCCAATTCGCTAGAGGATTTTTTAGCAAGGTTCCTGGCCCAGTGTGCAATGCTTGATAGTATCTTATCCGATTTTCATAGGAGTGAAAAGGTAAGGAAATGTCCACAAGGTTTCACGCACAGACTGACGATTGCTGGTGGGATTTTACCATAAGAGTAAGGAGACATAGAGTGAAGGCGAATTGTAAATTGACAGGGTAATGCGCGATGTTAATCATACAAGGTCTGGCCCAACTGACTTATTGGTATTACATCGTTGAATGTGGAATGTGGTGTTTGTATTTCGCCGAAGTGTTTATCTTTTTACACGAAACAGCTGTTGTCTGTGATGTCACGTCTCCTGTTCGCAGTATGGAATGTTGTACTGACGTGACGTCGTCATTCGCTTGCACAGCAATGTTTACAACATATCTGCTTCCAACACAAGCTGCTACCTGTTACAGAGGGCTTATCAATGGTTTTTTAAACTAGTATTTTCAAGCCGGTCAAAAGCCAATTAAGAGTGTTATTAACCAGTAATGTTGCATATTTACAGACATAACATTTCTTAGTATCTTTGACCTGGTTAAATTCCATTCGATTCATTACGTAAATTGCGGTAATTGAATGTAATTTAATGCAAACAACTCGAAGATTTTATGTTTGCATTTAATAGGTGTAATAAAACTAACATTTTTTATGAATAATATTGTTCACTGCGCTATTGGCAAGTCAACTTATGAGTGTCATAAAACATCTTGAAATATCCTGTTGACATTTATAAAAACTCGAAATTTTTCTAAGAAATCTAGAAACATAACTAGGGTAGGTGTACCAGTCTTAGGCCCTAGTGGTCGTCGAATTGGCCTTATCTTAAATTTCACATTTTAACATTCTTTCTAAATTTGTTTCGATACAAGGTTAGAACATATGTTTTGGCAAATAAAGCCATTCAAATTTATTTAAAATTGGACTAAGGCCCTAGGGCCAAAAACTGGACCACTAGTGCCAAAACTGGTACACTTATCCTATGTAAAATAGATTCAAACGATTACTTTCGTTTGTAAATAATGCTTATTGTTGGTAGAAAAAATAGCAGTTCCTGGTAACTTTGAGGCAGCTAGCTGTGAGCCCTAGGCTGGGACCTTAGTCATAGTGATCGAAAAAAGTTAGCTACCCAAGTAACAATTCAGTAACCATTTGGCATCCACTCTGATTTATGATGGTTTTATAACGGCAATGAACAAACCATTTAGTTTAAATAATGCATTTCAAAGTGTAAACCACTTCTACTGAGTAATTCAGCTTTTTGCTGTTTTAAAAACCTTTTATAGGCTGGCAAGAGGGTCAGTAACTGTCTTGTTTTAAAAATAAATTTAAATCAGTTCTCACTCCCTCCTTAAAACTGTTCTGTAATTCAAGCATAAATGCCATAAGCAATTGTTTATTAATGCATTGATAAAATACTTTATAAACGTGTTCTATGATTAAAAAAGCAATCCTAAAACCATTCGGTTTTGCATTAGAGCAAAAAGCATTTATTGTTTTTTTTTAAGGTTTTTTAAAGTGCATCATAAACTCCCCAATTACTCTGTTTACAAATTGAGCTTAAAAGATGGTTCCTCATAGATAATAAAACCCAAATTTATGACAAGGAAATCTCGAAGGATAGACGATGTAGGATGAAAAATTCAAGTCGATTTCAGCAAAATTTACTTTTTAGAAGAACCAGCACACCATCAATGACTGACCATCTGGCGGAGAAGAGCAAACTGAGCGGGCCCCTCGGATTCATAAAACATTATCGAAAGTTTAAAAAACATACCAGTCTTCTCCAGATCTTGCGAATAGATGACAACCGACAGCAAACCACTGAAACTATTAGTTAGCGGAGATTAGCTGGTTTCCGATCCATAGCAGCGATTTTATTCGGCGAAAGAATCAACTCTTCGAAAAATTTCATTCAAGCTTACATCCCTGCATCGTTGGATGGTGCACTTCTGTAACCATCTGGAAGAAGGGGATCTTTTTCGGGAACGATTGCGCTTCCAGCTGTTCGAAATGCGAAATGTTGTAAAACAGTATCGCAAACTATTTGAGTAACTGCTCCCAATCTATCGGGAGAAAACCACCTGGAAGAATCCCACAGGGCAACTATCGAAAGATAAACAAACTTTGACGTTTAACTTTTTGCAGGCAACTTTGCCTCCATAAATGCTGCCATAAATCTGAACGGGTTAGGATCAAGCAAAATGGCCTTAGATAAATACAATTCAGCCTGCAAGTTTTCTTCATAAAAGCCATTTTAAAACCGTTTGAATTAGTTAAGGAATTCTTGAAAGCAAAACAACTTTTTCACATATGACCCATGAAAATCAACTTTTATGCCACCGCCATGTTACAATTAGTTTGCTTGTTTTTTACAATCTTCGATTTTAAATCTATAATTCCTTCGATATAACTATGTTTTAGTAAATTTAGCAATGAGCAAACATTTAAATGCGAAAATCATAAAAAATCTCAGCCAATCTCGATCTGAAGAATAATTTTTTTTTTCAATGTTAAATAATTAGTCAAATTGACGTTTTACGAGGGTGGACTTATTTTTTTAGAGGTTTTTACGTACATTTCACATAAAATTTAATATGGCACTTAAACCTAGACCACTTAATCAGAACTATTGTTCTAATAAATTTGGATATTCAACAAGATTTTTATACCATCAGTTTCTATTTTAATTATTTTGATAAGATTGGATTCATAAATCCTTTTCTATCTTGATTGATGCTTACCTAGTTGATTTCAGCATGCAGCTAAGGGAAATAATTCGGAAAGGGTTTTTATTGTTGCTATATAGCTTTTATTGTAGCTTTCAAATGGTTCTCAATGCATTCGTCATGCAACCTTTTGCAGTAAATCAATCTTGAAGAGCTTCGAGAATACACCCTTCAGAACCTTCTCCAGGGTGGGCCAACTAGACATATACTAGTCTTAATGAGTTTTTGGTGGATGCATTAATGACAAAATAGCATTGACCAGGGTTTTATGAATGTTGTTTTATAGTTGCATTGTAGTCTTTAATAAAACTTAAAATGTTACTTGGGTAGGAACGCCCTTTCTTTGCCTTTTCGATCAATCTTTCCAAGTAATTGGAGTAGATCTTTGTGTTGTGTTTGCTCAAAACATTTTTAATTGGCCGCAGCTGAGAAGCATATGGAGGATTGAATCCTTGGGTATTACAGATATCGATATTGATTTGATTTATCGTCCTGCTTGCGAATGGTCAGCTAAAAACACTGCATAATTTCCGCATAAACCGGAACACTTGTTGCAAAATGATGTTGCTTCTCTATGGACTTCAAAATGTATGCAGTTAACTCCTAATTTGCGTGGTAGTATTTTTCCCTCTACGAATCCAAATTGAAATCAAAGGTTGATGCAATTGGTTCCGAACATTTAGAAAAATGTTTAACGAAAAAAAGGTACATACATTTTACAAAAATATTTAAGGTTAGAAGAATTAAACGGCGTGGAGCACTTTTTTTTATAACTATAGAAAAACAATACTTATGGCTTACAATGACATTTTAGGACTAATCGCTGGGTGGCAAGTCATTGCAAACAAAATCGGCGAAAAATTTATACTTTTTTGATTGCTAACGTTTACATATTTTTTTTGCTGTGTGACGCAAGGTGAGGAGCTAGCTACGTTGTTATAAATAAAGGATGTAAATAGTTAGGGAAAAACAAAGACATAAGTTGTTTGGAAGACAGAGAATTATAAACCACGCTATAATTATGTTAATAGAATTGACTACCCCCTTGATTCCCTTTCTCATTTTACAGCTGTTATAATCAATTTGACAGATCGATGTCTTTCTATACCACTTGAAATCACTGAAACGGGGTCGGTTTTTGATTATCGAGTTTCACATATGTTATGTGGTTTGGAGCTTACCTCTCGACTAACAACACTTTCATCGCTGTTCTGAAGCGTTTTGAAGCCTGGCGAGGCAGACCAGCAGTAATCGAACGCCAAGAACTTCCTGGGAGCATCAAGGACGTTAGCGGAGCACTACGAGCAATTCCGCTCACAACAACATAAACCCGCTGTCACCACTCACTGAAGAAGGCATTTTCTTTAAATTCATTCCCCCGCGCTCTCCCAATTTCGGTGGCCTTTGGGAGGGCGCAGTCAAGCCTTTTAAAAAGAAACCGTTCCCCTCAAGGACAATCTCGAAACAAATTGAAAGCTGTTTAAACTCCCGACCGCTGACGCCGTTGATTCCGAACCAGAAGACCTGGAAATGCTCACTCCCGGTCACTTTCTGGTTCATCGCCCGCTGGTTTCCATACTAGAGCCTTCGTATCGCCTGGATCGTTACCAGAACTCGCAAGAACTCGTCTGACGCATGTGAAAGCGTTGGCGGACGATAGTAAATAGCTAAAGAAGTGCCGGGGACGTAATTTTCCCTGCAATACCTACCGGTAAATGATATCCAGATTTTTTTTATCAACCTTCTGGTAGCACTGCAGCGAACGAGTATCACGATAAAAGGGCCTATCTTTGCCGGACGATTTTCATATTTTGTTTATTTCGCAGTTGCAAACGCAATATCTGGAGGCAGGGAATCTTGATTTTACCGTGAAAAAGCCAAAGTGAAGAGAATCAATTAGCGTCAACAACCGTTTCACAAATGGTGCAGACAGACGAAATCGAAAACCGGTCCTAACTCGAAAGAAGTTGAGAGTGGCAAAGAATTGTCAGAAAGACAGACAAATCTCCACTGAAATGCAGTTTGGAAATGTTAATGACCTTTATATTATGGTAACTCATATTCACACCAGGCTTGAAAAAGCTCATTACAGCTAATATGTGCTAATATATTTCGGAATTATGAAACTATGAAATATTTTAATACTAATTTCTACATGTAAGATGCAAGAAAAGGAAGTAAAATTTGTGTATGACACATAAAACCTGTCAATTTTTATTAAAGAGGGTCATAATTTGCGATTTCAGCTGTAATGAGCAATTGCGATAAGTGAGCAATCCGCGATCATAAAATCGCTCATTGACAGTGAAATAGACAGGTTTTATGTTTTTTTTTGTTTATTACTTTATTATAGAAAGTAGTTTTATGTGTCATACACAAACTTTACCTCCTTTTCCTGCATGTCACAAATAAAAAATATCATGATATATCTTATAACTTCATAATCCCGAATAATAGCATTTTAGTTGTAATTCAAGCATTGAAATTACCATGGGATTAGTAAAAGCATGTCATCTGGATCGATCATATTATTGTTCGCAAATCAAATAAACCAAAACAGTATCAGAAACAATCCGTATCATACCAATTTACTTTTAGCCACCACTCTGATTATTCATCAATACGTTACACTTATCATTTCCCGATAATGTTTAGTAATGATTTGGCATCCTCGCAAAGAAAGTAAGCAGCTTTATCGCACGATTCATCAATCCACATCCCAGAGGATGGATCTAATTGCAGACAATTCTTTGCAGCTGAAGCGTCGCTAGGAAAACCACTTTTCCACTTCGTGAATTTCTCTATTGGTTTGTGTTTGTTAATCCATATCCATCTACCCATATCACCCTGGTCCGTGCCAGCAATCCAGAAAGGGGGGTCGGAAGAACCTACGAAGTAAGAGATAAAATTTTCATTTGATTCTATATAATGCCTGGAAGCAAGGTTGCGAAGACTCATTTCAGCTAAAACAATGTTTTTCTAAATTATGAAATAATTAGATGCCATGATCAAATTTTGAATTGGTAGGATACAAGAAGAGGTTGCAAAGAATGTGTTTGACATATTAAACCTGTTTATTTCAATTTCACAATCAGCGATTTTTCACAAACTCACTCACTCACTCACTCACTCACTCAGCGATAAGAAAATCGCTGATTGTGACTCATAGAAAGCAAAATTTACAGGTTTTATGTTTCCAACGCATACTTTGTAACCTCTTCTTGTAAGTAACAAGTAAAACATGCCATCATACCATCTTTTGGTTTTATTATTCCGAAAAACATTATTTTAGCTGAAATGAGTCTTTGCAACCTTGCCTGGAAGTTATACATACCAACCAATTTCATCACCTCCGCCAGGTCCCTATCACCCTCTATAGATGCCAGCCGTTTGTTTGTTGAGATGCAACGCGCCATAGCATTCTCGAAAGATACCGTGGATTTAATTAGGTAATAATGTTTTACCACTAACAGTACTGCATTTGCAGGGTCTCCCGTAATGGCTGCAACATAAATTTCAATTGAGGAATGGATTTGTTTTGGGACTTACTGTATTTGATGTACTCACGGTTCTCTGGATGAGAACATACAGGTGAAACACAGAAAATTCCAGCTAACAATAATAACACACTATTCTTTAGCAACATGCTGAATCAGAAGCTTATCAAAAGAATACTGAAAAGGTGCGGGATAAGTGCTTTCCTTTTATACACTTTTATAAATTTCAGCTGCAAGAGTTTTTTTTACGTTGCTAAAAACTGGTTCCTGAAAATTGGGATATGAGTTAAAGAAATTGTAGATCAAAAGGGAATATCAGAACATGCAGCAGTAAATACCACTTTCACCGTTATTTCTTCGCCATATCAACCGTCGATTTCCAGGCAACTTTAGAGATGCTTACCAAATTAACACCATCCTGCAATATGAATGGCTACAAATAAGCATACCGAATTTTAGTTTAATAAGGTATATGTCTCTAACCTCTGTCTAATATGACGCCTTCAATAACATTGTATGCCGTATCTTATGTAATAATTGAGCTGCAGTCGTTATTTCACTGTCTAAATGCTTGCATAGATATTCTTATTATTTGGATATTAATGAGGCAGGACTGAAAACTGTAAAACTCACAACTTTAATATGAAACTTTTGAGGTGCGTGGATGTAATGCCGGTCTAATTCTAATGTACTCAAATTGGGTCTATAAATGGATGCAACTTCATCCTATCGAAGATGAACCTCGATCTACAAAGGTTCGGCATGTGAAATCATCTTTTTCACTCCTTATCATTGATAGGTAACGACATTAACGTGGGTCTCCCAGAAAACCCACCAAACGGATTACGGTTATTAGCGGTACTCAAGTTCACCCAATCCAGCATTTTACGAGCGCTTATGGTCGCCACAATCTGGCTGAGTTTTTGGTAGGGAACATATGATTTGACGTTTGGCTTGTGTCGTTTGACGTGTAAACGTTCAAAGGAGATTGGGCAAAAATGTATGGAGACTGGTCCAAGAATATACATCAAATAAGAAAAAGTTGGTATGAGGTCAAAAAATTTTATCGTGGGAGAAAAAAGTTACTCAAGGTGTAATGTTGGCAATTGGCCATTTTTGCCCATTTTGCTATTTAATCATGTTTTCCTTTTTGCATGTGGTGTGTGCGTGCGTGTGTCCGTGTCTGCGTATGTGTTTGTTACCTGTAGCCTTTATCATCCCGGCACTCCCTTAGAGCGGTTGTTTTCAAATGCTCCGTGGCTCCGAGTTACAAACTCGCTGATCTCACATAAGCTTGTAGGTAAACACGAGCAGCCTTACACCACTAATCTTTTTAATTGGGTCTCTCGGGGTACTTAATAAAGAAATCTGGCTTTAGCGCCTACTAAGTCAGATTAACACTATGTATCAACGGAATGTAACAAGTACATAAGTATGAGTAGCCAAATAATGAGTAGTGAATAAAAGTATCGGAATTGATGATTGTTAGAGAATTCTATAAACAATTTAATAACAAGGATCCAATAGCACCGGAAAAGAATAACAGTGATCAAGTGACCTCAGAATCCCGTATATGCTTACTATTATCATACACCATTGTTCGATGCTTTGAATAAGGAAACAACAACCTATGTGAAAATAAATTCACTCCATGGCCTCTATTATATAATTATTCTCTGATTTGGTGATCTTGCTCTTTTTTCTGATTTTCTATCAGTTCAGGTAACGTTTCGACGGAGCTCGAGTAGTGTATCCTATGTAAACCAAATTCACTCAGATTTATTGCCAGCTCCATTTTGATTGCCGGAATTTGTTAACATCTCGGTATTTTGTGTTACATTTTTCACTTTGTTGAGCATTCACTTATGTGGCCGTTTTCAATATCATTCAATCTCACACAAACTAGATTTGTGCATATATATTGTCGCTAGAGTTGGAAACCGAAAAACCCACTTGTGACAATCGATTTTACTCTTATGGTGTACGTTAAAGATAACGTCGCATCTAGTGCGAACTATAGCGCATAATTTAACGAATACAGCGCACTACCCAACAAACAATTTGAGCTGATTAAAGGCTGCATAAGCCATTTTTTAATCGAAGAAGTATATTGTTGCCTGAATAAGCTCTTATTCCGCTTCCAATGTTTGTTGGGTAGATGCGACGTAATGTTTAACGTACATAACGAGAGTAAAATCGATTGTCGCGAGTGGGTCATTTCGGTTTCCAAGTCTAGCGACAATAAACATAATGCAAGACTTAGTTACTATATCTGTTGAATTGTTAACCTTTTCATTCATAGATTGTTTTTAATAACGAGGAATATCTCTGTCATGCTTACTGGGTCAGAGCTAACCGAAATGCTCGTGCTGGAAATGTACAGCTTAATACCGTGGGATTCCTCGAGATTGACGAGTATTCACGGCAGCAAATACTTCTAATCGCTGTATTTTTACTAACTAACAACGAAACAAGATACCGTATTCCGTCTGGAATCAAGAAGTTTTTGCTAATCCACCATTACTACTATATTCCACAAAATTCCAGAGTGTGCCAGGAACATTTTCGAGGAAACGATTGGGAAGAATTATTGGATTCTCCCAACTTAATCCACGATTTCAACGGCACCCATACAAAAGAAATGTTTGATATTTTAAGAGCTGCTTTGCAGCAAAATGGATTAGATTTCGAAAACTTGTTGGGAATGGACGATAATGAACTTTATCATTTAGTAGGATTTGAAAGACAACAATTCGAACAAATTCTTGAGCAAATTCCGTCCCTTTAAAACAGATTTGACACTCCAGGTACGGGTTTTGACATCTGTCTTGTAAAGTTACGTAATGGTGCATCAAACGAAAATCTAAGTGCATTGTTTAAAATGAGCCAGCGGACACATGAACGACTTCTCAACAAAGCCAGAGAATGTTTATGACTGGAATTTGTTCCCATAAATTAAGGATTTGATCATAATGACCAAGAAGGCGTGGTGAGAAGAAATCTCATGATCCCAGACGCAACACACGGAAACATGGATGTTCCACTGGAAATACGAAAAGCAATCGTCATCTGCGATATTCAAAAAAGCAGCAACTTCTCTTTCCAACGTAAATCGTACAGTCTCGATAAATACGATAATCTTTTGAAACCCTTTCTAATCGTTTGCTGTGATGGATTCATAATTGAAGCAAATGGTCCTTATGCAGCTACAACGTTGGATGCATCAATTTTCAAAAAATATGTTGCACAGTGATGAAGGAGTTCTGAATTGGCTAGGTGATGTTTTTATTTTGGACAGAGAATTTCGGGACGCTATGAAAGAACTGAGGCTATGAAGCATATGAATTCCACATTCCAAAAAGCCGGAATCAAGACCAACTGACAACGGAGCAGGACAATCAGTCACGGTTGGTTACCATCTGTCGATGGGTGATTGAGGTAGTTAACGGACGATTCAAGCGAGATTTGAAGATGTTCCGTCAAAGTTATTTCAATGTTGTTATGTGGCATAAGTTTGAAGATTTCAGAGTGGCAGCAACCCTCGTAAATGCGTTCCATCCACTTGTTGCGAACAATGCACGGGCACCCGACTTTCTTGATATCATTCATGAAAGAATCAACCTGCCCAATCGATTGTCTGAATACGTCATAAACAACAATTTGAACAGGCAGTGAGCAACTGCGAATGTCTGGGGATCTACCAGAATTCCACGATTCAGCAGGAATATTTGGTTGCTAAGATCCAGGACTCATTCTCGATATGCTGGATCACGAAAATACTTTAGTTAAATTCTTGTTGGTCGAGACTAGGTGGGTAGAGAGGCAATATGTAATTTTTATTGCTCATGCATTTCTGAAAAAAGAACCCTAGGATGTTGCGCACATATTATGACGGTAGTATGGTTTTTAAGATACGCAAGATTCCACCATAACATTAATCATCCTGCTCAATTTTTAGATAATGTAATTGCTGCATAAGTAATGTAACAAAAAATAATGATCATTTTTCAAAAATCTTTGTATTACATACATACATAATATTTTAACTTCTTACATCAAATTAAAATAAACCATTTTTCTTTATGCTGTTTCTTCATTTGCAGCTGAAAAATCTTGTGATGAACTAACATTGACGTTTTTTTAATGAGCACTAAACTTTCTCGATATTTGACGTCCTACTGATTCTAATAAATGTTATATATGATTGCTTTAAATCAACCATTATCCACAAATGATTTGACCAGCCTACGAGATTCATAATGAATTTAAGCAACATCCAACAAAATAACATTTCATAGGTATGATCTTGTAACGTATGTTAACATAATGTCACGCGATGAACTACCTAAGGGCTAAAATATCGCTAATAAAGCTTTAAAAAATGAAAAAATATATAATGCTTTTAATCAGTTTACTAACTCCAGTTGATAAAACAGATTTTCTTTTTTTTCATATTATTTAATAACTATGATTTATTCATATTACTTTAGTTTCAATAGCGTTTTTAGATTGTAAGACTGACATGTGAGACATCTTTCTTTTTTTTTCAATATGCATGAAAAAAAAAACTAAAACTGCTCAAAATCGTTTAGAATATACGGGATAACTTTTTTCTCCCACGATAAACAATTTTGACCCCATACCAACTTTTTCTTGTCTTAATGAGACCTTTCAAATGAGATATATGTCATTCGTGTACATCACAGGACCGGATTAGCCCAATCTCCTTTGATCGTTTACACGTCAAACGACACAAGCCAAACTTCAAGTCTTATGTTCCCTACCAGAAACTCAGCCAGATTGTGGCGGCCATAAGCGATCGTAAAATGCTGGATTGGGTGAACTTGAGTACCGCTAATAACCGTAATCCGTTTGGTGGGTTTTCTGGGAGAAACAGAATCAGGTAAGTAAACGAATTAATCTAACCTAATCTCACTTCTTCTCACTACTTACAGCTTTGAACCTCGATTTGACGACTGATTCTTGTTGCACTAACTGTTTACTTATTGCGAAATTGAACTCAATAAACCACTGCTAACAATAAAAAATAAACTGCTACAAATTGCACCGTAAACAACCGACTTTTATTGCAATGGCGAACTTATCCTTTTCTATTTGTTTTGTTTTGTTTTCCTTATGTACTATCTCCACTATTATCAGCATTGTTTTGTTTTTTCTACTACTACCACTCCAGCGCGCGAGCTGTCATGCTGCAGCTATGCTCGTTAACTACCTCCAGCGCTGCTAGGTTCACTACGCTTCGCCTCTGCACCTTTGCATCAGCGGTCCTCACGTCCACCTGTCGAACTTGTCCATCCGAGCTGTTCATCACCGCCTCAACGATACCTTGTCTCCATGCCTTCCGATTCTTCCCGTCGACTACGAACACTAGGTCACCTTCCTTCAACGGCTGTTGATCGTCGAACCATTTCGACCGTCAGTTAAACATCGGAAGGTACTCCTTGCTCCATCTTTCCCACATTCGGTCTGCAAGAAACTGCTAGCGCTTGTAAAAGTTTCGCAGCGCTTCTGCAATATCCGCTCCGTCCAACTTCAAGTCTGCACCAGACACCGTTCCCCGTAGGAAATTGTGAAAATCCCGTTGCTCCGACGAGATCGCTCCCTCTTGAAGCTACTCACCGGCTGTGTAGACGTCCGTTCACGGTGACAGATGGAATGTGACGAGTGGCAGTGTCGATTGCGCTCGTCGTCTGACTCGGTTGAGCGTTCGTGTTTCCAACGACCGTTCGTAATCGTGCATTATCGGCTAACATCTCTATTCATAGGGTGACACATTTATACCCCACAGAAATATTTCGGAGTTGGTGATTCAGTCTCATCCGAATCCTGCGGCAAGTACGTCAGCGGGCATGTGTTTATCATACCGCAATTGTTGTCACCAGGATCTCATCGGTCAGCTTTCTCCCGTCGTCCAGCGTGCGCATTGCTTCTTTCACCGACCGAACCATCTGCTCCCAGACTCCTCCGATGAGTGGGGTTCCAGGCGGGACTCTTGGTTAATTTTCTCCATCTTGACCATCTCGTTGTTTGCTCCCTGGAAGCACGTAGCATTATCGGAGAAGATTTGATTTGGCTTGCCGAAATTGCTACGGAAACAAGCGATGGCCATTCGACACGACTCTGTTGTGAGACTATGCACGACCTCCAGGTGCCAGGCGAGTAAGAGAGGTGCCACAGTCGGAAAAAGTGTTAGTTTGTTTACTTAAATCAACCAAGCCCATTTTGTTATGGCAAGTTTGCTATAAGAAATGCTCCTCGTGTTTATTAGCGAAATTCACATCAAAGATTGACTAATTGCGTAGGAAATCAGTTTGGCACGGCATTTGTGACCAGCATATACCTTCCGGTCGTATGAAACAGGTCAAAAACTGTCCAAATCCGCAGATAAAAATTTTTGTTTTGAATTACTGTATAGCAAAATAGTGAACTTTTCGTGAACATTAACGGCAAAGAACTCACCAACACTGGGAGACCGTGAGTTCCTGCGCACCTGTCATCTCCCATCTCGCTCCAGGTGCACCACCCGCACGGCCAAACAAGTGAAGACTGCCACCCAACGCTCCTCCTTACGCCGTCCCACCGTAACTTCGACTGGACCCAGGTAGTCAATGTCCGCGGAGCAGAAGGGCCGAAGAAGACCTTGCACCAGACGCAATTGATAACTACCTTCTGTGTCGCCGGATGCATTCTCGGAATCTGAAACCGCTGTCTCATTTCGTTCAACACGGTCTCCGAATTTGCGTTTCTGAAGTCTTCGTGATAGTGCTGAATCAGTTTCTGGGTCACGTACACTAAAAAAATTTCAAAGATTGTTTTTATGTGTCCCACACATGAATTTTTGCAATGTGATCAACAAATTATATCTATGTATCGGACACATACTTAATATGTGTACATATTAAAACCAACAATCAATACGAAACTAACGATTTTAAATTGGCTCACTACTTGACTAGCCTATTGGTCCCAAGCAAACGATTAACGTACCCCATTATAGTCGAAATTCTAGTACTACGCAATGTTTGTTTTGATTCGCTATGAAAGTTTGACAGATAAAATGAGGGGTTAGTCGATTTTCCTATGTTTCGAGGGGTGAATCGATTAGCTTGGGACCGAAGAGAGTACCAGAGCTGAGCCAAAAAGTTGAGCACATTATTTCGGGACCTTCTAGTCTTAGAGTTACCTCTATGTTAAAACCACGTGTAACCACACATACTATTCATTTGACACATAAATGTCATGTGTACTTGTGAGTGGATTCTGTTTATGTGTGATCACATGAAAATCATGTGGAATTTCACATGGAAATTCGTCAATAAAAATGTGTGGAAATTTTTGAGTGTAGTGAAATCGGGACATAATGATCGGATGCTTTTTGTCGAAAGAGCTCCCTTCGGCATTCGCAAGTCGACCGTCCATGCGTAATACTCCTTCGCTATCCAACACCGGTGAACATTGTAGATTGAACTACTTTTCTTGACAGTCGCCATTGCACAGTGGTCCAGAATGCAGATTAAGGTGGAATGATATGTTTTGAGCCTGAAATTGAAACTTAAGACTAAAATTCTCTTCAACAAAGTTGTTTCTTATAGTTAGGCCCTCATTTTTAAGACAATGAATTCTAGGGTGGTTCTTGTTATCATTAATATCAAAAATTTTACTTTTTTGTTTGAATAAATTAAGGTATACATTCTTCGGCAAAGTTATAGCTGAGTTAATTTCAAGCAACTTTGTTCAAAGCAACTATTTTCTTGAATTTAGTTTAGGTGGCTCTAAAAAAAAACAGTTGTTTTGCTCTAGTTTTCTTATTTCAAATTTCTCAGCAAAGGTGTCAATATCTTTCGCCGATCAAGAGTTATTGTGTGTGTGTATTCAATCTAATCCCCACTGGCCGGCAGTGGTATTATGGAAGAAATTTGCTTACAACAATCCTTGATGTAATAATTTAAAGCAAGTTTAGTCCGGGAGTTAGAAAACGATAGCTCTACTGCAGATTCAGCAACCCATTTCAGAATGCCTGGTAATTCACGTCCATTCCGAGGTAACTTTCACATATAATAGGCCCCGCATGTAAACACTACCGTTATCATATGAATAATATGAATATGAATAATGAAAATATGCATTTATGATTGATTTATAATCCGATGGATCTCACCAAATTCTGCCTCCGAAAAAGCACCGGTTTGATCACTCGCGGTAATCGAAAAAATCTTCCGCGTTATTTTTTCAACATAGCATAAAATATTGAATCACATGCGAAGTTTTCCATTTGCACCGAATTCCTGCCTAACACCTCATTCGCGTGCATCCTCCAGATGGCAGAACGCCAGCACCAAGAAAAGAAAAAATAAAAAATACCCGGTAAAACTTTTCTTGGGAGGGAGGCAAAAACCGATACCACAGCAACACAGCTTCTCTGCCCCGTAACGTGGGTAGATCACCTTTTCGTGGTACGTTACGGGATGTAAGATCTACCACCGATTCCTAGTCTTGACTACTTCAAACTAGGGGAACAGGATTTTACAGTAATCAAAGGAACACATCTTAGTCCTTGTTACTTTTTATGCCTTGTTGATAGTGATAAGTCCTCGGGTTGCGTGGACCGAGGATGATCTTGAAACAAGGAAAAAATGAGTTAGTTAGTCTTCACCTATGTGATCCCTAATCTTCTATTCGTTGTTCCCTAGTTTGAAGTGGTTAAGACTAGGGTTCTGATGCATGGTCATTATCGGTGTCATTGCTTGTTTTTGTTGCTAAGTAATCTAATTTGGACTGACAAAGGGGCGCGCCTTTGGAGGGTGTTTCAACACTCCCAAGGGTATAAATAGCGGGACATTTCAATTAGAATCGATTCCTTGCGATTAATGCAGGAATGACAACTGTATCAAAACCGAATACTTCATCATTTATCAATAGTGATGGAGTAATACGACATGCACTAAACTAAGGACACGGGATAAACTACAATAGATCAAATTACTGGTCGCAGTGGTTTTATGTCCCGAACAGAGGAAAAAAAACACAGCTTCTCGAAACAAATTATTGTCCCAGTTTTCACGTTAATTACAATATCACTTAAAGCTCATTAAAACGTGATAGATTTTAATTTACGCTTATCCACACGCGAAAACTAATATTTTTTGACTTGGTACAATTATAAAATATGCGGAAAACAGATGAAATCAGCGCCAGCGAAAACAAAACAAACCGTTCGTGGGCAGTGCCTACTGCGCTCTCTCCATCTTTCGCCGATCAGGAGTTATTGACGTTTTTCTACTAAAAATATGCACTTTTCAAATGTTAATATATCTGGTTGGGACAAACAAAAAAAAATTGTTAACGGTATTTGAAAGGGCGTATGTTATTCTCAAAAATATGAAAAAATTGGAGGTGTATTATTTTTTAAACTCGTATCAAATCAATTTTAATTTATTTATATTTTTACTATTTTTATTTTACTTATTTTTATTTATTTATATTTTTATGGGTATATCTTTTTTATTAGAAGAGATACAGACAACAAATTTCGCTATAAAACATTCGCCTTTAAAGAGCTTTAAAAGTCTTTACAAGATGACTTTCATGAGAAATTTCAAATAAAAAAGTTTTTGGCAAGAGATGGATTTCATAGGACTACTCTAATGACAAATTTAAATAAAATGGGCTAGTACATTTGTTTCAATATTTGGACATTTAGTGTCTTGGTAGAAGTATTTGCTCTTTTTTTTTTTTTTTTTTCCTTCGGTTTGTTTTTTTCGTCGATCTTGTTTTCCGTGCTGAGCACCAATGCTACCGACGTGCCAGGAAGGCAGCTCCCACACCTGGACCCTACTTATGGACCCATCAACTCATGAACCGGGGACCAACGGCTTTACTTCCCATCCGAAGGAAGGCGTGATCAGAGATGTTATGCCTCAGAACATCCCGGCGGTGCCGACTGGTATTGAACCCAGGCCTGCTGGGGTGAGAGGTAATCACGCTTACCACTACACCACCGGCGCCGTTCAGTGTTCATGAGAAGATGGGTCAATAGGTAGCGTCCAGGTTTTTGTTCTTAAAAATTCCCTTCTTATGGTCTTTGCAAACGTCAAGGTGGTCCTCAAATTAGGGAATTTTTAAAACAAACTTTTTTGTTTTGCAAAATAAAAACATGTGTTGTTTAAAAAACTTGTAGGTTTAGGTTTATTTAGGTTTATTTATTTCTACTTGTCAACAGATAAAATAGTTACCCTAATGACAATTTTCTATATCTAAACATCAAAACTGCTTCAAACACAACACAACGCAAACATCTTTTAAAGCTATGCTTATTTTTCTCGCGGGACACATTAAAATCGAACGCATAATAACAACTATTGAAAACGCGGCACATACTCAACATTGGTTCGTGTACGCCATAGTTGGTCCTCGAACGCCGGTTGTTGAAGAACGCATGCGTCGTTGAGTGTTGATGTCAAGAAGACTGAGAAGTGTGGAGCAGTCGACGTTCCCTTGCAGAAGATCCGCAACGAAACAAGCCTTCGCCACATTACGCCTTCCTTCCAAGAGCTCCAGGTCGATGAGGTTACAGCGACTTTCATAGCTCGGCAAGTTACGCGGGTCGCGCCAACGAAGGTGTCGCAACGCAAAGCGAATAAATTTTCGCTGAACAGCTTCAATTCTATGGATGGCATTCTGATAGAATGGCGACCAAACAACGGCAGAGTATTCCAGTATAGGTCGAACCAGGGAACAGTATAAAGCCTTCAGGCAATACACGTCCTTGAAGCTTTTGGCGAAACGGAATAAAAATCCTAGCTGCGATGACGCTTTAGATACAACATAAGCAATGTGATCCTTGAACGTTAATTTGCAGTCGAGCATGACTCCCAAGTCCCTTGACAGTCGATTCGCGTTTCAAGCTTATTCCTCTTAAGGTGTAATCGTGGAAATGCATCGCCCGTTTACGGCCAAAGGAGATGACCGAGCACTTGGACACATTTAAAGACATCCTGTTTATCCGGCACCAATCATCAAAGACTTCAAGTTCTTGGTGGAGGAAATGAGCGTCTTGAGGCCCTTTTATTACGTAGTAGAGCTTCATGTCGTCGGCGTACGAGAGTTTAAGGCATTTGAGGATCAAGTTCACGTCGTTCATATACAACAGGAAAAGCAATGGCCCCAGGTGGCTGCCTTGAGGAACACCAGATGTAACAATGAAGGGTGGAGAAGCGTAGTCACCGATCTTAACAGACATAGATCTGCCAGTCAGATAGGAGCGAAGCCAGGTAAGTAGACTCCCATGAACACCCATTTTGTCATATTTAGAGATGGTAATTTCATGGTTCACTCTATCGAAAGCTGCAGAGAGGTCGGTGTATATGGCGTCAACTTGATGGCCACGTTCAATCTCACGAATAATGAACGATGCAAAAACAGTTAGATTAGTCGTCGTCGAGCGCTTAGGCATGAAGCCGTGTTGATCCTGAGAAATACTGTACGAGCAGTCTTGAACCAACTTTTCCAGGACAATTAGCTCGAATAGTTTGGAGATAGCACTCAATGCAGCTATTCCGCGGTAATTGGCGACAGTCTGCTTGCATCCTTTTTTGTGAACAGGGATTCTTCCAGCATTCTGGAAAAACTCCGGAGGTCATTGACAAGTTGAAGACCTTAGCTAAGGGCTCTGAAAGAGTGTATAAGCAACGTTTCAGTACTAATGAGGGAATGCCATCTGGACCAGATCCTGTTGATGTTTTCATCTGTTTCCCGGCTGAAATCACCATGTCGCTGTGGATGGTGAATGGAGAACCAAACACCGACGTACGAGGGACATTACTCGTGGCAGCAGCAATTTCCTGAGCATCAAGAACTTCGTCTGAAAAAACGCTGCTGAATTGTGTGCGAAACATATTGGCGATATCTGCGACGGAGTTGGCATCAGTAACGCCATCATTCATATTGGACGGCAATCCCGTTTCTTTCCGTTGCTCGTTCACATATCGCCAGAATCCCTTAGGATTAGCTTTGAGACGACTCTGCAAGTGAGACTGATGTGCGTTGTACAAGCTTGCATTGAGATCTCTGTACTCGTTGTTGGCGCGGACGTAATTAGCCTTCGTAGAATCTGTGTGATATTTACTGTGTTTCCTCAGTGCAGCCCTTTTCACCTTTTTCAGATGCTTAAGATCAGAGTTCGACCAGGCGGGTTTGGCAGGTTTACACCGTAGTTTTTTAGGCACAAACTGATCGATAGCGTAGAATATGATACCACACATGGTCGAGGCAGCCAGATTCGCATCCCCGGAGTCTAGTGTTGCATTCCAATCCACATTAGCGAGAAAGTTATTCATTCGCTCGAACTCTCCTTTGTGAAAGTTGTAGAAGACGATTTCGGCGTGGTCTTGGAAGCGTTGGAAGGTAAGTTGGAAGGTAAGTTGATTGCAAGCAACTTTGTCCAGGAAATTTTTTTTTATCTCCTAACGTTCTCATTTTAGAGTAATTTTTCGTAGTTAACCCAAGTAACAATCTAAATGCTTGGAAGATTTATTCTTATTTTATCATTGTTTTATCATAGCATCCCTTCCAGCCTGTGGTTGTATTACGGTTTTGTGTGCTTGTCATAAAATCAGGCCGTCAAGTCGTCTATAAAACTGTTTTATGACTACTAAATTAAAACTCAGACTTCATAGTTTTAACGGTAGCTGTAAGGTGGTTCTGCATCACTACTTATAACTGAAGAATAAAACCAAAACAAAACATACAATTATGTTTTATGGTACACTTTTTATGACCGATATAAAACTTGAAGCAGTCTTAGACCTTCATTAAAGCTTCATTACAACTATCATCTTTATCAGAGGCCTAAGATTCACAGATAAGAAATATACTGCTACAACAAAAAATACTCTGAAATTTTTTGTCATTATAAAAAAACAAATCTATTCAGATATATGAAATGAAAACCCCTTCAGTGCTTCTGAACACGATGAAGATGAGACCATCGACAATATGAAACTCCTGGAGGAACTACAGTTATACGATCCCTACATAAGGCACAGTGCGGTGAAGGAGCTCTTAAAAATATTGAACAAGCGGCTTTCCGATACACTTCCGAAAGATCCACGAACCCTTCTTAAAGCAACGCCGACAGTTTCACTAAATCCGTTTGGAGATGGCCAGTATTGGCATCACGGCTTTAAACCTCGTATTGAAAAAGCTTTTAGTGGATCCAATAAGCATTTCTAACATCTTGATTACAAGCGAAAATAGGAGGATCGCTTGGAATGTTAACTTTTTGACAGGTGGTCATGGTTTTTGTTTTGTTTTGATTAGCTGTACCGAATAAAACCAGCAAGCTAGTTATATAGCTTAAATATAACTTAACGCTCTCAATTTGGACTACGAAATGCTAAGATACAACCATTAGGTTTATGTTATGCTATAGAATTCCAATCTAGGAGAATATGTTATATTGAGGTATTTTTAAGGAGTAGCAAGTTATAACGAAAAAAAATGTCGCCGTATGAACAAATTTCACACAGTATGAATAATAACGCTTTAATTGATAGGCAATAAAACACTTTCATACATCTATGTATAATTAAATAATATGTGACTGGTTATTGCTCAACAGTAGTAACAGTTTTGTACTAAATAGATAATCTTTGAATGACTCTTTAATGCATGGTGCTAATGCAGACAAATTAAAAATATCCCTATATTTTAGTATTCATATGGCGCACTAAATTTATGCTCCTATTTGGTATAATAATCACCATAAATATTGCACGGCATGCTGTGAAGCATATACAGATTGGTTTAAAATTATTATAAAGTCGTCTTATTTTCAATGTACAATAATATCAGCCATTATTACCAACTGACAAGGATCATGATTTCACATCAAACATCGAAAGAATAAAACCACAATAAAATATTTCTCAATATTAACTATCATCCAAAAACCCCAACTTAAAACTTTCAAAGTTGTCAAAATGTTTTGCGTATCATGTTTTATTAACTTCTTCAGGAGCGATTTATGCGGTTGTAATATAGTTTTATGGTAGTCATTAGAAGGCTGTTAAAACTTTCTGACCTGGAGGAGGTTTTATGTTTTCATTTTTAACAATCACGTCTAGAGTGTGATAAAACTGACATAAATCCTATGCTCCTAAAGTAGTTCGCATATCAAGTTTTAATGACTGCATTAAAACTGGGCCAATTGGCCATGACATGGCTGTATTGCGGTTCTCAGGAGATTGTTAAAGCAATGTGGTCGTCAGTGAAGGTTTTATGATTTGGTTATTTCAACTGCTATAAAACTTAAATAAAACAAAAATTGTTGCTTGGGAACTTAGGGTGTTCCTGGAAAAAAAAATAGTTGTTTAGCACTAACTTTATTTCAAATTTCTCATGAAAGTCATCCTATAGAAACTTTTAAAACTCTTTAAGACGAATGTTTTATAGCGAAATGTGTTGCCTGTATCTCTTCTAATAAAAAAGATATACCCAAATATAGTAAATATATGAATAAATTCAAATTGATTTTATACGAGTTTAAGAAATAACATACCACCATTTTCTTCATTTTTTTGAGATAAACATACGCCCTTTCAAATGCCGTAAAAAACTTTTTTTTTGCCCCAACCAGAGATATTAACAATGGAAAAGTGCATATTTTTAGTAGAAAAACGTCAATAACTCTTGATCGGCGAAAGACATTGACAAGCTTTGTGTAGCAAATATTTGCACCTTCCAAAGATCTAAAAGTTATTTGAAGACACCTTTGCTGAGAAATTTGAAATAAGAAAGCTAGAGTAAAACAACTGTTTTTTTTAGAGCCACCCTAACTAAATTCAAAAAAATAGCTCTAAATCGGCCAATTTATGAGATAAAAAAAAAGTTGTTTGCAACAAAGTTGCTTGAAATTAGCTCAGCTATAGCTTTGCCCAAGAATATATACCTTAATTTATTCAAAAAAAAAAAGTAAGATTTTTGATTTTAATGATAATAAGAACCACCCTAGTGTTCATTGTCATAATAATGAGGGCCTAACTATAAGGAACAACTTTGTACAAGAGACTTTTAGTCTAAAGTTTCAATTTCTGGCTCAAAACATATCATTCCACCTAAATCTGCATTCTGGACCACTGTGCAGTGTTTCAAGCGGAAATCGTGGCCATACTTGAATGTGTAAGTGTTTGCCTAAGGAAAAAATACAGATGTGCAAATATCTGTATTTTTTCTGACAGTCAAGCAGCACTAAAAGCGCTTAGTGCTTACAAATGTACATCAAAGATTGTCTGGGAATGTATTCTCTTGTTGCCTCAGCTGTGCAAACAGAAATCAGTAAACATATATTGGGTTCCTGAACACTGTGGCATTGAAGGGAATGAAATGGCAGACGATCTCGCAAAATAATGTTCCAATTCACCGTTTATTGGCCCAGAACCATACAGTGAAATATCAAACTGTACGGTAAAATTGGAACTCAAACGCTGGAAATAACAAAGGGTGATGGCTAACTGGATGGGCGTCAAGAAGTGCAACCAGTCGAAAAGATTTATAGCTCCAAATGTAACACATACCAAAAAGCTCTTGGAGCTCAATAAACGAGGAAACCTCGTGAAACCTCGGAACATCTGCTCTGCAGTTGCGTAGATCTAAATTTGTTCGTAGTGTTATTTTACAACCTAGTGGAATTTGGTCTGCTAATCCTGGAAAGGTAGTTGGTTTCATAAACCACATCATACCTGACTGACCATGATACGAACAGTAAACAGGGGTACCACAAAAGTTCAAATAATGGACGCAGTGGTTCAACTCCCCCAAACCAAAAAAAAAAAATATAAGATTACGATATTTTTATTAGGAATACGATTTTTAAAGAGTATTGAAAAAGGACCTGTCAATGATGGTCGATTTATCTTTTGCTTGTTTCTTGTTGCATCGCTCACAGCCTAAAGAACAACAGTAGCAGAAACTTATTTATTTTACCGTAGCAAAACTAAGCCGAATAGAATCGAGGGTTTACCAGTGTGTATTTGTGCTCGTTTTCGTTGTGGATGAAGTAAATTTGAGACCCCATAAAACCCGGATATAATGGGTATTGAATAGGTTGCTGGTAGATGAAACCGAAATCCGGAACTTAATCGGAAGAAGTTGTCTTTATCGGAAATAAATTTTGGAATGGCTATACCACCTGAATATAGAGAACTTGCAAACCAAGACTCGGAACTCACCCGTGAAATTCGAATGATGTCATCGTTTCATATGTCATTCTCATAACTCAATAAATCAAAAAATAAGGTCACAAACATTTTACTTTGTTGTTTATTACATTACCAGTACGTTACCATTGCCCAACCATATCTACCAACGAATCGTTTTCTTCGCATATATAGTTATAGGTTGAGTCGCACGTTTGATCACTCCATTTGCCACCCTTACTAGCATCAAATTGCAAGCAGCTGGTGGCAGTACTTGAAGATGGTTCATTATCCTTCCAATGTTTGTACTTAATTACTTCGTGTTTGTTAAGCCATATCCATGTGCTCATATGCTTCCCAGCTAACCAGAAAAATGGTTCAGTTGGATCTGTGACGAAAGAGGTAACGTTTTTATTTGAAGCGATTAACTCCCTGGAAGTTGCACTTACCGATCATTTTCAACAGCGCTTTAGTGTCTTCCTCGTTATCTACAGAGGCCAGCCGTTTGCCTTCATCGATGCAAAGCTGAATGGCTTGCCAGAATGTTACTTGTTGGTTGGTTCGTATGACGAATTTTTTTTTCACTGTCGGCGCATTAAACCTAAGCTCGCTGGGCGAGGCTGCAACAACAATTTCATTAGAACTAGACTACCCTCATTTGGAGACCTACTTTATTTTATATACTTACACAACCCATCTATCTGGGGAGTCTTAGATGATGTAGGAGGGGATGCAGTAGAAAAACATATAATTCCAGCTAACAACAACAGCACACAACTTTTCAGCAACATTTTGGATCAGATGCTTTCTTTAAGGATACTGAAGAGGTACGGTATAACAGCTTTGCTTTTATACACCTTTATCATTTTCAGCTGCAAGAGTTTTCTTATGTTGTCAAACAGGTTCCTGAAATTTGGGATATGCGTAGAGAGAATGGTAGACCAAAAGGGAATATCAGAACATGCAGAAGTAAATACCACTTTCACCGTTATTTCTTCGCCAATTGTTGGGCAATTGCAACTGATGCTGAGATGCTCTTATTCCAAGCTCCAATATTAAATCCGTTCAATTAGTTTCTCAGCTAAATTGCATAAATATGTTGCAGAGGAGTTGAATAAATGTGATCATTTGAAAAATAGCAAGATTTGACTGAAAATCTGGAAAAATTTGTTCGTGATGAACATGTAGGGTAAACGCTCCTATAGTTGCGGTACGTTAGAAGCGTTAGGTTCCTATAGTTGTGTATTGAGTCTCCATGTACAACTATAGGAACCTAACGCTTCTAACGTACCGCAACTATAGGAGCGTTTCCCCTACAACTTTTAATGCGAACAAAATTTACCGTAAATCAGAAAACACTGCGAACGAAAATGGTACATGTTTATGATATTTCCAGTACGGGATACTTGGCCATATGAAATGCTACCGTCTTGAGCAAAGTTTTTCAAGTGACCAAGGTGTTCTGGATGTTATACAGCGTAGTTCAGAATTCTCTCACTACGTGGCGCCAGCGTCCATATGATATTCCTGCATATGCTGCTATATCTGAACATCCTGAGCAGATGCTATATTCGAGAAAGTTGAGCAGGTGATAGAGGACCTCAGAATCAGAATGCTAGACACTAAACTAGCTCACTATGCAGCGCTTGTGTGCATACTAATATACAGCTATTCTTCCGCATAATACGGACCGCATAAAAGGAAACCACATATATGGAGTCCACGTAGCATATGGTATTTTTCCTAATTATTTCCAACATGGAATAAGGACTGATCAAGTTTTAAAACGGACACACACTTTCGGTCTCAATTTTTTACCCTTCTTACAAAGAAGGGTATAGATATCACTTGAAAAACCGACTATCGATCCGAGGCCCGGAGGGCCGAGTGTCATATACCATTCGACTCAGCTCGACGAGATCGGAACATGTCTGTGTGTGTGTGTGTGTATGTGTGTATGTGTGTGTGTGTCTATGTGTGTATGTGTGTGTATGTAACGAAATGAATGCGCTCACGTTTCTCAGCAACCGCTCAACCGATTTGGACAAACTCGGCGCCAAATGATAGGTCTTGGGGTCCCATTGAACGCTATTGAACGGTTTTGGAATCGGTGAATAAGATCCGGTGAATATGAACCTTCACGCTGGATTTAACGGAAAACGTATCAAAACCATCATGCGACACATCAAATTACTACAGAATTCAAAAATAAGATCAATGCAAGTCGTGTTAAGTGTTCCAGACCACATTGAACGCACTTGGACATGTTCCGGGTACCCCGGGGAAGTTGCTTGAATATGAATTGAATTAAAACCCATTAAATCACATTAAAATACGATGATAAGGTGATTGGTAGCCTCACCAAATAGACTACACCCGGATATATTCTGGGTACCCCCAGGCAGTGGCGTAGCGTCACTGGATGACACGGGGGTGGGGGGCTTGGTCACTGATAATGACAATAAAATAAATAAACTTGAATAAGTAAGAAGGGTCTGATCACACCATAGGTGGATAAATTCGGGTTTTTTTTACTACTTAAAGCTGGACTTAGACAGGGCAAGTCAATTGATCAAGTCAGTTGAATTGAAAAAAAGATGAACCAGACTCAACTTTTCAACCCAATTGAATGCAACTGAGTTAATCCTTTAAATTTGTCGAACCTATTAACGGAATCCCTTTATGAAGAGCTCTGAGTGGGTTGGTTTATTTCCTTTAAATTCCGTTCAAATTGCTTATCCTTTGACAGATACGCGTATTTCTTCTACTACTTGCAGACTTCATCAGTGCCAAGTACTCAACACCCCTGAAGAATCCATCTTTAATTTATGAGTTAAATACTAATCAAAAGGTACTAAAAATCAGCAAATATCCACTGCCATGTCACAATTTACCTAATCAGGTATCTAAATTTAGTCTCCAACGGGTAGAAGCATGCTACGATGTGTGGTTTTAGGTAGCATGCTAAAGAGTATCCGTTTCCTTGATCTCTATTAAGCAATGCTGATGGATTATGTTTAAATATTTCAAAACTTTCTGCTACGTCTAGTTTTCAAGGCGAAGATACACTTCGCAGGATATTAATGTTATCCTTTGTCAAATTGTGCCCCTTTGTAAAGATATGTTCTGCAACCTTGGATTTAAATTCATAATGAAGTCATTTATCCATCTCTTTGTTAGCCTTTTTACCTCTGCGATGTGTTCCTTAAACCTTGTTTCCAAAGTCCTTTTCGTCTGACCAATGTAGATTTTATTGCAATCTAGACAATCGGCTTTCCCTAAGACATTTATTGAATCTTTTGTTGATACTAACAGTGACTTCAGTTGATTTGTCCTGCTGTTGAATACTAAATCTAGGCCAAAACTTCTAAACTTCGAAATCAATGGTTTGGTAATGTTTTTGTCGAAATTCACCGCTACCCGTTTTAAACCCTCAGTTTACTGGTGTAAGAGCTGTAGAAATACGCCTTAAATGATCCCTTGTTCTTTTATCGATTACTGCTTGGATTTTTTTTCTTTATACCCATTAAGTCTAGCGATTTCAAAAATGTGAGATATTTTCTTTGATTTGCCTGCATCGCTAAGACGAAGAGCTTGCATCCTGTAAACCATGTGGTGAAACGCGGCCATTTTGTGTTGATGGGAATGGTTTGAAGTGCTTGGTATTACTCACTTTGTATTTGTTGGTTTCCTATAGATTTCGAAATTGAACGAAGACTTTTCCCTGATGATGAGAAGATCTAAGAAGGGGAGTTTACCGTCTCACTTCTTCGTGAGTTAATTTGATGTGAACGTTGCTTATGGCCTCCAAAGTTTTTGATAAATCTTCCCTTTTGACAATGCTAAAAATGTCATCCACGTACCTATACCAACACTTGGGCAGCAAATTCCTATCCTCCAGAGTACTTTCTAGGAGCGCCTTTAGTTTGTTTATAAAAATTTCCTCTAAAAATGAAATAATTTTCCTCCATACAAAGACGAGAAAGCTTAAGATAGGTATGACCGAACTTTTTTTTTCCAAGTAGAATCCTCACGTTGCTTCAGAAGCCATTCTTCTAAAAGGCTGATGGCTTCCTTTACTGGTACATTCGGAAAAAGTGCTGTGACATCAAATGAAACCATGACTTCATCTTCCCGAATCGCTCCTGATGCCTGAAGTTGATTTACGAATTCCATTTGGCCATTTGGTAAGCTAATGAGTGGAGGATCCTTCAGCCGAGAAAATCTCCCTCATTTCGTTTCCTGGTTTGTGAATCTTTGGTCAACTTTCTCCTTCGTTAATTACTTGAGCACATAACCGTTTCTTGTTGTGTTTGTCTTATTAAATGCTACTAGGTAAGATTTTTTTAAAACTTTGTTATGGAGATTTTTAGTCGAAGGCTAGTTCATCTTTTATACACTTTAAGAAAAAAAAACTCAATATTTGGTTTAAATTAAAACTCAACGTTGGGTTTTGTCATTTGAGGTTCACCGTTGAGAGAATCAGAAAACTGGCGATGGTTCAATTTTAAGTTAATTTTATGTCTATCATCGATAAGCTCAAAACTTAATATTTGTCATTAATGATTGAATTAGCAATTTCCATAGTTACATGTTTGTAAATTGTACCGCGGAAAGTAATTTACGAAGAATATCCAGAAATATTCATTGATATATTTACGGTTAATTAAAACACGCTGTGATTCAAAGCAAAAAATAATTCAATTTCCAAATAAAAACACTCAACCGAGATGTTTTCACCGTTGGGTACTTTCAACTTATTTTTGGATGAAAATCACAGCAACCTGCACTGCCGTCAATACTGTCACTTGTTTGTGATCCATCGCCTACGTTTGTGCTCCATAAGTCCTCGCTTATACCCCGTTCACATTACAGCGTATATCACGTGATATACGCTGTCTTGCAATGAGCACTCATACATCTAGTTTTCACTGGAAATCCTATGTAAGAGTGCTCATTGCAAGACAGCCTATATTACGTGATATAGGCTGTAATGTGAACGGGGTATTAGTCTTCGTTAGTGTTTGGTACATACCCGCATAAACAATAACCATAAGAAGTGCCTAACCACCAATTCAGGATATCATTCCAACTATATACGGTATGATCGCACCATCTATGATATAGTTTGTGTATAGTACCCGTGTATAAGGGTAGTGAAAAGAAAAGTTGCAACGAAGACCGGCTGGATGCTGGTAGGGTAAACGCTCCTATAGTTGCGGTACGTTAGAAGCGTTAGGTTCCTATAGTTGTGTATGGAGACTCCGTACACAACTATAGGAGCCTAACGCTACTAACGTACCGCAACTATAGGAGCGTTTCCCCTACGTTTGGAATTTTTCACCTATTCCATTCGATTGATCGTTAGGTAATTTTTACTCAATGCATTCTTGGTCAGGATTACTCAAAATTAAGTTTTATGAATTAACTGAATTTTAACTAGAATCACTGAAGCCACGTGTGGAGTGAAAGGAACCTTAATTTAGGTACTTTTTTCTTACCGTGTAGATAAAAGCTTCTTCACAGCTGGGGAGGGGACGTGCTGTCAAATCAGCCTACTGATCATTCTTGTATGAAACTGGTTCCAAACGTAAACAAACCCTGTAGGTTTCTTATGGCTTGTTTACGTTTGGAACCAGTTATGCGAAGATTGTTCGTATTTGACAGCCACCTCCTCCCCTTGGTTATGCGAGGTAGGCGAAGATTGTTCGTATTTGATAGCCACCTCCCCCCCCCCCCCCTGCTTCACAGACCGAGCGTTGAAAATATCTGGGAATGTCTTTTCATAGCCGTGGGCGAGGCCGTAGGGATACAACAAAGAGAAAGTCGACGAAGAGAATCTGTCAATGTTACTTAGGACCTAATGCAATGTTCAGCATGACTTTAGTTTTATCTAGGGGAAATGTCTCTAATGATCTAAGATTGGGCCCATCGCTAAAAATCGGCTATTTATCAATTTTATCTAGATGAACGCGTTGTTGGGACGTTACTAATGGTTATTTTTGGTTGCTATTGAAAATTTAGTCGATTGCTGAATTTATGTATGGGCCCAAATTAGGGACACTTAGGCCGATATTACCTGCATTTCCCCTATTATTTGTTATTTTACTGGCACTGGGAGTATGATGAAAAATCCATCTGTAAATTGGAAAGTTGAAAAAGATCGTACATTCGCATTCGCATATATTCAGTCATACATACACTCGTACATACATGTGAACTCAAAAGCATAAATTATGCGCAATGCATGCATGTTTACCAAGAAATCAAAATTAAGGCTCTCGAGATTAATCTCAATTTTATCAAAAAACCCTTTACCCCGCTGCACTGTTGTTGTTTGAGGCGTTGAAAACACAATGTTCAAACATCATGTACAAACATTGGACGTGTCCACATGTGTGATACATGTTCGAACACAAGGTTAAAAAGATTATGTGTGAGTGCAAACATGAAAAGCAGCAACACAGCGAAAACAAGTTCATCTCGAACACTATGTTGTTTGTTCAATACCGAAGACTGGCAGCAGGATTCGTTTTGGTAAACGATAAGCTGAATTGACGTCATAATGATAGGGAGGGGTTAATGTAGAAATAAATAAAAAAAAAATAATGAGTTCAGCCAAATAACCAAGTGGAGCTGCACCAACAGCAACCAGCCTCCTCGTAGACTTTCGTCGATCTATCGTAGGTATCTATCTTCTTCAAACACAGACGTCAAAATTCCGGATCCATCTCCTCGATATATACACGCAGAGAAACAAGGCGTATTAGAATCAAATACATTGCATTTTTAATTCAAACTCATGCTGTTTTGTTGATTCAAAGAAAAAAATCTTTGTTTCTAATGTATAGCAGAGTTCATTCTACAAAGTTGTTATTAGAAACAAAGACCTTGCTTTTTGATTAAAACAAATATTTTGGAAATGATCTGATTTTTTGTCTATGTGTTGACCGCCATTTTATTATATCACGCAAACAGAAAAAAATGGATTCGTCAGAGGAAGATGTGCTTGAAGAGCTGGAGGTTGAAACGCTGGGTGCAGAAGATTTTGAATTGTTGAAGTTATTGAAATCATTTGGTTTGAGCGAAGCAGTAATCGGTGCTTTCATAGGTAAGAAAATTCTAATTTAATACATTTTTGCCATTTAAATAGTTGTAATTATTTCAGCGAATCGATACACAGTTGATATCCTGAAAATCATTGAGCGGAAGGAAGTGGAGGATCTTATTCAGCAGCCATTTTTAGCGGAAAGGACAAAGTGCATTCATGCGTTGAATTCATGGAGAAAAAGCCTGGTAAGTGATGTTTAATATTCAAGTACGCCCAAATCTTATTTCACTTTCTAAACAAACAGAATCTTCCACCGTTAGCTGAATCAACATCTTCTATTTTTTCACTTGCGCCGCTTGCGCTTCAGCAGTCAGATGTAACGAGAGCTAACTGTACAGCAACTTATTTGATACAAACATCCGCAAGAGGCCAAGCAATCCTGAAAAAATATGATACAAATAAACATCTTACAAGATCTGACAAGCGCATCATAACGCAAATCGTGGTCGACGAGTTTAAGGACCGTTTTTCCAAATTGACTCCCGACGAATTGCAAAGTAGAGCAGTTGAGCTGCGTTCACTATTTCCGAGTGAACCACAGGTATGTTTTTCAAATGACACTTTTTAATTACCAGTTAAACTAATTTTCAGTTCATTATTTCAAGAGGAACATGTGAAAACGTCATATCAGCTTCTTGTAAACAAACATTTGTAGGCCTTTTTCTCGTGAACCGAAGGTCACCCACGCAAACAACAACATCATCGGGTAGGGGAAACTTTAACCTTCCGGATGTTGGTTTCCGTGGGTGACCTTCGGTTGACGAGAAAAGGGCCTTCAAACCATACTTATGAGCTTACTTATTACCCTGAACTTAACCTCAGTAATCCTACAAATAACAATTTACACTAATCATTGTATTTCATTACTTTTTTAACAGGAAAGTTGGTATCAACCTACATGGACGACGGATAGCTCTGGTCGGAAATTAAAATTAAGACGACAAGCCAAAGGAACGTTACGTGACCGCAACATCAACTACCGAGAAGCGAGAGAACCGGAGAGTACTGCACACAAGATATCTATCGTTAAAGTATCAGAAAATCTTGGCTCTACGAACGACATTACCCAGAATGACTGTATGTTTTATAATGTCAACTATGTTTTTCAATAAGAGAAAGTTTTCTTTCAGTAACAGAATATCAACGAACCAAAAAATGGATTACCCACAATCAGGATGACTGGGACGAAGTGCGAAGTAAGTGGAAGCAAACAACAACACAAAGAATATTTGAATTGTCTCAGAACGAAACTCGAAACGCTGCTTCCCTTCTGGCTGAGTATCCTGTTTTAAGACACCAATTGATTCAAATCGATTTTCAACAACGGTTCCCGGAAAAGGAAAAACTCCTTTTCGATCGTTGGGAATTATTTGTCAGCGAGGTTTATCCAATTTTTGAACTGGAGATAACGGATACCGTCGGAAAGAGTTTACTAAATTTACTAAAAACAGCCGACATTTCAAATGGTAAGTTAAAGTGTAACTGGAAATTGTAATACTACATAATCTATAATGCAGTTGAACGCATAATTGACCCCAAGGTCATCTCAGCGTTTTGTAAACCTTTGTTTAGGGGTAGGGGAAACTTTACCCTTCCGGATGTTGGTTTGCGTGGGTGGCCTTCGGTTGGCGAGCTTTACAAAAAGCTAAGATGGCCTTTTCACATGTTCCTCTTGAACTGTGCCCATCAGCAGAATTTACACTACCCGCCATAAGTATGGAGTCGCTTCAATAAGTATTACAACTCAAATTGAATATTGCAGCACCCTCAAGAAGTTTGGCATTACCCTGCACCCTACTCTGTTCAGGTTTTTAAACTTTTCAAGATGCTGCAATATTCAGTTTGTGTTTTGCAATACTTTTTATATCGATTCCATACTTATGGCGGGTAGTGTAGGTAGATTGATCCAATCTGGGATTCAATACAATAATGTTTTTTTTTACAGATGGACGAGGACTCATAACCACCTGGCTTTTGAATCACATTTTGCCAAGTCCTATTCTCATGTTGCCGAAAAAACAACGCTGGAAGCCGTCAATTATTGAGTCACGGGAGAGCGTCGCAGTTTTAGTGAAAGATTTGGCAGAGCTCCAAACTACGCTTGCCAAAATTTTCCAATCATTACAATCGAGAAGTATAGAGCTAGCCCCATTCATTGTGGTTCATGGGGAGGACCCAAAAAGCCCTACATCATTTTCTGTATGGAACAACGTGGTTTCATACAAGTTACCAAGCTTCATAAAAGCACTTGATGTGTGTTTGAAAATCACGTCAATCATCGTCAGTTTGGAGCTTGTTGGCAAACCTGTTATTCGACTTTGAGGTTTCTCGTGAACAAACTCACGTTGTGGCACTGTGCACTTCACTGCGGAATAGTCTTCAACAACAACGGCAACAATGATTCGATGTGTAGCACCGCGATGTAGCTGGACATCGCAATCGGTCAATCGTTTACACGACCATTTAAACAAATATCACGGAAATCTGGACGTCTACGAATGCAACATCGGAAATTGTACAAGGAAGTATAGCGTTAAATCTTCATTCTATCGGCACTTGAAGAAACACTTTGAAGAAATCAGTAGCACGATAGATGACAACGCAGCACAACATCATTTCAACGGAGATTCTTTTGCATATGCCGAAACACCTACACTACAATGTAATATTGATAAGGAAATCGATGCTGACGTAGAATATATACCACCAATAGAAGAAACGCGCGACTCGATGAATCCAGCCATCCTAAATATGATGATCAATCAAACGGAGAATGTATCTATTAGTTTTAATTTAAAATATTTAAGTGCAAACACTCTTCCAACGAAAGTAGTATTCGATATGCAAAAAGATATGCAGAGCATGTTTTTTTACCCGCTTAGTAGCATAGTTGAACAGATGGAATCTTCGAGGTACATAACGCCTGAAGGAAAAACAATGTTTAACAAGATACTCGGAGATATGTGTAACAGCGATACAGAGCATAAATTCGTGGAAAAACTGAAGGTGAATGATTTGTATGTAGAACCGAGGGAATTCGTAATAAGTAATGAATTACGCCCAGGTATCGTGCGGAATGAGCAGCAAATGACTAATGACCCTATTACTGGTAATACAATCATTTATTTTAAATAACTAAATATTTGATAACTAAACATAACATATTTTTACATTTAGCAATTCTGATGCCTTTGAAGTTTCAACTTCGGAAATATATGGAATCAGATGGTGTAATGGATACTATATTACACAACTTAACGCCATCAAGTGACGGATACATTAGAACCATGATTGACGGTGACCTCTGGAAGAAACGCACAATCTACTCGACGAATAAGTTTATAGTACCGTTGAACTTGTTTTTTGACGATTTTACAACTGGCGATACAGTTTCATCACATGCAGCCAGAACTTCTATTTGCGGCATCTATTATTACGTCCCCTGTTTGCCTGCACACATTCTGACAAAACTTTCGAACATTCATGTTGCTGGATTCATACTGTCGGAGGATAGGAAAGAATTTGACAATAAGCATCTTTTTCGTAGTCTTGTAGATACACTAATTGAACTTGAGACTAATGGATTAGAGATACACATTAAAGGAGACATAAAAGTTGTTTATTTCATGCTAGGTTTCATTACCGGTGATAACTTGGGGCTTTCCGGTATTTTAGACTTAGTTGAATCCGTTCGTGCCAATTATTATTGCCGCATATGTAAGAGAAATCGACATCAGAGGGAAAATGATACTATCGAGTATGCAGAAACTTTCAGAACTGTTAAGAGCTACGATGAAGACTTAGACATGGATGATGTATCACTAACTGGTGTGAAAAAAGAAAGCATTTTCAATGAGATTCCGTCTTTTCACGTGACATTTAACATATACTGTGATATGATGCACGACCTTTGGGAAGGAGTATGTAAAGGGTGATACGGTCAAAATTTGGTCAATATCAACTTGACGTATTTCTTTCAATTTTGCATTTAAAAAACCTGAACACCCCTCATTTTGAAGGTGTGTGTGTGTAGAATGTTGGTCCTATTTTGATTTTGGAATTCACTCTTCAGTTGTCAAAATGCCGTCCAAGCAAGAAGAGCAGCGTATCAAAATTTTGCTCGCGCATCGCGAAAATCCGAGCTACTCGCACGCAAAGTTAGCAAAATCGCTAAAAGTTGCCAAATCAACCGTTACAAATGTAATTAAAGTGTTTGGGGAACGTTTGTCGACAGCCAGGAAGTCTGGATCGGGGGGAAATCGAAAACCGGAAGCCGCTGAGACGACAAAGAGAGTTGTCGGTAGTTTCAAGCGAAACCCTAACCTCTCTCTCCGAGATGCCGCAAATAAGCTGGGTGTATCGTCTACAACCGTGCATCGAGCCAAAAAACGAGCCGGACTATCGACTTACAAGAAGGTAGTGACTCCAAATCGCGATGATAAACAAAATACGACGGCCAAAGCGCGATCCCGGAGGCTGTACACGACGATGCTGACGAAGTTTGACTGCGTGGTAATGGACGACGAAACCTACGTCAAAGCCGACTACAAGCAGCTTCCGGGACAGGAGTTTTATACGGCAAAAGGAAGGGGAAAGGTAGCAGATGTTTTCAAGCACATGAAACTGTCAAAGTTCGCAAAGAAATATCTGGTTTGGCAAGCCATTTGTACCTGTGGCTTGAAAAGCAGCATTTTTATAGCTTCCGGGACTGTCAACCAAGAAATTTACGTGAAAGAGTGTTTGAATAAACGTCTGCTGCCTTTTCTGAAGAAACACGGTTGTTCCGTACTGTTTTGGCCGGATTTGGCATCTTGCCATTACGGTAAAAAAGCCATGGAGTGGTACGCCGCCAACAACGTGCAGGTGGTTCCCAAGGACAAGAACCCTCCCAACACGCCAGAGCTCCGCCCAATTGAGAAATACTGGGCTATTGTCAAGTGGAACCTAAAGAAGACAAAAAAAAACTGCTAAGGGCGAGCAGCAGTTCAAGGCAAACTGGCTTTCTGCGGCGAAGAAGGTGGACAAGGTGGCTGTACAAAATCTGATGGCAGGGGTCAAGCGTAAGACCCGGCAATTCGGATTTGGAAAAGCGGAAGCCTAACTGAATATTTTTCCTGAATTTTATACTAATTGAACTTGAAAAAGAAATTTAATTTGATTTTTTAAATAAACGATTTCACCGATTTACACGCGTTTTCCCTTGACCAAATTTTGACCGTATCACCCTTTATTTATGGATTAGGACATTATTTGAACTATTTTATTAATATTAAGAAAATGTTCTCTCTTGAGGAATTCAATTTTAGAAAAAATACATTTGTTTTCGGACACCTTAATTCGTCCAATATTCCAACCGATATTAAAGAAATAAATATATCTAAGAGTAAAATCAAAATGACTGCAAGCGAAATAAAAACGTTAGTCAACTTCATTCCACTAATTATAGGAAGATTAGTGCCAGAAGAAGATGAGGCTTGGAAACATTTATGTTTAATGCTTCAAATCTGCCACATTCTCATGCTGCGTGAAATTCCAACAGAGTACCTGCAGATTTTGAAAAAGCTAGTAGATGTGCATCATTCACAGTATTTGACATTGTTTAATGACACGCTAAAGCCCAAACACCATAATTTATTGCATTACGCTACATTCATATTACAATCAGGTGCTCCTCGACATCAATGGGCTATGCGAGGTGAGGCAAAACATAGAGATTCAAAACAGTATAGTAGAGCTACCAACAACAAAATAAATTTATGTAAATCTCTAGCAATTAAAGCCGGATTCAAATTTGCGTCCAATGTGATGAATAATAGTTTTTTGGAACCAACAATAGATTTACGAGAATCCAAAATATTAAATGCGCCAATTTGCGAAGAACATAAGTCCCTGTTGAGTAGTTATGGTACGATTGATAATAATGTTTTACGATACGTGGATAAATTTAAAAAGCAAGGGATGATTTTCAAGCCAAATGTGTTCTTCTATATAATGCAGCGCAACGTCATCAGCATTCATGAGTTAGAGAAGATAATACTAAATAACGACGAACAACTAATTTTAATTTGCTTCAATGTTCACTCCCTTGGGTTTAACGACCATTTGCAGTCATTTGAGGTTTGCAAAACTACTGAGAGAAAAATAATAAATAACATTCAAAATATTGCAATGAAAACGATTAATTTACACAAAGTAAATCAAAAATTATTATTTAGATACTGTAATTTTGTAAGTATAATAAATATGGTTTGACATCCTTAAAATGATTTTAATTGTTTGATTTCAGCTAAAATTAAAAAAATCAATTAATATGGAAAATAAATCAAATATCAGGTTATTTACATCAAATGCATTTTTTTTAAATCAACAAAATATTTTCTTTGAAACAAAATCTTTTTTTTTTTTTGTTTCAAAAAGAAGCGGGTGATTGAAACAAAATATATTTGTTTTAATTCAAGAAACGTCATGATGGAATCAAAAAAAAAATATTGTTGAATTTGCTCACAGTCACATGGAAAGTTGATTCTAAAAACAACAAACATTTTTTTGAATCTATTCACATTTATTTTTGATTCAAAGAAAAAATCTGCATAGGCCCTGAGTCTACAATATTTTTTGTTGATTTCAATGTGATTTATTTTTGAAATTAAAAACCATTTCTCTGCGTGTAATTAATAAAATATAACAAAATACAAACAACCTCGAGTTTAGTCACTCAATTTCTTTAAACTCAAGCTATATATGAATATTTTCATTGCATGGTATGATTGAACTCAACTTTGCCTATTTATTGAATTCACAATTTAAGTAAAGTATCAATTTGCTAAATAATCGAGGTTATTTGAGCATACAAGAGTTATAAAAACAAGTATCCATGAATAATTCTTGAAATAGCAAAACTCTGCAAAGATAAAACAATTTAAAAATATTGGCTTAATGTATGATGATATTCAATTTAGTCCTTGGGTAACCCAAATTCTAAAGACGATAGATCATATTATATTATAATAAAATAAAATGGAAATACCAATGAGTTGCTATTTGATACAGGTCCATCAGGATCTGCAAGACAACTATTTTCTGTAAATTTAAACTATAGTTATAATGATATAATGAGATTTAAAATTTGTAAAACAAAAATAATTTACTAATCATGCAATATAATAAATCTAATAAATCTAATAAATGAATGTAAAATAAACAAGTATTACAAAATACGAATAAACTCGATTTAAGTTAATCTCAGTACATGTAACTGATTTCAACTTTTGATATTTTATTAGAATTGAAACAAACACTTTATTATGCACCATGGAATGGTTTAACCAAAGAAGAATAATAAGATCAAACAGTCAGAAGAAAAACTTTATATTTTAGTGTCCTCTTTCACGGTCCCTTTCATCCAATGAATATAACCCGTTTGCAAGGTAATTTTGTGGATTTGCTGCCCCCTCGGTAGAGATGAAATTTTGCACTCTTTTTTATCAAAGCAATTTCACCAAAATCAGAGGTGTCCCATTTTTTTTAATTATTCGATTAACATCTAATCGATTATTTTTTGTTCGCTGTGCTGTCATTTTTCGATCAATGAGAGTGCAGCGTATGTTTGAAACGATGTGTGATGATCCTCTGGAGAAGTTAATGCTTATATCAGCATGATATAACCGATTACAAATATTTTACTTTTTGGTTCGTTAATCGATTAGTTAATCGGCCATTACTAGATGAATGTGAAAAGTCGTTTTAAATTTAAGGCCTTACATAAATAATGAAACAATATGAAAGGGACCGGGGCTAATCACAAATTACGTCCCATGGTAACTGAATTAAACACGAGTGCGTACCGGTTTGTTCAACGCAATATGGAATGCTCTTAATTTTAAAAATATTGGTAAACTTTAATAATTAATCAAATCAAATCAATCGAAGTTATTTGGACAGTTAACAGTTTTCATGCACTTGTTATCATGCATTACTATGATTTTGTATTTTCCTGAACGAAGGCTGAAAAAAGTGAACCATTATAATATTATCAGTCATCGAAGAGCTGAAAATAAACTTAAAGATTTAAATCAGTAAAACCAGCCTAAACGGAGGACTCGCGAACACAATAAGCTCCCCCATCAATCATATTCCGAATTTGATTAAATAAGTATTTTCAAGTATACAAATAAATATATCAACAAGTAATGTAATTTTCTCTCCTGGAAAGGAAAAATAAAATGGTTAAACGTTAAACATTTATTAGAGAAAATCAAACAATGATACGTTTCTTCTTCCAGTTGTGTTTTGATCCTGTTATAAATATTTATTAATGAATATATAATAATAATATAATAGGACCTGGGATTTACTCATACTCAAACACCACGGTGGTGCCCTTTAAACAACAATAAGCCTCTACTACCGATGATCTTTTAAACCTGGAGACAAAAAAAGCTACGGAAAATCGCTTATGCCTTCATTAAATTCTACTCTTACAAGACGTTAATAAAAAATAATAAGATTCTCTTGCATTCCCAAGTAACCATAGGCACGTTATTTCGCCTTTTTGGCTATATACGGACCTCATCAGAACTTGCAAACACTGGTATAGTCGTTGTTTAGCTGTATATAGCCAAAAAGGCGAAATAACGTGCCTATGGTTACTTGGGTTGGTCGCGTCGCGTTGCTTGTCGCGTCCACTCCGGCCGCGGCCAGGGTAGACGCGACACGCGATGCGACTCACGCAAGGAATAATAATAAATAATAAGATTCTTTTGAATTGGCCGCGTCGCGTCGCGTCTACCCTGGCCGTACCCTAAGACGGGAGCAGAATCCATAAAACATTCACATTGTTGAGCTACCGTGCCCCTTTCTTCATGCTTGCCGATTTTACCAGCGTACAAATATATATTTTTTTTTTTTTTTTTTTTTTTTTTTTTTTTTTTATTATTGAATGATCAAAATTTAAAATATACAATACATATTTTTCACTTTTTCTTCTCGCAACTTTTCCTTTTCTTCTTTTTTTCTTCTTGTACCTTATCCTTTTTCCTTGTTTCTGTATTGCTGCCATTTTTTAGCTTCCCTTAACCTAGCTTAATACTAACGTTAATTTGGGAAACCGATTACCCGCGGCGTACTCGGGGTTAATAACACACTCACTCATATACACTCACTCATATCCACTCATTCTTTATCATCCATACCATATGTACATTAACGAACACACTTTAAGAAAGGGAAGGGAACCTAACCTAACTTAACCTATCTTAACCTAACATGAAAAATCCGAATACCATAAAAAAAAACCTTTAGAGCATTTATATCTTTGAATTACGTTATTAAACTTGTGTAATTACTAAATTCCTTTTCCAAAAATTGTTTTCTTCGATTCATTTCTAAAGTCAAAATCCTTTTGAAATCCTCTAAATTTCCATCCATATAATTCTTCAGATTGTAATTAACTGTGTTGGCTAAAATCCACAATCCCAACTTTTCGTTTTTCTTCGCTAAAATTTTATCCAATATTTCTAGAGGGTCTGCAACATTGATTCTAAGGTTAGTTATTATTTGCTCTGTTGCATATTTCCAAATAATGCTTGAAATAAGACATGATTTTAATCGATGTTTTATATCATCAGTTTCTTTACACTTGCTACAAATATTATCCTCTGTTCCACGAATCTTGTGTTTTAAAAGCTTGCTGCGAGTTGGAATAATATCGTTTATGAAGTAATACAAGGCTACTCGAAGATTTGAATCAATGATCTTCATATTCATGTTAATCCAAACATTTTCCCAAGTCAAGTTAATATTTTTCATTTCTATTGCTGGTTGAATCTGCAAACTATCAATGAAAAAAGAGTAAATTTGTTTAGTCGTGTTCAAATTTGTCATCCTCACAAGATTTTCTGCTTCTTTGCCATAAATACCGAAGGTTCTTCCTAGTTTAAGGTTATTTCTATTAATGAATAGAAAATCTTGTGAGGGATTTGAACCGTTCTTAACTGAAGTGTATAACATGTTACGAATAAACAGTGCTTTAATTTTCATGCCTACATGAACCAATTCCAAACCCCCTTTCTCTTTTTCTAAATATAGTTGATTTCTATTGATTTTAAATAAGTGTCCCATCCACAAATAGTTACCTATAATTTTAGTTACTTCTGCAATGAACTTGTTAGGAGCCGGAATTATCTGACCTACATACCACAATTTGGATAAAATGAATGTGTTTAGGATCCAAATTTTTTGGATTATGTTTAAATTTCTAAATTTTGCCTTAAATAACGAGTTTTTAATAACGTTCAACTGAATGTCATAAGCTCTTGAAATAGTTGCTTCCCAAGAATTTTTAAATGTCACACCTAATATTTTCATTTCGTCAACCTGATGAATATTAGCACTATTAAGTTGCAAGTCGTTAAAGCACAACAAACGCGATTTTTTATTGTTTAAACTAATCCTAGCTTCCTTAGCAAACCTTGCCATTATCTGAAAGATCTTTTCAAATTCATCTTGATTCTTAATAATAATACAGATATCATCAGCATAAACAACCAGTTTAATGAATGTACCATCAAACAATATGCCCGGAATTGCATCAGAGAGCATTGCAAGTAATGGCTCCAAGTAGAGTACGAAAAGAACCATACTAAGCGGACATCCTTGTCGAACCGAACGATCAATCCTTATCGCGCTTGTCAAACTTCCTGATACTAGCAATCTGGAAAATGCTCCTTCGTATAAATTTTTTAAACAAGCAATAAAAACCGAGGGGAACCCGAATTTTGTCAAAACTAACCAAAGGTAATTTCTATCGACGCTGTCAAAGGCCTTCTGAAGATCTAGACTCAAAAAGGCAATCTTAAAAGATTTTTTTCTTATTAGAATACACTACTAAATTCCTTAAAACTTTTAAATTGTCGACGCAAGATTTCTCCTTGTGGCAAGCAGCCTGGTAAGGCCCAATCAAATCAGGCAAAACTAATTGAATTCTGTTTGCCAGAATTTTTGCAAACAATTTATAATCTGTGTTCAGTAAGGATATTGGTCTAAAGTCTTGTACTGATGGGTTGCTGGCTTTTGGTATAAAAGTTACCACACCATCTTTAAAGCTAGAGGGCGGCACGATTCCTTGAATGAGATAACTATTGAAAAGGTTTAAAAAATCTTCTTTTAGAATTTCAAAATTTTTTAAATAAAATTCATACGATAGCCCATCACATCCAGGTGATTTTTTCTTGGATGCATTGTTTAAAACGTTTGCAAACTCCTCCTCATCTATCGTTCTTATCAAATATTCTTTTTGTTCAAGATTCAATCCTTTCGTGATGAAGTTCATGGATTGATAATCCAAAGAGTCCGAGTTATTATCATTGTTTTCAAAAATAGATTTGTAGTACTTGAAAAATTCATTTTTTATTTTATTGCTATCGGTTGTAATTTCATCTTCAATCTTTAGACGTGACGTTGTTTGTTTCCTATCATTATGTTGAGCAATTTGAAAAATTCCCATTTTCTCTTCTTCAACTAGAGAATTTGGTTGGAAAATTTGAGTGAATTCCTGAAGTTTTTGTTTTTCTATTTCAAATAATCTTTTTTTAATGAAGTTCATTTCTGAATGAACGTCATCTCCTGCGTTTAACCTGCTTGAAAATTCTTGCATGGCTCGATAATAAATGCTCTTTTCATTCATTATACTAATGTTCCTATTAATAGTGTAACTTCTTACATATTGAAAATCTTTTAAGCTATCTCGACCGAACTCTATTGCGTTTTAAAACGACTGTTTTCTCCATCATATTTCGTCGACAAAACCACCAAACCCCATAATCAAACACGACCCGCCGTGACAAGTCTTCAACCACGGCCCTCATGATCCTGTTAAGGACACACCTAACAACACAACAAAAACTAATCGGTCAAGTGCCAAGCTTGCTTGTTTGATCACGGCATTTATTTTCTTAACGAATCATGCTTCAACATGAAAAAAAAATCATAATGGATTATTCGAAGACACCAAACCGTAAAAACCCCAAGGAACATGCTTCATGCGATCGAAGTCATCCCTCTGACAAATGGGAACGATAACAATAAATCTCGATTGCTCCTCCGAAGGGACGCATCCGCTCCCGCAAACAATGCATCCGACGTGAAGACGACCCAGCCTCAGACTGAAAGCCTCCTAAACAAAGATAAATCAATTAATCAATCAACAATGCATCCGATCCCTAATCCGGCGCAACCGGCATCCCGCCCACGCATGCCAACACCACCATCAGACAGGGGCAATTTTCTCCTACCTGATAGCCGGTTCGCGTGCGGGCGGCTACACCAAACCGACCATCAAACTCACTCCCCACAAAAACAGACACGTCCGGAGTACCTTGAGATCAGGACGCAATCGCCTCCGCAAACAAACACGTCAATCAACACTCCGAATACGGTGGGTAAAAAACTTTACGCCGACTACGAAGCCTCCGAAAAACGTGTAACGGCAAGTTTGCAATGGCACAACTTAGCCATTAATTAATGAATTTCAAAAATTGTGGTACCTTTAGAATTCCTAGGGTTTCTAGATTATTTTGATTGCAAAAAACTTGAAAATAGAGTCGTCTAATTTTTTAAAAACCGAAAAGAGTTGTTACACGTTTTTTTGAAAGGTGTGTTTGTAGGGTTTTGCAAGTGTCGCAAGATCTGTAATTTAGATTAATGGGCACAAATGTTCACAATTAGCCAGAATACAGTCATGGTTCCTATATATGGATCCTGGAGACAACGGAACGATCCTCGAAAAATTCGGAACATCCGTAAAAATGGTCAATCCATGATCCTGATCCTAGAGCTCTGTGGTTTTTTTTTGAAAACATTAGGAACTGTGATACAAAAAAATATTTGGGGTCGTGACATAAACATGTACCTGGATGGCCATGGGACTGTCCTCCGGAAGATCCGAAACATCTTTAAAAGTGGACAATCCATGAAACTGATCCTAGACCTCCGTGTTTTTTAACATTAGGATCTGTGATATAAGAATGAATTTGGGTCATGGACCCAGATGGCCATGGCACCGTCCTCCGGAAGATCCGGAACATCCGTAAAAGTGGTAAATTCACGATCCTGATCCTAGAGCTCCGCGTTTTTTATAAAAATTAGGAACTGTGATGATAGAAAGAATGTAGGCTTGTGACATAAACATGAACCTGGATGCCCATAGGACCATCCTCCGGAAGATCCGCAACATCCGTGAAAGTGAAAAATCAATGAAAATGATCCTAGAGCTCCGCAGTTTTTGAAAAAAAAAACACTAAGAACTGAGATGATAGAATGAATTTGGGGTCGTGACATAAACATGGACCTTGATGGGTATGGGACCGTCCTCCGAAAGATCCGGAACATCCGTGAAAGTGAAAAATTCACAAAACTGATCCTAGAGCTTCATGGTTTTCTTGAAAACGTTAGGAACTGCGATATTAGAATGATTTTGGGATCGTGACATAAACATGGACCCAGATGGCCATCGGACCGTCCTCCGCAAGATCCGAAAATTCCGTAAAAGTGGTCATTATATGAAACTGATCCTAGAGCTCCACGGTTTTTTCGAAATCACTTGGAACTGTCATATATAAATTAATTTGCGGTCGTGACATAAACATGTACCTAGAAGGCCATGGGACCATCCTCCGCTAGATCTAGAACATCTTTAAAAATGGTCAATCCTTGAAACTGATCCTAGAGTTCTACGGTTTTTTCGAAAGCATGAGGAACTACGATATAAGAAAGAATTCGGGGTCATGATATAAACACGTACCGGAGACGAACCAGCCCAGGGCTGAAAGTCTCATTAATAAAGATAAAAAAAAACACGGACCTGGATGGCCATAGGACCGTCCTCCGGAAGATACGGAACATCCGTAAAAGTGATCCAGAGGTTTCTTATATCACAGTTTTTAAAAAAGAACTGCAGAGCTCTAGGATCAGTTTCACAGTATGATAAATTTACAGATGTTCCGGATCTTTTGGAGGACAGTCTTATGGCCATCCGGATCCATGTTTATGTCACGACCCTAAATTCTATCTTAAATCGCAGTTCCAAGAGTTTTCGAAAAAAAAACACGGTTTTTTCATAGTTTCATCGATGATCCACTTTTACGGGTGATCAGGATCTTCTGGAGGACGTTCCAATGGCCATCCAGGTTCATGTTGATGTCTCGACCATAAATTCTTTCATATATCACAGTTAGAAGTGTTTTCGACAAGACTACGGAGCTCTAGAAACAGTATCATTGATGGACCATCTTTACGGATCTTCCGGAGGACTGTCCCATGGTCATTCGGTTCCATGTTTATGTTAAGACTCCAAATTCATTCTAATATCACAGTTCCACGGTTTTCCGTTCTTGGATCAATTTTATGGCTTGCAATCGGGCTAAGGCCTTGTTGTCCTCTGCTGTCCGAAGAAGTCGTATCCACTCTACTCGATCCATGGGCAGACTTCGCCAGCCTCGTAGTCTGCGAAGGGTCCGCAGGTCGCCTTCTACTTGGTCGATCCACCTTTCCCGCTGCGCGCCTCTTTTTCTTGTTCCTGTTGAGGCGCTTTCGAGAACCATTTTCACTGCGTCGTCGTGCGACATTCTTACGACATGCCCAGCTTACCGTAGTCGCCCAATTTTTGCAATGTGAACGATGGGTGGTTCTCCCAACACTGGTGCACTTCTTGGTTCATTCGCTTCCTCCACGTTCCGTCATCCAAGGGCGCGTTTGTCCTCCACGACCATAGTCACGGTCTCGTGGCTGTAGACGACCACCGGTCTAATCAGCGTCTTTTAGATAGTCAACTTCGTGGCGAATTTTATTCGACCGGAGCGTCCTCCGGAGTCCAAAGTAGGCACGATTCCCTGCCATAATGCGTCTTTGAAATTCTCTGCTGGTATCATTTTCGACGGTCACCAGTGAGCCCAAATACACGAACTCATCGACCACCTCGATTTCATCACCGTCAATCTGAACTCGGGGTGGGAGGCTAACATTGTCTTCCCTAAAACCTCTACCTTTCATGTATTTTGTGTTTAATGCGTTTATGGCATGTCCAATCCACCTAGCTTCAGCTTTCAGTCTGATGTACGTTTCCGCCTTCGTCTCAAAGTTCCATGCCATGATGTCAATGTCATCGGCGAAGCCAAGAAGCTGGATGGACTTCCTGAAAATCTTGCAACTCGTGTTTATCCCTGCTTTTCTGATCACACATTCTAACGCAATGTTGAATAGCAGACACGAAAGTCCATCACCTTGCCGTAACCCCCTTCGAGATTCAAAGGGACTCGAGAGTGTCTCCGATACTCGAACAACGCACATCACTCGATCCATCGTTGCCTTGACCAATCGCGTCAGTTTATCTGGAAATCCGTACCCGTGCATAATCTGCCATAGCTGATCACGATCGATTGTGTCGTATGCGGATTTGAAATCGATGAACAAATGCTGTGTAAGCAAGTTGTATTTGTGGCATTTCTGCAGAACCTGCCCATGAATCCCTGCTGGTATTGCCCAAGAAATCTCTTGCAAATGGTGACAGGCGGTGGCGTATAATTTGGGAGAGTACCTTGTAAGCGGCGCTCAGCAGTGTGATCGCGCGGTAGTTGCAGCAATCCAACTTGTCGCCCTTTTTGTAGATTGGGCATACAACACCTTGCTTCACTCCTCCGGTAATATCCCATCCTCCCAAATATTGGCAATTACCCAGTGCAGCGCTCTGCTTCACCACCGTATTTTAATAGCTCACTTGGTTGTTGATCTACACCAGTTGCTTTGTTGTTCTTAAGTCGACCGATCTCCTCCTCAACTTCTTGAAGATCAGGGGCCAGTAGTCATTGCTTCCACCTCTCAATTTTATGAAGTGACCATTTTACGGATGTTGTTGATCTTCCGGACGACGGTCCAATGGCTATCTATCATGTTTAAGTCACGATCACAAATTCATTCTTATATCACAGTTCCTAATGTTTTTGGAAAAAAAAAAACTGCGGAGCTCTAGGATCAGTTTTATTGATTAACCTCTTTTATGGATGTTCTGGACTTACCAGAGGATGGCTCCATGGCCATTTGGGTCCATGTTTATGTCATGACCCCAAAATATTTCTTATATCGCAGTTCCACATGCTTTCGAAAAAACCGTAGAACTCTAGGATCAGTCTCGAGGATTGTCCATTTTTAAATATGTTCTAGATCTTGCGGAGGACGGTCCCATGGCCTTCTGGGTGCATGTTTATGTCACGGCTGCAAATTAATTTATATATGACAGTTCCAAGTGTTTTCGAAAAAAAAAACCGTGCAGCTCTAGAATCAGTTCCATACATTGATCACTTTTACGGAATTTTCGGATCTTCCGGAGGACGTTCCGATGGCCATCTGGATCCATGTTTATGTCACGATCCCAAAATCATTCTAATATCACAGTTCCTAACGTTTTCAAGAAAACCACGGAGCTCTAGGATCAGTTTCGTGAATTTTCCACTTTCACGGATGTTCCGGATCTTCCAGAGGACGGTCTCATGGCCATCAAGGTGCATGTTTAGGTCACGACCCCAAATTCATTCTATCATCACAGTTCCTAACGTTTTCAAGCATACCACGGAGCTCTAGGATCAGTTTCGTTAATTTTCCACTTTCACGAATGTTCCAGATCTTTCCGAGGACGGTCCCATCGCCATCCAGGTTCATGTTTATGTCACAAGCCTACATTATTTCTATCATCACAGTTCTTAATGTTTTCAAGAAAACCACGGAGCTCTAGGATCAGGAGAGTGGATTTACCACTTTTACGGATGTTCTGGATCCTCCGGAGGATGGTCCTATGGACATCCAGGTTCATGTTTATGTCACAAGCCCAAATTCTTTCTATCATCACAGTTCCTAATGTTTATAAAAAAACGCGGAGCTCTAGGATCAGGATCGTGGATTTACCACTTTTACGGATGTTCCGGGTCTTCCGGAGGACGGTGCCATGGCCATCAAATTCATTCTTATATCACAGATCCTAATGTTAAAAAACACGGAGGTCTAGGATCAGTTTCATGGATTGTCCACTTTTACGGATGTTTCGGATCTTCCGGAGGATGGTCCCATGGCCATCCAGGTACATGTTTATGTCACGACCCAAATATTTTTTTGTATCACAGTTCCTAATGTTTTCAAAAAAACCGCAGAGCTCTAGGATCAGGATCATGGATTGACCATTTTTACGGATGTTCCGGATTTTTCGATGACCGTTCTGTTGTCTCCAGGATCCATATATAGGAACCATGACTGTATTCTGGCTAATTGTGAACATTTGTGCCCATTAATCTAAATTACAGATCTTGCGACACTTGCAAAACCCTACAAACGCACCTTTCAAAAAAACGTGTAACAACTCTTTTCGCTTTTTAAAAAAAGTAGACGACTCTATTTTTAAGTTTTTTGCAATCAAAATAATCTAGAAACCCTAGGAATTCTAAAGGTACCACAATTTTTGAAATTCATTAAGAAATGGCTAATTTGTGCCATTGCAAACTTGCCGTTACACGTTTTTCGGAGGCATCGTATTCGGAGTGTTAACGATCCCTCGCGAACCAAAGCCCATCTTCAAAAACTATCAACACAAAGAGCTTGTATCCGCGAGCAATCGGCGACCAACGCGTCTGCCCGCAAAAGCAACAACGTCCAAATCTCAAAGCTCTCCGGACTTCCCCTCGAAAATGCAATCGAGAAATGTATAAGAACAATCTTCAACTGGAACGTACTCACCAAATCAATATATCCGGGAGCACATTTCCTATGCTTATTTTTCTCTCGCAAACCCGTCGACGTCGAACGGCAAAAAAGGGAACTCGGTGAGCAGTTTTGGGATACGTAATTTTTACTGAAAACAACCGCGAATTCACGAATGTGGACCCAACCGCGAAACACGTTCCGAAACACTTTTAATACACGTTCGATATCAATTTGACCAGCTTGAATTCAATCTATGAGCATCAAACCCAAAACGTATGTTCCACTAAATAAAATATGATTATATTATCTTCGAATGGACTTGGAATCTTTGGACTTCTGATGTTCAGATGCTTTGGTTTCTCGTTGGAAGTATGACATTTTTTCTTTCTCTTTGTTTAACTAACCAGGTCCCATGGTGACAGGTACGATATTTAATTATTTTTTTATTTGTCAAATTGGTAATTTAGCGAATCCAAGAAATTTTTAGTCGGAAGCAGATTTGTCTGTCACTACTACTGGAACTCACTGTTTAGAATTTTTAATCTAAAAGATAAATTCTTTAGAAAGCCTACTTTAGTCAATTTTTATAGATTCTTAACATTGAACAAACTCCTTCTGAACTATGAATGAGCTCAATGAAGATTTAGGTAAATCCACATGGAGACATTATGCAAATTTTTGTCATCCAGATACAGATTAAAAAGATTTTTTGAGATGAAACTGTAGATTGAAAAGCAAAAAAATGCGATATCACTGCCTGCAGATTCACTTGGTTCGAAGAATTTACACTCGTTCGGCAATCTGTTGGTAGATGAGGAAGGCTCTTTTGATTCTGTGTTGCTCGCTCAAATGGATTAATTTTCCCATGCTTGAACCCTTGCAAACAAACGCATTTCCTGTTGAGTATGTTGATTCTGAAATTTATTTATTTTACCGTGGCTACGCTTCGCCCATTTGACATATTACGCGAGGTTTACCAGTTCATGAGAACATTTTACGCGATAATCCAACGCAACGGTGCAGTAAATTTAAAACACACAAAAAGCACGTGTGGAACCGATTGCATCGGCCGATGACAGACGAAACCGAAAACCGGTCCTAAATAGGAAGAAGTTGAGAGTGGAAAATATATGGCAAAACGGCAGGTATGCCTCCATCGGCAATGACCGCTGTAAGAAGGAACTTGCAAATCATGTTTCGATATGCACCCAATAAAATAACCATGTAATAAGTAAGATCGAGGTGTATTTCCATAATTCAAAATTAGACGACAACCATTTTATTTCAAGTCAGTTTTTAGCCAGCAATATTATTATATTAAAGTTATCATTTCCCGACAATGTTAAGCAACGATTCGGTATCCTCGCAAATATAGAAATCGTTACCGTCGCACTTATAATCGTTCCATTGGCCATTTGACTTCGCATCGAATTCCAAACAGTTTTCAGTTCTCCAATTATCTGGTTGTCCAGAAAGCCAATTTGTGTATTGAAGGGTCTTGTCTTTAAGAAGCCATATCCATCTGCCCTCATGACCTTGGTCCGTTCCAGCGATCCAGAATTTTTTGTCGGTTTGACCTATGTAGTAAAAGATTTGAGTTTGATGCGATCAAATTCCGGGCAATAGAACATACCGAGCAGTGCCATCAGCGCTTTGGTGTCCCTCTCGCTCTCTACCGATGCCAGCCGTTTGTCTTCATCGACGCAGTACTGAATGGCTTCCCAGAATGTTGCTGGTTTGTAGCGTATGTAAAAATCTTTTTTCACCAATAGCAATGCATTTGCGGGGTTCCCAGGCAAACCTGGTCTAGGATGGGTGGATTGCGGGGCTGTAAAGCAATTTCAAATAAATAATCGCATAATTTGAAGATCTACTATATTTGGTGTACTTACGGTGGTGAGTATGGTCGTTGTGATGGTGGTATTGGGCCTCATAATTTGACCTCGGATTCCTCGTAGATTGCTGATTATATCCGGTTAAAAAACATACAAGTCCTGCAAACAACAACAGCACACTATTTTTCGGCACCATTTTCGATCAGTTGCGCATTTTAAGGATACTAAAGTTGTGCGGATTAAAATCTTCCCTTTTATACACTTGAATCATTTTCGGCTGAAAGCGCTGCAGACGAAAGAGCATTTGCTAATGAAAATCAGGTTCCCGAAAATTGGGTTATGCGTTAAAATTAGGTTAAGACACACGTACAAGTAAATGCCACTTTCACCGATGTTCCTTTGGCATATAATTGTTGATCTGAATGGCAGAAGATACTCAAATCCTTTAAGCAAACCTCACACGTATCAATATATTGACGCTAAGGGGAATTATTGACAACAATATTGATGATGTGAAAACAGATTGTCAATATCGATGTATTGACGTCAATTAATTGCCAATACGATTATTGTCAGTAACAGCAGTCATGTAGGGTCCACTTTAAATGTAACGCAAAAAGACACAACTCTTGTGAGAAAAACCACAATAGTTCTGTTGGGACAGTAATGGAATTTCGGATTGGTACATAAGTTAGGTTTTTAGTTGTAATTTATTGTAGTTCATGACTTGAGCTTAGCTCGGTCGGCAAATGAGCAGCTATTAAGCAAGACCATGCTGGAGGCGGCTGGGTTCGATTCCCGGTACCGGTCTAGGATTTTTTTCGGGATGAAAAATTTCTCGGCTTCTCCCTGGGAATTTTTAAGAGTATGATTGTACTTTATTGCCACACAATAATGCTAATGCAAAATGGTGCAGGCTCAGAAAGCAGCAATTAATAACTGTGGAAGGCTCAAAAAACAGTAAGTTGACGAGAGCCGGCGTAAAGCAAAAGAAGAAATATAGTTATTGATTGCTGTGTGTGAGGTGTATGAATAAGGCTTTGCACCGTCGGGGTTAACCTCAATCTGATGACAGTTCAGTTAGATTTTTCTTGGGTAGATTTCCTCGATAATTTTTTAGACTGCAGTGAGATGTAAACCACATGTCTGCATTGTCCACGAGCAACATCCTTTCATCGCGCTGTTCCTCGACAATTTTCAAGTTAAAATTCGGAAATTTTAAAATATTATTTTTATCGAAAAAACAACTAAGTGCTTGTAAACAGTACCACTGAACTGTCAAAAAGGTTCAACCGATTAACACTGAGTTCATTCGTGACGTCACGCTGCAGTACCTAATTAGTGAACCCCTCGGTAAACGGTCAGTTGGATGAACACATTCATCCCTTCTCGGTTTAGCAGTAGCTAAACAAGCGAGCGGCACATAGGATTGGGCGATTTTCAGAGAAAGATCGATCTTATATTTGGCTTTAGAATCGATCCACTGATTAAATCGGTACGAAAGAATCGATCTTTAGTAGATCGATTTTTTAATTCTTATTTTAATACGCTTGCTTACGTTCGTAAATCAAGATATTCTTTCCTTTATAATATTCAATTAAGTGTTGTCATGACGGCAATGAGCACAGGAGGGAGGTAGCCCAAACCATGAAATGTTGCTGTATTCGTAAATATCGGAAACGCAAATAGTAACTTCATTGTATGGAGCGATGCTGCTGAACGTTACGCAGTCTGTGGTGAGAGTAAATCGTTTTTCAATGTAAATACTCTTTAAAAATTTCCCATCTTTTTTTTTTTTGTAGATCGAAGAGATCGAAAGAAGAGATCGATTTTTTCGACTTTTTCATGGACAAAGAATCGATTGGGATAAAAAAGATGCAAAGATCGATCCAAGATCGCCCAATCCTATATTCGTCCACTTTCGGTTGCAGGCCAATAGGACGCGCGTGCTGGGTGTTTCTCATCCAGGGCATATTATCGGTTTCCACAATGGCGAATCCTGACAGTACATTTTTTTTAAATTGAGCAGCCTGGATATTGCTTAAGATGAGAAGCACCCAACGCACCCAACACGTAAACCGCTGTGAAAAATCTCAAAGTGTAAGTAAAAAAAAAAAAAAACAAATGTTATCAAACACATGAAAGCTACAGAATTTGAGCGGTGGAAGCCATTTTAATTCTTGTGATCAAAATGTAGTTCTAGACATTACAAACAATGATTATGTAGTTGCGAGCTGTTTGATTTGCTGATATTCATTGGTGCATACGATTGGTGGATCGCGGATGTTGGCCAAATAATTGTGAATCTATCGATCATTCGCTGCATAAGAGTTGTGCTCTGCATTGGTAGGTACTTTGCTTATGATATTTGTTTTCCTTAATGTGGAGTTAGCCATCCTTGAAGGAAAATTACCATGACACCAATAGCGGGTATGCACCGCTAAAAGAAGTGCGCTGGGACGGCCACTGAAGGAAATTTCGATTATTACGATGTGGGACGCCCGCAGGAAAAATCGGTAGTGAGCTGGGACAGCCACGGATTCTGTCATTGTGGAGTGAGACGCCCGCAGGAGAATCAAAAGTGAGCCGGGACGGCCACGGATTATGTCATTGCGGAGTGAGACGCCCGCAAGAGAGTCTAAAGTGAACCGGAACGGCCACGGGCTCTGTCATTGTGGAGTGAGACGCCCGCATGAGAATCAAAAGTGAGCCGGAACGGCCACGGATTCTGTCATTGCGGAGTAAGACGTCCCCAGGAGAATCTAACGTGAGCCGGACGGCCACAGATTCTGTGATTGTGGAGGGAGACGCCCGCAGGAGAATCAAAAGTGAGCCGGAACGACCACGGAATCTGTCATTGTGGAGTGAGACGCCCGCAGGAGAATCAAAAGTGAGCCGGGACGGCCATGGATTCTACGATTTTGGAGGGAGATACCCGCAGGAGAATTAAAAGTGAGCTGGGATGGCCACGGACTCTGTCATTGTGGAGTGAGACACCCGCAAGAGAATCAAAAGTGAGCCGGGCGGCCATAGATTCTGTCGTTGCGGAGTGAGACGCCAGCAGGATAATTATTAGTGAACTGAGACGGCCACTGAGTAAGAATTACGCCGTTGTAGAGTTTTCAGTAGTTAATATGATTTCATTGTGTTTTTTTTTTCTAATGCCATCAAATATCATCTGTGAGATCAGTGGCAAAAATGTACCTAATAGGTTTGGCCCAAGGTCCCATCACGTCCCTTCTAATGCACAAGTTCCAGCGGGAATCAATGACGCACTCTTTGATCGAACGCAGAGAATTAGAGTATTGAGATGCTAGATCTATCTCATTGGCTGATCAGTAGTCTGGAAGAAGTTAAACTGCTGTAGAGGCCGATAAGAGTAGGAATTCGATGAGGATGCTGATCAGGACGACGGAAATATCAGTGAGAATACCGTGATACTGTGAGTTGAGAAAGGCAAGGATCAGCGAGAGTGGTATGAGCCAATTTCATGCATAAAACAGTGGCCATGTTGCGCATCTTGAAACGAAAAAGTTTTTCATACAAGCATTCGTACAAAAAGTGTTTCGTTTCGAGATGCGCAATGTAGCCCCAGGTTGTTGATTTGATGATGTTTGGTAGCTTTATGCTGGTTGATATGTGACCACTAGAGCTTGAGAGTTGTTACCTCATCATTGTGGTTAACGTCTTGCTCCAGAACAATTTCAGGATATGAATACCAATTGTTGATCTGGTCAAATCTTATTATGAGATTTGTAACGTTGTTTCAATGTTGACTTTGTTAGTTCAGATTGTACGATGAACATGATTTCCACCACAACCAATTTCCCGTGAAAGTTTTAACCATTAAAGAATATCCAAAAGAAAAGCTGTGGAAATAATCGTCTGTATCATGGACATTTAAAAAAAATATATTTTCATGTTTGGAAATTCATAAAAAAAAATTCGGTGAACATTTAAAGATGGTATCGCCGATCAAAATATTTTCGGCGACGGCGTGATATGTTGTTTTCTGTGGGCGGTGGCGGCGTGGCGGTGTCACGCCGTTTGCTTTCGGTAGCGACGGTGTGGCGGCGTTGGTCGGCGTGAGTTTATTTTGAATGATTTAGAAAAAATACTTTCCAAACCAATCGCACATGGACAAAAAACCACTACCCACATTTGAGTTCAGATTACTCAAAATCGCTAAAACGTAGGTCACTCATAGTATGAGTAAATTTTCCGTCACTTTCCCGGGGAAACCTTCTCGAAAATAGGGAAAATTTAAGAAAATTGTACACAGGTTAGAAGTGTACTAGTGGACAGACTAAAATCACAATCAGTTTTCCTCATATAAGAGAAGTTTTCCTCGGAAAAGTGTCAGAAAAGTTACTCATTCTATGAGTGACCTACGTTTTCGCGAATTTGAGTAACCTGAACTCAAATATGAGTAACATTTACTCAATTTTGAGCATTTTCATTTTCCGGGCATGCGGAATTTGTTTAGAAAAGTATGTTAAGTCGATGGGGACGACTCTATCTACGTTGCAGGAAAGATTGTGTTGTGTTGTTGCTAGCTGCTCGCACGCTGAGTAGATAGAAAGAAGATTGATGACGATTCTGAAGATTTCCTGCAAAAAGATGATGCGCGATGCATGTAGATGCGAGAACTGCAAGAAGATTTTTCGAAGATTAATTCGCTAGTGTGAGATTTTTTGAGTATCTAAAATTGAGATTTAGATGTGTCACCCCCCTCGTGTTAAGTGCTTGTTAAAATTGCAGGGGTGGAATCATATGGCAAAGTGTTACAACCTTTTTATTAAGTATAAAAAAAAGTACGTTATATAGGGGTGGATAGTATATAAAAGCAATCTGTTGCATTACGTAACATTTTAATGGGACCTAGGAATTCTTTCATTTATTGAGCATTACACGTTATTAATATGGTCTTTCGGATATAGGTACGTAGAATCCCGCACAACTTGTGAGTTATTCAAAAAAAAAAGGTCATATATCAACGTGTTGTTAATAATAGTTACTTATTCACCTTTATGTAAATCCGATCCTCGTCGAAAATGTGCAAAACTCTATTTTTGCAAATGCTGGAATTGTCATGAATAAAGGTTGTTTTATCCACATTGTTAGGGTGGATGAATGACCGACGTGCAGATACGGTCAGCCCAGCTATGTTAAAAACTCGTTCACTTGGCGTGCTGGTGGCGGGCACACACAATACCTTGCGAACCAAGGCTGCCAACCAACGATACTTACTTAAGGGTCCTGTACACCACCGGAGGTGCAAAGGGCCTGCGCGAAAGACTTCCATCCTGGGCGGCTGCTCGGTTTTGCCTTGACCTGGGCCCAGGTCAAATTCCTATTGACTTGCTTTATTTCCTTGTTGAGGCTCCGCCGCCATGAGCTTCTGGGTCTGCCTCTGCTGCGATGTGCTGCCGGATTCCAATCCTGCGTTTACTTGCAGATTTCGTTTCCGCCCCGTCGAAGTGTGTGGCCGACCCACCGCCACTTTCGCTCTCGAATTTTTGTTGCTATCGGCTTCTGATGACACCGACTATGGAGCTCGACACCAGGCACGAATTATAAAACCTGCAGCTTCTGAGCGTTCTACGCTGATACACACCACGCCTCGCTGGCGTATAACAACACAGATGTCACGTTCGAGTTGAAATTTTGGTGCGTTGACTTATCTGGTTTGATCTCCATACGTTTTGTAACCTCGCAAAAGCAGCCCTAGCCTTCTTGATTCGTGTGCCTATGTCGCTCTTAGTCCCGCCGTCCGACGCTATTTGGCTGCCAAGATATTGGAAAAATGCGACCTTCTACACTGCTTGCCCCACTACCGTAAAGTTGGAAGGGTTGCCCGTGTTGACATCCAACGATTTGGTCTTGTTGACGTTGATAGTGAGACCCGCCGCAGAGGAGCGTTCAGCTAGGTCATTGAGCTTACTCTGAATATCAGAGCGCCGTTGTGCTAGTAGAGCAACATCATCAGCCAAATCGAAGTCGTTGAGGTGCTCCATGGTGATAAGCTGACCAAGCAGCCAACGGTTCGGTACACGGTCAATTGCACCCACCATGATCTCGTCGATTACGATGAGGAAAAGTAGCGGTGATAGTATACATTTTCTTGTCTTACACCAGCGATTAAACGGATAGGGTCAGACAAGGCTCCGTTATGCAACACTCTGCACGTGAAAGCCTGATACCAACCCGTGGAAACTAACGATTTTAAATTGGCTCACTACTTGACTAGCCTATTGGTCCCAAGCAAATCGATTAACGTATCCCATTCTATTGAAAATTCTAGTACTACACTATGTTTGTTTTGATTCGCTATGAAAGTTTGACAGATAAAATGAGGGGTTCGTTGATTTTCCTATGTTTCGAGGGATGCATCGGTTAGCTTGTTGTTGAGCACGTTTTTTCGGGACCTACTAGTCTTAGAGTTACCTCTATGCTGATACTGCGCTTCGATGAGATTGACGATTTTATACGTGACTCCCTTGCGTCTCAGGGCACCGCACAGATTCTCGTGATTGAGTTGGTCGAAAGCTTTTTCGTATTCAATGAATATCAAATAAAAGGACTCTTGACCTGCTCCTGGATGATGCAGAGCCAATATGGTCCACACAAGATCTTCCGGCACGGAATCTTGCCTGCTGCCGCTGGAGGGTCGCGTTGATCTTCTCCTGTATCCGATTCAGGATAACTTTGCACAGTACTTTGAGAACAATACACAGTAACATGATGCCTCGCTAATTGTCGCACACAGTCAGATCTCCCGTCTTTGGGACCCTCACTAAGACGCCCTGCATCCAGTCGGCCGGAAAAGACGCGGTGTCCCAGATATTTGAGCGGATAGCATGGGGTCAGCTTTGAGCATCTCTGCTGATATGCGATCGACCCCTGGAGCATTGTTGGATTTCACTCGGGATTTCATGCAAGGATACTGCAGCTTTCTAATTTTCCAAAAGCTTAGCATGTCTTCATCTACAACGTTGTTCGGGTATGACGTAATGCGCAGGATCTATAGATGAGGCAGAAGAAAACACTAGTCCACTGTTTCATTCATCAGCTGTTTTCGTCGGATCGGAAGAAAGAAAGAGTCAACTAGTTTCCTTCTGCCTCTCCTACACGAAACGAAAATCAATTATTTTATTCATGTGTTTCACTTATACATTTTTGCCAAAACATCAGCCTTATACATTCCATAAGACAAACCGCATAGGTCCTATAAGAATTCATAAAAGGTATGTGTGACCGTTTGTACATTTCATTTGACACATGATCTTCATTAAATTTTTGCAAGGCCTCTGCTTATTAGTTGACTTATACATTTTATGAATAATCAGCAATAGAAATTTGCCGAAAGGTATAAGGAGATTTCTATCCGTGTATAGATCTCGCTCATCGAGACGAAACCACTAAACTGAGATTTTTTACGTTTGATCAGCGCACCAAAAAACTATCTCGAACAAGTGCGAGCAGGAGGAAAAATTATGATTCATCCAATGCATCCCTGTGTGCTAGACAGAGAAAGCGCAAACAAACGTCAACAAATAAAGGTGGATCTCAATTTTGAGTTTTCAGCCCATTTGCTGACTAATAAAAATGGTGGTATGATAATGTAAAAATACGAAGTTTTCCTTTCCGTAGTAGAAGAAAATTAGAAAATTTAAAAGGAAATCATTCGAAAATGGAGCAAATTTCAGCCACCGTGGGTTCGAAAACGTACCGTAAATTTAGAGGTAATTGTTTTGCATTCTGTTTGCTATAAAATAAAATGCTGGATTAAAATGTTTTTCAGCAAAAAAAAACAAAAGAAAAGATTTTATGGGAATAAGTAGAAATAACTCATCAACAACTACCTAGCCGTTTTACTAAAAATGCAGTTCTGGCTATGTTACTCAATTTAGAGTAGATCTGGTTTTAATTAAATTGAGTGGTTTTCACTCAATTTTAGTAGCCACGAACGAGCGTACACACAAGTTCTAATTTCAACACGTTCTAGATGCATTTTACGGAAAAGATGTTACACAAAGACTTTCGGGGGAATGGCGTTCGGTGAAATGGCATTCGGCCAAATTTTCCATAGTAATTTTTTTTTTCGCCCCTTCCTTGCTCGAAACCTGGCTCTTGCATTCGGCCTTATAATCCAAATTCAACGAACGTTTTAAAGAAGCACAATTTAACGATCGTGAATCAACTCGTTAACGGTTTTCGTGTTTAATTGATTAACGATTAACGATTTAACGAAAATGTGCCACCATTGAGCGATGGCTTGCTAACATACACACCGTTTTACAGTCAGTATAATTTTAAAGCATCACACGAAGAATGGGATTCCCCTGATAGCGCAATGAAACCCAATTGATCAGTTCACGAAGATTTGCCGCACTCTTCTCTCACCCGTAAGTTTTGACAGTTTTGGGTGGTTTGTTTTGGCTCCCATTCGTTGCTATCTCTTTTACTCAGAAGCAAAATGATAGGGAGCAAAAAGTGAGGTTAGGGACCGTGCACTGATCTATTGTCGGTTCACTCTCTCTCTTTCTCTTCACTGATGATCGAACGTGGGCAGTGGTGGCACGAGTCCTGGAGTTTAACATTTTTTCCTTAACATTTGATACATTTTGCGATAACCATTGTGACGACACACAAAAACAAACTGGCAAGCGGCAAAAATGTCATGACATTTCTAAACTGTTTTCTGCCAGCGACAGAACATTTTCGCACAAAGAAGCAGACAAGACCGGCGGCGCGCGCGACATAAATTTATGTCGTGTAGAATTTTGCTGATTTCTGGCTAATTACTGCATTTATTTGATGTTTATTGCATGGAATTAAAAGATAAGAATGAAGACTGACCACTCATAAGCATAAATGTTAAAATTATGCGTAAATAAGGGAGTTGGTAATTTACTGTCACACGCAAGCCTGCAGCTGAAATTTCATTACAATAAACTGTTTGGAAAAATCAGGCTGCGAGATTTTATTTATTCTCTATCTCCGCTGTTCGCTTGGAATGTAGTTATAGACGGTCGCCCGTGTGCTGGCTGTTTTGTTTCGCTCTGGACGATGGTTTTTCAAAAAATGTACTGTTGCCACCTCTGAACGTGGGTATAAGCTGTTTAGTCTTTAACTTAACGTATCACTCGAAGCAATGTTCCTTCTATCAGTCGTAACGCTTTGCTTGGTCAGTATTCTTCAATACGTCACTGCTGACCTTTTGGGCAATCAGACTGTGCGCGGTTGGTTTCCGAATATTTGATTTTCGTTAAATTATGATCTAACTGTCGCTATTCTATTCAAGACATTCTGCTCAAAAACAAATGCTTGTGCCCATGTGGAACCACCAGTACTGGAATAAAGGAATTCTTGATTCCTTTCGATGTGAGTTGAAGAAATCATTGAGCGGGCAAGTAATGCGAGCCTTGAGTTTACTTTAATTGTAGGAAGGTACCTGGTTCGAAGCTGTTTCCCATTGCAACAGCATTGGAATGTCGATGGTACAAATCCGTGATCGATATGACAATCAGGATCTGAAGGAATGGCTTCAATACAATGGTGATGGACCCTCGGAAAGCTACTGGATCGGTGCCAATGATTTGGCCAAGCATGGCATTTTCCACTGGGGATTAGACAACAAGCAGGTCCGGTTCGAACAGTGGGCTTCCGGGGAACCAAATTCGGCCGTCATTCGAGGTGAAAAAGAGCATTGTGTGGAGCTAAAGGCGGAAACGATGCAATGGAACGATTCAGTGTGTTCGAAGCGATTGAAATTCGTATGTGAACGATTTAACTAGTGTAAGACAAGAGATTGTATTTATTGTTCAATAATAAAACAATAATTAGTATGCACTGACATGTTCACAAATGTAGCGTTGTGTCCACTCACAAGGAACGTCATTCCAAAATACTCCACCCCAGCGTCCGATCTCAAGGCAGTGCTCGTTTCCTCCAGCATTATCCGGTTGGCCAGGAGAGTAGTTGAAGTATCCAGTCAGATAACCGATGGGCTTATTGGTTGCAATCCAGATGAAGTGACCTTCATTTCCCAAATCGGTTCCACCTATGAACCAAGGTCCTTTCGTGTTGGAGGACTTTGCAATGGCTTGTTCTATGAGTTGACTATCTTCCTCCGAAGTAATCGTTGCTAGACGGTGGCCAACGCTTTGACACAATCTCCAAGCTGCCAAAAATGTTACTTCCTTGTTATTGTGGACGAAATATTGCTTCTTCAATTTTGCCGGTTGACGATTATCCACACAAAGAGATCCAAACGAAGAATCTGAAATGATGTTGAGCATTTTTTCAGTGATTTTTCAACAAGTATCATATACTACGAACAGTCATCATCGTCAACTATGGGTGAACTTAGAGCTATTATTAAAACGCTACTGATAACGATGCACACGGAAAAAAGTGTATTCATTTTCGCTGCTTAATGACTGGGTCGCGTTTGGTTACTGATGCGCTGCTCAACGAGTGTGATCTCGTTTTCTTAGGCTTTTAAACACGCGCTCGCTAGATTGGGAATCCCCGGCGCAGCCAGCTGTTACTGATGTTGTTGTTGTTGGAGAATGTAACGAATAAAGACTTCTTTAGTACAACGTACGGTACACTGCCCGAACAAAGTTAGAGATCAAATTGAAAACAAATGTTGCTGTTTTGATTTTAGAAATTGAGTTAAGTTAACGCAGCAACTTAGCAAATGTTAACAAAAAGGTGTAAGATGATGATGATGATGATGGTCCCACCTGTTACCCCACAAAGGTTTGAGCTGGATGATTTATCTTTAAGATAATTAAATATGACATTTTAACCAGGTTAGCAAACAAAATCGAACTGGTTTCAGTTACAGATATAAATTCCCTCTAGAGTTTACAGTTGCTTCACAGCGATATAACTGTGAAAAACCTCAAGCGTCCACCTCCTTATTCGCCTTTTTTTTCACCTAAAATATTCATAAGTATTACAAGCAATCAACAAAGCATCCTATTGCACTAGCAACCCCGCAATCTGATGCTATCATAATTTTCAGCAATGTCAGGAATGCTCACGAACCCTCATCATTTGTCAGAAAAACTAATACTACTACACCCAAGGTATCTTCCAAATAAGCTTCAAAATTGCATTTTTTTTAATCAAATTTTAAATTCAGTCCTCTATATCCGTAATACGCGTGCGAGGCTCAAACCTTTGTAGATTACTTTTTTTAATTAATCTACTATTAAATCAAATATTTAAAATCCATCATCACCATCGTGGCCAACAGAAACAGTTTTTGCAGTGCTACAATAATTATTTAAAAAAAAAAGTCGTTATGACAGCTATCCATATAAAATTATCCGTTCGAGATAACTTCGTCAAGATACATAATTTGTCAATTTTTAAAAATTCACTGGATAACTGTTCAAACGAAAGTTTTAACGTGTGAAAAGCAGTGTCTTTTAAATTCTGTAAGTGTTGCTGAACGTTTGATATGTCTAGGCATCGAGTTGAAAACATTTATTCCTTTATAATAGGGTAGGTGTACCAGTTACGGCCATACGTTCCTATTATGGTGTGTTCCAGTTATGGCCTATGGAATTCTCATAGGCAAGAATTGGAATACACCATAATAGGAACGTATAGCCATAACCGCGTTTCTAGTATTATATCAATGAAAATCACTTCCTCTTTCAATTCGATCACACAAATATCGAGGCAGCAAACCGTTAACTACAATAAAAATGAACACCGTAGTCAGATATTCAATCGTTTGCTTCACCGACAACCATTGTAAGGCGTCTAGCATCAGAGTTGAGGAAGTGAACCTATTACATCTCAAAATCAAACGCATTATTTTATTCTGCAAGTGCTGTAATCTCGATATTTGTGTTGCATTGGCCAGAAATAAAATGGAAGGGCAAAAGTCTAGATGAGGAAAGATGATTGATTTGTATAGCTGTATTTTACTGGCAATAGTTAAATCGTTTTTCAGTCGACAAAGAATTCCATACTTCTTGGCAATTTTCTTGATGATATTTTTAACGTGAGAGTTGAACTTAAGTGTGTCATCATTAATCACGCCAAGATATTTAATCTCCCGAACGCGATCAATAGTCTCATCATCAATTACAACAGAGACGTTCTCATTTACTCGATTCCGTGAAATTACCATAAATTTAGTTTTACTTGTATTCAATTTCAACTGCTTATACTTCAACCTAAGTAGTGGTGGAGAACGCAAATCTTCATTCAAGTGTAAAACGGCATCATCTAAATCCTTAGCTGCAATGAATAACACAGTATCATCTGCAAAAAGATTAATGTCGCAAAATCGTAAAACACGTCGCAAGTCATTAATATACATAATAAATAACAGGGGCCCTAATACACTTCCCTGGGGCACTCCAAGGTTATTCCCCACGGAAATGGAAACAGAATTATTAAAAACAGTCCGTTGAGTTCTGTCAGACAAATAGCTTTCAAACCATTTATATGCAGTATGTACTCGTAATTCCACAGCACTTGATTGATCTTAAGGGCCTAGAAATTGTTTCAAAAATAGCAACAATCGTATCTTTACACTCCAAGTTATTTTTCCACTTCGCTAATAACAAATTCAACGCGGTTTCACAAGAATGACCTTCCCGATATCCTGATTTTTCTGGTATCAACAAACTATTACTATTTAAATACTCCAACAGCTGGCCTTTAACAACAAGTTCTAACATTTTCTCTCGTCCCATGTTGATGGGACGAAACTCTTTGGCTTTAATCGTTTCAGCAACTTTTTCAATAGGGACCAGTGGATAGGATTCCTTCCAAATTTGTTCCAAATCTAGCATTAACATTATCTACTCCAGTCGATTTTCCTAATGAAAAACAAATAACTCCAAGTTCATCTAATGTAATTGGGTGAAAAACTTCAAATCTACAATTACTTTTAACTGGCTGTTTTATTTCGTCAGGTTCATCGACCAATTCAATGGATTGATTAATCAATGAAACACTGTTTACAAAATAATCATTAAACTTTGCTGCAATTACTTGTTCTGACTGTTCTTATGTGCCATTAAAAGTTATGGACCGCGGTTTGCAATTACTAGGTTTTAATAGAGATTTCAAAATTTTCCATAACTCTTTGCTGTTGTTTTGATGCTGATCAATCTCCTTTTGAACATATTCACAACGAGTTTTCTTTATCGATTGTGAATACTTATTACGCGCGATTGTGTACCTAGTCCAATGATTGTCATTATTAGATCTACAAAACATCTTGTACCATTTGTCCCTTTTCCGTTTAAGACGCAAAAGATCCAAATTGTACCAGCTGTTCGAGTTTTTCAAAGAAACAAACTTTTGCTCAACTAGTTGATTGGTACACGTTTTCAAAGCGTTATTAAGAACAGCTGTAGATTCATCTAAGTTTCCGGCCGCGAATGGAAAATCCAGGCTTCTCTCAACAAGATTCGAAACAGCTTGCTTCGAATATTTCCTCCAGCACCTCAATTTTACAAAATTATCGTTATCGTTACATGGTCTAAGACATTAATCACTAAAGTCTCATGATCGGTTATTTTCAAATCAGTATCCGTAACTGAACAAATGGAATCAAAATTGGAATAAACGTGGTCAATTAAAGTTCTACTGTGCCTGGAAATACGCGTATATTCATTAACCGTTTGTTTTAAATTAAAAAACTCAGCTAAACGCCTCAAATGATTCGAATTATGGTTATCACGCCAATTAATATTAAAATCACCAGCCAATATATTTAATTCACTAGAATCAAGGAATGTCTCGAGCCAGTTCTATAAAACTTCAACAAAACGCTGGTCACTAGAACTGGGAGAATGATACAAAACACCATAATTACCCATCTTCATGCCACGTACAACTGTAATGCCCAAGAACCAGTTGCCATCAATAACTTCGTTGGTACGAAGGTTGAATTGAACTGATTCTTTGACATAAATAGCAACACCGCCAGTGTGTCTAGAATGTAATAAACAAGCAGCAACAATATATCCCGGAATACTATACTGATCAAAAGCTTCAGTTTCTACAATATGAGTTTCAGATAATAAAACTAAAAGAGGACGTTTTTCCTCAACAATCTGACGTAATGCTACGTAGTTTGTTGACAACCCCGCAATATTCAAGTATAACAAATCGAATTGATTCACATTCCTGGAACTTGGCTGCTATTTATTGAAACGCAAGCTGCTTTTCTTCTGATCAAAAAGTCTTTTATAGAGCAAACATTCCGAGCTAAATGCGGCATGGTTGACGTCCAAGTTCATTTTTCGTTCTTTATTCATTTTCAAACAATTAATACATTTCAATACAGTTGACGTACACTCCGACGGCTGCACCTAGAGCATCTATCACAATTTTTGCAATCCATGCTCTTGTGCCCAAATTCTCCACATTTGAAGCATCTCAACACATTAATCGCGGGAACTATCGAGCACCGATCAAACCCTACATTTACTTTTATCGCACATAACAAAAATTTATAAGTATCAACATCGACTTCAATTACAACACTAAACTTGTTTTAAGTGAAGCGTGGATTTTCAAACATGTTCACTACTTTTACATCATTAATAGCGATGTCTTCATTTTGACTTTTTAAGTAGTCAATAAATACATCGGAGGAAAACTGATCGCTCATGCCCACTATTTTCAATCTTGGCACCGAAGTGGGAACAACAGCAGATTGCTTTCAATACCATTTTTTACATCACTAACGTTTGCTCCTGTTACACACTCAACAATAATGGAGCCATCTTTACCATTCCTAAAATTACTAATTTTGTGTGTTTTTAGATCCAACTGAGTTGTCAAAAACTTACGAGTATCTTCGCAAGGTTGTTTGGACTCTTTCGGTTTAATCACAATGACCGGACGAGTCTTACGATTATCTGGTTTGTTACTTTTACTGTTACTATTACTATTAGTTTTACTTTGACTAGCACGACTATGTCTTTTTACAACATCCGCAAAACTCGCATTTTCTTGAAAAACAACATCATCATCATGATCACTATTACTAATTACTAATTTACGTTTTTGCGTCTGGTATTTTGGTCCAATTTTGACTGAATCGTCCTAGATGAACTGCGATGATCATTATTTACAGCTAATTGGTTTTCCGCATCAATTTTAAAAAATGAACTTTTCATATTATACAATTTCTCACAAATTAAATTTTCAAGACCATTTACATTTATTCTAATGTCTGCCATCCCGCTTTTAACCGCGATGTCCACCTGAACAGCAATGTGATCTCGCATGTCAGTGATCGAGTCCGAGAGTTGAAAAACCTTTTTCATCTCTTCCTCTATCCTTTTGACGCGCGAGATCAGATCATTCTGCTCGTCACAACTCTGATCTGATACTATCACACTTGAACAGAACATTTGCATTATCTGCTATAAGTCTCGCCGCAGTCTTAGTGAGTGCCGCACAAGTGAAATGGAACGTTCCATTGCACGGACCTACACACGTAACTGGGAGCCCACTCATAGCAATAGACTGCTCGCATACATTACACACATCCATTTTACCAAATTAAACGCTAACATTGTTAGCAGCAGATATATACAGGGGAGGAGAACACAAAATAAAATTTTACCGCCACAGCTCACTACACAAAAGCAATAGCGCGCCGGGGGGAAAATACAAAATTAAACAAAAACGAGTTGCTAGGCAACCTTTCCTCTACTTATCCTGTTAGAAAAACACCACGGGCACGCGTTGGAATCCTTTCGCGGCACACGCCACTATTTCACACGAAATTATTAATTTATTTTCACAGCACAACTCAACAAAAACACTACTTTGTACGCCATACTACGCGGTTGGATACTAGTATATAAAAGCTTAAAAAACTGATTTAAGGTACAACTGTCAAATAATATCCTATACCTCGGCAAATTGAAGTCATGGCAACTTAATGACTTGAGCAAAGTTTCTTGAAATAAGATTTTCTATAACTTTTTTTTATCTACATCTACTCTCTATTTGTTGAAATAGAAAAGTTAGGTTTCTGAAGTACAGTTGCACCTTAACAAAAATTTAAGGTGAATATTCCAAAAGTTGCGGAGGAGACCATTATGAAAATCATTGGAACACGTCAAATTACTAAAATGTACACAAATATCAGGATACAATTATGTTCACGAATTTTCACTTGTAAACCACTGTGCATTAGTCTGATATCATATTGTGCTTTCATTATGCAGTTAAGACTTTTTAAATGAAAGTAACTTAACTTGAAGTTCTGCTGTTAACGTCTTGCTTGAAATTTAATATAAGTTTATCTGTCGTTGCACTAACGATTATTGTTTATTTGTTTTATTTAACATATTTTAGATCATTCGTTACTTGCCCGAGGTGAGATTTGAGCTCAAGTTTTTGCGCGTGAGAAGCATGGATGTTAACGATTTACGCCAGGCCCGTATTCAGTTAAACATAATGAATGCAAAATCAGAAATCAAATTGATTTCTTTGAAAGCAAGATAAGTTTTCCGATTGATTCAACAGTTTAAAAGTTTGCCCTCATTTTTCCAGTGTTAACCTTAATGTTAACCTTAATGAGATCAACTGGAGTGTTCAAAATAAGTTACATCATAACAGCAAATTTTGATTTCAATTTGATCTCCAGCTTTGCTCGGGTTCCGCTTAATCAGAGTAGCTTTCTATTGGGTGAAGCTCTAAACAGTTTAGCAGATTGACTGTTTTTGGCGCGTATTTGACCTCTTGTGTATTATACTATTCCAGGACGGATTTTGCCTAGTGACAAGAAGCCAAATCAGGCCAAAACAGAACTGGCTTCTGATGAATGGTAGCATCCGCATTTGCAAACATTTTTTGTCGTACACATCTCTGTTGATAGTGTTGGTAGAGATAATACTTTTTACGGCCGCAACTACATATGGCCTGCCAAACCAAATACTTTTTGAGGAATCTCAAATGTTTCTTTGTCGGAAACACTCGACAACGGCATTTTTTGTTGAAAGTCTTCGAGCACGTATGATTCAAGATTTTTTTTTGCAAAAACTGGATGAAAAGTTCCTTAGCACGACTTTTTGAATTGACATTTTGCTTATCATTACGATATTGCACCTTTTCCATTTTGTACGCCTTCTGCTTCACTTTTTGTACATATGATTTTTATTTTCCAACTTTGCGAGCCACATTACGAACTGAAAGATGAAGATGTTTCTCAATAAAGACACTGGTTTTTTGCAGAGGCACCCTAATTAAAAGCAGCATAATATCTCCAGAATGGTCAAATGAAGAGCTAGACATACTAGCTAGTCTTCAGAAAAAATGCTTAGAAGAAACGACTGACTGAGAAGAGACGACAGATCTAAAAAATTCACCCATCGCATCTGTGCTAAAATATTTCTTAGAGCAATGTTGCATCTGGACAATACAAACTGCTATTATTTGTTGCTGATTGATCAAAAAAATGTCTCATTTCAGAATTGAGGCATGAGTCCAATATAAGGTACACGTAGACCGAAATAAAAAAAAACATCAACCCTATTAAGTTGGATCGTCTTTCGTGCGTATCCTTCATGAATATAGTTAATTGATTTCCATATTTCGCTAATCCTAAATAGAATACTACGCACGATGCTGCATTAACTTACCTGAATTATTTTGTATCCATCTTTTGTACTTCCCAACATTGATGAACGCCGTGTAGTCGGTCGAACTGCACAAATTTTCGTTCTGTCGTTTTGCTGCCGTAAATGAAGTAATTCCCAGTAGATACCAACTACCTCGTATGTTCCGAAATAATCCTCCCCCGCTGTCACCGTTACAGGCATTCGTTCCATTTCGATAGCCAGCACAGAACATCTCATTCGTCAAACTACTAGAAAACGCTCCCGGATTACTGGTCAAACAATCACTTCTTGAAACAATTGGAGTACTCGCTGCTTTCAGAGTGTTGGATACGGCCACCTTTTCGGTAAAGCCCCATCCAACGATGGTACCAACCATCTTGTCGCGGATCATCGAAAATGCAGGAAGGCATGCCGGTTGTACAAATTTTCCATATTGAACTGGTTGCTTTGTAATCAGCATAGCGATATCATTATCATGTTTATCAGAACTGAAGGTTCCATGAACTATGACTGAGCTCAGCTCATGTTCTATTTCGAAATCGCTCCTTGTGTTGAGCAAATGCTTTCCAACCTGTACCACGAGATCATCGATGGATCGCGCCACACTCAGTCCGGGAACGGTCACACAATGCGCAGACGTTATGACGACACTCTGTCCGACCAAGGTACCACCACAGATGTACTGCTTAACAGGAACCACTTGATAGATTGCCGTGTGCCACGGGTAATCCCCGGGCTGAACATCAAGTGCGTTTGTGATGAGAGAGCGAGTTTTGTCTTGCCTGATTCCACACTGGAAGCACTGAACGGTGCCGACTAGGTAAAACAGTGCGATAAGAGCAGAGCGAAAAGCCAATGATTCGTTCATCTTCTAGTAATGGACTGATGCTATGCTATGTGATCAGAACAACGGAGCAGTAGAATGTGATTTGACGTTTTGCTTTATGGCCCAGGGGGTTTTTGGGATTTGTTGTTGCATTCGGCTCGAGGTGGGGCGATAGGAGTAATATTATTCACAAACATTCATTGAATAGTACACCGACGGGACAAATGGTCCAAAGACAAAAAGTCGAAGGACACAAGGTAGAAAGTACAAAAGGTCGAATGAACAACAGGCCGAATGAACAAAAGGTCGAGTAAATAGAAGGGAGACAAACGATCGATTGGCGAGGAGGTGGACAAAAGATTGAGGTAGAATCACTCCTGTACTGGAAGTAACTCATGGTTACTCCGAGAGTAACCAGCTCCGAAAATCGATTATTATTATTCTTAATCTTCAACAAATATTAACTGGGATATCAACTGCGCTCTTCTTATGAAAGCTACGCACCAAAAAAAATGGTAATTTTTGGGCGTATACAACATGAGAAATGTTCTGACTTCATCCAGATTCAATTGACACCATTAAATGTGGAATTAAATTTATTTAAACTCAAAAACAAATGTTTGAAAAAAAATCTATATACAAATGTGCCTTAACACCTTGGGGCAGTTCCACGAGCATCAGGAAAGTTGTGAAGGACAGAAAACCAGCAGGTAGGCGGAACCGGAGTAATATTGGAGGTTTTCGATAAGCACTAGTACACTGTGCAAAAAAAGGAAAAGATAGCATAGCAACAAAGGTAGTTCAAATTCATTTTCTCATCATACTCCATCACTCCTCCTGGATGAACATCGAGTCTAGGGTTTCAATTCGACTTGATCGATGAACTTCTGCAATCTCGTTGGTCCCAACGGCTTGGTTAGTGCATCAGCGACCATTTCGTTGGTCAAACAGTACACCAACTTGATGACTTTTTGTTCAGACAGATCTCGTAGTAGTGCTTCTTGGTGTCAATGAATTTAACAAGATCACTAGTTCTCTCCGACGTCGCAAAGCTGAGACACCCTTGGTTGTCCTCGAATACCACCGTTGGTTGTTATTCGGGTATACCCAGCTCTGTTAATAGCCGCCTTAGCCAAACGGCTTCATGGCAAGCTAGCGATAGAGTATTGTACTCGGCCTCGAGGGATGAAAGAGCCACAGAACTTTGACCCTTGCTCCTTGCTCACCCAGCTAATCGTGCCTCTTCCATAGAAAAAGATAAACCCGGTCGTCGACCTTCTTGTCCGGTGATCTCCGGCCCAGTCAGAATCGGAGAAGCCTTTTGACACACCATCCTTTACCGAATTTCAACCGCCAGTCTATGGTTGTGTTCAAATATTGCCGAACACGTTTTGCTGCACTCCAATCCATGTTGTTAGATTCACTGATTTTTCTCCTAAGCAATCCGACGCTCAAAGACAGATCAGGTCGCGCGTTAACGGCCAAGTATAACAACGCTCCTACGAGGCTTCGGTACAGCGTCGGATCAACGAATCGCTTACTGTCTTCGTTAGCTGACGTGTACTCAGGATCCATTGGAGTCTTGGATTGCCGACAGTTCTCCATGTTGTACTTACAAAGCAATGTGTCGATGTACGCTGACAACTTTAACGTGCAGAAGCATCCCTCTCTCCCAATCTCACAGCCCAAAAAAGTAACGTCGAATTTCTTGCAGAGACTATCATATACCTTGGCTATATCGGACTCACTTGCGCTGCCAATCAACAGGTCGTCAACGCAGCCTAAAATGACGGCAAACGGCTTCTCATATCGTATGTAGAGACATGGGTCTGCGGTTTAGCTCGAGGAGTACAGAGTGTAATGCTTTGTTCCAGCATCTTGCGGACTGGCGTTGCCCGTATATACTTTTACGAAGTCTACATACCTTTTGCTCGTGCCCCCGGAACTGCAAAACCTGGAGGATGCTGCATATACAGCTCTTCTTCGACGGTCCCGTTTAGGTAGGATGTTCAAACATCGTACTGCTTCAGGAACAGCTGCTTCTTCCCTGCAACGGTGAGCAGTGCACACAACGTAAATCCACACCGAAACACTGTGAGTGTCCTTGTGCGACAATACGGGCCTTATGCTTCACTATGCTGCCCTTCTCATCCCGGTTTATCTTGCAACCCCATTTCACACCAATGGCCTTCTTGCCCGGTGGCAGATCTGATATTTCCCACGTACTGTTCACTTTGTGTGCTTCAATCCCTTCCGAATAGCGCGTTGCCAAACAGGTACACTCTATGCATCACGAAAGTCACTTGACTCTTCGCCAAGTAGCACTTTTCCAACAATAAAGTCCTCATACCTGCTGGTAACACACCACGCGTACGCCTATATTGGCGGTCCAACACTGATCCATCTGGCACTTCCAGTTCATCACTCAGTTGTTCAAAGCCAGGAAAGCCACTTTCAATCGTATCTTCTGCATCTTCATACACCAATTGACACTCTTCTTCCTGCGTCTTTCTATCTTCACCATGTTCGAACACTACCACTGGGTTTTATTCACTCTCCGTCACTGGATTATCTGGATCACTGCACTCATCTAGCTACATATCTGGAAGCACGCTTGCTTCCTCGCGCTGCTCCAATCCTTTCGAGAATTCCAGGAACTCAGCATCTCGGAGATCCGTCATGTTTGGTTTGTTGCCTGTTCACAACTCGAATGGTATCCTATCAACTGCTCTGGATGGAAGACGGTTCTGGTTGAACGTGGCTGTTAGAATCGCACGAGTTTGGGAAGTTTGGCATATAATAACATACAGCTGGCCATTTCATGGAGGAACCTGTTCTTTCGCTCGGCTACTCCATTTTACTGCGGTGAGTAGGGAGTCGAGAACTGCTGTTGTATGCCCTCCGATCTGCAAAACTGCTTCAGCTTATCGCCTACGTATTCTCCTCCTCATTCAGATCGCAGTACAAAAGGCTTTCTATCGAAGATATTTTCTGCCCACCGAACATATTCCACAATCTTATCGATTGCTTCGTCTTTCGACTTTAGCAGGAAAACCATGCAAAACCGACTGAACTCGTCGATTAGGGTGATGAAATTCTTGTTGCCGCTTGGTGTTGGATTTTTCATGAGCCCGCAGATTTCGGTGTGTATGATGTTCAGCGGTCGTTTACGGTTTTCGTACCAACATACCCTAAGGCAACACATACACACTGTTAAAAGCGGTCAGACGGACCACTTCACTAAGCCCTCGATCCCTGGTCTTGCCAACGGGGATCATTGAGGGTGGGTTCTACAACAACCTCTTTTTTTTACTGGCTTTAGCTCAAGCATGAAAAAGGAAGCTTCAGAGTCGGCTGTAGGTAGGATTCTTCGATCAAGGAATTGAAAGCACTTTCTCTCTTGTTAATTAGCTTTTTATTTTGACTTACTGTGTGTGTGTGTGTATGTGGGTAGTGTCTCACGATGCGGCCGGATGCAAGCACGAAATGAGGGAAGGTCGCCTTTGCCTTGACGCTCGGGGTAATGCCTACGCCGAATCCAAGAGGGACGGATCGTACACCGGATTGGCGGATCACACTCCTTCCGACGTCGGCGCTAGCAGTCCAATCGCACGCCGGAATGGCGGATAACTGCTGGACAATTCAGGCGATTAATAATGGGTCCTAAGGAAAAAACGTCCCAGGGTGGGTATTAGGAGGGCTACCGGGTATTTTTTTAACTTTATTCTGTTTTGTGCTATGTCCTTTTACTCCATACCTGATTCTTATTTCACTTTCTAACCTAATTAGGTAACGGTGATTTCAAATGAACTTCTCTCTTTATCTTCAACTTTATCTCTGCTTTTTATAGGATAACAAACTTAACGCTTCGAAGCTCTGTATAAGAAAGACGCTTATCTAGTTATTACCCGGCAGCTTGATCCTCATTTTTCCATACCCTTTGTTCATGTTCCCTTTTTGACCTGTCCAGTCCCGGTATCTGTGGCAACTCTTGTTTTCCCTTTTTTGGCTCACTTCATACTGTTGTGTAGTTTGTGTTGTGGTGTGAAGTGTGTTAACAAATTATATCCTTATTATTAGCTACTCCGGAGTATTTATGAATTTTTAGCATTAACATTTACTAACATTTATAATTATTTACTTTACTAACCTACTAACAAACAAACTTTTAATTAATATGTTACAAAATCTAGGTTAAATAATCTCAACAGTAACAACACCAACCGTTCTCCCCAATCTGTCAGTTTGATTCTGCTGGCCAAACCTTGTGTCACGATGGCATTCACAACACTAATCGCCCATTCGCCTATGCCACGTATGCTGGCAGTTTACACCATGATTTCCCGCAACCGACATTCACTGCTCTGCCAGCTTTAGCTTAAACTGGCAGCCAACCAGCTCGCCTACTGCCAGGATGGTACCATCAGCCGTTTTAATTGAGCAGCCTGTGGCCTCAAGGACTACTGTGAGGCCTTTCGTTGCGAGTTTTCGGACAGAGATCAACCCGCCTCCAGCGAGGGAACCAACAACACGTTCTCGAGAGTAATTGCAACGCGTTCACCCTTGGAATTCACGCCTGGTCGATTTTGTTGTCGTTCCATCCGCAAGGGTTACATCCACGAGGGCTCCACGTTTGAACTCCATGAAAAATTTGCGGTTGTTGGTCATGTGGCACGTGCAGCCACTATTGATCGTCCACGCTCCAAGAATAACGTCCCCGGCCATAAATCATATGACTCCACAGACAACATCATCCACTATCGCTTGCATCGAACGATCTCCACCGCCGGCCTCTGCTTGGGCTTATTTTACTTTTTGCTTAGCAGTCTGGTTCGATCCCGTCGGATTACGATTTTCACTTCAATTTTCACGACCTTTCTCCGCGAGAAATTTACGGCAGTTTATCTGAAAATGTCCCGGTTTCGAATAATAGAAACACTTCTTTACACGTTTTTCTTTATCGGAAACCCGCAGCGCTTTCTCACTGTCATCAAGTCACATCAAGTCCACTGTGACCCACCCGCTTTTGGTACTCGTCACGCAATCGAGCTACCACTAGATCCACCGTGAGATCCTCTTGCGACTGATTCTCCAACGACGTTACAAAACTACTATACGCTGGCGGGAGACTGCGCAACATCTCACCGAGTTCCACCTCTGCATTGTCGAGGCGCTCATTGAAAAAATCTGTTGAATCTTTAAACAAGTTCCAAGCAGTTCAGAGAACGTTGGTCTAAAGATCTTACGGGATTTTCAGAGATCTTAAAGGTGATTCCAATAATTTCAGGGAAGTTCCATCGACTATATGACAGTCCACATCGGTAATGGTAAGATCCAATAAATTCAAGACAATCAAGAAAAATCAATGTCCATATCAAAATTATGGGTGGCGGGTCACAAAAAGCCTTGAATTAAGGGTTTCCCACATCAAATTGCATCACGGAAAAAACGCTGTAGAAAATTAGCCAGTTGACCGATCCATTTCAAACTTTCAGACAGTAAAATATAACCCATTAGTAAGCTGTTGCCATATTTATTTCATTAAACTTCAATACCATGACCTTACGCTCGCATCTCTTGAAGCACTCCCGGTGCTTGGCTCTCTGAACGAAAGACTTGGACAGATTCAACTTTTTGGCCACATCCCTGACCGAAGCGTTGTTCATAAACAAGAAACTTGTCAGATGGACTTATGGAAAAATTAAAAAGTTTAGGTTGTAAAATTTGTAGTAGATGCCATCTTCAAGTTTATCGTTTTCCATCAAATAAAACGCCTTCGCATGACGGAATGCAATGGAACTAAAAATATCATTGCAATATTCCAGTTTCAATCACATTCCAGTAAAAATATTCTCTAGTTCCAACGATATACCCAAAACATTCAATGTATTCAAATAATATGAGCTATAGAAAAAAATAAATAATGTTCCATATCTCACCAATACAAACCTTTAATTTGACAACATCAACGTGTTCTCTTCCGCTGCATCTAAAAAGAAACGGGTAAGTATGACAGTAACCATATCTTGAGCTTGAGCTTGAGCTTGAGCTTGATTGACCGCCCACGGTTGCTACTCTGTTATTGCCAGATCAGCTGTAATTACACAGAGAACCAATAGACGATGCTTGGGACTAGCAATCATCCTCAATGTGTAAAAACTGGTGATCTTAAATTAGGCAATACCAGCGCCGGCCGCGCCCGAACACAGGTCAAGAAAGGAATGGGAAGGATTGTGTTGACATGACAGTCGCTTTGATGGAAGCCGAGAACACCTCTGCACTTCCACGAGGAATCACTGGGATGTTGGATAAGAGGGTTGGGTTTGCAGCAGGGTTCGTTTTGGTAAACGATAAGCTGAATTGATGTCCTAACGATCATATAACGCGAAGGAGCTTGGGACTAAACCCACGGTCTTCTGCTCAGTAAGCAAAAACGTTTGCCACTAGGCAGACGAGCACCTTTTTACTCACCGAGTTGCTATTATTACCATGTAGTCATATTATCAAATAAAACGATTGACGAATCTTGAATGCGGATGGGCCTGAGATTAGACTCATGATGTTCTGCTCAGTAAGCAAAAACGGTTGCTCTAAGGCCACCGAGCCCCTCATATCACATAATACCGTTGCTCAAATTTTTGTATCCATTCAAACCCGGAACCAACGACAACAACGAGTTTCGCAAAACACACGATACACAAGCGATTTTACCATAAATCTCTTTGATATGTAAAGACCTGGGACCGCGTTTTTCTGCTCAGTAAGCAAGCCACTGTAACCGGCGATCTTTCAAATCCGAAAACTAAAAACTACGAAAAAGTACTTAGGCCTTCATTAAGTTCCACTTTCACGCGACGTTCAATGTTTCAATTTGCTCTTTACGTATTGTTCAGGCTATAAATAGGCTCTGTTCAAAAGTTACGCGAGAAATACGCACAATCGTCGCCTACCCCAGCAGAACTGGTTCCAAACGACAACAAAGGCATAAGCAACGATGGATTGTTGAACTTTGCTGGCTGGTATAGTGCTGCTGAAAAAAGTCTATTATTTTGGTTAGTGATCGTTTGGATTTGGGTCACCCCACGTTGTGTTTAGGTAAGTATAAATAAATAATACTATTTAGTCATATAAATCACCACAGCTCATTATCTTCAGCGTTATCGGTTTTCGTTTCTGGATCTTTAGTTGCCTCTGTGATATACTTACTTGCGGCATACTATTTTGGGAGTGTATATGAGCGTGTACCATGTACGGTAGCTCATTTCTCATCGTGATGGTGGAACATAGTAGACAAATTAGAGAGAAAACAAGGAGGTATTAGTATTAGTTATATGTAAACAAACAAAACAAAAGAAGAGAAGAGGAAAGAAGAGCAGACAAATAAAAAAGGGATGAAGTAGATAACAAATAAAAGAAACGTAGGCAGATTATTAGAAAAGGCATTATCCGAGACTCGGCAATCAAATGTCACTCCCGCCGAGATCTCAGCGAAACCCCCACCTCGCCGAGACCCGCACAGCCGAGCTCGGTAGAAAAAACTAAGATTGTAGATAGATTAGTAGGAAAATAAATAAAACTACTTTATGACTCAAAGTGCAATGAATGAGCGTTAGTTTCGGGATCATTTCAGTGTTAGAGTTATGTTAGTTTTGATCCGTAATCAGCCCTGCTGACCCCTCCAACATTAGTTGCAGGCAGTGGTTGTTAGATAATGCGGCACTGTAACTTCTACTATTTTAGAGGTATGATTCGTCAAGTTTATACAACTCAATGTTTCAATTGAGGCAAACTATCTATCTTACAATTACAAAAGCAAACCTAAACTTACAATTATATGCAAATGCAAAATGAAACTTGACAAATCATCGTCAATCCCCTTATTACAGGGCAGGGCCTGACGCTAATTTAATTTTGATCAGTGAACGGGCACCCTATGGTACATTTTCTCACCATGAACCTATCATTTCCAGCCTATGTGAACTATTTAATAAATGGAAGCCATAACATGGGTTACGCTCCCCCTAAGCGGGCCCTCCGCATCCTGTCTCTGTCTTATCTCAAATACAAAATGCCAATGGTATGAATGTATCTATATATATTAGTCAGGCTTCAGAATCGTCGTATTTTACCCATTGAGTGTTGATTAGTCACAATGAAACATTGTGACAGAAGTTGAGGTTACTAGTGTATTAAATAATCTAGGTCCTATTTAGGATTATATCTGAAAAATCCAAATCTGGCTAACGCCCACCCTAAACCTAAACCTGTTCTAATCCACCTGAAATGACTAACGAATGGAAGGACTACCCAATCATGCAATAGTCTCATTCCGTGCCTTATGGCAACTTGATGATTCTATTGCGCTCATCTTCTTGCACCACCCAGGGGAGACTTGGTCCTGTACCCAATGCTTAACTTATCTCCTTTCCACTCAGCTAATCGCAATTTCTTGTGATATAGTGCGCGGAATATTATTATATGAGACAATTCAATGCAGACGTCTTTCCAAATTTGGCAGATCGACAGGTAATCGGTGAGTTACCACGTTAGTTGCTATTCAACAACTCGACAACGTCCCATCGTCAACGCCTTCTATGAGAATTTCCCATTGCAGACGCCAACGAAATGACGTCATCGAGCTATCGATCAACTACCCTGGTTATCGCCTGGTACCTTATAGCACGATGCTAGGAGGCGAACCGGAAGAATCGATGAACTACCTCTCCCCCTATGACAGTAACCATATCTGAGAATGAAAAATTTATTTTTTAATTTTAAATCTTGGAAAAAACATCGCTTTGCTGGACATCACGACTAACATTTGAAAATGGCATAAAATGTTGAAAATTATTATTAATATTATTATTAATATTATTATTAATTCACATTAACTTGAGAACGACTGGTCTTAGGAAAATAGTTATTATGTGCAGATTAATTGAAAATAAGATGCAAAACTCTTATAATTTATTATTTACAAAAAAAAAATGCAATTTCATTAACTTTCAAAATCAACAAAAAATAAAAAAAATATATAAATGGTTTTTAAGCAAGTTACTATCCTAAACTCTTCACCATATTTTATAACATTTCTTCAGTTTTCTTGATAATGTTTTTGTACAGATTGAAGGATAGGGTGTTTTGAGATAATCAACGTTTTACGTTTTGATGTAGACTACGTCTTACGGGAAGGTAATGGGGGTAAATCTAAAATCTAAAATTGCGTCCTTCACGAAAAGGTTTTGAACGCTTCCCTAGCAGCACTCTTGTTATAAATTGGTCTTGGAAACTTATATACGACTTATTTCAGTTATAAACAAGTTGCTGCAACTTTTTGGGACAGAATTGTGCTACTTTGGTTATAACTTTGTCATGTATAAATGAAATTAAAATCCAAATACACCAATCAATAAGAAAAAACTTTCGCAATCTGCTACATAAGATGCTTTTCCAATTTTCTAAAAATATCGCTGAAAATTAGAGGGTCCAATTTGGGAAATCCCAGGATGAAAATCCCAGGATGAAAATCCCGGGATTTCCCGGGATAGCCTCAGTCCCGAATCCCGGGATTTTTACTCGAATCCCGGGATTTCCCGATTTTTTTCTTTTTCAATCTCTTATGCAAAAATATTCGAGATTGTGTTTACATCTCTGTGGTTAGTGAAAGAGAAAATAGGTGAAAAGAATCGATATAAACAGATAGGACCATTTTCAATATTCGTCGAGATTTCATCGTAATGTTCGTGCCACCAGACCTTATATAGGCATCATTGGTGTGTGACAGGCTTGAAAACAAAAGGAATGAAAAAAAGTAGAAGGGTCTGTGCCTAGGGGCACGAACGGAAGCTTGACGTAGGACCGCTAGTGGACGGAACAAATGTAAACATTTAGTTCTTTTAATTGATCAATCATCAATTATCTTAACTCTTTCTGTTTTTTATTTGTAAGCGTATAAAATTTGTAGTATTTATTTCAAAAAGAAAGTTGATGAAGAGAATCCAAGGGACTGTCAACTTGAGTATTGTCGAATCATCTACCCGACTTTAACAGGTGTATTTTAATTACCGTTCCGATTCAAATTTCGGACGATTCAAATTTCGGACACTTTCATTTTTAATTAAATATTACATCCAGTTAGAAACAAAGTAATAATGTTAGATGATCGTGGAGGGCACTAGTCAAAAAAATTTAAAATTTACAAGACATGTGGATCATATTCGACCGAGATAATCAACTTTTAAAAGTGTCCGAAATTCGAGTTTAAGTGTCCGAAATTTGAATCGGCACGGTATTTTGTTATTTATGAATTTTTAAGTTTTGTGCATTTTGGTATTAAAGTGTATTCAATTCACCCCTCACAGGATTTCCTTCCGAATTATATAAATGGGGCGGGGCGGAAAGTATCGTTTGTGCAGAATATGTAAAAAATGAGGGACTTCGAGAGATTGAACTCGTGAGAACTAATTTTCTCACAAATTTGATTTTATTGGCTTTCTGGGGACTGAATATACACCCAAAGTGAATTATTCCCACTTCTCTCAAATTCTATATGGATTTTTGAATTCCACACCTTATATAGAGACCAGGTTGAGCCTTGATAGCTAGCTGCTTGCGGGAACTGATGACCTTGACAAATGTCCAAATAATACTCTTAACAAATTTATGGTGGTCTTGAAAAGGACCATTTCGTAGTGATGGTTGAGTAATGCTGAGCTGAGCACGACGAGCTACTGATTCCGATCCTAGCCTAGCGGTGGGACTTCTTCCTCCTTCTCTATGGTTGCTCATATGAGCTCTGCACAGCGTTGCCAGATTGCCAGATTTATTTGGCACAGCCAGAGAAATTTTTGCTCTGCCAGACAGATTTTTTGAGAAATCTGGCAGCTTCCTATGTTAATTTGCTGTGCCAGATTTTCGCCAGACATTTTTTTCGGGTTTTAGCAGATTGGTAGATAAATTTCCAATCTTTTGGTTTGTTTAGAATTAAAATCTATCTGCTATTGGTCGAAACCTGACCTCTTTTCGTAATGCTGTGCATTTTGGTTTTTTGAAATTGCGTGGATTCTATAGATCTTGTGGAGCTCTATCCAGCAAGGGTGCATGTGTTGGTAGAGGGAAAAATGTAAACTTTGCGGGAGACGATGTATTAACACTCGAAAGCAATTTTGTGAAATATGAAGTAAAACAAATCTTAGCTAGTTCTGCATGATGATTTTGTTTGATTTTATTTATTTGTAAAGTCGCCGGGAAATAACAGCTGGTGATTTGCTTTTTTATGATAACTCCTTACTTGAAAACAAACAAAAACTCACAAACAGGCTGCTTTTCCATGGTATACAGTGTGATAATTCAATAATCAATAAATTATCTCAACATTTAGTGGCAAACCATTCATAAATTTTGGTAACATACAAAAAATTCTATAATCCACATTAAATGTCATATGTAAGCGCCGATTGAAACAATCTTTTCGACGTCACAACAAGGGTGATTGATTAAACGAAAGAAACAAATCGTGCGGAATGAAAGCCGAGGAAAAACTAATTGCGCCAATATATTCAGGCCTACAATTCCACACCTTCTAAAGACAGGTTGAGCCTTGATAGCAAACTGCTTGCGGGAACTAATGACCTTGACCAATGTCCAAAAAATACTCTTTAACAAATTTTTGGTGACCCTGAAAAGGACCGTTTTATAGTGATGGTTGAGAAATTCTGAGGTGGTCGTTCAACACGGATGAGGCTGTCGAGCTGTATGTCGTTTGGAGCGAGGGTGACACGCTTGGCATAGATGACCGACCCGCAGCGACTCACGAAGAGCTACTGATTCCGATCCATAGCATAGCGGTGCAGCTTCTTCCTCCTTTGATGGTTGCTTATGTGGGCTCTGCAGCTCGTTGCTTGCAGGCAGCCTTTCGTTGTTACTGGAGAATATTTTTCAACGCCACACGCCGAAAGCACTGCTACTGCTGCTACTGCTGCTACTAATTTCGACGACCGAACACCACCACACAGTGGTGTGGTCGTTGTGAGCGTGTGGTTCTGAGTATGGCGATGAGTGTGCAAAATATTACGGAATTCCATCCTCCCTATTCGCACGCGCCCCAGGATCGGAGGCGAATGCCACTTCGACTTGTTTCGTCAACTTACTACTCTCTGACGACTGTGCTGGGGAAGCAGCATATGCATGTAGGTAATTGGTGGATTTGTTAGTTAATTCGACGATTTTGGACAATGCTGGACATTTACCAGTTTTTCAATAGTTTCTTATTGAAAATCAACATTCAAAAGCATTGTTATCGATGCGTAGCCATATTTCTGATCGATTGGAGATAAAATTATTGAAATTGGACCAGGGGCAGCTGAGTTATTAACGTTCAAAATCTTTCTTAATTTGTTACATGTTCCATTTTCGGTTTTCACAAAGTGTACCCCCATATAGAAATCAAAGACGTAGTCCTACGTCAAAAAACACAACAATAACAAAGGAGGCTCCTGGATTCACTGCATTCGCAAGCATAAAGTTCCATATTTCCGGTACAAATACTGATTCGCGTCGTAATTACACTCAAAGCAGGTAAAATATATGTTTTTTTTTTTATCCTCGCGTTTGTCTTACGCGATTTGTCTTAAATTAATTGCAGAAGCTATGGCGGACGTGTGGCAACATTTTAAAAACTTCCCGACGAGCGCGCCCAGTGTTTGAAGTGTCCGCAAATTCTGTTATGCAAAGGTGCTTCAACTAGTGGTTTGTGGTGGCATCTAAAAAATAAGCATAATTTGCCAAGTGCAGAACCAACTCCGGTACCGGCGAAGCAACCCAAGTTGTCCGTTAATTCAACCGTGAAGCAATCGTCGTTGGATCCGTTTCTGAAACGAAGTTCACTTCGCGAGATTGTTGCACGTCTAGCTGCATTGGACGGGATATCGATTGCTGCCATTACGAAGAGCAAGTTTATTCGAGAGTCAGTGTCAGCTAGAGGATTTAAACTGCCAACATCCAAATCCACGATAATCAAACTCATCCATGAGTTCTACGATAAAATTAAAAATCAGACCAAGAAGGAATTTCACGACAGGATCGTTGAAAAAAGGAGCTCGTCAGTCATACAACAGATGAGTGGGCCAGTTCTGCTAACAAGCGATATTTGAACATTAACGTTCATTTCGCAGATGGTTCATGTTACAACCTAGGATTTTCTCGGATTCACGGATCTTTCCCAGCAGAAAAGATAGCCCATGCTATCGAACAAGTTACCAAGGACTTCGGCATTGACATTGGCTCTATAACGGCCGTAACATCTGACGCATTAACGGCGCCGGTGGTGTAGTGGTAAGCGTGATTACCTCTCACCCCAGCAGGCCTGGGTTCAATCCCAGTCGGCGCCGCCGGGATGTTCTGAGGCATAACATCTCTGATCACGCCTTCCTTCGGATGGGAAGTAAAGCCGTTGGTCCCCGGTTCATGAGTTGATGGGTCGATAGGTAGGGTCTAGGTGTGGGAGCTGCCTTCCTAGCACTTCGGTAGCATTGGTGTTCAGCACGGAAAACAAGATCGACGGAAAAAACAACGAATCGTGCCATATTTCCACCAGCTATGCTACAACCATGCATTGCACCTTGCCGTACAAGACGTCATCAATCAAATGAACTCCAACGAATCCGAGTCCACGGCAAGTGAAGAACATTCTTCTTCTGAAATTCAGGATTTTGATGACGAAGATAGTGACAACGAAGACCGACACGATTATTCTGATAACGAAAAGTTATATTCATCCGGTACGCTATGAACTTCTGTTATTTGTTTTTCATATTACTTTTTTTCTATCATTATCTTGTCATTTATTTTTCAGATTGCTACAATACCAAAACATTTGGAAAAACTCTTAAGCAGGTCCGAAATGTAGTTCGAATGTTTCGTTATTCACCGGTGAAAAACTCGGTGCTGCAAAATAAAGTTGTTGGAAGATTCAAGAAACCTCTTCAGCTTTTGCTGGACGTAAAAACCAGATGGAATAGGAGCGGTGTGTCAAATTACATGATTGTGTAGAGGAAGCACTCGAAGAGTTGGGAGAAAGTTCCTTTGTATCCAGTGAAGATTTTGTTTCGGTCAGATCCCTCTTTGAAGCTTTGCAGCCAATACGACTCGTTTCGGAAGCCTTAGGACGTCAAGATGCTACGATGTTGACGGCGGAAGGTAGTCTGAGCTTTTTGTTATCAAAACTTAAGAGTATGGGCAACCCTATTTCAACGAAACTCTACGAGGCGGTTCTGAAGAGAATCAATGAGAGACGAAACATCAAATTGGTTTCACTTCTAAAATTTCTTCAGAACAGCATTGCCTCAACATCATCTGTTGAGTTACCTGTGATTTCACGCAACCAGCTGTTCAAGTTCGTCAAAGAAGAATGTACTCGTTTTTTCACATGTACTTCCGACGACCAACATGAAGCAACGGTGGATGACACGAGTAAGAACCAACATCAATCTTTAAAGGACGAGTTGGAAACCATTATCCAACAGCATGCTGGATCTAGTAGCATGCCAACGACAGAAAAATCCGATCGCGGAAACATTGCTCAAAAGTTCATTCAAAAAGAGATTTCTCTTTAAGAGTTGACCGGAGACCTAACAGCTGGTCTGAAAATCTTGTTAACTGCTCTCAAATCCATCAAGCCAACTTTAACGGATAGCGAGAGAGCTTTTTCGGATTCGGCGAACATCTGTTCCAAAAGGAGATCATCACTGTCAGATGCAAGTATCCATGAACTTTGCTTCTTGAAATCTTATTTTAAGAGGAGCAACTGATTATAACATGTTTGAGTCTATATTCATTCATTCATTTACTCATTGTTAAGTTTTAAAATTGAATAAAAGCGTTAATTTTTGGAAAATAATGTTTTTTTTAAAGCATATCAAAATTTCCCGGGATCCCGGGATTTCCCGGGTTTCAAAAAAAAAAAATAATCCCGAATCCCAGGATTTTTTAGACCCGGGAAATTGGACCCTCTACTGAAAATGTACAAATAAGTGATAATTTTATCAATGTTTCAATGAAATAAACGTTCCCCCCAAACCAAGTCGTCATAATCGAGTACCATTTGGTTGAGCATTGTTTTGCTTGAACCTGTAAACCTGTTTCTCCGCTTATTAAAGCTTCGGACAGTGTGGCAAGCAGAAGCAAGAGCAAATCAGGAAAAGGTGGAATTTTTCCCTCTTCCTCTGCTGAACATTACCGCAGTCAGGCTAGAGCTCTGCTGTTGTGAATCCGCTCATTTTCGCATCGGACGTACGGTGTGGAAAAATAGCAGCAAACAGTTTCATGACAACCAACGATGGGGTGGAGAGGATGTTGAATTTTTGGAGATAGAATAACTGGTCCTTTTCAGGACCACACATATTTTACAGAAAGAGTTATTGAGACGCTCAAATGATATGAAACGTTACAAATGTTATTTTTATATAACAAACCCTGCCATCCTCCTATAACTACAACCTTAAAAGAATTGACGTTAATTTTTTCATCCGCCAAAAGAGCCAAAAATTCAAGTTGAGAGAAAATTTGCATGTCATGTATGCTGTACCTCTCACAGCTACAAAATAGTGAAAAACATGCCCTGTACCTCTTTATATTCAATTAGAATAACATCTGAGGTCCATCTTTTTTTAACATGCTCTTGACAAAAGATACTTTCTGTCACGCCCCTTTCATAAAAAAAACGGCGGGGATTAGAAAGTAGTTTTTGTGCAGAATATGTAAAAAAGGAGAGACTTCGGATGTATTTTTTCTGCAGAATATGTAAAAAAAGGGACTTCGGATGTTGTATACAAATGACAGATGCAATACTGTAAGAACTGTCAAAATCCTATGAATTTACACGCTAGTGTTCGTGAGATTCTGCTTGGCGAACTGAATTTTGGACCGTCTCTGTGTTAAAGTGGGATCCAGAAAAAAATCATTTACATCTTTAAGCAGAACTTTACATTGTTGTTTGTTACAAAACTCATGCACCAAGTGGATTAGCGAGTTTCTGGGTGGTGTTGTGTTTAGTTCTGTCCTACAAAAATTAAAACTCTGAACTCTGGTTGGAGCGTCTTTGTGTAAATGCAAGAATGGCAAAAAGTTAAGAGATATATTTCTGAATACTTGTAGTTCTAGTTCCTCATTATGTGCTTAAGAACGGTGGAACGGATTGTAACGTTAGTTCCTTTCTTTTTCATGATGAACTCTTCAGGGGAAAAAATGAAGCTAAGCTTATTATGTTTTCTCGTACGTTTTGCTAGTACATGGTCACCGATGTCGATGCTACTTGGGCCTTGCTTTTCTACAACGTTCGGCATACACTCTCCCCTTTTTCTTCTGAATTTTATCGTGGTCTCTGACGTCCTCATCATATCCAACACAAGGATATGGAATATATGGTAATATAAGGAATACATGGCAATTTTGTGCGTAAACGCCATCCGATCATTAATTCCGCTGGAGGTTTTCCTGTTGTTGGGTGTACTGCTGAGTGATACGTTAGTAGATATTGACGTAATTTCTTTCGCCAGTTATGTCCAAGTTCCTGAGCAATCCGAAGACGATTACGAATTGAACGGTTCTGACGTTCCCGTGCTTTCCAGATGAATTCCTTGTTCTTAACAAAATGCGCGAAATTCTTTAGATGATAATTGAGGCCCATTATCTGCTCGTAGCGAAAAAGGTAGTCCATGGTCGATACTGCCGTTATGTCTTGCATTTCAGCAACCTCTAAATATCTGCTATAGTAGTCAACGCATACGAATAAATTCTCACCATCTGTAAGCGGTCCTAGAAAATCAACTGCAATCTGCTCCCATGGTCGTGAAGGAAATTCCTTACGAACCAATGGCTCTGGTGGATTTATCGCAGAAACTAAAGTACATCCACGACAAACCTTAAAAAACTGTTCAATATGCTGGTCCATTTTCGGCCACCACACGTTTGCGCGCAGATGGCCTTTCATCATTCTAATACCTGGATGACCCTCGATGACGATTCAAGACTCGTTGTTGAAGGCTTTTAAGAATAACGATTCGCTCTCCTCTTAGCAGTACATTGTTTACAAAACATAACTTTGAGGATATCATCCTTTAGCTCAAAGGTAATTCATCAGTCATCATCAGCGTCGACATTCAATGCCTCAATAACTTGTTGAACAACCGTGTCAAGGCAACTGTCGTTGCCGCAGCAGAAACAATTTCTTGAAATGCCAATTCCTCTACTTCATCAAACGGTTTTGGAACTATCGTAGAAAGTCGCGACAAAATATACACTGAAACCTCCGTTTACGAAGTCTTTTTTACGCAATATTCAATCTACGTCCCTCTTTTTACGAAGTAAATTCCAAATTTACAAGCTCAAGAATTGAATGAGCGATAGATTCTTTTAGTTCTTTCAAATCCCCTGGCCCAGATGGAATTTTTCCAGCACATATTCAAAATTGTAAATCTATAATAATTCCTGTTTTAGTTAAATTGTTCAAGTCTAGTTTCTTATTGAGATACATCCCAAAAAAATGGAGACAAGTCCGAGTGGTATTCATACCAAAGGCGAACAAAAGAGATAAATCTTCACCAAAATCATTTAGGCCAATAAGCCTGTCATCAATATTTTTGAAATTAATGGAAAAACTCATAGATGAATATGTCAAATCGGAAATACTTCTTAATAAACCATTATGTAAGACACAATTTGCTTACCAGTCATGCAAGTCACCAATAACAGCTCTTCATACTCTTATTAATAAAATAGAAAAATCCTTTGCGGCTAAGGACATTCTACTAGCAACGTTTCTTGATATTTAAGGTGCATTTGATAATGCATCTTTCACGTCGATGATAAGCGCCATGAGAAATCGTGGTTTTAATAAAAACATAATCAACTGGGTTGTAGAAATGCTATCCAAAAGAGAAATATCAGCTAATCTAGGAGATTCAGTAGTGAAAGTAACAGCTGTAAAAGGCTGTCCTCAAGGAGGTGTTCTTTCTCCCCTTCTGTGGTCCCTAGTTGTTGATGACCTTCTTATAAAACTAAAGCACCAAGGATTCGAAATAATTGGGTTTGCGGATGACATTGTCATTATAACCCGTGGAAAATTCGGTAAAGTTGTTTCCGAAAGAATGCAAAAAGCATTAAAATTCACACTATCGTGGTGCAAAGATGAGGGATTGAATATCAATCCTACAAAAACAACTATTGTACCTTTTACTAAAAGACGTAAAATCTCTATCAATGATCTTAAACTAGGAGACGTAAAGCTGTCACTATCTTTAGAAGTAAAGTTTTTAGGAGTAACTTTAGATAGTAAACTCTGCTGGAACAAACATATTGATCAACAAATAGGAAAAGCAACAAATGCTGGACCTGCAAAAGAACGTTTGGAAAACAATGGGGTCTGAAGCCAAATATGATACACTGGATATACTTGGCTATAGTTAAACCCAGGATTACCTACGCCTCACTTATATGGTGGCCGAAAACTAAGCAACAAACGGCACAAGTCAAACTTAACAAGCTACAAAGGCTTGCTACTATTTCCATAACTGGAGCTATACGTAGTACTCCTTCTACAGCCTTGGATGCTTTACTCAATATCCTTCCTCTTCATCAATTTATTCAACTGGATGCAGAGAAAAGTGCTCTAAGGCTCAAACGGTCCATGAATTTCTTCAGTGGAGATCTTATTGGACATTTGAGCATTCTAAAAGAGTTTAAGATAAGTCCTTTAATATTGATGAACGAAGATTGCATGCTAAAGCACATTATTTCAACCATAATTTCCAAGTTCCTGGTGTGACTCGCGTTGATTGGAATTAAGGAAGACTGAATATTAGTCCTGGATCATTTATCTTTTATACAGATGGCTCGAAACAAGATAATATGGTCGGGGCTGGTATTACCGGCCCTGGGGTTAACTTTTCGGTGTCTATGGGAAATTGGCCGACAGTATTTCAAGCTGAAATATATGCCATCTTAGAATGTGCAGCGATTTGCATAAAAAGAAACTATAAAAATGCGAATATATGCATTTGTTCAGATAATTCAAGCGGCGCTGAATGCTTTGAAATCAAAAACTTACACGTCAAAACTGGTGTGGGAATGTACTAAACTATTACAGCAACTGTCCTGTCGAAATACGGTTAACCTTTATTGGGTTCCTGGTCATTGTGGAATCGAAGGAAACGAAAAAGCTGATCAATTGGCAAAAATAGGGTCATCCACGAAATTCATCGGTCCTGAACCATTCTTTGGACTTTCTTTTTGTGCTTTAAAAATGGAGCTAAAAAACTGGGAAAAAACAAAGGTACAGTACAACTGGACCAGTACCTTAAATTCTCGGCAATCTAAACGTTTTATAAAGCCGAACGCTTTTCATACACAAAAGTTACTTAATCTTTCAAAAAAAGATTTGAGTACATACACTGGTTTGATAACAGGACACTGTCCTTGTAAATATCACCTGAAAATCATTGGTAAACTTCATGAAGATAAATGTCGCTTTTGTAACTTAAAGAGTGAAAGCTCTGAAGATTTGCTGTGTGACTGTGTTGCACTATTTCATAAACGATGCAGATATCTTGATAAGGGTCTGATAAGACCTTGGTTTTTTTTTTTTTTTTTTTTTTACTTTATTATAGAGATTTTTAGCCATAGGCTAGTTCATCTCTTAAATGATGAGACCTTGGGAAATCTGGGCTGCTGCTCCCAATCAGGTAATAAATATCATAAGGAATGTATTACCTGCTTGGGATGATTGCTTACAACAGTAGTGGTAGTTACTCAAACAATAGTGGCTTACCGCTACGTTATGGCATAAATAAAAAGAGGATACACCACAATAGATCAAAGTAATGGTCGCGGTGGTATTATGTCCCCAACATAGGAAAAAAAAAAAATCCAAATAACGAGTTTTTTTTTTGCGATTATGGGAATCTGGGAAAAACTATGAAATATCCCACAAGATGGGTATCTTCGGAATCGGAGTGAGATGTTGGAACCGGCAACCCATGTCTGACGCCATTTTGAAATCCAAGATGGCGGCATCTGGTTCATGAAAAACTGGAAGATACTTTCAATCTCACAATATGGGTATTTTTTGAATCAGGGTGACGTGAAGGAACTGGAAATCTATGTTTGACGTCATTTTGAAATCCAAGATGGTGGCTTCCGGTTACAGAAAAACTTGGACATTCTGCCATATACAACATAAAATGGGTATTTTTGGAACCGAAAATCGATGTCTGACCCCATTTTGAAATCCAAGATGGTGAATTCCGGTTACAGAAAAACATGGAAATTCTGCCAAATACCCCACAATATGGGTATTTTTGGAATCAGGGTGATGTGCAGGGACAATAAATCGATATCTGACGCCATTTTTAATTCCAATATGGTGGCTTCCGGTTACATAAAAATTTGGAAATTATGTCATATACCCCACAATATGAGTATTTTTGGAATCAGGGTGACGTGTAGGGACCGGAAATCGATATCTGATGCCATTTTGAAATCCAAGATGGCGACTTCCGGTTACAGAAAAACTTCGAAATTCTGTCAAATAGCCCACAATATGGGTATTTTTGGAATTGGAGTAACGTGTAAGAACCGGAAATTAATGTCTGACGTCATTTCGAAATCCAAGATGGCGGCTTCCGGTTACAGAAAAATTGGCAAATACCACCACGTCGCCCCGATTCTTAAGATACCCGTATTTTAGCTTATTTAACATTATTTTTATGTTACCGGAAGTCACCTTATTGAATTTCAAAATAGCGTTATACATGGGTTTTCAGTCCTAATAAATCACCCCGATTCCAAAAAACCCATTTTGTGGGGTATTTGACAGTATTTCCCAGTGTTTCTGTAACCGGATGTCACCATCTTGGATTTCGAAATGGCGTCAGACATGGATTCTCGGTTCTCAGAGGTTACTCCGATTCCAAAACTATCCATATTGTTGTGTATTTAACGGTATTTTTCTTTTTCCCTGTAACCGGAAGCCACTATCTTGGGTTAAAAAATGGCGTCACACATCGATTTCCGGTCCCTACACGTCACTTCGATTCCAAAACATACCCATATTGTGGGCTATTTGACAGAATTTCCAAGTTTTTCTGTAACCGGAAGTCGCCATCTTGGATTTCGAAATGGTGTCAGACATCGATATCTGGTCCCTACACGTCACTCCGTTTCCAAAAATACACATATTGTGGGGTATATGATAGAATTTCCAAGTTTTTATGTAACAGGAAGCCACCATCTTGGATTTCAAAATGGCGTCAAATATTGATTTCTGGTCCCTGCACATCACCCTGATTCCAAAAATACCCATATTGTGGGGGTATTTGGCAGAATTTCCAAGTTTTTCTGTAACCGGAAGCCGCCATCTTGGATTTCAAAATGGCGTCAGAAATCGATTTCCGGTCCCTACACGTCACCCTGATTCCAAAAATACCCATATTGTGGGGTATTTGACAAAATTTTCAAAAACCTCTTTTTACGAAGTAAATCCCAAATAACGAGTTTTCTTTTTACGAAGTAAATCCCAAATAGCGAGGTTTTTTTTACGCACTTATTCGATTTACGAACCCCCGTTTTGGTTCGTAAATGGAGGTTCCAGTGTATTAGATTGTCCAGAGATGTGGAAAATATTATACGTGAAACTCTGAAGACGTAACACCCATCGCTCAATTCGTCCTCAAGGACGAGATGCCGGAGCAAACAAGAAGGTAAGAGCTTTACAGTCGGTGAGTAGATTGAACTATCTACCTATCAGATAGACTTGACACTTTTCTACACTCCATACTAACGATAAAGCCTCGTTTTCGGTCTGATAATATCGCCTTTTCGTATCGGTAAGTGATTTTGAAGGATACCATACGACTCTTGAATCACTTTGGTTATTGGTTTGAATGAGGACTGCGCCTAGAGCGGCTGGACTTGCGTCCGCAAACAACGAAGTTTCATCGTTCGCATTGAAGAATCCCAGGCAACTGGCTTTCGATAATGTCAACTTTATAACATTAAACGCTTTTTCTTCAGTGTCACCCCACTGAAACTTGTTTTCTTTTTGAATTAGCCTTCAAATGGCTTGAAAAAAGAATACCATGGTTTAAAAACGGTAACGTTTCTACTGAACAAATGCACCATAAAGTTCTATCAAGTTAGAATCCGGAATCACTTATTGTGTTGCAGTGGCACGGAAAGTGACCGCTGCAAGAATTATTTTACAGCACCTAGACGCCCACTTTCTGTGGTACAAATTTCACGGTGTTTCGTGCAGTGAGTCAAAAATTATTTCAGATGGAAGTTGACTCCGGAGGTGTGCAGCGTTTGAGGAATAAAGAAGAAAGTGCGAATTTTCATTAGAAACGAAGAGAAATGATTTGTTTCGATATTTTTTTCTTAAAGTACAGTGAATTACCTTTGTTTTGATGTATTAATTTTATTTTTCGTCAATCCGTTACCGAGATACAGATGATTTTATTATTCCGGATTCTTAATGGACATAGCTATAGTAAGGGTTGAGAAATTCAATTGATTGCAGATTTCACACCTGCGCTAACAATTAGTACACAGTAATATTTTCGCACAGTTAATAGCATTTAGTTTTCTAGCGCTTGAATTCATCAGTCTAGCATGTTAGTACTGGGCCCTCACTTAGTTTAGTCGGTAAAGACGCAGCTACAAAGCAAGACCATGCTGGAGGTGGCTGGGTTCGATTCCCGGTCTGGTCTAGGAATGTTTCGGGTTGGAAAATTAATCGACTTCCCTGGGCATAGAGTATGATTGTACTTGCCACACAATTATACTAATGCAAAAAATTGTAAAACGGTCTACACTGATTGACGACAAATAAATAAATAAATAAAATGGTACAAGTATAGTAAGCTCGACAAATCTCAGCACTGATCTAGAACACTAAGTTGAGAGCACGAAATAAGCTTAAAATGCAAAAAAAAAAGAAGAAAGAACCTTGTTAGTACTGCTCTTAAGCTGCTAAATATGAATGAGCAATTATTTTTTACACAAGAGTCTAAAGTGGTGCAAATTGCGCAATAATTTAAATGAAAACTCTTTTTCCCCATTCGCAACTTATCGGATAGTGCTGCAAAAAGGTCACTGATCGCTCTTTTCTCCTTATTATTTTTTTTTTATAAGCCAGCTTATCTTCTTCATTTTGATAAACTACATTCTTAGTAGAACTTTTGTTTGATCTCAACAGGTTTGTATTGCTTGTGCTCTTCAAAAGACTTTTTTATATGTTGAGCGACATACTGCTCAGAAAAGATAGGGCCGGAGTTTGAACCCGCAGCCTCCAGTATGATGCGGTATTTGGCCACACGAGTTAGGCATCCAGCTTACCGAAGATCCAATGACCGACTTACGGAACTGCATAACCGGTTACTTGCAATACGCATCATTTTTGGGACTGAATGCAACGCGAAAAGAACGGTATAAAAACGAATTCTCTTTCCAAATATCTTCCATACTTGTCCGCGTGCATTCAACTCTGCCAGCAGTATGTTTCGATCGCTCTTGATAGTAGGACTGGTGGCCGTGTTTTGTAGGGTGAGTTTGGCAGTGAAATCCGATCTAAAGCAATCTTATAGCGACGATGATGCAAGATCAGATGAGGATATTAAACAACATGGAAAAAAATACACTTTGAATTGTCCAAACCAGGGGGTAATTTTTCTTTTACATTATTTAGGTTTGAATTTGTAACCTAACATTCGACTCTCTACAGGTAAACTTTATACAAGCGTTAAGACGATGCATGAGTTATGGTCAACAGTTGGCCACGGATGAGTCCCGTATAGATTCCAGAAAGTTAGCTAAGCTTCTCATTGAGCAGAATGTGAATAGCCCCGTTTGGATAGCTGGAACTGATAAAGGCGCAACAGATTCCTGGATATGGATGTCAACCTTGCAACCCGTCGGTGTAATATTCGATTATACGCGCTGGAAAGATGGTGAACCAGTATCTGGGAAACACTGCATGTCAGCTGATCTAAACGAGAAGGATTTTAGATGGTCTGCTTCAGACTGCTCACAAAAATCTTGCTTTGTGTGCCAAACATTTTCAAAAGATCTGATAAATTTTAATGTTTCAGGAAAATAATTCTTTCTTAAGAAAGTGATATATGAAAAAAAAAATGAGTTCTAACTATCGTGAAATAAAGTTGTTTTGGCAACAATTGTCAAAACAAAAAAATATCGTTAGAGTAATATTTATGAGAAATTTAAGATTACCATAAAATATTAATAGTCAGAAAATGTCAGCCAAGGTATTGCAGTTTGAAGTTTCGCTTCGGGTCATTTTGACCCCTATGTCTCACGAAGGCTATTGAGCTCAATTTCGATATGAGAGAGTCACAATCAGCAATTGAATGATTCTATTTATTGTCATCAATCAGATTTAGACCATTTTGTAAAAGTTACAAGTCATTTGTTAAAATTACGAATAGAATTAAGGTACTGCTTTAATCTGGTTTTAGTCATTATAAAGTCAATAGTTTCACTATGTTTATTGTAAGCAGTCATAATTTGATGTAGTGGACCAAATTTGGCAAAATTTGTGCGATAGTGATTTGTAGTAAATATATTTCTAGTTGGCAGTTCCGAGAAGGTATGTAAAAATTAAACTTTAAACTCCACCAACAATCAATTCGAAACTAACGATTTTAAATTGGCTCACTACTTGACTATTGGTTTCAAACAAACGATTCACGTATCCCATTCTAGTTAAAATTCTAGTACTATACTATGTTTGTTTTGATTTGCTATGAAAGTTTGACAGATACAATGAGGGGTTAATGGATTTTCTTATGTTTCGAGGGGTGCATCGATTAGCTTGGGACCGAAGATAGTACCAGAGCCAAAAAGTTGAACACGAATCTTCGGGACCTTATGGTCTTAGAGTTACCTCTATGGTTCTACTGAGTCCATCCGATGCGATACTATATCGTTCACAAAAGAAATCATTGAAAATTCACGACGTGCTTTAAATGTTTGAATGTTGTTAAGCATGCAGCGTGCTTCATAAGATGGAAGAGGAAATCTTGTCCAACCTAATTAACGAAGAGCAAATAATAAGAATTGCTTTTGCACTGATTCTAATCGTGCCTGATGCGTGAATGAATAAGGTGACCAAACTATGCTTCAATATTCAAGTATTGATCTTACATATGAGGTTTACAGTGAGTTTATTGAAAGTTGTAACTGAATCGTTTGATAAAGCCAAGCATGTTATTTGCTTTGTTGATAATTGTACTATAATGATCAGTGAATGCTACACAGAAAAACATTCTGAATTTTAACTATCGCGTAAAATCTCCCTTCGTTTAATTTTGAGCCATACTTGGCATAAACAGCGAAATCTTTTGCAAGCTTGCATACACTATTGCTAATTGTATGTATGTATGTATGTATGTATGTATGTAAGGTAGCCACCATCCCTGCTCCACTTAATAGCAAGATCAATTTGGGCTACCGATCTGAATTCACAATATCGCTGTATGAAGGGCCAAAAACGGAGGGGTGGACCCGTAAGCAGAGACACTTACACGAAATCCACGGGAATTTAAGAATCTCCTTCCAACGATACGATCCAACAAATCGAATAACACAATTCGCAATACTTATTAAGCTTCCTACAGGATGGTTTGTAAAGAAGGGCGCGTCAATCTCACTGAAACTGTTGAAGTAGAATTCACACCACCACGATCGAATCGGCTTGCATACACTATTGCTAATTCATGCGATATTGCGCTTAAATTTACACGAAATATCGTGTAAATTTATGCCAAAGCTAGCGTTAATTTTATGTGCGCTACATCTCGCAGAAATTTACATGAATTTTTCAAACGGTGTAGTTTTGAATCAACCATAAAACCCTATCTCATTCACACTTTTCTACCGCCTGGTTTCCTAATATAATTGAATTGTCTGGTTTGTTTCTTTTTCTACTAATAGCTATTGATTTTAACAAAAAAGGGTCTAGATGCAACCCTTGGAGGACTCCAGAAGTAACAGTAATAGGGATTGATTTTTCACCTTTGAATCGAACTATTTGTTGGCGATAAGATAAATATGATGCAAGCCATTTGAGAAGTTAAGTTTCAATTCCTATTTTTTGCAATTTGAAAAGAAGCAAGAGTATATCTAAACGATCAAATGCTTTGCTAAGCTTGGTATAGAGTGCTTCTACATGGTTTCCATTATCCAATGCAATCAAAGAATAGTTGACGAATTCAGGTAAATTTGCATTAGTTGATCGTCCTTTGAAAAACCTGGAGGTGGAGGTAAATTGTTTTTCGCCGATGGTCTTTCAAGGCTATCCTGACTATTTAGAACTACAAAATCTTCTGGAAATATTTAATGATGGGTGTGAACGTAATTTTATGGTCCTGCGCATCTCAAAGTGCTGCGTAATTAGTTTCCGTCGAAGTAGGACTGCCGTTTTGTTTGGTGGTGTACGGTTCGAATCTGTTCAATGCAAATTTGTCAGATACGCACTGCGCTATCTTACTCGGAGTGATCCGCTGAATTTATCACCGTATGCTTACCGCTGTCGTTTGCTGGATATGGATACTCTTGCTGAGCGACGAAACGTATCGCAGACCGTCTACGTTGCTAAAGTCTTGGATTTCAAAATGGCGTCTGGCATTGATTTCCGGCTTCTTCACGTCATCCCCTATCCGGAGATATTCATATTGTTGGGTATTTGACAGTTTGAATTTTAAAATGGCTTCCGAAATCGGTTTCTGGCCTCTACCCGTCATCGTGTCATCGTATATGGACAAGCTTTCGAGACATAACATATTAAGGAAGTTCATGTGCGCACTAGCGCCGCGTAGTGAGAGTGTTCTAAACTAATACACTCCCGAGCATAAGTTTAAGGACACCCCCAAAAAAACATGACAAATTCGTTATGTTCATATCTCTGTCATGTTACGTCCAATTTTCGTTCTCTTTAGATCATTTGAAAGGTATTGAATGAAACTTTCCTCTTAAGCAACTGGTTCAATGTAATTTTCAAATTTTGTGTGCTAAAAGTTCACCCAAAGTTTTTCCAAATTTACTCTGAAGAATCGTGACTGATTTTCTCAGAATTGGGTTGGCCAAATTTTGAAATAAAAGTAGAAGTAGAAGACTTAGGAATCGTCCATTAATTATGTCACACTTTTAGATGGGAGGGGGGGGTTGGAAACTGTGACGAGCCTTACAAAACCAATTAAGGTCCATATAAAAAATGCGACAAAGGGGAGAGGGGGGGTTGAAAATTGGCCAAATTCGCGTGACATAATTAATGGACCTTCCCTTATGCCATACCATTCATACCATTCAAATAACCTTTGGAGATCAAAAATTGAACAAAACATATTTGCATGGTTTTTTGGGGTGTCCTTAAGCTTATGCTCGGGAGTGTATGTCCATCATCCGCAAGAACTTGGTCACCCGAACAACTTTGTTGAAGATAGCAACTTCCTATATGGCCAGGCAGTAGTAGTAAAATTAAAGTTTATTTACTGGTTCTTTATGTTTCAACATTTGGTTTAGCGGCGCCAGTGGTGTAGTGGTAAGCGTGATTGCCTCTCACCCCAGCAGGCCTGGGTTCAATCCCAGTCAGCGCCGCCGGGATGTTCTGAGGCATAACATCTCTGATCACGCCTTCCTTCGGAAGGGAAGTAAACCCGTTGGTCCCCGGTTCATGAGTTGATGGGTCGATAGGTAGGGTCCAGCCCAAGTAACATTTTAGGTTTTATGAAGGTTCTGTATACCATGGTTTAGACTTGTAGAATGCTATAAAACCTGCAATGTTACTTGGGAGGTGTGGGAGCTGCCTCTCTGGCGTCGGTTGCATTGGTGCTCAGCACGGAAAACAATATCGACGGAAAAAATCAAGGAAAAAAAACACATCAATCTATCCAGCGGGGCAAACTTAACGAATTTCAAAGTTGATACGTGTTTTGGAATTTACCAATAGCGTACCATAGCGTACCTTCAAGGATTTTGAACGTACCTCAAAGCTTCCCGGAAAACCCGTGTTCCGCTGGATAGACATACGATTTTAGCAATGACCGCATCGACCGACCAGATTTCTACGGAAATGTGACGTACCAAATGCGTACTTTACGAATCTATCATTCATTTTTAACGTTCCTCTTATTTTCACTTAAATGGTTATACTAAACTTTTTAAATCGTTTTATATATGAATTCTGGGCACGGAATTGGATTTCTCGTAAAATTTAAGCCCGATTTCATATAAAAACACTATACTGAAATGCATTCTAGCCAATTTGAGGACCAAAAACAGTTTTTTTTTTAATTTGCATCACAGCAAAGAAAATTAATATTAATATTACATCCAAGAGGATGCACTTCAATCATGTCAAAAATCTCATGTAATTTTTATAGCCACACAAATAAACAAATGCAGTAAAAGCAACGTAATGTCAGTTCATGCACTGTATTAATGATAATTTTGCCTTTTTTCGCATGTAATATTACACCATATTTTCGACACAATTGAAGTGCATCCACTTTGATGTGATATTAAAATTATTTTTTTTTGCTGTGATCCTTTAAAAATATACTAATTTCGAACAAAACCGTTAATTTCAAGAATAATTATGGAGACGCACGGTGCTGCTTGGAAAACTCCATCATAAGAAAAGCCTTGATAACTTTCTGATCGATCATGACCAACGTACCTAACTGGAATTCACTTACTGATAGAATTTACCAGTGATTTAAATAAAAAAAAATAATATTATTTTAAAAATTACATTTTTTCGATGATACATTAGAGAAAACCTGATCAAATGATCATATATCTATCAGAAATTATTCCTGAATATCCATGGAATTCTGTCTCGGTGTGTGGTCAAATGATTTTACTGCACCAGAAGAATTTATAGTAGACTTTTCACTGGCATTAATTTCAGCAATTTTTGAGCGCTTTGCGGAGTTAAAACACGCTCAGTGTACTAAGAGGCATGCTTTAAATTGTGTACAGGAGAGAGTGACCGTTTGCCACGAAGTTTTATACGCATAGATGTTGCTCATTTCATCGCAATTTTATACAGAAACAAACATTTGAAGAAACTTGACCCACGGAGCAGGAAATTTTTCCATAATATATTTGGAGTTCTAATTAACACCCAGGACTACTATACAGCTATTGATATTATAACATGCATGTTTTCATTGGTCTCCAGTCCATTTATATCAAAAGATTCTGGTATTCTGAAAATGAAAGAACTTGTCATAACATCCATCAAGACACACGATGTAGAGAAGCATTTTGATTATGTAGCTTTAGATACAAAATCAAACTCTGCAACAGAAGACCAAATGGATTTTGATGAAGACCCCAAACGAAGGTCGTTTTTTGAAACTATCTTTGGCCATTTTTTGATTGACGAAACTGGAGATGAAAATTTGTACTTCGCACCAAATTGTATTAATGAGTTCAAACGAATCCCCTCGTCTCTTCCGATGTGATCAGGTATAATGGTCAAAGCGTTCGGTTCATCTCAGCTTACTGTGTGGTGGTGTGGTGTGGTGTGGTGGTGTTCGGTCGACGAAATTAGTAGCAGCAGTAGCAGTGCTTTCGGCGTGTGGCGTTGAAAATTTTTCTCCAGTAACAACGAAAGGCTTCCTGCAAGCAGCGAGCTGCAGAGCCCACATAAGCAACCAACAAAGGAGGAGGAAGCTGCACCGCTATGCTATGGATCGAAATCAGTAGCTCTTCGTGAGTCGCTGCGGGTCGGTCATCTATGCCAAGCGCACCCTCGTTCCAAACGACATACAGCTCGACAGCCTCATCCGTGTTGAACACCCAGCCCAGGATTACTCAACCATCACTACAAAACGGTCCTTTTCAGGACCACCAAAAATGTGTTAAAGAGTATTATTTGGACATTGGTCAAAGTCATCAGTTCCCGCAAGCAGCTAGTTATATAAGGCTCAACCTGCCTATAGAAGATGTGGAATTGTAGGCCTGAATATATTGGTGCAATTAGTTTTTCCTCGGCTTTCATTCCGCACGATTCAATCACCCTTGTAGTGACGTCGAAAAGATTGTTTCAATTGGCGCTTACATATGAAATTTCATAGTTAAAGTTATCATAAAAAAAAAAAAAATCACCAGCTGGTATTTCCCGGCGACTTTACAAATAAAAAAAAAATCAAACAAAATCATCATGCTGAACATGATCAGGTTTTCTCTAACGTAACATCGAAAAAATGTAATTTTTAAAATAATATAATTTTTTTTATACAAATCTTGTAAATTCTATCAGAAAGTGAATTCCAGTTAGGTACGTTGGTCATGATCGATCATTCGAAATTAGTATATTTTTTAAGGATGCAAATAAAAAAAAACTGTTTTTGGTCCTCAAATTGGCTAGAATGCACTTAAGTATAGTGTTTTTTATATGAAATCGGGCTTAAATTTTCCGAGAAATCCAATTCCGTGCCCAGAATTTATATATAAAACGATTTAAAGAGTTTAGTATAAGCATTTTCGTAGAAATCGTGTCGATCGACTTAATTTTAAGCTATACTTGACATGAGCAGCGAAATCGTTTACAAGCATGCATACAATATTGCTAATTTATGCGATATTTCGCTTAAATTTACACTAAATATCACGTAATTTTATAGGCGTTAATTTTATGTGCGCTATATCTCGCAGAAATTTACATAAATTTTTCGAACGGTGCAGGTGGAACAAGCCGAGGTGAATTCGAGTGTGGAAACAGAATGGTTTACTGCATTGCATCAAATCTTCCAGCTCTTGAAATAGTCGGACAGAACATCCAGGCCTGATTGTAGTTTACTCGCAAGAGCACGGATCACTCGACCCTTATAAATGATGGAGGTGTCATCTGCGAACATAGACAGGATACCACCACCCGGCAGGGGAGGAACGTCTGACGTGAAAATGTTGAATAGGATAGGCCCACGCAGGCTACCCTGAGGGACCCCTGCATCAACGTTGAACGCATCAGAAGAGAAAGTGTTCAAGTATACCTGGAATGATCTGCCCGACAAGTTGTTTTTGATGATCTTCACGAGGTAGATCGGAAAATTGTATCGATGCAGCTTGTACACTAGACCATCATGCCAGACATTGTCGAACGCCTTCTCGACGGCCAACAATGCTATGGCAGATGTATTAGAAACGGACTTATTCCGCTTGATGATGTTAGTAACCCGTGCGAGTTGGTGGATGGTAGAGTGGCCTTTCCTAAACCCAAATTGTTCTTTGAGAAAGATGTTATTATCATTTGAAAACACCAGCAGACGGCTGAGTGTCAACTTTTCGAATAGCTTCGAGATGGAGTACAAGAGGCTGATGGGGTGATAGCTTTTGGCACTGGTAGGATCTTTGCCAGGTTTGTGTATTGGAATCACTTTGGCTAACTTCCAGCATGCAGGGAAGTAGCCAAGCTCCAAACATTTGTTGAAGATAAGGGTAAGATGGTTGAAGAAGTCAATACTCAAGTTTTTCAAATCGAGGTTGACTACACCATCCATACCCGCAGCCTTCATGTTTTTAGTGCTTCTAATAGCTGCTATCACCTCATCAGCCGATATTCTACTATCATCATGCACTACTACGGGATGTCAGCGACTCTACACATTGCCTCCAGTACGGCAGGCCCATGGGGTCTCACCATGGTTTGGCCAAGATTATGTTAAATCACAAAATGTTGGCCAAGAGCATTGGCCTTTTCAACTGGGGTTATAAGTAGGGATGGGTCCAAGTTCAGGTCAACAGAGGAAAGCGGAGGGATCGGTCTCGACTTAGTTTTCAAAATTTTGGTCATCTTCCAAAATGGTTTTGCACAATCTGGGAGAGAGCGAATCTTGTTGGCAAAATCGTTATTTCTGAGTTCCACCATCCTGGAACTGCCTACAAATGGTATTACCGAGCCTGATAAGATCTTTGGTTGGGCTGTCAAGGTTCAGAGTTTCGATGGTTTGCAGACACTGATCGACTTCTTCCAACGACTCCGGTAGGACGTCGTAATCCATTGCTGTGTCTACATAGCGTTGATACTGCTGCCAGTTGACACGATGGTTATTTCACCAGGGAGCTTGAAACCTATTGGCCGAGGAACCTACTTCGGCCACCACCGGATAGTGGGCCGAGCTCAGTTCCTGATAGGCGATAGGTTGAGAGATGTTATCGCCAATGTTGCTGATGAAGATGTCGATGGTGGCATGAGCTCCGGATCGACTCAACCGGGTGGGAGTGTCCGGACACAGGATGTTGTAGTGGGCTTCCTGCAGGTCGTGTGCCGTTCTGGTTTCGCCGACTATTGCCCCAGGCATGATGCATGGCGTTCAGGTCGCCAGCGATGACGAAATTTTGCCGCCATAGTGCTAGCTTGATGATGTCTCTTCGGAGGTCTGCGGCCGAGCCGTCCCTAATGTTGGTTTGTTTGGGGCAGTAGTGCACATTACAGTTATAACCAGATCCTGTCAGCCTCTCCGCGCATCAGATTGTTATTTTTCAATAACTCGACATAATAGTAATTTAGCCACACTTGCCGGGCAACGTTAGTCACGAGCTTGTCCCAGTTTAGTGTGACCATCAATCGCACAGAGTTGGCGAAGATCTCTCCAAGAATTTTGATGGTATTTTCTGTTCGAAGCCACGGTACCGTCAAAGTGCTGTTAATGAGGCCAACGTCGATTGCCGTTGTTTTATCTTCATTCAACCGTGCTTCTGCTACTTGCTTAAATCGCCTGAACAAATCTTTCATCGCGTCGAGTTTGCCGACGCTGGTGACGATGGCACTGATATCATCTGTGTAAGCGACGATTAGATCTGCTCCACACACTTGTTCTTACCGCCGCAAAAGTGCCGCCGATGCACTTGTTCGGATGGCGGAAAGAATTTAGACTGTTGTTATTTCGACAGCCCAGTGGCAGGCGCGTAGGCAACATCTTACCGTGACAGCGGGCCCAGCATAGCAAAATAAACGATTTGAGCCCGGGACATGCTGCCTACTGTCAAACGCTGCTGTTGGTATAGGCCTTGTCACTGGCCTGTATTTCGTGTTTACATCATCCTGCTCAGGGAAGACTCTTTCACAACGAAAAATACCGTCTTCTGCTTCTTCGTCCACATGACCTCGTGCATTGTATGGCAGCAGAATCACCGATGATCTCATCCCTCTCGTTTCGCAGTTGCTCGATGGTGGTTCTGCGGCGCCTTCGTTCCCCCAGCTGGTAGGTCGACAAAGGTTCACCAGCAACGTGGGTTTCGTTGATTCGCATGAATATCTCGGAAAAGCGTCGTTGATGTGCGAGCATTTCGGCTTTTGTCCGATTGATGGTGGTGAGCATGGCACGGTTGTGTTGGTAGCCGTCGTACGCATGTCGTAGTAGCTCGTAGAGGCGTTGCTGTTCCCGATTGAAATCGTCGAAAGCGATTTTAGATTTCCAACGGAAGAAGGATTGTATTTTGGGCTTTGCTCACGACAACCACCATTCCATCCATGACGGATAATTTCGGCGTTGACGAGTCCAATATTGCCACCGTATTTGGAACTCGTCGATATTGGAGGTGGGGACGGAGGAACCAGAAACCACGACCATGTGCTCTCTCGGGAAGAGGAAGGCAGATTCTCACGGTGACGGCTTTGTGATCCGAGAAACAGCACATATGGACAGCTGTTGATCTCAGCTGTTCTCGGAGACCGGCGCTTACATAGAGCCGATCGAGCCTGGACGAGGAGTTGTGCGTGATATAGGTGTATTCTGTTTCGTGTGGCCAAAGCTGTTGCCACACGTCGTATAGATGAAGCTGCTGAACGGTGGCTTGTAGAGTAGGGCTCGAATTGTGCCCCGTCGCATCACATTGTCGAATCACACAATTGAAGTCACCACCGAAGACGATGTGGTCGGTGCGATGAAGAAGGAAGTATGCGATGGTGTTATTGAAAAACCGTTCTCGTTCGGCGCGATAGACGGATTCCGACGGGGCATACACATTGCACAGCGTAGTATTGTGTACACGCAGTGCGTGTAATCTCCCGTTCAGACTCTTCTCTACGTGGGAAAATTTAATGTGCTGTTTAAGCGCAATTGCCATTCCTCTCCTTGCATGGTCGACGTTGCAGACAACGTTGTAGCCGGGCAAGGTAAGCTGTTCGTTTTCCACCTCCTGTAGGAACACGATGTCGAGCTCCATCGTGCGAACGAACGTGCGAAGGGCGTTTAGCTTGGTTTGGTTGGTGATTGTGTTGATGTTGATGGTTCCGATATTGCAGATGACGTACTCCATCATTGTTGCATATCTTCAGCGGTAATTTGGACGTGTTCGTGTTCGGTGGTGGTGGTTTCTTCTCCGGAGTGTTGCATTTTCTTGCCTGGTGGTTGTCTACGCGAACGTCGGCTGCTGTTCGAGGCTTGTGAAGCTTGTGAGCTGTCCGTTTCGTTGCCATCAGTCTTGCGATGGGATAGGATGGTGCCGATCTGGATAGAAGCCGGCGAGAGTTGTATGACAGCTTGCATTGAGGAGGGTTTTGTTATAGCAGGTGCAACGAGAGGTGGCATCGTGGTTTTCGGTTGTGTTGTTGCAGCTCGTGTCTCGCTTGCTCCAGGGAGATTTGGGGCCAGTCTCGAAGTACCTAGTTTTCTGGTCACAAACGAACTGTGTGCTGTATTCAAACCCGATGATGTTTTTCGTGGATCTACCCGAGATTTGTTTGACGGAGGTTTTATTGGTGCGGGATTGTATGCTTTCCCTTTCGTAACATTTGCGTACGATTGATCTGCTGCAAGCTTCTGCACCAGCAGTTTTTTGTTTTGTACACATGGGATGCCAATGTGTGCAAATTCATGGCAGTACAAACAGGTTTGTCGCTGCCCCTTGTAAACCACCGCAGTTTCCTCGCCTTGAATCGTAACGAGAGAAGGAATGTTCTTCGGTACCACAACACGCGCGACACGAACACCGGTTTTAACAACACCGAAGTCATTGTAACGGTTATCCCATAGTAAAGGCCGGCGCACAATAGATATGTACGTTTTCGGGTTTTTTGACAGATAATGCATGGACTAACTGTCAAAAAACCTGAAAACGTATCTATTGTGCGCCGGCCTTAAGCCTTGAACGTAGATGACATCACTGTATTCGGCGAGGAAAACTGCGATTTCTTCGTTGGAGACGCCTTCGGGTAGCTCAAAAAACTTCACCTCCACCGCTCCATCCTCCATCGTAATTCGTAGTTTGTAGGACTTTCCGTCAAACACTAAGTCGTGCTTACCATCGTGTTGCTCCACGATCTTCTCGGCAAGTTCGAGGTTGGTAACCTTCACGAAGGTACATCCAAGCCGCCTGCTTGGCTGGAGTTGAAGCACATTTTCGCGCGTAAGATCTTTCGCGACGAACTTGTGGATCTGATCATGGGAAAGATGCTTCGGAAACTGCGAATAGTCGACGCGAAACATATTTTCGTGGCGCGGCATCGCGAGATGTGACGTCGCGGCAGAGGCGAACGCGATACTTGGTACGACGGTGGAAAATAACCGACAAAAACGTACAAAATAGTCTGTGAACGACTTCCAAAATCTGCTCGTCCGAAAACATCGACTGATCGGCTCAGAAGTTGAGCACTAACTGCCTTCATTCAGACTGGATCTATTGATTTAAATTATTTAAGTTTTATTCCAGCTCTTTGATAACGGAACATCATTAGATTTATACTGTAATGATTCACTCTTACAGCTTTCGCCCTGGTTTTGTCTGTTGATCAGATTTGTTTGAATTGATTTTCAGCTTTTTGGTGTTGGCAGTCGCGGGCGGTCAGTTTTGCTCATGCTCATGCTCTAAGTTTATTTTCAGCTTTTCGATGATGGAACGTCTTCAGATGTATATTATAATGATCCACCATTTTGTTTAGGCTTCAGGAAAATCCAAGTATAATGCATGATAACACTGATTCATTTAAAACCATGGTCGCATCACTTATCAAGGTGAATCCAACGAACCCAACTTACCAACAAGTTTCCTGTGTCTTTTGTTGGGGTGCAGAGGTAAACACGACCCACAAACTACAAAGGTCACTCTAATATTCCTTCCCTACTCCCACCTGATTGCAAGGGCGTGACCGGCGCCTTTATTGATCTACAAAATATGGAGTCACTGACACTTGAACAATGAGAATAGACAGTCACTTCTAGCCCCATTCAGTTGATTCATTGCACAATTTCACTGATTCTGATCAATCCCGGAGCAGCAACCATTAATATTTGCAGTCAGTCTAAGCTAAGCTGATCTATTCTTCACGATTCAGCAATTCTGCAGGATAATTAACATCAGATTAAAAAAAAAATCTGTACGTAGAATTGCATAGTATGATATCATCGCCTGTGATAATGGTGTAGCTCACTGGCATACATTTTTTGCTTTAGTGACATAGACGTTTTGCGCGCATTTTGGTTTACACGGTGGATTTTTAGTTTTTTTAAGTTTTCAAATTAAAAATAGTAGTAGAGCCATGTTGTGTTTAGGGTCAGAAAAACCATTTATTCTTATACGAGTTTGAATTTGTGTAAAAATTTCTATAATTTTAATGTGAGCTGAAGAGCTGTTCAAAAGCATCGGCTCTCCTTAGTGAGCTGGACGTAACTGATCCGCTCAATCAGATGAGCTGTTTTGCCGAATTCTAGTGTAGATGCTGAGAATCAACGTTGGACACCATTTTGAAATACAAGATGGCGACCATTGGTTTTCGAAAAACTGTCAAATACCCCACAATATGAGTATTTTCCGAAAGCGACAACGTGTAGAGTTCGAAAATCGAAGTTTAACGTCATTTTGAAATCCAAGATGGCTACCGTGCGGTGGTGTAGTGGTAAGCGTGATTGCCTCTCACCCCAAAAAGTCTGGATTCAATCCCGCCGCCGGGAAGGGAAGTAAAGGCGTTGGTCCCCGTTTCATGAGTTGATGGGTCGATAGGGAGCTGCCTTCCTGGTGCCGGTAGCATTGGTACTCAGTGCAGAAACAAGATCGATGGAAAACAAATCAAAGAAAAATAATGGTTACCATCGGTGCTATAAAATCTGTCAAATACCTTACAATACTGCTTTTTGTGTAATGTAAATGACATGTAAAGATCGATTATATAAAGATCCATTTTGGGATGCAAGATGGTGGCCATCGATTTAAGAAATACAGTCAAATACCTTACAATATGGGTATTTTCCGAAAGGGAAAACGTGTAGCGTTCGAAAATCGATGATGGACGGCATTTTAAAATCCATGATGGCAACCATCGGTTTTAGAAAAAAAAGTCAAATACCCTATAATGTTAAGCATTTGAAAGAGCGTATTTTTTCGATATACAGTCAGGAATCCTTATTGCCAGATTCCTTATTTCCGGTATCCCTTATTACCGGATCCTTATTGCCGGGCTATCCGCGAATAAGGATACCCACAGCTTATGAGATTTTCACTAATAGGGGCTGTGGTGGATTATCTCATTTGTTTCAATATATAGAGCTATACTGTCTTAGACAAAGTTGTGGTACTGGGATAGACCAACAAGCCTGTGTTGTTGAATTCAGGTTTAATTGGGAACTACGCCCCTAGAGGCGCTTCACTTTTATGTTACTTATGACGGGAGCTATAATATATGGATCATAGGTCCAACATAAAATATTTCGTGATCCTGGCCATATAGAAAGTTACTGTCTTCAGCAAAGTTGTTCAAGTGACCAAGTCCCTTTGGATGGTGGCCATATTAGTTCAGAACTCTATCACTACACAGCGCTAGTGTGCACGTGAGCTTGCTATATAAGCTGTATCTCAAAATCCTGGCCATATAGAAAGTTACTGTATTCAGCAAAGTTGTTCAGGTGATCATGTCCTTTTGTATGGTGTTTATATTAGTTCAGAACTATCTCCCTACGCTGCGCTAGTGTGCATGTGAATTTCCTATATAAACTGTATCTCGAGAACCTGACCATATAGAACGTTTCTGTCTTGAGCAAAGTTGTTCAGGTGACCAAGTCCTTTCGAATGGTGGTTATATTAATTCAGAACTCTCTCACTACGTGGCGCTATTGTGCACATGAACTGCCTTAATATGTTATGCGTGGAAAGCTTGTCCATATAAGATGTTGCTGTGCAATGAGGGGACAGGAACCGGAAAAGGGATGATGTGTAGAGGTCGGAAATCGATTTCGGACGCCATTTTAAAATGGAAAATGGCGACCATCGATTCAAGAAAAACTGTCAAATACCCAACAATATGAGTATTTCTGGAAAGGAGACGACGTGTAGAAGCCGGAAATCGATGCCAGACGTCATTTTGGAATCCAAGATGGCGGCCATCTGTTCAAGAAAATCTATAAAATACCCTACAATATGAGGGGAGGACGTGTAGAGACTGGATATCAATTCTAGACGCCATTTTGAATGTCAGCTTGCAATGTATGACGTGTATAGGCCCAAAATCGATGTCTGTCACCATTTTGGGATCCAAAATGGTGGCAATTGGCTTTCGAAGGGACATTTAGTGGCTATGGACAGCCTCGTATCAGTTCAGCACAGTTAACGTGGACCGTTTACGAGGTAGGTTTGGCGATAATCCACTAGGAAGATGAATTTTGTCTAATTCATGTTTTAGGGTATGTTGGAGCTCAAAATCTTGTCTCGCATTGATTTTCCTGAATAATGCTTAACAAGCATATTGCGTTTAATTTGTATAATTTGTATAACGTATCACTGAACAAGATGGCAACGTTTTGACTTCCCTTAGCAAACCTTGCATTTTTGCACTCTGTTCGACATTGCTGTCCAATGTGCAGAAGGTTTCGAACTCGAAGAGCTGATTTATTTTGAACTCAATTTCTGTCGTGGTGGGATGAAAATATAATCCATATTCGTTGTAGATGGGTCCAGTTTGCTAACAGTTCATCTGCTGTAGCCGGTTCATCTCTTATGATTTCGTTGATTTCACTGTGTTTGTTATCCCCGGCGCACCAAACTTTCCGTGAATTTGTTGAATTTCGGACATGATCTGCAAATCCTCGTTGTCGTCTTCATTGCATTGTGACTTCGCGAAATACGACGGAAGAATTTTCTTCGAGCAGTTTTCCAATGTGCTTTGTTTTATGTCCTTTAGAACCACATCTAAGCAGTTGAAACAATTCTTGAACTACTTTCGTGTATCCGCTAGTGAAAGGCCTTCATTTTCGGTTGTTTCCAGAACAAAACTGTAACTTCTCTTGACATGCTTTAGGTTGAAATTTTGGATGATGCCTTGATCAAGGGATTGAATTATGTGTTGATTATGTTGATATTGCTTATGTTGGGCGGATGCAACGGAGCGTTATCAAGGAGCAACAAAGCCTTGAAGCTAATGTTCTTGGCTGCGCAAAACTCCTCCAACTGTGGTGAAAAGCGGTCGTTTATTCAGTCCTCAAATAATTCTCGGGTCATCCAACCTTTCTTGTTGCCACGCTAATGCCCAGGGAGATTTACTTTCTGTAAATTTCGCTTTAGAGAAAAACATGATTGAGAACCTTTGTTTGTCCCCTTGGTTAAGGCAATACTGAACACTTTCAATTTATTTTTTTAACCAACGATCAAATGACATCAACTTTTGGCCTCTACACGTCTTTCTCTTTCTCTTTCCAGAAATACCCATATTTTAGAGTATTTAACAGTTTTTCTCGAACCGATTGTAACCATCTTGGATTACAAAATGGCGTCTTGCATCGATGTACAGCCTCTACACGTCAACCCCTATCCGGAAATACCCATATTGTAGAGTATTTGACAGTTTTTCTTGAACTGGTGGTCGCCATCTTTTATTCCAAAATGCCGTCTGGCATTGATTTCTAGCCTCTACACGTTATCCCCTATCCGGAAATACCCATATTGTAGGGTATTTGACAGTTTTGCTTGAACCGATGGCCGAAATCTTGGATTCCAAAATTGCGACTGGCATCTATTTCCGACCTCTACACGTCATCCCCTTTCTGAATATATCCATATTGTAGGGAATTTCCAGTACAACAACTTTGTCGAAGACAGTATAGCTCTATATATTGAAACAAATGAGATAATCCACCACAGCCCCTATTAGTGAAAATCCCATAAGCTGTGGGTATCCTTATTCGCGGTTCCTTATTCACGCCCCCGTTACCCCGGCAATAAGGATTCCTGACTGTAATAATAATAATAAAAGTGATTAGAAATATATTATTTTAATAATTCATACAAAATCAATTTACCTTTGGTAATTTTATAAAATATAATTGAGATCATTGATTTCTTCATTTTCTTCTTCTTCTTGTTCTTCGCATTTTAAACTTATTGCTTAGCTCATATAAGCTGTGACTATGGCATTACCAGACACTCCCGGGTAACTAGCTCAGTAGCATGAGACCCCTGAACTGTGTCGCAGGGCCGGCATGTTACTGGGTATTCGGAGGGGCTACGCGGACAAAGTATGAAACACAGGAATATTCACATTTTCTAAAACATTTATTTGCCCTTTTCTGTGGCGTGTGGGTGTGGGTTTTCACATATATGTGGCGTGTATGCGAGAGTTTATAAACGGTACGGTACTCACTGTTGCAGCAGAACCTCCTTCGGCGTCGCGACGCTGGCGTTGGCCCACACGGCTGCTCCTGCACTACCGTGTGGCCGGAAACTTGCGGCGCGGGCTGCAGACAGTGTAGTTGCCGCTTTGGGAGAATGGCGGATCTGGTGGCGTTCATCAGCCACATACGGCTCAGCAGGCGTTGCTGGCTCGTTTGGCTGGCAGGCGTCTTCCGTCGTTGACAAAATCGGCTGACCGTGGCATGGCCACCTTGGTTGAGCCGAGACGGGACCCTCCTTGGCAATTAAGGCCACCGGCCTGAGGGAATCGTCCCTGACGGACGATCGAGGATCATTTACTATTAGGCTCGGAAGCCATCTTGACTTCCGAGCCGAGCCGTGTAAAACCGTTTTGTTTACGGTACGAGGTGTACATGTTGTACAAAAGCACAAGAAGTCCTGAGAATTCAGTCAGGGAAATTTCCGTCAGGATAATAAAATTCAATTACCTGAACGGAGGTAGGCTTTCCAGCCCAAACCCCCACAAGGGGGGGGGGGGGGGTTTATTGTATATGCACTACACTTCACGATACCGGTCTACACGGACGCCTGATTACTTCTGCCAATTAGAAGGTTTTTTCTTTTACAACATGGCCACTCGCATGCCTTTTGCCGATCATTCTCTATTTTTAGCTTAATTGTCCTCTCTTTAGTATCGTTCGAGTGTTTTTGCAGCGGTACTAACCCTCTCGCTGCTGTGTGTTGCCTTCTGTCTTTTAAATTAAAATACGTGAATTTTCCAAACAACAACAACTCATACAAACAAAAATCCACGGATTGTAACCAACTGGTTACACTATCCACTACCCCGATGAAAAATGTAAAAGCACGAAGTGATTTTGCATTTTTTTTTTTATCAAAACCATCTTTGGCTCAAACGGTGTTATGGAAGTGCAACCGCATCTCAAACAATCAAAACAAACTATTTACAATCTACTTGAAAACGCGAATTCATAATCATACTATTTACATACAAATTAAAATAATAAATTAAAATCAAATTTTAAAATAATAATAAAAACGTGCACTACTCATTTATTTTACACTAATAAATTACAAAAATCATCCCGAACCATGGGTAAACCTTCATATAAACATATTTACAATGCTGCAGCAAAACAATTTTACAACCCTATTTCTAATATTTACATAATTTACATTTATATCACTTTCGATCTTTCGCATTGGTAGTCCCCCTTGCGCAGGCGGGATTTACCGGCGGGTGAACTGTCATTTGATCGATTAGTCGATCAAGCGATCAGTCACCGATGACAGGTTGTCATACGGCATCAATGTGTAAATAAACATCTGTCAAAGCATATCGCCATGAGCAATGTTTATGTTTCGTGTTATTTATGTTGTGTTGTGTATTTTATTTCGTTGAAATTGGCCAAATTTCAATCGAAACGAGGTAAGTAAATAAAGATACCGACTAAGCATATCGACATTTATGCTTCCTGTTTTTCTTGTAGGTGTATGTGTGTATAAAAGTGGATTGGAGCTCTAGTGGATGGATTGTTTTGCTGCCAGTGCCAAAATCTTCCTGGGGAAGATCTGCCTGCAGAAAACCCATGAAATCCTGGGATTACCGTGCTAGCCATCTTGTATCCACAAGATGCACTGCAGGTGAGTAAAGTGCGCACAATAATTCAGTGAATTAAAACAAATTGCCGATCGTTCAAATTGATCGATGCATAAAATGGTCAACATAAGTTGACAAGTGGGTATTTTCTGCAGTCTTACCGTAACAAGTGCAAAGAAAGAGGGCAATACATGCAATTCCTCGATCTTTCACTGTTGTTGCTGGTACGAAAATCCCTTGTTCCATCAACAGGAACAATCAATTATGATCCGGTGATCCATAATTGATTTAAATGGAGTGTTGAACTCCTTAATCAATTGAAAGCACAAATAAATTTTCTCTTGAAAATTTTAAAACAACTTTGCAAGTGACTAACGATTACCTCCTTATTTCCATTTTAGGACAATCGATCCCTAGGCCAGTGGATCTGACGAAAGCGGTGGTATTTGGGCAGGATATATGTATCGAGGTTCCGAGGACATAACTAGATGACTCCTCGCCAACCTGTGCAGCCTATTCCCGGTTACCTGCCTCATCATTCCACCTTTATGTACCAGGGAAAATGATTGTAAGCTTCCTAAAAATAAAATAAAGTGGCTTCATTATCTTTTCAAGCGCCGCACGACCCTTCTGGTCTGGGCAAAAGTAAGAAATAGTTCATGAAAAAGAAAAGTCTAGTCAATGTCAAACATTTTGTGAATGGTAAGTATGAGTGTGCTGCTTTTACTTAATGGATAATACATCACAGGTGAGTATGTATGTACGGTAAGTATAGTACGGTAGAGTGATTATGATTTTTAAAATATAAATTTGGACGAACACGAACAAGTTAAAATCGTTTGAACTAATTTTAGTTTGTGTCCTCTCGTTCAGGACCTCTTTTGATTATACAAAATATTCAAACTTCTAAACATTTCATCGATTAAGTTTCCAGTGTGCGGTTTTAGACATTCGTGCTAAGCACGGATCCCTGCCACCTCCCGTTGGAAAATCCTTAGATTTTCATACTTTAAGCGATCCTCCGAGTACCTTTCACGATTTTACGTCGGTCGCCAATTGTGACTATGGCATGACCAGACACTCCCGGGTAACTAGTCCAGTAGCATGAGACCCCTGAACTGTGTCGCAGGGCCGGCATGTTACTGGGTATTCGGAGGGGCTACGCGGACAAAGTATGAAACACAGGAATATTCACATTTTCTAAAACATTTATTTGCCCTTTTCTGTGGCGTGTGGGTGTGGGTTTTCACATATATGTGGCGTGTATGCGAGAGTTTATAAACGGTACGGTACTCACTGTTGCAGCAGAACCTCCTTCGGCGTCGCGACGCTGGCGTTGGCCCACACGGCTGCTCCTGCACTACCGTGTGGCCGGAAACTTGCGGCGCGGGCTGCAGACAGTGTAGTTGCCGCTTTGGGAGAATGGCGGATCTGGTGGCGTTCATCAGCCACATACGGCTCAGCAGGCGTTGCTGGCTCGTTTGGCTGGCAGGCGTCTTCCGTCGTTGACAAAATCGGCTGACCGTGGCATGGCCACCTTGGTTGAGCCGAGACGGGACCCTCCTTGGCAATTAAGGCCACCGGCCTGAGGGAATCGTCCCTGACGGACGATCGAGGATCATTTACTATTAGGCTCGGAAGCCATCTTGACTTCCGAGCCGAGCCGTGTAAAACCGTTTTGTTTACGGTACGAGGTGTACATGTTGTACAAAAGCACAAGAAGTCCTGAGAATTCAGTCAGGGAAATTTCCGTCAGGATAATAAAATTCAATTACCTGAACGGAGGTAGGCTTTCCAGCCCAAACCCCCACAAGGGGGGGGGGGGGGTTTATTGTATATGCACTACACTTCACGATACCGGTCTACACGGACGCCTGATTACTTCTGCCAATTAGAAGGTTTTTTCTTTTACAACATGGCCACTCGCATGCCTTTTGCCGATCATTCTCTATTTTTAGCTTAATTGTCCTCTCTTTAGTATCGTTCGAGTGTTTTTGCAGCGGTACTAACCCTCTCGCTGCTGTGTGTTGCCTTCTGTCTTTTAAATTAAAATACGTGAATTTTCCAAACAACAACAACTCATACAAACAAAAATCCACGGATTGTAACCAACTGGTTACAAAGCTTATTATGTGCTCCCAACTTATAGCGAATTCGTTTATTATCGGGGTTGGAACCAGTTCCAACCCAGTGCGAAACCGAACTTTTTGACAGTGCGAACCTCAACCTGAGCTAGGTTTTAAAAACAAACGAGCAAACTGACGTTTGTCAGAAAACAAGCAGACCCAATCTTGATACCCGATCCAGGTTGGAACTGAATAATAAACGAATTCGCTATTAGTGTTCTAGATGCGCTTCGCCAGTTATTAATTGAGAGCTTTCGATGCCTGTACCATTTTTGCATTAGTATAATGGTGTGGCAAGTAGGAAAGTCGAGAAATTTTCAAACCCAAACAAATTCTAGACGGACCGGGAATCGAACCCAGCCATCTCCAGTATAGTCCAACTTTACTTTGGATGTGAGAGAAAATTGGTCAGCATGTAATTGAAAATGTTCATGCTGACTAAAAAAAAGTCTAAGAGAGTGAAAACGTAAGAACTGCTCTCAAAAATGTATTCCTCTAATTGATGCAAATATCAGCATAATATTCCCTTCCCAATCCCATTTGGATTGTGAGAAAACGGGGGGGGGGGGGGTCAGATCAAGTGTCCATAGGAATCAAAAGAATCCAGTTTCCCCTATATGGCTTAGCACATTTTGAATAAGAATAACACCTACATGATTTATTTTAGTGTTTTCTACACGATATTGCAAAAATATGCGCTGAGGCCCAAGAGGCTCTTAGCCCAATATAGGTTACAAGCTTCGTTTATAAATAACCCAAGTAACAATTTTGGTTCTATCATAGTCTTGTACCTCATACAGTGATGGAAAAGTACGCAAAAACTCACTATGACTCGTTGGTGAACTTCGTGAAATATCTCGAACTTTTCCAACACTGACCCCATGTAGATTTTTATAATTCTATAATATCTAAAAACTTCTCAAAATCCCACCTTCATCAACTGATATAAACCCAACATACGCCCATTACACTCCTCAATAAATTCTAGTACATTTGACTGCACTTCTCGTCTGTCAGGAACTGAAGCGCTCTCCGGATTCGCTCCTCAAACCAGTTTTTAGTACCCATTACCATCACCTGATTGTCAGATTTTCCCGCGCGAAAACTCTAGCGCACTCACACCATTTCAATCGCAATTTGTAGTATCACCGCCTGTCAACGTGCGTCCTCGAAAGCATGAATGAAACCAAAGAGAGAATCCTCATCGACACCCACATCGGCCAGCGCATCCCTACTCGGAGCGATTTTCCACCCGGAGCGCTTTCTCTTATAACTCACCCACTCACTCACTCACTTATTCAAGTTAAAAGCCACTGAACTGGTCGGGAAATTCGTATCCCATTTTCAGAAGCCGAACAACCTTCCAAGAGGTAGGAACAACCGGGAAACAGTTCGCGATCGTTTCGCTCAGAAATCAGTTTCGGGAAGCCTGTGGCCACAGGAAAGGTGGGGAGCGGGAACCAGCACCTGGTGCGCGTTCCTCTTCAGGAAAAGATACATTTGAGGTGTGGGTTTCACGGGAAAAAAAGTAACAACCGTGCAGCTGGATTTCCGCCCCATCAGTGTAAAATCCTTGAAAAGCAATCGTCCCGAAGTGAATGTGAAACTGCAAACGACGGAAAAATGCGTTTACCACCGCCCATTTTCAGGGTGGGGATAGCGTGCAGTGTGAAAATGAAGTCGGATGTTGTTGGAAGTGCAATTGTGTGCGGTTGCTGTTTGGGAATTAGTGAAGCAAATCAATGAAATATCGAAGAAGTTTGTCAGGCAAGTAGGAGGAAATTTGTGCATCATACTGCAAATTACCTGTCTGTGGGGGGGGGGGGGAAAGAGCGAGAGGGTGCAGCTGAGGAAAATTTCGTCTTGCTACTGGTAGGGTCGGTGGTTTCCTGAACGGGTTCTTAAAACATAGGAAAAGGCACAGCAGGGAAAGAAGTGCACCAAGTGTGACCGATTCAAGCTGGTTTTGAGTGAAAATGTTGAATAATTTATTTGTGCATTGAAAATATGGGTGGATAACAGGATGGAAATCCGAATCTCCAGCTGAGTGAAAAAAAAATAAGCAGTGCATTTGGATTATGACGCCTATGGATTGGGTTTAATTAAAGTGTACATTTTGCAAATCAATCCCCAGCTTCAGCCAGCACAGGCAACTTTGGTAGTGACAAGAGTGAGAGAGAGAGGAGAGTGATGAACTCATCCCAAAAATCTCCAAGATGCTATCAAAGAAAAAGGGATGCTAGAAGAAGGAGGAACGCCAGCTGACTGAGGTGAAACGAGCGGAAGCGTCGCAATGTGTAGTGCAGTGTGCGTGGAAAAGAAGCTGTGAAAGGAATGTTCCAGTTCGGGAAATATGAGCAAGCTCAGTGATGCCAGAGTTTGCCATCATGGAAGTCGGTGATTTTTCCAATCGTCAGATTAACTAAACGAAATATAATTGCATTATGAGGGGAAACAAGACAAGATGATCAGCTTTTCCATAGGAACTAAATTAAATGTATACATATTAGCCTGCAGTCTTGATAGCCTGGTCAGCAAAGGAACGGTGGGTCCAATTCCAGGAGTTTTCAAGCTCTAGAATATTATTATAGATGACACATAATATATGAGTGCCAAATGGGATGCACTAGTATTGGTAAGCTCCAACCGGTATTATCCTCGGATTAAATACCGATCAAGAATGTCCGGCAGCTTTGATGTCGACATCATATTTAATCAACACGACTCTAAGCAAACATTCTGCAGATCATCCAATTAGGGCCAGTATTAAAAGTTAATCCGAGTTGCAGCTTACCGCCATAAGAAAGCTCTTGGATCTCTTAGCACTGACACTATCAAGTATCTTGGGGCAATATAACCCTAGGAAAGTTTCACAATTTTAATTACTTTGATCATCACCATCTGAGCCATCGTTTTTTGCATTGGACCTCAGCCCGGAATATCTCATCCTTCGTTCATGCAGTCTCCACTAACATTCCGTGATGGTGAATCCCTCATAATTATAAACAAATCTCAATGAAAAATGAACTGACTTCAGTGAGAATTGCTCAGCAAAAATAACACTTTTTATGCCAACATTTGGATACTCACAAATGTCGATGGAAGATACAACTGAACTCCATTTAATCAACAGACACTCTACTCTACAATGATACAAGATTTACTCGTTAGTGTTACTGAGCCTTTCATCAATATCATCATCATCAAATATCGTCACGGAACTCACTAACGACATCTCGCGAACTATTCGTATAAAAAAGCTTAATGCTTGCCAATTCTCAAACAATGTTGCAAATAGATCAATAGAATGTATACGCTGAATGACTGGTTAGCAAACTCAGTGACATTGGAGTCGCAGATGGTCGATGAACTGTCAGAAGGCTGGTGTCCTACCAGACCGTAGACCCGAAGATGAAACCCGTTGGCGTTGGCTGTCTAGCAGATAATCACAGAGGCGGTAGATGTCTGGTCATCAAACCCGGTGACAGCGGAGTCACGGATGTTTGAGAACTGGGAACATTTGTTGAACAAAATTAGAGACGCAGTATCACTGACGTAGGGGAAATGGATGTAATATCAGCCTAAATGCCACTAATTTGGACTCATACCTAAATTCAGCAATCGACTAAATTTTCAATACCGACCAAAAATATCCATGAATTCCGTCCCAATGACGCGTTCATCTAGAAAAAAAATGATAAATAGCAGATTTGTAGCGATGGGTCTAATCTTAGATCCATAAGCCAACATTAGAGCCATTTCCCCTATTCGGCCAGACATATACCAGTGTAGTTACCTGTCAGAGAGCTGGTCACAGATTTCACAGTATAATTCAAAATTTAAGAATAGATAATCGAAGAAGTTGTTAAAGTTTAATCCAGTGAGGCCAGTAATTGATATAATTCCTTCATAAATAGTGTAGGACCTTTTGATTTACGAATCATTTAGAGAAAATAATCCACAATTTGTTCATTGTGATGTAACTTTAAATAAATATGCTCGGTGTGTAATTTCATTCTCACTAAATGGTTTCAAGCTAAAAAAATGGAATGCTGCAACATTTATTAGAAACTGAATATGATACGGAAAGTGCTAGTTGAAAAATATGCTTTTAATCAATGATTTTTAAGTTTAAAAAACTTTGAACTTGTATCGCTTGCTAGTCATCAAATTAGACAGAAATATCTTAGCAAGAGTATCTAGCATATATTTTTAATCAGAAGATATAGTATTCTTCTGATTGTTCACCTTAATCCTCATAGTGCATAGTACCAGTGCTGTGATCCTAAAATTTGACCTGCGCCCTTAAAATATAAATCTGCTTAAAATAACGATGTGGCCGCCCCTGACGCGGATGACGTTGTTTAAAAAAGTGTATTATCTAGTTTATATGGTACGTTGCAAAACATTTGCACTTTATCGATGCTGCCTGATGAGCTGCACCGTACTCTAAAGGTGACGAAGGTGGCATTTGCCACACAACAAAATCCCAAGGGGCGGAAAATTTCTCTAATGTTCCTTGAACATTTACTAATTCCCTTTACCCTTTCCAAGTAACAATCCAGTCACCATTTAGCATCCACTCTGAATTTATGATGGTTTTATAACGGCAATGAACAATCCAATAAGTTTAAATATAGCACTTCAAAGTGTAAAACATTCCTGCTTAGTAATTCAGCTTTTTGCTGTTTTAAAAACTTTTTATAGTCTGGCAAGAAAGTCAAAAACTGTCTTGTTTTAAAAATAAATTTAAAACAGTTATCAATCCCTACTTAAAACTGTTCTGTAATTCAAGCATAAACGTCATTAGCAATTGTTTGTAATGTCCTGATAAAATACTTAATAAACGTGTTCTATCATTATAAAAGCAACCATAAAGCCATTAGGTTTTGCATTAGAGCAAAAGGTATTTATTGTTGCTTTTTATGCTTATTAAAGTGCATCATTAACTCCCCAATTACTCTGTTTACAAATTGAGCTTAAAAGATGGTTCCTCATACACAGCAAAAAAATAATTTTGATATCACATCAAAGTGGATGCACTTCAATTGTGTCAAAAATATGGTGTAATATTACTTTCCAAAAAGGACAACATTATCATTAATACAGTGCATGAACTGACATTACGCTGCTTTTACTGATTTTTTTTGCCATAAAAACTACATGAGATTTTCGATAATTTGAGCTACCGATCTGAATTCACAATATCGCTGTATGAAGGGCCAAAAACGGTGGGGTGGACCCGTAAGCAGAGGCACTTACGCGAAATCCACGGGAATTTAAGAATCTCCTTCCAACGATACGATCCAACAAATCAAATAGCGCAATTCGCAATACTTATTAAGCTTCCTACAGGATGGTTTGTTAAGAAGGGCGCGTCAATCTCCATGAAGCTGTTGGAGTAGAATTCACACCATCACAAACGAAGATACCTAAATATCCATTCACTTTAAAATCATTACCAATTTGGTTTCTACGTTGCTGTTCAATTCATTCAGCAGGATGGTTTTGGAAGCGTGAAGCAACTTTTCCTACTTTTAGCTAAAGTGGAAGGCCAAACTTCTCGACCAAGCGTGCGTGTCAATAACGCAATCGTAGCTACGCAAATTTTTGAAGAAAAAAAAAACAAATAACAACCAAAGATGTTTGATCTGTTACAATTTATGTTACCAGTTGTTACGTTTATAACAGGTTTTTGTTTCAGACGTTCCCAAGAGCTCGTGGTATTACTTCCGTAAGTGTTAAATCAGTCCAGCAAATTTAACACTTTCGGAAGCGAGTCTATCCTTGAGCGATTCAACTGAAGCTTTTCAGAAATTATTAAATATTTCATGAGCTGAATACAATGATCCAGTTTTAGTTATTTTTTCCCAAGTGATTTAAAACTTTTATAAAGTTCAGTGCTATTCGAAGTAAATTCTGTACGTGCCAACCTTTTTAGATACTTTCCAAAGTGGTCCTAATCTTTTCTCAAGTTATTCAGTACTTTCTGAAGTGATTCTGAACTATCTACAACTCGACATTGAAGGGACCATCGAGTTATAGAATTACAATCCCATGCTATCGCAGTAGCCATGACATTCATTTTTACTACGGTTCTATAATTCGATATGGAGTTAGTGGGCATCGAGTTGTGGATAGTTGACTGCACTTCATCTATGTTGCCTAAATCGAGACCTTTTTCGATGTGTCACAATTGAGTACGAATATGGCTTAGTGATAAGAATCAGAAGAGATTTTGAACTTTTTTGAAATGATTCTGTGCTCCCCAAAGTGATTCAAATTTTTCAGAAGTGAAGGGATTCCAATCTTTTCTAAAGTGATTCAGTTATTTCAAAATTATTCAGTTCTTGAGGAAGTGATTGCAAACTTTAAAAAGTTGATACAGTACTTTTCGAAGTTTAGTGAAGTGATTCGGTCCATTCCAAAATCATTCAGTTTTTATGGAAGCAATAACAACCTTTCTGGAAAGATTAAGTATTTGCCAAACAGATTCAGAAATTTTCTTAAGTCATTCAATATTATCGGAAGAGTTTTCGAACTTTTCTGAAATGATTCAATACTCTCAGAAGTTATTTAAAACTTTTCAAAAGTGATTCAGTTCATTCCGCAGTGATTCAGTACTTTTGAAAGTGATTACAAACTATCTGGAATGATTCAGTACTCTTCGGAGTGATTCCAAACATTTATGAAATGATTTAGTGCTCTCTGGAGCGATTCTGAATTTTTCTGAAGTGCTTCAGTACTATCTGAAATGATTCAGTACTTTCCGAAGTGATTATGAACTTTCTGAAGCACTTCCTAACTGATTCAATTATTTTCGAAGTGATTCCGTCCTTGCAGAAATGATTATAAACTTTCTGGGATGATTCAGTACTTTCCAATGTGAATCCGATATTTTTTTTAAGTGAGTCAATATTATCCAAAGAGATTCCGAACTTGTCTGAAGTGATTCAGTACTTTCTGAAATGATTTCAAGCTCTCTTTCCAAAGTGATTCAGTACTTGAGGAAGTGATTACAATCATTCTGAAATGAGTGATTCTAAACTTTTAGTAAAGTAATTTAGTACCTTTTGAAGTGATACCGAATTTTTTTAAGTGTTTCAGTACTATCTGAAATGATTCAGTATTTTTCGAAGTGATATGAACTTTTCCAAAGTGATTCCGAGCATTTCTGAAGCGATTCAGTATGCACTGAATCACTTCAGAAAGGTTCCTAAAAGATTCAATTATTTCCGAAGTGAACTTTCCTCAATGATTCAGTACTTTCCAAAGTGATTTCAAATTTTTCTTAAGTGTTTCCTATCTTTTCTGAAGTTATTAAGTACTTTCTTAAGTGATTCCAAAGTGTTCTGAATCGATTCATTTTTTTTTTTTCAGAAGTGACTCCGTAATTACTAAAGTGATACAATTCAGTATTTTCCGAAGTGATTGAAAACATTTCTGAAGTGATTCAGCACTTTCCAAAGTAACAAAAACTTTTCTGAAGTGATCCAGTACTTCCTGAAGTGATTTCGAACTTTTCCGAAGTGATCGAAAACATTTCTGAAGTGATCCAGTACTTCCTGTAGTGATTTCGAACTTTTCTGAAGTGATACACTACTTTCCGAAGTGCTTTAAGTATTCTCTTAAGTGGTTCAGTACAATGCGAAGTGATTCCTAAGGGTATTGAAGCGATTCAGTACTTTTCGAAGTGATTCCGAAATATTCTCAAGTGATTCAGTACTTTCCGTACTCCCGAAACTTTTCTTCTATACCTCACCGTGAAGGAATTTTGAATGCATCTAAATGCTGTTTTAAAAGTAAGATAATGAACAAATATCACTTTACTCACATCCAGCCACGGCAGTGGATGCCAGAATATATTCGGAACCATAACTGTTGTTATGAAAATCCCATCCTCTGATGGCCATTCGGAGATTATATCAAGAAATTTGGTTGTGATGTGCTGAAATGGCAACAATTTGATTTGGGGATCTCGAGATGGCGTACGTATAGTTTAAATGGATAAATTTGCTTATATATTTTTTTGGATCTTAAGCATAACATGATATTTTCCGCCGGTTGGAAGCACTGTCCTCATACTAGCCAAAGGATCTTTGCCCGTACAGGGTGAGAGCGAGTGCGAGAGTTAGAAGTCGGAACGCAAAAAAAAAACAAAATTATTGCACCCAAACTGGCCGAAATGCTCCAACCGGAGAGAAACAGTTGCCTTTTTCCAAGCACACCGAGAGCGGCAGAACCGAACGGATTCGGAAAATCTGCACTCACACACTCGGAGAGCCCCAGCACACCGCTAGGTGGCGATGCTTTGCTTTCCGTTGAATGCGTGTACACATGGTGTTTGTGTGTTTTCCTCCGTCCCTGCGCGGCTCCCTGACGGTGTAGTCAACGGGGGAGGCAACCGCGTGCAGACGGAACGGATTCTTGCTATCAAAGACGAAGAAGAAAACAAACACGGGCAGGTACATAAGGTTCAAACACCCAGTCCGGCTCGGCGTCCGGAATGGGCGACAAGTGAGAACCGAACCGATCCAACGACGATGGGTGCACTCTCACAGGCATTTCCGTGGGAATTTGACATTTGACCTTTGACGGCTGATTCTCACAGGGAGCGATTTTTCATTTCCCCCTCAATCGTTAGGGTGAAATCATCGTGGCCATGATTAGGTGGCACTGTGAGTTTATTTCCACGTTTATGGTGGAACCCCATTGATGGTTACGGTCGTTTGCGGTTAACGAATTCGGAACGGAATATCGTAATCAACAGCCAGACGGCACAACGAATGATTTACTAACATTCGGAATGGAAAGAGTGGGCCGCCGGACTGCTGTTTGCTAAGTTTATGTGCATGTGGTCGGAAGTAATTAAACAAAGTACAACTTCCGAGCAAGTTAAGAGCTCATTATTTCTGACCAGACACAGTTTGAGCTCTAAGCTTATTGTTGTTTTTGCTTTTCGTCTTGCAGGAGCCTGTTGCATAAATATTGGGGATATTTTTGTGGATATAGTTCAAGATTTGTTTGATGAATCGTCTCGGGGATCCGATTGGGTAATAAAAGACAAACAGCTCGTGCAACAGCTGTGGGATTAATTTCTGGCTATCAATTTCCCCTTAGGTTTTAAACATGAATTTCATTTATACCTTGGCATTCAGGTTAAAGCCTTTGCTGTACATAGAAGTCGTCTCCATTCCACTCAATCCATGGCTGCATCAGTGATGTTGGTGGTTAAAACTGGTTACCCTCCGTCGTTACCAGTTATTGCTGATTCACAGAAATCTAAGCATGCATCGTCATTTCTCAAATAAGAAGAAGCAACATCCGCAGCACTTAAGCATAAACATAATAATGATTCCGTAATACAAATGTAGACTACAAAACAAATCACAACGAAACATTCTCAAAGACTTGGTAGTTTCATTATGATGGCTACCAAGCCTTTGGAAATTTTTCTTTATTTTTTGAGATTTGAATAGATTTTTCTTAACTTTTACTTAACTTAAATCTTTGGTTATTAGTAGTTAGGTTGGTTCCGATTCTACACGTTGTAGTTTCATTTTTATACCTTTATATTTTTAGTGGGAATGACACTGTGATGAAGACTGCACATTGTGGTTAAAATTAATTAAGTGGAATTAAATGGAAGATAACCTTTTTTTGCTGTTATATTTCAGCATTCCGCTAACAAACCAATTTCAAATGGCTCTAATTTATTTATTTATTTAATAAGTCATCTGACAAAGTTTTCTTAATGAATAAACTATTCGTCTTAAATAAGGTTTAGTCTTCTTACTCTATTCACAAATTGAGGTGTGGACGTACCAAAATAAACGCGGACTCGACGGATACAAACATACGAACCATTGCACGAATAGGCTGGTTATAGCCATAGATAGTACGATGAAAGCTCGGTTGCATCAGGGATTGCTGACGTAACATCCTACGTGAAGCATGGAAATCAAGCAGTGACAAAAGATGAGAGCAATCGACGTCACCGTTGAGCAAGGTTGCAAAGACTCATTTCAGCTAAAATAATGTTTTTCGGAATAATAAAACCAAAAGATGGTATGATGGCATGTTTTACTTGTAACTTACAAGAAGAGGTTACAAAGTATGCGTTGGAAACATAAAACCTGTAAATTTGGCTTTCTATGAGTCACAATCAGCGATTTGCTGATCGCTGAGTGAGTGAGTGAGTGAGTGAGTGAGTTTGTGAAAAATCGCTGATTGTGACTCTCATGAAGTGAAATAAACAGGTTTAATATGTCAAACACATTCTTTGCAACCTCTTCTTGTATCCTACCAATTCAAAATTTTATCATGGCATCTAATTATTTCATAATTTAGAAAAACATTGTTTTAGCTGAAATGAGTCTTTGCAACCTTGCCGTTGAGTAATTTAGCTATAAACGTAGCCTGTTGTACACACTTAGTTTTTTCTACCGAGCTCGGCTGTGCAAATCTCGGCAAAAAAAGTTTCACTGAGATCTCAGCAAAAGTGACATTTAATTGCTGAGTCTCGGATAATGCTTAGCTGAATCTCAGCAAACAAATGAAATGTTTGCTGAGATCTCAGTGAAACTTTTTTTGCCGAGATTTGCACAGCCGAGCTCGGTAGAAAAAACTAAGTGTGTAGCTTAAGTCTTCAATCAAGCATTTCGAGGTCAAGCAGACGGCATCTATCGGGATATGCTGGAAGGTTCAAAAGATCACGCAAGGTTTCTGAGCGCAAGTTGCTTTTTTGCACACGCTCGATTCTTCACTCATAAAATAAATCACAAACCAGTGGAAAATATCCATGTGAATTTCACATAACTTTTATGTGATCCCATAATTGGAAATTTCACCACTAAATCACATGAACGTTATGTGTCCAATGAAATCTATATGATTTCTCATATAGAATTTCTTATGCTATGTGATTTTCAGGTAAAAATCATTGTTTTTGTTTTTGGAAAAATACTGGAACTAAGTGAAAACTTTTTTCAGTGTAGATTCAATGAGGTAAAAAGGTAAATGAATCATTAAACAATGACGATGTTCCTTAATAAGTAACAGAAATTCCTTAAAATAGATTGGGTTGCTCCTTAAATGATTGATCAAAATACGTTAAAAATCTTAAAATGCTCAGTAAATATTTAAAGTACGCTCCCTACAATAGAGAAAACTGTACATTAAGCATTTGAAAATGCTCCTTAGTATGCACCGCTTTGCACCATTTTGAAGTGTAATTGTACCATATATCATCGGAAAAGCTGCTGTAGAAAGGTTAGTAAGTACCATGAAATCAGCTGAAATGTTCAGTAAATCATTGTGTGCATTTGTGCATTTTTACTGAACATTTCAGCTGATTTCATGATACATTACATGGTAAAGTGGTGCATACTAAGGAGCATTTTCAAATGCTTAATGTACAGTTTTCTCTATTTTAGGGGGCGTACTTTAAATATTTACTGAGCATTTTAAGATTTTTAACGTAATTTTATCAATCATTTAAGGAGCAACCTAATCTATTTTAAGGAGATTTTTGTTACTTATTAAGGATAATTTCATCTGTTTTATTGAGCAAAAGTAGGGCTGCCGATTCCATGATACGTCGTTTGGAGCCCATACAACTGAAGCATTTTCTAGGATCGGCCTTACGAGTGATCAATACAATGCTTTTAGACAGTGTGGATCCGTGAAATCTTTGGCAATCTTAGAGATGAAGCCAAGTTGACGATTAGCCTTGGAAATAATCGATGCATAATGGGAATGAAAGGAAAGCTTCCAGTCCAATACGACACCAAGAGCCGGCACCACTGAACGAACATGTTGAGCAACATTTGCAGCAAATGGCGATGAAACATAAGAGCCGTGTTTAACGTACAGCGTTCTGCCAGTCAATTACGATGACAACCACGACACCAATCGATTTGAGGCTCTCAATCGCGATAGCTTGCAGAGCAACATTTTATGTTCAATCTTGTCAAAAGCCGCTTTAAGGTCCGTATAGATTACGTCATCCTGCGCTTTATCTTCCATAGCCGAAAAACTACTACCTAGATCCAGTAAGTTAGTAGCAACAGACCTATCGGGAATAGATCCATTTTGATCTGACGAAATGTCGTTTTTTGTAACGCGTAGAATTTGATCACTGACGATAATCTCAAGAAGCTTCGATGCGGCAGAAAGGCTGGTTATCCCACGGTAGTTTTTAACACCTCGTCGGTCACCACTTTTGTGCACAGGAAACATGTACGATAGTTTCCATATCATGAGAAATTCACCTAGCTCAAACGAACGGTTGAAAATGAAGGCAAGTGGCTCAGCTACTGCACATGCAGGAGGGACACCATCCGGGCCAGGAGCAAATGAATTCTTCAACTTTTTTGATGCACCGATGATCATTGCAGATGAAATTTCGAACGTGTCTAAATCAACTGCATCCATCGCGACATTTGACGCAGCCAGTTCGGCCTCGACGTCGGACGATGACACTGGTTCGAAGATGAATGCGTGTGATTTGTAAAGTGAAGCATTCAACTTTCTGTTGCCGTCGCTCGCTCGTTTGAAGTTAGCTTTTGCAAATACGGATTTATGAGCCCGGAAATAACGTTGCCATCGATTGCGTTCTTTCTTAGATTTCCGAAGAAGGGGCGTACTCCAAGGAGGAGAGATAGGTTTTCTCTTCGTAGGAACGTTTACGATCAACCATTGGCGGATGATGGCACAAAAATTTGAGGCCATCCACACTGTCGTAGACATAATTCCAGTTGAGGCCTGACAGGTAAGCGAAAAGCACATCAAAGTCGATTTTGCGGTAATTGCGTGCTCTTTCGAATTCATTTGCCACTGGAAGTGACCTAGGACATTCAGCTGCAACATTAACGCTAATTTTAAGTGGTGGTGGTGCGGATCTACTGGCAGCAATGGATCATCACCAGAATATACTACAGAAGAGCTACCCACGGGCGCGAAAACCAAATCGAGAGTGCGACCTAAATTATTCAGCTGCGCGTTAACTTGATTCAGGTTCAAGAAGTCCATACCGTCGACTACCCTAGCAGCACACTTGTCACTGAACAATTGTGGAAACTTGTGTACAACTGATTCCGGTCACAATCAAGTATCAGCAACTTATTTCGATCGAAGTGTGCCGCTTGGGATAACGCTGTACTCGCCGGAGTCAAAAGCGTCGAAGAAGTAAGACGAATGCCATTTTCATGCTCAGACCAGGCAATACGAGGTTGATTGTAATCGCCGCACACAAGTACAATGTCATTCAGAGAAGCGTTGTCGCAGAGCTCACGAACGGTGTCGATGTGTTCTTCAATCAGATCGACATTACGGCTTTTGTCCGGTGTAATGTAGATATTGGACATCAGGAATCGACGACCACGAATATTGGCAGAAACACACACTTGCATATTCTCCTGTCATTGTTCGTATCAATGCGCGAGCTGCCATATCGTTCGGCAACGACTAATGTTGGTCTATGGATCTAAGATCGGAAAATCTACCATTTATCAATGTTATCTAGATGAACGCGTCATTGGGACGATACTGATGGATATTTTTGGTCGCTATTTAAATTGTTTTTCGATTGCTGAATTTATATAAGGGCCCAAATTAGGGGATTTAAGCCAACATTACATCGATTTCCCCTGCCAATTGATCGTGGATATCGTTGTTATCTCAAAATTGACGAAAATCAAAATGGAACTGATATGCAATTAAAGACAGTATAGGTCTTATCCATCTGATTAACTTTACTAAAGATATTAACCTCCTACACTGAACTAATATGGCATATTCCCTTGATGTGGAAGTCTGCGCCTTTTATAAGAAAATCCAATGAAAACGATATGATTGAAAATGTGTCAGGTAAACTCTATATCTGATACATTTACTATGCTGATAAGTTGGGAACTTTTATATGATTGTCATAAAGGGTGATACGGTCAAAATTTGGTCAATATCAACTTGACGTATTTCTTTCAATTTTGCATTTAAAAAACCTGAACATCCCTCATTTTGAAGGTGTGTGTGTGTAGAATGTTGCTCCTATTTTGATTTTGGAATTCACTCTTCAGTTGTCAAAATGCCGTCCAAGCAAGAAGAGCAGCGTATCAAAATTTTGCTCGCGTATCGCGAAAATCCGAGCTACTCGCACGCAAAGTTGGCAAAATCGCTAAAAGTTGCCAAATCAACCGTTACAAATGTAATTAAACTGTATGGGGAACGTTTGTCGACAGCCAGGAAGTCTGGATCGGGGGGAAATCGAAAACCGGAAGCCGCTGAGACGACAAAGAGAGTTGCCGGTAGTTTCAAGCGAAACCCTAACCTCTCTCTCCGAGATGCCGCAAATAAGCTGGGTGTATCGTCTACAACCGTGCATCGAGCCAAAAAACGAGCCGCACTATCGACTTACAAGAAGGTAGTGACTCCAAATCGCGATGATAAACAAAATACGACGGCCAAAGCGCGATCCCGGAGGCTGTACACGACGATGCTGACGAAGTTTGACTGCGTGGTAATGGACGACGAAACCTACGTCAAAGCCGACTACAAGCAGCTTCCGGGACAGGAGTTTTATACGGCAAAAGGAAGGGGAAAGGTAGCAGATGTTTTCAAGCACATGAAACTGTCAAAGTTCGCAAAGAAATATCTGGTTTGGCAAGCCATCTGTACCTGTGGCTTGAAAAGCAGCATTTTCATAGCTTCCGGGACTGTCAACCAAGAAATTTACGTGAAAGAGTGTTTGAATAAACGTCTGCTGCCTTTCCTGAAGAAACACGGTTGTTCCGTACTGTTTTGGCCGGATTTGGCATCTTGCCATTACGGTAAAAAGGCCATGGAGTGGTACGCCGCCAACAACGTGCAGGTGGTTCCCAAGGACAAGAACCCTCCCAACACGCCAGAGCTTTGCCCAATTGAGAAATACTGGGCTATTGTCAAGCGGAACCTAAAGAAGAGCAAAAAAACTGCTAAGGGCGAGCAGCAGTTCAAGGCAAACTGGCTTTCTGCGGCGAGAAGGTGGACAAGGTGGCTGTACAAAATCTGATGGCAGGGGTCAAGCGTAAGGCCCGGCAATTCGGATTTGGAAAAGCGGAAGCCTAACTGAATATTTTTCCTGAATTTTATACTAATTGAACTTGAAAAAGAAATTTAATTTGATTTTTTAAATAAACGATTTCACCGATTTACACGCGTTTTCCCTTGACCAAATTTTGACCGTATCACCCTTTACTCATCGCTAACCGCGTTCAAAGCAAAGGAATGTAATGTACTGAGTATGTTAAAGTCATTCCATATCGCAGTCACATCTTTTAACCGATATTCCAATGCAATCTGTCAACCATCACATAGAATCAAAGATATCTAATTAACAAGATATCCCACTAATCAATTCCTCATACAAGGCATATAGTTACCACCCTTATGTGATCGCAGTGCCATCTGTTGAGGGCACATTGAAACTGTTGGGAGCTCCTCACCAACTTTACCAACAGGGCTCAATAACTGGCAGGTGTCAGCATGACATATGTCAACGCGGACGTTGATGATCCTTGATCATCCTTGATGTCATCATCAATATATTGCGATAGCAAGACTCTACTTGTTTGTGATTGCTTCGATTTTCAATCATTACCACTTTATACGCAACTGAGACACTTGAGAAGACAATCACACATCCAAGCTATTATGATGTGCTTGTAATATGTTTTGCTTTCGAGCGAAAGAGTATCCAATATACCACCGGTATCAGTAAGATGCAAATCTTTAATAGTAATTGATGATTTACGGAGCTGTTGTTCAACATAATCTTAATAAGCATAGAAGTAAACATACACACTTAAAAATAAATAATTTTACACGTGACGAAATCCGTCTTTGACATAAAAGATGAGACGTAAACAAACATGTCATGTAAAATTAGGTGCTCCGAGACTGAAAAGTTCGTTGCTCGACGAAAAGTGCGTTTGATTGGACTATATTTCGCGTCTGTTATGATTCAAATTTATGTCAAAATTGACGCTCGTATATGTCACTCTCAGAGCACCTAAATTTACATGATTTTTTCTAAGTGTGTAGGAAACCCTTCCCTCTCTCTAATAAATTGTTCCAACACCCCAGCCACTAAAAATGCAACGTATCGAAATCATTACTAACCGTAATAAAATATGCCGTCTTCTTTGGTCAACGCAGCACGCATTCCATTCAAAAATTCCGTTGGAATAAACATTACTTTCCTATTTTATAACGTAGGAAGTATTTTACAACGCCGGTGAAAACAAAGGCAAACGGAAGTAGCCGAAGCTGAATGATGACGATGAATGATGACACCGCTTCGTGTTTTGATTTGCGCTGTATCATCCGCTCGTGTGGGTTCGTACATGTATATATGTTGGTGTGCATGTTTACTTCCATCGCAGCAGTTCAACGTTGCCTCGTCACAAACCGTTTGGCGCTGTTATCTGTCTCTATAAATTCCAAAGAGTGAAGGGGGTCTGCATAGAATGCATAAACCTTCTGACATTGATATGTTATAAGGTTTATCCAATAAACCGTACATACCGATTTGTTTCAGTGTATCTATTCATACTACAGAAAACAAAAGTAACTCAGAGAGTGAGTCACTTTTGCCCAGTTGTGAGTTACTTTTACTCATTCTTATGGATAAAAGTTCAAAAGCTTTTAGAAATTTCTCCTTAAAAATGAGTAAAAGTGACTCCGAGAGTGACTAACTCTCTGAGTTAGCTTCAGATTATGATTTTTTAATAATTTTTAAGTGTCCATCTTGAAATTTCTCAAAAGATGGCATTTTCATATTTTTTTTTAAATATTTAAAACAGTAGTTTTTTTTTTGTTATTAAACACTCTAAACGATTTCATACCGAAAACAACCTCAATTTTTTCCGTGTATATTTTTCCAGTAAGCCAGTATTTTTTTTTTTCTAACATGTTTGTGTCAGACGTCATATCCATTGGAATTGACGATCTCAAATTATTATTTGTTGAAAAATATCCGTAATTTTAAAATGGCCGAATTTTAGCTGAAATGTGAAAGATTGACCACAACAATCAATTATGCAATGTTTAATGCAAATCGAAGAAGGTCAAGTCTAATTTTTGTTGTTGCTATTTGGCCTGGAAATGGTCAGCTGCGCCATTACCAACTGAGCTAAGGAAGCCTTTTGTTTTGTTAGTATATTTAACAGGAAAAGTCCCAGGTAATGTGTTTGTTGAATCAACCGTGGTTCTAGTAATATACCCCATCACAAAAAAAATATTATAAATATAATGCTTACAGTAGCAACTAGGGTAGGAGTTGCAATAATAGTGGTGTACCTATAGTTGCGGTATGGAGGTTGTGCAGGAATAGTGAGGAGTATCCGGATAAGATTATTTTTCATCAGTAGCTTTCCTAAAATAAAGCATATTTGCATATTTCAAACTCAAAATATGCCCAAAAGTGACGGAAAATAATTAATTTTCCTTAAGATGTTCACTCCTTTGCACCTACACACAGAGATTATTTTACTGGGGTCAGTAATTTTTTACTGGGTTTTCAAACAGCTGAAAAAGTCAGTAAACTGAAAATAACGGTCACACGTAATGCAACGAACAATTTTAACATATTTTATTTTTATCATCAAATAAATGTAATAAGAACAGAGTCTGTATAAATTTCAAGAAAAAATCACTTTTATACAATTTTTTACAATTTTTTTAAGTTTACTGACTTTTTCAGCTGTTCAAAAACCCAGTAAAAAATTACCGAACAGGGAGGCCGTGATTTTGTGTGTATAGTTGCAGTAGTGCTCCTAAAATAGTGGAACCCTTAAGAAACCAACGCATTCCACTACTATAGGAATCAAAGTTAGCAACTACCACAACTACTGGAGCAGTGTTCATATTAATGGAGGACGATCTTTCTAAAATTTTATGCTATTTTATTACAATGTAATATTTTTCTATTAAAATAGAGGTTTAAAACTGTAGATTGACGTATAACAATTGTGTGTACATCGTATATTTATTTTTTAATTGATAAATTGGCTTTGTACCTTCACTACTGGCTTACCCACCCTAGTCTTCTTTTATCCAAAACGAAATATTCAAATTACGGCTGTAGGAATCACATTCAATTTATGACTCTTTCCTCGCTCGTTTCATGCTTGTGCTCAATATATACAATAGTTGTATGTGCTTTCAAAACGAAAAAGACTCAACTAGCAGCGGAGGGGAGCTAGGGGTAAAACAGTCTATGCTAATTTAATTTTTGTATTATATTAGTTATTGAATTTTAGGTCATTCGCGATTTCGTGTGAATGGATTAGGCCACTGTAGCGGGTTCAAAAAATTGATTTTTTGTTGGTCTTTAAAAATAGTTTAAAGAATACGGGACAATTGGCTTTAAAGGTTGACTAAAAGGATCTGTAATTCGTCATTCAATAAGTTTAAAAAGTCCATTAATAGTTGCTTTACAGTACATTTATTAAAACCTCAAAGTTACAGCATAAGATGGTTACATTTCTCCAGTTCGAACGAAATCTCGAACCTTCCTCTTGATGGAGCCCATCAGCACCCGCACAGTGGAAACGAACACGGAATCAGCGCATTTCTTCCATTATGCGCGCATTTGCTGGATGCCCTTGACTGCCCGCCGCTTAATTGAAGTCGCTGCTTTGAAATTGCCCAGTATTTTTCGATTGGTCGAAATTCCGGGCAATTCGGATGATTCGTTAGCTTGAAGACAAAATCGATCTTGTTGGCAGCATACCACTCCAGAACCACCTTGGAGTAGTGGCAGCCGGCCAAATCGGACCAAAAGATGACTTTACCCCTATGCTTGCGGGCAATACGCGCTTTTTCAGGCATTCTTCGATGTAAACTTGGGATGTCATCGTCGAAGATGCGACGAATGGTTCCGTTTGCAGGCCTCAACTGCAAATCGCTTGTCGGAAAAAAAAACGAACTTGAATCTTCCCGGCACATCCCCACATCCAGTCGCGATGTAAAACTTTTGACTGGGAAGCTGATTAAAATCGAGTTTGACGTATGTTTCGTCATCGATCAAAGTGCAGCCCTTGTGTTTCGTCAAAACACGGTCGTACAACAGCATTGCACGGTTTTGACCACGGAATTCTGCTTCATGTACCGGTTCGGATGTTCAATGGCTTTGTACGACTTGTATCCTTCCCCGGCAAAAATAATCACCGTTTGAAAGTTGGCGTTGTACCTTCTGGCCACATCTCGGATCGAACGACCGGGGGTTGGCTTTAACGCACCTCAACACCATGCTGCGCAGCAGACGATCCCTGGTTCCACTTTTTTCGTAGGTCCGTTGATTCCTTTTCACACTCAGGGTTTCTTTGTAGGTTTTGAGCACTCGACAAACTGTTGTTTTTGGCATCTTCAGCACTTTAGCCAGCTTGGAACCGAGTTTCATTTGACGTTATTTCTGAACGCGATCAACTACTTTGATCAAACTTGCACCAGTTGTTCTCTATAGAAGTGTAAACAAAATACTGTCAAAAAATTTCGATTCCCAACACTAGAGGCGTACTAGGTAGCAACCGGTGGAACCTAACGATTTTAAATTGGTTCACTACTTACACGGGAAAAAAATGACTCATGATTTCATGAACAAAGCGTATTTTCATGTTATGAAAATACACCATGACTAATATTCATGATATCATGAGCATTTTTTGCGTAACGCAGCAAACATTCCCAAAATCATGAATCATCCGAGTTGAAATCATGATCTAAATTCATAGGTTTAACTTTTAACCAAAAAATGTAAAAATAATAAAATAAAGCCTCAGACTGGATTCGAACAAAGAACCTTGAGATCATTAAACCTATTCTTTGACCACTAGACTATCAGTACTTGTATTTGATGGAAGACAAAAGGCGTATATGTAGTGCGGTTTACGAACACGGTTTGCCAAGTACGTGTAACGCTTGTAGCGGTCTTGATTCCACTACATTATGAAACCATGAATTTCCATGACGAAATCATGAATCATTGTTACGATTTCATGGGATGGCAAGTTTTTTTTCATTTCATGATTTTTTATTCATAAAAATGGAATTGGATTTGTTTTCGTGTAGCCTATTGGTCCCAAGCAAATCGAATAACGTACCCCATTCTAGTCAAAATTCTAGTACTACACAATGTTTGTTTTGATTCGCTATGAAAGTTTGACAGATAAAATGAGGGGTTAGCGGATTTTCCTATGTTTCGAGGGGTGAATCGATAAGCTTGGGACCGAAGATAGTACCAGAGCTGAGCCAAAAAGTTGAGCACGTTTCTTCGGGACCTACTAGTCTTAGAGTTACCTCTATGGTACTAGCGGTACGCGAGGGGTGTATCAATTTACTTTTAGTCAGCCTTTATACCGGGAACACTTCCTTTCGTATTATTTTGGGGCGGAGAGTAGGGGACTACCTGAAATTTATCTTTGATTGCGTTTTTCTCGAAACCATGGCGGAATCGAAAGTCATATTTCTAATTGATTAACCGACTTGATTTTGTGTAGCTTGTTCTACATACCTTTTTCTAGTGAAGTACCTGAGTTTTTATCTTTATCTTTAAAAGTTTTTCGATATTTTTGCCTGAAAACCAGACCACTTTCTTCAAACGCGTGACATTTTGTTAAAAATCAAAATTTTTACTATCCGGCTCCGGCTCCAAATCGTTTCCGCCTGCAAACCGCTTCACGTCGGGGATGCCATCACTGAGACGACTGCAACGCCACCTCGCTGTACATTTCAAAAACCTATTTTTGAGAAAATAATAAATAAAATATTTCCAATAAAATGCGCATTGTTTGCCAAAAATAAAATCGTGAGATTGACCCTTTTTTCGGCTTCTACACTGGATTAGCCCCTGAAAAAGGATTACCCATAGGTACAGGATACACTCATTTCTGTTTTAAAGCATTTATTCTTTTCCCAATTTTGCTATCTTGTAGGATGAGTACAACGATATTCAGATGACGAAGGAATGACATGGGGCATAGTCTCCTGTTGTAAATTCATGAGTTTTCATGCCCAAATTGTAGGGGTGGCTTCCTAAGCACTTCTATGGCGAATAGAGGCTCTACGTGAACCTGCTCCGCAATGGCCGTTTTGGGAACAATCCGTCAGATAACCAGAATATAAGGATAAACAGTCTCTTACTGTATTTCATTCATTTTGATACCCATATTGTAGGGTTTCCTTCAAAAACACTTCTATGGCCACTTCTGCAATATGAAATCTTTCTTCAGGTATCTCCATGAGATCTAAGATGTCACTGAATTCTGGTTTCCTGTCGTGAAAATAACTGTATAATGTCTTAACTTGAAATCTGAAAAGGTACCCGGGTACCCTGTCGATCACGAGTGTACCCCATTAGGCATAAATACGTTAGGCATACGGACGTTAGGCATAATGGACGTTAGGCATAAAGTCATTAGGCATAATGGACGTTAGGCATAATATACGTTAGGCATAATGGACGTTAGGCATAAAATACCTTGCTGCTGTGCAACTCTAGAAACCTGTTTCGAGCATGGTAAACAATGCTTAAATTAGGCTAAGCGTTGAATAACAATGATACAAGTTAAACAAACATAGTTTGTTTAATAAGCACAGTTTGGAATCCATTATTTATCATATCATAAGTGACGTAGCTATATATTTATTTGAATCCAAGATTAGTAGCGATAGCGGTTAAGTAATCTGGCAATGAAAACTCAGCAAAGTTTTGAACTATATCTTGAAATCAATCGCATCTAGAAATAAAAAAAACCACACATTTGTTGTAATATATTCTTACACACATATTGCAATTGTCAAAAAAGAAAAGGTTTTCCTCAAAGAACAGCTCAGGAAATAAAGAATGGTGAATTCTGTGATTTTTTATTCAATAACAAAAAAACAGCTAAGGTTGAATAAAATATGATGCCAAAGAACAGCTCATGTAATGAAGAATGGTGAATTCTGTGGTTTTTCATTCAAAAAATAAAAAAAAAACATTCCTGCTGCTTCCAGGATTTCCTGCCATACTTTTCGATACAACGATTCTGTTTTTGTTGTCATCAGAATGAAAACTAGCGGAACCGTCTGCTGATGTGAGGGAGCGATTCTTCCATGAACAGTGACGAGTTGCCGAAACAAACAAGGAACTGTGGCAAACGTACCATCTGTAACCCAATACTTTGCCTGTCCAAGACGTCGCAAGTTTTCATGAGTTCCAAAAATTAAGGCTATTTCATTATTGTCACCGAGGTCAGCAATCAATAGACAGTCCCCATTATCATCCTTCTGGAATTCATCGGGTGGATTATGCCAAACGTCCTTTATGCCCAACGTCCATTATGCCTATCGTGCATAATGCCTATCGTCCGTATGCCTAACGTCCGTATGCCTAACGACCGTATGCCTAACGTCGTGTACCCGTCGATCACATAACGGTTAATACCACACTAGTTAGATTTGCTTAAACAAGTTGCATTAAATTTGGATAATCACGCTCAAAACTACGCAGCAAAAAATCTGAATTTTAATTGTGATGTAAGCATTCATTCCTGTAAACTTGTATTTCATTTCACGCAAAGGAGCAACTTTTAAGCAATGTTGTTAACAAAGATGGGTTTTTGAATACAATATTTGCAACTTTTCATGAATGGTATCACAACTTTACACGATTTATAATGTGAACATCTATGATATGTGACGCTCCATTTATGTGCATCATATTGAACAGAAATTTACACTACTTTTTCGAACTTTGAAGAGGCGAAAACAAATCGGGCAAAACAGTGTGTGTAATCCAGATATTGTACGAGAAAGCCGAAATATCATCATCATCATCTTCATACATTCTAGTTGGTATGCCAAGTTATGCCTTAAGATTTGGAGAAGTTCAAATATATCGATTTATATATCAATATTTTTTTTTAAATTTCAATAACATTTTTCATAACATAGAGCATTCAACCCCCTATTACCCCTCCCCCTCCCCCTCCACCATCATATGTACTCATGAAAGCATTGAAGAGCCTTCGAAAACGGGGACTGAAGGTAAAATAAACACAGCGATCCGTCTGAATGGGAGAAATTGGACCTGGAAGGAAAGCTATCGAAACAGCTTACCGTTGATGAGGACTATCTTTTCTTCACCTGAGCTTGGCTTTTTTGCTGCCCCTTTACCATGTATGCCATAACCAGACCAAAGGCCTCTTGATATAACTCTCGCCTGGAGCTCACATTTCGTGGGAAAGGACGATGATGTCTTTATGCATGTTGTAGGCAAGTTCGCTTCATTTGAGGCATGCATCAGACCACGGTGATCAGTACCTGAACACGAACTACCTGCTTGTAGTTCTGTCAAGAAAGTTTACTATACATGTTATGCAAAATGTAATGGTGATGTCGGTCGATAACAATAGTAAAGTACCCTATAAGGCATCAGTAGGGATGCACAAACAATAAATGTGCAGCCTTCAGAGAAACTTAAGTGCACCCTACATGGTTGCAACACATTCTATATTGACGTCAATACATCGATATTGCCAATATTTCTGAACTCATATAATCAATATTGTTGTCAATAAATCCCCTTTGCGTCAATATATCGATGCGTGTGGGGTTCGCTTTACGGTGACAACCCCATGTGGTACACTGTAGAACCCTGTTAGTTTGAACAGCAAAAATCGCAACTAAACGACACTCATCTAGAATGTGTTAGACTGGTAACCCCACACTGGTGCGTAACGCTATTGAGCACCTCACAACAAAATCAAATTAAGCGTAATTTAATTGCCATTTTAGCTATTCAATCTCACGGGGTTCTACGGTATATCATCGTAGGTACTCGTCGTTGGTCGACTGCCACACGGAGGTGTGGCACCAAGTGGATCAAAAGCAAGTATAGAGACATGAGTAGCAATAGGGTAGAGAACTACTTCGGCCTAATCGCCGATTTTGGGCCTATCGAGCAGAACACTTCAAATAAATCCATGATTTCAGAGTTAACAAGTCTATTATGCGTTTGATACGATACTTTAGTTAATAAGCTACCGAACGAAGCCAATGAGAACGCGTGATATGAATGTTTGCACCCATTATTCCCAAAAACAAAAGAAGCGCTCCGACCGAATGAATTTTCTTCTTCATCCGATATGCCAAAGTGAATTCATTGGCGTTTCAATGGCGTTTCAATGCGTTACACCGAATTTAGAATCCGTAGGCCGAGTTTGGCGTCAAGAAGTAGTGTTAGACTTTCGACAATATCTCAACGATTGATTTATCTTTATCAAATCTTACGGTACTTACGGAAAAGTAAATAAATGTGGAAGCCATCAGTAATAATAACATTCCGTTTGGCGTTAAATTGCACTAGATTAAGAAATACTACGTGCGGGTTGTGCTTAATAGGCCGGAAATGGGGTAGTTAACCCTACTCTGCTCTGGGTGTGCTTCATGAGCCGTAGCAGCTACAGCGGTACTCTCGTTGCTGCTTATGCTTACGATGCGACTGCTACACACTTCCTTTTCCTTGGACCAGCAGCGCCCGCCCGCCAGACAAGATATTGCTAGGAAACTCCAAACTTTGTCCTGCCGGGTGCGCACACCGGGTGATTTGTGTTCCTATGTGTGGGTGTGCTGTTGTGAACCACCAACATGATGTAAGTACCTATACAATATCCCAGCTGGCTCGTACTGATGTACCTGCTGCTGCTAAGGGGCGTTCGTTCGGAGGAACATTTTACTGGGAAACGATGGCACCGGAGCGTATTTGCATTTAAGATTTTGACATTTATTAAAATTTGTCAAGCAAGAAGACACAAACTGGAATGAACGAGGAAAGCGAGACCTTGTTAGGCTGCAAATATATCGCTCGGTCGGCCGTGAACGCGCGGCACGGTTCGGAGGCGAGGCCAAGGTTCATGCTTTTCTGCTGCTTCCTGGAAAGTGTTATCAGCGACAAATTGTGTTATATTGGACGACGACACCCGCTGGAAGAGAATAATTGCGACGGATGTTGTATGGGAAGAATTTGAGTAAATTTCACTTTCGAGAATATATTAGCATGCAAGGTTAATCCTCTGCAAGTCAAATTGCCTTGATTAACATGAAAAGTTTTATGAATCATTGAGCTAGCATCAAAGAACACAATGTGAGAAAAACTGAAAATTGAATCTCGTTACATTTCCAATCTAATGCGCGACACTGAGCCCCGCAAGGAAACATGATTTAAAAGAAACAATGGTTCGTGTATGACTTGATATAACGTAGCTGTCACTTTTGACTTTCATCGTGGATTTTTCGCAAACGATCATTTAAACAAGCAAAGTAATAACACTATCGGACGAATCAAATAAGCTCCAATTTAATGATAATATTGATTTTTACACGCAAAATCAAATTTCAAGCAAGTTTTTCCAGAAGATTTTATGGGGTTGTAGGCAATGGTGACGTAGGACTACGTGGTCTATATAATCAATGTTATTTTTTAACTGCAGTAGGAGCTTATATTTTGTGTAGGAATAGGAATTTGAGCGAGGTTCTCTCTGTTTAGTATGCCTATGATTGCCCGGAAAAGAACCTTTTGATATGAATTTTAGTTGGGACATGTTCAGAAATCTAACTCTTTTGATAAATATTGGTGGCCCTGAAAAGCTGGAAAAATCTTTACGATTAATCGTTAATCGAATAAACAGGTGATTTTCCAAAAAAATTGGAAGAAATCACTTTTAGTCCCAATATTTAAATCTGGCAAACGGTCAGACATTAAAAACTATAGAAGTATTGCAATTATGTCATGCATTCCTAAAATGTTTGAAGCAATTGTTAACCAAATAATATTTAACCAGGTTAAGCATCGCATTTCAAATAAGGAACATGTTTTTTTTAAAGGTCAGTCAACGTCTACTAATCTTTTGGAATTTGTAAACTTTTCTATTGAAGCAATGGATAGAGGTAATACGGTTGAAACCTTATACACTGATTTTAGTAAGGCCTTTGACAGAGTAGACATTCCCTTACTTCTTTTTAATTTAAAACGTTTAGGTATGACAAGTACACTTTTAAAAAGGATTGGATCACACTTGACAGCAAGAACACAGATGGTCCGCTTTAAAGGAAAAATATCTTCGCCAGTTAATATTACCTCGGGAGTTCCACAGGGATTTCATTTAGGTCCTTTATTATTTATTTTATTTGGGGATGACGTGAAGTTTGCGTTAAATCATTTAAATGTGCTCATATATGCTGATGATATGAAACTGTACATGGAAAACTTTGACAATTCTGATTTGCTACATTTAAAAATGAAATTGTAGTTTTCTACAATTGGTGCGTTAAAAGTCTGTTGGACATTAATGTTAAAAAATGCAATATTACATCTTATTCCAGAAAACACACTACTCTAGATTTTACATGTACTCTAGGAAACCAGCTGGTTGTAAGGTGCGATACAATTAGGGACTTAGGAGCAGAGCAAATAATATGTTGGGATTCATAAAAAGATTTAGTTATCATTTTAAAGACTCATATACCATCAAAACACTTTATATAGCTTACGTGAGATCAATTCTCGAATATTGCAGTGTGGTTTGGGCTCCATATTATGAAACTTATATAAATCGTATAGAATCAGTTCAAAAACAATTTTTGTTATTTGCCATTAGGACACTAGGCTGGACCTCTTTTCTCCTTCCTTCTTATGAATCCCGTTACATGTTGATAAACATTGAAACACTTAAGAAACGAAGAGAAATTTCCATGATTTCCTTTTGTTGATGATATTATCTCACAACGCGTAAATTCAGAAAAAAATATTAGTAAGTTTAAATTTTTACGTACCATCACGCATGTTAAGAACTAGAAATGTATTTCAACTGTCAACTCACAGAACGAATTATGGTAAAAATGGACCAATCAACAGAATGATGAGAGTTTATAATAATTATTGTGAGCGTATAGATCTAACGATGTCTAAAGATACAGTAAGGAGAACAAAAAATGCTAGGCTTTCATCTCGTTAAGCTTAAAACAATTTTTATTTCTTAGATATTTGTATATGTAATTTACATTTATTGACAATTTCAAATAAAACGTTTGAATTTAAATAGCATATCTGGCAACAGAACTATTGTGAAACGGTCTACACTGATTGACGACAAACAAATAAATAAATAAATAAAATAAATAAATAAATAATTGAGCTTTAAGGCATCCCTGGAAATGAGTGTAATTTCATGTTTTTGGTGCAGAATTGCAACCAGCAAGTGAAACCCAAGAACCAAAAGCGATGCTAGTTTTCATTGCTATGACGACGACTGAATTAAGGGGCTTAGAAGCAGAGGAGTGAAAGTCAATTCTCTTCATCGATTTCCTCTTTTGATGACCATGGCTTCACTAACCTATTTCGCACTATTTCTGCTATGCTCATCTATCATTCAGAACAACAAATGTATCAATGAATATATTTGCCGTCGAGTTCTTAACGAAACAGAAAGTAGATGAAGAGAATCGATCAAAATCACTTGCACCCCTGCTTCCAACTTTGGTTACAAGATTACAACTCTTGAGAGCATTTTGTGTGGTCGTTGGAGGCGTGTGGTTCTGAATATGGCGTTGAGTGCGCAAAATGTTACGCAATTGAATCCTCCCAATTCGCACACGCCCGAAGATCAGAGGCGAATGCCACTTCGACTTGTTTCGTCTACTAATGACTTTCTGATGACAGTGTTGGGGAAGCAGCATGTACGAAGGGATTTGTTAGTTAATTCGACGCTTTTGGACAATGCTTGACATTTACCAATTTTCAATAGTTTCTTGTTTCTTGACGTAAGACTACGTCTGTGCTATATGGGGGTACACTTTGTGAAAACTGAAAAAGGAACATGGAATTATGAAAGATTTTTAACATTAATAACTCAGCTGCCTCTCATCAAATTTCAATAACTTTATCATCAATCAATCAGAAATATTTCTACGCATTGATAACAATGCTTCCGACTGATCATTTTCAACAAGAAACTATTGAAAAAGTGGTAATGTCAAGCATTGACATTATGTACAAATAAATGTATCACTTTTTTTTTATTAAATAAATAAATGTTCTTCCCAAACCCAGTCGTCATAATCGAGTACCACTTGGTTGCACATCATTCTGCTTTAACCTGAAAAGATATAAAAGAGCGCTGCTGTCCAGCCTCAACTCATCTGTCAATGGTGAGTGGTCATTCTCTGCTTGACCGTCAATCAGTAAAGTTCGGCTTTGGCTCGCTCTGTCGAGCTTTTCGATAAACCTATGGTTTGATACAAACTTTCGCAGATATACTGCACGTCACGTCGTCAGTTGTGTCGGTCGCATCGCGTGATTGGAAGACAGCGCTCCCGGAGCAGACTTCGTGACCAAGCGGAGAAGAAGAACAGTGATGAGGGTAGCTCGGTACCCTGTTGGGAATACCAACCCAGCCCCGGTGAAGCAGACGAAAATGAGGAAGAAGAGTCAAGGACAGCGTGATGGTACGAGCGGACGCGACGATGTTACCGCGACGAACGCCAGCGACATCGGTGATTTCGACGACGCCGTCGAAATCGAGAATTCTGCCGGCCCGAGTGCGGTGAAAGTCAAGCTTCCTCCACTGGTAGTGAAGGTAGTGCCACTCAAGACGCTCATTGGCGATTTTGCATCGCTCGGCAACGCAGCTAAGTACAAGATCAGCAGGATCGGCACTAAGGTGATGCTCCGGACGAAAGCGGAATACGAAATTGCCGTCAAATTCCTGAAGGATTCCAATGCCACGACATCCCCGGTGAGAAGCCCTTCAAGGTAGTCATCATGGGTCTACCGAATGTTGACCCCAAGGCAATCGAAGAAGAACTCAAGGACCGGTACAAGCTGGCCCCAATCGCTGTCTTTCGGATGACGAGGAGAGACGAAAAACTGAAGACGTACCCATTTGTCTTTTCCTGGTGCACTTCCAGAAGAGAACGGTGACGCTGAATGCGCTGCAGTCTACCCGAGCAAAGTAGAATAACAACCCGATATCGTCTAGATAACAAGTCTTTTTATCCCAGATATCATTTTGTTTTCAGTTGTTATCTCATAACTTATTTAGTTATCAGCCTTGATCAATTTTGTTATCAGTTGTTATCATGAAAAAATCACTATATATTATTTAGCGATACAAGGTTAGTTCAAAACTTTAAATGTCATTCGCATTGAAACAATAAAAATAGTGCTTTTAATCCCTAATCATATTTCAGTTATCAGCGTAAGGCTTTGATATCAAAATGATAACATGATTTGAAATTTATGGAATAAATTTGTATGGCTTACAGAATTTGTTATCAAGATATTATCAATGATAACAAAATTAGTTATTTTTGTGATATCCAACGAGCAATTTTTTAATATCATTTTTGTTATGTTGGCAGTTAATTCAACCATAATGATAACATATTCAGCTATCAAAAAGTGATAACCGGGTAATAGAACTTGTCATCAATTTGTATTTTACTTTGCTCGGGTATCCACTCAATCTACTCCATCATAGTACGATGGGAGCCATACCATGGAAGCCATCGCGATGTGACCCAGTGCCAACGATGCCTGAACTTTGGACACGGCACTCGCAACTGCAACATTAAGCCACGCTGTAGCAACTGCGCTCAAGAACACGCCACTTTCAACTGCCCTGTGGATAGAGCCGTGGCGTTAAAATGCGACAACTGTGGTGGTGCTCATCAATGTTCCGACAGACAGTGCTCCAAACGCGAGGACTTCAAACACATCCAAAAACAGGCGGCATTTTGGACGGAGGATTTCAGCAAAGGCAAGCGAATTCTCGGGTGCATTCCGCTCAAGCAACTTCCGGTGATTCTGCTGGCCAAAGCTCTCCATCTCTCCTGGATTCTGGAGACAACCAACAGCGCAAAACAACAACCCCGATCTGTTCTCAGCGGATGAACTGATGGAAATCTTCGTCAACATGTCCGGTGCTCTTCGTAAGTGCCGCAATAAGCCCGAACAGATCCAAGTGCTCGGTAAATTCATCATCCAGTATGGCGTCTAAACCGCTTACTATCGTCACTTGGAATGCTTGCTCTGTGAGAGCAAAATAGATTGAGCTTGCCGACTTCCTCCGCAAGCACAGCATCGACGTGGGCCTTCTAACCGAGACCCATCTAAAGTCCGGCGACAGCTTCTGGTTGCCTGACCACAACATTATTCGGCTTGATCGCATCAGCTCCAGGGGTGGTGGTGTTGCGGTCGTCCTCAAGAAAGGAATAAAATACTCTATCATCGATGCCCTTGGTGTGGAGGTGGAGTCATCGACTGGATACGTCCAGTTCATCGCCGTCTATTGACCTCGACAGTGTGCCGCCAGCAGTGGATTAGCGGCTAAATTCAAGAAGGACCTGTCCACGATCACCCGTACCGGTCCCTGCTTCGTAGTTGGAGAAGATCTAAATGCTCGCCATGAGGCCTGGCGGAACTACAGGCAGAACCAGAACGGTCGTCTGCTGTTCAACCACTCGCAGCATAAGCTGTACTCCGTTTGGTTTTCGAATGAGCCAACATTCATCTCACCGGCGGGCAACCCATCGACGCTAGGCCTGTTCCTGACAAATACCGGCTTGTCCAAGCCGGTAGTCTCGAATGAACTAAGCTCCGACTACCAACCGGTGGGGCTGAACTGGGCTGCAACGTGGCCCCTGCTCCAAGTCTGCACAGGGACTACCACCGTGTAAACTGGGCCCAGTTTGGACGCGTGGTAGACAGGCACATCATCGACAACCAGCCGCTTGGCACCGTGGAGGACATCGACCGAGCGTTGGAGGGACTCCACTCGTGGCTGACGAGGCGTGCGTCCGACGAGTTTCTGTGAGGGGTAAGTTTATTGCCATTGATTCCCACACCCAACTCTTGATTCGCCTGAAAAGTGTTCGTAGACGCCAGTTTCAGAGGACTGTAGATCTGGGAAAAAAAAACGTGAAATGGCCAATCTGAACAGGCAGATTGCTTCCAGAATGGACTCACTCCGAAATGAAAGTTTCGGGCTTGTTTTCAAGGTCCTGAAAAATCATCCCAAACCTGTTCCACCTCTCAAAGTCGAAAATGATGACGATCGGCTTTTAATCACCCCACAGGAGAAAGCAAATGCGATCGGCCAGCATGTCGCTTCATCGCATTTGCTTGGCTCGACTATCCAAAGTCCGCTCGATGATCAGGTTGCGCAATGCGTTCAAAACCTAGATGCCTCCCCTTGTGTGGTGCCTCCGGTGGATATGATTACAGTACAACAGATTTGCTCAGCGCTGAAATGCACCAAGAACATGAAAAGCAAAACGAGAAATCTAGATAAAAATGATAAATAGCAGATTTTTAGCGATGGGCCCAAGCTTAACTCCATAAGCCAACATTCGAGCCATTTCCCCTAGTTTGATAAAGGAGGTTCTACGCCAAACACGAAAGGGAATGTTGTTTGCAGATGAGTGATTAACCAAAGAGAAAATCGATAAATAAAACGATCAATACAGATAGGACCTTTCGAAATGTTCATCTAGATTTGAACTCATCCGCAAAACTTAAGGTGATTCCTTGTAGAGTTCACAAATAGCCGCCACATAGGCTATACATACACTTCGATTTCATCTGAAAATGCAACTTCATGTATGCTGCAGTGCAGTAAACATGGAGTAACAATTTGAATGTTGCACGTGTCGTATAAGCTGATATTTGTGCACTTAAAGTTTCGAAGTGGTTCCTAAAATAAGGATGTCACAGCGATTCACCTTAAACAGAGAAGGTGACTTTTGCTAGAAGCAGCTCTCACTCAAGCTCACAGCAAAATGGCAACCCGGATCAGAGTGTTAGTGGATTTTTTTCGATGCATTCATATTTCCCATTTCCATTTAGATACTACCAGTGTTGCACTGCACAGTTGCTAGATGGGGTTTGGAAATAGGGACAGGGATCCATCTAGCTTATAGCTTATAGCTTTTAAAACTTTATTATAAAATCATAAAACATTAAAATGTTCAAACATCATGCTAGTTAATTTAATCGTGTTTTAGGAAACCAAGTTATTCAATAAAATTTCCATCCGTTATGAATGTCATAAACAGTAGTAATTCTCTGCCCACACAAAGTTTACCAAGAACCAAATCCTTTTCACGAGAGAGGAAAACTACCAAAAAAGTTCATTCCGTCCACTTTCGATCAAATAACTTGGCAATCAGAAGAAACGAAAACATCCCTCAAGAGAACGTGATAAACACTCAACGATGGAAAAGGTCAAAGAGCCGCCAGCAATAAGAAAAACTGTGTAGACGTTTCCTATCGTCCACCCACTTATCACACCTTCTGAACCGAAAAAAATAACGACCGTATAAACATTTGTGCGAATGTTTTTTTTTTATTCTCCACTTCATTCTACCGGAAAATATAAAGAAAACTCAGGAAATATCCTTGACGAAGAACTAATCACACCGCTCAGATCCACCAGCCAACAGCTCGGATAGGCAGCCAGGAAACGAATCAAAACGATTTTTCCTCCTTCTTTGTTCTATGAACATCCATACCACCGCCGGTTTCTGAATGTGTGTGAGTGTGCGTTCCACAGTGAATATGTGTTTGTTTATTATGACGCAAGACGAACATTTCCCAGCTCAGACACCCCCGCCCACAGCGCAATCAAAAGGAATCAAACAAATACCTACCCTAACCATCATCTTCTGTCTTTGTCTTTTCCATAGGAAAGCGATTTATTATGTGAGCAACTCCCTCCCTCGGATCCGGGGACAGCTTTAGGAAAAAAAAAATAACGTGCGGTGTAATCGCGGCGATTATATCGGTCGAGAAAATCTCCGCGTCTGGAAAGGAAAAGATGTGCGAAGAGTGATAAAAGATAAACGTTTAAATCCTCAAACATTTGAAAGAAGATAAAAAACGGCAGAGATATAACTTTCCATCACTGGGGTGTGATAAATAAAACCCCGGGCAATGGGAAGATTTATTCGATCTGATGCAAAAGGTCCTTCTGCATGGTGCTAGGTGAATACTAATAAATAGTAGCAAAGGGAAAGTGAAGTGTGTAAATCCGTGAAAACGCAACTGGAAGTGTCGGCGTCGGTTGGAGCTTGAGATCGTTAGTACAAATGAGCATCTCAAATGAGGGATGAACACTGTCACGGTTCAGTGAACAGATAATGAAAAGCATACCGGATGGGTGGGTGGATCGGAAAATTTCAGATTTGTGCGGTGTACACAGGTGTGTAATACGATTGTGATCTGCTACTAGCGTGGGTTGGGGCTACTACCAAGACAGGAACGAGGATTATGGCTGATCTTCAGGCAACGATAGAATTTGCCGTGGAGCTCTACAAGTTCTACAATGTGGACCTGTTCCAACGAGGGTGAGTAAATTTACAGTTGATTTGTATTTCTGAGAATTTTAGTTGTTTTAAAGTACCAGAACGAAATTTATTTTTTCAAAATGATCTTTCTCAGCAGTGTCACAATCGATTTTCATAAACCTGATTTTTTATTGAAGAGGAATAGGATCTAACTTTTAACGTAGGTAACGCTCCGGTAGACCCCTCCTGCGTTTGAGAGATACAAATATGTCTGTATTTTTCTGGTTTTTTTTTCCACAAGCATGAACAAATGCTTTTTGTTGTCTGACGACTTGGTTATCTGGTGCATTGAACAATATCAAATAGATGAAATATGAAATGTACGAATGAATGAAATGAAAGTACGAATGAATTTAATGTTTCTACAATGTCTGGCTACGTTATTATCGATTCCGGAAGTTATGGAATCCGGATCTATAAAACATAGTAATTCTTCTGGAAATCGTATCATGCATCATTTAAAATCATGTCAAATAGGTAGAATCAAACAAATGAAGACCATTTGAGGTGCATCCGGTGACATATGGCCAGTCAACATCGGTTCCAGGGTTCTGGAATTCCGTTCCTGAAGTTCCAATATAGGGTTTGTTGTAACATTATTAAGTTCAAAGTAGCTATATCATGGAGCATGTCAAATCATGCCAAACTATTTATTTATTTATTTATTTATTTATTTGTCGTCAATCAGTGTAGACCGTTTTACAATTGTTGTCTTAAGTGCTATTTTTACAATTTTGTCTTTGTTTATATTTTTATAATATGTCTTAAGAACAAGTTAAAACATTACTTCTAGTTGACGTTATGCGACGAATTAAAATATTGCTTTAATTTGGTTTTTGTCATTGTAAAGTCAATGTTATCGCAGTGCTTATTATATGTATCCATCATTTGGTTCAAGGGTCCAAATTTGGCATAATTCGTACGATGACGATTTGTAGCAAATATATTTCTATTTCGTAAATGCCTAGATGGTGTATATAAATTTAAGGATGACAATAGTTCTATTGAATCAATTCGATGTGATACGATATCGTTTACGAAAGAAATCATAGCAAATTCACGACGCTTTTTTAATGTTTGGATATTTATGAGCATACACCGAGCTGTGTAAGATGGCAGAGGAAATACAGTCCAACCTAACTTGCGGAGTGCATAAATGGGAGCCTTGAAGTGACATCAACGGGATTTGATATCTTTCCTTTGTATTTCACTATTTGATGACGGTCAGTTAAATATGATTCAAGCCACTTGAGGAGTGCGTAATGAATTCCCATTTTTTGAAGTTTAAAAAGAAGCATGGGTATGTCAATTCGATCAAACACTTTGCTGAAATCTGTATACAACACTTCTACATGGTTTCCGTTATCCATTGCATTCAAGGAATAATTAATTAATTCGAGCAAATTCGTAGTTGTTGAACGGCCTTTAAAGAAGCCATGCTGCATAGTAGTTATTCTGTTTTTAATTTGAAGAAAGAGTTTTTCATTTACAATCGCCTCGAAAAGTTTCGGAATGCAAGAGATAATAGCTATACCACGATAATTACGTATGTCGGATTTTTTACCCGATTTAAAGATAGGCACTAAAAACGAGTTTTTCCATATTATAGGAAAGTTTCCGGATTCCAGTGACATATTGAAAATCCAAAATAATGGAGCAGTAAGTTCAATTGCTAAAGTTTTCATAAAAACTGGCGGAACACCGTCAGGGCCAGGACCTTTAGATGCATCTAAATTGTTTAAACCCTTTAAGATATCATGAACCTTGATTTGACTTACGCTGATGTCACTTGAGAATTCTGGATATGATTCAAAATATTCACGGTCACGGTCCTCTTCTGAAAACGTAGTATATATTTCTTGGAAGAAATTTGCAAACAAATTGCATATATCATCCGAGTTCTCACCTATCCTATCGTCCAAATGCATCTTTGAGGGAAAATTATCAGATTTTAATTTTGTTTTCACATAATTGAAGAAGTTTCTAGGACAAGATTTTATTTCAAGTTCAGTTTTTAAATTATACTCCTCAAATGCCATATTCACGGCCAAATTTAACTGATCGCAAATGTCTAAATAGTATGCCAAAGTTTCTTCACTATTATATTTTTTATAAAATTTGTGCGCTTTTTGCTTTCGATTTTTTAAATTTTTCAGTTCCCTGTTGTACCAAACTGGATGTTTTGCATGACTCTGACGTCTTCTTCTTTTAGTTGGCACTTCTTCAAGTATTATTTCAAGCAACACATTGTAGAATACGTCAACTGCACATTCAACATTTCCTGCAGTTCTTAATATTGCTTGCCAATCGACAATGTTCAATCTATTTCTAATGTTATCATAATTTGCTGAATTGTAATCAAAAATTTCATCAAATTCGCAGTCGTTGGTTCTTTAATTTATGTGAACGAATAGAGAATATTCTATTGCTGTGTGAAACATTTCATTTCTCCATATGGGACTTAACGATTCAGTCACACAGAAATCTTCATAAGTATTTGTTAATAAAAGGTCTAAATAACAATTTTGTTGATTTTTCACATGGTTAATTTGATTGAGTCCTAAATTTGCAATTTTGTCAAAAATGAAATGGAGTGTTTCATTTTCCCCAACGACTGGAAGTAAGATGCTTTCATTGTCCATATCAGAAATAAAGTCAACATTGCGTTGGTTAAAGTCCCCATATATATGAACTTTTACTTCAGGGGGTAAACTAGACAAAATTTCTTCCGCTTTTCCAAAAAACTTATCATACGTGTCCTTATGAGCATTGTTTGGAGGAAAGTATACCAAAGCAAAGACATGTGTTTCGTCTGCTACTTGCACTTTTACCCATACATGTTCGAATTCTTTAAATTTAGTAGCCATAATAATTTCTGAATTCAATTGGGTCGAAATCGCTATTAATAAACTGAAAATAGGGTCTCTGATATATCCGATGACATCTGGCCACATTGACATCGGTTCTGGAGGTCCCAAAATCCAGTGCTATAGGCTATCGTAATATTCGAGACAAATGAATTATGCTGCAGGTCAAATCACAGCAGTTTAATAAATGAGGTCAATGAAGACTGTTTGAGGTGACATTAGTCCACATTGGCATCGGTTCCAGGGCTCCAGAATTCGATTTCGTTTTTTTTTTTTTTTTTTTTTTTTTAACTCTTTATTTGTTCCAAATTCAAAATAAATTACATTTCATTTTTAACCTAGGTGCTCCAGTTACTGCAGTAACGTACCAGCCTTAATTGTTATGATATATATCTAAGTGTTTTTACATTGTTCATGTCTTGGCAACTAAGTATTTTAAACAGGTTTTTTAACCTGCATGTCAGTATAACAATTGATATCTTAAAACTAAAAACTAAAACTAAATCTTATCTAAGTATAAAGGGAATTAATCGTTGCAATTGAGGATTGCAACGATTTTTGTCTGAAATTATTCATTATTTTGTTGGACATTAGTTCTAAAGTCTCAACATTCGAAATTCTATGTACCTCGGTAGTACTGTACCAGGGAGGCAACTTCAAAATCATTTTCAGAACTTTGTTCTGAATCCTTTGAAGTGCTTTTTTCCTGGTAGTGCAACAACTAGACCATATTGGCACAGCGTGAAGCATGGCCGGTCTAAAAACTTGTTTAAATATTAGAAGTTTATTCGTCAGGCAAAGTTTGGATTTCCTGTTTATAAGAGGATACAAACATTTAATATATTTGTTACATTTGGCTTGAATGCCCTCAATGTGATCTTTAAAAGTTAATTTTTGGTCAAGTATTAATCCAAGATATTTCACTTGGTTTGACCAGGAAATTGGAACTCCGTTCATAGTGACTATGTGACTACTACTAGGTTTCAAAAACGAAGCTCTAGGCTTGTGTGGAAATATTATAAGTTGAGTTTTGGAAGCGTTGGGAGAAATCTTCCATTTTTGTAAATAAGAAGAGAAAATATCTAAACTTTTCTGCAGTCTGCTGCAAATAACACGAAGACTTTTTCCTTTAGCGGAAATGCCTGTGTCATCAGCGAACAAAGATTTGTGGCAACCCTGAGGCAAATCAGGGAGGTCCGAAGTGAAAATGTTATACAATATAGGCCCAAGAATGCAACCCTGAGGAACTCCTGCTCTAACAGGTAGTCGATTAGATTTGGAATTTTGATAATTTACCTGCAGAGTTCTGTCAGTTAAATAATTTTGAACTAATTTCATAATATAAAGTGGAAAATTAAACTTTTTCAATTTAGCAATCAAACCTTCATGCCAAACACTGTCGAATGCTTTTTCTATGTCTAGAAGAGCAACTCCAGTTGAGTGGCCTTCCGATTTGTTTGAACGAATTAAATTGGTAACTCTTAAGAGTTGATGAGCAGTTGAATGCCCATGGCGAAATCCAAACTGCTCATCTGCAAAAATTGAGTTCGTATTGATGTGAAGCATCATTCTATTTAAAATTATCTTTTCAAAAAGTTTACTTATTGAAGAAAGCAAACTTATTGGGCGGTAGCTAGAAGCTTCAGCTGGATTTTTATCCGGCTTCAAAATTGGAACAACTTTTGCATTTTTCCATTTATCAGGAAAGTATGCCAAATGGAAACATCTGTTAAATAATTTTACCAAGAAAGACAAGGTACTCTCTGGGAGTTTTTTGATGAGGATATAGAAAATTCCATCATCACCTGGAGCTTTCATATTTTGAAACTTTTTAGTTATAGACCTTACTTCGTCCAAATCAGTCCCCCAGGAATCATCAAAAATATTTTCCCGAGAGAAAATATTCAGAAAATCCCGAGCAACCTGATTCTCAATAGGACTAGTAAGACCCAAACTGAAATTATGGGAACTCTCGAATTGCTTAGCAAGTTTCTGAGCTTTTTCCAAATTTGTGATCAAAATTTTACCACCTTCTTTAAGCGCTGGAATATGCTTTTGAGGTTTTTTCAAAATTTTTGTGAGTTTCCAAAAGGGTTTGGAACTCGGGTCTAATTTAGAAATATTATTTTCAAAAGTTTTGTTCCTCAGGGCAGAGAATCGCTTTTTAATTTGTTTTTGCAAATCCCGCCAGATAACCTTCATGGCAGGATCGCGTGTTCTTTGATATTGTCTCCTACGAACATTTTTAAGACGGATCAAGAGCTGAAGATCGTCGTCTATTATAATTGAATCGAATTTAACCTCGCATTTTGGTACTGAGGCAGCTCTTGCTTCAACTATAGAAGTAGTCAGAGATTCAAGAGCATAATTAATTTCATCTTTGGTTTGCAAAGGAATGTTTGGATCGAAGTTATATTCCATAAATGTTCGATATTGCTCCCAATCAGCTCTATGGTAATTGAAAGTAGAGCTGTTGGGATTACAAATTATTTCTTGGGATATTTCAAAAGTTACTGGAAGGTGATCAGAACCGAAGTCAGCATGGGTAACCAGTTGGCTACAAAGTTGACATGAATCAGTTAAGACCAAATCAATAGTGGAGGGATTTCTTGCAGAAGAAAAGCATGTTGGGCTGTTTGGATATTGAATAGTGTAATAACCTGCAGAACAATCATCAAACAGAATATTACCATTGGAATTGCTTTGAGCATTATTCCATGAGCGGTGTTTTGCATTAAAATCACCAATAATGAAGAATTTAGACCTATGACGGGTAAGTTTCTGGAGGTCACCCTTGAGAAAATTCTTTTGCTGGCCTACGCATTGGAATGGCAAATAGGCAGCTATAAACGTAAGTTGTCCAAATTTTGTTTCAACAGAAACTCCCAAAGTTTCAAAAACTTTGGTTTCAAATGAAGAAAGAATTTTATGTTTGATTCGTCTATGAATAACGATGGCAACGCCACCACAGGGTCCATCAAGACGATCATTTCTATAAATCAAGTAATTTGCGTCCTTCTTAACCTTATGGTCAGGTTTAAGGAACGTTTCAGTTATAACGGCAATATGCACGTTATGAACTCGCAAAAAGTTAAATAGCTCGTCTTCATTATCTTTAAGAGATCGAGCATTCCAATTTACAATATTTAATGCTTTAAAATCCATTACTGAATTTTAAAGTCATGACAATATTATTTGCAAATTTTACTCCAGTTTGAATAGCATCAAACATGGAGTTAGATTTAAGCATATCAGAAATCATGTCAATTAATGATTTCTGTAAAAATTCCATTTTAGGGGCAGTAATGCTTCCTAAATCAAAATTGTCAAAATTTCCGTTAGAATTACTTTGGTTAGTATTTTGATTTCTACCCGCTGCAATAGCAGCATAGGTAGCTCCATTAACTCGCTGAACATTGTTAGCAGCGAGGGGAGTAGGTACAGATGAAACATTTGAAGCAGGGGAGATATTTGTACCTACGGGTACGAATGTAGAATTTGTTCCTCGCTGACCGTTGTTAACAGCAGAGGAATTTGTACCTGGTCGGAAACGTGGAGCGTTTCTTACCTGTCGGTTAGAACGAGATTGTAGGATCGCTTTGCGAGTCTTACATTCCCAAAAATTGGATTTGTGGTTTTCACCACAATTTGAACATTTAAATTTCTTAGGATCTTCCTTCACAGGACAGTCGTCCTTTGCGTGAGAGGAATCACCACAATTCATGCATTTAGCTGGCATGTAGCAATTTTTAGTTCCGTGACCCCATCCCTGGCATTTACGGCACTGGGTGAGGTTTTGGAAATTTCCTCCAGTCTTCCTGAAGTGTTCCCACTTCACTCGGACATGGAGCATAAGGCTAGCTTTTTCTAAGGCCTTAAGGTTGTTTAGTTCACTAGACTTGAAGTGAACTAAATAAAAATCATTAGAAATCCCGTTGCGCGAATCGCCAGGACGGGATTTCATTTTCATTTTGATTACTTGGAGTGGCACAACTCCAAGTAATTTTGCCAGTTCATCTTTGATCTGATCCAGGGATTCACCACTGGGCAGTCCTTTCATGACAACCTTGAACACACGTTCAGTTTTGGTGTCGTAAGTAAAAAATTTGTGCTTCTTCTCAGTAAGATACTTGAGAAGACATTTAAACCCGTCCAAGGTTTCAGCCAATACACGGCATTCACCCCGACGTCCAATTTGTAGTGAAAACTCAACTTTCACGAAATTCAAAAGTTCCATGCGAAGAGCATGGAAATCGGAAGTGGTTATTACAATAGGGGGAATCTTTTCCTTCTTGGCATTAAGCCGGGAAAGTTTACTAGAATTTTTCTTGGATGATGGATCATTCTCATCATCCGTGAGCAAATCAAATTGATTACTCAAATTAATTTCTTCAGAAGGGGGGTCAAGAGTTTGCCCCTTTCTTTTGCGTTTAGGCGCCATGGCGGCAGTAAATTTTTATCCAAATCGACTTCCAAGCAGATTACTATAAGAATCTGAAGGATCGAAGAGGAATTTTCCAAATCGATATCCAAGAAGGATTACCTCGGGTAGGGTCCAAACAAGGATCGAAGAGGAATAAAGTTGAACAAGGTAGAAATTTTTTACAGGTTGAGCACTGAAAAGTGCTGTTTAAATTTGTTGTAGCTTTAGGTAGTAGTAACACTTCCTTAAGCAAAAAGCAAATAGATCCGCACGGCAAGAGAGCACGATGCGGACTGAATTCGATTTCGTGAATCCCGGGATACGGTACGGTAGGCTATAATTATATTGGAGAAAACCATATCATGTGGCACTTCAAATCATAATAAGGGTTGATGCATATATTAGGTCACGCTCTGTCTAAGATTTTGTGACAAGCAATGCATTAGGTATAGGAAAAACGTCACGATAGGGGGGAAGGGGTAATTTTTTGCTCGATTTAGCGTGACATAATTAATGCATGGGCCCTAAAATGTGAATATTGTGTCAACGAAAACAGATCGAAATGCATCCTACGACATATGACCACATTGGCATCGGTTCCAGAGGTCCCAGAATCTGGTTCTATAGACCATCGTATTATGCGGGGCAAAATAGTCATCGTAATATGCGGGGCAAAAAAATCAGTTTATCGTGTATCCGATGACAAATGGCCATCCTGGGGTCCCGGAATCTGTTCCTTTAGGCCATGGTAAAATTTGAAGTAAAATAATAAAACAGCAAGTCAAATCATGCAAGCACAAATGCGATATTGAAAATGCAGACTATTCGAGGTTATTCTTTTGACATATCCTTTTGACATCAATTCCTGGGTCTCGGAATCTGGTTATATAGGCAATATATTCGAGGCAAAATAATCATGACGCTTATCAAATCATGAAATATATGGTCAAGGAAGACTATCTGAGGTGATTCCTTTGACATCTGGCCACATCGGCATCGCTTCTAACTACATTTACATACAAAAAACATAAAATTACATCAAAATGATCAGATGAGGTCAATGAAGATACATAATTTTAAATGTACCCATTGTCATATGATTATATTGGCATGGGTCTAGGGAGTTCCGCAATCCTGAAATATGGGTGGCATGGTGGTACGGACCACTTCTCAGAGGATCCCAAAAACACGATGTAGCCGATGGGTTCTGGGAATCCAAGAATCAATGCCAATGTGGCCAGATGATACCGGATGAATCTCGAGCTGTTGTCTTCCTTACCTTATCTTACCAATCAAGCTAAGGCCTTGTTGTCCTCTGCTGTCCGAAGAAGTCGTCTCCACTCTACTCAATCCATGGTCACACTTCGCCAGCCACGTAGTCTGCGAAGGGTCCGCAGGTCGCCTTCTACTTGGTCGATCCACCTTGCCCGCTGCGCGCTTCTTCTTCTTGTTCCTCTTGGGTCTCTTTCTAGAACCATTTTCACTGGGTCGTTCTCGGCATTCTTACGACGTGCCCAGCCCACCATCGTCGCCCAATTTTTGCAATGTGGACGATGGATGGTTTTCTCAGCAGCTGGTGCAATTCATGGTTCATTCGCCTCCTCCACGTTCCATCATCCATCTGCACTCCACCGTAGATGGTACGCAACACCTTCCGTTCGAAAACACCAAGGGCGCGTTGGTCCTCCACGAGCATAGTCCAAGTCTCGTGGCCGTTGAGGACCAACGGTCTAATCAACGTCTTGTAAACGGTCAACTTTGTGCGGCGGCGAATTTTATTCGGCCGGAGCGTTCACCGGAGTCCAAAGTAGGCACGATTCCCTGCCATAATGCGTCTTTGAATTTCACTGCTGGTATCATTTTCGGCGGTCACCAGTGAGCTCAAATACACGAACTCATCGACCACCTCGATTTCGTCACTGTCAATCTGAACTCGGGGTGGGAGGCTAACCTCCCTAGAACCTCTTCCTTTCATGTATTTTGTCTTTGATGCGTTGATGACAAGTTCAATCCGCCTAGCTTCAGCCTTCAGTCTGATGTACGTTTCCACCGTCGTCTCAAAGTTCCGTGCCATGATGTCGATGTCATCGGCGAAGCCAAGGAGCTGGATGGACTTCCTGAATATCGTGCCCAGAGTTACATTTTCCTGGTGTGTACAAAAATGTGCTGCTGAGACTCTCAACAAACCGCCCTCCGTCGAAAACAACATGTGACGAACGAGAAAGAGACACACGAGAATAAGATACGAGCGAGAAACAAATGCGATACCCAAAAATCCTGGCGTGCGCGAGTCTCGCGCTGATCTCATGTGTCTCATCTCATGTGCTACGATTAATGCTAGAACTGCAGAGCTCGAAGTTCTGGAAGGTGTAGGTAAGCGAAATACAGGCTGTTGAAACTTGGTTGCTTTGACGGACATTTCATTTGCGTTTGCACAACCCATTCCTATTTTAGAGGAAAGGTAGCATATATTTGCAGTGCTTAAATTCTTGAAATCCTCTAATAGCAAAAGCCATTAATTTGCTGGTCAATTAGAATATTCTTTGTTTATTTTTTCCGGTTTAACACTTAACTTCACTTGCATGACTAACATCTTTTGACACGTTATTTTCAAAATATAGAATGGACAAAAATTCTACAAAAAGTGTACGGGGATTTGACCGTTGCAAGACGTTCACACATTTTCAACGTAATTTAACCATTCATCGACAACACAACTGGTATACATTGTTAAATGGGATTCAAAATACGAATAGATTATATCGGAATGCTACGAATGCAGCAATGTTATGATGATTCAATGGGTGAAAGATTTTTTTGCAGAACATTTTTTTCTTGGCTTTGTTACCATTACTTTAAAAATGTTCAGATTTTTTTTAATGTGCCTCATGTGATCGAGCATTCAGATAAATTCTATAACAGAAGCGGTGACCCACTGGGTGATGGCGCGGTCTTTGCTAAATAGCTGCAGCAAAATAGTAACATGAGCGGGCATCGTTGGCTTTAACTCAGATGAACGTGTAGACCAGTGCAGTGATATATTTACCATTCCAATTATTAATATCACCAAGTCTACCGAACTTCTGTTCCGTTCCTTCAAATCGCTTTCTGGTTGGCACGCTACGATCTAGGTGGGTTCTACTGACCATTGATCTGCGGGTTTCGACGGCATCGTTTTCGCGTCGATGTCCGTAATCGCTAAGAAGAAATAACCTTTTCGGTTAGATAACGGGGTGAACTTGCCTTTGTATACCAACAGTGTCAGAAGGAAGCGCCTGAGTATCGGCACCAATTCCACAAAGTGACCACCAAGCGCCACCATCTCGCTACAACAAACCAGAAAGTGGTACAGCCATTGCTACAACCTGCAACAGATCAACCAATCAAATCACCATGTTGCCACCATGTTGCCAGAGTTTATGGTTTAAATTTGGAAAATACCGTGTTGAAAGTTGATCTATCCATTTGAAAAATTCAAAAACTTAAGCACATTCTTAAGTCATCCTTTTTTAGCAACTCGCTAAATCAGATCAGAAGAACATCAGTAAATGCTGATCTTTTAAAACTTCCTGGCTGTCTAGGGAGCATATCTGAAAGAATATCCTGTTACTTATGCAACGTTTCCTGAACATCTACAAAGTTTCCTTATGTTTTAGAAAATGTACTCAAATTTCAAAGTACCTTGAAATTAAACGATGGTCCAAAATCTTCATCTTCAGGAAGTTCATTGAGATTTTTAAGATCTCTGACAAACTGCTATGAAGTTCTCTAAGCTGAGACGAAGATCCCTGAAGTCTTCTATCTTTACGAAATTCCCTGAACTTTTTCAAAATGCCCTGTACTTCTATGAAGTTATACGCAGTTCCTCGAATTATTACGCGGTCCACAAAACTTCATCAAAGCTTGCTTCACGTCTACGTTTCTCGTTGATTTTCCGCAAAGTTCGACGCATGAAATTTCCTGAATTTGTGCGGAATTCTCTGAACTATTTTTAGTCCATGCGGTTTCATCAAAGCTCTGAAGTTATAAAAAAGGTCCCTGAATAATAAAGAGGTTCCCTGCCATTAAACAATAAACTTCTACGAAGATACCTAAACTTGTATAAAGTTCCCACTTCTACGAAGTTTTCTGAACTTTTCCATGATCTCAGAACTTCAAATAGTTTCACTAAATTTAGCTCATGATTCATCTGACATATGTAGGTCGTAATGCATAAAACAAAATCCATCAATAATAATACCAAAGAAACATTCAAAATCAGGACAGTGTTCTAGTAAAAACAATTAACATTAGAGTCAAACGAAGCATAAGTGCTACTAATCACATTAGCGACAGTATGAATAGCCTCATTCAGCCCATACTGTCAATTACGAGCTGCGAGGTGTATGAAGTATCGTTGTCTTATAACTTTTTCAGGTACGTAGAAGAAGAGTTACCGAAGCAGTTCGATGAAACTCTACGAAGTTCAATGAAGTTCGGTGAGCTTTTACAAAGTTAGCTGAACTTAAAAAAAATTTGCACTTCAAGAAAGTTTCCGGAACTTTTAAAAAGTTCACTGTAGTGTACCACGAAGTTTCTTGAAAAACTACAAAATTCCTTGCAACTCGGATAGCACTTCGTACCCTGGTGTAGTGGCTGTAGGTGCATTTTCAGACAGCACCAGCAAATCAACAGAGGAAGTGGTAGAGGTACTGCATGAAGAGGTGGTGATAATCGACGTACCCTCAGGAGGCCGATAAAGCATGCAAAAACGAACATCAGCATCCTCGGCAGAAAGGGTTTGTGGATCTGTCGAGATTCGATGCGTTGCAAGCACAAAAAAATATATAAAATCGATTTAGATCTCCATTGTAATATTTGTTTAGTCCTTCGGCTCCGAAGAGCTTTCAAAGATATTGAGCCTACTAAATAAACATTTTGCAAAACATGGTTTTCGATTCAGATACAGACCGTTGAGTGTAACAAATATGTTGGATTCATCCCAAAATTTACAATCCAGTTTTCTTATTTCTCATCATATTTTCAGGTTGACTACTACTTGGGACGAACACACCATGCTTTTTGTCTAAATATATTTGAACAGTTCTCAAATTTAAGTACATGTTTGAATTAACTAGTGATGTCGGCTACAGCTTGAAAGGCTGATAATACTGATGGATGAAGTCAAACGAATCAATTTCAACAACGAAGTTTTTTTAATGAGCCCTCCGAACTATTGGTTCTCTGCTAGATGCAAAATACCTATCAATTTTATTCACCAAGATCAATCGGATCCAAATCAGGCTGATCAATATCCAAAAAATTTGAGCTAATTTGGTGGCGAACTGATTCTGCACTGGCTCTTTGAAGTTTATATGGGAATTACTATAAGAAAAGTGTATTTTTTGTCCTCATCGTTCTAGCCCTGCACCATAATGATTTGCGGAAAAGTTGTCCATCAGAGCCCCCCCCCCCCTCTCTTGCGTGAAAATTTCCCAGCTACAACTTTGTTGAAAACCACTTTTTAGTTGAATGTAAAGAAAATTTGTTACTAATTAATTTCCAAGTTGATAACTTGCTGGTAGGATTAATCGGCTGTTTTCAGGACAACACTGCATCTTGCCCTTATGACATAATAAAGGGCGAACACGAAATTATTGCGACACCGAAAATGTCATGCCAATTTTCTTGTAATGTTTAGAATCAAACCAAAATTTTAGGGTAGTTTTATACATATATTTACTTCAAAAATCAAAAGAAAAGTTAATCGATGGAGCCTTGAGTGTAAAATTGAACGCATTTTCGCTTGATGCCCTCCATCAAAGTCTTTACAGTGTCATCCGGTACCAGTTTCTCAGTTTTTTTTTTCCATTTTCTTAACACGTCCTTCTTGTCTTTGACTGTCTTCTTGCTCTTCCGAAGTTCCCGCTTCATTATTGCCCAGTACTGCTCCACCAGGCGCAGCTCCGGACAGTTTGGCGGATTCATGTCCTTTGGAACAAAATGGACAGAATTGGCCTCATACCACTCCAGGACACTTTTAGAATAGTGGCATGATGCCAAATAGCGGAGCTTCGTCGTGCTGCTGCAAGAACGGCAAAAGGCGCTTCTCGAGGCACTCAGATTTGTAGATCTCGCCATTTACTGTGCCCTTAGTCACGAAAGGCTCACTCCTCAGTCCGCAAGAGCAGATGGCCTGCCAAATGAGATATTTGGAGGCGAACTTCGACATTTTCTTCTTCTTAAATTTGTCGTCCACATTGAACTTGCTCTTGCCGGTGAAAAACACCAACCCCGGAATTTGCTTAAAATCGGCTTTTATATACGTTTCGTCGTCCATCACACAGCAGCCATATTTTGTCAGCATCTTCTCGTAGAGCTTCAGTGCCCGAGTTTTAGCCGTCGATTGTTGCCGCTCATCGCGGTTTGGGAAGTTCTGTACCTTGTATGTATGTGGTCCAGCTCTCTTCTTTGCATTCTGGACGTAGCTCTGCGACATGCCGATCTTTTTAGCCAAATCACGGCTTGAGACGTTGGGATTTGCTTTAATCATCCGCTTCACCTTTCCCTCCGTCTTTTTGTTCTCCGGTCCCGGTTTTCTTCCAGCTCCTTTGCCGTGGTCCAACGTCAACCGCTCCTGGAACCGCTTCAACACTCTGGAGACGGTTGAATGGTGAATGTTCAACATTTTTCCCAACTGCCGGTGCGACAGGTCAGGAAATTCCAGGTGTTTGGAAGGAATTTGTTCTCTCAACTCGCGTTGGTTCACCTCCATTTTCGTTGAATCGAAAAACACGACTTCGAGTTTGACAGCATGTACACAATACACATCAATGAGAAAGTGTGCAAAATTTGGTTGATTTTTACCCAATGGTAAAAAGTTATGCCCTGTTGAATGTGTCGCAATAATTTCGTGTTCGCCCTTTAGCGTCGATTTTTTGTCCTATTATTCCAATGTTGTCTGCTGAGTAGTAAATGAACCATGTCAGAAGAACATCATCTTCCTAATCAATTAATAACTAATCATCCTAACGTTCAATTTTTCAATTCCCACATAAACTTCAAAGGGCCAAGTGCAGTATGAGTTCGCATCCTAATGAGAACAAATTTTGTGAGAATGATCAGAAGCTGATTTGAAATCGTTTGAACTTGGTGGAGCTAAATCAATATTTTGAACCATGAAAATTCCATGCGCATGGATTGGTAACAAATAACCCCGCCGGTAATTGGTTCGCAATCGTTTAACTCATCTTCCGCTTGAAATACTTCTATAAAACCACAATCTTTCAACCCTCAAAAACTGAATACCAACTGATTGAAATCAATCAGTTGTACCAGCAACACGAGAATGTGATTGGACTACAACAGTTCTCTGCTGTTTTTTTTTATCACCAACCAGCCACTTTTAGCATACACGCAGGACGTAGGTACGCTGCCGATCTCCCTGGAGCTCGCCGAGCTAAGCTCATGAGACACAGCACATGTGACACGAATGAGGCACGTAGGAATAAAAAAGAGACGCGAAATAATTCGTCTCGAAATGTACCAGGCACCTACGATCTGATTGAAAGCGTGTCTCTATCACGCGGGATGCATGCACGTGTACATACATTAACTCTGATAGTGCCACTCGTGTCTATCCCAGCTCTTCTGATCACACCTTCTAACGCGATGTTGAATAGCAGACACGAAAGTCCATCACCTTGCCCTTCGAGATTCAAAGGGACTCGAGAGTGTCCCCGATACTCGAACAACGCACATCACTCGATCCATCGTCGCCTTGACCAATCGCGTCAGTTTGTCCGGAAATCCGTACTCGTGCATAATCTGCCATAGCTGATCTCGATCGATTGTGTCGTATGCGGATTTGAAATCGATGAACAAATGATGTGTGGGCACGTTGTATTCGCGGCATTTCTGCAGAACCTGCCGAATCACGAAAATTTGGTCCGTGGTAGCGCGGGCACCCATGAATCCCACCTGGTATTGCCCCACGAACTCTCTTGCAAATGGTGACAGACGGCGGCATAGAATTTGGGAGAGTACCTTGTATGCGGCGCTCAGCAGTGTGATCGCGCGGTAGTTGCAGCAATCCAACTTGTCGCCCCTTTTGTAGATCGGTTGTAGAAAATCGGTTCCAGGGCTATGGAATTCGGTTCCGTGAGTTCCAATATAGGGTTTGTCATAACATTATTAAGTTCAAAGTAGCCATATCATGGAGTATGTCAAATCATGTCAAACTGGCAATATAGAGTCTCTGAAATCAGTTTATGGTTTATCCGATGACATCTGGCCATTATGGGGGTCCAGAACCCGATTTCGTGTATCGATATCGGGATGAGGTACGGTAGGCTATAATAATATTGGAGAAAATCATATCATGTGGGACTTCAAATCATAATAAAATGTGAATATTACGTCAACGAAAACAGATCGAAAAGCATCCGATGACATATACATTGGCATCGGTTCCAGAGGTCAAAGAATCTGGTTCTATAGGCCATCGTAATATGCGGGCAAATATTTTTCCATTAACAAAACCAATTATATCTATCTCAATTTTACATAATATTCATGTGATAACATGAGTTCTATATGATAAATCACTTAATTTTTATTTGACACATAAGGTTCATGTGATGCTGTGGTGCAATTCCCAATTATTATATCACATGAAAGTCATGTGAAATTCTAATGAATATTTACCATTGGATATGTGATTTATTATTTATGTGTATATTTCTAGAGTGAGTAAATGAGACTCGGAAAATTTTACTCAGTCTACAAGTAAACTACGTTTTCTAGAGTTTGAGTAATTTAAACTTAAATTTGAGTCGATTTTATATGCCATGTAGTGTGGAATTTAGTTACTTAGTACTGGTGCTTTTGCACGCCAGTAGTGGGGGAACGGGCACATCTTAGTGAGAGATTTAACCTTCCACCTCCTAAATATGGAGAAATCGACAATCAAAAGAGCAATGTATAAGCTTATTAATACGATTCTAAACATTCTAAACATTTCGTAACGGCGCCGGTGGTGTAGTGGTAAGCGTGATTACCTCTCACCCCAGCAGGCCTGGGTTCAATCCCAGTCGGCGCCGCCGGGATGTTCTGAGGCATAACATCTCTGATCACGCCTTCCTTCGGATGGGAAGTAAAGCCGTTGGTCCCCGGTTCATGAGTTGATGGGTCGATAGGTAGGGTCCAGGTGTGGGAGCTGCCTTCCTGGCACGTCGATAGCATTGGTGCTCAGCACGGAAAACAAGATTGACGGAAAAAACAAACCAAAGGAAAAAAATAAACATTTCGTGCTCAAAAAGTCTTGATGAATCAGGATTAGGGTTGCTAAAACGATTCAGATAGGAAGGAATATCGAAATAAAGATTATCGAGAAATGGAGAGTACTATACAACGGAGCCAAGTACGATGAATTGGCGCTAAACACTAACACTGTGGTAACGATTTTACAAATACAGTTTTAAAATAAGATATATCAAGCAACATATTCATTACGTGTTGCAAAATAATTACACTCCGGGGGGAGAAATACTTGGCTAAACATAACACAATTTGCTGATACCAACCTTTTTACCTTTCTCGTACACCAAAGTGTATATTACTTGAAAAACACAATTTCGTTCCAGGACCCGGAGAGACGAATGGCATATACCAATAGAATCATCTCAACGGGATGGGAAAATGTTTCTGTATGTGTGTATATATGCATGTATGTTTGTATGTACACACTAATCGAGTCAGTACGGTTTTACCGGGTGTTTGAATTGAGGAACTGTTCGGTAAAAGTTTAAAAATCTGTGGAAAATTTATTAATGACAACATTTGTTCTGAACTTGTACATACTTAGTTCTGTTAACCCCATTTAATGATAGAAAATAAAATTGGTCGATTTTATTGATTCCTTACGGATAACGGTCATTTGAATTTTTACCGACTTTTTCAGCAATTCAAAAATACTGACTCCTGTAAAAAAATCTTAGTGTGTATGTATGTATGTATGTATGTATGTATGTATGTATGTTTTTTTTTTTTTTTTTTTTTTTTTTTTTTTTTTTCATAGTAAGGTTTAGGAAAGCTTCAAGAAGCCTGGCCTGTAGTGAAGGTGGCACGGTGTGGTATCCACTAGTTGCCTAGTGCAGCTCCACTAAAACCCATTCCTTACTCTCTCCTCTGCCTGGATCCCCCCGGGACCACTGTGAAGCGACTACTTCGGGGGGTGGCTGTGCTCATGCACTTGTCGTACTCTCAGCGCTAGCTGGCGTTGCTAGATCGCTGCTCTTCTCTCCATTTACGCTGCAGCTCTGACATAATCTGTGTGACTGCCCTGCTGACGGCATTCCAAGAGTCCTCCTCTCGACACATTTCATCAACGACATTCTCCACGTTAAGGACGGGCATCTCCGTTCGCACTGCCTCGAACCTTGGACAGTCAAAGACCACATGCTCCGGCGTTTCATCGACGTTGCCACACTCCGGACAGAGGGGTGACGCTGCGTGTCCGAACCGATGCAGGTATTTCCTGAAGCAGCCGTGGCCAGACAGGAACTGCGTTAGGTGGAAATTGACTTCTCCGTGTTTTCTGTTCACCCAGGTCGAAAGAATCGGTATTAGTCTATGTGTCCATCTACCGTTCTCCGTCGTGTTCCACTCCTGTTGCCACTTAGCCAATGACTCCACTCTCACAACTTTCCGTACTCTTCCGGCTTCTCTCTGCCTGTAGCACTCGCTGTCCTCCGCCAGGGTGATGCCGATAGGGATCATACTGGCGATAACGCATACTGCTTCCAACGAGATGGTTCTGTACGCACTCACGACTCGCATGGCCATGAGCCGGAACGTACTGCTCAGTTTCCTTTGGTTCTGCTTCGTTTCCAGCGCTGGAACCCAGGCTGGACCTCCATATCTCAGTATCGATGATGACACGCTGGCCAGAAGACGCCTCTTGCTACTGCTGGGACCAGCGTTGTTCGGCATGATTCTAGCTATCGCGTTGATGGCCTTCGAAGCCTTCTCACAGGCATATTCGACGTGGCTGTTGAAGTTTAGCCGGTCATCGATCATCACTCCCAGGTATTTTAACACACGCTTCGAGGCTATGGTGTGCTCCCCGACGGTGATTTCTGCCCGCTGTACCGCTTTACAGTTACTGACCAATAACACTTCCGTTTTGTGGTGGGCTATTTGCAGCTTCGCTCCTTTCATCCAGTTACCAATCATGTCGATTGCCTCGGTTGACAACACTTCCACCTCTTCCAGCGTCTCGCCTGTTACCGTCAAGACGACGTCGTCCGCAAATCCAAAGCGTTAGCACGCCGTTGTACATCCCGTTCCAGAGCGTTGGACCAAGGATGGAGCCTTGTGGAACTCCCGCTGTGATCCTAATCGATCTCTGTCCCATGTCTGTCTCGTAGACCAGAACCCGGTTCTGGAAATAACTCCTCAGGATCCTGCACAGGTAGTCAGGGACCCTCATTCTATGCAGTGCTTCGGTGATGGCCTCCCAGCTGGCGCTGTTGAACGCATTCTTGACGTCGATCGTTATCACGGCGCAATATCGATCTCCTCTCCGCTTCTGTTTGGACGCCTTTTCAGCTGTATGTATGTATGTATGTATGTATGTATGTTTCTATGTATGTATGTATGTATGTATGTATGTATGTATGTATGTATGTATGTATGTATGTATGTTTTTTTTTCTAGGAGGAAACCTTCAAAAGGCCATCGTGCAACCGCTTGATGACTGGGTGCATAGTCGCGGTGACACGGTGTGTGGGATTCTTACCGCACTAAAACCTCCTTGGACGCCTTGCCCTTTTCCCCCGGAACCACTTGTCGTATTACTTCGGAGGGGGCCGTGCTTTACGCACCTCACTTTACCTCAGCTAATTGGCGCTTCCAGTTCGCTAATCGTCTTTCCAATTTGTGAGCCATTTAGCTCCCAACGTCGCGTTCTACTCGGTTGACCCGGTGGTGGAATCAGCCTACTCTGACGGAGAGTTCTCTTGGCTTCGGCTTTCACTTCGCACTTGTGTGAGCACATTACTACTTTCTAGCTGGTCCTCTTGCCATTTTCGCTACAGCGCTGACATGATCTGCGTTCCTGCTCTGCTGACGGCGTTAAAGGTGTCCTCCTCTCGACACATTTCTTCGACGACATTTTCCGTGCTAAGGGCGAGCATCTCCTCTCACACAGCATCAAATCTAGGACATTCGAAGACCACGTGCTTTGGTGATTCTTCCACATACCCACACTCCGGACAGAAGGGTGACGTTGTGTGTCCGAACCGATGCAGGTACTTCCTGAAGCAGCCATGACCAGACAGGAACTACGTCAAGTGGAAGTTGACTTCTCCATGCTTCCTGTTCACCCAGGTCGAAAGAATCGGTATTAGCCTGTGTGTCCATCTACCGTTCTCTACCGTTCTCTGCATCCCACTCTTGCTGCCACCTAGTCATCGATACCGTTCTCACCATTTTTCGTACTCCTCTGGTTTCTCTCGTCATATAGCACTTGTAGTCCTCTGCCAAGGTGATGCCGATTGGGATCATACCGGCGATAACGCATAGTGCCTCCATCGAAATGGTTCTGTACGCACTCACGACTCGCATGGCCATGAGCCGGAACGTACTACTCAATTTCCTTTGGTTCTGCTTCGTTTTCAGCGCTTCAATTCAGGCTGGACCTCCGTACCTTAGTATCGATGAGGACACACTGGTCAGAAGACGCCTCTTGCTGCTGCTTGGACCAAAATTGTTCGGCATGATTGCGTTGATGACCTTCGCCTTGTATGTATGTATGTAAGTTCGTACACACAATTTTCGCAGTGATTGCTGGACCAATTTGAGTGGAACAAGTTCAACCTCCCTCCCTTAGCTCTATCGGTAGAGGCGCAGCTACAAAGCAAGGCCATGCTGTAGGTAGTCAGGTTCGATTCCCGGTTCGGTCTAGAAATTTTTCGGGTTGGAAAATTTCTCGACTTCCCTGGGCATAGAGTATGATTGTACTTGCAATACAATTATACTAATGCAAAAATGGTACAGGCATCTAAAGCTCTCAACTAACAACTGCGGAAGAGCATCTAGAACACTAAGTTAGGAGCACGCAATAGGCTAAAATGCGATAAGAAATAAAATTGAAATGCGAAGAACAACAACAACAACAACAAGTTCCAGAATATGTGTTTCTTCAGATTCCTATAGATCGATTTGATATTTTTCCCTATCGGAATTATGGTTCCGAAGATTGGAATTTTACTATAAGATCAATGGTGGACATATTCAGACCCAATGATCAAAATGGCCTCTTTCAAATGTACCGGGTACCCCGGGTGATTTGAGGTATCATACCATCGTGCGATACCTCAAATCACATGGACTCAACATAATGATTAGTGCAAGTATTTATATTGATTTTACTTAGCTTATAGCTTACCTGGTCCTTTGAAAAAGTTCGTTAAGGGGGTTTCTTCTCGGGTTCCCTTTGTTTTTTTTTTACGAAGGACTACGTCTGTGATTTCTATATGAGGGTACACTTTGTGAAAACTGAAAATGGAACATGAAACGAAATTATGAAAGATTTTGAGCGTTGATAACTCAGCTGCCCCTGGTTCAATTTCAATAATTTTATCACCAATCGACCAGAAATATTTCTACGCATTGATAATCGTGCTTCAGACTGTTTATTTTCAACAAGAAACTATTGAAAAAGTGGTAAATTACAAGCATTAAATAGCTAACAAATCCACCAATTACGTACATGCATTTGCTGCTTCCCCAACACAGTCATCAGAGAATTGTTTCTAGACGAAACAAGTCGAAATAGCATTCGCAATGCAATTGCGTAACATTTTGCACACTCATCACCATATTGAGAACGACATGCCTCCAACGGCCACACAAAATGCTCTCCAGAGTTGTAATCTTGTAGCCAAACTTTGAAGCAGGAGTGCAAGTGATTTTGATCGATTCTCTTCACATTTATTGATACGTTTGTTCTTCTGGATGATAGAAGAGCATAGCAGAAATAGTGCGAAATAGGTTAGTGAATCCATGTTCATCAAAAGAGGAAATCGATTAAGATAATTGGCTTTCTTCCCTCTGCTTCTAAGCCCCTCAATTCAGCCGTCAGCATAGCAATGAAAACTAGCATCGCACCGCTTTTGATGCTTGGGTTACATTTACTTACTCAAAGGACCACCACAAAACATGAAACTACAATATTTTCTAGGGATGCCTAAATGTCCAATTATTCAATTAATTAATCATCCTAAAGATTTGTCCAGCTATTCGCTTAAATATTTTTAGAATTTTCAATTATTCGAGCGCGTAACCGACGTCCCTTCTTATTTCTACTCGTTTGATTTAGCGCAGTATAAAAGTTCTAATTTATCTGAGGCATAGAGAAGAACCATGACGTGAAACAGGATCATAAATTCGCCGAAAAAAGTGTTAAGCGTCTTTATGTTAAAGGCTAAGACTAACCAACTTGTTGAAAGAAGGAGTTTGAAATTAAAAAAGGGGAGAGCTTTAGCCGGGTGGACACTTTTCAGGGCCACCAATATTTATCAAAAGAGTTAGATTTCTGAACATGTCCCAACTAAAATCCATATCAAAAGGTTCTTTTCAGGGCAATCATAGTCATACTCAGTGTTCGGAAAATCACTTTCAAATCTTATTCATTGAGTCTCCCTGCGAGAATAAACTCGCATGCGGATGTGGCAAGCAAAATTCATGCTTGAGATTCTCTTGCATATTCACGCACTCACACTCACAACGCCAAAAAATCATTCCAACTTTAAACTCATATAAACCACTCAAACGTCAATTGATAGCGTGCTTATGCATGTTGTATTAGTTTTCCAACCCCTGCTGCACAAACAAGAGCAATAACAATTAATAGCACCGAGAAATGAATTTTTGTACCTGAAAACTCAACGGTGATTTTTGCGACGTTGAATTTTGGCAGGCAAAGCTCATAGGCGCATAAACTCATGCATGAGATTTGAGTTTTTAAGTTTTTCTGACTCATACTAAAGAGTATAAACAGAGAGAACCCCGCTCAAATCCATATTCCTACGCAACACACAAGCTCCTGATGCAGTTAAAAAATAACATTTATTATATAAGACTACGTAGTCCTACGTCACCATTACGTACAACCCCATAGGGCTGTCCCTTGTAGATTTTTTTTCCACATTTTTACGACTCTTATTCAGGTACAAAACGGCGCAAATGGCTGCTTCGTTCAGCACTAAAACTGCATGTGGGTGTTTTGAGTTGACGCATCCAAACAAACCGTCTTTTTCTTCTTCATTCCCTTATTTAACGTCGGTCTCTGCTCCACAATCTAGTGCCAATCACCGATGGACATCGATTGCCATCCATTGACGGCAATCGAATGTGCAGGAAGGTAGCTTCCACACCTGCGTAGGATATCACACCCATTCAACACACATGGGCCGGGACCAACGACTTTACTTCCCCTCCGAAGGAAGTCGTGACCAGAGATTTTTATGCCTCACAAAAATCCCACCGACCTCGGCTGGGATTGAACCCAAATTCATTGGGGTGAGAAAGCAGTCACGCTTACCACCACACCACCGTCAAATCGTATCAAAAATGTTCGTTTTGTACACAAGATGGCAGCACATTGACAGGTCTATAACTATGACCGTCTATAACAGTGACAGCTCGTTTGTGTGGTTGATTAGAAAACACGTGAATTTCTAATGCGTGTTGCAAAATGCGTCGAACGCGTAATTTGATTAACGATGTAAAACAGTGTAATCAAATAAATTTTAAAATTTTCTCCTGATTACAAAAGTCTGTAAATATCTGTGAAAAAAACTAAAAAAGTCTGTAAAAGTCTGGAGCGAAAAAAAATGTTTGTGAAAAAATGTAAAAGTCTGTAAATTCATAGACATGTCTGTAAATCTGGCATATCAGTTTCTGAATCCGATTTCAATACGATTATATGTCAACAGCTACATATAAAATTGACTTAATTCACCTCATCTGCTCATTTTGATAAGATTTGATATATGGTTTACTCGAATATAATTATATATTCAAGCGAACCGGGTTCTTGAATTCGCAGAACCGGTTCCAAAGTGACCAAATGCCAAAATAATGATATCTAATATATTCAGTTGACCTTCTTTTCGATTGGATTGCTATTTAGCATGAAACCTAATTTGTTTGCCTATAATATTCTAATAGCATATTGTACATAATTCCGGGACCACATGTGGTCATATGTCATTTCAAACATTTGGATCCGTTTTCTATGGCCTTATATTTACATTTAGTTATGATTTGAAGTGTTGCATAATATGGTTTTCTTCAATATAATTATGTTCCACCGTACAGTATCCCAAGATTTACGAAACCGGATTCCGGAGACCCGGAGAAACCGATGCCAATGTGGACTAATGTCAAAGGAATCACTTCAAATAGCCTTCATTGACCATATTTTTCATTATTTGACAGGCATCATGAATATTTTGCTTCGAATATATTGCGCTCTTCTCCCTTAAATGGACTGCACAGTTTTAAAGTGCAACCATGCATAAGTGTGATTAGAAGTGCTATCTGTCAAGTTCTGGCATGCGCTGTTTTATTTATGACATCTGTCATTGTTTGTTTTGATTTTTCATAGCTGTTCGTTTTCCGTCGATTTTGTGGAAATTGATTATTTACAATAGGAACATGGCCAACGTAATCCTACAGAATGTTGAAAATAAAAGAGCTAGCACGAATACTAAGTATCATTGCCTTTATGGCTACTATTTCTTCGGGCTAACAAGAGCCAGGCTTGCAATTGTGTACCGTAAGAGCAAAACAACAATCAGCGGCTGGATAACATCCTACGAGGAGAATGGACTACTTTCCTCTAAGCAGCGGGAGCACGTATTCCGGAAATTCAGTACACGACAAAGGCAATGGATTTTGGACCTCTACCATCAGAACCCGATTCTCTACCTTGAGGAATGTCGAGATCTTTTCTACCAACGATTCCAGATCAAGATTAGTGGATCATCTATCTGCAGAATTTTGCATGCTGAAGGATTGACGTGGAAGGCTTTGGAACGAAAGGCCATCCAAATCAAAGAGCATGAAATTCTCCGTTACTGCTCAGAACTAAGTTCTTTTGATTGGGATACGTATCAACTAGTATTTCTAGACGAAGTGTCGTTGGATAACAGAAGCATCTTGAGGAATCGTGGCTACGGGATCAAGGGGAAACGACTCGTTTTCCGGGGTGAATTTGTGCGTCATCCCAGGGCATCGTTCTTATGTTTTCTGGGTTTGCATGGTGTGTTGGACTGCTTTGAAACAGAGGGAACATTAACCCGGAAGATATTTTTTGAATGTTGTCGTGAATTTGCCCTTAAGAACAACAAAGTACTTCAATACCCAGGAAAGAACTCTGTATGGATAATGGATGGCGCTCGCATCCATTGCGATGCCAACATCATTCTGTATCTTCGATCCATAGGCATCATTCCAGTGTTCCTACCTCCTTACTGTCCCTTTTGCAATCCGGTGGAAATGATATTCGGCATGATGAAATCACGAATTAGGAAAGTATACGTAGAAAATCGAAACGAAAACCTGTCCCATTTGGCTCTGGAAACATTTATGGGGTTGGAAAACTATGATTGTACCAAAATTTATCATCACTGTGGATATTCACCGGGTGGAGTTTTTAACCCTTCAGTTGGGTTGTCGCAAAATGCTGGGCAGCCAAATTATGCTAAAGGAGAGTGAAGTTAACAAAAGTGTGAGTAAAAAGGCTTTATTTGAATAAAACTGTTCAGGTACAAAAATCACGTATGTATTTGAAAATGATGATTCAATCAATGAATGATCAATATCATACATATCCGAAACGTTTTCTGCAAGGGAACGGCTTACTTCATTTTCCTCTGGTCTAATAGAGTCCTGCATTGCTGAAACTAGACTCGAATTGATCGATGATCGAGCCCGCAGTGCACTAATGCGGTGCTTTACCCTCTGTCCCAGTGCAATCAATTGGTCGGCCTCTTCTTCCAATACTGTTAGCTCCGTTGAAAATGCGTCATTGATGGTGCTGGCAACAGATAGCCCATTTCGAGTACTTTCCAGCTGCACAGCTTCGGAAATAGGTACAGACCTGAAGAACTTAATTATGGAGTACGGAGGTAACTCTGCCATTCTTCGTTCCCGTTCGTGTGCTGGAGCCGTGTGGATGTAATTTGCCCACAGCTTCCACGCGCTAGCGTGACCGGTAAACTGTCTTCCATGCAACTCTCGAAGCTCATTAGCCAACACGGAGAGAGACTGGTTGTTGGGAGCACCCGCTCGATCAGTATCCTGAAACTGCACCAATTGGTTGTTGACCAAATCCCACAGTTGCTTGCACGATACAGCCGTTGAGTAGATGTGTACATGCACTCGTATGTCCTTCGTGTTCCAGCTAATCAGCAGTTTGCTGTCAATTTGGTCAATGTTTATTCGTCTCCGATTCTTATTCTGCATATAAACGAATTTCTGCAAATCCTCATACGATGGTTCACTATCAGCCCAGGTAGGAACCTGACTTCCATTATCCTCGATGAAAATAACTTCACGACAAATGACCGGCTTCACAATTGTCCACACACTTTGCAGAATCTCCTCTACTGTATCACCGTACAGTATTTTTGAAGCTATCAAGCTACCTGATGTTTCTCCAACAAACCTACGCTTGAAGAATGATCCACACAGCGATAAATTAATTTCGCTTTTGCCCGTACTTTTCGCAAGCTCGTCAGGTTTTCCTCCATTCGTGTATGAGTTTCCTGCAGCGTCATCATGACCCAAAGGAAGAATCAGAGGGTCACAATCATCGTCGAGAGCTTCAATGGAGTATTGGTCAGAATTATCATCAAAGCTGACGTCGTAATCCACTTGATTCGTAGTGTACCGATTCTCCTGATCCTCAGCGTTAGCCTCGTCATCGTCCATGTTGCTGCAAGCAAACATTATCAAAAGTTGAATCAGTCAATGATCAAAAGATAATAAAAACTTAATTTTACCTGGTAATCGTTGCTACTACAATATTTATTTCGACAACAATTTTCAAGCGCACAATTCCGAGGCAGCAGGAAACTTGAAGAAAACAACAACAATCAAATTTCAACTCTGTTTTGTTTCTGTTGACAATCTGAAGGATCGCTTCTGGCAGTGTTGCCAGGATGTATTGTGCATAAAAAAATTGTAAATTGTAAATCCAAAAAAGTTTTTTTTTTCTTTGTTATGACGCAAAAAACAATAACAATGACGCAAAAAACAATAACAAAAGATCACAAAGTACATGAGATAATTGTAGCGTGCAAATAGTGAATGCTTAGCACTTATATTCAAGCAAGTATTCAAGAATTTGTTAAATTATTTATCAATACGATATCAAATCTTTTCTGGCAACAATATAGCACAAGGATAAACTGTGATTTGAGAAGTGTGCTGAAAATCCAACTTTCAATGCAAACTGCAATATTGCCTATATAACCAGATTCCGAGACCCAGTAATTGTTGTCAAAAGGATATATCAAAATAATTACCTCGAATAGTCTGTAATTTCCATATCGCATTCGTGTTTGCATGATTTGACTAGCTGCATTATTATTTTACTTCAAATTGTACTATGGCCTAAAGGAACAGATTCCGGGACCCCAAGATGGCTATTTGTCATCGGATACACGATAAACTGATTTCAATGATCTTACCTTGTCAGTTTGACATGATTTGACATGCAGCATAACTATTTTGGCCCGCATATTACGATGGCCTATAGAACCAGATTCTGGTACCTCTGGAACCGATGCCAATGTGGTCATATGTCATCGAATGCATTTCAATCTGTTTTCGTTGACGTAATATTTGCATTTTATTAGGATTTGAAGTGCCACATGATCTTGTTTTCTCCAATATAATTAGAGTCTACCGTACCGCATCCCGGGATTCACGAAATCGGATTCTGGAGCCATTCATTTGCCTAGAATATTACCATGGCCTACATCACTGGATTCTGGGACCCCCAGAACCGATTTCAATGTGGCCAGATGTCATCGGATATATCAGAGACCTTATTGTCAGTTTGAAATGATTTGACATGCTCCATGATATGGCTACTTTGAACTTAATAATGTTATAACAACCCCTATATTTGAACTCACGGAATCGAATTCCAGAACCCTGGAAACGATGTTAACTGGCCATATGTCACCGGATACACCTCAAATGATCTTCATTTGTTTGATTCTACCTATTTGGCATGATTTTAAATGATGCATGATACGATTTCCAGAAATATTACTATGTTTTATAGATCCGGATTCTATAACTCCCGGAATCGATAATAACGTGACATCGTAGAAACATCTAGATTCATTCGTATTTTCCATATTTCATTAACCTACGTCAAAAGTTAGATCCACTATTCCCCTTCAATAAAAATCTAAGTTTATGAAAATCGGTTATGACATTTTGAAAAAAAAAAAATAAATTTCATCCTGGTTCTTTACGGGTTAATAGTTTGTTCGCATACAAGGGTATTGTGTGGCCGGAAATCGATGCTTTGAATTCCAATATGGAATTGTTCGGAAACGTTTCTATAATTTCTTCAAACCAAATTATGCGCATTAGCGAACCTTTCAGGTCAACATTTATAACAGTCGTACCAGTACTCAAAAATGTTTTAATATTCAAATACGCGAACTGCAACCTATAGAGACAGCGATGAAATTCATGGTAACGATGACCTCTAGCTCTCATTCTACAGATGTGGAGAGACACCTCATAGATTCACCATAGTCCCCAAATAGAGATCACATCAAAAGAAGAGAGCCAAAAAGGAATTCATCAAAATCAATCCATTAGTCCATCCAAAAATGCAATTGATTATCCAAAGTAACTCTCCCTTCATCGGATACCACTCTAGTCCAAATTTACTGTTAGCACGAGCGTTCAGTTCCACCGACCGGCCTCAACACAATTACCTGACCCTTGTTAGCAGTCAATCAGCAACGCAGAAGTGGAGTGCAGCAGCTCCATCAGTGTTCTTCTCCCATCCACCTTGCGCTAAAAGGCCCTAGAAAAAGAAAATCTAATAACAAATTGGATAAAGCATTACATCAGGACTCTATAATGCAATCAATAAAAAACCGTAGGCCACCAACCGTTTTGCTGACAGGAATAAAAAAAAGAACCAACAAGAGTCCAAAGCAATGAGTCAACGCTTTGTTCTTCTGCTTTGTTTTACCAGTAGAATCTAAGAAAAGAGATGGACTATTTCCTACGATTAGCTAATGGATTTTATCTATCATTTTACATAAAGACCAAAATTGGAATGTTTAATTTTTAAAGTGTTCATTGTTTGTATAGATCTGATCGACGCTGATGGCACTATTTTCAATATTATAATTCAGTCAAACACGTTCAAATCGTTATCTTATTATTCCCTTCACCCATTTCATCGCTTTAGCACAAGATTCAGGAAAGTTTCCCACTGGGACACATGTAGGGTAACTAGGTATAATACGCCCCTTTTATGAAAAACGGCTATATTTTACCGTCTTCAAATAGGTTGTAGTCACTTTTTCTTCAGTGGCAGTTAAAAAAATAAGGAAATATTTACGATTTTTAGTAGAGTGGTCCATTAGAATACTTGGATTTCCCATAAGCTTTGCACTAATATAAATTCTTTATTCAAAAAAAAATGCAAAGGGGGCCTTTTGCGCCGGTGGGGCGTTTTATACACTCCTACCCTAGTAGCGTGATGACTGGTGGACGACAGAACATCTTGCGTGTGTACTACACGCGCACAAATAATGATAGGGTACCATTCAGAAGACAGAATCTCAAGGCAACACCAATTGAGGAAATTGGTGTGTAGGTGAACATCGTTAGCCCATTTAGTGAGCTGTCGTCGTTTTCGGTTGCTATACAAGTTCTGCGTGATTTTCGAGGGTATGTAATTTTAATGGATGCACAATTCAACAAGGATAAGTGTTTCCTAAGGCGAACCAGCCTTTAGGCTGAAAACTTAAATAACGATACAAAAAAAAAACCCAAGTGGCCAGGGAAAAAAATAATATGCTTTCTACAATAGCAGCCATACTTAAAAAAATATATACTATTTTGTTCATATGAAAAGCCGGCAATGACTGAAATCAACAAAACGAAAAGATTATGTTTTTCTTTTTCATAATTCAATTGCGATTGCTGCTGAGAGCACAAGATCAACAGTTTCCTCCATTCACTCTCTAGCCATGCGGATCTATTTGCTTTATGCTGAAAGATGTCTTACTGCTCCCTATAGCTGCAACAAATTTAAACAAGGATCGAAGAGGAATTTTCCAAATCTATATCTAAGCAAGATTTCCTCGGGTAGGGTCCAAACAAAGAACGAAGAGGAATAAGAATCGAACTGGGTAGAACATTTGCAGATAATATTTGGCACTAAGAAGTGCTGGCTCAAGTTTATTTTCATCAGAAGGGGGATCTTTTCTTCTTCAAATCGACTTCCAAGCAGATTGCTATATAGCAATCTGCTTGGAAGTCGATTTGGAGAAGAAAAGATCCCCCTTCTGATGAAAATAAACTTGAGCCATCAATTTGATATACTCACGGCTCATGAGAATGATGCATCATTCAGGAAAAATTCCAATAAACTTTCCTAGCTTGTTGCCAAGAAGGAAAAAGTCCCCCAAGTTGTGATAACCTCTTCCGATTTTCATGATCTTCTCACGGAACTTTTGAGCTTCGTAAAATTCATGTTTTCACTTCAAATTGGCCGTTGGTGTGAGTGCCGTGTTTTGGGCGAAACCTTGTTGCTTTTTCTAAGGCCTTGATATTGTTTAGTTCACTAGACTTGAAGTGATCTAAAAAAAATCGATAGAAATCCCGTTGCACGAATCGCCAGGATGGGATCTCATTTTCATTTTAACTACTTGGATTGGTTCATCTCCAAGTAATTTTGTCAATTTATTCTTGATCTAATCCAGGGATTCACCACTGGGCAGACATTTCAGGACAACCTTGAACACACGTTCAGTGTTGGTGTCGTAAGTAAAAAATGTGTGCTGCATCTCAGTAAGATACTTGAGATGATGTTTGAATCCGTTCAAGGCTTCAGCCAATATACGGCATTCACCCCAACGGTCAAATTCGAAGTGAAAACTTCAATCTAAAAAAGTTCAAAAGTTCCATGCAAATCGGAAGTGGTTATCACAATAGGCGGGACCTTTTTCTTTTTGGCATTAAGCCGGGAAAGTTTAGTGGAATTGTGGCTGGATGATGGATCAAATCAAATTGATTGCTCAAATCATTTTCATCCGAAGAGGGATCAAGAGATTGCCCTTTTCTTTTGCGCTTAGACGCCACGGCGGCAGTAAAACGTTTCTCTAAATCGACTTTCAAGCAGATTACTGTAAGAATATGAAGGAACGAAGTGGAATTTTCCAAATCGATTTCCAAGCAAGATTATCTCGGGCAGGGTCAAAACAAGGATCGAAGACGAATAAGAGTGGAACAAGGTAGACAATTTGAAGGTAATATCATAGAGGTAACTCTAAGACTAGACGGTCCCGAAATAACGTGCTCAATTTTTTGGCTCAGCTCTGGTACTCTCTCCGGTCCCAAGCTAATCGATTCACCCCTCGAAACATGTTTGTGACTGAAATAAGGTGCATACAAGTAACCACAACAGTTAAATGGCAAGTGTGCTGCTAGGGACACTTCCTTCAGAAAAAGTAAATAGATTCGCACGGCAAGAGATCACGATGCGGACTGAACGAGGGGACTTTGTTTGACCACAGACAAACATACGTAACTCTTTATGCTGGATCTTTGTTCACGCATTAAACGATTGATTTGAATATTATCAGCCTTATATTGCAAAACGGCGAATTAGCGGGCTTGTTGGTTACTCGAATATACAGAGGTCCAAATCAAAAAAATGTGAGCCGGAATAGTGTCAGCATCAGGTTTTAAGTGCTTATAACTTGGCCATTTATGGATAGATTTCAAATTTTATTACACCATTTGATTCAGATTTGATGTACGTAAGATAATGGTGGTTCATCATTAGTAAACTATTGAAAATTAAATTAAACTTTTCGATCGTATTCAACCAACCACGTGCTTGCTGGATATGACTATCGATAGAACAGAGAGTTAAAGCGAGACGAGCCGATAGTGAGTTTATAAATGAGCGTACCTGATCCAATTCGTCTGTGCATGTGGTGGTTGTTGCATCACTGTACGCCGTAGACTATATCCAATATCGTAATTACACCGAGTTCACTGTACTCGTAAACCGAGTAAATTTTATCCGATTGTCCTTATATTCGAGACGATTTGTGAGGATAATCGAGGACAATTATTAACCGACTCAACTTTGATTTAGTTCAGTTGAGGATTTCCTCAGGTGGCGTTAGATGGTGGAGTTTGACATTAAACTGATTCTGAAGCTTGACATATCGATTAAAAATTTGTCAAAGTTTTTTTCCTTGTTTTGTTTTCCGTCGATCTTGTTTTCCGTGCTGAGCACTAATGCTACCAACGCCAGGGAGGCAGCTCCCACGGTGGCGCCGACTGGGATTGAACCCAGGCCTGTTGGGGTGAGAGATAATCACGCTTAGCACTACACCACCGGCGCCGCTAAATCATTAAATTTTTTCAAAAGATAAGGTCTATTGGATGGTGCACAGCTCAGGTCAGAAGTTTCCATCCAGATGACGCAGATATGCAATATATTTTAAAATTACGTGCTTAACTTGACATTTTGACTAGATAGAAGGTAACTGTCTGCCGTAAAGTTGTTCAGCTAAATCAGATCTTTTTTTCAGTAGAAAGTTCAATAAAAATTCTCACACCAGGCGATGCGAGTGTACGGTTTGACTTCCAATTTACTTGCTTTTATTTGACAGCCTAACTATATGGAAGGTTGCTGTTTTTGGCAAAGTTATTCATATTGTTAACATCTATTGCATAGTGGAAAGAAGAGTTGAGAATATCCTTACCAGGCGACACTAGTGTACCAAATGACTTACCAACATCTCGAACTGCAAAGGACAGAATAATTCTGAGGACCATCGCCTGGCAGGTCTTCAAAAACTGGAGGAGCGAAGAACGCTTTTTCTGGAAATAATGGTGCGATCAAAAAATCATCAGAGATCTGGAAAGTTCGGTTACATTATTTGTAGTTAGATAAGTTACAGTCAACTATTTAATGAACCATCGAGATATAGAACAATATAACCGTACACATTGATCAAAAAAGTGGTCATAATATCGAGGTATAGAACATCGAGATATGGAGGGTTTTTTTTTTTTTGATTTCTCGCGTCACTTTTCAACTGTCCTAAGTAACAAATGTAAGCAAATCGAGTTAAGCGATACAAACTATTGCTATGCTATCATTGTATGTGATCCATCCATGATCCATCCAAATTTACTTTCATTTATTTAAGATAATCATTGGTCAAAAATTGTCAGTTTGAAATGATGGGTACATGATTGTTACTTCGGTCATTCGGACTGCCTTACATGATTGGTGCTCATTTTCTAAAGGCGGGACCAATCTAAAGTTTGGTGTTCTACTTTGAAATCTGTGAAAGGGAATCTACTATCATGTAGAACAAAACGTCAAATTTAACACTCATTGATTATGTCATTGAGAAAAATCGTCCAATTTAACATGTCCGATGTAGTCCGACTAGTCAAAACGTCCTATGTTTTTTTTTCTATATTGTAGCATTAAATTCAAAGTAAAATTGTGATTTTTTTTCCGTTTCAACTGAATTTTCAACGTTATTATTCACTGGCTACATTAAAAATAGTATTGCAAAATGTATTGTTTCAAAACAGTTCAAAAAATAATCTATCGAAGTTCAACTTCGATTTTCTCAAAATGGTGGATATGTTGATCTATTTGAAAAGTGACGAGTGATTTGTTTTCCGTACTGAGTACCAATACTATCGACGCCAGGGAGGCACCTATCGATCCATCAACTCATGGACCAGGGACCAACGGCTTTTTTTTTTTTTTTCCTTTGGTTTGTTTTTTTCCGTCGATCTTGTTTTCCGTGCTGAGCACCAATGCTACCGACGCGCCAGGAAGGCAGCTCCCACACCTGGACCCTACCTATCGACCCATCAACTCATGAACCGGGGACCAACGGCTTTACTTCCCCTAGGAAGGCGAGATCAGAGACTTTGTGCCTCAGAAAATCCTGGCGGGGCCGACTGGGATTGATCCCAGGCCTTTTGGGGTGAGAGGCAATCACACTTTCCACTACACCACCGGCGCCGCTGAGATTTTTCTTGTCTATTTGATATGTGTTTCACTTCAAAGATGCCTCACACATAAAAAAAAAAAAAAAAAAAACGGTCAGGCCTACTGAACATCGGGCCTGTTTAAATAGAATATTTAAACACGATGCTTCTGACATCTTGTACCGCAAGTCTTGTTTTTGGTCATTATATGATTAATTGGTCGTTGAAAAAATCTAGGCTAGAAAGGTTAAGTGATGCTCCATTTTGCACTGACAGTTGGGACATAAGCACTAACTCTTATCCTAGCCTTTGTAGCTTATGGTTATATCGCCATTTCTCGCTTTCGGAAAAGAGAATAGGGAATGGAAAAGGAGAAGGACAAAGCAAAAACGATTATATATCAAGAGAAAATTTTAGCTGCGCTGGTGGTGTAGTAGTAAGCGTGATTGCCTCTCACCCCAAAAGGCCTGGGTTCAATTCCAGTGGGTGCAGAGCAAATTTTCATTATGTAGAAAGTGACATTCGCACCGATCCGAGAAAATTAAAGTTTTGAATTGATGACCGAAAAGTTATTCCTATTTCCATTTAAACACATATAATCTCATAGTGATAGCAATGTTTGACATATTAGGCGGGGTTTGAATTATACAAAGCAGATCGCTAGCTTTCTTGCTAAACAATACCGGTTTTTGAGTCAAAAGTTATTATACGTCATTTGGTAGCCCCCTAATGTTACTTAAATCAAAGCGTATTTACCAAGATATTAGGGAAAATTCTCAATCACGTATCCTTACGTGCAGCCCATTCATCATTTTAGAACCACCGAAATCGTCTTAGCAACAAACAGTTCTATTTATTCACTTTAATAATGAGAAAACGAAACCACAAACGTACACTTTTCACGGGTGTCTCTGCACTGTTACTTAAGACAAACGGCATCTCCATTGAAATCGGGTGACTTGAGTAACATCGAAAAATATTTTGATCGGTAGGTGATTACGTCAAAAAGCAATTTTACTGGAAATTAAAATTTTAAAATGGGATGTGATCCTATATTCGGACAGTATATAGTGTAATAGCAGGAGAATCGATTGACACTGATTGCTCGACTTTGTTTACCTTTGTTACTTTCGACGTAATGAAAATTTGCTCTTACTCTATGATTATAAGCAAACATCGAGATATGGAGAGTTGACTGTATCCAAATTTTCGCCCGACATTCAAAATATACCCGAAAGGAGAATAATGTAAACTGGTTGCAAAACGAAAAAAAAAACACAAACGAAATGTTAAACTATTTATCGAAGATGAAGAGTACTTCAGGCTAAATCAATTGAAATGTAGCATCAAATGTAACACGTTAATTATTGTAAATAAAAGTTATTTCACTATTACTAAATTCTGTTCATTCTGTCTCATTGACAAGACAGTTGACACTTATTTGAGAATTCAATCACAAAGTGGCACTTGCTATGATGTCTTCTAGCTGCCTGTTTAACTTGACTGCTGGAAAAGATAGAAGGTTGCTGTCTCGGGCAAAGTTGTTCAGATGGACAAGCCCTATTAGATGGTTGGCAGCACACTTTAGAATTCATTCACCACGGGTGCTAGTATACCGTTTGACGCTTAATTTATAGCTGTAACTTGATAGGTCGATTAGCGAACAGTTTGCTGTCTTCAGCAAAGTTTTTTTTTATATATTAACAAGAACTATTAGATAGTTCAGTTGAGAATTCACTCACTAGGTGGTGATAGTTTGTCATTTGGTTTCAAATGGCTTTGTTTAACATTATAGAGCATGATTATGATTGACAGCCCGAGTATGCAACTCCGTTATTGCCAGATCAGCTGTAATTATACAGAGTACCAATAGACGTTACTTGGGACTAGCAATCATCCTCATAATGCTGGTGATCTAAAACTAGGCAATACCAGCGCTGACCACGTCCGAATGCTGGTCAAGAAAGGAATGCGTAGGAATATTTTGACGTAATACACGCTTGAATGAAAGTCGGTAACACTTCTGCACTTTCAGGAGAATATGTTGGATAAAAGGGTTGGGATTGCAGCAGGATTCGTTTTGGTAAACAATATGCTGAATTGATGTCCTAACGATCCAATATCGCGGAGGAGCCTGTTTTTGAACCCACGGTCTTCTACTCAGAAAAATCGGTCACCACTAGTCCACCGAGCTCCACACATCACAAAACAATCACGATCAAGTTACCGTTCAACTTATTACTGCTATACCCTGGCAGCGACCTCACCGACGACTTCAACAACTGCTCTTGAGAAGGATTTGGAATGGATTTTCAATCAACACGACTTTTCAAAAGCTGGAATATTACTTCTTTTACGTACCCGTTCCTTCAACCAAATTTCTTTACGCTTTATATCATATAGTTAGAGAAAGCCAAATTAAAGTTTAACTCTATAATGTGAACGATTTTCTGCTCAGTAAGCAAAGTCGGCTATCGAGCTCCTCATTTCACAAAACAATTACGACCAAGTTCCTGTTCAACTTGCTGTTACTAGATTTTGATCCTGGCGGAGACCTCACCGACAACGATAACAACTACCCACATTAGATCTGGATGTAACGCGTTGCGGAAAAGTGACAGCTAAGTCTAACTGTAAAATTTACGTCAACGCAGCGTAAGCATATCTAATGTGGGTGAACCTTTAGTGTCAGCGTTGTTGCGGTATACTTAGAAAGATCAAGTATATAAAGATTTCTTTCACATTGACACAACATTGTATGATGTACATTACAGTTCAAAATTTACTCAACAGGTAGCACTAGTGTGTCATTTTTTTTCGAACTGATTGTTGTAACTTGATAGTCGGATTAGGTAGAAAGTTGCTACATTTGGTAAATTTCTTCAGATGGACAAGACCTATTTAAGGGGGTAGTCCACTCTGGCGGCATGAAAAATAGGCCATTTTCACGATTTTTTTTTTTTTAGGGTAAATAACGATCAATTCAAAAAAGGAATGCATGGTTTTGTCAATTGAAATGTTCACTTTGATTGAGATTTTTTTTGGCGCGATTGGATGTCTCCTGTAGCCGCTGCACCAGGTTCCCCAGGAGACCTCCCGTCTGAGTCGTCGCGGGCGGGACGTCTGGCGGTCACACCACTGGAGCTGGAACAACGAATTTTTTTGTGGTTATTCTCTGACCTAGTCTTGTACGTAGCCGTTTTTGATTTGGTTGAAAAAAAAACAGTCCGTTTTTGTACCCTAAAATTGGAGATAAAAGCTTGCACCAAAAATTCATTTTTGATTCTTTTGAAAATCGGCTACGTACAAGACTAGAAAAAAAAGGTACTTAGCTCGAAAATTCAATCGCCGTTTAAATCGAATGAGCCCGCCAATTTTGAAAACATCGTTTAGAGATAATCGCGTTTAAAGTTGGAACTACTAAGACACGCCGTTTCGCCGGTAACGGGCGGGTACTCCAAGCGCTTACCTGAGCGCGCTTGGAGCGTCTGGACACGAGTCCACTAATCGGCCTATAACTTTGGAACGATGTCACTTGCGGACTTGCGGTCAAGTCTATGTCAAAGTAGACATTCCAAAGCATTTTTAAGCAAAAAAAAGATTTTTTGAAATTTCCAGAGTGGACTACCCTCTTAATTATGGATAGCTCAGCTAAGAATTCACTGACCAAGCAGCACTAGTGCCGCATTTATCGCCAGTAATGATTCAAAGTGTAATATTGCAACAGATGGCACTTTTTTAGTGGTAGTAAAACCGAATTTTCAGGGCAAAAGCGGCATTCTGACTAGACATTTATACATAGATATGAATATTTGTTTAGGGTAGAGAACTACTTCGGCCTATCAAGCAGAAAACATCAAATAAATCCATGATTTCGGTGTCAACAGGTAAATTATGCGTTTGGTACGATACTTTAGTTCAAAAGCTACCGAACGAAGTCAATAAGAACGCGTGATATGGATGTTTGCACCCAATATTCTCAAAAAAAAAAATTGAAATCAATACAAACGAATGTGCTGCCGCGTAGTGATGGATAGCACAAACTCGGTGTTTTGCCTCCAATGCACTACTTGCTACTAGCAGCTTCAGGAAAATAATTTCAGTGAGTAGAGTCGACGTCCTCGAAGTCGAAACTTGAATATTAGATTATATTTTTTGATATTCGATTTTTTGAATAAATCGAACGATTAACCGTCATCCCTAGTACCGGCCAATCGCAGTCCTACGTCAAACTTCCGTTCGTACCCTTAGGTACAGACCCTTCTACTTCGAATTATCGAAAATAACCTTCAATCTAATCAATATTAAGTTCTTTACCACTTGCTCAATACTCAGGCATATTATGGAGGCCAGTATTGGCAAATCAAAGTTGGCACTCGTGGAGAATAGAAGAACTATGAAAGTGATGATGGTTTCAAAATTTTACACGGTGAGGTATACGAGTTCAATCTTAAAATGCCTTTATTTTGCAAATGGAGCATTTTATTTAATTCTGGTTAATGCTACGCTAGTAGAAAACTTAAGGACTACTTAATAGACACATAATATAGAAAAATAATTTCTTTTCAGATTTTTAGGTGTAGACATAGATTTCAGCTTTTCTACAACTGTAGCAGCAACCAGAATTAAATAAAATGCTCAATTTGCAAAATAAAAGCATTTTAAGATTGCATTTGTATACCTCCCCGTGGAAAATTTTGAAACCATCATCACTTTCATAGTTCTTCTATTCTCCACGAGTGCCAACTTTGATTTGCCAATATGAAAATAAGCTATTTAATATTACATGCACAGTGTTCACTCGGCTGTCGACAAAAGCAGGCCACTCTCGATGTGTGCTACGCGATCGTCTGTTTTCTCGACAGCAACCATTGTGTGGTCCTCCTCATTGTTCTTCATCAGCAGTTCTTTCGGTCGATGCGTCGTCGACTTTGGAAAGCAACCGTTTCGTGATGAGTGTGTGAGTGCTGACCACGTTTTGCGTCCATTGCTGCAATGGACGCGCTCTGACCCTCGTTGGCGTACAACAATTTGCCATACAATGAAACTACTGGAAGCGGCTCCAGTTCTGATGGAGGAGGCTTTTTGGATAGCGGAAGATAAAGTGTTTATTGTGTTGTACCTTTTGACTATAGCTTTAAGATGTATTGTATAGTGACCATGAATCCTCGGCTCTGTTAAGTTAATTCGGTTGAGCCTTATCAAATAAATTAATATACAAAAAAAAAAAAAAAATATTACATGCACGAGAAAGGCATTCGTTCACGGTAGGAAGATGCATCTATTTTTTTTTTTTCAATACACTGATACTATAAAATTACCTCGTGAAGGTTTTATACGATAATTAATAAATATTCTGGAAAAAAAACTGGCTTGTACTTACGCTGCACTCCATTGTAAGAACTGCCATTACATTTATTGTTATAAATAATGCACAGGATGTAAGAAATCCGTTTTTCCAATAATGTTCATGCTATTTATTATGCGTGAAGAAAGAGAATGCACGAAATCACTTTGTGGATTCAATTACTAAAACTCTAACTTCAGCTCACTAATCTGCAATCTCATAAAAATCCACACTTGACTGCAAAAGTTTCAAAAGCCAATCTCTAGATTACATAACTGGCACAATTTTGTTGCGGTATAGTGACACACATTCCGTCCGGGATTTTGGCAGCCTTTCAAATAGCCTCCATCACTACTATATCCCTAGACAAATATCCTTCGATGCGTCTTTTCCGTACCGAAATGGAACATTAACAATATATTTTACGATTCACCTAACAGCGTACCACATTCACCACAGCATAAGAAGCTTCGATTTAGTGCGCTTGTGATCAGCTTCCAATCGTCTTCGAGAAACCATGATGCGGGTTCCATGGCTTTAGTTGCTCGCTTTCGTACCCAAAAGAACGTTGTGCATATAATTCAAAGTTTGACGGAATCGTTTCCCATTATGCTGATTTTGAATGAAATGAAATGGCTAACAAGCTTAATGGCAGTGGATGGCAACTGTCTCAGACAGAATTCGTCAGAACATCCATCTTTCGCCAATGCACAGATAAATAAGTCGTCGTCACTTTTCTTCAATATCATATTCCTATCGTGGACCTTCACAACGACCGGGGTCTGACTCGTCATTGTGCTGTGAAAATATACAATTTTAATGAAAACCAGCAACGAAACGGAAACGAGAAGAAACTTTGCCTCACTCCTCTGGACAAACTAAAATGAAATAAGTTTCTCAACCGTGCTCCAGTGGCACCCCCCGCAATCCACCTCCCAAGGAGGAGAGGTGAATCGTGATTTACGAAAAACAGCACAGTGTGCTCTTATTTCTCGGTACCCGGCCGGTGGACCGTTATTGGCAAAATCCTAAACAATAACAACTTCGGAAACGGGTGAAACTTTATCTAGGGCAATCACTGTACTCCGGATGGGATGCTCTCGCTAGTTGTAGGCTTGAGAATCACAATTTTAATTATTTTGATTTTGCGCCCTGGTATGATTTTTGGAAACCCCAAAACCTAGGTACATTCAGTAATGAGTGAGCCTTAAACTTTTAACGGACTCGAGAAGATGGGGTTGGGTTTTATGGTTCTGGAAATGCTGAGAAAACACTAATTAAGGTCAAGTCTGGGGTGTTTCGCTGAAAATTGAATGGTAAAACATTGTGCAAAATTTGAAACTTGGATCATTCCCTTTACCATAGAAGCACATTTAGCATACAATCAGGGACCACTACCGACAAATCGCTGAATTAAAATTTGTTTGTTCACTCATCTACGATAATTTGATGGAAAATTGATGGGAAAAGTTCGATATCCGAATGAAAACCGATTCACGCATTTTCGTTGGCATCGTTTATCAGCTCCCACTACCATAGAAAAACGCCCGACCGTGCATGTGGTTCAGTCGTCGAAGATTTCCAGAACTTACTCCTAGCAAATTCCAGAGCGTATTACACAGCTCCCATTCTTTCGGGGGCAACTTTCCCAATAACAATTTTCGAATAAATCCAAAAGACAAGCACAAGTTTCCCCTGCATCTACCCGCGCAGCCACGGATCACGGATGGCTGCGGTATTGGCCGGGCTATTGGTTCGGAAACATGTTCCTCACGTTTAAATCCACTCCAAAATGGTAATCCGAACGATTCATGGTGTGTCAGCAAGTTATCTATTATTTGCGCTCGAAGCTGATTTGAATATTTTCACACCCCGGTAGGATCGTCCGCTGCCAAATCGTCCTAGAGCGGAGGAGCGAGTGGATCATTTTGAAATTTGCATTTAGTGAATGGAAAACACTTCTCCGACAGCCAAATTCGAACGCGGATCCACCACGCCTCCTCGGACACTAACGAACACAAATGGAAAATTGACCAAAAGTGGGTCTGGGTTTGAATTACGTTTGCTCAATGTGAAATTCGGATTAAATTTCTAACAATAAGCTTTAATAGAAACATTTCGATGCAGGTGAAATCAAACTACCAATTTGTATCCGCTACTTAATGAAGAAAAGTTGCATCGTCAGAATGGTTCTGTCACCCTGCTGTGTAGATAGGTGAACGTATTTATTTTCCTTTTCACCCGGAAGCCTTCTGTCTAATGTTCAGCTCGGCCATTGATACTGAAATGTGCTGCCTGCCCGTCCAATACATAGAAGCAGTAGAGGCGCATCATAAATCATCCATAGGAAGCGGGAACCAACCAATAGCCGACACGGGATTCTCGCATTCTCCGATGGGCCACCGTGCCGGCGGCCGTCGAAGGGAAATGCCCGTACAAATTGGGACGTCTGCCTAATGGCCGATGGAACAATTGGCTTCCCGAATTTATTTCACGCATCTGTGAGTGCACGTTTTCCAATTGCTGGTTGACCCATCTAGGGTAGCGAGTGTGGCTAGCTTTTTTTTGTGGGATCGATAACGTGTCTGGGTTGAAGCAAGGGTTTCATCTGCCAAAAACGGGAGAACTCTTGCAAAACGGGATTTCACTGGAATATTGGTGTCCTTTTAGTTTGAACAGTTAAAGCTACATTCAACTACCGGAAGGTGGGGGTACTGATCTCCATTTTTGAATCTTTCGATAGACCAGTCAGTAATTCAATTTTTTCGTCAGTTAAATCAAAAAGTCGTTTCTCAGACACGTGCGTTTAGACTATCTGATTTGTTGGTCTGATTCGAGCGGACTGCTCGATAATTTTTGTCAGATGCAATGTTCGGATGCGTTCACACTTCTTCGACATGATGATTAGATTTGACGTTTGATTTGTCGAACGGAATAGGGTTGTGTTTGATTTTCATTCGACTTGTTCAGCAAAATAGCCGCAAGTGAGGTTAAAATATTGATTTTTATTTTCAAAAATTTCACGGATTTGAACTGCTAAACGCATTATTTGTGTTTTGATGGCATCCAGCAGCAAGGTAAACTGATTTCACTAGGGGAAATTACGGCTTCGGCATGACAGACTATTTTCGGCAACCCAAATTGAAACACTATTTTCACTGAATTTTCTTACGAAAACACTTCGCTGAATGCATGCAATCGATTCTTTATGCTTTCAGCTTCAGTTTGACTATATTTTTACCACTGAGAAAAGCAATCTAGCAGGGTTTTCTTGAAATGAATCACACGCACTACAAATTGTAGCTGATTTCGAGTTGCCGATAATAGAACAGCAGATTTACATGCAGTTCAAATGGAAAGGTTGTCGAAGAAAAACTGGTTGCCGACAATACTCGCTCTCACTAGAGAAGATTGGAGCTTTGTAAAAGCGTTTCAAAACAGTTTTTGACAATTCTTTCGACTGAAATTGTTAGAGCAGCTGGCAGCAAAAGATTATAAACAAACCAATACTGCATATGTATGCATCCCATATAGAAAAAGGCTAAAGAAAGAAGGTCGCTGCTTAGGTTGCCGAGAATACGTAAATTTCCCTATTAAATATTGTCCTGTGTATGATTTGATTTATTTTTATTTTCCAGTGTGATTGGCCGAAAGATACCGTAATGGCTTTGATCATGGCCTGGTCAACAAAACAGTGTTTATATAATACAAATCATGTATTATAGAAGAATGGGCATGCCAGACAGCAGGTCTGAGAGCCTAATAAGACTTTTTTTAGAGCTTCAGAAAGGTTCAGAGATCAACTAATAAATATGTATAGCTTCAGGGTAGTTCGTAGATCTTGAAAACAGAGCTAAAAGTCTTTAGAAAATTTTACAGAAATAACAAGAAATTTGCACATATTCAGACAAATTTACAGAAGGGATCGTAGACCTTCAGATAAATGTTCGAAAAAAAAATTAAAAACTTCAAGCAAGTTAAAATATTTCCATATCAATTTGTTAAACTTAGAGCGACATTTTACAAATCTTCAGGGAAATTTGCAGAACTTCAGTCCAAAAATCTACAGTGAAATATAAAGAATACCCGTAACGTGGGTAGATCACCTTTTCGTGGTACGTTACGGGATGTAAGATCTACCACCGATTCCTAGTCCTGACTTCTTCAAACTAGGGGAACAGGATTTTTCAGTAATCAAAGGAACACATCTTAGTCCTTGTTACTTTTTATGCCCTGTTGACAGTGATAAGTCCTCGGGTTGCCTGGACCAAGGATGATCTTGAAACAAGGAAAAAAACGAGTTAGTTAGTCTTCATCTATGTGATTCCAAATCTTCTAATCGTTGTTCCCTAGTTTGAAGTGGTTAAGACTAGGGTTCTGATGCATGGTCATTATCGGTGTCATAGCTTGTTTTTGTTGTTCAGAAATCCAATTTTGACTGGCAAAGGGGCGCGCCTTTGGAGGGTGTTTCAACTCCGAAGGGTATAAATAGTGGGACCTTTCAATTAGAATCGATTCCTTGCGATGAAGACAAGAATGACAACTGTATCAAAACCGAATACTTCATCATTTCTCACTAGTGATGGAGTAATACAACATGCATTAAACTAAAGACACTGGATATACTACAATAGATCAAATTACTGGTCGCAGTAGTGTTATGTCCCGAACAGAGGAAAAAAAAAAGAATTTTACAGAAGTTTGGAGATCTACTGAAAAATTATTGAACATCAGTGAAGTTCGTCGATCTTCAGAACAAAGCTACAGAACTTTGAAAAAAATACAGAACTTCTGAAAAAATCACAAGAATGGTCATAGATCTTCAGATAAATTTGAAGAACTTCAAGAAAGTGTGTAGATTTTCTAAAAAAAAAATTAGTATCTCAGAACATTATATGAATCTTCAGTGAAATTTTCAGAACTTCAGGGAGATTCATCGATTTTTTAAATATTAATACGATTTCAGAGAAATTTGTAGATTTTGAGAAAGACATTTAAAACTTCAAGGAAGCTGAAATATTTACAGATAAATTTGGAGAACTTTAGGTAATTTAGAAAATCTTCAGGGAAATTTTCAGTGGAGCAGTGGAATTTACAATACTTCAGAGAAGTTTGCAGGTCTGCTGAGAAATTTATTGAGCCTCAAGTTTTTTTTTTTCGTAGATCTTGCAAATAGAACTACGGAGCTTCAGACAACTTTACAAAACATTAAAAATATTTGCAGAAAGTTGAGGAACTTTAGAAGAGTTCAGAGTGCAGATCGTAAATTTACAGTACATGTTTAAATAAATTTTCTGAATTTTATTGCGATTCTTGGATCTAAAGAGAAGTTTACAGAAATTCAGGAAAGGTCGCTGATCTTCAGAGATACTTGCACAATTTCAGAACAAATAGTAGATCTTCAGGGAACTTCCCAAAACTTCCGGGAACCTAAAAAATTTCTAGATATACTTTCAATACTTCAGGGAGCTGTGTAGATATTCAGAGATATTTGCAGATATTTATTGAATCATGAAAATCTACAGAGAAAATTACAAACTTTCGAGAAGTTCGTTGATAATAAAAAAAATTGAGTGGACATCAGAGATAATAGTTAATCTTTAAGAATCTTAAATCTGCAGGGATTCAGGAACTTAGAAGATTTTTAGAGAAATTTGCAGAACTTCTGAAGAACACAGAACTTAAAAAAAATCTGCAGAACTACCGAGAAATTTGCGTATCTCCAGGAAAGTTTGTTGATGCTTAAATATATATTACCAGAAAACATAAACAACTTCAGAGAAATATGCAGAATTGAGTTCTTAACAGAAATTTGTCACTAGTTTGTCGAAAGTTGGTATCGACATCCTGGCAAAGTTTTGAAATCCTTTTTCGCCTTCATATCACAGTTCTTGAAGGATAAATGAGCCAGATGTCTGCTGGTGTTCCTTCTAAGCAACCATATCCTACTCCACAAAGTTCACCTCATCCTTCTCATTTTATTTAAAAAATAAAAGCTAATACGCCTACCGAAGCTACAACAATGTTCCAGTAATTCATGATGGAAATATTTACTATTGATACAGTTTTGATTTGAAATCTAAATTGACAGTTCTTTCGACATGTGCAAGCAGTGTGAACACTAGCAAACAGGGGGGTTCGATAAAGTGTGTCGAGAGTAAATTCGAGCAGATTTTCCATTATGGTGGCGGTCAAAATCAGACCAAGAAATAAGATAGTCTAAACGGACCTTTAATAAACTATTATATCAGTAAACTTAATTTCTGTTTAGTAGAGCGTATCGGACAACAAAATGGTGAGTCGAAAACCTGGAAGGAGCATGACACAAAGCTCCAGTCCTCACATGTCTCTATCTGAGCAGTTCCTGGTTAAGTAACAACTTCCAACTTTAAATTCAAGATGGCGGCTTCCACTTATAAAAAAAAAAGTTAAGGGTTGTGTTTGAAGCACGACCGCGTTGTTGTCGTAGAACTAAGATTTAGTTTTTTGAAATTAAATGGATAAGAAGCTTAACTACAAAATAAACAATTCATTATTCAAGTCTTTGAAATTGAGCAGTTATTGAATGAATGCATTTCAGATTCATTTTTTGAAAATTAGAAAATCAGTTCCTTTATTATTCATAATTTGGTTCCAGACTTGTTTACCTAATTTTTGGAATCATACTAATGTTAGCCATGGCAAAACAATTTTAGAAATCAAAGTACACCTGATATCATAAATCTTCATGTTGCAGAACTATGACAGACAAGTGGCTTCAACTGCAACTTAAATGGAATGTCATTGTAGCATATAACACTCCCAATATAATGGATCAAACCCCATTTAAGGGTAGTATCGAAGTAAGCAAGTTGTAAGCAAATTTTTCTTTTCAGATCCATAATAAAAGGTTCTTTTATTATTTATGTCACGTCCTTCTTAAGAAGTTAACTTCAAAAAAACAAATAAAAAATAATTCTTTCCCGTACTTTAATGATGCATGATTTTGGTATTCTAATAAATTTTAGACAGTGTGACAAAAAAGGTTTTTCGCAGCTTTGTGCACATTGAACAATATTTTTTAAAGCTGTTTTATGATATTAGTAGCTTTAGAATCCATGAAGAACACATAAATTGCAATCAATTTGGCGTTTCTGACATCAGTTCTTAACGTGATTTTTGCGGAAAAATGGGAAAAACTAGGAATATCGATTTGCGTCGAGAGTAACCAAACATTGGCGTAGCTAATGAAGGTGCCAAGAGAGTTAGGCTCCCTCCAGAATTATCCAGCTCTTCTAGGATTTTTGGGATTTTTTTTTTTTTGACTCGCCGGTATTTTTTCAAGATTGTCAAGTTCGATTTTATTTAACAGCGATGATTAAAATTTGACCAGAAACAAAGATTTCTTTAAAGTCCTTTAATTTGACTGCTTTTGTTTTGATCTGGACTAGAAGAAACTATGTTGATAAAAAAAACATTTTATCGATATTCGTGGAAAATCAACGAGAAACGTAGAAGTTCCGGAAACATTGTAGAACTTTTGCAAATTGAGTAGAATTTTGATTAGCTGCGAAAAACTTCATATAATGTAAGGAATTTTGAAAAAAGTTCTGGGAATTTTGTAGAAGATCTAAAAATAGTTCAATAGAACAATATCCCGAACTTTAACATTAGGTTGTCTACCTCGAGCCCGTACAACTCGGATCTGACTCCACGGTGCTCAGCACATGACCAAATAATGTGATCTGCGTCCTGGTAACATTGTCCACATTCACAGAGATTACTGTCCCCCAGTCCAAAATGGAACAAGTGAGCGCTTAGCGAATAGTGATTGGACATGAGGCGAGACATCACACGAATGAAGTCTCGACTCACCTTCAAACCTTTGAACCAAGGACACTTCGACACTTTAGGGATGATTGAATATAACCATCGTCCCAAAACCATCTAATGATGTAACTTTAAAGTTTTAATTAAAGTACTTTAAAGCGACCATTAATGGACTTTTTAAACTGATTGAATTACGAATTACAGATATTTTTGTGCGTACCGCAAAACGGGGTAACATTGATAATTTTTTAAAGGATATTCTAAATATTTTGAATATATGAATAATGAATATTTTTCAAATTTTGTATTTTTAAAACAAGTACTGAGGATCCAAGAGTTAATTCGTTAGTAATTTGTTTAACGGGAATTTAAGCATTTGCACAATTTTTTTTTAGTTTTGTTACCGAACATCAGTATTTTGATTTGGAGTTACTTTGATACCGGATGAATGTAGAAAAAGTGCGTGAAACTCAAAAATTTTAGTTTTTTAAATATGAAACTTTGAATGAGTATATAATCAGAAAACATCAAAGGCAATAAGATTACAACATTGAATTTGTGATGGCTATATCGGAAATTCATTTCATAAGTGATGGTTTGAGTGCTTTTTCAAACAGGCGAAAAATACGAAAATTGTTTTTTAATATGTTTGTAAAATATGTAACAGATACTACACAAAAACTATATACGATTTCAACGGAAACACCCTAAGCTACAATATGGAACCAATATTTCTAATTTCGAAAAAGCGCAGCGATTAAAATTAATCTTTATATTATACTATCAAAGTTATCCGCATTATCAAAGATACCCCGTTTTACGGTACCAATTTACTTTTAGTCAGCCTTTATTCTATACAGAAGCCCATCTTTGTAAACAACATTGTTTACAAGCTGTTCGTTTACTTGAAATGAAATGCAGAATTTTTTTACTGTGTAAAATACGTTTTTCTACACGCAAACCAAAAATCTATTACAATGAATGTTAGTTCCGTTTCCTATCATCCTCTGTTCATGAACATCGCAACGAATGTTAGAAATTGACCATGCAGGCGATGTAATGGTTTTTTGTCTTTTTTTAGAACGACGCACATTGTAGAACATTGTAGAACGACGCACACACTTGCCTCGAATCTCTCCAGCAGAAAAAGCATACGAAGTCGAGTATACGATAAAATGAGCGCTTCATGTTTGCTTTTAGGCTATCCAATTCAGAAACATGGGGAGAGCAGTGGAGAAAGCACAGGTCTGATAATCGTAATGTTCGTGTTTCGAGTCCAGACCGGCAATCTGTTTCCTATTTTTTTTTTCGACATAACTTATTTACTTCACTAATACACTCTACATTTTTCAGTCTCCAATTTTCTTGCATTGGACCGCAGCAAGGTATATCGCATCCTCGGTTCATGCGGTCTCCACTAACATCCTCTGATGATGAATCCCACATAATTGTAAGCGAATCTTACATCCCCCGGTTGGGTGTACGCACACTTGCTTGTACACGTTTGAGTACATCGCCTTTTTTGCGGTCTCAACTGATGATCCAAATGCCATATTATAAGCTTCCGGACGAATTTGCAGGCGGAAACGAACTTAAACTCACAGAGGGCGTTTCCTCATACCGTGGCATTTTTGTTTTTCATTTTTAATTTGTTTTCGCGAGTTTTGGAGCTGACAACGTCGGATATTTGATAGATTTGTGCTAAATAAATTTTCATCTCTCGTCTTCAATCTGGCATAACCCGCACTGCAAGAGGAACCCTATCAAAACAAACTGATTTCAAAACATTCCAGATCCGACCACAAAGGGCGCTGTTATAAAATAAATTGTACTTCCGGATGTGCTACTGGAGGTTCCCAGGATACAGGTATAATCCAACAAATGTCCAGATACACAGATAAAAATTCTGAATTTTAATTGTGATGTAAACATTCATTCACGTAAACTTAAATTTAAATTCACACAAGCGAGCAACTTGTAAACAATGTTGTTTACAAAGATGGGCTTTTGTATACAATATTTGCTACATTGCATGAATTGTGCTAGAACTTTACATGATATATAATGTAAACTTATATGATATATGACGCTCCATTTGTGTGCATCATATTGAACAGAAATTTACACTACTTTTCGAACTGTGTAGATGTAGTAACGTCATAAATTACCATGCTACGGCTCATTCATACACAGCTAAAAAAAAGTAGCGTAAATTTCCGTTACTATGGTGCACATAAATGGAGCGTCATATATCATACAAGTTTAGATTATAGAGCATGTAAATTTATGAGACATGTCATGCAATATTCCATATATTGTATGCAACTGTCCACTTTCGTTTGCAACATTTCTTGCAAGCTGCTTGTTTACGTGAAAAGGAAGTTTACATGTATGAATGTTTGCATGCATGGATGTTTACATCGCCAGTAAAATTCAGAATTTTTTGGTGTGTAAGTTCGAAAAAGTAGTGTAAATTTCTGTTCAATATGATGCACATAAATGGAGCGTCACATATCAAATAAGATTACATTATAAATCGTGTAAAATTCTGAGACATTTAATGAAATGTTGCACATCACAAATAAAAGTTCTGAATTTTAATTGTGATGTAAAAATTCATTCACGTAAACTTGTATTTCATTTCACGCATCCGAGCAACTTGTAAACAATGTTGTTTACAAAGATGGGCTTTTGTATACAATATTTGCTACATTGCATGAAATGTCAACTCTACATGATTTATGATGTGCATCATATTGAACAGAAGTTTACATTACTTTTTCGAACTGTGGGTATACAAACGCTCATATTTGTAAACAACATTGCTTTCAAGTTGATCGTTTGCGTGAAATGAATCACAAGTTTAAGTGAATTAATGTGTACCTATAACACAATTGAAATTCAGAAGTTTCTGCTGTGTAGTGAAAAAGCGTCAAATTCAGAAAGATGGAGACGTGGGAAAGATCATCTGAGCATAAAAGCACAGCAGTTGATACAAGTATTGAAGTGGTACACTTCAATCAAAGTGTAAATATGTAGCATGTCAAACTTATATAAGGGTTGCATATGAATAACATTTCTTCAAGGGTGTTGACTTTGCTGGTACAGTGAGTTCACATTTCCTCCATTGAAACATGGCATACATTATTCTGAACAAAGCTATTGCTATGTGGGTCAGACGCAAGCCTTTCAAAAAATCACTGTTTCATTTCGAAGAAAACTGAAGGATTTGAAAAAAAAAGAAAAATATCCCATCATTTTGTCATCAGCACAGTTACCCAGTTTTCCATCACGGCTCGATGCCGCCCGTTGACTGATGATCAGGAAAAAGGAAGAAACGGGTGTTACCAGTAATAATAATCACCGTCATTCTTCCCATTATTAAGGGATATGGAAGAGCAACAGAGGAGATGAGCAAAAGCCAGCGTGCATCTAGCGACATTGTTCGGTCGGAGCCAACGAGCAGCGTGACAAAGGACAACGACCAAAACGAAACACCGTGCGTCGCCACTGGCCACCGTCGTCGTCGTCATCAACGGTATCATTGAGGAACTTCATCTGCTAGGTTATTGTGCTTGCTCATGTTTCATTTTTCCTCTTTTGTATAATGGCGACAGCTATGTCGGCTACATTCCTGCTGCAACCGAAAGGTGTGACATCGAGGACACCCACGCTACCGTGGATGGTTTTTAATATATAGCTAAGGTACACGATGACTCCTTCCTATCCGCACGTAATAAAAACTCGCTCTCTGCATGATCCAGTACTCCATTGCTCTACTTAAGATGAAACTTTATTCATACCATCTCGCTGATGACGTTGTGGCTGCTGCTGCTGCTGTTTCTGACAGATTCTACGATAGATGCTTTTGCTTTGATGAAGCTACTACCGGAGACCTAAAATCGTAGCCTACAACGAATGAATTGGGGCCCTTCATAGTTAGCAACAATGAATGGGGTTGAAGTCGATGGGTTGAGATGGTACTTGCCGTTGAAAATGAAAATGGAGCAAATTAGTTCACTGGGTTGTACATTTGAGGGGTAATGGGGGGGTTGAAAGGTCACATGTTTATCAGTGTAAAGATATTAACAGGTTTTCCATCGCTTATAGAGCCCTCAAAACCAAATAGACGAGTATGAGTACTTATAATAGCAATATTTTAAAGGTTAAGATCATATGCATGGATTACTAGAATCAGAAAAAAAACTCAGTGTTTGAATTAACCTGGCAGATGTCATAAAGTAAATGTTGGGAGATTCTATCTATGCAACGCAGGAATTCAAAAATGTTACTAACATTATGAAATGTTTAAATCTGGATGATCTACAGGCTCAACAGAGTATTGTACATTGTCCTAATTTGCTATACTAGTTCGTAGGGCTTCGTGCAATATCGTTTGAATTAGTATCCAAGGATCTCCATATGGAGTTCAGATCCTGAAGTGTTACAGACACAACAATGTCGATGTCCAGATTGAATTTTCAGAATAGCTTCGTTGAGCCCCATAATATCATGCAGGATACAAAGTTGTAATGACAAAGTATGTCAGGTTCTCCCAACGATCCTTAAGTTTCAATGTTGCTGTTCTACAGCATCAACATAGTCTTGTACGATGTCCTGGTTTATTATACACACTTAATTTTTTTTTTTCGCCGAGATTCCAACAGCCGAGGAGTTCTGCAATTTATTTTGCTGAGATTCAGTAAAGCAATTGCCGAGACTCAGCTAACAAATAATATTTTGCTGAGATATCAGCTAACAAATAGATATTTTTCAGAGTAAAAGTAAATGCCGATGTAATCGGCTGTTGGAGATATTACCGAGCTAGATTAAGAGTGTACGAATCTGTGGAGCTTCGGGAGACCTCCCTTGTGCTTAGCAATGTGAGAACTTGTCACATATTGGAAGACTCCCTTCAAAAAAGGACTTGGTCTATGTCCAACTAACTGTATGAATCAACTAACTGTATTAATCGATAGACCTACACCAAATATATTATATTAACAATATGATCCACTCTTTCACTTAGCTGGTGAACCGAATTCTTAGCGATGAAAGCACCTCTGTGGCCAAAAAGCCTACCAATGTATTTGTTTATCGTCATGAGGGGTAAACCAAATGAAAATTCGTTTAATTTTTAAAATGAATATATTTCAACATTTTATTTTATTTCGTGACAACAGTCAGTGACAAATTTTAAAGTAATATACCCAATGTAATTAATGAAAATAATTTGACTCTTACTTTTGTAATAAATGCTATATTCGCACCCCTCGATTGTAATTGAATGATTGTTGCTGACCTTTTTCAACGCTAGATGGTGCGTGAAGCAATATTTTGCGGGTCACCATTGCATCATATGGAAAAGGCATGAATGGATCATATTGTTAATATGATATATTTGCCTACATGGTAACATATTGTTGGGCATATTGCTGTACAGTAATGACCGGATTTTGTAAGAAAAGATTTATTTTAGCGGCACCGGTGGTGTAGTGGTAAACGTGATTACCTCTGACCCCAGCAGGCATAGGTTCAATCCCCGCCGAGATATTCTGATGGATAACATCTTTGATAACGGCTTCCTTTGAGTTCATTGGTCGATAGGTAGGGTCCAGGTGTGGTAGCTGGCCTCCCTGGCGTCGGTAGCATTGGTGCTCAGCACGGAAAACAAGATCGACGGGAAACAAATCAAGGAAAAAAAATTCTAATATTCGCCGAAGACCATTCACTTTTTGGTGGTCATGTACAACCAAAGTATACGTTAAACATTACGGTTATATGACATTATTGAAAGATAAAAGTCTGATGTGCGGAGGGGTAAGGCGGTACATATCTTCCAAAATCGTTCGGAGATAATTTTTTTTCCTTGATTTGTTTTCCATCGATCGTATTTTCCGTGCTGAGCACCAATGCTACCGACGCAGGGAGGCAGCTCCTTATGATGATTGAAAATGGCAATGGTAGCATAAGTCGAAACAAGCACAATTTCCTAGTTGTAAATGTAAATCTTCAAAATATTCCCAACATGAAGAAAAGAACAATTGTTGATAAGTATTCCTAATACTTAACGTTGAAATCAGATCACATTTCAAATACAATCAAGATTCCTATAGTGCGGTTAATAGAGACCACACAATAGGAACCAGCATTAACGAATACACGTAGCATATGGGATTAGAGCTAATTGGGACCAAACACTGATAGTACGGCAATTTGAAGAGATAACTTCCTGCTGTCTTTGGAGAAGTTGTTAAGCAGATAGTTGACCACCTTTAAGAAACAGTCAGTTTTCTGTTGGACACAAGTCTGCTCCTGTGGAAGCTCCAGAATATCCGTAAAAGTGGTCAATTCATGAAACTGATCCTAGAGCTCCGCGTTTTTTTTTCAAAACCACTCATAGACATATTATCAGATTAAATTCAAAGTTGTGACCAGAATATAGACCCTGGTGACCACGGGACGGTCCACCGGAAAATCCGGAACATCCGGAAAGTGGTCAATTCATGAAACTGATCCTAGACCTCCAAGGTTTTTTTGACGTAGGACTACGTCTTTGATTTCTATATGGGGGTACACTTTGTGAAAACCGAAAATGGAACATGTAACAAATTAAGAAAGATTTTGGACGTTAATAACTCACCTGCCCCTGGTCCAATTTCAATAATTTTATCACCAATCGATCAGAAATATGGCTACGCATCGATAAAAATGCTTCTGAATGATGATTTTTAACAAGAAACCATTGAAAACTGGTAAATGTCCAGCATTGTCCAAAAGCGTCGAATTAACTAACAAATCCACCAATTACCTACATGCATATGCTGCTTCCCCAGCACAGTCGTCAGAGAGTAGTAAGTAGACGAAACAAGTCGAAGTGGCATTCGCCTCCGATCCTCGGGCGCGTGCGAATAGGGAGGATGGAATTGCGTAATATCTTGCACACTCATCGCCATATTCAGAACCAAACGCAAATTCTTCGAGATCGACCACCGACCACCAGCACCAACTTTAGCAACAAAACGGCTCTTTTCAGGGCCACCAAGCTTATTACAGTAAAGAGTAGGAATAAAATTCATCTGCCTGTTTGTCTATATTCAGAACCAACGATCACAAAAAAATGCTCATGTAATCAAACTGGAAGCAGGACGACAGGAAACATTTGTGAAGCCTAGTTATTTACAAAATAGAGTGACGATGAAGAGAATCGATCAATGTAGATAGGACCTATTGAAGCTCCAATGCTACCGACGCCAGGGAGGCAGCTCCCACACCTGGACCCTACCAATCGACCCATCAACTCAACCATAAATCTCAAATTTAGATGCTCAATAAATCTCACACTAGCGAATAAATCTTCGAAAAATCTTCTTTCATTTCTCGCATCTACTTGCATCGCGTATCATCTTTTTGCAAGAAATATTCAAAATCGTGATAAATCTTCTTTCTATCTACTCAGCGTACGCGCAGCTAGCCACAGCAAAACACAATATTTCCTGCATCGTAGATAGAGTCGTCCCCCTCGGATTGGACCCAGGTCTGCTGGGGTGAGAGGTAATCACGCTAACCACCGGCGCCGATATCTTTCAAGGTGATATCATGACGAATGAGATCGACCTAAATTTGAGTTTAGTTATCTCAGAAATAAGAAGTAAAGTGCAGGAATTCAGCGATGAGTAAATTTGCCTCATGGTTTCCCAGGTTTTTTCCCGGATTTTCCAAATTTACAAATTTACTCATCGCTGAGTTCCTGCACTTGAGGCGATTATGAGTGAACTAAACTCAAATTTACGCAAAAGGAAAAGAGCCAGTGTCGCTACGTGATAGCAAACTACTCATAATCGGAGGAGTCTTTATAGCTTTTATACCACTTGGTTTCCGCCTTCTAAAGATCCAAAAGTTATTTCATGACACCTTTGCTGAGTACTGTTTTTTAGAGGCACCCTAACTCAATTCAAGAAAATTGCTCTAAATCGGTCAATTTAAGAGATACAAAAAAGATTTTTTTCAACAAAGTTGCTTGTCAGCTATAACTTTGCCCAGGAATGTATGCCTTAATTTTTTCGAACAAAAAAGTTATATTTTTGATTTTAATGACAATAAGAACCACCCTAGAATTCATTTCATTAAACTGAGGGCCTAGCAATTAGGAACAACTTAGAAGACGAGACTTTTAGTCTATAGTTTAAATTTCAGGCTCAAAACATATCCTTCCAGCTAAATCTGCATTCTGGACCACTGTGCAATGCAGTATTTTAAAAAGTTGTAGAACAATCAATTCAAAGCTACTTTTCTCAATACATCAAATTCATATTATATCTCTTATGGTTCATGAGTTATGATTATTTTAAGCGAGCAGGTAAGGGTGGCCCCTAGAAAATCGACTTTTCTTTTAAATCTTTTCTACGAAAGCAAAAATATACATCGAAAAGATATTCAACGAAATCTGTTTTTTTAGGGGCCACCCTTAACCTGCTAAGAGATAGAAATTTGGTGTCTTGGGCAAAGTTGCTTCAAATTGATTGTTCTACAATTTTTTAGAACATTGTATTGTTCTATCTCAAATACTAAAAAAGTTTGTATTTTCAATTCACCAATTTAATATCGGCCAAAAAAGATGAAGAAATTTTCCCGCAGACACTATAAACCTAAAATTGACGGTTTGGGTGCAAACATTTTTGTCTTCAAAAATACGACTTTGTGACCATTATGCAGCGGATGGTCCTCCGAAAGATCGGAAACATTCGTAAAAGAGGTCAATTCATGAAGCTGATCCAAGAACTCCGTATTTTTTCGAAAACTTTCACAGACGTCTTGTAATTATGAATACGGAGTTATGATCGGAAAATAGACCCTGGAGACCATGAATGCTCCTCTAGAAGATAATAGACGTCTCATCAGAATGAACTCGAAGTTGTGACTGGAAACTGGACCCCAGGGTTCGTTGGATGGTACTCCGGAATATCCGGAACACCCGTTAAGTAGATAATTCAAGAAAACTGATCTCAGCACCCTGTGGTTTTTTAGAACTGCTCATAGGCATCATTTTTCAATTTATTATCATGCATGATTTCTAGGTGGCATTTAAATATTTAAGAACTTCTAGGCACTTTAAGGACATTTTTGAATATTATTCCTTGGATTTCTTTTACGGATATTCCGGATCTTTTGGTGGACCAACTCGTGGTACCCAGTTTAAATTTTCCTATCAAAACTCCGATTTTATTGTGATAAGACGTCTATGAGTGGTTTCTAAAAATCCGCGGAGTTCTAGAATCAGTTTCATGAACTGATCACTTTTACGGATTTTCCGGATCTTTTACTAGACCAGACTTGTCTCCTACCGGAAACTGACTCTTCCTAAAAGGTGGCCAACTATTTACTAAACAACTTCTCCAAAGACATCAGGAAATTATCTCTTCAAATTGCCGTACAATCAGTGTTTGGTCCGAATTAGCTCTAACCCCAAATGCTACGTATATTCATTAATTCTGTACTATAGGAATCCAGCGGCATCAGTACTATAGGAATTCGGCAAGAATGAATCCGCACTATAGGAATCTTTACTGTACAATCCTTTTCCCTCGGAGACTATCTAAGCTACTTAGACCACATATCCCATGCACTACCGTAACTCGAAATCCTTCTCTAACTCGATGTTCGCTTGAATATCTGCTGAAAGAGAGTTTACCTTTTCACCTCCTTTTTCTCGTTTTGTCTCTATCTCTCTCTATCTTTCTCTACCATTCTCTTTTCTTCTCTCTCAATATCATATTAACTCACGCTGCAAGCACTGCAAGGATGCTGATTTTAATATACAGCTATTCCATAGCAAAACGACATAGTGGTTCTCAGAATTTCGTTAAAAAATGGGTTTGTTCCTTATCACAAATATAAGACCGTTTTTTCTTTTCATTATAATTAGGGTGACCACTTCCATGTTAGGGTGGTCTAAAAATATTTTTTATTAAATAATGACTTCTTTCAAAAATGCATAACATTTGAATTACTGGGCGGATTTGAATATTACATGAAAGGTAATTAAAAATATTTTTGAGAAAAAAAAAACAATAATAGGGGAAATGGCTCTAATGTTGACCTATGGATCTAAGATTGGGCCCATCGCTAAAAATCTGCTATTTATCAATTTTATCTAGATGAACGCGTCATTGGGACGGTACTAATGGATATTTTTTAGTGGCCAAACTACATCCATTTCCCCAATTCAAAAAAATAATTTTGTATTGAAAAACATTGAATGCATTTGTTTTGTTTTTTCATGGATTTCATGGTTTGTAGTCAGATGGCACAATATGTTCTTATATTTTTCTCTTGACAATTTAGGATTGTAGGAACATTAAAAAATCCCCATGTATTTAATTATTATTTTTATAAATAAAATTTTTATTACCTTTCATTAAATATCTTAATCTTCGAAATCGGCCTAGTGCTTCAAATGTTAGGAGTTTTTGAAAAAAGTCACTTTTGAAAAAGAATCGATTTTTGGGTCACCTTTACATGGAAATGGTCACCCTAATGACAACATTTAAAAAAACGGGTCTAAGATTATGCGATAAGGAACAAAACTACTGAAGTGGTAATTTTTATACGATAGATGAGGAGGAGATGAAAGTATAAAATTGATAGTTCCGTTTAGATTACGGCAGTGTGAAAATTGCATATAGAAAGTAGACAGCGAGCTAGGACAACTTTTAAGGAAGGTACAAATCGGTTATATCATCTCTCTTTACCAAACTCCCCCCCCCCCCCCTTTGGAGAGGGATGGTGAGGGGTGTCCCCCCTTTGGAGAGGGATGGTGAGGGGTGTCCCCCCTGGCAACCACCAGCAAAAAGAGATGATCGCTGACCGCTCAAGTACCAACGATGTGTTTGAAACAGTTCTACCGATTTTTACCGCACTTCAGTTGTTATTCGAAGGAAGGCATCCAGTCGTAGGTTCGAAAATTACAGCTATTGTTTACCCCTACCACGACATGTGCTCCTGTCTTCGTCGACTTGACAATCTCGAGGGGACACGGGTGGGGTAGGTGCTGATAATGTACCTTTCGACCAATGACAGTAATTGATGGTATGCTCCCATCCAGAGCTATGTACTTAGACTATATGTTTAGTATTACTTCTGCGTGAAGTCAACGATTTACATAGTTGAAGATGCTATTTCGAATAACAGACTGAAGTGGTAATTTTTATACGATAGATGAAGAGGAGAAATAGCATCTTCAACTATGTAAATCGTTGACTTCACGCAAAAGTAATACTAAACATATATTCAAAGAACAAAACAACACTTTTTTTTACGAAATTCCACTCACCATCATTGGCCAAAGAAATTATCGCTGATTCGCTCATGTACCGCCAATGTGACGTAAGAATCTAGTCGATAGGTTTTGAAATTGCAGCTATTGTACCGCTTCTGGGCTCCCGTTATCGTAAACAAACTATTTATTGATTTATCGGTTGAGTTTGTAAAACTTTAAGACTCTGGGATGAATTGGAGAGTCAAAGATATTGTATACCACACATGGTATTATGAGGCTTTCAAAGTTTTACACAAAAATTAAATCTGGACTTCGAACAAGATTTCATTGAGCCTGTAGAACTTTATGATCTAAACTCCAGGACGATTCATCGAACCATAGATATATTGGTAACACAGAACATTTCATAAAGGGTGTACCGTTTAAAATCCGCACACATTCTCAAAAATCGAGTTTTAGGACTTTTTTTTTATTGTTATTTAGATTTTAACCCGTTTTATGGATTTTTAGCTTAAAATGACTGCCGTGTATATAAAATATATATTTTATTGTATCGACATAAATTATATAAAGAATGAAACAAATAAAATAAAATTAATCTAGGACGAATTGGAGGACCACTAGAGTCAACAACTGGCTCACTTACCCTAATTTGGACTACCATTCCACTGGTGGCTGTGAAGCTCATGCATCGTTGGCTGTTGGCGTTCAATGCGGCCCGACCCGATTACCGGCAATTGATTGAGCAGAGTTGTTAAACTGACAAAACATTATTATCACGATTTAAAAACAATGAAATATATGAATATTTTTACTATAAAGATAATCTCACTCTTGAACCATCCCTCACGAACAAACTCAAAAGTTGACACCATTTGTAAATTCAATGCACATCGCATAAATCTCTGCAAACGGGCAATAAAATCCAGATTACTCCAAACGCTCTTTTATTGCGTTCGGCATGCGCCATTAGGTCAGAGAATTCAGCCCTTTTCTGGCACATGTTTTCTAGCTATCCCTGTTTACTAGGACATGAGGTATCCCAGACCGAACACAATAACAGAGACTGGAAATGTATGTCAGTAGAGAGCATCTCCATTTTTCATTATAAATTTAATGCCATTCCTCCTTGCCACTTTCTTCTTCTCTGCGCTAACTTTCCAACAATGATGGCTCCAAACGCCCGCCCAGCAGCAATAGGTCTCCCCTCGACGGAAGTACATGAAAGTTGAATGTTGGTATGGCGTGTACGTGATAGGCACAATATGTCTTTATCACAAGGGCAAAGATGAACGGGGGAAACCTCCGCAGAGTTTCGAGTGTTTTTTATTCTTCTCTCCTTCAAATGCATATGTAGATTCACACTGACGCACTTTCGAGACAAAATGGAAAACAAAACCATTAGCAGATAGGCAGAAAGCGAAAACACATAAATATACCTACAGCCTACCCCAGTTACGAAAATTCGCTTGTTTAACTTGATATATGAGGCAATCGTTTGTACGCCTTTTCCGGGGGGACGTTCACCGGTCTCCAGGCAGAATGCATGAAGAGGAAGTTCGTAAATTGTATTCCCATTAAAAATTGAGTAAACATTCGGAAGAAATGTTTGCTACCATTTCAATTACCTACCTCTTGAGGCATTATTTCACGAAGTCTGTTAACTGTGGCACTCACAGGAGAATCTGCAAAATTGGAAAATGTGTGAGCGAAGTGAAATTTGAAGCAAGTGATAAATCTTGAAATTTCGCTAGCGAAAAAGGTTGTGAAAAATGGTTGTGCAACATTTTCCAATTTCCTCTTTTCGTAGATCACAGTTCACGTGAAACGAAATAGATCAGTTTACACTTCCGGTAAACTTCGAAACTTCGATACTTCACGTATCTGCAGATATAAAATAGACCCCAACACCTCTGTGGGCGTAGTCACTTAGCCTCTTGTCCAGTTAAAGTTTGTTCCATTTAGAATTTGGCCGCTCAAAATAGGTAATTGCTCCAAGGGAAAAAAAAGTACAAAAACGCTAAAGGTATCCTTTTGTAGGATTTTTATTTAGCTTTAACTTCAATTCAAAGTTATTTTTTAAATTTATTTATTTGTCAAGGCGTTAGCTTTGCGGAGCCGTAATTCAATAACAATATTTCTTATGACAAAAGTAATTAGAACGGGGGCCGAATACTCGCGGTTACTCGAGGTTAATGACTACAATTTTTAAACAGGTTGAACGGGTACATTAGGATGAATTGTCGTTTTATCTCCGTCACCGTTTTTGCATTGATGAATAAACGTAGAGGAAGCACTGTGGTGGCGTGCAAGTGCTCTGAACCTCGAAACGTGAATGGGCGGTTGTAATTTAAAGTAATAACCACACAGAAATGACGAAATGTAGTTGAAAAGTCACGGTGAAGAACTTTATGGAATGGGTATTTTTTCCCACCAAGGCAAAATTTCGAATACCAAAAACGGCAAAGGAATGAAGTGTGGAGGGGGTGCACTCGTTCACCCGCCAGCAATTATACATTGATGCATACGAGTGGTGGAAATTTTATACTAACTGTATTACTACCCTTGCGACGTTTGCTCAAATTTAGAACTGTTTTAAATTCAACAGACATAAAGTAGCGGGAATCCTTAACTCCACCAAAAACACACCACTGTGACCCGCCATTTCAGACGTCAACAAGCTTATTTTCCATTCCGGTCGTGACGATTTTCTACGTAACCACGGACGGGCATCACCCCCGTTGTCACTGTCACCACCAGTGACGACGACGACGACGTTGGAAACGATGACAACAACGAACAAAGACGACACGCAGTGCTACGGAAAGAACAAACGGCTTCACGCCCCCAGTTCAGTTCCATTCGGTGAGATTTTTTTCCAATTGTACACGCAAAACAAATTTCTCTTACATCCAGTGTAAGAAGTTTGGATTTATTACAGCCTCTGCATACGCTTCATACAACAAATGTAATGGCAGTTGTTACAAGGGACTGTAGCGTCCAAGCTAGTTTTTTCCAGAATGCATATTTTCTTGACGCAATGCATTTGGGGAAATAAACTTTGTTCGAAAAATAGCATATTTAAAAATTACAAAATTTTTTTGAAACCTTCCATTGTAATTGTCAATTCCGCATACTTTTCATGCAAATTTGTAAAAGAATCATACATTTCCCTGTTGGATGTACCCATCGTCTAATGCTTCCCTTGAGAATCGAGTCAAAATGATTTTACAAAGCAAATTACATGTTTGACATCTGAATGCAGGATGTCTTCTATCCACAGTCTATCTAATTGATGGTGTAATTATTCTGCATGTGAATTCGGCTTATGGCTGAGACCTGTGTGTAATATTCTCGAGCTAGACTGTACATTACCTGCAGCTTATGGTCACTTATGTCGTTGCCGTTGGAAGCAAAAATTTGATCATGAATGGCGTTGAAATAATTAATACGATCAATTTCAGATTTCCCACTGGAAATGCGAAACACACCATAGGCGAACTTGCAAATTTCGAACAAGCACTGGATGCGAACCACATTCAGCTGGTAGCAAGTTACCGGACTGCGGATGGGAAAGCACTTCCTAAAATTCAAGAGAGAATAATCAATGCAGCATATATTGACGTTTAGCTCGGAAGACTTACTGTTGCAATAAGTGATTCGAAGTGACTGTTACTTAAAATAATGGTCATAACGATTGAACGCTTTCATGAATGCTCGATATTAGTATATTACAGATGTACTACACATATAACCTCCAACTTATCATAAATATTGTACTCGAAAAAACAAGAACACTTTCTTTTGTGTATAACTTTTCATTGCTTGGGTAAAAAAGATGAAATTTTGAGTAAATCTAGTTTAGAGTGTAATGTTTACATGTGCAAAATCTCGACACAATCTGTCAAGTGGTTATCGAGATGGCTTCCAAGGAAGAAGTGCTTCGACAAAAAATTATAAGAGCGGTCGTGGAAAATCCAGGCCAGTCCCACAGGTGGATCGCGAAAAAGTTTAGAATCGAAAATTTGACCATGACCGGTGTACATTAAAGTGGACGCCAAGCAGATCCCCGACCTGGAGTTTTTCGTAAGCAAGTCCCGCCTGGATGTTCCGGAGAAGTTCCGGCAGAAGAAGGTCGACAAATTTGCCAAGAAGTACTTAGTGTGGCAGACGATCTGTGGGTGCGGCAAATTCAGCAAGCCGTACATAACGACACCGTCACCATCAGCGGCCAAATATATAAAGAAGAATTCCTACAGAAGCGCCTGCTGGCGTTCCTCCGGGCCCACAAAGGTGACACTCTGTTTTGGCCAGATATGGCATCGTGTCATTACGCAAAACCGGTGATGAAGTGGTACGAAGCCAACGATGTTGTTTTTGTGCCGAAGGAGGCAAATCCGCCAAACTCGCCAGAACTTCGCCCAATAGAAAAATGGTGGGCAAGCCCCGGAAAACAGGGGAGGTCTTCAAAAACGACAAGGATTGGAAGGAAGAGTGGATGAAAGTGTGTGAGAAAGATGGCGCAACAATTCACAGGATTTGATGGGTAGCGTTATGTCCAAGGTGCGGGCTTTTATCCTTGGAGAGAGGGTTGAATAAACCAACTTTGCAAAAACATAGCTCCTGAGAGTTTCAAAAATATCCGACTTAAAATGAATTTTTGGCGCTCATTTTGTCTGTTGTATTTTTTTTTTTTTTGTTCGGCTACAGTCTTTACTTACATTAAAATCTCTCTCCCTTTACTTTAATTACCACTATACCAGCGCACACCCCCCACCGGAACTTTTGCAAACCCCACCGCCGCATGATGATTTTTGATACGCCACAAGCGACACCTCAAATCACATGAGAATTCGAAAAAATGCAAATGGCAGTAATGCAGAAAAAGAAAATTGTCGTATTGGGCAATGTTTCTTTGAATGACTTCATCTACAATGTTTCGATAGATATCAATTTTAACAAAGCATAAAAAAAAAAGTTGTTAAATTTTTATCTGAGTGTATACTCCCCACACAGCACACATTTTTGCTACTCTATTAAAGTACTCTAAAAATGAAGAAAAATTATAGAAAACTGCAATATTTTCGTATCAAATGACCATGTCCAACTTTTTTTTAATATTTCATCACAATGAAATGATCGGAGCACAAGCCTAGTTCTGATAATCCCATTTAATGATAGAAAATAAAATTTGCCGATTCATTGATTCCTTACGGATAGTGGTCATTTGAACTATTACCAACTTTTTCAGCGATTCAAAAATCCAGTTAAAAATACTGACTTCTGAGCATTTCCAGCTCAAATCCTTAAAAAAAATGTCAATTTTGTCTCGACCCCTTCTGATTTGAATGAAACATTGCTCACGTGTTCGCTGCTACTAATGGTTGCATTTTTCATTTAAATATGATTTTTTCCTCCATAGTAACTTTTGAAAAGGGCGTATAAAAAAATGGATTAATTTTTTGCAAAAAATCATAACTTGAAAACAATTGATCTGATGAAAATGGCATACGAGAAAAAGTTTTAGGTTATTAAATTATCTTTGCGGAAAATATACACTGAAAGAAAAAACTTCGTAAATTAGTATTTTAAAAACGTAAAACGATGATTATCTCAAAACACCCCCCTTTCGATCTTTATAATTTTTTTTTCAAGAAAATTGATGGAATACTCTTAAATTTCGTGAAAAGTTTATGTTGGTAACTTTCTTAAAAAGAAATCTATAATTTTTTAAATATGTGTTGGTTATTACAAGTTGATGAAAATTATATTTGTTATATTTATTTGGATTTAACGTATAATTTTAAATAACTTTGCATATAAAAACTTTTTTCCTAAGTCCAGCCGTTCTCAAGTTAATGCGAATTAAAAAATATAATTATAACAATTTTCAACATTTTAGGCCATTTTTAAATGTTCGTCGAGATGTCCAGCAACGAGATTTTTTTTTTCATGATTGTATATTAAAAAACAAACAATTCATTCTCAGATATGGTAGCTGTCAGACTTACCCGGACTGTAAAATAACCTAACAGGGTACCCTCATTTGCCTCCCCTAATTTTTCAGCCGATCAAATCCATCGTTTTTACCTTGACCAAACTGACCAACCGATAGTGAACTTGTGCCATCCTGCAGGGAACTGGAAGAGTGTTTGGCTCAACATTGGAAGCAGAAAGTTGTTATCAACCCAACATAGTAGCCGGTATTTGCTCGTCAACGAGAAAGTCAAGCACACCATTCGGCGCGTGGACAGCAATGTAGCAATGGAAACACAGTATTGAGCGGGTGTCCACGAGTGACGGCGGCGTGGTCTTTTTTGCAGAAGGTGTTAGCGATAATCCTTGGAGGTCGGAGGCCTCTCTCTTTCGAGGACCTAACACATCCAGTTTCGGACAGAATAGATACAAGACAAAGAACTGAAATCCTTAAACATTTAATTAATTATGTTACCTTTTTCCATAGATAGTGATAACGCGGTAGACGTAAGCGATGTGGATTTTTATTAACAAGTTGAAATGAAATTAATTGTGTTTATTTAGAATAAGTTTAAAACAGAGTCAACTAATTAAACAAAACAAAATAGCTGTACAGAAATAACTTAATAACTTTTTCCTTAATTTTAACTTCAATACTCTGGCAATTCTCGATTTTGCTTAAACGGTGCATTTTGAACCACCGTACCCTAAATAGCGCAGTCCCGCGACGGTAACTTTTATTTCCTCCCATTTCTACTCCCTTGAATTCCGATTTGTAACACCCCAATCCGTAGTCTGTTTGTATATGCTGCCCACTTTTCTTTCTTCAAATTGAAAATTAAAAACTGATTTTAATTTCCCTTCAAGGATGTTTATTTTGCTGTCCCTAAGCACAATTACATTGAAGAGCGACGGCATACAGATGGATCCTGGAAATTCTGTGAAACCCAATATTGCCAGTGACCAATTATTTTCTTTGCTATTTCCCCCGCTTTTTTTGTCGATGGAGTTTCGTGTTCAATTTATAAACTAGGGGTCGTCCATTAATTATGTCACACATTTAGGGGGGAGGGGGGTTTTGAAAACTGTGACGAGCCAAACAAAAAAAAATTAAGATCCATACAAAAAATGTGACAAAGGAGGGAGGGGGGTTGAAAATGGGCCAAATTTGCGTGACATAATTAATGGACCATCCCCTGGGTGGATCGAGATGAAGCGTCAAACCAGGAGGAGATAATGCGAGAGAACACAATGCGCGAACGTCGCTGTTTCACCTTCTCGAAGATCGAAAGCCATTCTCGGCGTTATTCTTGTGCTTCTGATTTTCCAATTTAATTTCGTCAACAACAACAACAACAAAACTTTCGCTTTTGTTCGCATTCAAAGTCATATTCTACACGGAGAAAAAATACTACCCAAAATTTGAGTTCTTTTTACTTAATTTTGAGTTGAGCCTCTCACGTACACTCGTTATTGTTGTGGAAAAAAGGAACGAGAGATTCGACTCAACGATATAGTTCAGCCCAATAAGTTACTATTGAGTAAATTGCAAATTCTCAAATTTACGTAAATTAAACTTAATTTTGGGTAGAAAATATTTTAGAGTAAGTTTTTTTTTTTTGGTTTGAAATGGAAACTCCTTTATGCGATTCACTCAAATTTGGGTTATTAGGCTGAACCTGGAAATTGAGGGAAAAGTACTTAATTTTGAGTAGTTTTTCATCTCCGTATGCGCTGCGATGTTGACGTGATTCTTTTACATGATCTTTTGTTTCTTTTGCACCTTTAATTTTTTTTTCACTACTCGGTTAACAGTTGTGTGTAAAAGTTATTCAAAATCTGTTATGAATCGCAGCACATACAGATTATGTAATGTTTTAACAGGAATAAATTTCAAATTATGAATTAATAACCATTACATTTGAACATGAAATCTTCATGAGAAGGTTTTGTACGAACATATTTATTCTGTGATTTTTTAATGTTAAAGTCTGTTGTAAGTACCTATAAAATTATACATAGGATGTATAGAATTAAGTAGAGTTTTAAAACATCACGCAAAAATAGAGGATTATTTTGAATTGAATATCAAAATTAGTTTGATTTACGGCTTAGCGACTTTGCAGTCAATTTAATTGTTTATGAGATAGTTTGAACATACCGACCAATATTAGTGTAGATTAAAACAGTCAAAACCTGATGATCTTATCGTACCTCAACTCCTGAAAGATTCTAAATTCAGAGAAAAATATATAAACTATGATTCTTTGGAACATTTTAAACGTTGATCCAGTACATTATTCTGCCCAAGTAACAATTCAGCAGCTACTTGGCATCCACTCTGATTTATGATGGTTTTATAAAGGAAATGAACAATCCATTTTGTTTAAATACAGCATTTCAAAGTGTAAAATATTCCTGGTTTATAATTCAGCTTATTGCTGTTTTAAAAACCTTTTATTGTCTGTTGAGATAGCCAAAATATGTCTTGTTTTAAATATAAATTTAAAGCAGCTCTCAATCCCTCCATAAAACTGTTCTGTAAATCAATCTTAAACTTCATTAGCAATTGTTTATTAATGCCTCGATAAAATACTCTTAAAAGTTGTTCTTTCATTATAAAAGCAACCATAAAACCATTCGATTTTAAATGAGGGCAAAAAGCATATATTGTTGATGTTTAGACATGTTAAAGTGTATCATAAAATCCCCAATTACTCTGTTTCCAAATTCAACCTAAAAGTTGGATTCAGTGAAAAAAAACAAAATTTATGACAAGGAAATCTCGAAGGGTAGACGAAGCAGGATGAAAAAATCAAGCGATGTTAACTACCCAAGAGAAGTCAATTTTAGCAATGACTGAGCCGCTAGCGTTTGCATCACATTTGCATCACTGTTGTTGATTCTTTATGAAATACCTAGTCTAAAAACAGACCATCATTCTCCAGATCGGACGAACAGAATAATTTGCATTTGTACTTACAGCAAACCACTGAAACTGTCAGTAAGTGGAGATTGGCTGGTTTCCGATTCATAGCAGTAGTTTTATTCAGCGAAAGGTTCAAAATTTCATTCAAGCGTACTTAATTTAAACTGCATCGTTTGATGGTGCAATTCGGGAACCATCCGAAAAAAGGGGATCTTTTACGGGAACGGTTGAGTTGCCAGCTGTTCCTTCCATATATGCGAAAAATTGCGAAATGCTGCAAAACAGTTCCGCACACTTCCTTAGTAACTGCTTCCAATCCAGCGGGAGAAAATCACCTGGAAGAACGCTGGAGTAAACCTGTTGTGATCGAACAACGCAACTATCGAAAGATAAACAAACTTTGACGTTTAACTTTTTGCAGGTAACTTTGCCTCCATAAGTGCTGCCATAAATCTGAACGGGTTAGGAACAAGCAAAATGGTTTTATATAAATACAATTCAGTCAGGAAGTTTTCTTCATAAAAGCCATTTCAAAACCTTATGAATTTGTTAGGGATCTCATTAAAGCAAAACAACTTTTTCACAAATGGCCCATGAAAACCAAATTTTAAGCCACCGCCATATTACAATTATTTTGTTTGATTTTAACATATCTTCGTTTTCAATGTGTATTTCCTTGAATATATCTTTATTTTGGTCAAATTAGCAATTATCAGATGTTTGAAATACGATAATCATAAAAAAATATTTCGGTTGAGCTTAATGATTAATCTGACGAATAACTTTTTTTTTATCTCAATCAATAATAATAAGCAAAATCGACGTTGATCAGATTATATTTCCATTATTTTGTTAAGGTCGGATGGTATTTATGAATCCTTTTCTATCTTGATTGATGATTTTTCTAGAAGATTCAGCAAGTGGCTAGCGAAAATGGCTTTAAAAGGATTTTTTTTTATTGTTGCCAAAAAGCTTTTATTGTAGCTTAAGATGGTTCTCAATACGTTCGTCAAACAACCTAAATCAATCTTGAAGAGCTTCGATAATATACCCTTCGGAACCTTCTCCAGGATGGGCCAACTAGACAGATTCTAGTCTTAATGAGGTTTTCGTGGATGCATCAATGGCAAAGTAGCCTTGACCAGAGTTTTATGAATGTTATTTTATATAAGTTTTGTATTACTTCATAAAACTTAAAATGTTACTTGGGAGCAGTGTTGGAAAAATTCACCAAAACTCATTATGACTCACGAACTTTTCCCTTGGTAAACTTCGTGAAATATCGCGATCTTTTCCAACGCTGCTTGGGTGCACCTTATTTTTTCAACTCTCTCAGATAAACGCCAGGATGTACCTGCTGAAACAAGGTGACATAAAAAAAACTTTCCAATAAGCTCAAGGCAGTTTCGGGTTGATGTTTTGCTTCTGAGGATATCTCGCTAAAACCGGTACACTAGTTTATCGAGGTTCAAAAAATCTTGCCTATATTCGAAGACTACAAATCATTTTCTCATACAAACGCTATGAGACAGGTACAATCGCGTCATCTGCCACTCAGAGGTAAATGCTTCGAACAAATTTGATAGCAAAGATTACATCCTCGGAAGAAGGGTTTGTGTATTTGCTCATTTTTCTATGCGTTACTTCCACCTTCACTGAAGCGCAGCGCCATTGTATCTGTCGCTTGGATTCTGGCAAAGTTGTTTGTTGTCTTCGCTATATTCCGAATGTTTGCGTACCATTTGAAAGGGAAACGTCAGGGCTTTCATTTGACATGTTTAGAATTTTTGACGGCCATTTTGATATTAACCACCATATTGGATTTTTTCGAAGAAATTGGTTTTTCATAAGCTTACCTCCTACCAATTAAAAAACTCAGCCCGTCATTTCTAAGATAATACTTCTTCCTATAATATACATATCAAATTATGGTTATCGTCAATAACCAAAAAAAAAAGAAAGGAGAGGTAATATGATCCTATAAAATTTATGATAATTCGTCTTCTTTTATTCTGTTTCCTTACGAAAAATTAAGCGCTCAGTTATAATTTGATGTGTTTCTTGTAGGAAAAATTGTGTACATTGTTTTTAAATACGGCCGCCAAAAATTATATATATGCAAAAGAAAAGCCCTAAACACCTTTAGAATGGTATGCTAACATTAGAATACTGTAAAACCGATTTTTCTATGCTCATACTAAACAGTGCTGTGTTCCTAAAATTTGAGCTAAGCAGTCGCACCCAATTTTGACCAGCGCCCTTAACACTCCGAATACGATGCCTCCGAAAAACGTGTAACGGCAAGTTTGCAATGGCATAACTTAGCCATTTCTTAATGAATTCCTAGGGTTTTTGCTTATGACAACTTTTCGAAGTGATGTCGATCTTTTTTTATATGATTCCAAATATAAAGAGAGCGAGAGAAGGATTAGTAACTTCCATTTAATTGAACTACCTAAAGTCGAGTATTAGTACAAGACACTGAATAAATCTGCACATAGTAGATGAAATACGCGTATCTGTCAAGGATAAGCAAATAAAGTAGAATTTAATGGAAATTACTAATCCTTCTCTCTGTCTCTCTTTATATTTGGAATCATATAAAAAAGATCGACATCACTTCAAAAAGTACTAAATCAATTAATAGAAATTAGGAATCACTTCGGAAAGTACTGAATCATTTCAGAGAGCACTGAATAACTTATGAAAAGTTCGAAATAACTTCAGAAATGTTTTGACTCAGTACTGAATTACTTCAGAAAAGACCGGAAACACTTAATAAATATTCGAAATCACTTTGGAAAGTATTGAAACATTGCGGAAAGTTCACTTTGAAAATAATTGAATCACTTATGAATGCACTGAATCATTTCAGGAACGCTCGGAATCACTTTGGAAATATTTAATCGCTTCAGAATGTCCATAATCACTTCGGAAAGCACTGAATCATTTCAGAAAGTACCGAATCACTTCAGAAAAAATGGAATCATTCCTGAAAGTACTGAATCACCTCAGAAATGTTTGGAAAACGCCAAAAAGTACTGAATAATTCCAGATAGTTTGTAATCACTTCCGAAAGTACTGAATCACTTCAGAAAGAATTGAGACACTTTTTAACAGTTTGAAATCATTTCTGAAAGTAATGAATCACTTCAGAAAAGCTCTGACATTCTTCGGATAGTATTGAATACTAAATAATTCCGGAAAGAACTGAACAACTTCACAAAACTTCAGAAAGTACTTCACTTATCTGAAGTTTACAATCACTTTTTCAGGAGCTGAATCACTTTGTAAATCACTTCAGAAAGATATGGAATCCCTTCAGAAAATATTCAATCACTTCAGAAAAATCAGAATCATTTAAAAAAAAAGTTCAAATTCTCTTTTGCAAGTATTGAAACACTTTAAAAAATCTCGAAATCAGTTTGAAAAGTAATGAATTACTACAGAAAAACTTCAGAAAGTGCTGAATCACTGCAGATAGTACAGACATAATTGAGCATGAGAATGATTAACTGCTCGCGGTTGCTACTCCGTTATTATCAGATCACCTGACAGAGAAGCAACTAACGATGCGTTGGACTAGCATGCATCTGCAATGTGTAAAAACTGGTGATTTCATATTTTACGCTAGGCAATAACAGTGTTGTCCACTTCCAAATGTAGGTTAATTAGACCGCCAAAAATCAAGAGATCCTCCTCACTTCCACGATTTTTTTAATAGTTCTTCAACAGGATTCCCTTAAGGGAGTATTGATTCTAAGTCACTCAATTGTGACACATCGAAAAAGGTCTCGATTTTGGCAAGATAGACGAAGCACAGTCAACTCTCCACAACTCGATATTGAGTTATATACTTATAATAAAAATGAGTTTCATAGCTTCTGCGATTGCGAATTTGTATGGGATTGTTATTCTATAACTCGATAATTCTATAACTCGAGTTGTAAAGAGTGCACGGTAGTTACGTTTCCAAAAACGAGATGTGTCTATGCTGACACTACATTACATTAGGAAAGTTTGCAGTCACTTTGGAAAAGTTTTTTTTTTTCCTAGATTTGTTTTCCGTCGATTTTGTTTTCTGTGCTGAGCACCAATACTACCGACGCCAGGGAGGCAGCCCCCACGCCTGCACCCTACATATCGAACCATCAACTCATGAACCGGGGACCAACAGCTTTACTTCCCTTCCCAAGGAAGGCGTGATCAGAGATGTTATGCCTCAGAACATCCCGGCGGTGCCGACTGGGATTGAACGCAAGCCTGCTGGGGTAAGAGGTAATCACACTTACCACTACACCACCGGCGCCGCTATCTTTGGAAAAGTTCAGAATCACTTCAGAAAGTGCTGAATAACTTGAGAAAAGCCACGCTCTTTAAATTTACCTGAACATGTATATCAGACGCTAGTTATTTCAAATTTAATATTTTTTAACTTTTCGTCAAACTTGTTAATTGAGGGCGCAAGTGTTCAAAGGGACTGACTTGGGTGCAGTGTATTTTTAATATTTAACATTTGCGGTGAGATTTTGTGCTCATTGATTGCTGTATTTTACTTATTTTGCAAACATTTTTTTCGGTTTGCTGCTAAGTAGTCGCCGACTACCCGCAACTACCCACAACCACAGCACTGAAAGTTCTCGAACCTCGATCAAAAAGTGGCCGGTTTCAGCGAGAATTGCTCATCTATTCTGTTATTTTTCATCTTCTGTTTGTGAAAGTTTCCTTCCCCTCTCACTTTTCCTTGTTCCGCTTGACGAAGTAAATCAGTCTTCACCCCGGCTTGGTTAGTACCTTTCGTGAAAAAAAAAGACGGAGGTAAACTGAATACAAACCCGAACGTTCGTAGCGTCAAGTAAACAGAGGAAGCATCCTTCTGCTTAGTTCAATGCAATCGCTAACGGGATTCAATCGATATTTGAGTGGCGGACGTGAGTTTTCCGTTCATCATCCTCTTGTGCCCTTTAAACTTTGGGAAGCAGCGATGAAATCTTCAAGTTTTGTACGGTTTTGTTGTGGGAGGATGGGGTTGATTGATTTAAGCGTGATGAGAAGTTATCATTGTTACCGGAATAATATTGCATTCAAGGGACATTTGTGACGCTGAGGAAGCTTATGAGCAGTTTAAGATGATTTTCCTTCGGATTTTCTTATATGTAATTAATAAGCAATTTTTTTTACACAAATAAGTTCGAGGGGCACGCAATAGTAATAGTCAGCAATAGTGCTGACCAAATATGATAAATCTTGTCATTACTGCATTCATTACTTTTAATACACTCTCAATTTCATTAAATGCTTTAATTACTAACAAAATTTTATGTTTTAATTATTTTCAATACATTGAAATAATTTTTCATTACATTAGTATAGTTTTCTTTTCTTTTTTCTTTTTTTTTCCTCTGTTCGGGACCTAACACTACTCCGACCAGTAATTTGATCTATTGTAGCATATCCCGTGTCCTTAGTTTAGTGCATGTCGTATTACTCCATCACTATTGAGAAATGATGAAGTATTCGATTTTTTTTACAGTTGTCATTCTTGCATTTATCGCAAGGATCCGACTCTAATTGAAAGGTCCCGCTATTTACACCCTTCGGAGTGTTGAAACAACCTCCAAAGGCGTGCCTCTTTGTCAGTCAAAATTGGATTCTTTGCCAACAAAATGAAGGAATGACACCGATAATGACCATGCATCAGAACCCTAGTCTTAACCACTTCAAACAAGGGAACAACGAATAGAAGATTAGGAATCACATAGATGAAGACTAACTAACTCAGTTTTTCCTTGCTTCAAGATCATCCTCGGTGTACAAAGCCGAGTCTTGTCACTATCAACAAGGCATAAAAAGTAACAACGACTAATATGTGTTCCTTGGATTACTGAAAAATCCTGCTCCCCTAGTTTGAAGTAGTTAGGACTAGGAATCGGTGGTAGATCTTACATCCCGTAATGTACCATGAAAAGGTGATGTACCCACGTTATGGGGCTTAGTTATCGTTAAGTATTAGTTGATAACTTTCAATATCGTTATAGTATATAAATTTAAATTATTACTGTCTTCAAATTATTGAAATTACTACGACTACTCGCTTAACTTAGCTTGAGCTTAGATGACTGAACATTTTGTAGTATCTACTCCGTGATTGACAACAGCTAAAAAATGCACATGCATTGGTTCTTACGGTCACCGTATGATGGTAGGTTTTATAGTTTGACATGCATCGTTAGTGTAAGAGACCGAATGCACTTCTGCAACTTCAAGGATGTCACAGATCTGGATTCACTTTTAAAAGTGCTGCAATCTTTTAAAGAGTCAAGCGACACTATCAATTCAGTAATTTAAAGAGGAATCGATATCAAAAGTTTCTACTCAGTATGCTAAAACGATCGCTACTAGACCAGCAAACCCCTTTTAACAAAACCATGGTGACTGACTATGTTTTCAACAAGGTTGCAAATACTCATTTCAGCTAAAACAATGTTTTTTTTTATAATGAAATAATAAGATGCTATGATCGTATTTTGAAAGCAAAATTTACAGGTGTTATGTTTCAAATGCATACTGTGTAACCTCTTATTGTAAATTACAAGTAAAACATGTCATCATACCGTCATTATTTTAGCTGAAATGAGTATTTGCAACCTTGGTTTTCAAACCCGAATCAAGCATACGTCAAGTTTTTATTCTCCGTGCCGCCGCGACCGAGTTCTATCAGTGTTCATTTTCTACATATTTTTCACACAATTACGAAAAAAAAAACAAACAAACAACGATGCCCAGGATTCAATGGTAGGGGTATTCAGGGTAAGCTGATTGTTGATGGCTTAACTATTGAATGATATTTAATGCATTTAAGAATTTTATTCGGGTTTCTGCTTTTGGCTGAACAATCGAACTCGACTTTAAACATAGGGAGATGGCACAACCGGATGCGTCTATGGGGTTGTCAGTACTGTCTCAGATTTTATTGAATTTTAAAGGCTATAAAGACTGAATTTTAAAGGCTACAAAGGGAAACAACAAGCAAATTAACCACCTTTTGAAAGAAGAAGTACATTATTGTATTCAAGACACACTAGACTGACTGAACCATAATTGATTTTAGCTCATCGATAATTAACCGAAGAAAATAGTTTCTGCACTGTTCGGTCATCAGATGTCAGTACTGTTGTTTGTGGTGACATATGTCAGAAATTTAGCATTAACTGCTTTCCGATAGTTGTTAACAAACAGTGCAGTCAACAATACTAGAAATCCCTTTCACAGTCTTCAAAATAGAGTGCAGAATGATGCCTCTGTTTTGATTTTTACATTTGTTCTTCAGTTATTAAAATAACGCCCAAGCCAGAGGAGCAACGCATCAAAATTTTGCACGCGCATCGCGAAAATCCGAGCTACTCGCACGCCTAGTTAGCGAAATCATTAAAAGTGTGCAAATTGAAGGAAGGGGAAAGGTTGCAGACATTTTCAAGCATATGAAACTGTCAAAGTTCGATAAGAAATATCTGGTTTGGCAGGCTATCTGTGCCTGTGGGTTGAAAAGCGACATTTTCATGGCAACTGGAACCATCAACCTGAAAATTTACGTAAACCAATGTCTGGAAAAACGTCTACTGACTTTCCTGAAGCAACACGATTGTTCTGTGCTGTTTTGGCCAGATTTTGCATTCTCCCATTACAGAAAAAAGGCCATGGAGTAGAACCACAGGACAAGAACCCTCCCAACATGCCAGAGCTCCGCTCAGTAAAAAATATTGGGCCATTGTCAAGCGGAACCTGAAGAAGACTCAAAAATCTGTTGGAAGCGAGAAGCAGTTTAAGCAAACTGGCGTTCTGCAGCAAACATAGTGGACGTTGTGGCTGTACAGAATATTATGGTAGGAGTTAAACGAAAGACCCAGCAAATCGGATTTGGTCAACCGGAATCAAAGCTAAGGTTTTCTATTTGTATTATATAGTAAATGAACTTAATTTATTTAGTGCATTCATTTCTATTAATTTTCCTGTTACATTTTTCATCAACAGAATTCCGTAAAATGATGTTTGAAACTTTTGTAGGTTTTGATATTGGCTACAACTTTTGTCAATAACTCAAATCTGTTTCTCCTATACGTGACGAACTAGTGCGGGCAAAATTCTGTTAACCTATTATTGTTTTTCAGTGACTATAATTTACATTCACTATTAAACAATGGTGGGTTCTGTTCGCTCTGGTTCATCATGCATAAGAGATGCAGATTTGAGTTATTTACAAAAGTTGTAGCTAATATTAAATCGTACAAAAGCTTTATACATAATTTTACGAAATTCTGTTTATGAAAAGTTAGAGACAAATGAATGTAAATTAATGCACGAAATGAATGTAGATGACCTAACGCATACATGAATGGATGACTTGAAGTGTTTCTTCAAATTTACAGGCAAAAGAGTGCGCGTTTGACTTGCTCATATACTGTCTGTGAGATCTCAGAGAGAAAACAGTAGAGTGCTTGTTGCGTGCTGTACAATAGAGTGATGCAAAATTTGAAATTTTCGCTCCACAATACTTAAACGATTCCAAATCGGATCCTGACTAACCTCTCCAAATTTGAACCCATTTGGTGAGAAACTGAGATCGCACAAACCATTTGAAGTTTGTATGGGAATTACTATGGTAAAACCAAGATTTTTGTTCATGTCTATCTAATAATTCGCCATATCGATCTGCTTCAAAAGTTTTCAACTGTACTTGTAGGAATTTTCCCAGCTACAACTTTGCTGAAGATCACTTTTTGATTAAATGCGAGGATCGAAAGTTATCAATGGTTCAATGCGCTGATGTTTTATGATCATGCTCAATCAACTGCTCACCAGGCAACATTGGTGTTTCTGGGGCGTTGAATAGGACACAAAAATCATGGCTACTATGTCACTCTGCAAAATACAGTGTTGCCTACAGAGCAGCTGCTTGATCATGTCATAAGTTTACAAATCTCTTAAATAATGAATAACTTTTTCCTGTCTCGTTTTACATAGAAACGATCTGCAGCAAAGTTGTAGCTGAGAAAATTTTCTATAAGAATGGTGATCGAACTGTTTCGCAGCTCCATATGGAAAAAGGACTAGAAGGCAATGAACAAAAAGTTGAGATTTCCCATAGTAATTTACATGTAAACTTCAAATGGCTTGTGCGAAGTCTGTTTCTTACCAAATGAGATGTAACTTTGGGAGGCTAATCAGGACCCGATTTGAAACCATTTAAGCACTGTGGAGCGAAAAAGTCAAATTTTGCATCAGTCTACTGTACAATCATCAGCATTATTAACGGTTACTCCCGCCTTGAGTTTATTTATTTATTTATGTATTTATTGTATGTTATGAACAAACTAGTTTGGTGTCCAAATGATAAAAAGTTATCTTAAAGTTAACAACAATTTTCTTCTAGGAGAGTCGCGTGACATATCTAAATCAAAACTGAGGAGACTCGGTTGAACGTCCGTTGGAGGACTATTAGCCCAGAATTCGCGGCATAGTTAGTTCTCCTGAGTGGGATCCTGAGAAGAGAGTTTCCTCGAAGCACACGGAAGCGAGCTGGAACATTAATGTTGCCGAGCAGGGCAGAACAATCGATACGGTCGGTTAGAAAATCAGCGATGACAAGTGCCTTAGCCACCTCATGTCGTGTTTGGAGGGTGTCCAGTAGAGGGTGTCCAGTAGTTTCAACAGAGGAAGCAGACGCTTCTGTAGACACTCCTTGAGGTAGATCTCCCCGTTTACAGTCCCGGTAGTCACGAACGGCGCACTCCGTTTGCCAGATGAGCAGATCGCTTTCCAAATCATGTATTTCTTGGCAAACTTTGAAAGTTTCTGCTTCCTTACTTCCTCTGGAACATCAAACTTGTGCTGGGCAGTGAAAAACAATAGCCCCGAGAGCTGCCGGAAGTCCGCCTTGATGTAAGTCTCATCATCCATTATGAGACAATGAGACTTCGTCAGCATCTGGGTGTACAGTTTCCGGGCCCGTGACTTTCCCACCGTATTTTGCTGTTCGTCACGATTTGGAGCCTTCTGCACTTTGTACGTATGCAGTCCATGGCTCTTTGAACGAAATACTTGGACAGTTTCAACTTTTTGGCCACATCCCTGACTGAAGCATTGGCATCCCGCTTAAGGAGGTAGTACACTTTGAACGTCCAAAAAGTAAGGCATTTTTGTTAATTTTTTTAAGCAATAAAACACTCAGGGAGGGCAAATATGTTATAACCCATTTATTAGTCATCCTTCGAACTGCAATTTGTATTTTTTGGAACTCGATTGGCGTCTCCCCGTGGTCGGTGCACCAGGTCGCGTGGGCGTCCTCGCGCGGAAGTCGGAAAACGGCGTGGGAAAATACTCCTTTCCATGTGATCCTGGAACATAAATCGAACAAAAATCCTGATTAGTAATGAAATTTGGGTTAGAAATACATATTCCGATTTTTTTTAAATTATTTTTTTCAAAAGTTGTGGCCTTAGGAAGAAAAGTCCATTTTTTCACCCTAAAAATGCTTACAAAATCGTGGATTAAAAATCCATTTTTGACAAAATCGAAAATGTGGATACGTATTTCTAAGCAGAATTTAATTCTGAACAAGAAAACTTAGGCGATATCCAAATTTGATGATAACTGGTTAGAGTTATTTCCCACGCCAGTTTGAAAAACCCCGTTTCGAGATAAACGCGTTTAAAGATAAAAAATGCTCTCTCAGTGCGCCGGTACATATTTTAGGAAATCGCTTCGTAAAGCGGTAAGGAATATTCTGGCGGGCTTGGAACATTTTAAGCCAAAAGAAATGCATTTTTTTGAAAAATCAAAGTGTACTCCCCCCTTAAACGCTTTCACGACACGCTGTGATCCTGATCACTAATCGAACATCCATTCTGACTGCATTTCTGCTTCCGTTCGATGCTCGGAGTTTCGTAGTAACGTTTAATCACAGGACTCACCGTTGACTGCACGATTTTGAGCTGTTTTCCGATGTCCCGATGAGAGAGTTGAGGATTGTCCAGGTGCTTGCGCAAAATCAATTCGCGGCGTTGCTTTTCGGGTGACGCCATTTTTTCCAACTTTCAAAAAACTGACAGCGATAAAAATACAGTGTAAACAACACACTCTAAACTACTTCTACCCAAATTTTCAAGAGAAAATACCCAATGGGTAATTTTCTACAGCGTTTTTTCCGTGATGCAATTTGATGTGGGACAACTTTTATTATCAAAGTAACCCCAATACAAAAAAAAAAAACTGATGATCGGCTACAAGACAATAAAGATAGTGCAAATGCAATAATTACCTTTGAACATATTACTTATGAATTAACTCTAGGATTCTCAGTACTTGTTTAAAAAATTATTATTATTATTATTTAGCTTTATTTAGGAGGCTTTCAGCCTTAGGTTGGTTCGCCTCCACTGTTTGTTTGAAAAAAAAAAAAAAAAAAAAAAAATAATAACATTAACTGAAGTAAAAAACATTTAGAATATACTTTAAAAAAAACTATCAAAGCTACCCCGTTTTACGGTATCGATAAATCGGCGAGGGCACGCAATAGCCTTTTTGACTGCGTTGGATTTAAAGTACAAGGTGTTTAACTATGTAATTAAGTAATTAAAAATGAAAATTAAGTATTTCATGTAATTAAATTTAATTTCGCGTAATCAAAGCAGTGCCAGTGTATTTACTGTAATTAAAACACGTACTTCAATTTGATTACGTAATTAATGTAATTAAAAATTAATTTTCTGTAATTAATGTAATTAAAGTTACACAAACGTACCAAAATCCTTATTCTTGAAGTATTTGAAAAAAATGAAGAAAACCCTTAACACATACTCGAATGAATTTATTTATTCAAAAACTCTCCTTACACCCTGAAATACGCATATTAATGTTTTACTAGACTACAAACATGACCAATTCTGCGAATACTTATACTAAATTTCTTGGAGCACCATGCTAGAGTTGAAAACTGAAATAATCCACTCGCGACAATCGATTTCACTTTCGTTTTGTACGTTCAACATAATGTCGTATCTAGTGCACTGTATTCGTTGAATAATGCGCTTTAATGCAGAACTAGAATTAAATCGATTGTCACGAGTGGGTTATATCGGTTTACAACTCTAGCGACAATATACAGTGAAAAGGAAGTGATACTCATAATGAGGGCCGTGATTGCCATACAAATGAAATGGGAATCTCTTAGTTGTGACGACAAGTCTTCAAATTTCACATTTCCTTAAATTCAAGCAATTCCTCGAGCAAATTTCCTCCCGATCAAAAAATGTTCGAATTTTAAGCCATGCTCGCAGCACAGTTCGACAGATGATGATATTAGCTTATGCCTGAATTAACAGATTCAATGGAAGATGTATATGCATTTGCATTAATTTTCTGATGTTACGCGTGAATTCTTCGATTATTTCAATATTTCTTTCAAACTTAATATTATTATACTAACAATAATTCACAGATTTAAGGCAGAGTTCATTAACAAAAAAATTATAATCAGGTTTTGGTTGCAGACACTAAGATGATTTAAACCAATTGTGTGCTTTTATTTGTATTATCGCCATCATATGATCACATCCGTATTCAGAATTGACGCGACAGCACTTATGAAATCCGCCTCCCCATTATTCGTCTTTCCATGGGTAAACTAAACAATACTATCGGCAGAACTCCAAACCGATAGAAAACGATGAGTCCCATGTGCGCAGGACACGAAATGATCGTTACCGATCAACTTGACACACTCAAGTTATCCGTGCTGGGAAGACAATTGCATACCAACTACGATTTTGTTCCGGAAGAAGCTCAGGTAAGGTATTGCCGAAGCCAACTTTTCCCCTAGCACAAACAAACATTCCTTTCATTGTCGCATTCTCCGGTGCTTTTACAGGGGCGTGATCCAGGATATAGTTCATTGCCCTGCCAACACCTCGGCAGTATTGAAATCCGACTACATTTCCAATCACGAACCGATCGTTGTATGTGAATTGGCACCAATCACCAACTGACATTATCCTTAACGTAGCAAAAGGGCCTGTGAAATTTTGGTTTCACGGGCCAATAACGAAAGGGTCTAACGGTACGCTGGGGGAAATTTAAGTACATTTCTCGTTGTACATTAATGGAGTTAATGTACTTAATTTATGCGACTTGTAATTAAAGCTGAAATTTGTACTTAAAAGTAATTAAATCAAAAAATTTCCGACGCTCGTAATTAAAGTAATTAATCATGTAGTTAACTGTAATTATTGTACTTAAAAAAGGCTTGCGTAGGAGTTAAAGGTTATTGCGTGCCCCTCGTAAATCGGTATGCCTGGCAACGCTACCAACAACCAATACGAAACCAACGATTTTAAATTGGCTCACTACTTGACTAGCCTATTGGTACCAAGCAAATCGATTAACGTACCCAATTCTAGTTAAAATTCTAGTACTACACTATGTTTGTTTTGATTCACTATGAAAGTTTGACAGATAAAATGAGGGGTTAGCGGATTTTCCTATGTTTCGAGGGGTGAATCGATTAGCTTGGGACCGAAGATAGTACCAGAGCTGAGCCAAAAAGTTGAGCACGTTTCTTCGGGACCTTCTAGTCTTAGAGTTACCTCTATGACGCTACTGCCGAGCCGAAACTAAATGGTGAATGATGACACCACTTCGTGTTTTGATTCGTGCTGTACAGTCCACTTCACATGGCGCTGTGGGTTCGTACATGCATATATTTTAGTGTGTGTGTTATTTCCTGAGATTTATTCAACGCTGCAATTCAACGTTATCCCGTCACTAAAGGGCCACCCACATTAGATCCGTTTGCGTTGCGTTGACGTAAATTTGACAGTTAGACAATAGATTTAGCTGTCACTTTGCCGCAACGCGTCCGATCCAGATCTAATTTGCGTAGGCCTTAAGAGTGATGGCGCTGTTATATGTCTCTAAAATTTCAAAAGAGTGAAGATGAAGTGCAGTACATATTCAGCTTATGAACAGTAACTTACACAAAATTCATACTTACAATGTAAAATTCACAAAATGACTCTTAAAACACACCGCCACACACAGCAAAAAATTCAGAATTATTATTGTGATGTAATCATTCATTCACGTAAACTTGTATTTCATTTCACGCAAACGAGTAACTTGTAAGCAATGTTGTTTAAAAATATGGGATTTTGTATACAATATTTGCAGCAAGTCATGAAATGTCTCACAACTTTACACGATTTATAATGTAAACTTAGATGAGATGTGACGCTCCTTTTATGTGCATCATATTGAATAGCAATTTACACTACTTTTTCGAACTGTGCAGTTACAACATGGCATTCATTTTCAAAATGCCCACAAATGTCACATGGTCACATTCATAATCGAATCACTGCGACCGGATGCGCATGAAAGCATTTGCAGCTTTTTTTTTCTCGTTTAACTTTGTTTGCGGTTTATGTCCGTCCCAATGGAATAATTGAGGACGCACGAAAACCACAATCAGGATTAAAAAAGCAACTCACAGGAGAAAAGCCTGCAACCGTGCTCGTTCGCCTGGCTGTGAGCTATGTGACATATGACATTCCGAATTTAAGCTCTGGAGAACTTTAGGTCAAACACCGGTTGCAGCGTGGATGGTGATGCAATCAACTGGAATCAAAGATAGGCAAAATGCATAAAATTTTAAATTGAGGAAAATTTGAAACGTTAAATTATCGCAATCTTCTCTCAGGAGCCCAAAAAAAATAAGAGAAAATTGCATCCTGCATGTGCTTCATTAGGATTTCCCTCGTACCTATGCTGTATCTCTCCTATTCAACCACCCACTTCTGCTACGGTACGACACAGACGCAGCCAGGTAAAAGTAGGACTGCGTTCTTCGAAAGTTTGTTCATCCCCTTAGCAATGCGGATGGAATTTCAGCTGAATGCAGACGTTGAATATTTCTTGCATTCATCTTTACTTCTAGAAGCCATGTGGGTTGGATATATTGCGCCGCTTAAAATCAATTTCCGATGCAGTTGTGAACATAGTTTTGTCAGGTTGGGGAAGGTGAACTGATGTTGGAAGTTGACACTGTTCAAAAAGTTTGATTTTGTGTAATACGCAAAAACATGGACGTGATTCAAATAAGTAATCAGTAATATTATGAAATAGTTTTGGTTACAAGTTACTTAAACTCTACATAGTACAATGTCTCTACAATGCTATTTGTTCTAGAGAGAGACGCTTGGAGTTGCCTGAAATTATGGCTCAACCAATGGGAGCTCAGTAAGAAGTTTTATCTGTAACATGATGCGCTTGGTGCCGGTCGAACATATCGGTGCGCATGCAATAACTATTGATTGGCTATTAGTCGTGTATGGGAGCAAATGTGGTTTGGAGAAGGCAGAGTCAGATTACGTCTTCTTGTGTGGGAATCTGGATTAGGTTTTGTCTTGAGGTGACGAAAACGTGGGCCATCATTATGTGTTACATGGGAAAATGCCTTAGCAATAATTTTAGTTTGAAGTGGTGTTTTGCACTTGTGCTGCTAAGCAATCAATTGTAAAACTCCACGGATGCAATGGTCTGGAGTATGGGAACATTTTATTTGGAATAAGGGAATGTCTCGTTTGTGTCAATGTAAGAATGTCTGTCCCACAGACAAACAGACATAACACTCGCAAGTTGTTCATCGAACAAGCATTTAGCGATCAATTTAAAAGTATCGTAGTTGGTAGTACCGCCACCTGTGGCGCGCATAGTCAATTCCCCCAATACTGCCAGCGTACTACCCACCACAGCGTACTCAACAGATGGCGGTAATGTTTTAGCGACGATGTTTAACAGTGATGAATATTCAATGTGTTATGTCTGTTTGTCTGTGTCTGTACTGTGGGAAAGTTTAGAGCTTTTAAGCATAAGCTAATGAAGGCTTGAGGATAATGTATTATGTTACTATCTGGGATGCTACACATGCCAGCTGGCACTTTACACTGACCTTAAACTGAGTGTTCTTTGAGCATTTTTACAAATTGTGTCAAACCAGTTTTGACAGTCGTATATAGTGTGGCAGAACATCGATACTTTAAACTCAGAGAAGACGAGAACGTTTCCATCCCGAAGACATCCTCGATCGAATACCAGAATTGGCATTCACAATTGCTCATTTTTTTATTACTTTTGATTACAAAACTGTATAAAATTTCCACTTTAAATTGAGCAAATATTTATCTTTAAAGCAATTTCCATAATTAAAATGATTTTCAGAGAATTTCACTTTCATTTGATAATATTTTACCACGAATCAAAAAAAGACTAAATAAAGAGTGTTGCGGCACACGACAATCATAGACCTTCGGACGTCTTTTTAGCAAACCCAGTTTGTTTTGTGGGAATATGCTTTAAGCTGTAAATTTTATTTAAATTAGTTTTAAGTGAAAAGTAGAATATATAGAAATCTTACATTGCTTAGTCCAATTTTAATTTGTTTATCGTGTTGCAACTTCTTGTGTATATCCTCGATTATTGTCTATTAATTTAACACAATATTTAGTTCCATGTATGTAATTCAATTTCGTATACTTACAATTGTGTGTAGTTCAAATCTTAGTTTAATGAAATCTGTTTTATTAATCACTGACTACAAACTTTTCCAATAAAACACTTATTTTTCATCTTTATTTTAACCTACCATCTACCAATGACATTCCATAGCTGTCAACTTGACGTTCAATAGCTTCCCATGGAAACTGTAGTGAATGTTTGCAGACAGTTCAGACGGACAGCTTGCCAAGGTTGTTATGATTCGCGAGGTGTTCGCTCTCGCCAACAGAGAGAGATAAAAATCAAGCGGGGTAAGGCTGTTTTGGGCAAAATTGCACAGTAGCTCAAGGCAGATTGGTTAGTGAACAGTAGTACAGGATGTTTTCACTTGAGGTCTTTACTAATTAGAAATTTTCCATCTTCGGAAAAGTTGATCTAGGTCACCAGATGTGGGCCCACACTAGCGCCGCGTAGTGGAAGAATTGCAAGTGTACCTGTTCACCACAGTGGTCAGATATGGCAAAATCACGAACTTAATTGAATCGAATATAAACTTTTGACTGAATCTAAAAAGTGATCGCATAGGAATTGTTCACATTAGTATTAACCACAATTCTATGATCTCAAAAATGTATCATGGCCTACTATGAATAAAATGATAAACCTAACATTTCCCCCAAAAGAGATAGAATGATGCTTTCTTGAACAAAATTGTAGAACCACTCAAAATTTGAAACTTTGTTGAAAATACCAATATTCTATGCCTTATAGTTTTGCATATATGAACCGTTTCTATTTAGTTTAGTTTTTTTATTATAAAGATTTTACATAATAACTTTTCAAGCTAATAATGTTCTAGACAAATATAAACCAAATTAGATTATATGTTTGTGTTGAAGACAGTATGGGGCTATTTGCATTAATTGCAAAGTAATAGCTATTTTTAACTTTATTTTACCCTATTTTTGACTGCATGTAAGGGAGAAGGAGCCAAATTGGGACATACAATCAACTACTATTCTCAAATCATAGACTTTGTACTAGCGCCAATTCGTAAATGAGTGAATAGGGTCACGTTGAATGTTCGTGTGTTTTGCCATTTTCTATACAAAAACCAACCAAACTGCTAATGTTTTAAATGTGACTTGAGAAATTGAAAGGCATTTAGTCCAGTTTGGCTCGTTTTGATATAGAAAATGGCAAAACACACGACCATTCAACGTGACCATATTCACTCATTTATGAATTGGCGCTATCCAAACCTTCACTTATATGTAGAACAAAATCTAAGCTTCTAAAATAGTGCAGTGTGTGCAGTCAAAAATGGGGTAAAATATAAATAAAAAGAGCTTTAACTTTGCAAAGATGTACAAAGTGTCTTTAGCGAAAACATGTAATTTCATGATGAATGTGGGCGTCTTAGTGGAATACCTGAATAAAAAGAGAGAAAGAGAAGGATTAGTAATTTCCATACACTACCTTAAAGTCTGCAACGCGCAAAAATGGGTCAACTTCAAATCGGTGTATTTTTGTTAAAAATGCTGCATTTGGAAGTTGAGTGTACATACAAGGATTGCTATGATGAGTTTTCACCGTTTGCTCTCCAGTTTTCAAAATGACGTCCAAGCAAGAGGAGCAGCGTGTCGAAATTTTGCTCGCGCAGCAAGAGAATCCGACGTTCTCACACGCCAAGTTGGCAAAATTGCTGGATGTGGCCAAATCGACCGTGACAAACGTTTTAAAAGTGTTCGGGAGCGTCTGTCGACCGCCAGGAAGCCTCAAAGCGGCGGCAATCGTAATCCGGACGTGGTAGCGACGACGAAGAAGGTGGCGGTGAAATATAAGCGGAATCCTAACCTCTCCATCCGGGACGTCGCTGGCAAGCTCAATGTCTCCCATGCTACTGTGCAGCGGGCCAAGAAACGAGCCGAGTTGTCGACGTTTAAGAAGGTGGCGAACCGAGATTACAAACAAAACACGTCGGCAAAGCAGCGGTCCCGAAAGCTGTATACGAATCTGCTCACAAAGTTTGACTGTGTCGTCATGGACGACGAAACTTATGTGAAGGTGGATTTCAAGCAGCTTCCGGGACAGGAGTTTTATACCGCATCAGGGAAAGGGAAGGTGGCTGAAATTTTCAAAACCATCAAATTATCGAAGTTCCCGAAAAAATATCTCGTCTGGCAGGCCATATGCACGTGTGGTCTAAAAAGCGGTATTTTCATTACTACGAGAACCATCAATCAAGAGATCTACGTCCACGACTGCCAGAAAAAACGGCTGCTACCATTCCTAAACCAAAATAATAGACCTGTGCTGTTCTGGCCGGACTTGACGAGCTGCCACTTTGGGAAAAAGGCAATCGAGTGGTACGATGCAAACAACGTAGTTGTGGTACCCAAAGACCACAACCCTCCCAACAGCCCAAAACTCCACCCTATCGAACGGTATTAGGCCTTGGTCAAACGGAATCTCAAAAAAACTAATAAATCCATGGAAAACGAGCAGCAGTTTAAATCTAACTGGCGTTCGGCGGCGAATAAGGTCGCAAAATTTAATGGAAGGCGTTAATCGGAAGGCACGGCAGTTCGGATTTGTCAAACCAAAAGAATAAACGAACATTTTTTCCTTTAAATATATGAATTGAAATACCAAAAGAAAAATAAGAAGATTTTTGTGATATAAATTTCGACTGAAAGAAACGATTTTTTTGTCGACCAATTTTTGCGCGTTCCAGTCTTTAATTGCTTATCCTTGACAGATACGCGTATTTCGTCTACAATGTGCAGACTTCTTCAGTGTCTTGTAAAACTAATTTTGAAGGGGTAACCATAAAAAACGGTCCATTTATCCAAAACTATAGCACATCGAAAATAGGTATCTTCAACAAACCTTAATTTTCATTTTCCTTGCTTTGTTTCCGTCGATCTTGTTTGCCGCGTTGAGTACCAATGCTACCGACGCCAGGGAGGCAGCTCCCACACCTGGACCCTACCTATCAACCCATCACTCATGAACCGGAGACCAACGGCTTTACTTCCCTTCCGAAGAAAGGCGTGATCAGAAATGTTATACCTCAGAACATCCCGATGGCAGTGTCTGGTATTGAACCCAGGCCTGCTGAGAGGTAATCACGCTAGGAAACCTTCATATTTTTAGTAGTTCTACTTCTTGGTCGGAAAAAGTAGAAGTACTAGGAGAAAAGGTCAGGTTCATCATTTTATTCATAGTAGGCCATGATAGTTTTTTTTTTTATTTGTAGAATTGTGGGCAATACTAATTTGAACAATTCCTCTGAAGACACTTATAGATCAAGTCAATAATTAATACACAATTCAATTAAGTTCGTGATGTTCCCATGTTCGACCTGCGACCGTCACAAATTTGAATGATTGATCACCTTACTTTTAAATCCGGAAACCGAAGCTTCTTAGAAATACAGAACCATATTTTATGAATTGACTGCTTTTACGGATGTTCCGGATTTTTTTTTTTTTAGGGTCCCCCGGGACCTCTATATCATGAATTTATATTGATGACAGATCTACAAATGTTTTCGAAAAAACCTGATTTATTTCAGAAACAAAATATTGTTATTTACTACGTTCAGTTTCTAACTTGAACCATAGCACATCTCAACCAAAGATACCCGTCTTACCCCGATACAAGTCAAACTGTAGCAGCTTCTAGAATGTATTTTATAAAACCAACTATTCTTTATCAAATAAATGTTCATCGTAATTTTTCAAGAGTTGATTGTTTCAATAATCTAGAGGGTGTTCGTCGCCCTCTTCTCACTTTTGCGTCACAAATGCGAAAATAGAAGCAATCGTTGCTCTTTTCGGTCTTTCAATGAAAAAAAACTCATTGCTGTGAATTCAAATATACACACTACTCTGTGCGTTTCTACAGTGAACTCTGATCCTACCCTATTATTTTTGCTCAAGGCTCAAGACACCGTCACTCAATTCGGATTCTTCTTGTTTTTGAAGTATTCTTCAATCACCATCATTAGTATACACATACATTCACACACAAGCAATCCGAAAATTTAAAGCAAGTGTTTCATGATTTTATATCGTATATTTTCTGGGTAAAACACCATCACTGCAATTACTTGCTTGTGTTCTTCGTAACATTCCACCATTTCAAGTAATCGAATACACCAAATTAATATGAACAAAATAAACACCAAGAAAATCACTTCGACTCCACTTCTTTGCTAGCAAACGCAGAAGAATCATTGAACAAGCGTGCCCAGATGTAATTACCTCAAGCAGTGAATATAAGTTTATTGAAACATGCAAATGCGAAGTATAAACCAATAACTTGTTTGGTTTTAATGGTGAATAAGTATCAAAAACTAAAAGGATCTTTTTTGCAACGTAAACGTTCCAATTACAAAGGTAAATAATGATTGAATTAAACACAAACAGGGAAGATGGCAGCATTGCATGTAGCCTATTGTTGGCTTTCCCGCTCATGGGTGTAAACAAAATACCATACAGCGTGGTCTGGCAGTGTGAATGTTTTGTCTACGACATTCTTATACACGTGCATGTGTGACGTCACATTTGCTGTTGTGTTGAAAGTTAAAAGAATAAAAGAGATGGTAGATTTTGCTCACCATACCAGTTGATATTATGATGCATTGACTGTTTTGGTACGGTGATGCACGCTACTAAAGAATTTTACCAATACTTTTAGAATGTGATGATTTAAGAATACAAGAAGAAGAAGCAAAAGCAAATCGTGTGATGGTTAGTTGATTCTTAAGTTAAAACCAACCGGTGGACACTAACGATTTTAAATTGGCTCACTACTTGATAAGCCTATTGGTCCCAAGCAAATCGATTAACGTACCCCATTCTACCGACAATCAATACGAAACTATCGATTTTAAATTGGCTCACTACTTGACTAGCCTATTGGTTCCAAGCAAATCGATTATCGTACCCCATTGTAGTCGAAATTCTAGTACTACACGATGTTTGTTATGATTCGCTATGAAAGTTTGACAGATAAAATGAGGGGTTAGTGGATTTTCCTATGTTTCGAGAGGTGCATTGATTAGCTTGGGACCGAAGAGAGTACCAGAGCCGAGCCAAAAACTTGTGCACTTTTCTTCGGGACCTACTAGTCTTAGAGTTACCTCTGTATGGTAAACCGAAGTTTCAAAGTTATTAATAAAATAGCATTTTTTTTAATGGGCATGCAAACCATGCTAATAGGATATTAAATCCACCGCCTCCGATAAAGCATATCGCTCCTGCAGTGAATATGCTATCAGGATACCCTAACTGATTTGATATTCATCATTACATCTTGCCTGCAATATGAATTTTCCTAAAACAAACCATTTTCGCTAGAAGACTCTCCGACGTAATATCAATTACTTTTATTAAGAGTCATTCGCCTCCACGAACAAAACCGTACACCTAGATATAATGTTTCCTCTAATTGAATTTGATTTCCACTTGATGGCCTCCACCATGCTCAATACCCATGAAAGGTAACGAACGTTTCCTCACTCTACGGAACCATAACGTGTAACATTACACATAGTTAATTAGCTAGAAGGTCCGTCCCGTCACCTCATTGCTACCGTTTACGCTCCTGGTCCTGTTGCTTAATGTGCTCTTCTACGTTACCAGGTTTGACATTGACAGGCGCAAACGTAAACATGGGTTCTGCCAGAGAAACGAAAGCACCGTACCTACATAAATCAACCGGTGTCAATAACGTGAGCAGGTACCATTTCCCCGATCTCATTTCGCCAGTCCGTGCCAACATGCGGGAAACTGTTCTGGGCTCGTTTTTCCACGAGTTATTTGTTTTTGTTCCAACTTGTTTAACTTTGTTATTCTTCATTTTTATTGTGCAACCGCGCCAAGGAGGCAGATTTCAGCTTTCGTTCTGCTTTGCTGTTTGTTTAGTGGAAAGCCTACAGCATAATAACCTGTTGTTTGGTTGACTTCTTGTTTTCTTCTGGAAATATCCAATCATATTAGGGAAGAAGGTGAAAAATTTGTTAATTCAGAGAAGATGAACCACGGCAATCTTTACTAAGCATTTCGACATGTAGATTCCATTTAACTTATCCCATCTATCCTAACATCGACATTCTTCATCTTCACGTGTCAACTGACGGCTGCCCTTCAGCTTTTTGTTCGTTGAAGCACCATACATAAAGGACGTAGACCCCTCACCTCCCCTGTTACATCACCTTAAAATGCTACGTTATCTAATAGACTGATGCAAAATTTGAAATTTTCGCTCCACAGTGCTCAAACGGTTCCAAATTGGGCCCTTATTAGCCTTCCAAAATTTGAACTAATTTAGTTAGAAGCTGACTTGGCACAAACCATTTGAAGTTTATATGGAAATTACTATGGGAAAACAAAACTTTTTGTTCATTGTCTTCTACTCTTTTTACATATTGTACTGTTAACAAATTCCATTGCTATTCTTATGGGAATTTTTATCAGCTACAACTTTGCAGAAAATCATTTTTCAGCCAAACGTCAAATTAAATAGTTATTAATTGTTTAAGAGATTGAAAATCTTATGGCAAGATTAAGCAACTGTATTGTGGGCAACACTGTATTCTGCAGTGTGACATAGTAGCCATGATTTTTGTCCTCTATTCTACGCGCCATAAACACCAATGTTGCCTGCTGAACAGTTGATTGAGCATAATCATAAGACATCAGTGACTTGAATCATTAATAATTTTTGCTCCTTACATTTGATCTAAAAGTGGTCTTCAACAAAAGTTGTAGCTGAGATTTTCAACAAGCTCTGCTATCATTTTCTAAAGTAAAGTGAACTGGTGAATTTTGAGATAGATATGAACCGAAATGATGGTTTCTTCATAGTAATTCCCATATAAACTTCAAATGGTTTGTGCCAAGTCAGTTTCTAACTAAATTAGTTCAAATTTTGGGAGGCTAATCAGGGCCCAATTTGGAACCGTTTGAGCACTGTGGAGCGAAAATTTCAAATGTTGCATCAGTGTATTATCTATGCATCATAGAATGTGTTTAGAGTAGATTGAGTGAATCTCTATGATGAGTTCTTGATGGAGTGGAATGCGACAAAACCTAAAAAAAAAACTGGTGGCATTGTGTATTAGATACGACCACATGGTTGACATAGACTACGTTGAGATGTTTAGTGAACTTCTCGAGGATTTTTTTTATATTAATTTAAAATACAGTAGAAGTAACTTATATCCTCAATTTACTCTATTTCTTCTCCTTGACATAATTTTTCTAACTGTTTCTGAACTCTCCGTTAGGGATATTTCTGCATACTCTTTAATCCTCCGTTATAAAATATATTCCCCGTGCACACTTCAATTCCCATCCCATATCCGTTGAATATTTGTTATAGATCACGTTTAACCAAACGATTGATCGCAGTGGGATTCCTTTCGGTGGGAAATCGTTCACAAGCATTTATTGTACATCCCAGCTAAGTAACATTGTATGTTTTATTGTGGTTTTAAAGCACTCTACAAGTCTAAATCATGGTCTACAGTACCCTTATAAAACCCAAACTGTTTCTTGGGAGGTAACCAACAAGCCCACTTATTTGGATTGATTTTGTTAGATAAAGCTAACACCCGACTAATACAGGGCTTTGGCGCATTATTAGTCGGATTTTTACTAAGCAAAATGGTACACTTTCTTTCCATCAGCATAATCGAATTCAGAGTGATTCATATTCAATATTTAATCATAATTTGCTACTTCAAGCAAACAAAAATTCGTCTATCCAAGCAGGATCATAATTCTAAATGTTCATTGGATAGCTTAAAGTAGGAACTCATCCGCATCTTAACCACCTAATGAGGAACTAGAACTACAAGTTTTCAGAAATATATCTCTTAACTTTTTGCCATTCTTGTATTTTCAGAGGTTCGATTTTTGTTAGACCGAACTAAACACATCACCACACGGGAAAAAAAGAGTTCCCATATTCGTGAACCACAGCCGTGAACCATAGTTCACGGTGTATATTTGAGAAAATTTTGTTCTGGATAGCTGGCCGTGATTTTTAGTTCACGGTCCGTTCCCGTTTTCGGGAACAGATTTTTTTCCGAGCACCCAGAAACTCGGTAATCCACTTGGTGTATGAATTTTGTAACAAACAACAATGTAAAGCTCTACTTAAAGATATAAATGAATTTTTACCGTCCCTCTGTCCACCATAGGACGGCCCAAAATCATCAAAATTAAGTTCGCCAAGCAGAATCTCACGAACATTAGCGTGTAAATTCATAGCATTTTGACAGTTCTTACAGTAATCAATATGTAATGTGTATACAACATCAGAAGTCCCTCCCTTTATACATATTCTGCAGAAAAAATACATCCGAATTCTCGCCTTTTTTACATATTCTGCACAAAAACTACTTTCTAAGCCCCGCCCCTGACAGGATTTCATGCTGTTTTTTTTTTATGAAAGGGGCGTGAGAGAAAGTATCTTTTGTGCAGAATATGTAAAAAGAATGGATCAGATGTTAACCTAATTGCATATAAAGAGGTACCAGACATGTTTTGCACTATTGTGAAGCTGTGAGAGGTACAGCATACATGACATGCAAATTTTCTCTCAACTTGAATGTTTGGCTCTTTTGGCGGGTGAAAAAATTAACGTCAATTCTTGTTAGGTTGTCGTTATAGGAGGATCGGGGGTTTGTTATATAAAAATAACATTTGTCGCATTTCATATAATTTTAACGGGACCGAAAACAGCCTCAATAACTCTTTCTGTAAAATATGTGTGATCCTGAAAAGGACCAATTGTTCGATCTCCACAAATTCCACATCCTCTCCACCTCGCTCTCCACTACATCGTTGGTTGTCATCAAGGTGATCACGCTGACTGCTGCTATTTTACCACACCGTCCGTCCGATGCAAAAATGAAAGGATTCACAACAGCAGGGCTCTAGCCTGACAGCGGTAATGTTCAGCAGAGGCAGAGGCTTGTATGAAAAAGTTTTTCGTTTCGAGATGCTTGATGCTCAATGCCATCCCTGATTTGCTTCTGCTTGCCACGCCGTCCAAAGCTTTAATGAGTGGAGCAAGTAGTAGTAAAATTCTTCTTTATTTTGATTTGTTATGTGGTTTACAATTGCTAATACAGGGCAAGAGGTTAGCCAGAAGGGCTGTTCATCTGTGGTGAACTTTTTGATTTTGTGTTGTACATGTTGTGTTTTACTGAGTAATGTTTTTCAATTTTATTCTTGTGTTGTTTGAATGTTTTAATTTGTTATTCTACCTACTTAACCTAACTTAACCTAAAGTGCCAGATACCTGACGATCTGTTGATCGGATCGCCTATAGCAATCTCTGAACCTTGCGATGGATTCAGCTCTCCGTAACTCCAGTGTCTGAAGACCAGCCAGGCGGTGGACCTCAGAATTTCTAGCCCGCGGGGGACTGTTAAGGATCATCCTAAGGATCTTGTTTTGGATCCTTTGGAGTTTGAGGTGATGGCATTTGGCGCAACTCTCCCAGATTGGCACCCCGTATTCTATTACGGGAAGGATGATTTGTTTGTAGACAGCAAGCGTATTTTTCAGGGACAGGGTAGACCTCCACTTGATGAAAGGATACAACGATCTTATCAAGATGTTGCACTTGATTTTGGTTTTGTCAACGTGCTCCCTGAAAAGAAGCTTGCTGTCTACAAACAAATCATCCTTCCCGTAATAGAATACGGATCATACAGAACAAGTCTGGGAGATTTTGAGTGGGAAAGATGATGACCTGGGTATTTGCCGCGTTGATACGGATCTTCCAGCTGTTGAAATATTCAGATAGGACGTCCAGGCCTCTCTGAAGTTTGGCATTCAGAGCTCCGATGACCCTACCCTTGTAGACGATGGATGTGTCATCTGCGAACAGAGACAACGATCCACCATCAGGGAGAGCCGGCATATCGGAGGTGAACAGGTTGAATAGAATGGGGCCAAGGATGCTTCCTTGTGGAACCCCGGCACCGATGTTGAATGCATCCGATGTGATGCTATTCAGAGAGACTCGGAACGTCCTGTCCGATAGATAGTTGTTTATTATCTTCACTAGGAAGATTGGAAGACCATACTGCTGCAATTAGAACACCAGGCCATCATGCCAGACATTGTCGAACGCTTTTTCAACGTCCAACAACGCCATGGCAGATGTTTTCGAAACAGACTTGTTCCGTCTGAGAATGTTTGTCACTCGAGTCAGCTGGTGGACAGTCGAACGACCTTTCCTAAAATCAAACTGTTCCTCGAGTAAGATGCTGTTTTGTTCGGCAGATGTTAGGAGCCGATGGTAGACTGCTCTTTCGAACAGTTTTGATAACCCTGAGAGAAGGTTGATTGGTCGATAACTTGAAGGAGAGGACGAATCCTTCCCAGGTTTCCGGATGGGTATGACTTTAGCTGACTTCCAACACGAGGGGAAGTAGCCAAGTCTGAGGCACTGATTAAAAATCAGTGCCAGATGGTTGTAGAATCTGGAACTCAAGTGTTTGAGTTCCAGATTCAGGATGTTGTCGAAACCTGGGGCCTTCATGTTTTTAGATGATTTGATATAGGCCAACAGTTTGTCAGCCGTAATCTGGAAAAATGTTAGGAATCTGAAGAAGATTGGTTACATTTTTAGCAACCTCAGATTCATGAGGGCTGACGATGTTTTGTCCGAGATTATGGGCGCTGACGAAGTGTTGACCTATCGCAGCAGCCTTCTCTTCAGGGGTTATCAGATGAACCACTGGGTTGCCGTTACAATCTAGTGGGGTCAGTGGTGGAATGGGTCTTGGCTTATTTTTAAGAATTTTGGTTAGTTTCCAAAAGGGCTTTGCACAATCTGGGAGTTAGCGGATCCTGTTAGCAAAGTCCTGATTTCTGAGGTCCACCATCCTGGCTTGGATGGTTTTTGTTAGGCGATTACAGTGGGTCTTAAAGATAGGCAGACCAGAGCGTTGGTACTGCCTTCGGATGGTGTTACTGAGTCTTATAAGGTCTTTGGTAGATCTGTCAAGGTTCAGAGTTTTGCTCACCTGTCTGGATACTGGCACGTGTTGTTCCCTGGCCCGGGATATCGCCTCCTCGATGGAATGCAGACACCGATCAACTTCATCGGGCGTCTCCGGAAGGACACCGTAGTCGACAGTGCAGTCGACACAGTGTTGGAACTGATCCCAGCTGACACGATGGTAGTTGCGTCGGTAAGCTTGGAACCGGTTGACGGATGAGCTCACTTCGGCCACCACCGGATAGTGGTCCGAACTCAGTTCCTGGTGAGTCACAGGTTGCGAGATGTTGTCTCCCATGTTGCTGAAGAAGATGTCCATCATGAAGTGCACGCCGGACCGACTCAGCCGGGTGGGAGTGTCCGGCACCAGGATGGTGTAGTGAGCCTCTTGCAGGTAGTCGTTCAGGATGGTGCCGTTTTGATTCCGCCTTTGGTTGCCCCAAGCTTGATGTTTGGCGTTCAGATCACCAGCGATGATGAATGTTGTACGGCGTCGTGTTATCTTGAAAATATCCCTCCGCAGGTCTGCCGCGGATCCATCCCTGACGTTTGCTTATTTCGGGCAGTAGGCCGCAATGATGGTAACAGGGCCGACGGATGTGAAGACTTCCACTCCCAATGCTTCAACCATTTTCAGCTGGAAACTGGGTAACAGCCGGCAACAGATGTTGTTCCTGGTAGCGATGGACACTCCACCACCTCCAGAGCTTGTCCAATCCAGCCTCACGAGCCGGAATCCAGGAATAAATACGTTTATCTCCGGTTTCATGTGAGTTTCGGTGATGATGGCGATGTCGATGCTATGTTCGTTGAGGAAGTCAATGAACTCGATAATTTTGCTCTTGAGCGAGCAAGCGTCCCAGTTTGCGATTTTGATGAGCTCACGGTCCACAACTGAGCATGAAGGTAGCCACAGCTTGGAGCTGGTCGGATTTGTTTTTGATGGTGTTGGCAATGTCGTGCATCTTGAGGAAGATGATCATTAGTTCCGCTGCGGTGAACCAAGAACCCTCGTTGATTTCTTGGCTGCGGTAGGGACGGTCCATCCTGACGCCAGTTTAGCCCAGGGGCTGTGGGGAAATCCTGCGGCTGTGGAGCAGCAGTCGTCTGTTGACCTGAGTTTGCAGGGGCTCCGGAAGTTTGAGCTTGAGTAGTAGTAGCAGTGGAACGAGCAGCAGCCAATCGTTGATTGAGTGGCAGCGGTGGCAGCACTGGAATCGGTCGTCGTGGAACCGATGGGAAGTTCCTGCGGCCGGACTGGTTTCTCGTCGATGCCTTCTTCCGGATCTCGATGTAATTGACGCGCTTCGGGCAGGCCTTGCTTGTAGCTTTGTGAGCAGCATCAAAGTTGTTGAGTTCTTCTCAAGGTGAACCAGGTATAGCTGGTCGCGGTACTTGGTGGCCTTGTTGTAGCGGGCCATCTTGTGAATTTGGACCGGTCACATTAGTCACCAGCTCATCCAAGAGGACGCCTGTGTTCATGTCGTATAGTCCGCGCAGGACCACCTTGAACGGCATAACAGCCTCGATGTCGTGGGAGAAGTATTCCACCTGTCATTGGTACAGTATGGTCTTTACCGCCTTGTAATATTTCAATGCCGGAACCATCAGTTTGTATCCTTCCGTGCACAGCTGGATGGTGCACCGGACGCCCTGCGTGATGAAGAAGTTTATTTTACCGCAGTCCGGGAGGGAAGGCCTTCACGTAAAAGGGCGGCATTCTGTCCTTCTTTGGCGGTCCTGTTGTTTCCGTCACCGGTTCTGCACCGTCCTTCAGAACGGAGAACCGATTGTTGTCGAGTAGCTTCTTCGCAGCTGTCGCAATGTCACTGTTGTCTTCAGGCCTAGACCGTTTCCCGGGATTGCCGGCACTCGCGCCACCGCGCGATTTTTTACCCTTGGCTGGGTTAGCGAGAGTGTCACTATTCAACGCGAGAAAAAACGGAACAACGCAATCAAACCAACGAAGAGAGCGAGAGTAAAAACGTCGACTGTACTGCTCAGCAGTCTGGCAGCGAATGAATGAGCGGAGCAAGTTTTTTTTAGTTTAAATGATCTTTATTTTAGTTTAACTTGGACGATTACCATATAAATTTTTACTAAGTGATTTAATGATTTCTTCATCTTTAGGTATGGGCAAAATTCAAAATTTGTTTTACAGAATTAGTCCTAGACTTAGTACATGGTCGACCACCTTGGTGGGATTGGTTTGTTTTGTTTTTAGAATTTGAAGAGAAACTACTTAATACTACTATTTACAGCTTAAAACTAACCTACTCTACTATATACACTTAACCTACTATGTACAAATTGCTTATTAAAGCATGTTCAGAAAGATTGCATTTTTGAATAAATTTAGTTGTCATATCATCAATTTTGGAATCTACTTTGGGAATTTCTGCCTCTTGATGGAGGTCTGCTATTCTTGTGTCGAATGGACGATCTAGGATCATCCTCAACACTCTATTCTGTGCAACCTGGATTTTGTTCCTGTGGGTCTGAGCGCACGATTCCCACACCGGGGCGGCATAGAAGATCGCGGGGGCTATGATCTGTTTGTAAACAGCCAGTTTGTTTTGCCTTGAGAGGCGGGATCTGCGGCAAATGAGCGGATACAAACACCTAACCAAGGCGGAGCACTTAACTAGGGTTTTCTCTATGTGCGAGCGGAACAGGAGCTTCTCATCGAACAACATCCCGAGATAAGTAACATCAGTGGACCACTCGACCCTTGTACCATCCATTATTACGGTACAGGAGGGAGACGGTTTAAGTTTTAATGATTGTCTGTGAAGGAACATGATCGCTTGGGTTTTCGAGGCGTTGATTTTGATTTTCCACGTGGTGGCATAATCAGTAAAGGTGTCAAGGCATCGTTGGAGCTTGTTCGTAATTTCACGAGGCATCCTACCCTTGACGGCTATCGCGGTGTCATCTGCAAACAGAAAGAACACGCAACCGTCTCCTAGAGGAGGGATGTCCGACGTGTAGATGCTGTAAAGCAGTGGTCCCAGCAGACTCCCTTGCGGAACACCTGCTGGGATCGGAAATTGTCCCGAAAGGGAACTATTCAACGACACCCTGAACGACCTTTGCTGGAGATAGTTACGGGTGATTTTCACAAGGTATGGTGGAAAGTTAGAGTTACAAAGCTTGTATATAAGTCCGTCGTGCCAGACATTGTCAAACGCCTTTTCGACGTCTAACAAGGCCATGGCTGTGGACTTGGATACAGCTTTGTTACTTCGGATGTTATTCATCACCCGCACTAGCTGATGATTGGTGGAATGCCCCTTGCGGAACCCGAACTGTTCCGGAAGAAGAATGTCATGTTCCTCCACAAACTTGTTTAGTCGGCTGAGGATCAATTTTTCGAACAGCTTGCTCAGCGCTGAGAGCAGGCTAATCGGTCTGTAGCTTGACGGTAGTGAAGGGTCTTTCCCAGGTTTGCGGATCGGGATGATTTTTGCCACCTTCCAGATGCTTGGAAAGTAGTGCAGCTCCAAGCATCTGTTGAAGGTGGCAGCTAGCAGCGAGTACACCCTCGGGCTGAGATTTTTCAACGCTAGGTTGAATATTCCGTCAAACCCGGGAGCCTTCATGTTCTTACTGTATTTCAGCGCTGAGCAAATTTGTTCCTCTGTAATCCGTTCTTCTGGAGGGACGGCACAAGGGGAGGCATCTAACGTCAGGACGCACTGCGCAACCTGGTTCTCGAGTGGACTTGGGATTTTAGAGCCAAGCAAATGCGACTGGGCAATGTGCTCCCCAATCGCATTGGCCTTCTCTTCGTTGGTGATAAGCCGTTCGTCTTTGACTCTAAGTGGTGGAATGGGCTTGGGGTGAGACTTCAGCACCTTGGCAACCTTCCAGAATGGTCTGGAACGGTCGTCCAGGTTCTGAACGAGCCGCCCGAAACTCTCGTTCCGGATTGAGACCATTCTGGAAGCGATCTGCCGATTCAGATCGACCATTTCGTATTTACGCTGCAGATCCCCAGTCCGCTGAAACTGGCGTCTACGAACATTTCTGAGCCGAATCAAGAGTTTGGTGTGGGAATCAATTGCTTGAAACTTACCCCTCACAGGAACTCGTCGAACGCACTCTTCGTCAGCCACGGATATGGCTTGATGGAGACCCTCCAGGGCCCGGTCGATGTCCTCCACTGTGTCGAGCGGTGGGTTGTCGTCGATGTGGCGGTCGACCACGATGAGCGGAGCAACGGCAACAGAGCTCTTTTATAGTTTTACAATTTCAAGCAAAACGATGCGCAACCAAATGGTACTCGATTATGACGACTTGGTTTGGGGAAAACGTTTATTTAATTGAAACAGTGATAAAATTATCACTTTGAATTTGAACATTTTCAGCGATTTTTTTGAGGAAATTGGAAAAGCATTTATTGTAGCAAATTGTGAGAGCTATTTCCTATCGATTGGTGCATTTGGATTTTAATTTCATCTATAAATTACAAAGCTATAAGCATTCAAAACCTTACACCTTTTCATGACGGTCGCAATTTTAGATTTTCGATTTATCCCCAGTACCTTCCCGTAAGACGTAGTCTACGTCAAAAATTCGAACATATTGCATGGAAAAACATTGTTTTCGAGTGGATTGCGTTGATCGCCAAGTTCTGGCCAGTGTTTCGAAAATCATTTTCAAATCTCATCTATTGAGCACTCCTGAGCGAATTTGCAAACAAATCTCACGTTTCAAATTCTCATGCAGTTTCACGGACTCACATTCACAACGCAAAACATTCAGTCAATCTCAAAACTCATCAAATCCGGTAAAACGTCGACGGTAAATCCGGTAAACGAAAAAGGATTGTCGAAAGTTCCAATTTATATTTCATATACGTGCTAAAATTATAGAATTGATTTCAAATCATAGGGGGTCCCGCAATAAAAATAGACCGATACTCCAAGGGTGGTTAAGACGGTTCTGCTCCTGTAGTAATTCACATACAAATTTCAAATCATTAATTTTTACGATTTTTTGCACAGATTCATTTGGATTAGGAATCAAACTGGGAGGTGGGCTAGAAGAAATCTAACACTTATTCTGAAACCAAGCGCCCTAATGTAAATGGGTTCAACATATTATATACAAGTATAATGTTTATATTTAAGATATTAACACACAAGCACACTAACAAAAGAAATGCTGGAGAAATGACACCAACACTGACAGAGCAGATTCTGAGGTGACAACGTATCTGCCATGGATTCCAAAATTAATTAAATGGAATTAATTGGAAGATAACCTTTTTTTGATGTTTTAAAGAGTGATAATAGCTTCGCACACGAAATCTTTATAGTTTCTGAGATTTGTGCCATAAAGGATTCAAAGTGGAAAGGCAAAATAACCAAAATAGCGGCCATTTGTGACTTCTATCAGCTTTCACATTAGATTTTAAATAAAACAGCAACGCCACAACAAGGAAGTTACGGAAACCGAAACAGTGGTTGTTCAATTTGTAGAAGAATATCCCTCAATTTTGATATAACATTAAGTTGTCAAGCCAAAACCTTCAGCGTCGATCCGAATAGGGCCAGTTATGGAATTTAAATCGAACATCAGCGATTTAAGCAACATTCGAACATCGTCGGTACTACCCACCATACATATTGAATGCAGCACCACAAGGCACGTCCATGTCCCTGTGAATTATTGATATCAACAGTAGCAGCACATGGGAAACGGTTTTCGCTCGTATGGATTCTATTCTTCCGGTTTCCAGTCGGTCGCGTCCACCCAGACATACCATACATGCCGGGGCGATGAAATTTTAAACACAGTGCGACAGTTCCGTCCGGACTTCCCGGCATCACCATCATCGATTTCGGAATCTATTGAAGCGTGGTGGATGTGTTTTTCCGATGAATTGTTGTTCTTTTTCTCTCCACGGGAGTGTTGAACTTGGCTCAATATAATCGACAGAACAAGCGCCAAATCGCTGTTGCTATTCTGATTTGTTGCGGTTTGAAAAGTGAAATAGATATGAAGCGCATTTCAATTATTCTATAAATTTGAGGTTATTTTAGAAAATTATACATAGATTTCCAAATCAATATTTTCTGTCAGATATGGAATATGATTCGATCAACAATCCATTAAAAACGTTCAACTGAAAAGCTGCATTCAAGCATATAACATTCACTCCGGTGCTCTCGCAATTCCCAATAAACCCCCAGACAATAATAGCCTGTGGCACTTTATGACAATTTCTCGCATTTTTTCTCCTCTTTCAGATTATATCAAGTTCGATGTTCACTGAGAGTTTCACCCCGGCTGCCGGTACAGGTGGAGACCTGTCTGCCGGATGCAACGACCACGGGAGTGCCTTCATCTGCGAGTACGACATCGGCTCCTACTCCTGGCAGTGGTGGACCTGGTGGTGGGTCGGCCATCGGGTCCAATAGCAGCGGCAACGGCAGCAACAACGCACCTGGATCGGCATCCAGTAGCGCCAACACACCCAATTCCACTAATTCCTCGAATGCTTGCAATGCAGGAACGACCAGCAGTAGTGGCACCGGTAGCAGCAACGCCGGAGGCCTCAGTGGTTCCCCAACCACCGCTGGCACGACAGGCTCCAACGCCACCATCATCGACGATTGTGGCGCCTCACGAGTGTTCCAGATTCTCTATCGCAACGAAGAAGTGTCGCTGCGTGACGTTATTATGTTCCGAGCACATTTACTAGGTAATTTTATGCGTTTTCATAAAATCGTCGTACATCTTCACACCGACTGATGGTGATGGCGGTGCTGTCCATGCCATGTCGGGTGAATGCAACAGTAGAGAATCGTGTATGGCACAGGGAATGGTTCCGAAATTCCAATAGTAATAATGTTCGATTTACGATCCACTAACATGACACCAATAAATCCTGGTTCCCTTTAAGCCCACCTAGATCTATATCTTCCGCATCTCGACTCATTTTACCACCCTGAAAGGCTAGACTGCGATGCCGATATTTTCGGGAATGGCGTATTCCTGTGTTGAATACAATTAAACTCGCCTTAATGCGGAAGTAGTGGAAAGCAATGAGACTGTTCAAAGTAAGCGGTCTGGCTAGCCGCGATTTTGAATATATGATTTTGTTTTGCAATTTTTTCCAGAAAGTCCAGAGTCCAGAAATGGATGTCTGACGCCATAATGAAATCCAAGATGGTGGCTTCCGAATATAGAAAAACTGATAAATACTGTCAAACACGCTTAAATATGGGTATTCGGGGTGACGTTAAGTATCAATTTACTTTGATGCTTTTTGGAAAATTTCAAAATCAGTTTTTTCCGACGCATTATTTCAGATTGCGGAAAGCTCGCACTATTCGATACCTTTTGATATTTTACACAAAATGACGCGAGCTTTTTGCAATCTAAAATAATGCGTCAAAAAAAACTGCCTTTGAATTTTTAAAAAATGCATCAAAGTAATCCATGTCTGACGCCATCTTTAATTCAAGATGGTGCATTTCGGATACAGACAATCTGGGAAATACTGTCATACTGTCTTCAGTATGGGTATTTCCGGAATCGGGGTGACGTATAAACCTTTCATTCTGGGGTTGTTGCTTACAATTTTTATAAGTGGATGCCTAGATTTCCAAAAATTCTTGATTTTCGAATCATGTTCCATCCATATCTCCGGAATCGAATAACTGATTCTAAAGGTGCTGAAAAGTGTTCTATGGAAACGTGGTTCCTTTCATTTGGCGGATGTTGTGACCGATTCGGCTCAGTGATAGTTGAGACATTTTTTAGATTTCAAGATGGCGTCATATTGCCGGTTCTTATACGTCACTCCAATTCCAAAAATACCCATATTAGAATGGATTTCAAGATGGTGTCAGGCATCGATTTCCAGTCTCTATACTCAACCTCGATTCCGAAAATACTAATATTGAAGGGTATTTGACAGTATTTCCCACTTTAACTAATCATGATGGAGTTAACAATTTTCATAGTTGGAGATGCTTAATGTCAAATATAAGACTTAAAGCGGTCATTTTATCGATAGATGTGGAGATAAAAGTATCGAGTTGATAGTTCCGTTAGAGTAAAAATTGTATATAGAGCGTAGAAACCGAGCAAAGGTCTATTTTTAGGAAGGCACGAATCGAGTTGATCATCTCTTTTACCAAACTCCCCAGTTGGGGAAGGATGGTGAGGGGTATCTCCATGGAGTACAAACATGATTAGATAAGGTACGAAAGGTAGTTTTGATGTCAAAGCTAAAATATAGTAAATATTAAATTGATTTCTTAACTCCTTTGGTTTGTTTTTTCCGTCGATCTTGTTTTCCGTGCTGAGCACCAATGCTACCGACGTGCCAGGAAGGCAGCTCCCACACCTGGACCCTACCTATCGACCCATCAACTCATGAACCGGGGACCAACGGCTTTACTTCCCATCCGAAGGAAGGCGTGATCAGAGATGTTATGCCTCAGAACATGATGATAATAATTAATATCACTCACCTCAGATGCGTTACAAACAATGTACCTCTTTGTTTCAAAGGAATATAGTCAAATATCCTACCTTGTCCATGAAGACCTTTCTCCAGCATCCCAATCAGTAGATAAAGCAATGTTGTCTCTAGTCGTTCTGATCCTGTCTCTGTAACACCGATTTCTTTCACCATCAGTTTTCAGCTGCTTCTTCTGAGGTTTGTCCCCTTGCAATTCCTTTGCACGCTTACGTGATCCATGCTTGTGTAGTAGATAGAGTTAGTGTTGAATAAATAATGAGTAGAATCAAGTGAGCGTGAAGCGTGATAGTTCGCATGTAAACAGAATCTCATTGGTTAGAGAATTTTGATAGGTTAGCAGGTATAAATATGAAGTACCTAAGCTCGTTGAAGTCATTCTTGTAACGAATTTTGGAGGTGACGGACCACCAGCAGTAGCAGAAACAGCAGCAGCAGCAGCAGCAGCAGCAATAGAAGCAGCCGCACCCGTGGGAGCTGCATCGCTAATTCGTGTTGCCGTGGCCGAGGCTGGAAACCTCGGTCCGGTCACGACAATGGCGCAGTCGGTACGATAGTGTAAGTATAGTGGAATGTCTAAAGAACTGAAGAATTATTTTGAAAAAATTGCCATGAACTGATGGATGGTATACAGAATGACCATGACCTGATGGATGGTAGATAGAAAGACCATGACCAGATGGATGGTAGATAGAATTACCATGACCTGATGGATGGTAGATAGAATTACCATGACCTGATGGATGGTAGAAAGAATTACCATGACCTGATGGATGATAGAAAGAATTACCATGACCTGATGGATGGTAGGTAGAATTACCATGACCTGATGGATGGTAGGTAGAATTACCATGACCTGATGGATGGTAGGTAGAATTACCATGACCTGATGGATGGTACAAAGAATTACCATGACCTGATGGATGGTAGAAAGAATTACCATGACCTGATGGATGGTAGATAGAATTACCATGACCTGATGGATGGTACAAAGAATTACCATGACCTGATGGATGGTAGATAGAATTACCATGACCTCATGGATGGTAGATAGAATTACCATGACCTGATGGATGGTAGAAAGAATTACCATGACCTGATGGATGGTAGAAAGAATGACCATGACCTGGTAATTCTGGGACAGATGGTAGATAAGAATTTCCATTACGTGATGGATGGACTAAAGAAATTTAGAAATAGTTAGAATTGCCATGACTTGATGGATGGACTGAGGACATTTTTAAATAGTTAGAATTGGCATGACCTGATGGATGAAATATCTCTGAGATGGTAGATGAAAGTCCCCCGAGAGGGTGGATAAAATTCCCCCAAATGGGTGGATATAATGCCCCCTTCCTCAATTAAGGAGAGTAGAAGAGGGGAAGAATGTAGTAGATAGAGTTAGTGTTGAATAAATAATGAGTAGAATCAAGTGAGCGTGAAGCGTGATAGTTCGCATGTAAACAGAATCTCATTGGTTAGAGAATTTTGATAGGTTAGCAGTTATAAATATGAAGTACCTAAGCTCGTTGAAGTCATTCTTGTAACGAATTTTGGAGGTGACGGACCACCAGCAGCAGCAGAAACAGCAGCAGCAGCAGCAGCAATAGAAGCAGCCGCACCCGTGGGAGCTGCATCGCTAATTCGTGTTGCCGTGGCCGAGGCTGGAAACCTCGGTCCGGTCACGACTTAATTCGCACTATAAGTGTAGAAATTTGAACTGCCCATTAATTTGCTATTCGAAAATGAAATCTGTATTAGGGAAAACACATCAATCACTGAATCTGAGCATATCGGACGGTACCTACGTTAATGCTTTTTGATGCAAATTGTAAGCCCCTCATATTAAAAGAATTTGACAAGTATTTTTTGACGTAGTGCTACGTCTGTGATTTCTATATGGGGGTATACTTTGAGAAAACCGAAAATAGAACATGTAACAAAATTATGAAAGATTTTTTACATTAATAACTCAGCTGTCCCTAGACCAATTTCAATAATTTTATCACCAATCGATCAGATATTTTTCTACACATCTGTTAAATTGAATACTTTTTTTAAAATGTGACTTTTGACAATTGCATGAATGTGCAACTGTTGCTTTGATAAATAAAATTATCACTGATTGCCTGCGAAAAGCGATTTCCCTAACAGCATCATACTAAAGAGTATAAACAGAGAGAGCCCCGCTCAAATTCCTATTCTTACACAAAACACAAGCTCCTGCTGCCGTTAACAAATAAGATTTATTATATAAGTCCACGTAGTTCGACGTCACCATTGCATACAACCCCATAGGGCTGTCCATTGTAGTTTTTTTGTTTGGCTAATCCTCTTAATAGGAGGGGCTCAAAGTTTGCATCAAAAGACTCAAAGGTAGGTACCGTCTGGCATGCTCAGTACACGGATGTTTTTTTTTTTTCATCACGAAAACGCATCGTTTTCTGATGAAAAAAAAAAACCCATTTTCATGCACAAAACGCATGGATTTTTTGGTTTATCCAATATATAATAAAAAAAAAACGCAAATTAATTGCAATCTAATTTTCCAATCGCGAGATTACGATATAAATTCGTGATTTTTTTTGCTTTCTTGCGTTCTTTCCTTAATTTGAAGTGTTTTAGGTTAATTGACAAGGTCATGTAGTACTCGGTCATTGCGAGAATGTTTATACTGTTACGCATTTGACCACAAACTTTTGGTTGCTGAGTACATTATCATAGAGCTTTGGGGGTAATGTACCCGGCAACAAGGCGAGCGACCGTTCCTTGAAAATTAACTCCTAAACATCAATAATTTATGGCGGGTTGAGTAATGCTGAGCTATGAGGGTGTTCAACACAGATGAGGCTGGTGAGCTGTATGTTCTTTGGAACGAGATTGAATCGCTTGGCATAGATGGCCCACAGCGACTCACGAAGAGCTACTGAATCCGATCAGTAGCGGTGTGGCTTCTTCCTCGTTCTTCGGTGAATGGACGCTCATGTGAGCTGCAGCTCGCTGTGTACTGGAGAACAATGTTCAATGACACGCGCCGAAAGCAGTGCAGGATGCAATTCGGTTTTGAAATCTGTGTTTGGTAAAACGCTTTTTGCAGGAAATCGGTAATATTTTTGATCACCATGGCAACAGTTGGATATTTGCGTAATTTTAATAGTGACCTATTGAAAATTGATGGTGCTCATTTTAGCTGATTTGTAGAAAAATTTCCAATCGATTGTTTAGAATTAAAATCCATCTGCCATTGACAGAGTTACAAGCGGTCAAAACCTAATCACTTTTCGTAACGCATCCCCAATATGTTGCCGAAAGGTGTAATCCTACGTAAAAAAATAAACCATACACCAGTATTGTCGATAGTTTCATATTTTTGCCATATCTAAGAAAAACGATTGAACCACAATCTTCGTGCGGTTTGTGGGCGATATGTATGTGTACCCCGAATATGATTTGAATCAACAATCTTAACAGAACTCAAGACCTCAAACTTGAAAAAAACGTTAAATATAACCAAAACATGGCCAAAATAGAAGCTTAGGTGCGTTTCCTCTACATTCATTGGTCGTATTTTGCCGAGTAGATGTGATTTAATATATCGCTTGATCTGGTTATGAGAGATATCAAATTTGACCATAATCCGGAATATCCAGATTCGGTTCTATGGAGGCCATATGGGTCTATGGATGTCATTTTGGGTGCCATTGGCCATATTTCAACGAGTAGATGTGATTTGATATGTGACATGAAATGGATATGAGAGATTTTATCATGTGGAACCTTAATCCGTGATATTCAGAATTCTAAGGTCTCCGTATGGTTATCATTTGGAGTGCCATCAGTCATATTTCATCGAGTAGATGTGATTTGATATGTCACATGGTATGGTTATCAGAAATAATAAATTTGACCAAGCTTTGAGTGGGTTGGTTTATTTCGTTTAAATTCCGTTATAATTGCTTATTTTTTGACAGATACGCGTATTTCGTCTACTACTTGCAGATTTCATCAGTGCCAAGTACTCAACACCACTACTTGGCACTGATGAAGTCTGCAAGTAGTAGACGAAATACGCGTATCTGTCAAAAGATAAGCAATAATAACGGAATTTAAAGGAAATAAACCAACCCACTCAAAGCTCTTCATAAAGGGATTCCGTTAAGAGGTTCGACAAATTCAAAGGATTAAATTAGACCATTTGGAACCATAATCAGGAACATCCAGAACCAATAACCGATAGGCATGTGATCTTATGATTGTTCTCTATCATTTCCGGCAGTTCTACGAAGCAAAAAGGAAATAAAAATTGAAAAAACACCCACGTGCCAATAAATTTTTCAATATATAACAAAGAGGGAGGGGTCTGGGAGGGGCAGTACCACCCTACAGATGTAAGAATAACTCACCGGAACGATGTTAAATAAATCATGATATCTGAGATACAAATTTTTGAAAATAAAAAGTTTGTCCCGGGTTTTCACGGGTTAAAGCTAGTTTCAAAATGTTCAATCGGAGAATCATTTTTCCATACATTGTTTAGGCTAAAATGGGCTGAAAAGTTACACACGGAAGAAAATTTAATTATTCCAGACCTTCGTTTCGTTTGGTGGGTGTTTCAATGGAACTTATTTTTTGTAATAAGGTTTTCTTTCAGAGACACAGTGTCAGAAGTGAGCTTATTAAATTAACTGTAAATTTCTTTCTCTATACAGCCATTCCTTAGCAAAATGACCATTTCCATGTTAAGGTGGTCAAAAAATCGATTATATTCAATTATGACTTTTGTTAGATTAAAATATCATATGAAAGATAATTTTAAAAAAATAGGGAAAATATAATGTATGTATGTATGTAAGGTAGCCACCATCCCTTCATAGATCTTGTCTTGTATGCAGCTCCACTTAATAGCAAGATCAATTTGAGCTACCGATCTGAATTCACAATATCGCTGTATGAAGGGCCAAAAACGGAGGTGCGGACCCGTAAGCAGAGACAGAGTTTTTATATTTTTCCTGGAAAATTTAGTATTGAGTTTTTATTTTAACACATTATATCACAAAATCAGCTACATATGTGTGTTTTTTTTTAGATTTTGAGTTATATTTTTTTGAAATTATCAAGTTTTGGGTTTTCGCTCCATACTTCTATGCGACTAGACTACCATGCATCCCCATCGATTTATAGTGACTGTAACATGGGTTCAATCCCAGACGGCGCCGCCGGGATGTTCTGAGGCATAACATCTCTGATCACGCCTTCCTTTGCAAGGGAAGTAAAGCCGTTGGTCCGCGGTTCATGAGTTGATGGGTCGATAGGTAACGTCCAGGTGTGGGATCTGCCACCCTGACAAGGAAAACAAGACCGACGAAAAACAACGCAAGGAAAATAAATATTTTTTTTACTACAAAATCCTAATTTTTTTAATATCATTATGTTTTTCCTAAAAAGTATTTTTAATTACCTTTCATTTGATATTTTGATCTGTCAGGGTGTCGACTCAACGACAAAAACAAAATTTCTTGATTTTACAGTAATTTAAAAAAAAAACCAGGTGCAGGCCTACCCGTTTTTGGCAATGCAGCCCCATCAGCCATAACATTCATCAGTGCTTTATGGGCATTTTTTTTTATGAAGTACCACACGGACCTCTAACTCATGAGGAGTGGTCCAGTACAAATTCAAATTAAATAAAGCGTTCGATACATTTTATAGAATGCAAAAAAGGCAGAAATTTCGTGTTGCCAAAGGCGGAAAGGATCCGGATTATATCCTAGGGGCATACATTCATCGAGATCTCCACCATATTCATGATGACCAGCAAATCTCGATTAGATTTTTTTTTTTCGTTTTTCTCCCGGAATTTTGGAAATATTCGCGGCTTAAGTATTTTAATTAAGCATAAAACTGAATGCGATTAAGCCGAAGATTAAATGGGTAATTTAAAAGAGCAGCACCTTTGCTGGATCTTGAATTTAGTTCTGCGACAGGTTTGAAGTCTTCGAAATTTGTGTATGAAAATTTCCCCCAAAACTTTACACGGTTATATTTATTGTCCTCAAGCTTTTCCTTTAGATTAATTACTTGTCACAGAATTCTTCTGAATTAAACTTGAAATTGTTTCTAGAAACTCTCCGTAGAATATGAATTCACTTGTGCTTCATTTGTTTTAATTTGCATGAAACTCTCCGTAGAATTTCCATACAATTCACCTCAGATTCTCGACCGACAATTCAAAAGGGCCTACTAGCTTTTGTGAACAAAACTTGTAATCCCCCTTCGCTGCTAACACCAGGGTAAATTTCCCCGCCGAGAATTGTCTTTAAATTTTGCTCAGAACTATTTTGTAGTTCTCCTATAAATTCTTCTGGAGATTGCATGGAATTATCATCAACATTCTCTAGAAATTCCATTTGAAATGCGCTTGGAATTATACTCGGACTTTCCTTATAAATCTTCGCAGAATTATTTTTGAATTGTACCCTCAAAATTCCCTTAGTATTTTAAGAATCCTGGAATCCTCTTCACTCTTGAAAGTTCTAGTAACAACTCTCTTAGAGGTCTTCCTAAAGCTTCCTAGTAAATATTCTCTGAAATACCTTGGTGTTATCTGTAGAAGTTATTCTAAAATCTGCTCAAATTTGTTTTAGAAAAATTCTAAAATTCTCTTAATACTTCTTCAAAGTGACTGTAGTTATCTTGAACATCTAGTCCAAGGGTCTTGAAATCTTATTTATTTCATAGAGAGGACGAGGTATATTTTTCCAGATTTGCCATCTAAATTCACGGGATTTCCCCGGTGACTTCAAATTCACAGATTTTTTCCCGGTTTTCCCTGTTCACTGGTCACTCTGCATTTCACACATGAAACACTTGTTTTTTATCCCATTATATATGTTTTGCCTTGAGCACATTTTAAGACCTAGCTCCACAAGAAAATTGTTCCGGATAATACGCTAAACTAAAAGCTAATTTTTGGGTGAATCCCTCCGGTGTTAAATCGTAAAAACAGCGCTTTCACCTCCAACATTCTGCAAGTTAATTCCATTTAAATTGCAATAGCAGCAACATTATAATACTAAAACTTTACTGACAAGCTAATTTGACGAGCTAACCAGGCTCACAATGAAGATCAAAAATACTTAATACAGCCACTCTATGCCGTCAAAGCAATGTCTACGTATATTTGAATAATTATTCAATAATAAAAGTGTTGCACCAAGCAATAAAAAAAAATCATCCCAAACAATTGAATTCTTAAGCGGCGCCGGTGGTGTAGTGGTAACCGTGATTAACACTCACCCCAGCAGGCCTGGGTTCAATCCCAGTCGGCGCCGCCGGGATGTTCTGAGGCATAACATCTCTGATCACGCCTTCCTTCGGATGGGAAGTAAAGCCGTTGGTCCCCGGTTCATGAGTTAATGGGTCGATAGGAAGGGTCCAGGTGTGGGAGCTGCCTCCCTGGCGTCGGTAGCATCGGTGCTCAGCACGGAAAACAAGATCGACGGAAAACAAACCAAAGGAAAAAAAACTGAATTCTCATTTAGTTACTTCTCTGAGCTAATCAAGCTGTTAAAATCACAGACCTAGAAGCATTCAGAAAAAAATCATCATCTTCTCTTAAAACTGGGTTTATACAAGGCAAGTCAATTGATTAACTCAGTTCAATTCAACTGACTTGAAATGTGTAAACCGTGCCGTTCAACTGACTTGATCAACTCACTCGAATTTTAAAAAGTTGAACCAGTCTCAACTTTTAAAGTCAATTGAATCCAACTGAGTTGATCAACGACTTGCCTTGTCTAAGACCCAGCTTAACTCTTAATCTTTCTTGCATTTACTCAAAGGCGCTAAAGGGTGTCCACGATGAAATTGCCACACACAAAATTGATTCGCAAAATTCGAGTTTTCATCCGATTGCCATCAAATTTTCAGGGATTGAGAAATAACTATTAAACTTCATTTTACCATTTTACTCGTATTTTATTTACAGTCCATACACAAATGCCCGCACCTTGGCCTTAACCCCGGCCATAAGATTCTGCACGACCTGTGAATCAACCGTTTTTTGCATGTAAACCCATACTTTCTTCAGTTCCTCGACTGTCTTCACTACCTTAGGTCGTTTAAGAAGGTGCTGCTTCATAATCGCCCAGTACTTCTCGACGGGGCGTAGCTCCGGAGTGTTGGGAGGGTTGAACATTTTCGGCACGAAATTGACCTTATTGTCCGCATACCACTTCAGCACGTCCTTGGAGTAGTGGTATGAGGCCAAATCCGGCCAGAAGATTGTTGGGACGTTGTGGGCCTTCAGGAGAGGAAGCAGCCGCTTCTGGAGGTACTCTTTTATGTACACCTGTCCGTTCATCGTGTCCTGGGTCACGAAAGGTGCACTCCGCTTCCCGCACGTGCAGATGGCTTGCCAAACCAAGAATTTCTTCGCAAATTTGGACATCTTCTGAGTGCGGACATGCTCCGGAACGCTGAACTTATCCTTGGCCGTGAAAAACAGGTTGCCGGGGATCTGTTTGAAGTCGGCCTTCACATATGTTTCGTCGTCCATGATGCAGCATTCAACTTTCGTCAGCATGTTGAGGTACAACTTCCTGGCACGGGTTTTGGCGGACTTGTTCTGCTTCTCGTCGCGATTAGGGGCCTTTTGTACCTTGAACGTTCGAAGCCCAGCCTTAGTTTTGGCCTTCTGGACAAAACTTCGGCTTAGGTGCAGCTTCTTAGCCACATCCCTAACGGAGGCGTTCGGATTTCGGTTGAAGGCCCCAACTACGCGGTTGTGATTTTTGGTGTTGTACGGAATACTTTTTCCTTCACTTCTGGGCTTCCGATCGGTGGTCAACCGTTCCTCGAACCGCTTAATCACTCGCGACACCGTGGAATTCGCGATTCCCAACGTTTTAGCGATGGAACGATGCGAGAGATCCTTGTTCTTGTGATGAATGCGCAAGATTTTATCACGCACGAGCTGTTCTTTCGACATTTCCGCGAGTTTTGATCACAGGACTTTAAAACTTGCAGGATGTAAATAATGCACTATGAACTAAATCCACCCAAATTTTCATTAAATTCTACCCAACGGTTAAAAAGTTAGAGCAATTTCATAGTGTGGCAATTTCATCGTGGACACCCTTTACAAAGTGCTCATGGAATTGATTTTTGTTGGACACAGCTGGATCGAGCAGACGCACCAATCTACTCGACGGTTACATTTTATCACACGTAATTAGGTATAACATCTATTAAGAGACGCACATTCCCATAAGCAGCATGAATTTTGCAAAAACTAACAACGTCTAGCGTATCTACGAAAATGGATTTTTATTTGGGTTCAACTCTGGAATATGACAACACTCAGTGGGAGCTGAATTTATAATAGGCTCAAAATCATCGAAGTACCCTTTTATTTGAGTAACTTTTGCTCAACTTGTAAAAATAAACATCAAACATTGAACAACCACAAGTTCACAACTCTACTTAAAATTTTGAATTAAAGACCATCCTTAAACTACAACCAGTAATTAAGTTATTTAAAACTAGCGAAGTCAGCCATACTTATCCATAAGTTTCTGTAATAAAGAAATATTTCCCTGACTTTGAATTGAATTCCCTGAGATTCACTGATTTTCCAGGTCCAAAAAGGAATTCCCTGATATTCCCTGATTTTCCAGGTCCAAACAGGAATTCTCTGATATTCCCTGATTTTCTATATTTTTACAGGTAGTCGACACCCTGTCTGTAAATTCCTAGTGGTTCAACAGATACAATTGTATGAAAAAAGTCATGTTTGAAAAAAAAATCGATTTTTTGGACCACCGTAACATAGAAATGGTCACTTTAATGACAAAATAAAAAAAATGCTGGTCTAATATTTTGCGATAAGGAACAAAACAACAATTTTTTACGAAATTCTAAGAACCACTTTATCGTTATGCTATGGAATGGCTGATAAATAAAAATAAAGTGGTGTTCGCATACGTCACGCTATACGTTGAGAACAGATTAGCAAGATTCTTGTTTTTTATTATTTTTTCGGCGGGCTTATATCAAACAACTAGGCAGTATATCATTTGCTGGCTCAGCTTGTTCAAAATAAAATCAAAACTCTATGAAATATGTTTTTAATATGATCTATTAAATCTTCTGCCTTCTTCGGCGCATGAATCTAACAAACAACCACTACACTCTCCGATGCGTCTTTACGATAGTTACCCAGAAAAATAACACGACCTACGGAATACGAGACTGCATGAATGAACGGTGGTAGTACATGCGCATATCGAGCGATGCCCACTGAATGCTTCTCGCTTCCACCCGACTGCGAACCCATCCTGGCACTCCAAGTGACTATCCTATAATCCCAAATGACCTCCGGAATTCGCACACCACATCCTGCGTGCGCTACCATCCTCTGAACTACAGCATCGATATCGATGATGCCACTACTATTAGGAACGCTATCTGGACGTCCTTTCGCTCTCACACCATCCCACATCAGGAAACTGCATAATCCCACATCGATACACGCAGTATCTCGATTAAGGGTGCACACCACCAGGGAATTGGTTCAGGTTTTTGAAACCCGAGTTGTTCGTGTAATTGCAATGCTCTCTCAATAACGAGTCAATCTACACGATAACCTACACTCACGATACCAGCCCGTATGGGAACTGAACAGCCAAGAATAATCCCGTGCAGGGAAAAAATGTGGAAAATCGATCACTATGGTAGAGATCTACTTTGGCACAAGCGCCCATTTCCGTCATATCGAGCCAAAAAAAATATCAATGAATTCGATGTGATCGAATCAATCATACAATTGGTGTGGAAGTTTAGTTCAAAAACTACAAAGCAAAGTTTATAAGAACGCATAACATGGATATTTACATCCATTCTTCTCGATAACGAACGAAGCGCTCCTAGCGAATCAATTTTTTCTGCCATCATCCGTATGCCGAAGTTAATCCAGTGACGTCGCAATGTGTTTGGACGGAATTGAAACTCGTAGGGTAGAGTACTACTTCGGCATAAGCACCCCTTTTCGTCATATCAAGCAGAAATATAAAACTATTAATGATTTCGATGTGAACGAATCAATCATCCGTTTGGTGTGATGGATTGGTTCAAAAGCTACAAAAAAAGTTATAAGAGCCATAGGCGTTGCCAGAGCGGTACAGCCCCTAAGCCCAGCAACACAAAGGCTTTCGATAGAACGGACGCCATTTCTAAATGGCATTCTTCCAAATTTTCCATAGAATTTTTTTTTTCGTCCCTCCCTAGCTCGAAATCTGGCTACGCCCTTGATAAGAGCACACAATAGGTATATTTACATCCAATATTCTCAAAACAAAAGAAGCGCTCCTAACGAATTCATTTTATCTGTCATTATCCGTATGCCGAAGTGAATTCAAAGACGTTTCAATGCGTTTGGACGGAATTGAAACACGTATGTATGAGGGAATTGGAACCAAGAAGCAGTGTTAGGTTATTACAAAATCTCATTAATTTATTAATCTTTTCAAATCCGTCAAACGGTACATATGAAAAGATAACAAATTAAAGAAATAATTTTTGGTATGAAAAAATAAGTTTCTATTGAAACCCGTTCGAAAAATAGAGCGGTTTGTCCTGCTTTTAATTCATATTGTTTCACAGTGCATTGAATCAGCAGATTTGCTTTATTTTCCGTCGATCTTGTTTTCCGTGCTGAGCACCAATGATACCGACGCCAAGGAGGCAGCTCCCACACCTGAACCCTACCTATCGATCCATCAACTCATGAACCGGGGACCAACGGCTTTACTTCCCTTCCGAAGGAAGGCGTGATCAGAGATGTTATGCCTCAGAACATCCCGGCGGCGCCGACTGGGATTGAACTCAGGCCTGCAGGGTTGAGAGGTAATCACGCTTACCACTACACCACCGGCACCGCTAGCATATTTGCTGTCTAGATTAAATTTTTACGCACCCTCTCGGCAATTACGTAACCGACAATTCCTACTAATTATGCTAAATTTGAGCCACTAAATCAGATAATGTCTGCCTATAACAAACATTGCGAAATTATCAACCTATATATGTCAAAGGCTAAATTGCGAAAAAATTTCACAACTCTGCGAATTACTAGATAATAAGATTAGTAACAATGTAGTCTCCGATTAACTGATTGATGAATAAATAAATAAAGTAAGACGGAAACTAGATCTTAACCCTACACAGTAAGAAGCTATCGGGAAAAAGGGGAAACAGTGAACGAAATGACTACCGGGCATTATTTTATGCATGCGATACGCCGCCGTAATTAGGTAGGCTGTGTATGCAATAAGCAACAGAATAATGCCATGTGGCTCCATTCAGACGGGAGCATGATGGTTTTCGGGGTGGTGCAACACATACACACACGTAAAAAAAAAGAAAATTGGAAAATTGACAGCGAGCGAGCGTGAGTGCATGACGACGATGATGGCATTGCATAACGTAACCGAACATGGAAGTGCAATAACATGAAACAGACGTTGGCGTGCTATAAACAAAGTATGTATGACGTTGTGAACATGAAAGTCATGAAGTACGTAGGACGAAGAGCTGCCCTGTTAGGGGATCAAATTACTTTCATACTAATTAATGCATAGAAAAAAATGGAGCTGATTCACTTCATGTGTGATTTAACCCTCCGTTACTCGCGCACATGAGTTTTCCACTTGCCATTTTGTTGCTGAGTTACCAATCGATCTGAAACCAACGAAAATTTGTTTTGATCTAAACAAGCTAAACTTTGATTACAGAAAACACCTAAAAAATGCGGATAATAGGGAAAATGTAAATGGAAACCGCGAAAACTGTGACCATACTACGTGGGATTTGACTTAATTGATTACAACATGAAATATATAAAGATTCTGACAAGATAGAAAGTTACTGTCTCTGATAAAGTTGCTCAGGAGATCCTAGCCTTGTCGCTGGCGGACAGTAGTTCAGAATTTTCTCACTACGTAGCGCTAGTATACATGTGAAATTCTCGCATGTGATATATCTCGAGATCCTGACCAAATAAAAAATTACTGTCTTTCACAAAGTTTTTCAGGAGATCAAAGCCTATTGCTTAGTGCTCAATAGTTCAGAATTTGCTCACTACGCGACGCTAGTATACACGTGAAATTCTCATACAAAATATCTCGAGTTCCCAACCAGATAGAAAGGTACTGTCTTCGGCATAGTTGTTCAGGATGTCAAGACTTTTTCGCAGGTGAACAGTAGTTCAGAGTTTTATCACTTTGCGGCGCTGCTATAGATGTGAAACTCTTGCATATAAAATATCTCTAGATCCTGACCAGATAGAAAGTAAATGTATTCGGCAAAGTTTTTCAGGAAGTCAAGATCTTTTTGTTGGGTGACAATAGTTAAGAATTTTCTCACTATGCGGTGCTAGTATATACGTGCCTTTCTCCCATATTCAATAGCTCGAGATCTTGATCAGCTAGAAAGTTGTTGTCTTCGGCAAAGTTGTTTAGGGGGTCAAGAATTTTTGGCTGGTAAAAAGTAGTTAATAATTTTCTCGCCACGTGGCGTTAGTATACATGTACACTTCTCGCATATGCTATATCTCGAGATCCTGATCAGATAAAGATGTTCAGGAGGTTAAGGTCTTTGGGATGGTGAACAGTAGTTCAGAATTTTCTCACTTCCTGATGCTAGTATACATGTGAAATTCTCGCATATAAAATATCTCACGATCATGACCAGATAGAAAGTTACTGTCTTGGATAAAGTTGTTCAGGAGTTTAAAGCCTAGAGTTTATGAGAAAATTCTAAACTATTGTTATCTCGAGATATAGCATATGCGAGAAGTGTACATCTACGCTACGTGGTGAGAAAATTCTTAACTACTGTTTACCAGCCAAAAATGTAACTTTCTATCTGGTCAGGATCTCGAAACAAACCATATGCGAGAATTTCACGTGTATTCTAGCGCTACGTAGTGAGAAAATTTTGAACTACTGTCCACTAGAGAAATCTATCTGATCAGAATCTCGAGATATTTTACATGCGAGAATTTCGCGTGTATACTAACGCCACGTAGTGTGAAAATTCTGAACTATTGTGTACCAAGCAACAGGCTTGGCTTTTCCTCGCACGTGTACCTACGAAGTGTATGTGTTGACCCACACACCGAAAAGAAAACACGATGCACGCGGAGCAAACTTTCGTTGCTCGCCGTGCACGAACGCTCGAACGAAGAGCAGGAGCATTCCCTATCGTGCACGCGTAAAACGAAGAGAGAAAGACATGGAGGAGAACAGTGTACGATCCGAGCAGTACGATTCGGGGTATGCTACGACTGTATGCTTTTAATTCGGCCGTGCTGTCTTATGAGCAACAAGAAAAAGCTATTGTAAGTGTTTTCGATTTCTATTAAAAAATTACACAGAGTTTAACACATTTGATTTTCAGAAACACCTGCTTATAACTGCGGTTTCGAAAAGCGTATCCGTAAGCTGTGGTTGGAACCATCATTGCGCCTGGACGAAGATGTGGTTGCATGGTGGAAGAAGAACCAAAAGATCGATCCTGAAATGGCTATGCTTGCAGAGACAGTGATGCAGATGCCTTGCACGCAACTGTCTGTTGAACGCGCATTTAACAGCCTTGGTCAAATAATGACCAAACATCGAACTAAATTAAACTATTTTAATCCACTTTCTGAGTGTTTTGTGCTTCTCATATTTAAAATTTTAATAATGAGTTTAAATTCGGAAAACTTTTATATTTTATAAAAAAAAATCTGGTTTATTTGACTCAAGCTCCCCTATAAATGTTTTCAACAGTTTTTAAAAGGCACAAGCTGACTACTAGAAGACATATTGGCTGCTTCTGATAAAAGGTACTGAAAATTTGAATCAATGAAGTATCATAATGGGAAAGAAAAAAACTACAGAAAATATGGGATTTTGGGGGCAAAATAGGCTCCAAACATGCCTTTATAACAGCGTGTGCCAATTCAATATATCAAAAATAAATGTCTTGACATTTTTCCCAAAAAAAAAGTCATATGCTACAATGTGTGGTTTCAGCGGCAGACAATTTCAAGCCTTTTTGTTGCAATTTGATTGAATAGTTCAGTGCTTTCACACTCAGCCTAGGCAGTCAATAATTTTACGCTCTGCTCTACGTAAGTTCAGTAAACTTGTTTTTTTTTTATTGTTATTATTCTTACATTTCCACATAAAGAGCAACAATATGTGTATCGTTTTTATCGTTGTCATAAAATTTCTGCCAATCATCGTAATTAGCTGTTTTAATGTACTATATCTTACCCCAATAAAACTTTATTCAATCATTCACGATGGAAACACAACCTAGATTGTTTTTAACTATGATTACTAAATGTTTTGAATAAAGAGGGATTATATTCTAGTTTAATGAATTTGTTTCTGTGCAAAATAAAACCTACATCAAATTCCATGACTATTGTGCGGCAATCTTTTTAGACCACTTTCTTTCCTCTATACAATTCTACAAATTTCACCTCTTTTTTAATACATCACCTTCACTAAGTATTGGGTTTGTTAGAGTTTGGTGCATATGATCAAACTAAAAAAAATCATATATCTACCTTATAAAAACATTCCTTTGATTTAAAGTGACTAGCAATTTTTTTTAACTCTTTGTTTGTTCAAAATTCAAAATAAATTACATTTCATTTTAACCTAGGTGCTCCAGTTACTACAGTAACTCACCAGCCTTAATTGTTATGATATATGTTCTAAAGTCTCAACATTCGAAATTCCATGTACTTCGGTAGTACTGCACCAGGGAGGCAACTTCAAAATCATTTTCAGGACTTTGTTCTGAATCCTTTGAAGAGCTTTTTTCCTGGCAGTGCAACAACAAGACCATATTGGCACAGTGTGAAGCATGGCCGGTCTAAAAACTTGTCTAAATATTAGAAGTTTATTCGGCAGGCAAAGTTTGGATTTCCTGTTTATAAGAGGATACAAACATTTTATATATTTGTTACATTTGGCTTGAATGCCCTCAATGTGATCTTTAAAAGTTAATTTTTGGTCAAGTATTATTCCAAGATATTTCACTTGGTTTGACCAGGAAATTGGAACTCCGTTCATAGTGACTATGTGACTACTACTAGGTTTCAAAAACGAAGCTCTAGGCTTATGTGGAAATATTATAAGTTGAGTTTTGGAAGCGTTGGGATAAATCTTTCATTTTTGTAAATAAGAAGAGAAAATATCTAAACTTTTCTGCAGTCTGCTGCAAATAACACGAAGACTTCTTCCTTTAGCGGAAATGCCTGTGTCATCAGCGAACAAAGATTTGTGGCAACCCTGAGGCAAATCAGGGAGGTCTGAAGTGAAAATGTTATACAATATAGGCCCAAGAATGCTACCCTGAGGAACTCCTGCTCTAACAGATTAGATTTGGAATTTTGATAATTTACCTGCAGAGTTCTGTCAGTTAGATAATTTTGAACTAATTTCATAATATAAAGTGAAAAATTAAACTTTTTCAATTTAGCAATCAAACCTTCATGCCAAACACTGTCGAATGATTTTTCTATGTCTAGAAGGGCAACTCCAGTTGAGTGGCCTTCAGATTTGTTTGAACGAATTAAATTGGTAACTCTTAAGAGTTGATGAGTAGTCGAATGCCCATGGCGAAATCCAAACTGCTCATCTGCAAAAATTGAGTTCGTATTGATATGAAGCATCATTCTATTCAAAATTATCTTTTCAAAAAGTTTACTTTTTGAAGAAAGCAAACTTATTGGACGGTAGCTAGAAGCTTCAGCTGGATTTTTATCCGGCTTCAAAATTGGAACAACTTTAGCATTTTTCCATTTATCAGGAAAGTATGCCAAATGGAAACATCTGTTAAATAATTTTACCAAGAAAGACAAGGTACTCTCTGGGAGTTTTCTGATGAGGATATAGAAAATTCCATCATCACCTGGAGCTATCATATTTTGAAACTGTTTAGCTTAAGACCTTACTTCGTCCAAATCAGTCCCCCAGGAATCATCAAAAATATTTTCCCGAGAGAAAATATTCCCAAAATCCCGAGCAACCTGATTCTCAATTGGACTAGTAAGACCCAAACTGAAATTATGGGAACTCTCGAATTGCTCAGCAAGTTTCTGAGCTTTTTCCAAATTTGTGATCACAATTTTACCACCTTCTTTAAGCGCTGGAATTGGTTATTGAGTTTTTTTCAAAATTTTAGTGAGTTTCCAAAAGGGTTTGGAACTCGGGTCTAATTAAGAAACATTATTTTCAAAAGTTTTGTTCCTCAGGACAGAGAATCGCTTTTTAATTTGTTTTTGCAAATCCCGCCAGATAACTTTCATGACAGGATCGCGTGTTCTTTGATATTGTCTCCTACGGACATTTTTAAGACGGATCAAGAGCTGAAGATCGTCGTCTATTATAATTGAAAGTGACTGGCTATTTTCTTGGACAATGTGGGACTAAACAAAAAATATTTTTAATGTACTAGTAGTGCACCAATTAAAATTTAAAACCACGTTTTGAATGCGGAACGCCTAATGATGCCGGATAGGTAAGATAATCCAGAGGCCGGTCACTTTACTTTAATTACTGTATACATTATTTTTTGAGCTCGTCTTTCTAGGCATCAGTCTTATTCCCCTTTCTACCCCATATGTAAGAAATTCTGGAAAATAAGATTTAAAAGAAAATATTAACGTATTTTCAAAAATTTTCACGTGGCTTTTGCTCTCGGCAACTGCATGCCGCTCTCTCAGTGCCTTAAAATATGAGCTGATTTCTCAAATAATGACAGAATAACCAAAATCGTTTACGCTCTACACCGGTGGTCTTTGATTCCATTGTCTCATGCAGATCTCGTCTGGAAAGTGCACAAAGCACAGGGAATGCGCCAGCTGTTATGAGGTAAGGAAAATGCGCAACGGAATCGCTTCAGCGAGCGTGCTCTTGCTCTGGTAAAAAAGCCGAGTGTAGCCAAGTGCAAAACTTCGGGATTTCTCATTTACCGAAGTGTGTGCGATGTATTGCACTCTGGCACTCACGTACAATCGGTGCGCTTGAGCGTCTGGTGAAGCCGACCTACGGTGCGCGCACCATTTTGTTGGATGCGGTGCACGTGGCAGATACACTTTTCTCTTCACTCACACCGAGGAGAGAACCAAGCCAGCCAAGCAATTGGCCTCATGAACAACTTTTTCGAAGACAGTAATTTTTTACCTGTTCAGAATCGCGAGCTTGGCATACGCGAGAATTGTACACGTTTACTAGCGCCATGTGGTGAAAAATTTCTAGGCTTCTGTCCACCAGCCAAAAAGTCTTGACCCCTTGAACAAGTTTGCCGACGACAGTAACTTTCTATCTGCTCAGGATCTCGAGCTATTGTATATGCGAGAATTGCATGTTTATACTAGCACCGAGTAGGGAGAAAATTCTGAACAACTGTCCACCAACGAAAAGATCTTGACTTCCTGAAAAACTTTGCCAAAGACATTTATTCTTTATCTTGTGATGTATCACATGCGAGATCTTAACATGTATACGAGCACTACCTAGTGAGAAGATTTTGAACTACTGTTAATCAGCAAAAAAAGCTATGATCTCCTGAACAGCTTTGCCCAAGACAGTAACTTTCTATCTGGTCAGGATCTCGAGATATTTTATATGAGAATTTCACGTTTATACTAGCGCCGTGTAGTGAGAAAATTCTGAACTACTGTCCACCAGCCCAAACTACTTGACACCCTGAACAAGTTTGCCGAAGACAGTAACTTCTATCTGCTCAGGATCTCGAGCTATTGTACATGCGAAAATTGCATGTATATACTAGTGCCACGTAGTGAAAATTATCTGAACTGATCCACCAACGAAAAGATCTGGACTTCCTGAAAAACTTTGCCGAAGACAGTAACTTTTTGTATGGTAAGGATCTAGAAATATTTTATATATGCGCGTGCGGTAAAAAATCGGTAGAACTGTTTCAAACACACAGTTGGTACATGAGCGGGTCGGGTTTCATCTCTTTTTGCCAGTGGTGGTGGGGGGGGGGGGGACACCCCTCACCATCCCTCTCCAAAGGGGGGGTTTGGTAAAGAGAGATGAAAAAACCGATTTGTACCTTCCTTAAAAGTTGTCCTAGCTCGCTTGTCTAATATCTATATACAATCTTCACACTGCCGTACTCTAACGGAACTATCAACTCTATGCTTTCATCTACTCCATCTATCGTATAAAAATTACCACTACAGTCTGTTATTTGAAATTAGCATCTTCAACTATACAACTCTAGTGTTATCCACCTTTAAGAAGATCTGAGCCTTCTTACAACTGAGCGGCTCTATTTTGGCACCATAGATGCAGTGATGTCATTTCACCCAAATGCGGCTCTATCGTACGTATATGTTGCCTCCTCTGAGGATGTATGCACTGCAACTCATACGAGCAAATCACCGCGTTCACGGTGAGAACACGCCAAGCCAAGTGTGAGAGAGTGCATATTGAGAACTTTTGTGGTGAAAACTAAAATCATTCTCTCACTAGAGAAGTGAATTTAATGTGCTCTCGAGTTCACTCACCTAAAATCTCTCGATGGTTTACTTCTCGAGAGACTTCTCTGCAGAGCCCACTCTCCAGAGAATAGGTTTGAGCGCTGTTGAAGAATTACTTTGCTACAAGCAATTAAGCATGGACCTACTACATATGAGTGTTTCGCATCGTGCGTGTCGGTTGTGAATTTGGTCTGAGCGTGTAATTATAAATAAGAAAAAATGGCTGAAGAAAGAAAAAGAGAAGATGTTGTCCAGCTAATTTTCAAAAAGAAAAAAATTATAAATAGTGACGGATATGAATATCTTGCTGTTCGTTGTGAGGTGAGGCTGGTAAGCCATTTAAATGTGATTCTACGTCCAATTTGTCGTGACATTTATTAATCAGAGTGTTCACTCGGCTGTCGACAAAAGCAGGCCACTCTCGATGTGGGCTACGCGATCGTCTGTTTTCTCGACAGCAACCATTGTGTGGTCCTCCTCAATGTTCTTCATCAGCAGTTCTTTCGGTCGATGCGTCGTCGACTTTGGAAAGCAACCGTTTCGTGATGAGTGTGTGAGTGCTGACCACGTTTTGCGTCCATTGCTGCAATGGACGAGCTCTGACCCTCGTTAGCGTACAACAATTTGCCATACAATGAAACTACTGGAAGCGGCTTCAGTTCTGATGGAGGAGGCTTTTTGGATAGCGGAAAATAAAGTGTTTATTGTGTTGTACCTTTTGACTATAGTTTTAAGATGTATTGTATAGTGACCAAGAATCCTCGGCTCTGTAAAGTTAATTCGGTTGAGCCTTATCAAATAAATTAATAAACAAAAAAAAAAAATTATTAATCAAGCATAAGCAAGAAGCGGAAGATAGTGCACCAGAAGAGCAAGTAATCGAAGGAGATGCTCCAGTGCCTAAAGTGAAAAAAACATCTAGAACCCATTTACTGAAAAGAGCAGTTTATTTGTACAGGCTCAATCAAAAAAACTTTACAGAGCCGAGTTACCCTTTCCGTTATACATTATTACTGTCTTATATTTAAAGTTAAAGGAACTGGACCGAGTACTCGCGGTTGTCTCGAGGTTAGTGGAGATTAAAAGGGCAGTTTTGGGAATCTCCAAAAACGTTTTAACTAGGGTGTAATTATGTTATGCTCTTTAATTTTACCTGGGGCATTTCATATGCGCCATTCTAATATCACAGCTTCGGAAATATGCACAGAAGATTGTTGTATGACCAATTTAAGGGTTTTAGCGGCGCCGGTGGTGTAGTAGTAAACGTCATTACCTCTCACCCCAGCAGACCTGGATTCAATCCCAGTCGGCGCCACATCTCTGATCACGCCTTCCTTCAGAAGGGAAGTAAAGCCGTTGGTCCCCGGTTCATGAGTTGATGGGTCGATAGGTAGGTTCCAGGTGTGGGAGCTGCCTCCCTGGCGTCAGTAGGCGCTCAGCACGGAAAACAAGATCGACGAAAAACAAACCATAGGAAAAAAAAATTAAGGGTATTCATAAAATGAGAAATTATAAAAAAAAAAGGTGCCAAACATGTTAATTACGCTTTGCCATCAGCGCAATAGCGGTAGCAGCACGCGAAGCGTATTTATAAACAAAAATCAACTTGGGGATTTATTTATTATTATTTATTATTACCTCTCGTCTGTCCCCCGCTACAAGCAGAAACTATAACTCTTTACTCCCATGGTGAAATTTCATAAGTTAACTGTAAATCTACAAGAAAAGTCGGTGTCTTATACTGGCGATGACGAGTGTGTTGATTTTGTATACGGTTTTACGTGAGAAGGTGAAGGAGAGAAGAGTTTTTACTTTTTTCACACAATAGTAAATAAGAAACACCATTGGAGTAAAGATAGTCTCCCAGCTCAAATACAGTCGTCAACGCCAATATCGAATGGAAAATTGAAACGGAGCGTCAAACCATTCACAATTCCACATGCTCTCTATCCAGAGGACCAACCAGTTCTCCCACTCCAGTGTTCTCTAGAGTGAGCTTCTGTGAGTTCACTGCAGAGTGTTCTTGAGCTCTTATGTCGCTCACTAGTTCCCACCAGTGTAGAGTAATCCAATCTCACCGCGCAGTTCATTCCAAAAACTGGCTGTTGTGAATAATTTGACATTTGTCTACTCTTTTGTTTCCTAAATGTATGTTTATGCAAATGGTTCCAATTTTTCTACTAAATGTTATTACGTTACATTTTTTTTACGTTGAGTTGGAGTAGACTTTTGCTACACCAGGTGTAGCATAGATTTATTCCATCCTGGAATATTTATGCGTCAGAGGCATTTCTTATTTCTATGAAGAACTTCATGTCGTCTGCATACACAATTACTTTAATATTAATCCTTTAAATTTGTCGAACCTCTTAACGGAATCCCTTTATGAAGAGCTTTGAGTGGGTTGGTTTATTTCCTTTAAATTCCGTTATAATTGCTTATCTTTTGACAGATACGCGTATTTCGTCTACTACTTGCAGACTTCATCAGTGCCAATTACTCAACACCACTTGGCACTGATGAAGTCTGCAAGTAGTAGACGAAATACGCGTATCTGTCAAAAGATAAGCAATTATAACGGAATTTAAAGGAAATAAACCAACCCACTCAAAGCTCTTCATACTTTAATATCCTTAAGTATGAAGGAAATGTCGTTTGCGTACAAAGCAAAAAGAAATGGGCCTAAAAAGAAGTGGGAATAGGGATAGATGGACCACAGAGGTGACTAGAATTGATCAGAAAGTTTATTTTGAAAGTATACAATTTGCTTCCGGCTCTTAAAGTTAAAAAAAAGTTCCAAAAAGCACTTTTAAGGAACTTCAGGCAAAACTGAAAACATGGCCACAACAAATTTCCGGACAAGTTGCCAGCGGAACTGCTTAGTAACTTGAAAGTTTCTAAAAAGGTCCGTCATAGCCCACATGAAGCAACCCGCACATGTCTGTTTTAGGAACAAAAATTAATGTACCTAAATATCAAATGATCAGTGGCTCAAATAAATCATAATCCTTATATTTATGCAGTGCATCAAGATTCCACGCAAACATAAAGAATATTAATGAACAATTTCCTGGATTCGAACCCGTGTGTTTGGCATGATCTTCGAGCGCTAACCACTGCGTGTGTAGTAGTACCCTGCGGACAAACACCAATTTAAAATTCATCAAGGTATTGTGTTCGTATTCAAGTCAGTCAGCTGGCACTGAAAACTCCAACAAAGCGGGACAACAGCTCACTTTGATATATCTCAGATGACGTAGCGGTTTGTGCTGGGGTTCTCACGCAGAAGGACTGGGTTTCAAACAGCTCCAATTCTACTACTAATGCTTATAAATCATTACACTTCATACCTGCCTTTAGAAATAACTTTCATAAAGACCTGACTTTAGAATTAACTTTCATAAAAGTGCGAACTAAATATAAAATTGGTGTAGAGAACAATTTAATTTATTTTCTAAAAGTTCCGTTCAAGTTCCGCCAGAAGCTGCTTGAAATGCTTTTCAATTATGGTACTGGAACTTTCAAGTTCTTTTAGTGACTTAAAAATGAGGCTGCTTAGAATTCTATAGATCACCTTCAACCAAGCTGCTTAAGCCACAAATATCCCTTTATCAGAACTTTTGGTTACTTGGGTGGTTACCATTATCCATGGCATTCAGGGTAAACGCGACAAACTCCAGAAGATTAGAAGCAGTGGAGCGGCCCTTGTCTTGTTATTTGGTTTTTTACTTGTTGATAAAGTTTGTCGTTTATGATAAATTCAAAGAGTTTTGGAATGCAAGAAACAATGGCAATTCTACGGTAATATCGGATGTCAAATTTCGAGCCATATTTCAAAACATATGCACTAAAAACGAAGCTTTTCAAATTTCAGGAAATTTTTAATTTTTCAAGGACATGTATAAAAGGCGTTTTAAAGGAAAGCCATCCCATCAGGTCTTGGTCCTTTAGATGCGTTCAAGTTTTTCAACACCACTGCGACCAATAATTTGATCTATTGTAGTATATCCCGTGTCCTTAGTTTAGTACATGTCGTATTACTTCATCACTATTAAGAAATTATGAAGTATTTGGTTTTGATACAGTAGTCATTCTTGCCTTCATGGTAAGGAATCGATTCTTATTGAAAGGTCTCGCTATTTATACCCTTCGGATTGTTGAAACACCCTCCAAAGACGCGCCCCTTTGTCAGTCAAAATTGGATTCCTTAGCAACAAAAATAAGCAATGACTCCGATAATGACCATGCATCAGAACCCTAGTCTTAACCACTTCAAACTATGGAACAACGAATAGAAGATTAGGAATCACATAGATGAAGACTAACTAACTTATTTTTCCTCGTTTCAAGATCATCCTCGGTGGACAAAGCCGAGTATTAGCACTATCAACAAGGCATAAAAAGTAACAAGGACTAAGATGTGTTCCTTTGATTACTCAAAATTCCTGGTCCCCTAGTTTGAAGTAGTCAAGACTAGGAATCGGTGGTAGATCTTACAACCCGTAACGTACCACGAAAAGGTGATGTATCCACGTTGTTGAGATAGTTGGTTGACAGATATGTAATTTGAAAATTCATGGATGTACATGCCTGTCGAAGTGCATTCGTGACGGAAAGATGCTACTTTTAAATATCGTGTTCACGTAATTGAAGAAGTTATTGGGACACGATTTGACTTCAGTTTCGACTTTACGATTGTATTCTTCATGTGCTGAGGTAATGGCTGTGTTGAGTTGATGTGATAGTTCAGCAAATTATCAGAATTTCTTTTTTTTTTCTTTTTGTATAATGTATGCGCTTTCTGTTTTCTGTTCTTAAATGTTTCAGTTGCGGGTGGAACTACACTGACAATTTACTGCTATGAGTCCTTCTTGTTCTTTTTACTGGTACAGTTTCATCACTGAGATGTGGGATAAAGGGTTAGGATTGCTGCAGGATTCGTTTTGGTAAACGATATGCTGAATCGATGTCCTAACGTGGTTTTGAACCCATGGCCTTCTGCTCAGTAAGCAAAATCGGTCACCACTAGGCCACCGGGCTCCTTATATCATAAAACAATTACGATCAAGTTTGCGTTCAACTGGTTGTTATCCCGGTGGCAACCTCACCGACGACGACAACAACTGCTCTTGAGAAGGATTTGAAATGGATTTCCGATCAACTCAAAGATTATATTACTTCTTTACCCGGCTCGCCAACCGAATTTCCTTATGATTTTCATCATATTATGAAAGCAATCCGATTTAAAGTAAAACTCTAGAGTGTGAAGAAGCGTGATATTGAATCCATGATTTTCTGCTCAATAAGCAAAATCGGTCGATATAAGGTAACCGAGCTCCTTATTTCACAAAAAATACCACCAAGTTCCTGTTGAACTTGCTGTCACTGCGATGACAACTACGCTTGAGAAGGTTTTGTTATAGATTTCCGATCAACACATCTTTACTAAAACCCAAATATTATTTCTTTTACGTACTCGTTCCTCCAACCGAATTTCAATAACCTTTATCTTATATTAAGAATAAATCCGATTCACTTTCATGGATTTCCGATCAACACGTCTTAAACAGACAATTTTCTATTCAGTATGCAAAAGTGGCAGCCATTTAGCTAGCAGTTATTTGGTAAAGATTGAATTATGTTTATACAAATAACTGGAAAAGACCTCATTAAAATGATCTGTACCTAGCTGCCCTCCATATTCCATAAACTTAAAAGCAATCACTCTTCCAGGCTTACTGCTTAAAAAACATATGCATTAAAAAAATTTATGACGGCGTTATTTTTTTTTTATAAAAATAAATACTGAACTAAGATTTTGAAAATTTAAGCGCAAAAACTTCCCCCCTTAATCGCAATTTTCATTAAGGTGATAAACTCAATTTATTGGTATGGAAAACACGGCTCGAACCAAAACGAAGATACAGGCGTATAATAGAAATCTTAAGGATTTCTAAAGATTTTCCATCATCGAGCCATAACGGAGTTGCATCCACGGGTGGTCAATCGTATTTTTTTTTTTTTCATTGGAAGTACGCTTATATCTTTTATATGTTATGAAATAATCATATTTTTTACCCATATTTTTGCTAAGAACAACATCTCAACGTATGGCAAAATTGGGCAAACCAAACTTAATGCATTTGAAAGAAGAACTAAGGCACTGCTTAATCCATATAATATAAAGAGCTTTGAGGGGGTTGGTTTATTTCCTTTAATTCAGCAGGTATCCCCTGCCAAGTCACAATTTACCTAATCAGGTACCTAAATTCAGTCTCCAACAGGTAGAGGCATGCTACGATGTGTGGTTTTAGTGGTAGCATGCTAAAGAATCTCGAGTATCCGTTTCCTTGATCTCTATTAAGCAATGTTGATGGATTATGTTTAAATATTTCTAAACTTTCAGTTAATTCTACTTCCAAGGAAGATACACTCCGCAGGATATTAATGTTATCCTTTGTCAAATGGTGCCCTTTTGTAACGATATGTTCTGCAACCTTGGATTTAAATTCATAATGAAGTCCTTTATCCATCTCTTTGTTAGCATTTTTACCTCTGCGATGTGTTGCTTAAACCTTTCCAAAGTCCTTTTCGTCTGAACAATATAGATTTTATTGCAATCTGAATTAGAGATTTTGTAGACTCCTGCTTTCCCTATGACATTTCATTAATCTTCTGTTGATCAACAGTGCCTTCAGCTGATTTGTCCTGCTGCTGAATACTAAATCTAGGCCAAAACTTCTAAACTTCGAAATCAATGGTTTGGTAATGTTTTTGTCGAAATTCACCGCTACCCGTTTTAAACCCTCAGTTACTGGTGTAGGAGTTGTCGAAATACGCCTTAAATGATCCCTTGTTCTTTTATCGATTACTGCTTGAATTGTTTTTTTCTTGATACCCATTAAGTCTAGCGATTTAAAAAAATGTGAGTTATTTCCTTTGATTTGCCTGTATCGCTAAAAGGAAGAGTTTGCATCCTGTGAATCATGTGGTGAAAAGCGGCCATTTTGTGTTGATGGGAATGGTTTGAAGTGCTTGGTATTACTCTCTTTGTGTTTGTTGGTTTCCTATAGATTTCGAAATTGAACGAAGACGTTTCCCTGATGATGAGAAGACTAAAGAAGTGAAGTTGGCCGTCTCTCTCTTCTTTGTGAGTAAATTTGATGTCCTTGTGAACGTTGCTTATGACCTCCAACGTTATTGATAAATCTTCCCTTTTGACAGTGCTAAAAATGTCATCCACGTACCTATACCAACGCTTGGGCAGCAAATTCACATCCTCCAGAGTATTTTCTAGGTTAGCCATGAACAATTCACATAAAAATGGAGAAAGTAGATTGCCTATACGAGCGCCATTAGTTTGTTTATAAAAATTTCCTCTGAAAATGAAATAATTTTCTTCCATACAAAGACGAGTAAGCTTGAGATATGACCAAACTTTGTTTTTCCAAGTAGAATCTTCACGTTGCTTCAGAAGCCAGTCCTCTAAAAGGCTGATGGTTTCCTTTACTGGTACACTAAAAAAAGGTGCAGTGACATCAAATGAAACCATGACTTCATCTTGTCGAATCTCTCCGGATGCCCGAAGTTGATTGGCGAGTTCCTTTGTGCTGTTAACTGAGCGATTGGTAAAGGGTTTAGGCATATTTTGAAATTCCTTTACTATCCATTTGGCAAGCTTATGAGTGGGGGATCTTTCCCTCATTTCGTTTCCTGGTTTGTGAATCTTTGGTAAACCTTTGATCCTAGGTGGAATAGGGTTTGAAACTTTCAATTGATTCGTAGTGTTGCCAATAAACGCCTTGCACTATTTCAACGTTTTATCCTCATCGAGACTCTTTAACATGCTGCCTAAAACCAAACATCGTAGCATGCCTCTACCTGTTGGTAAGGTAAATTGTGACATGGCAGTGGATACCTGCTGAATTTTAGTACCTATTGATTAGTATATAACTCGTACTTGGCACTGATGAAGCCTGCAAGTAGTAGACGAAATACGCGTATCTGTCAAAAGGTAAGCAATTATAACGGAATTTAAAGGAAATACCACCAACCCACTCAAAACTCTTCATAAAGGGTTTCCGTTAAGAGGTCCGACAAATTTAAAGGATTGATAATATAATAAAATTAGTTTTCAATAGTTTTTTTCCACTGATATGCTTATTGTGAAACTATACGGAAATTATAAGGGAAACAAAAAAAAACGCAAGTCAAATTCTTTCACATTGTTCTATGTATATTGCCTATTTGAGGTTTTTTTAGTTGGACAAATCATAAGGAACAACTTTATCGAAGTCAGCAAATTAATGCGACTACTGTGTAAAATTTATGAACCATTTGCCCAAGTGCTTTACGTATACCTACAGGCGTATATGAGACCAGCGAGCTTGAAATTTTGGGGGCAATTAAATGCAGAATATTAAATGATTTATAACTTTCTGTACACAATGTGAATTAATACGCAGTCTGCCATAAAGATGTTTTGTATGGTTTGTTCAATCTAAGTCTCAAATATGGGTGTTTTTGAGCAATGTGGGATATTCGTATTAACATTTGAATATTTTCTTTCGGTTTCCAATTCTTTCCTTTATTTAACGTCGGTCTCTGTTCCGCAATCTAGTGCCAATCACCGACGGACATCGATTGCCATCCATTGACGGCAATCGAATGTGCAGGAAGGCAGCTTCCACACCTGCGTAGGATATCGCACCCATTCAACAACATACATGGGCCGGGACCAACGGCTTTACTTCCCTTCCGAAGGAAGACGTGACCAGAGATTTTTATGCCTCAGAAAAATCCCACCGACCTCGACTGGGATTGAACCCAGACCCATTGGGGTGAGAAAGCAGTCACGCTTACCACTACACCACCGGCGTCGGCTGGTTTCCAATTCATTTTATTATAATTTTACAATGTGTGTATGGGTGGAGAAAACTATGGAAAACTAATGATTTGATATGGGTTAAGTATCATTTTTGTTCTTCTTTCAAATGCAATTAGTTAGGTTTGCCAAATTTTGCCTGAATTTGACGTGATGGTATAAGAAAAAGATTGTCCATCATCGAAGGACTGAAAATAAATGTTAATCATTAAACTCAACCTGAATGAAGGCTGAAAAAAGTGAATCTGAAGATGTTCCATCATCGAAGAGCTAAAAATAAACCTTAATAATTTAATTCAGTAGATCTAGCTTTAACAAAAGCTGAAACAATGAAACACCAATCCCAATCACACACTACGATCAGCGAAAACCCAATCTAAAAACTCAAAAATCAAAAACAATGATAACAAATATATAAGAACGTTCTTCAACTAGAACAAACTCACCAAATCCAACCATGATCGTTGTCCAATGGTGCGGATTCATACATTATGAATTCAAACCGCACTTTATTCAGAAAATGGCACAAAATGACCCTGAACTCGTCTTACATATACAAAAAAATGTCGGGAAATCATTTCCAGAAAAGATATTGATTTTTAGAAGTCGAAAACCTAATGTCTAATAAGTTACAAAAATGCTAATGATATTATTATCTAAAACTTTATTCAAGATACCATTCTACTAAAAAAGGATTACCTATCTAATTGCTAAGAGGATTAATCATGAAAAAAGTAGGTTTAAAAGAACGAGCTAATTATGAACACAAACTGCTCCAAAGACACTGTATGTCTAAATTATTCCGTTTTCACGTAATTAATAAAACACACGTTTTAGCGCCTTGAAGTCACTGGGGACCGTTGCGACAAGCTATGTAGTAGAGCAACTGCCGTGACTACCGCCGTAATTATTTTTTTGAACTTTATTATATTTAATAAATCGTCGTAAGTATTTTGTTTATATTGTTGCTTGCTCTCTGTATTTTAATTCCCTGATACTTTGGTCTTAGATAGGGGAAATGTTGGCTTCGGCAATACCTTAACCTATTATCGTCAGGGGCTAAACAACGTCGTTGAGAGCTCAATTTTGGCATGTGGATACATTGTGTTTCAGAGCATCTATTGGCCAAATTTGAGTGCTCTAGGACTGTGTTTACCCCCTGACAATAATAGGTTAAGGTATTGCCGAAACCAACATTTTCCCTATTAAAAAGTATGCAATCATACAGCGAGATTTTTTTTTCTCTTGAAAACTTGAAGAGTCATTCAGAATCCTAAAGGTGGCCTGGTCCACTGGCATCCCTATAAGCAACACCCATGATTATAACCTTTTGGGAAGAAATGGTTTTCAATAAATAGGATTTTTGGTGTTAATAGCCACGTTCCTTCCAACTTCTTGCAAACAGCAATGTCATGAATCACTCGACATAAATGTTTTTACACAGAAATTAATAAAAAATCAAAAAGCTCAATTTAAGCTCCACCTATCGTGACACCCCTGGACTGTACCCGTGAATAAAATATGCTGAATTTGTAGTTCCCTGATGCTTGCCTTTTATGTGTAGAATCTTCACAACATGAAAGCAAACATATATTCCAGAGTTTGTAGATCCCGTGCACCGTCAGGTATGGAAGCAAAACCTGGCATCAAAGCACTGTCCTCACATAGTCATGCACGTTCCGGTTCAACACTTCAACCAGAGGTCCTCGTGGATGCAAGGCAGCTCTAGTAAATGTTTGTTTTTCACTGCGCTTTTCTTGATTTCTGCTATCTTCTACCGTTTCAAATGTGCCTCCGAGTTGAATTCAAACTTGCAGAAACATCACACCGCAAAAACGATGTTCCAAGCTCCCAATATCTAGCCAACCTAAAACACTGGTAAAATGGAACGAAAAACAATTCTCAGCTATCTGAACCCTTCTCATCCCCATCCAGACTCGAGATGTCTTACGACTCACATATTACGGCCAGGAAACATTTATCTTAGTTCGATCGCAAACAACACTCCAAACATCCGTTCTATCTCGAGCACGAGCAACATTGGAGCTTGCTCATGCCCTCCATATTCACCGAAATCCCCCATTATCCGACGAGCAAACTGGTGAACCAATATGTTACACAGGAGAACACAATCTTCCATCATTTCATTCAGCAAAGGAAGTCCCCATATTCGCGTCGTCGCAGGCACAGCCCGTACACACACAATGCTTTCCCGATATTGTTGAAGTAGCGACCAAGTGCTATTAAAAAGCACTCGCTGCAATTGGCGTCTAATGGCACTCATGAAAGCGCTTCTCCCAGTCCTAGTAGCTACATGCAGACCACCTCGGTATTGAGCAGCGAGCGACTGACGCGATTATACCCACCATGAAGCAATCTAACGAAGTATTATGTGTGAATAGCACTTCCTTCTTATTCTCAGCGTAAAAAAAAAATACGAACCCGGATAAGACGTGGTATAGTTGCGGTTATAGATGGCTTTCCACAGGGCTATAAACAACTTTGTTCGTAGTAAGAACGCTAAATGAATGGTTCCTTAGGAAAGTGCAAGGACACAAGCAGCCATCGATGAATTGAGATAGTCGTGATAAGAGTTTTACACCGTTAATTGTTTTAATCTATCTTCTGAGATCTTTGTTGTTAAATCGATCAAAACATCGGATAAGTGGCATTTTGCGTTCGTTAACGAACTTAAAACCACTACCGAATGTTGATCTCCCAAATTTCAAATTAACCTCTAATATTCTAGTCGAAGGACACATATCAATTTAAATTTCCCTGGTTAAATTTGCCGTAAAATTGTCAACATCATAAATCAGCTCCCGTTACCCGGGCGTAAACGATTCAACGTATTGCCCCTTGGCCCCTGCAGAAACCCGTAACCATCCCAAGTCCAAGCGAGGAGAACATCGCACGGGAGTCACCATCCGTCTGTCGTTTTTCGGTTGCTGAAATATAAATCAGTTCAGAGGGTAAAACGGCACACAGCGTGGTGAGTTATTGGCTCCCTTTGGATGTGTATGTAAATTTCCCATCCGATTTGGACGAATGATCCTGACGTGGGGAGGAGGTCCTACGCATTAGGCCGCATTGATTGCAAAGGAGCACCTACGATTCCATTCATACGAGAAACGAACTACCGGTGTGATAACGACTGAGGTGGGTATTTGTTCTTCGTCTTAACGACGATCGATAACCGACGCCCGCCTCCACTCACTCGGGTTTCAACTTTGAGCTTTACGGTGTGATAAGTTTCCAGGTTGTTTTTTTTTTTTGAATCGTAATATTGCTGAATCACAAACAAACAAAGGGCACCGGAAGAACTCGTCAAAATTTGTGTTGTAGAAATGTTTCTTAGAAAATCAAAAGATGCTCCAAAACTTATCCTTCATTCACTACCCGATCCACGGGCGGATGTTGCGAGTAACAGTAGATGGTGTTTTGAACTTTGGAGTAAGTTTGACATTACACCCTGATTAAACTCAACTAAATTTTCCTCAGTAGTAGCGTTGAAAATGAGGGATGGATGAACGATTTACCGGATTTTCCATCATATCGTATCAATAATTCTTTGTGGAAACTTGAAAATGATTAAGTTTAAAATTAATGGAATAATCCATCAAAAATGGGTAACAAAATACAAATGGAGGTAAAATGCTGTTTTGGATGAGACTGCATCATATCACAAAGCGAGATCTATGCGAAAGTTGTACGTTTTGATGTCTTCTTACGAGGTAGAGGCATAGATAAATTTATTATTTTTTTTAATTACTTTATTTGTACAGGCTCAATCGAATAAACTTTACAGAGCCAAGTTATTATTTTCTGTATACATTATAAATGTCTTAAATCAAAAATTAAAGGATTTGACCGATTACTCGAGGTCTTCTCGAGGTTAGTGGATGACAATTGTTTGGATCGGTATAGGAAAAAGGAGATTTGGAATATGATTTATGATTCAAAAATTTCACTATTTCTAAAACATATACTTAATCCTATCGACGTTATATCAACTCTGTAATTATACAATTATTACAAAAACAAATATACAAAAAAAAAACACACACACACACACACACACACACACACACACACACACACACACACACACACACACACACACACACACACACACACACACACACACACACAATACAAACTAAACACAAGGTTAATCAAACTTACAATCTATGGTTAATATTCTTAACCCTTCGTTACTCGCGCCAGCTTTTGTAACACGAGTACTCGCGCGTTGTACTTTGTACAACAGTGTGAGTTTTCCGTTGCCATTTTGCAGCCGAGCTACGAATCGATATTAAACCAACGGGTATTCCTTAAAAAACTTATTTTTAACTAAACAAGTTAAACTTTTATCACAGTTAACCCCAAAAAAAAATGCGGATAATAGAGAAAATGTGAATGGAAACCGCGTAAACAGTGTCCGTACTACGTGGGATTTGACTTAATTGGTTACAACATGGAAAATCTCGAGATCCTGACCAGGTAGAAAGTTACTGTCGTCGGCAAAGTTGTTCTAGAGATCATAACCTTTTTGCTGGTGGAGAGTAGTTCAGAATTTTCTCACTACGTAGCGCTAGAATACATGTGAAATTATCGCATGTGATATATCTCGAGATCATGACCAGATAGAAAGTTACTGTCTTCGGCAAAGTTGTTGATGAGATCAAAGCATATTTCTTGGTGCACAATAGTTCAAAGTTTTCTCAATACGCGGCGCTAGTATACACGTGAAATTGTCATATAAAATCTCTCGAGATTCTGACCAGATAGAAAGTTACTGTCTTCGGCAAAGATTTTCAGGAAGACAAGATCTTTTCGTTGGTGGAGTAGTTAAGAAAATTCTCACTACGTTGGGCTAGTATATACGTGCAATTCTTGCATATACAAAAGCTCGAGATCCTGAGCAGATAGAAAGTTACTGTTTTGGGCAAACTTGTTCAGGGGGTCAAGACTTTTTGGCTGGTGGACAGTAGCCCAGAATTTTCTCACCACGTGGCGCTAGTAAACGTGTACAATTCTCGCGTATGCTATAGCTCGAGATCCAGAACAGGTAGAAAATTACTGTCTTCGAAAAAGTTGTTCATGAGGTCAATGCCTATTGCTTGGTGTACAATAGTTCAGAATTTTCACCCCACGTGGTGTTAGTATACACGCGAAATTCTTGCATGTAAAATATCTCGATATTCTGATCAGATAGATTTTGCTAGTGGACAGTAGGTCAAAATTTTCTTAGGGCGTAGCGCTAGAATACACGTGAAATTCTCGCATGTGGTTTGATTCGAAATAGAAAGTTACTCTCTTCGACAAAGTTGTTCAGGAGGTCAAAGCCTATTGCTTGGTGTAAAATAGTTGAGAATTTCCTTAGCGGCGCTAGTACACACGTGAAATTTACACATATAAAATATCACGATATCCTGACCAAATAGAATTTTACTGTCTTGGGCAAAGTTGTTCAGGGAGCCAAGGCCTTTTGGCTAAACGGCGCCGGTGGTGTAGTGGTAAGCGTGATTACCTCTCACCCCAGCAGGCCTGGGTTCAATCCCAGTCGGTGCCGCCGGGATGTTCTGAGGCATAACATCTCTCATCACGCCTTCCTTCGGATGGGAAGTAAAGCCGTTGGTCCCCGGTTCATGAGTTGATGGGCCGATAGGTAGGGTCCAGGTGTGGGAGCTGCCTTCCTGGCACGTCGGTAGCATTGGTGCTCAGCACGGAAAACAAGATCGACGGAAAAAACAAACCAAAGGAAGGCCTTTTGACTGGTGGACAGAAATTCAATTTTTTTTTTTCACATCAGTGCGCTTGTATACACGTGCAATTCTCGCATTAGATATATTTCGAGACCTGCTAAACTGTCATTGGCAAAGTTGTCCAGGAGATCAAAACTTTTTCGTTGGTCGACAGTACAGAATTTTCTCACTACGCGGCGCTAGGATATACGTGAAATCTTCGCATATATAATATCTTGAGATCCTGAATAGCTAGAAATTTACAGTATTTGGCAAAGCTGTTAAGGAGATAAAGATCTTTTGGCTGATGAATAGTAGTTCAGAAATTTCTCAAAACTTGGCGGGCAATTTTCGCATATCAAATATCATAAAATAAAAAATACAATTATCATCAGTCTAAGTGGAATAAGACAAATATATTCTGGATTTCTTTTACTGGTGAATATTTTCATGCAGATTTGTGGATACATAAATTTGGGTGCATCGTTCCACTTGTATACCTCTGGTAAATTAGTGGTAACACGTATCTCAGATGGAAAACATTATCTTAAAAGATCAATATCGATGAAACTTCCACCAAATGAATGTTAAGAGTTTCCCTCATTTTAGGCTAATTTCAAAATGTATTATCGAAGGGTCTAGAACAAAAAAAAATCCCTGTATTTACGTATGCACGGATAACGAGACTAACTCAGAGAGTGAGGCACTTTTGCTCAGTTGAATGGAGAAATTTATAAAACCGTACACTCCCGATCATAAGTTTAAGGACACCCCCTAAAAACGTCAAATTTTCGTTCTTTTTATTACATTTGAAAGATTTTGAATGGAAATACGAAGAGGAAAATAACTCAATATCATTTTCAAATTTTGTATACCAAAGGTTCAATTTTCTCATAATTGACTTGAACAAATAAATAAATCAAAAGTAGTAGTAGAACCCTTATGCTATACCATTCATACCATTTATACGTGAAAATTTCTCGTATATACTAGCGCCGCGTAGTGAGAAAATTCTGAAACATTGTGCACCAAAAAATAGGCTTTAACCTCCTGAACAACTTTGTTCTGGACAGTAACTTTCTATCTGGTCAGGATCTCGAGATATATCACAGGCGAAAATTTCACATTTCACTAGCGCTACGTAGTGAGAAAATTTTGAACAACTTTCCACGAGCAAAAATATTGTGATATCCTGAACAACTTTGCCGACGGCAGTAATTTTCTATCTGGTCAAGAACTTGAGATATTTTATATGCGAGTAATTCACATGTATACTAGCACCATGAAGTGAGAAAATTCTGAACTACTGTCCACCAGCCAAAAGACCTTGACCCCCTAAACAACTTTGTCGCAGATAGTAACTTTATAGCTGATCAAGATCTCGAGATATAGTCTATGCGAGAAGTGTATATGTATACTAACGCCACGGGGTGAGAAAATTCTTAACTACTGTTTACCAGCCGAAAAGTCTTGACCACCTAAACAGCAACTTTCTAGCTGATCAAGATCTCGAGCTATTGAATATGCGAGAAAGGCACGTATATACTAGCGCCGCATAGTGAGAAAATTTTGAGCTATTGTCACCCAACAAAAAGATCTTGACTTCTTGAAAAACTTTGCCGAATACATTTACTTTCTATCTGGTCAGGATATTTTAAATGCAAGAGTTTCACATGTATAGTAGCACTGCGAAGTGAGAAAACTCTGAACAACTGTCCACCTGCGAAAAAGCCTTGACCTCCTGGTTGACCTTTCTATTTGGTTGGGAACTCGAGATATTTTATATGAGAATTTCACGTGTATACTAGCGTCGCGTGATGAGCAAATTCTGAACTATTGAGCACAAAGCAATAGGTTTTGACCTCCTGAAAAACTTTGTGAAAGACAGTAACTTTCTATCTGGTCAGGATCTCGAGATTAATCACATGAGAAAATTTCACATGTATACTAGCGCTGCGTAGTGAGCAAATTCTAAACTACTGTCCACCAGCGACAAGAGTATAAGCTCCTGAATAACTTTGTCGGAGACAGTAACTTTCTATCTGGTCAGGATTTCGATATATTCCATGTTGTAATCTATTAAGTCAAATCCCACGTAGTATGGTCACAGTTTACGCGATTTCCATTTACATTTTCCCTGTCATCCGCATTTTTTAGGTCTTTACTGCACTCAAAGTTTAGCTTGTTTAGATCAAAACAAGTTTTTTGAGGAATACTCGTTGGTTTCAGATCGATTGGTAACCTAGCAACTAAATGGCAATGGAAAACTCATGTGTGTTGTACAAAGTACAACAGCGCGAGTAACGGAGGGTTAAAGAAAACATATATGAGTTGCATAAACTCCAGATCGCGTCTAGCCAAAATATCCCGAACTGGGACATTCGGTTGTCGAGCCCGAAGGGAATCGTACAACTCGGATCTGACTCCACGGTGCTCAGCACATGACCAAATAATGTGATCTGCGTCCTGGTAACCTTGTCCACATTCACAGAGATTACTGTCCCCCAGCCCAACACGGAACAAGTGAGCGCTTAGCGAATAGTGATTGGACATGAGGCGAGACATCACACGAATGAAGTCTCGACCCACCTCCAAACCTTTGAACCAAGGACACTTCGACACCTTAGGGATGATTGAATATAACCATCGTCCCAAACTCCCTTCACTCCATTTATTTTGCCAGCTGGCGAGTGACTGTTGACGATAAATGAAGAAAAATACGTCGTAGGAGATTTATCGATCGTTAATATCGCCTTCCATAGCGCCCACCTTTGCAAGCGAGTCCGCCTTCTCATTGCCCGGAATCGAGCAATGAGAAGGGACCCATGCAAAGGTGATGACAAAAGATCTTAAAGATAAAGCACTTAAAAGCTCTCGTATTTTCATGAGAAAATACGAGGAGTGCTTTACCGGCCTCATGGAGCGAATAGCCTCGACAGAACTGAGACTATCCGTAAAAATAAAATAATGATCTGGTGCAAGTGAGGCGATCGTTTCTAGCGTATAGTATATAGCCGCCAGCTCAGCAATATATACGGAACAGGGAGCTTGAAGCATTCAAGAGGCGCTATGAAATGCGTTATAAATACCAAAACCAGCGGACGCCTCTATTAATGATCCATCTGTGAAGAATGATCTTGCGGAATCAACTTGGCCAAACTTTGCAGCGAAAATTGACGGAGCAATCATGGAACGATGATGCTCTGGGATTCCACGAATCTCTTGCGTCATGGATAAATCAAAATGAACAGAAATGCCGAAGTCGGAGAAGCAAACACGATAGGGATTATGCTGGGAAGGGCTGACATCCTGTGTTATGTACACGTAGTACAATGACATAAAACGAGTTTGAGGGTTTAGCTCAAGAAGCTCCTCAAAGTTTGCAATCACCAGTGGATTCATAATTTCAACAGTGCACAGTGCGATGAATGAGCTTTTAAAAATATTGAATAAGCGGCTTTCCAATACACTTCCGACAGATCCACGAACCCTTCTTAAAACAACGCAGACAGTTTCTCTAAATCCGGTTGGAGATGACTAGTATTTCCATCACGGCTTTACACCTTGTATTGTGAAAGCTTTTAGTAGATCCAGTTAGAGTCGGTGTATAATGAGTCACGCCAAGAGTGAAGCCAAGTCTACCTATTGAACTGTCAAACCGGCTACCTATCGCGCAAAGTACACAAACATTACGATGCTATGAAAGATCCACGAAAGGTATTGCAATAAAATATAAAATATAATCGAAGAAATGATCATAAACACGCAGTGAGCAATAAATTGTCATGGGATACATTTGGTAATGATCACTTATGAGAATTTCTACTATTTTTGGTTAAGATAATTTGACAAAATCACTGATATAATGATTTACTAAAGCCGCTATATTTTTTTCTCACTGGAAGTCATTTGAAGTTGATGTAGAAGTCCTCTGTTGCAAAGTGAAAAGAAAGGAAATCTTTCGAAAACCGTGATGCGAGTTCAACTGTTTTTCTCTTGGCGTGACTCATTATACACCGACTCTAGATCCAGTAAGCATTTCTTACATCTTGATTACAAGAGAAAATAGAAGGAACGCTTGGAATGTTGACTTTTTGACAGGTTGCCATGGTTTTTGTTTTGTTTTGATTCGCTGTACCGAATAAAACCAGCGAGCTAGTATAACTATATAAGCTTAAATATAACTTAACGTTCTCAATTCGGACTTCGAAATGCTTAGATACAACCATTAGGTTTATGTCATGCTATAGAATTCCAATCTAGGAGAATATGTTATATTGAGGTATTTTTAATGAGTAGCAAGTTATAACGAAAAAATGTCGCCGTATGAACAAATTTCACACAGTATGAATAATTACGCTTAATTGATAGGCGATAAAACACTTTCAAACATCTATGTGAATGGTTATTGCTCAACAGTAGTAACAGTTTTGTACTAAATAGATAATCTTTTAATGACTCTTTAATGCATGGTGCTAATGCAGACAAATTAAAAATATCCCCATATGGCGAACTAAATGTATGCTCCTATTGTATAATAATCACCATAAATATTGCACGGCATGCTCTGAAGCATATACAGATTGGTTCAAAGTTGTGATAAAGTCGTTTTATTTTCAATATACAACTACATCAGCTATTATTACAAACTGACAAGGATTATGATTTCACATCAAACATCGAAAGAATAAAACCACAATAAAATAATTCCCAATATTAACTATCATCCAAAAACCCCAACTTAAAACCTTCAAGGTTGTCAACATGTTTTGCGTATCATATTTTATCAACTTCTTCAGGAGCGATTTATGCGGTTGCAATATAGTTTTATGGTAGTCATCAAAAGGTTGTTGAAACTTTCTGACCTGGAGGAGGTTTTATGTTTTCATTTTTAACATCCACGTATAGAGTGTGATAAAACTGACATAAAACCTATGTTCCAAAGGTAGTTCGCATATCAAGTTTTAACGAATGCATCAAAACTGGGCCATGGCATAGCTGTATAGCGGTTCTCAGGAGGTTGTTAAATCAATGTGGTCGTCAGTGAAGGTTTTATAATTTGGTTATATCAACTGCTATAGAACTTCAATTGTCAAAACAAAAATGGTTGCTTGGTATAGACACTACGCCGTCATCTGCAAGTTGTCTCAACGTGCAGTTGTCACTTAGACAATTGTCAATTTCTCTGACGTAGAAATTATACAAAAGGGGGCTTAAACATGAGCCCTTGGATGTAGCTAAATCGAGAAGCTGTAGAGTTTCCATGAGAAAAGCTCATTTGTTTCTCTGACAGCAAATTGTACAAAAAGTTATTAATTAATGGAGAAAGGCCACAAGCGTGGAGTTTGTCTGAAAGGACTTCAACCGATTCTGAATCAAAAGCCCCCTTAATATCCAAGAAGACAGAAGCCATTTGCTCTTTTTTTAGCAAAAGTCAACTGAATTTCCGAAGAAAGCAACGCGAGACAGTCGTTCGTTCCCTTACCCCTACGGAAACCAAATTGAGTATCTGAGAGTAGGTGGTTCGTCTCAACCCATTTGTCGAGGCGAAAAAGGATCATTTTCTCCAACAATTTTCGAATGCACGATAACATCGCGATGGGACGATACGAGTTGTGATCTGACGTGGGTTTTCCGGGCTTTTTAATGGCTATAACTCTCACCCGCCTCCAATCATCCGAAACAATATTAAGCTCCAGGAACTGACCAAACAAGTTCAACATGCGCCTCTTAGCTACGTCTGGGAGGTTCTTCAACAAGTTGAACTTGATTCTATCAGCCCCCGGAGCCGAATCGAGACACGAAAGGAGCGCGAGTGAGAGCTCCAGCATTGAAAAAGGCTGGCTGATCTCGTCTACCGAATTCGTCGTTTCGCGAAGAATCATCTGTGCCGGCACAGAATTAGGACATAGTTTTCGCGCAAACTTGAAAATCCAACTATCCGAGTACTCCTCACTCTCGTTGTTTGAAGACTGGTTACGCATACTTCGCGCCGCATTCCAAAGCGTATTCATCGACGTTTCGCGCGATAATCCGTCCACGAATTGCCGCCAGTATCCGCGTTTCTTGGCTTTGATGAGGCTCTTGAGTTCGCGTTCAAGAGCCGAGCACGCTTCGAAATGTACGGGTGTTCCACGTTTCCGGAAAAGCTTAAACGCGTCGGACTTTTTACGATAAACCTCAGTGCATTGCTGGTCCCACCAAGGGGAAGGAGGTTTCCTACGGAAAGACGTTCCTGGAACCGGCCGAGTTTGAGCTTGAAGCGCGCTGTTCAAGATCAGATTGGAGAGGAAATTATATTCCTCCAACGGTGTAAGCCCTTCTACCGACGTTAGGGCATCTTCTATCACATTCTTGAACGTTGTCCAATCGATATTACGGGTAAGATCGTACGCGACGTTAACGGGTTTCGACGGATTGGATAAAATTGATAAATACCACATATCTAGCGATGAGCCCAATCTTAGATGCATAAGCCAACATTAGAGCCATTTCCCCTATATTCTGATTTTCATTGCAATTTAATCTCCACCTTAAAAATATTCATGGAAATCGTTTTTCAGATTACATTTGTTATGAATTGCTGGGATAATTTCCTTATCAATGATACGATTTTTATACGATTTTATCGCATTTTTTTTTATACGATTTTTTTAAATTATCATGTTTAGAAATTTCGCTCATTACTCCAATACGACTAGATTACCCTGCGTCTCCATTGATACATATCGAATGTAACATGGTTACATTACTTACTTATTTCAATTTCTGATCCTAGACTACCATGACATTCATAGAAAATTGAATCAAAATTATTTTTTTGCTGTGTAGGAATTCAAATAGAATATATTGATATTAAATTTGAGCAGTACATCTTTCACGGACTGTTTGGAACTCCATATCTAGTCCATATTTGGACTAGAATCAATGTTTTGATAAGACAATCTTATGGTTTCCAACTATGCACATTAGAGTGATGCAAAATTTGAAATTTTCGCTCCACAATACTTAAACGATTCCAAATCGGATCCTGACTAACCTCTCAAAATTTGAACCCATTTGGTGAGAAACTGAGATGTCACAAACCATTTCAAGTTTGTATGGGAATTACTATGGTAAAACCAAGATTTTTGTTCATGTCTATCTAATAATTCACCATATTGATCTGCTTCAAAAGCTTTCAACTGTACTTGTAGAAAATTTTCCCAGCTACAACTTTGCTCAAGACCACTTTTTGATTAAATGCAAGGATCGAAAGTTATCAATGGTTCAATGCGCTGATGTCTTATGATCATGCTCAATCAACTGCTCAGCAGGCAACATTGGTGTTTCTGGGGCATTGAATAGGACACAAAAACCATGATAGTAGCCACTGAAAAATACAGTGTTGCCTACAGAGCAGCTGCTTGATCTTGTCATAAGTTTACCAATCTCTTAAATAATTAATAACTTTTTCCTGTCTCATTTTACATAGAAACGATTTTAAGCAAAGTTGTAGCTGAATAAAATTTCTATAAGAATGGCTATCGAACTGTTTCGCAGCTCAATATGGAAAAAGACTAAAAGGCAATGAACAAAAAGTTGAGATTTCCCATAGTAATATACATGTAAACTTCAAATGGCTTGTGCGAAGTCTGCTTCTAACCAAATGAGTTGTAACTTTGGGAGGCTAATCAGGACCCGATTTGAAACCATTTAAGCACTGTGGAGCGAAAAAGTCAAATTTTGCATCAGTCTAATGCACATGGCTGGTTTGGAATAAAATTCATTATTTTTTTATTTATTTTTTTATTTGTAGACGAGAACGAGAATCGTTTCACAATAATATAATTTTCATTTTCTGGCCTAAAACTATGATACGACTGTGTTCCGGAAATTTGTTTGACACGATTATAACGAGTTTTAAGTTTTCTTTCCATCGCTTTATGATATGCGTCTGAAAAAAAGCCATAGTGCATTTTTGAATCGATTTTAGAAATTGCCCATGTATAAAGCTCTTTAGCTTCTTGCAAATTTCACAATACTAACCTTCGTTGTATATTAACCTTACCATCAACATTTTTTGTAATAACATAGTCGCGTTTTCCTAGACAGGCTCGGCTTATTTCGTCACTGGTATAGAAATCACACACGAGTGATAAAGTTTCTTCTGCTAAAGACGCCCTGTTCAGATTTCTTCCTGGTGTCGTCATTATCCCCTTGTCCTCCTTTAGTGTTTTTGTCCGATCCACCATTTATTTCGTTATTTTATATGCTGACCAGCTTCTAGGTAAAGTCGTGAGAATACGATACTTCTCATTATTAGCATGAGTTTCTAGAAACTTTTCCTTGAGTTGCTGAATGATTTCATCATCGTTTGTAGTAGGCACACTGTCAGTACTTCTGATCGATTGTAAACTGGGTGCTTCTAGTGACTCTGAAAATGAAGGGTAATACGCCAAGAAAAAAATGTTCTGCATAAAATTCTTCGACCAATTGACTTATCATAACATTTGCTGCATTCGTAGAATTCTGATATAATCTATTCAACATACGTAACATCCCTTCTAACAATGCATACCAGTTATGTTGCCGATGAATGGTTAAATTACGTTGAAAATTTGTGAACGTCTTGCCACGGTCAAATCCCCGTACTAAACAATACCGATACACTTTTTGTAGAATTTTTGTCCATTACATATTTTGAAAATAACGTTTCAAAAGATGTTAGTCATGCAAGTGCATTTAAGTGTTGAACCGGAAAAAATAAACAAAGAATATTCTAATTGACCGGCAAATCAATGGCTTTGGCTGTTAGAGGATTTCAAGAATTCAAGCACTGCAAATATATGCTACCTTTCCTCTAAAATAGGAATGGTTTGTGGTAACGCATATGAAATGTCGGTCAAAGCAACCAAGTTTCAACATCCTGTATTTCGTTTACCTACACCTTCCAGAACTTAGAGCTCTGATGTTCTAGCATTAATCGTAGCACATGAGATCAGCGCGAGCCTCGCGCACGCCAGGATTTTTGAGTGTCGCATTTGTTTCTCGCTCGTATCTTATTCTCGCGTGTCACTTTCTCTCTCGCCACATGTTGTTTTCGTTGCGACGGGAGACGGTTTGTTGAGAGTCTCGGCAGCACATTTTTGCACGCACGAGGAAAATGTAACTCTGCTTATCATCGTTCTTATTACGATGCTTGGTTCATGCATTATGCATTTTCAAAGTGCATGATGCCATGGAAAATTCTATGAACTAAAATTTTCCGGAAAATTAACCACTACACACTAAAAAAATTCTCAACAGTGCGGTAGAAATACGACCTTCATTCTAAAGCCGATTTTGCTCAAAAATAATTTCAAAATACGTTAAATCTCGTTAATTTTATCAAGTATTGTATTTAACGTGGAGATTTCATTTTAAAGTAACTTTAAAACAATTGAATTGAATTTCACAAATAACAGCTATTGAGATTTCGGTAAACATTATCGAAGTAGGCGATAATTTTTAAGTGTGTACCTGTAGGCAAATTTTCATTAAATTCTGAGTCCCTCGGCCCATTTTATCCGATAGTAAAAAAACCCACTCATCTCAAATGCACGCTCAAATGTTACTCGGAAAATCAGTTCCTTGCCGAGTACCAATAATAATTACAAACCACTCTATAACTCCAGCAAACACCACACATTTAATTACTAACTCCATCAAGTATTTAAATAGTAACCTTCTTCACCGTTCGGGTAGACGTATGTAGATTTTCAGGATGGCATCGATTTTCCTACGTAACGACATCTCTCATACTCCCACTCTGTGCCGTTCGTCGTGACACGCCTAATCCGGCAAACGTGCCAATGCCACACTGCAAACACCACTGACTGACGTGTTTGTGCTACCTATATCTACGGACGTGCTGTGTGTGAATACAATTTGAGAGAGGGTTTAAAGTTAACCTCACAACCGCAACACCTATTACGCTACAATATGTATGATTCTCTACTCCGGAGATTGTGACCCATGAGCTGTGTTGTCGCTAGTTATAGATATAGAAGCAAAGGAAAACGGGTTTAACCTTTGCCCTTTTCCTTCGGTTCTATGTTTGCGGCAATGTTTCCATACACTTATGATCTTGATTCCCCCTCTTCAACTATTTCTATCCAACTCCTTCACCAGTTTCTTCCCTCTTCTTCCTACCCCATGCCATGAATTCAGTTAAATACAATTTTAAAGATGTAATCCATTTTGCAATTTACCCAGGCCGCCCCATTTTCTGTCTTCATCCCCTAATGCTATGCACCAGCAGCACAGATCAGTCAATGTGTGAAGAAAATTCCTAACTTCTAGAACGGAACCGTCCCAGAATTTCAGCATTTTTCTCTCATTTTCTTCTCCATCCCCCGCTCCACGCACAACAGTTGACAGCCGGCATCTGAAGGAATCCATTGAACGGGCGGAATTTTCGCTCAATCTGGAGCTGTGGTTCGGCGAGCAGACGACCGGGAACGTGCTGAGCCTGGCTTCGACACGGACGCTGCAGCTCAACTTTCACCCGGGCCGGGGACTGCACTACCATCTGCCGGTGCTGTTCGACTACTTTCATCTGGCGGCGGTCAGCGTGGGGATCCATGCCAGCCTGGTGGCGCTGCATCAACCCTACATCAAGTAAGTGGAACGTGAACGCGAACCGAACGGAACGGAACAATGATGTTTTACAATCAGATTCTGTTTTCCAGTTTGTTGTAGTAGATTTTTTTGTTTATGGTTTTATTGAGTCCTAGAGGAAATGAGTTTTTTTTTCCCGTTTCTGTTCCATCATTTATTGTTCTGTTTGTTCCCGCAAACCGGTAGGAACTAACCTAAAACGCTGGAGTGCTTCGAAGTTATGAACATTGTTGGCAAACAGAGAAATAGATTGGAATTTATGGATTGTTTTGACCGAGGTCTGGGCGATTTGAGCTTTTCAGGTTTTCTAGTTTAACCGGTAGAGACCGATCTAGAAAGTAATAGTGCTACACATTATTACGTCGACCAAGATACCAGTCTAAGGATAAATGTTTCTTAACACTCCGAATACGGTGGGTAAAATACTTTACGCCGACTACGAAGCCTCCGAAAAACGTGTAACAGCAAGTTTGATGAATTTCAAAAATTGTGGTACCTCTAGAATTCTTAGGCTATGTAGATTATTTTAATTGCAGAGAGATTGAAAATAGGGAAAATAGGGACTTTTTTCAAAAGCGAAAAGATGTGTTACAAGTTTTTTTTAAGGTGTGTTTATGGGTTTTGCAAGCGGCCCAAGATCCAGAATTTAGATTAATGGGCACAAATGTTCATATCTAGTCAGAATACAGTCATGGTATACATGGAATCTGGAGATAACGGAACGGTCCTCGAAAGATTCGGAACATCCGTAAAAGTGGTATATCCATAAACCTGTTCCTAGAACTCCGCGGTTTTTTCGAAAACATTAGGCACCTCCGTTTACGAAGTCTTTTTTTACGCAGTATTTAATTTTACGTCCTTCTTTTTACGAAGTAAATCCCAAATAACGAGGCTTTTTTTTACGAAGTAAATCCCAAATAATGAGTTTTCTTTTAACGAAGTACATTCCAAATAACGAGTTTTTTTTTTGTGATTTTGGGAACTGGGATATACTGTGAAATACCCCACAATATGGGCCTTGTTGGAATCGGAGTGACGTGTAGGGACCGGAAAGCGATGTGTGACGCCATTTTGGAATCCAAGATGGCGGCTTCCGGTTACAGAAAAACTTGGAAATTCTGCCAAATACCCCACAATATGGGTATTTTTGGAATCGGAGTGATGTGCAGGGACCAGAAATCGATGTCTGACGCCATTTTGGAATTCATGATGGTGGCTTCCGGTAACATAAAAACTTGAAAATTCTGTCATATACCCCACAATATGGGTATTTTTGGAATCGGAGTGACGTGAAGGGACCGGAAATCAATGTCTGACGCCATTTTGAAATCCAAGATTCCTGTTTTCCATGTTTTCCTGTAACCGGAAGCCACCATCTTGGATTTCAAAATGGAGTCACACATCAATTTCCGGTCCCTACACGTCACTTCGATTCCAAAAATACCCATATTGTGGGGTATTTGAAAGAATTTCCAAGTTTTTCTCTAACCGGAAGCCGCCATCTTGGATTTCAAAATGGCATCAGACATCGATTTCCGGTCCCTGCACGTCACTCCGATTCCAAAAATACCCACATTGTGGGGTATTTGACAGAATTTCGTTACCGGAAGCCGCCATCTCGGATTTCAAAATGGTGTCACACATCGATTCCCAGTCCCTACATGTCACTCCGATTCTTTTTTTTTTTCCTTTGGTTTGTTTTTTCCGTCGATCTTGTTTTCCTTGCTGAGCACCAATGCTACCGACGTGCCAGGAAGACAGCTTCCACACCTGGACCCTACCTATCGACCCATCAACTCATGAACCGGGGACCAACGGCTTTACTTCCCATCCGAAGGAAGGCGTGATCAGAGATGTTATGCCTCAGAACATCCCGGTGTCGCCGACTGTCACTCCGATTCTAAAAATACCCATATTGTGGGGTATTTGGCAGAATTTCCAAGTTTTTCTGTAACCGGAGGCCGCCATATTGGATTTCAAAATGGCGTCAGACATCGATTTCCCTACACTTCACCCTGGTTCCAAAAATACCCAATATTTTCAAAAACCTCTTTTTACGAAGTAAATCCCAAATAACGAGGTTTTTTTTTACGCACTAATTCGATTTACGAACCCCCGTTTTGGTTCGTAAATGGAGGTTCCAGTGTATAAGAAAGAATTAGAGTTCATGACATAAACATGGACCCGGATGGGCATCAGACCGTTCTCCGGAAGATCCGGAACATCCGTAAAAGTGTTCAATCTATGAAAAACACTTAGAACTGTCATATATAAATTAATTAGGGGTCATGACATACACATGTACATAGAAGGCCATAGGACTGTCCTCCGGAAGATCTGGAACATCCTTAAATATGGTCAATCCTGATCCTAGAACTCCGTGGTTTTTTTCGAAAGCATTAGGAACTGTGATATAAGAAATAATCTGGGGTCATGACATAAACATGGACCTGTATGGCCATAAGACCTTCCTGCGGAAGATCCGAAACATCCGTAAAAGAGGTCCATTCATGAAACTGATCCTACAGCTCCGCAGTTTTAGAACACTAGGAGTTGTAATGATAGAATGAAAGATCCGGAACATCATTAAAAGTGGTCAATCCATGAAACTGATCCTAGGGTTCTATGGTTTTTTTCGAAAGCATTTGAAATTGTGATATAATAAATAATTTGGGATTATGACATAAATATGGACCCGGCTCATGGCATAAATATGGACCCCCTGGTAGGTCTAGAACATCCGTAAAGCGGTCAACCGATAACAACTGATCCTACAGCTCCGCAGTTATTTTCACAAACATTAGAAACTGTGATAAAAGAAAGAATTTGACGTCATGGCATTAACATGTACCTGCATGGCCATAGGATCGTCATCTGGAAGATCTGAAACATCCGTAAAATGGTCAGTCCATAAAACTGATCCATTAGTTCCAGGAATGCCATTCTCCCCAGTGTAAGCAGGGTGATAAGTTGAAACGACACCTCGCACTATGACAAAAGCAAACTCACCCGAGAGATTTTTATTTTGTTTTCAGTTTCTATCGCTTCTCCCACTTCTCAAACAAATACAGTTTCTGACCTCGCACCTCCACCAGTCCAACACACCGGAGCGTATGAGTGATCACTAGGGAGCACCGTAGAGAGTTCGTTTGCTTCACCGGGGAGAATCACCCCGGTGAAGACTTTGGTTGTTAGTTTGTTGCTAAGAGGAAGAGGAGACAACTGACTTCTTACTCTTTTATCTCTATCTCTATCTCTATCTTACGCATTCCCAATCGGCCAATCACGAGCTGGTTCGCGCTTAACAGAAAAGTGATTCGTTTTCGCCCCCCGTATTGTCTTCTCTTCCTCTTAGGTTTGTTGCATACAAAAATTTTTTAAAGGTTAATTTTTCTATTAACGTACGGTAGTCAATTATTTTAAAATTTGGTGTACACATTTTGGAAATGCGAATACGGGAAGTGCATCAGCGCACCATTATTGAAATTTGCTTCAGACATGGGACAGACAGACATGGGACAGAGATCGATTAGGATCACAGCGGGAGTTCCACAAGGCTCCATCCTTGGTCCAACGCTCTGGACCGGGATGTACAACGGCGTGCTAACGCTGAAGCTGCCCAAAGGAGTTGATATCTTTGGCTTTGCGGACGACATCGTCTTGACGGTAACAGGCGAGACGCTGGAAGAGGTGGAAGTGCTGGCGACCGAGGTGATCAACATGATTGGTAACTGGATGTAAGGAGCGCAGCTGCAGATGGTCCATCATAAAACGGAAGTTCTATTGGACAGTAACTGTAAAGCGGTACAGCGGGAATATATCACCGTCGGGGGCATGCCATAACCTCAAAGTGGAAGACAGCGAGTGCTACAGGCGGAGGGAAGCCGGAAGAGTACGGAAAGTTGTGAGAGCGGAGTCGTTGGCTAAGTGGCAACAGGAGTGGAACACGGCAGAGAACGGTAGATGGACACGTAGACTAATAAAGAGATGAAACAGCCTCTGGCTGAAAGTCTCACTATTAAAGATAACCTAACCTAACCACGTAGACTAATCCAGATTTTTTTCGACCTGGGTGAACAGAAATCACGGAGACTTCAAATTTCACCTAACGCAGTTCTTGTCTGGCCGCGGCTGCTTCAGGAAGTATCTGCATTGGTTCGGACACGCAGTGTCACCCCTCTGTTAAGAGTGTGGCAACGTGGATGAAACGCCGGAGCATGTGGTTTTCGACTGTCCAATGATCGAGGCAGTTTTGTGAAGGGAGATGCCCGTCCTTAACGTGGAGAATGTCGTCGTTGAAATGTGTCGAGAAGAAGGCACTTGGAATGCCGTCAGCAGCTGCAGCGAAAATGGAGAGAGGAGCAGCGATCTAGCCACACCAGAACACCCGATGAATATTGACGAGATGCTCTGCCGGAATCTTTGGAGAAACAATAACGCATTTGCGCTGCTATCTTTCTCACGGAAGTGAGTGTATAAACAGACAAAAAGTGAACTGTCAACATTCTCACTCTCTCGTGCTGTGTCTAAAAATCTATCCAGTGGTGCCAGGAGAAATCTCCGAGGGGACAAGCAGAGATTCACCCCAGAGAATGATATCTCTTGCACCCGGGTGATTCTCCCCAGATAATTTTCAACTCTGAAGTTCCACGGTTTTTTTTCGAAAACACGTGGAACTGAGATATAAGAAATAATCTGGGGTCGTTACATTAGCATGAACCCGAATGACCATGAAACCGTCTTCCTGAAGATCTATTAACGTGGTGCAACGATGATACTAATTCTAAAACTTCGCGGTTTTCTCAAAAACACTTCGAACTGTGAAGTTTTTGAAAAAATCACGTTTTTTTTTCATAGTTTCATGTATGAAACACTTTTACGGATGCTCCGGATTTTGAATGACGGTTCAATGGCCATCCAGGTTCATGTTTATGTCACGACCCCAAATTCATTCTTATAACACAGTTACTAATATTTTTTAAATAGACTGCGGAGCTCTAGGATCAGTTTCATGGATGGACCACTTTTAATGATCTTTCTGATCTTCCGGAAAACTGTCTCATGGCCATCTGGAACCAAGTTAATTTCACAGTTCCTAATGTGATCTAGGATCAGTTTCGTGGATTGACCAATTTTAAGGATGTTCCGAATCTTCCGGAGGACCGTTCCGTTGTCTCCATGATCCATATATAGGAACCATGACTGTATTCTGGCTAATTATGAACCATTGTGCACATTAATATAATTTAGGGATCTTAGGCCACTTGCAAAACCCATAAACACTGCTGCACCCATAAACGTGTAACGGCTCTTTTCACTTTTGAATAAAGTAGACGACCCTATTTTTAATCCTTTTACAATCAAAATAATCTAGGAATTCTAGAAGTACCACAATTTCTTAAATTCATCAAGAAATGGCTAAGTTATGCCATTGCAAACTTGCCGTTAAACGTTTTTCGGAGGCATCGTATTTGGAGTGTTAAATAAAGCTAAATAATAATAATAATATGAACGTGTATCATTTAATTAGTTTATAAACATTAATATTAAAATGCCAATTGAGCAGTCCCAGGCCAAATATCGAAAAAATATACAAGCTTAAGATAAGTTTGTGCTGGAATTCGACCATTTTAATTAAAGCCTTATTATTCAAAATGGCGTGTTCGTTATTGTTCAATAAATCGCGCATCTGAGACAAAATTGAACACTGTAACTGGAAAGTACCCATTAATGGGTACAATTTCATCCACTTTGGAGTAAATTAAAGTTACCCATTAATGGGTAACTAGTACCCATTAGTGGGTAAACGTTACACATTAATGGGTAATTTTGTTACCCATTTACTTGGTTAAGCTACTTTGTGGTGAAATTGTACTCACTAATGGGTACTATAAAGTTAGAATGTAGGAAACTGGATTGCCATTTAAAAAAAGGCACGCTTAAGAAATAAAAAATCCCGCCCATGGTAAAAATTAGGCCATTTTTTGACAATTTTAATACCTGCCGATAATCAGCCTGCTTACTGTAGTTACTATAACAAAAACAAAATGTTTGTACATTTATAATAATTTACATTACAAAACCTTCAAATTGACGTTCTAAGATCACGAATAGCTTATTTGGTTGTGGAGTAATCTCTTCTGAAAGTTGAAATTTTTAAAAATCTCGAAAATACAGGGTTGTAGCTCAGAAGGATCTAGCCACTTTAGTGCAAAATCAAAAAAGGCTTTGGTTCAGAATGCCAAAATGAGCGTTTTGGCCCAAGTTTGACGGTGACATCGACCACAGGTGGTGTACCCACTTGAGCTGGAATGACTCCTATGTGATTCCTAATCTTCTATTCGTTGTTCCCTAGGTTGAAGTAGTTAAGACTACTGTGTTAGTGTGTGTGTGAGTACCCCGAATAGAACGTATGACTCGTCTAATTTTGCATAGCATTTGCAATGTAAAATTAGACGAACTATACGTTGTATTCGAGGTACTCGTATACAACGTATATTCGTTATAGGTCAGGTAACACAGTAGGGTTCTGATGCATGGTCATTATCGGTGTCATAGCTTGTTTTTGATGCTAAGGAATTCAATTTTGACTGACAAAGGGGCGCCCCTTTGGAGGGTGCTGTCACTCTTCGAAGGGCATAAACAGCGGGACCTTTCAATTAGAATCGATTCCTTGAGATGAAGGCAAGAATGACAACTTTATCAAAACCGAATACTTCATCATTTCTCAATAGTGATGGAGTAATACAACATGCACTAAACTAAAGACACGGGATTTACTACAATTGATCAAATTACTGGTCGCAGTAGTGTTATGTCCCGAACAGAGGTAAAAAAATATAAGGGTTGTGTCCTAGACACGACCGCAGTATCACCAACCAGTATTGTAAGCGGTCACGGTAGTCGACACATTTTCTGTGATAATCGACTGCTTTTGCCTCCGACACTTGGAAAACAAGCTATCATAGTACAGTACCAAACTCAAATGTCATACGATAGGCTCTGTCATATGACACTGTCGCCGAAGACCGTCACGAATGTATGTATTTTAGTTTTTCTCATAATAAGAGCTGCTGATGTTGTGCTTGTGTGAATTCTGAAAATAGCAAGCAATTATGTCCTAGGAATAACATTTCTGATCAGAAATGGTTTAATTTACACCAAATTGAGGAATTAGAACGAAATTACTCATGTCATATGATAGTTATTTGATAATTTTCTCTTCTCTCGAATGTTATTCTACCGGTTGTGTTGTGTGAGAGAGACGACGGTAGAGCATGAGTGTAGGAATAAAAACAGACTGTCGCGCACGACAACGAAGCGAGTGTAGTAAAAAACGTCAACAGTTTCAACCCCTGTCACCAACAATCAATATGAAACTATCGATTTGAAATTGGCTCACTACTTGGCTAGCCTATTGGTCCCAAGCAAACAATTAACGTACACCATTCTTGTCGAAATTCTAGTACTACACAATGTTTGTTTTGATTCGCTATGAAAGTTTGACAGATAAAATGAGGGGTTATTGGAATTTCCTATGTTTCGAGGGGTGAATCGATTAGCTTGGGACCGAAGATAGTACCAGAGCTGAGCCAAAAAGTAGAGCTCGTTTCTTCGGGACCTACTAGTCTTAGAGTTACCTCTATGGTATCACGTAGAACCTATCTATCTATCTCTATCTATGATGATATGCATTTAGGTTAACATTCGACGTCCCTCCTTTTTACATATTTTGAAGAAAAAATACATCCGAAGTCCCTCCTTTCACATACTTTCTAAGCCCCGCAACTGACAGGATTTCCCGCCATTTTATTATGAATGGGGCGGGGCAGAACGTTTCTTTTGTGCAGAATATGGAAAAAAAGATTGACTTCATATTTAATGGTTTGATATATTTCATTTTTCCACAACATATATTTTCATTGTATAAATAAATACTGGGTTGGGAGGGAGCATCAGGGTATCATTTGACCTGGGACTGGACGATGGAGTGGTATGACAACCGGAGTCTAGGAGGGAATAAACACTATCATTTTCTTTATCCTACCGATTCGATTGTGGTGGTGTGAATTCTACTTCAACAGTTTCAGTGAGATTGACGCACCCTTCTTTACAAACCATCCTGTAGGAAGCTTAATAAGTATTGCGAATTGTGTTATTCGATTTGTTGGATCGTATCGTTGGAAGGAGATTCTTAAATTCCCGTGGATTTCGTGTAAGTGTCTCTGCTTACGGGTCCGCACCTCCGTTTTTGGCCCTTCATACAGCGATATTGTGAATTCAGATCGGTAGCTCAAATTGATCTTGCTATTAAGTGGAGCTGCATACAAGACAAGATCTTTGAAGGGATGGTGGCTACCTTACATACATACATACAGTATGGAAAAAACGATTGACTTTGGATGTTAATATAATTTCATGTATAGAGGTACCAGATATGTATAACAGTCAGTTGTGTGTTATCCACTAACATAATATCATCGAATATGTCTTTCAAGCAATTTTTTTTTTCTCAAATTTGAGAGTTTTGGTGCGGGAAGAAATTAAGGGAAAAACTTCTGTTTTTACTAATAATTGTGGTTTGTTTAAAATTTATTTCCCGGAAAAAAGAGATCGTCAAAGTTCATGGCTTTTTCGGGTTAGTGTTGTTGTGTTGACAGAGGTTGTTGTGAAGAGAGGGGGGAGAGGTTGTTGTGAAGGGGGTAGGTGGTTTACATACATTGCTTTTCCTCATTCCTCATTGTGTCGCATTCCTCATTGTGATCACGCTGCCACGCTGTCCGAAGTGGTAATGAGCAGCAGGGTTGCCAAAAGCAAATCTGTGTTTTTGCTTATAAAAATCCTTTTCATCTGTATTTCTTTTTCGAAAAATCTGTATCAATATCTGTATAGTTTTAATATTGCGTATTTGCTCCAAAATGAACGAAGAAGTGTTGGAAGTGCGGAATCGGTCATAAAAGTGCGCTTTTGCATCAAATCGTGTTAGTACATTTTGCGCCGAATACATTAATAGCGGTAAGCTTCAACTTGGATTTACTTTTAATACCGTTCCTGTTTGGAAAATCTGCCAAATGTTTGCTTAAGATTGAATTGGTTAATAGCACCGTCGATACCAAATCAACCCAACATTCGTTATCGGGATTTAAACCGAGGATAATATCAGTTGGTGCTTACCGCCATAATATCATTCTAGATTAATAATCCAAAAACTACAAGGGACAGCCCTATGGGGTTGTACGCAATGATGACGTAGGACTATGTGGTCTTATATAATAAATCTTATTTGTTAACTGCGGCAGTAGCTTGTACTTTGTGTAGGAATAGGAATTATAGCGGGGTTCTCTCTGTTTATACTCTTTAGTATGCTGCTGATGCCAACGACCTGACACCACCACACACGGTGATTGGAACTGAATCCGATCAGCGGTTGAGGTCGCCTTGATAGCTAGCTGGTTGTGGGGAGCCTTTCGTTGTGTATTGGAGAACACCACCACTCACCACGCGGTGTTTGAATAAAAATCGTTTGCTGAGACCGGATGGAATTCAACTTTGAAATCTGTGATAGAGAAATCACTTTTCGCAGGCAATCGGTGATAATTTTAATTATCATAGCTACAATTACACAATCGTGCAAGTTTCAATAGTGACATTTTGAAAAATGATAAAGTCTTAAACATATGCGTTGGACTATTTATGATCGATTGGTGATAGAATTATAGAAATTGGTCCGGGGGCAGCTGAGTTATTAACGTTCAATATCTTTCATAATTTTATTTCAGGTTCCATTTTCGGTTTTCACAAAGTGTACCCCCATATAGAAATCACAGACGTAGTCCTACGTCAAAAAACAACGTACATATATGCAATTTGTGACAGAGCTGTCATGCAGTTGTGTGTGCCCGATTACTTCACCCCGGTAATCCAGTTCATTGAGTTCTACACTCTCGAGGCAATGTTACGGTAAAATGAAAGTAAGACTAACGCAAAAATTTAGATTATTCTGTATTTTTGGCATCCCTGATGAGCAGAGGCAGGAGAGCAGCGCTGATTTATGTGTTTTCAGGTTCAAGCAGAATGATGTGCAACCAAGTGGTATTCGTTTATGATGACTGGGTTTGGGAAAAAGGCTTATTTCATGAAAACAGTGATAAAATTATCATTTGTACATTTTCAAAATTGGAAAAATATTTATTTTTGCAGCTATCGATTGGCGTATTTGGATTTAAATTTCATCTATAAATGACAAAGTTATAAGCGTTCTAAACCTAACACTCCTTCTCCACACATATTTTTTGATTTGCACCCCAGTATAGTCGACAAAGACCTGCGTCAAAAAAGAGCTTGATTATCAAAAAATAAGTTTCGTCAACTAAAAAATGACTTATTCAGCCTTCAATATTGTTTTTCGGGACCTCGGACATCTGAAGTGGTCTTGTTGCTCGGTGTAAATTGTAAATTGTGGTGTAAATTGTTTGTTTGCTGTGAAAAGCCAGACTCTACGCGGGTTCAACGGAGCAAAAACAAGGCTGAACCAAACTTCAATAAAACTTGTGACAAATGTAAAAATGTGTTGAACAAGAAAATCCAATATAACAATCAACGGATACGAGTGTCACGACGAACTTTCGTTGGCACTACTACTGCCCAACCCTTCATTTCCAGTTGGATTATTGAAACCATCAATATCCACTAAATTGTTGTGCACTTGCTTTCACGCTCGAATGCAAACTAGGACTTGCCGGGAGAACACGCAAAAAGTCGGCAAAACTGCCACAAATGATAATGGGTGACACATTAGGCAGCCAGGCAGCGTGGAGGGACACCGTCACTACGACAGGCGGTGGGTTAAATGCGGTGGCATCCCAAATTTAGGTCATCCGTTTATCGAGCCGGAAACGTAATTGCAATAAATTTTTCGCAGTTTTGGCAGCCGGAGCTTGAACCAAACCAGAAGCTTGTTTTAGAGGGTTAACGGCCAGAAGCGTGTAAAAAGTGAAAACGAGAAGAGTCACTTGTGATGAGAGTTTTTTAGCTATTGTTTTTTGCGGGCTACAATGTTTTAAATAAAAATTGACGAGTGTTGATAAAACGTATTGCACTGACAGCGGCAGTTCTGGAGAGAAATTTAAGTTGTTTGATAATACGAGAGCTTGTTGGTTTATGAAACATACACACTTATAAATACCTAATCTTACACGTGACGGAATCCATCTTTGACATAAAGGATGATACGGAAACAAACATGTCATGTAAGATTAAGTGCTCCGAGACTGAAAAGTTCGAAATTACGTTCGATTGAGCTGAATTTCGCGTCTATTTTGACTCAATTTTATGTCAAAATTGACGCTCGTATATGTCAGTCTCAGAGCACCTAAATTTCCATGAATTTTTCTAGGTGTGTACATTCAGATCAAAAGTGCAATATTCCATTGCAAATCTATCAGATCTGGAAGGGTTTTCTCTCCTGGAAACTCCCGTCGACCTTCCACCTGCAGCGGGAACTGATTTCCTGACTCATCAATTCTAATTTGCCAAACATTGGAGCGCTTGCGCCATTTCTTATTTGGCCTGCGGGTATTAACGCTAATTGAGTTGTAAATATATGTAGGGAGATGGGATTGTCTGTGCCTCTATCATGTGCAGCATAGTAGTCTCGAGGTATTTACTACAGGGACATGCCACGGTGCGCTGCCTGCACGGCCGTTCAATCTCACTCAGAGAGAGAGTAACTTCTTCGGGTATCAAGACGGGGTCTACTTGTTTTCTGACAAACGTCAGTTTGATCGTTTGTTGGGGTTCAGTTTCGCACTGGATTCACAACTGGTTCCAACCTCGATAATAAACAAATTCGCTATAAGCTACGTTTTTAGATATGTTTCTTTCATCTTAGTAGAAGTTAATCTCACTCACGCTCTGAGTGAGATTGAACAGTCGTGTGTCAAAATCAACTTCATTTTCGCGCTTCATCGCACGAATATATTAAAATCACTAGGGTGACGGACCTGTAATTGTCCCATCCTTTTGACGTAGGACTACGTCTGTGATTTCTATATGGGGGTACACTTTGTGGAAACTGAAAATGGAACATGTAACAAAATTATGCAAGATTTTGAACGTTAATATCTCAGCTTCCCCTGAGCCAATTTCAATATCTTTAACACGAATCGATCAGAAATATTTCTACGCATCTGTGACATTTAAGACTTTATCATTTTTCAAAATGTCATGTGCAACTGTTGCTATGATAATTAAAATTATCACCGATTGCCTGCGAAAAGCGATTTCTCTAACACAGATATCAAAGTTGAATTCCATCCGGTCTTATTCGTGCTCTTCGTGAGTCGCTGTGGGCCATCTATGTCAAGTGCGTCATACTAAAGAGTATAATAAACAGAGAGAACCCCGCTCAAATTCCTATTCCCACACAAAACACAAGCTCCTACTGCAGTTAACAAATAAGATTAATTATATAAGACCACGTAGTTCTGCGTCACCACTGCTTACAATCCCATAGGGTTGTCCCTTGTAGTTTTTTTTTATTAAATCAGTATTTAGTGGAGGATTATAAATTACGTAGATACTATAAGCAGGGTGGCCAGTGAATTTTCAATTTGAAATTCCCTGTTTTCCCGGTTCAAATCATAAAAAATTTCCCGGTCGTTAATATTCAACAAAAAACGAAATTGCACGCATTTTTTAAAACGTGTCCAACTGTAAATCTTCGGAGGTTATTTGTGGGAAAAATAAAAGCAAAATTACAGAAAGTATTTTTTAAAGCTGAAAATATAAATTCAACTCTATGAGTCACTTAATGTATTCAAAACAAATCATTGATCTTTGTAGATACTTTGAAAAATCAATTTCTATCACTTGTTTTTAGGCTCGATACATCTTATGATTGCAAAGCCCTAGAATTTTATAGAGTAAAAGAAATTAAGGTCACTAGGCCAAATGCTTTCTGGATGAAAAGGTTATAAGACAGAATTGTGAAAAAAAAGAGATATAATTTAAAAAAAATGTTTCAGAAGAAATGAACTTGATACAAATGAGAGTTAGAAGAAATTGGAATTGGGTAAAGAAAATGCATTCCACTAACAACCGCTAACAACCCAATTTTATGACTTCATTATGATTGCGACCAAACCTTCGGGATTTTTTCCTCATTAGAGATTTGAATAGATTTTTCTCCTTTACTTTACTTAAATCTTTGGTTATTATTAGTTGGGTTGGTTCCGATTCTACTCGTTGTAGTTTCATTTTGATACCTGTGATCTTGACACTTTTACCTAGGGGATGAGTACTTAAGGGGGTTAGGTTTTTGATAAGTGTTTAGTGGGAATGCCACTGATGAAGACTGCACATTGTAGTCGGAATACGTATCTGTCATGGATACCAAAATCATTAAGTGGAATTAAATGATCTTTTCTGTTTTATGGTTCATGAAATTTAATAACCACGTCTAATAGATCAATACTTGAAAAATATTACTGAAAGATTATTTACTAAAAAGAATTTACTGAAAGGAAAACAAAAGTGATTAAAAAAGATTCCCATTATTCTGAGGTTTTGGAATTTGTGTAGAGTCTGAAATTAGAACTTTTCTTTAAAATGTGTAATTAATAACAATCTTCGTGATGCAAGATTAAAGGGCGAACACGAAATTATTGCGACACCGAAAATGTCATGCCAATTTTCTTATAATGTTTAGAATCAAACCAAAATTTTAGGGTAGTTTTATACATATATTTACTTCAAAAATCAAAAGAAAAGTTAATCGATGGAGCCTTGAGTGCAAAATTGAACGCATTTTCGCTTGATGCCCTCCATCAAAGTCTTTACAGTGTCATCCGGTACCAGTTTCTCAGTTTTTTTTCCATTTTCTTAAAATGTCCTTCTCGTCTTTGACTGTCTTCTTGCTCTTCCGAAGTTCCCGCTTCATTATTGCCCAGTACTGCTCCATCGGGCGCAGCTCCGGACAGTTTGGCGGATTCATGTCCTTTGGAACAAAATGGACAGAATTGGCCTCATACCACTCATACCAGGACACTTTTAGAATAGTGGCATGATGCCAAATCTGGCCAAAATAGCGGAGCTTCGTCGTGCTGCTGCAAGAACGGCAAAAGGCGCTTCTCGAGGCACTCAGATTTGTAGATCTCGCCATTTACTGTGCCCTTTGTCACGAAAGGCTCACTCCTCAGTCCGCAAGAGCAGATGGCCTGCCAAATGAGATATTTGGAGGTGAACTTCGACATTTTCTTCTTCTGCCGTCCACATCGAACTTGCTCTTGCCGGTGAAAAACTCCAACCCCGGAATTTGCTTAAAATCGGCTTTTATATACGTTTCGTCGTCCATCACACAGCAGCCATATTTTGTCAGCATCTTCTCGTAGAGCTTCCGTGCCCGAGTTTTAGCCGTCGATTGTTGCCGCTCATCGCTGTTTGGGAAGTTCTGTACCTTGTATGTATCTAGTCCAGCTCTCTTCTTTGCATTCTGGACGTAGCTCTGCGACATGCCGATCTTTTTAGCCAAATCACGGCTTGAGACGTTGTGATTTGCTTTAATCATCCGCTTCACCTTTCCCTCCGTCTTTTTGTTCTCCGGTCCCGGTTTTCTTCCAGCTCCTTTGCCGTGGTCCAACGTCAACCGCTCCTGGAACCGCTTCAACACTCTGGAGACGGTTGATTGGTGAATGTTCAACATTTTTCCCAACTGCCGGTGCGACAGGTCAGGAAATTCCAGGTGTTTGGAAAGAATTTGTTCTCTCAACTCGCGTTGGTTCACCTCCATTTTCGTTGAATCGAAAAACACGACTTCGAGTTTGACAGCATGTACACAATACACATCAATGAGAAAGTGTGCAAAATTTGGTTGATTTTTACCCAATGGTAAAAAAGTTATGCCCTGTTGAATGTGTCGCAATAATTTCGTGTTCGCCCTTTAGGTGAAAAAAATTAAATGTGAAATTTTGAAAAATTTTCAAGTTCACAGATTTAAATAAAATCATACTTATAAGTCATGGAGTCATAATTGTCAAGGCTCTGAGACTTGGAAGCATTTTAAGGGTTACAACAAATTACAGAACAATCGCTAGAATCTTGGAATTTTTAGTAAAATTTAAAAGTATTCGAAGTGTAAATTTCAACCAAATATTAAGGAGGATTCTCACACAATTTTCCAAAGAGAAGTTTAAGGCAGAATTCCAGAATTATTCTGACATGAAGTCCGCAGAAATGGGTAGATAAATTTGGAGGGATTTCTGTGGAGAAGAATGCAAGATCTAAATTAAATTCTTAGGTAATTTTTGAAGATTTCATCAGGAGTTGTGGAAACAAAAACTTTAGGGAAAATTCCTACGTGATTCTGAGGAGATTTATATGAGAATCGTGACAGATGATTTTTATGAAGAATTCTAAGAGAATTATGATGAGAATTTAAAAAGAAACAGTGCGAAAGTTTCATCACAGAACTAAAACAAAATTCATTGCAAAAAAATGCTAATAATTAAAAATCAAGAGGATTCTAAATAAAATTTCGAAAGATTTATGCAAAGAAATTTTTTAAAAGAATTTCAAAGGAATCAAAGGCTCCGAATACGTTCATGGAAATTCTAAGACGGATTCTAACCAAATTATTAGAAGGGGTTTCAAGGAAATAAAAAAAAATCAACGGTATTATTACGCGGAGTGTTTCTGCTTAATTTCATGATAAATCTGGAATCTGGACTTCATATCATAAGAACTTTGAATAACGAAAAATTAAAGCCCCGGAAATTTTGCTGAGTGATTAAATTCTAAAAACAATAAGACGTAAAACCGAAGAAAATTATGCAGAAAATAGGACAAAACATTCATTTGGTGAAGAATCACTCTGTTTTAATGGTGAATTATGAAATTCTGGTGTAAAAATGTGTTCCTATGGTATGGTTAAATTTTTTTTTCCAGGTTAGTTCAGGTTTTCCCGGTTCGCTGGCCGTATAAGGAGTCAGGGCTTGGCGAGAGTCGACGGTTATAAAAACAAAAATATGAAAACACGATTATCTTCGTTAACGCCTTACCCATTATTTAACATTTTCTAGATTATTCCTATACACATAACATATTTCGTACTTTTCCTAGTCCGAAGTAACATTCAACAGCTATGATGATAAGGATGACGATGATGATGGCGTCACCATCAGCACTGCCGCGCCCTGTCACTTGTTTATCTTCTGGGTGCTTCTTTAGCCCTAGGATGGAAACCTTCACGGATAGAGCATATAGCATATTCCGCTCCTGTTAGTTTACATTGGGGTTCATTATCACATCGAACCCAGCAAATAGAGCCAATCCCATGTTCGGCTTCAGCAAACACTGTTTTTACCGGCAGAAATTAATAATCTTATTAATGGCTATTACGTCTCAACTGGAATGTGGAACTTTGTGCCAGCCATATTGTTTTGAGCTCCAACAACAGTGCAATGTAAATTGAAAGTTGTCTATGTCCTAGCTTGCTTCATTCTACATATGAATCGTTGTGAGCCAAAGTGGTACATAAATCATTTTTATCATTGTTGAGTTTTTCTACTAGAAAAATATCTACTGGTATCTATTAGAATAATAACAAAAAAATAGATTTGGTAAACATTCCGTTGCGGGAGAACAGGTCATAATGCACCCCTGGGTTAAAATGCCCACTTGTAGAAAAACAACGAAAACTTTTCCTCAGATGCTTTTTGCGGGTAACGGATTGGGCTTGTTTTCATCTGGAGGTTTCAAAAATAATTCCTGATCATGAAACCATAGATTGGCTGATTCTTTAAAAAAAATGTATTTGCAAATAATGACACAGCTGGTAAAATCATCGACTACAAATTAAGCCTTTATTAGCGAATATCGCCAAAGAGTGGAACGAATTAACTTTTCGGATATTTTTCAAATGTTTTACTTTATGAATAACAGTTTAACACTCTATTGAGACCTTATTTATGATGTAAAATAAAAATAGTCATTTGAAATACCTGACGGTTTTGTATTTTCTACTTGCAGGTTATGATTTATCAAGAGTTGCATTTTACCCCAATGTTGTCATGCGTCTTGCCCCAATGTTGTATATTACACTGTGAATCAGGCGTTTTACCCCGATATCATTTAGGATTCGATTAAATAAATGCCTTGAAAATCATGAAAAATCATCGTTTTGGAGTTCGAAATCACTCGATCTTCGTAGAAAACTTTTGAAAGAACCATACTCAATTATATTCTCCTTGATTTTAGCTTTCATACCCTACGATAAAATGCTTAATTTTAAAAAAATGTGTTAGATGTTAGATTTCTCCAGTTAGATTCATAATTCCAAAATATTAGTGCTAAAAATGGAAAAGATTGATGAAGGTTTATAGAAGTCATGCAAATGGTTTGAAGTTTACATGGAGATTTTGGCGGATTATTATGGGAAATTGTTGAATTTCAGTAATTGAATTTTTGAAAGATGCTAAATAATTCCAAGAAATTTAGTTCGTAAGAAAACAATTCAATCTTTCATAAAAAAAAACGACACGAGTATCACAGAAATGATAAAGTGTCCCTTATAAAAAAAATAATAATAATTTAATAATTGAATTTCACTTACATCGCTCTAACTTTAGTTCTAGTTGTCCAACCGTTAAAAATAAATAAAATTTGGTTGCCATGATAATGACCAACAAGCCTGTTGTTTTGATTAAATGGGTATTGTTGTCTGGTAAATATTCAAGTATCGATTTTTCACTATATTGCAACTTCTTCATGTTTGACGAACCAACCACTGGCTGAAAGTCACTCTAATAAAGATAAAAAAAAACTTCTTCACATTTAAATCTTTCTTGAATTGCTGCCAAACTGACCGTAACAGAGTTATGATATTGAGAACTTGGCATTTGAGTGCAATTTAAATCTTTACACGAGCATTACAGAAATTTTGTTCGTGCTTCAACGTTTGTTCTCGGCGATAAAAGGTTTATAATGAGTTTAATTGTACATGTGAAGGTTGGTCAGCTGGAACTAGAATTCAAAAGCCAACTATGATTGTGACATCAGTTAGAAGTATTAACACAGGCAAACAGAAAATTCTTCGAAAATATCATCAAGCGGTTTTTTGCATGCACACTAGCACGCTCTATCAGACACATTCCCAAGCAATGATTTGCAACCGGAGCATCCCTAGTTCCTGCAGTTTTTACACTAGTTGCGTTTCCCTCGTTCTGTTAACACGTTAGCTGTGTTGATTTGAAAAAAAAAACGATGCAAGTCAGTTACTGTAGATTCGCTAAAATTAAATTGAATTTGCACAAGTCATGTTTTTTTTTTCAACGGCGCCGGTGGTGTAGTGGTAAGCGTGATTACCTCTCACCCCAACAGGCCTGGGTTCAATCTCAGTCGGCGCCGCCGGGATGTTCTGAGGCATAACATCTCTGATCACGCCTTCCTTTGGATGGGAAGTAAAGCCGTTGGTCCCCGGTTCATGAGTTGATGGGTCGATAGGTAGGGTCCAGGTGTGGGAGCTGCCTTCCTGGCACGTCGGTAGCATTGGTGCTCAGCACGGAAAACAAGATCGACGGAAAAAAAACAAAACCAAAAGGAAGTCATGTTTTTTACGCTTGAATAATGCCAAAATTGGTCCACAGCGAATAAAGGAGACAGGAAGTCTTAAGGTTTTAGGAGTCGTTTTTGAAAATAGTTGGCGTTCTACAATAAAAATTCAAATTATGATAAACTGGTGACAAATATTAAAGCCGTTCTGCAAAAGCACAATATTCAACAATTGAACATTTTCGGAAGATGTATAGTTTCAAATGTTTTTGTTTTATCCAAATTATGGTATGTCGCGCAGATTATTCCACCTTATGATCGCCATCTAGGACAAATTAAATCTGCTTGTGGAAAGTTCGTTTGGACTAGCTGTATTTTTAAGCTTAACAGAAATCAGGTGTACTCAGACTATACGAAAGGAGGACTCCGCCTTGTTGATCCAGAATCAAAGGCGAAGGCACTTTTCTTGAAAAACGTTTTCTATAATTTTGATCAGAATGAACAATATTTGGAGCAAAACTATCTATTAACTAGCAACTTGAAAGGAAAACTGTCACGGAACGCTAGAGAATGGTTGCAAGAAAGCATTTTTCTTAAGGACAATTTTTCTTTGAACACAACTCAAGGTATGCACGGCTTTTTCATGCAATAGAATCACGAATACAAATGGATAAGGAAATAATTTAGGTGAATATATAAACTGGAGGTTTGTATCTTTTCTCGATCAAGCGCATTTCTTTAGTTTTGTGAACGACATTGTAACATAAATGTCAAAAATTGTGAAATATATGGGTTTTGTGATACCAATGAACATCGACTTAAGCAATGCCCAAAAGCCAAGATAATTTGGGATTGGTGAAGTCAAATAATAAAATATAGATTAAAAGTAAATGTTAATGATAAAGAGAATATTCTTCAGTTACGGATCCCAGCATCATCAAAGCAGTTGAAAGCTGCTTTATGGTTAACCATCACAGCTATTTCGTTCAACTTGAGAGTGAATGTACCTTCCTTGTTCATGTTCAAAAAAGAAATTAGAGAGATAAGATGGAACAAACGGATGGTATTTAACGCTGAATTTGGTGATCATCGAGAAATCATCAATAGAAGTTACATTCAAAGTGTTTTTATGTGACTTCATACGCGAAGCTAGCAATTTTCAGTTGCAAATGCTAACATGAAGCTTTAGTGTGATAATTTATTAGCTAGAGAATGATCTTTAGACGAGGGTAGGTGGATAGTTCCGTTAGAGTACGGCAGTATGAAAATTGAATAGAAGTTGAAAATGAGCTAAAGGCCATTAATGCGACAATTTTTTTTAAGTCAAACGCACATCTTTTGCCTAACCCGTACGATGTCATCTCTCTGAGATGACCACGTTGGTCATGACAAGAGGAGCAACACAATAGTTGGGTAAAGAAGAATTGAATTATAACACACCATCGACTGGAAATGCTCTCGCAACGTGGAGTTTTAGGTAGTGATGAAACGTTGCTAGGACTATTCCACAGCCGCAGTCAGTTATGAGCAAAAGGAGGACGCACATATTTTGCCTGTAGACTTGAAGACATACTTCAAGTCTCCGCGTACATCGTACGGGTTAGGCAAAAGATGTGCGTTTGACTTCAAAAAACTGTAGCATTAATGGCCCTTCGCTCATTTTCAACTTCTATTCAATTGTCATACTGCCGTACTCTAACGGAACTATCCACCTACCCTCTTCTAAAGATCATTCTCTAGCTAATAAATTATCACACTAAAGCTTCATGTTAGCATTTCCAACCAACTCTGGTCAATAGAAGTCATTGTTTACAAAAGCTGTTACGCCCTAATTCCAGCTCTATCTAGAAATTCAGAAAAAATGAGCTCGTTACAATAGTAAACAACTTTTTTTTTGAACCCACGTTGAAATGCAGTGAGTGGCACAAATATTTTCATAAGCAAATACTCGACCAAGAACGGAAAAGCATAAGCTGTGATTCAACCTATGATTGCATAAATGATGTTTGCGCCGTCAACATTTGGAAAACAGCGGCGCCGGTGGTGTAGTGGTAAGCGTGATTACCTTTCACCCCAGCAGGCCTGGGTTCAATCCCAGTCGGCGCCGCCGAGATGTTCTGAGGCATAACATCTCTGATCACGCCTTCCTTCGGAAGGGAAGTAAAGCCGTTGGTCCCCGGTTCATGAGTTGATGAGTCGATAGGTAGGGTCCAGGTGTGGGAGCTGCCTTCCTGGCACGTCGGTAGCATTGGTGCTCAGCACGGAAAACAAGATCGACGGAAAACAAACCAAAGGAAAAAAAAACATTTGGAAAATAAGTAGCGTTAAATACCCCATTTCTGGCCTATTAAGCACAACCTGCACTTAGTATTTCTTGATCTAGCGCAGTTTAGCACCAAGCGGAATGTTATTATTACTGATGGCTTTCAAATTTATTTACCTTTCCGGTACGTACGTAAGATTTGATGAAGAGAAACCAATCGTTGAAATATTGTCAAAAGTCTAACACTGCTTCTTGACGCCAAACTCGGCCTAACGCATTGAAACGCCATTGAAAGGCCAATGAATTTACTTCGGCTTATCGGATGAAGATAAAACATGATTCGCTCGGAGCGCTTCTTTTGTTTTTGAGAATAATGGGTGCAAATCTTCATATCACGCGTTCTCATTGACTTAACTATTTTTTTTTTTTTTTTTTTTTTTTTTTTTTATTATAGTCACTTTAACGCTCTTGGGTCATTCGTGACTTGTCCGGGGGTGAGATTTGAACTCGTGACTTTGGCGTGAGAGGTATGGATGCTAACCACTACGCCGGGGTCGCCCCCTTGACTTAACTAAAGTATCCTACTAAACGCATAATTGACTTGATAGCTCTGAAATCATGGATTTATTTGAAGTTTTCTGTTCGATAGGCCCAAAAGGGCGATTAGGCCGAAGAAGTTCTCTACCCTAACACAATCAGTGAATCAAAAATAGGGTTACCATATCAAAAACTTGAAAAGGAGGACATTTCATTTAAGGTTTGGAGATTGAGGAGGACAATGATTTCTTTCTTAACATTAAAGTAGGACAATGAGTTTTTATCAAACGTTTTAATAATATGTCCGCTATCACAAAATTCATGATGGTACTAAGCAACCTGATAATTTTACCATTGATTCAGCATAGGACTCTAAGGCCGCAGCCATGGTGGGAGCGAAGTGGCGCGCTTAGCGTTCTATACAAAAGAATTCCTATTATTGATAAATATTATTCCTTACATTCGATTTCACGCTTCGCGTGCCTCTTTCCTCTCAGTATGGCTGCGGCCTAAACAAATCTAGCTTAACCATTCAAATCGACGTATTTTCTTTTGTAAACAATCTCTTCAATCGACGATTTGTCCTAACTGCTACCTCACCCACGCAAACAAACACCATCATCAGATAGGGGAAACTTTCGCCTACTAGCTGGTGTTATTAGTTTCTGTGAGTGAGCTTGCAGTTGCCACAAATCGTCGATTGAAGTGATTGTTAACAAAATCAGATACGTCGACTTGAATAGTTATGCTTGAAATACCTAGAATCCCATAGAACCAGAACGTCAAAATCGAACACATGTTGGATTTAATCTGTGTTCCATTTGGAGAATTTTAACTTAAATTTGACAGATAGAAAATTTTCAAATATACCTGCTATTGTACAAGACTTATTTCTGGCAGACCAGGAATCAATTTTGACAAACAACTCGAAAATCACACGATCGTTAACAGAGAGATTTCCGAACATTATAATTTATTTTCAAAATGTCAAATTTAAGTAAAAATTCAGAAAAATTGATGAATTTTCATTGAAACTAAATAAATAAAATAATTTTCGGAAGTCCCTATGTTGTTGATCGTCCGATTTTCGAGAAATTGTTTGTCAAAATTGATTTCTGTTTTATCTGAAATAAGTCTGAAATAGCAGGTTTATTTGATAATTTTCCATCTGTCAAATATAAGTTAAAATTCACCAAATGGACCGCAGCCTAAATTTAGGGGGAGTTGACAGCTGTAGTATGATTAAACAAATAAGCTCTGCAAACAACGCTCTTAGAAAACAATTGTATGAATATGTTACTGGAAAAAATGCAAGGATAAAGAGGAGGACATTTTTGGGCATAAGGAGGATTTAGAAAAAAATATTGGAAAGGAGGACATGTCCTCCTTTAGGATACCATATGGTAACCCTAATCAAATATGACTTTATCATGACAACATGTAATACGACATAGGGAGCATCCATTAAGTACGTTACGCTCTAAGGTGGGAAGGGCGGTTTACATATGTGTGACAAGCAATGCATTAGGTATAGAAATGGGATGAACTTCCGTACTTAATGCATGCTCCCATACCAGCAAAATATTAATGGGTGATCACTGGAGAGTGATGGCAAGCAACGAAGATAATATTGTTGAAAGGTTTGTTTGCAGCAAACGCAAACGCAAACGCCGAAATTTCCACATCGTTTTATATGTATCATCAACCGCATTTGTTGCAAACCAACTTTCACTTTTATCTTCTCCTTCGACTGTTCCGACCTTCAATCGATCAAGCATGTTACAGAGAGAGTTTTTCATGACAATCGTCGCAAGCGAATTTATTGATTGCTCTCTGTGTTTTGATTCCCTGAACAATCAATCATTTTAATATCAAACCCAATCAAAATTGCTACAGCACGACGTTTACGTCACCTATGCGATCATGTCTAGGATGGAGAATTATGTTAAGGGTTGACTGTTGATCGTATCCCTTCGTCGGCTATCACACGATGGCTATATTTTTTTTCCTCGGTTGCGTCGTTACACTCAATTTATAACCATTACGTTATACCAGAGCAGAGCTAGAGGTAACGGGGCTGTTGGTTCTACTAACTTCTTCTCTTCCGGTTCATATATGTAGAGAGTTCCAACCGTCCCGCCCCAGTCGTATTAAAGAGGGTTCTGGTCTGTGTGGCGAGAAGGAAATTGAACCCCACTCCTTGGCTTTGGGCTATTTTTAGACTTTCTGTAGCAAATCGGGGCCTCCCTTAGCTCAGTCGGTAAAGGCGCAGCTACAAAGCAAGACCATGCTGGAGGTGGCTGGGTTCGATTCCCGGTTCCGTCTAGGAATTTTTCGGGTTGGAAAATTTCTCGACTTCCCTGGGCATAGAAGTATGATTGGACTTGCCACACAATTATACCAATGCAAAAATGGTACAGGCATAGAAAGCTCTCAATTAATAACTGTGGAAGTGCATCTAGAACACTAAGTTGAGAGCACGCAATAATCTAATATGCGATATGCAATAAGCTTGAAAAGTGAAGAAGAAGAAGAAGAAGTAGCAAATCGTTGTACCACATCAGACTGGAACACGGATGATAAGACGGGATAGCGAGTAAGGAAGAAACAGGTCTTGCGTATATTTTTATTATTGATATTTGATAACATCATCATATGAATAGGTAATAACTGTTAGGATACATAATGTTCTGACACTTATATAGGTACTGAGATTCAAGATAATTCAAAGATTGAGATTGCTGGCCATCATCCCCATCGATAACTGCATTTAGAATATTAGATAGAATTTTCCCAGACTCATTTTGCTAAACAGAATTCCCTGAGTTTTCCAGGTTTTTTCAGGGCTTTAATGGAAAATTCTCAGGTTTTTAAGGAAACATTCTTTTAATGTTTAAAATTGTGCTATTTTGGGTAAAACAATAACTCAAGTGTCATAAACGTTTTTACTCATTGTACATGTGACTGAAAACTGATGTAACTTTTTTTTAAGCTTTATTATGGAAATTTTTTAGCCAACTGGCTACATCATCTTCGTAAATGATGCAACGTTTTCGCTGTCAACAATTGAATTTCTAGAGGAGATTTATATGTCGGAGTCTCAACTAAGACTCACGAACTTCGGTTTAGTGGTGGCGTGACAATAACATAAATATTATAAACATAATATTCAGTGTTCACTCGGCTGTCGACAAAAGCAGGCCACTCTCGATGTGTGCTACGCGATCGTCTGTTTTCTCGGCAGCAACCATTGTGTGGTCCTCCTCATTGTTCTTCATCAGCAGTTCTTTCGGTCGATGCGTCGTCGACTTTGGAAAGCAACCGTTTCGTGATGAATGTGTGAGTTTTGACCACGTTTTGCGTCCATTGCTGCAATGGAAGCGCTTTGCCTCACGATGGCGTAACTGGCATACAATGAAACCACTGGAAGCGGCTCCAGTTCTGATGGAGGAGGCTTTTTGGATAGCGGAAGATAAAGTGTTTATTGTATTGTACCTCTTGACTCCTACAATGCCTTCGATCCCTGGTCTAGCCACGGGGACCATTGAAGGTGGGCTCTCAAGGCCTCTTTTGATTGCTCCCGGCAAGCTCGAGCTTGAGGCACTTTTGCGCTCAGGGTCGGCTTTTATCAAGGGAATCTGCTTAATAAGAGTCCCGTCACTAGATTAAAAAACTACACAACGCAAACTGAAGTTAAACACATTTTTATTCTGACTTACAGCAATGGTATGTGTGTTTGTGGGTATGATGGGCCGGCCGGCTGCTGCTGCGGAAGAGCGTGGTGGGACGTCGTAGGTTCGCGATCGGTTGTTGCTCATGCGGACTGAAAAGCACCTGATCGGCTGCGTTCGGTGAACTGCTGGCTGGATACGACGGCGTCGGTACCCCTGGCCTAACCTCTGCGGACGGAGCCCACGTGGGCTGTTGGTCTATCCATGAACCTGCGATCACAATGGACCTTTGGCTGGTCGAGGTTGGGGTTTGGTTACGCATCTCGCACTGGACTTTTATTCCAGGTCAGCTGCCTTAGCTAACCGGTAACGGAACGACTTCAACCGGAATACAATGGGTCCTGGTTGGGTGAGGGAAATATCAAAGGGGGCAGGTGTTACCATAGAGCACTACTGGTTTTGGGTTCCGGGGTCCATAATCGTTTTATGGGTGATTAGGCCTACCTGGGTCGACTTTTTCCAATTCAACAATATAAATTGAGATCATAGTCACTTTTCCACTTCACTGTGCGCAACTGGTCTAGTTTCGAGATGTTTCTCACTTGAGGTGTTACTTGGAAAAGAACATTCCATCACTAATAGGACCACCAGTAGCCTCTCCCTTTCAGATATACCATTTTTCATCGTAGTGCTTTGTCTCCTCTGTGGTAACGCATTTAGCTCTGCATCAGCTTTTCCCAAGGGTATCAGTTTTCGTGTAGTGTAGTGTAACAAATTGTGTTCTTAGGTTATCAATTTGAAATTGTTTCTTGAGTGTGCATGCAATTAATTTAATCCTAGCTAGGCTTAAGGATCTCGAGATATTTAAAAATTTCAACTTTCAGAAGAGATTACTCCACAACTAAATAAGCTACTTATATAGGCGTACTCACATTTTTTTATAGTAACTGTAGTAAACAGACTGATTACTGGCAGGTATCAAAATTGTTAAAAAATGGCCTTTTTTAACAATGGACGGGATTTTTTATTTCTTAACATTTTGAGCTCAAATTTTCACCACACTTTGGAAAACTCTTCTACTTGATGTGTTTCCAAGGGCAAATGATTTGGACAAATAGTTTTTTAGATATGACCAGATGAGTGAGTGATAGTTTTGAGCTTTTCTGGTGGAAAATCAATGCTATTTAATTTTTTTTTCTGGAATTCCTTCACGCCGATAGCACAATAATATGTTAATGTTATTTATCACATGTTCATAAGAATCATATGAAATCATAACTAGCTCATTTATATACTTATTTCCACAATTTAATTGTGGTCCTAAAAGTAAAAAAAATCGCTCCTATGGGATACAGCCAAAACGTTGTGCTTTAGAAGTACGATGAAATCATATAGATTAGCAGGTACATATATAACATTCAGTTGTGGATGACAGCTGCTGCTTGAATAATACCCTTATTGTGATCTAGGCATTTTAGAGTAAAACCAAAAAAGGTGTGTTTTTTTTTATAATCCATTTATTTGTAAAGGCTCAAATGCGGTAGCTTTGCGGAGCCAAATTAATTTAAATGTAGTTTTTTATAATTTGTTTTACAACTAAAGTTAGTAGAATGGGGGCCGAATACTTGCGGTTAACTCGAGATTAATAAATACATTTATTTAGAGGATTGGAAGGGGGCAAAGGGAAAGGGATATTGGTAAATCTTCTTTCTGCTTCATTCGACGGATGAGTGTCGCTGCACTATATTGGCGGGCATGTGTTGTGGATATCGAAGCATTGAAAGCACAGCTGAAATGATATAAGAGGGGACTTGGGTTGGGATAGTGATGAAAGAATGAAAGAATTAAAACACAAAACACTACTACATACCCAAATCAGCACTTTTTAAAAATACGTAAATTAATCTCATAACATCGAGATCACGGCAAGCCAAAACGTCTCTAATTGGTGTATAAGGTTGTTTCCCTCGGGCCCTGAGGGATTCAATTAGTTCGGATCTCGCCACATGATGTGAGGTGCAAGACCAGACAACATGCTCAATGTCGTGATAGCCGTTTCCACAGGCACACAAACTGCTATCTACAAGCCCTATACGGTAGAGGTGTGCGTTTAACGAGTAGTGATTGGACATGAGCCTGGACATTACCCGGATAAAATCGCGATCCACGTCCAATCTCTTGAACCAGGGTTTGATCGACACCCGTGGGAGGATCGAATGTAACCATCTTCCCAGTTCACCATCATTCCACTTTTGTTGCCAGTTGATGAGGACTTGCTGACGAGTAATTGTGAAAAATTCATTGTAGGTGATTTGTCGCTCGTAAATGTCGCCTTCCATAGCGCCCACCTTAGCCAGCGAGTCTGCTTTCTCATTGCCCGGGATAGAGCAATGAGAAGGGACCCATACTAAGGTGATGATATGTGAGCTGTTTGATAAAGCACTCAGTGACGATCGTATTTCGTTCGGGAAATACGTCGAGTGCTTCATCGGCCTTATAGAACGCATAGCCTCCAGAGAACTTAGACTATCCGAAAAAATGAAATAGTGATCAGGGGGACGTGAGGAGATCTGCTCTAACGCATACAATATAGCTGCTTGTTCTGTAACGTATACCGAACATGGGTTTTTAAGCTGATATGAGGCACTATGGAGATCATTGTATACACCAAAACCAGTGGACGTATTTATTGTGGACCCATCAGTGAAAAATCTCTTCTCGGCATTGACGTGGCGGTATTTGTTCGCGAAGATGGATGGTACAATCAGGGGGCGATGGGGCTCTGGTATTCCTTGAATTTCCTCCCTCATTGAGAAATCGAATCTTACGGAATAACAACTGAAATCGTGGGATACTTCATTGGTATTGAACGGGTAGGGGCTAATTTCCAGAGTCATGTATTCGTAGTACAAGCTCATGAATCGTGTTTGCGGATTTCGATCAAGCAACTTCTCAAAATTCTCGATCACCAACGGGTTCATGACTTCACAGCGGATAAGGAACCGAAACGACAAATCCGCGAACCGATCTGGTAAGGGAAGTACGCCCGCAAGTACTTCCAGACTTAAAAAAAAAGAAGGTGTTTGTTCAGAATGCCAAAATAAGCGTTTTGGCCAAGTTTGGCTCAAATCGGTGATATCTACCACAATTTTTTTAAATTCTGTAACAGGTAGGGTCCTCTCTGCCCAGCACTAATGAGGCCTCCCTATACACTGCCTCTGGGTCAGCATACACGTGTGACTATCGCGGCCAAGGAAACACTCAAATACTCTTAACACACCCCGATGAACTTTCACACAGGTATCTTTTATTTCCCTAACTTTCCCACTTTCTTATCGGCTATCTCCTACCTTAGCCTTCACTAGTTCTTCCTTCGTCTTCCGTTGTCGATGGAGGCCCCCTTCTCCGCCGTTCCGCTACACCTTCACCTTCACTTTCTCCTTTCTTCTCGGTTTCGACTGTGGGTTGCCCAGTCGATTCACCTCTTAACACTTCACTCTCCTCTCCTCCTACGGGTACTCCCACGGTACCGTTTGCCGAGCCGTTAACGAACGGTATAACGAGTCCACGACGCTCAAGGCAGATCAACAATGGCGATGAACACGGACTAGTGAACGCGGCTGGTTCTATAGGATGGATCGGAATACGTTTGTATTTACACGATAAATTTGGGGTTTGACCGCAGTAGGTCGTACACAACAATCACTACGGGGTCTGACCGCGCCGTAGATAAATGTTAACGGTAAACTACGGGGTCCTGTGGGCACAATAGGATACCATGATGGCGGTTAGTGATGAGAACAATTCGGGTTTTGGCTTGAAGGGGTTTTACCTGGATATTTCAGTAGGTTGGCTCCTCCTCCACTACTGATCGAGTTTCACGCCTCAAGACTCGTGCAGACTAATAACTTTATTTCGAATAACAATTTTTCACTATGATGTACATCACATTCATTTTGGGTGTGTCTAGCTTGGTTTTCGACTACCACTTTTGACTTTTGCCAGGCAATTGGCTAGCAACGATTGCGCTCTCGACAATCTCTACAATCTTAAACAGATAGATACACCACTGGTTACAATTATGTACCCACTTGAGCTGGAATGACTAATATACTTTAAACTATTACCAAAATCAAGATTTTTTCAATGGTGTGAGGATTGGTCTTATCATTCCAGATTCTAGACTAGCATTTCTCAATCTATAATGGCTAAGCGGGCAGCTCTCAGCTCAGGTGGGTCGCAGAAAAACAGACAACTTGATTATAAGTTTTGTAAATTGCATGCAGAATGTATCTGATTAGACAGTTTGGAAAGTCTAGGCCATTTTGACTTAATTTGGACCATTTTGGTGATTTTAGGGCCATTTTAACGTTTCATGATTGTTTGTCTTTTTGTTGATATGTAGGCCAATTTATGCAATTCTAGGCCGTTTTAATCTTGCTAAGCGATTGTGAGGCCTTTTTGGTGTTTTGACGTTTCTAAGGTTATTTCAGTGTTTTTCATATGATTTTGAGGGCGCACGCTATGTCTGAAGGCACTTTTTTTGCAAAATTCAAGTACCTCAGTTTTATCTTCACAGGAAGTTAGTATTGATCCTTACAATCAAATCTGCGAAGGTTTTAAAATATTTCATCTTGGGTTTTTTGAGAAAAAGTGTTTTGAAGTTTACTTAGCTGTTAACAAAGGCGTATACGGACTATTGATTATACAAAACTGTTACGGATCGAAACAAATTCAGCTGAAAATGATTCAAAATGGGATTAAAGTTGTCAAAACACTAAGTTTCAATGATACAGTAAGGTTCGCTCTTCGGCACCGTCAGATATCGTAACAATGTCAGAATGTTTAAATTAATAAAATAATTAAACAATGGTTTAGTCTCTAAATTTTATTATTATTGAGCCATTCCATTTCAAAACGATATAGTGGTTCTCAGAATTTGGTAGGAAATGGTAGTTTTGATCCTTACCGCAATTTTATTTTTATTTTGTCATTAGGGTGACTATTTCAACGTTAGGGTCAGGGCTCTACATTTTCAAAGTTCTAAAATGAACTTGAGTTTTGTTTCTCATATACAAACGTGTTCAACGCTTTATTTCTATAACGCCTAGCTAGACTATCAGCAAGAAACGAAAATGAAAAAGATGGACGCTTAGAAGGAAACGCTGGCTGTGGATTTTCTCGTAGTTGCTTTGCTCATAGCTTTCAATGTAAGTAATGTCGATTTTCTAGTTAAACGAAACCTCATTATGGCTTTCAATCCCCTTTCACGAACACTCTATCACCGCTCTTTCAATTTGTTTAAAATGCGTTGTGTCCCGTTTTCGTTGATTTTTTTTTAGATAAATATGTGGATGGAAGAGAAATTAAACATATTACGTGTAATCTTCAAGTGTTTTCACGTGGGAAATGCTTTAAATGTGTTATTTCATTTTCCGTCATATACGTCATGAAACCTCTGTTGATGTGTTTCATGAAAGAGAAAACTATCAAAGTCGAGCGCTCTTTCGCTCATCCGTTTCACCGAAGCTAGAAAGGAAGACCAATTCGGCGACGAGAGAAAGAGAGACAAGCGATTGAACATTTGTTTGTGCACGCCGACTGAGGTTCTAGAATGCTGCGAAGCTGTTCGACTTTAACAGAAAAAGAAAGCCAGCAGTCTCTTCGTCACATCGATTTGGTCGATTGAAGCTGATATTGTGACGCCCTGGTTAGGGTAGTCCAAAAAATCGTTTATTTTTTATTATTTTCCAAAATGACTTTTTTCAAAAATTTATAACTTTTGAACCACTGGGCCAATTTCAAAGATCAAAATATCAAATGAAAGGTTATTAAAAGTATTTGTTATGATGAAATATAATGATATTAAAAATAGGGATTTTATATTTGAAAACAAAAAATTGTATTCGTTTATTATGGTTTTCATGGTTTGTAGATAGAGGGTGTTTTTATATTTTTCTTAAAAAATTTAGGCTTTTTTTCACAACATATCGAAAAATCAGCGATGTGCTGTTTTTCATTAGCTGATGATTAAAATTGCATCCTTCAAAAACTGCACGATTATCAATCAGGCAATGGCGTTTATCAAGCACCTACAATGGCGACCAGCGAATCCAAATTGCGCATGCCGAAACGCATTTGCGGCAGCCACTCAATTTGAAGCGTTATTTGATCATTCTTGGCCGCTTTGTCTTTCCTCATAGCTGATTTGAGGCCGGGCTGGATAGTATGTCTCATACATTTAGCCAATTTTAGCGTCTGAAATATAACAAAAGTATAGTTTAAAGTCATGTAAAATATAAATTTGTAAAGATAACTGTTACATACTAACCTTATTAACACTCAGATTAAGATCTTTCTTAAAGCTGAGTAAATATTCGTGAGAAATCTTAGATTTTTTTTCCTGACTGTTTCAAATTTAAACCCATTGGTCTTCCTGCGACATTTGAAAAACTAACCTTGGCTAGTTTTTTGCCTGCTAACTATCTAATGCTTTTGGCAACAAAGCGATGCTTACTTTCATCTGCCAATTTGGAGAGATTCTGAAGTTTCCGGTGTTCACTATATGCATGACGTTTCTCAGGAGAAACCTGCGTCCGACATAATTTGAAATTTTTTATGAATTCCTTTTTTTTTTCTGTGGTGTTTTTTTCTTACAAATATCTACACACCCGCACAACTTTGACTGTCGAGTTTGGTTTGAACTTTTTGTTAACATCTTTCTTCTGGATATTTGTGAACCTCAATTTTCATAAACTGCTCCCTTTTTTATACCGGTAAACGGAAATGTAACATGCGTGAACCGTACTCACGATTTTTTTTTTAGGTGACAAACTCTCATTTTTACGCCCTTCCACCCTGCTCATGCCCTCGATCACATTTCATAAAGGAAGCGTAAAACAGAAACAAATATCGCAACAAATTCTCACTATTTTACCTGTTTTCTAAGACATGGAGTGGGAGTTGTTCCACCAACGACCCGATGATGCAGCTTATAGAAGTTTTCAAATCCCTGTTCATAAGTTTTTCCTTGATTTCGTTGAACTTCGATGAAATTCTTCAAACTTTCATGATTTTCTTTGATGTTCTTGATTTTTTTTTCCTGAGATTATCAGATATTTTTTAAAATTCATAGTACTGTCCTAATGTTATTAAATTTTCCCTGTGGTTCACAGACCATCCTAAAGTTTGCAAAAATTTCCTCACGTTTAAAGAACTGTTTGCAGAACATAATTGAAATTCATATAATGTATTTATAGTTCACAGAACTCTCTTTAAGTTCGTAGAACTTACCAGGAGGACATTCAACTCCTCTGAAGCTCACAAAATGTCCCTGAAGTTGGCAGATCTGGAGAGCGAAGCACACGTTTAAAGTTTGAAGAATTTTCCTGAAGTCTTTCCTGAAGTTCAATGAACTTCTCTGAAAGTTTTTGAATTTCTCTGCTTCTTTGGAGGAACTTATTCAAAGTTTGCTGAATTTTCCTAAAATTCACTACAGTTCCCTATAGTTCGCAGAATTTCCTAGAAAGTCGCTCAACCCTCCTGAATGTTTCCTTATTCAAAATATGGGAATTGCAATGAAGCTCTAACAATTCTGTAGTAATTCAAGGTTAGGACTACCTAAACTCACTGGGCAAACGTAGCTAACCTCATGTGAGTTTCATTCCTGTATTATCGGAAAGACGATTTTGAAACCAATTCGTCATGGGTGCCAGAATTTATTTTCGATCTCGCCATTAAGTCAAACATATATATTTATTTATTTTTAATCCAAGCAAATTTAACTTCACCACCTGCTGAGTACGGGACACAAAACTTTCGGATACCTACTATCTCCTTTATTGAACTCCAGTAAAAATCTTTCAACGATCGTCGCTACTAAAGCGGCTTGATTTTTTTTTACAGAGTCGCTTTTTCGAAGCACAACAAGCGAACTCTCTATTTTCTTCATGCAGTTTGTTTTTAATTTTTTTTTCCAGATTTTCTACACGATACCTCCAATAAAAACAAAAACACTCGAAACAGGACGAAAATCAATGCCTACTACGATTACGTGGCTGCCTCAGACTGTCCTGCTCGTTTCTTTCTCTTTTACTCTTATGAAGGAAGAGAAATTAATTAAGAAGTTGTTCTAGCAACAAATATTAATTGATTTTGGTCAAAGTCGACATAATCAATACGGATCTTACTTGAGAGTCAAAGAGAACTCTGTAATGCCATTTAGATTAATGCAATCATCATTTGAACCTTGTTTAACTGCATTTGTTAAATTCGTAATAGTGTTGTATCGTCAATAGTCCATATATGCCTTCATAATCGGCTTTGTTAACTTCAAAACATTTTTTCTCAAAAAACCCAAGATGAAATATTTTAAAACCATCACAGATTTGGTTGTTAGGATCATTACTAACATCCTGTCAAGGAAAATCTGAGGTACATGAATGTTGCAAAAAAAGTGCCTTCAGACATAGCGTGGGGCGTTCAAAGAATCCATTTTGGCGCTTAGAGGTCTTTTTCGCGATTTATTGCTTTATTTTTGCTTAGTTGAAAATGGTAAGTTTTAAATAACAGGCTTAAAGTGGTCATTTTATACGATAGATGAGGAGATGAAAGTATAGAGTTGATAGTTCCGTTGGAGTACGGCAGTCTGAGAATTGTAGCGAGTTGAAAGCGAGGGACGTACAAATCGGGTTGATCATCTCTCTTTACCAAACTCCCAAGTTGAAGAGGGATGATAATTTAATTAGTTTCAAGCATCTTAAAAATAATCCCGGGATTTCGAAAAATAAAACAGGATTCATTCAAAGCCGGGAAACAGGACCCTCTACTTGTGAGGTCGTTCTGATGCATATGCAAGGTAGCTCCGTGTAGTTATAAAGTGGATTTTAAGGTATAACGCATAATAAGCATAAGCGTGCCTAAAGTTTAACCGGTGGGTTCGCAAAATTTCAGCAGAAATGTCGGGTTCTAGGGTGGTAACAAGGTAAATGCCAATTATACCTTTTCATTTAGAATCTTACGATGTAGGGGAAATGGATGTGATGTCGGCCTCAATGTCCCTAATTTGGGCCCATACATAAATTCAGCAATCGACTCAATTTTCAATAGCGACCAAAAGTATTAATTAGTACCGTTCCAATGACGCTTTCATCTAGATAAAATTGATAAATAGCAGATATTTAGCGATGGGCAAAATCTTAGATCCATAGGCCAACGTTAGATCCATTTCCCCTATTGTTTATTTTCATCTTCATAAATACACAAATCAAGAAACGTGTCGAAGTTGTACATCGTTAATCACGGTCATTCGCATCATAAAAAGTAACTTCCAAGCAAACTGTAAAACATATACGTATGCAAATATGTCTTCAAATAATTCCCAAGTTACGCGTACGTTCGACATACGCACATCCAATCAATCAACGGGTTCAACGAGACATAACCATCGCAAATTGATCAATTTCAACCGTTTACGCTTTCGACTACCCCCTCCCCCGTCCAAAACCCAAATCACTGCACGTCGCGGTGACAACGACGACGACAGTCAGCGGTGGCGGTTGTTGAATAGCAAAACCAATTATCCTAGGGTAAACACAATCCGGATCCGAAAGCTATTTGGAGATATAGGGTGGAGATCTAGTTAGGCATAATCACTCATTTCCGTCATATTGAGCAGGAACATCAAACGTATCATTGATGATGAACGAATCAATCATACGTTTGGTACGATGGTTAAGTTCAAAAGCGACAAAACAAAGTCTTTAAGAACGCATAGTAGGAAAATTTACATTCATGAAAACGAACGAAGTGCCCCTGGCGAATCTATTCTGTTTGCCTCCATCCGTATTCTGAAGTGCATCCAATGACGTTCCAATGTGTTTGGACGGAGTGGAAACTCATATGACGGACGACAGTGTCAGACTTAAAACAATATCTCAACAAATCTTACGGTACGTATGGAACGGTAAATAAATTGAGATGTCATCTTTGATAGGAACATTCCATTTTCTGTTCAATCCCGTTCGAAAAAAATAAATTAAGTTCGGGTTTTGCTTAGCATGACGGAAATTAGATCTAAACCCTAGAAATGGTTTCCCTCATATTTTTTTTCTCGTTCACTCGGCTCTCTATCTTGAAAGAATCTTTTTGACGAAAAAGGATGAGCCACAGTAGCGAATTGATTCCGTACAAGCATATGTCATTCAGTAGCTCTTTTTCCGAGAAGGTTCGACAAATCGTTTCCGTGAGGAGGTTGAACTATCGTCAACCCATTCCAGCATCCATTCAATAAATGTCCATATACCTACCAACCTACATCTGCTGTATCGTTTCGTGTTGAGCTGCTACCTCAGCACGCCAAGAACAATATAACTGGATAAAAGACTAAAGCAAAAGTGAGGGGAAATTCTATTGGGGCATGTTTTATCAATTTTTCGATCATGATGATTTATCATCATCTATCTGCGGCTGGAGGTGGCATAAGTCGGTGGAATTCGGTTTTTCGATATCGGTGAGGGCAAAAATCAATCATAAGCTCGAGGAGTACACAGGCTATTTCAACGGCGGCGGAGTTCTATGCCTATTTTCGTGATGGCAATGACGGCAAGTGACTTCCTATGTCGTTGGTCATATATTTGCTGTACGAAAGCCGGGAAGTGAGTAAAGCTGATCAAATATGGCGTTATGACTTCAGTAAAAGTCCTGATCCATGGATAGGCCAGAGCAAGTCATGTTGTTTGTCACCACCGTCATCGTGGTGGTTGGTCTGACGATGTAATATTATATTTTGTTTGATTTACGATGGCAATGGATGATATGTGTGTGTTGGCCCATGGTTCCTTTGGATGTGACTGTAAAGGCAAAAAGTCTAAGTGAGAGTAGAAAAAAATATACACCAAAAAAATGGTAAACTAATAAAACTGGAATATGATTTTCTGCGATATTTTACCATGGCGTATGGCAGAGGGTCCAGCGTATAGAACTCATGCTGTTAATCAATTTCTTCTTCTAGGCTTTTTACGCTTCTAAAGCGAGCGTTTTGCCAGTTCTCAACTTAGTGTTCTAGATGCACTTCCACAGTTATTAATTGAGTGCTTTCTATGCCGACACCAATGAATGACATTTTATATTGTGTGGCAAACACAATATAGTGGAAATGGATGTAATGTCGGCCTAAATGCCCCAATTTGGGCCCTTACATAAATTCTGCAATCGACTAAATTTTCAATAACGACCAAAAATATCCATTAGTCCCAATGACGCGTTCATCTAGATAAAATTGATAAATAGCAGATTTTTAGCGATGGGCCCAATCTTAGATTCATAGGCCAACATTAGAGCCATTTCCTCTACCCAGAGAAAGTCGAGAAAATTTCCAACCCGACAGATTTCTTCGCCTGGACCAGGAATGGAACCTACCACTTCTAGCTTGGTAATACCGTGCCTTTACTGACTAGGCTATATGAGGGCCCAATGAACACATAATACAAATTACACATATATGTTATGTAATATGAATTATTACATCCTCTGCCTAGGAGATGTGGGACAACTTTGCTGAATATATCAAAATCTTTTTTCATATTCTTGTTTTCTTTGAATATTCTGCAAAACAACCAATTTAGTTTTCGATTTGATCTCAGACTCTACTTGAGAACGCCGAAGTAAAGGTACACTGGGGCAAGTGAGAACAGTGGATATAACTCTTTTTAACAAAAATTTCTAGGGTCAAACCCACCTGTAGATTAAAGATACAGTGCAACCACTTACATTGTAGGTATACAATTAAATTTGTATTGTTTTCATCCCCGTCCCCAGGAAACACTTTTTACTAACCTTGTAAAGAGGATCTGTTACCGTTTGGGTACTTTGCCCTATGGAAAAAGCTCGAGCAGAGCGATAGCAGTGCTATAAAGAGCGAGCACTCAACCGAACGAGACAGCAATCCACTAGTATACTGCTGTTCGGTGCGCTCATGGCTGAGAACCATGATAGTTTATAATCAGTAATAATTGATCTAATGTTTGCTTAGAATTAATGATATTATTATTCATATTGTTGCTAAAACTAAACAGTGAATGAATAGTAGAGCACTAATGGCTCATTCATATACATAAAACATATAGGAATTAGGGAACTGACTTACATGAACTCCAGTATGAACGGTCGAATTAAATACAGAAACACACCAACTGTTATACACCTACACTTAGCATACAGAAAACAACACCCACCACCCGGATCATGGAGGAGAAGGGAAATTTTGAATGGGACTTATGGATCAAGAAGGAAAGGGACATTTTAGGAAAAGGGAAATATATGGTCTGCTACCGGAACGAAGAATAGTACTAGTTCTTTTCCACGCCAACCTTTGAGAGAACAAGTTGTGGGATTTTCGGGAGAAGGCAAAGTCGTGTGGTACACGATTGAAAAATGAATACGAAGTGTGTGTTTATTAAGTTCGGAGAAGGGTTTTTATAAACTTAAGAAATAATTGTTAGTGAGAGTGAGTATGTAAATCTAAACAGAGAATTCTGGAGCATTCTTCATTGTTCAGCATTTTTGGTAGAAGGCTTGGGATATTTACAAACTTCCATCGGTATAAAACAATAATTGAATTTAAAACGAGTGGCGAGGTGCAAGTGTTTATGAACCACTTACATTGATGGTACGTTACATCGATGCGCACGGAGCAATAACGATGGAACGTAGCAGCAATGTTTACTTGGACATGTTTCCTTGTTTTCGGTTAGTAAATGGAAAATAAATCAAAGCATTGTTCTACTTTTACCAAGATGTTGATTAAAGCAGAAGAATGTTAAGTCGTCGGTATTCAGGTTTTATGGGTTTAAGGAAATGATATGGATAGTTCTATGTTACGCGTTTCTGAAGTGTTTGGTAAATATTTTAATTGACATACTTGAGTTTTGTCAGTTAAGCAGGATTTGAAATAAGGTTTGTTGAAATTGAAAACATCATGCAACAATGTTGCATGGGAGAAAGATAGATGGTCGTTTGAATAATTCAACGTAATTATGCCACAAAGTTCACCAAGTTGAAGAACAAAGTTTAAAATAGTGAACAGTCGAATACGGGTGGAAGCTGACTAATATTTTGCAACCGTAGAATCAGGAAGGAAAATATAAAACGGACTCCGTTAGCATAACCTTCATTAGACCCTTTGCCTATTTCTCACGTGCCCTCAGGACCCATTGAGTTTTACCTCAAAACCGGGTGTAAAGCCTGAGTCAAGCCACGGTCTGTGAAATCAGCCCGAGAACGCACTAGGCCAGGTAGTGCTCGATCGACCGGCTATACGTGCCAACGAGCCGACGTTCAACCTTGGTAGGAAACCTGGTACCGCGAGGAGCTCGCAGTGACAGAACCTCGTGCCATCCTGCACTGATACCACTGTCCGTGGCAACCGTGTCATTCATCGCTCTCAACCAGCAGTCCCCTGCGTCCAGCGCAAGTGACGCCGACGCTGCCGACGTGCAGCAATCAGGGCGTCACAATATCAGCTTCAATCGGCCAAATCGATGCGACGAAGAGACTGCTGGCTTTCTTTTTCTGTTAAAGTCGAACAGCTTCGCAGCATTCTAGAACCTCAGTCGGCGTGCACAAACAAATGTTCAATCGCTTGTCTCTCTTTCTCCCGTCGCTCCATTGGTCTTCCTTTCAAGTCAAGCTTCGTCGAAATGGATGAGCGAAAGAGCGCTCGACTTTGATAGTTTTCTCTTTCATGAAACACATCAACAGAGGTTTCATGACGTATATGACGGAAAATGAAATAACACATTTAAAGCATTTCTCACGTCAAAACACTTGAAGATTACACGTCATATTTCTAATTTATCTTCCATCCATATATTTATCTAAAAAAAATGATCGAAAACGGGACATAACGCATTTTAAACAAATTGAAAGAGCGGCGATAGAGTGTTCGTGAAAGGGGATTGAAAGCCATAATGAAGTTCGTTTAACTAGAAAATCGACGTTATTTACATTGAAAGCGATGAGCAAAGCAACGACGAGAAGTTCCACAGCCAGCCTTTCCTTCCAAGCGTCCTTCTTTTTTATTTTCGTTTCTTGCTGATAGTCTAGCTAGGCGTTATAGAAATGAAGCGTCGAACACGTATGTATGAGAGAAACAAAACACGAGTTCATTTTAGAGCTTCGAAATTGTAGAGCCCTGGCAGCAATATTAACGATCATCCGATCGCACTCGTAGCCGCCCCGTCCGATTCCTCGCAGAAGAGATCCACGTGCCGGCCATCCCATACACACACACACACACACCCCCAGAACTTGTAAGTAGGTTTTAATTAATAAAAGTTAAATAGGTGACCGTGTTTGCATTTGCTGATCAGTGTCCCCTATTTGTCCGGAGCCGACCTTGAGAGCTCCGTCTCTCAAGCTCGAGCTAGTCGCCGCAATAGAGGCTGGTGGTTAGCCCACCCCTGGTCCCCGTGGCTTTAGACCAGGGACCTGGGGCATTGTAGTCTTAGAGAGAGAGAGAGAGAGAGAGAGAGAGAGCACACGCAGTGAGTAACAGATCTTGGTATGGATCACAAGTTCTGAGGTTATGCGCCAGACGAAGGAGTCCTAATTACACTAACATATTGCCTCTTGAAAATGTGTAATAATCAGATTGGTATGTTAGCCTTAATTTACGCATATTCGTTAATGGCATATTGCCCTAACTATGAATCCAGTTGCTCATGTACTATTTGCATTATGCTTGAGTAGTGCAGTAATCTTATTGACTAATTTAGGTCGTGTTTTGTAATTTATCTACATAATTTGAATTTAAAGACATTTACAGACACATACATATTGTACCTGATATTAGACAAATCGAGACTTTCGAGAAGTTGAAAATAATTTATAAGTTTAATCAACTCCATCCATTATTGGCGAATGAAATCATCGAAATAGACAAAGCTCACAGTAATAAAGGGTGTCCACAGTTAAATTGCATCACTTAGCAGTACTCGCCAAAAATAAAGGGTGTATTCGATTAAAATGGCACACACACATATTTACTCACCAAAATTAAACCGATTATCGGATTTTCTTGAAATGAAAAACTACTAATAAGTTATGATTTACAAAATTTGTATTATTCAATTTCGTCTCCCATCCCGGAAGGAAGGTGCCTTTTCACTCCACCCATCAAATTTTGTACAACCGATTTTCCCAGTGTTTTTGTTGTTATTACCCAAATTTTCTTCAACTCCCGCTATGATTTAATAGTTTTGAGATGTTTTCGAAGTTCCGTCTTCATAATTGCCCACAATTTTTCAATTGGGTGAAGTTCGGGTGAATTTGGTGGGTTCATATCTTTTGGCACAAAACTAACTCCGTTGGCTCGGTACCACTCCAACACGTTTCAAGCGTAGTGGCAGGATGCTAGATCAGGCCAAAACAGAGTTGATCCTTTCTGCTTCCTTATGAATGGCAAGAGATGCTTCTTAAGGCACTCTGCCTAGTGTAGAAGTGTAGTGATGAAGGGAGCACTTATTTCACCACATCCGCAAATCGCCTGCCAGATCAGGAACATCTTTGCAAATTTCGATAATTTCATCTTTCGAACATCCTCCGGGACATCGAACTTAGACTTCGCAACGAAATATTCTTGCCCAGGAAGTTGACGGAAGTCGACCTCGATGTAAGTTTCGTCATCCATCACGATGCAACACGATTTGGTGAGTAACTTCGGGTTAAATTTCCGGGCGCGGGTTTTCGCACTGATGTTTGGCTTTTCATTCCAGTTTGGGGCTTTTTGTACCTTATAAACATGTAATGCAGCACGATTCATGGTTTTCTGCACAAAACCGACTGACACCTTGGACTTTTTAGCAAAATCACGAATTGACATGTTTTGACAGTTCTTGAACTGTCCCACCACTTTCTTCTCCATTTTACTGTCCATTGGACCACTTTTACGACTACTCCCTTTGGCACTTAGACGCTCCTTGAAGGTTATTATCACACGAGACACAGTTTTATTTGCAATTCCAAGCTTTTTAGCGGTGGGACGCCTCTGGATTTTGATTGTAATTGCACAAATAAATTTCACGGACAATTTCTTGTTTCGACGACATGACTGGAACTACTGTATGCATAACTATGAAACTTGACAGATGTAAACAATACACTATATGAATAAGATTTACTCAAAATCAGGTATGAGTACGGTTCAAAGGTTACAGAAGATTTTCGGTGTGCCATTGTTATCGAATACACCCTTTTAGTTTCTCAACCGATTGTCATGACATTTCCAGGGAATTTAATACCAACAATCAATACGAAACTATCGATTTTAAATTGGCTCACTACTTGACTAGCCTATTGATCCCAAGCAAATCGATTAACGTACCTCATTATAGTCTAAATTCTAGTACTACACTATGTTTGTTTTGATTGGATATGATAGTTTTACAGATAAAATGAGGGATTCGTGGATTTTCTTATGTTTCGAGGGGTGCATCGATTTGCTTGGGACCGAAGATTGTACCAGAGCTGAACCAAAAAGTTGAGCACGTTTCTTCGTGACCTTCTGGTCTTAGAGCTACCTCCCAAGTAACATATTAAGTTTTATTAAATACTACAAAGAAACTATAAAACAACATTCATAAAACCCTGGTCAAGGCTATTTTGTAAATAATGCATCCACCAAAACCTCATTAAGATTAGAATATGTCTAGTTGGCCCACCCTGGAGAAAGTTCTGAAGGGTGTATTCTCGAAGCTCTTCAAGATTGATTTACTGCAAAAGGTTGTATGACGAACGCATTGAGAACCACAATAAAAGCTATTTAGCAACAATAAAAACCCTTTCCGAGCTATTTCCCCTAGCCACATGCTGAATCCACTAGGAAAGCATCATTCAAGATAGAAAAGGATTTATGAATCCGATCTTATCAAAATAATTAAAATAGAAACTGATGGTATAAAAATCTTGTTGAATATCCAAATTTATCACAATAGTTCTCATTAAGAGGCCTAGTTTTAAGTTTTTTTTTTTATCTTTATTAAGGAGACTTTCAGCTGTTGGCTGGCTCGTCTCCGAATAGTTTTAAGTGCCATATTAAATTTTATGTGAAATGTACGTGAAAACATCTAAAAAATTAAGTCCACCCTCGTAAAACGTCGATTTGACCAATTATTTAACATTGAAAAAAAAAATATATTCTTTAAATCGAGCTTGGCCGAGATTTTTTTTATTATTTTCGTATTTAAATGTTTGCACATTGGTAAATTTACCAAAATATAGTTATATATAAGGAAATATTGATAGAAGATCGAAGATTGTAAAAAAACAAGCAAACTAATTGTAACATGGCGGCGGCATCAAAGTTGATTTTCATGGGTCATTTGCGAAAAAGTTGTTTTGCTTTCAAGAATTCCTTAACAAATTTATAAGGTTTTAAAATGGCTTTTATGAAGAAAACTTGCAGGCTGAATTGTATTTATCTAAAGCCATTTTGCTTGATCCTAACCCGTTCAGATTTATGGCAGCATTTATGGAGGCAAAGTTGCCTGCAAAAAGTTAAACGTCAAAGTTTGTTTATCTTTCGATAGTTGCGCTGTGAGATCCAGGATTCTTCCAGGCGGTTTTCTCCCGATGGATTGGGAGCAGTTTCTCAGATAGTTTGCGATATTGTTTTACAACATTTCGCATTTCGAACAGCTGGAAGCGCAATCGTTCCCGGAAAAGATCCCCTTCTTCCAGATGGTTACAGAAGTGCACCATCCAATGATGCAGAAATGTACGGATGAATAAAATTTCTAAGAGTCTTTCGCCGAATAAAATCGCTGTTTTGGATCAGAAACCAGCTGATCTCCGCTAACTAAAAGTTTCAGTGGTTTGCTGTCGGTTGTTATTTCGATTGTCATCGCAAGATCTGGAGAAGGCTGGTATGTTTTTCAACTTTAGACAATGTTTTATGAATTCGAGGGCCCCGCTCACTTTACTCTTCTCCGACAGATGGTCAGTCGTTGGTGGTGTGCTGGTTCTTCTAAAGAAGTAAATTTATCTGAAATTGACTTCATGTTTTCATCCTACTTCGTCTATCCTTCGAGATTTCCTTGTCATAAATTTGGCATTTATTAACTATAAGGAACCATCTTTTAAGCTCAATTTGTAAACAAAGTATTTGGGGAGTTAATGATGCTTTTTAAAAAGGCTAAAAAGCAACAATAAATGCTTTTTTCTCTAATGCAAAACCTAATTGTTTTATGGTTGCTTTTATAATGATAGAACACGTTTATAAAGTATTTTATCATGACATTAATAAACCATTGCTAATGACGTTTATGCTTGAATTACAGAACAGTTTTAAGGAGGGATTGATAACTGTTTTAAATTTATTTTTAAAACAAGACAGTTTTCGACTTTCTTGCCAGACTATAAAAGGTTTTTAAAACAGCAAAAAGCTGAATTACCAAGCAGGAATGTTTTACACTTTAAAATGCTATATTTAAACTAAATAGATTGTTCATTGCCGTTATAAAACCATCATAAATTAGAGTGGATGCTAAACGGTTACTGGATTGTTACTTGGGCTATATGGTTATACTATATATAAGCTTGGTTTACGTATCTTTATGTCACTATATTTCTTCACCTAATCTAAATGCCCTAACTTTCTTGTTAATTCCATAAGGTTTTGTACAACGGTTAAATCGACATTTCTTCTGCTTTCAACCATGATTTCAACATTTGATGCTGCGTAGTGACAACTTGACAACGGAGTTCGTGTTTCATTATAGCCCAGTATCTTTCGATCGACCGCAACTCCGGTGTGTTTGTGGGATTGAGATCGTTCGGCACGAAATTGACCCCATTTGTCTTGTACCACTTCAGAACGTCCTTGAAGTAGTGACAAGAGGCTAGATCCGGCCAAAAATTGTAGAAACGTTGTGTAATTTAAAAACGGAAGCTGTCGTTCCTTCAAGCACTCATTTATGTAGACTTGTCAGTTATTCTGAAAATTTATGAAATTAAGATTTCAATTTTGTTGTAAATAAACGAAACTTCGCGAAATTCCGTTATGTTTCGAAAACATGGAAATAATTCAACTCGATTTTTTTGTTCTGAGCGAAACGAAACAAAATTAAAATTAAGCGAAACAACTACAAAATATTCTGCAAAATTCCACAGAATTCAGATTCGAGCCGATAAAAACGGAATTACTCGTTGTATCGCATACCCCTCTTCAGTGTTGGCAAACTCATTAATCAAATAATATTTTTCCGCTCTCATAGCTCTCAACATCACACGTGTTATTGGAACAAAACATCATGCTTGATATAGATTTTACATGCTCCTTTGATATTGTGAGACTATTCACAACGTGCAAAAATCAAGCTGAGAGTTGACTAGAAACAAAAATGATTCCGTTGCACATCGTTTTCTTAGAAAGAGAAAGTATAGTTTGCTCAAGAGGTATTCAACTCTGCACACTTTTATCTGTGCCAAGAGATCAAGCTGTGCCAAGTGTTGTGCCGATCGTTCCAAAATAGGCCGAAGTGTATCAATCAAGGTGTCAATATCCCATGAGTTTGGCCACCCTGAAGTTATAATGACTTTTGAGAGTATGTTTACGTTTTCAATTTCACTAATGGTCCATGGCAAACATTAAACTTCATTCTGATTGGAACGTGAGCGAAATGGGGAGGATATGAGGAACTGGAAGCCATCCAGCCGATACGACCCGTATACAAGAAACGTGTGCAGAAACGAAGGTGGAGGAAATTTCCACCAACTGTCTGTAAAATACTTCCCGACCAAAGCAAACCCAGAACTCGAATGGGCGAAAGTTCAATCCCACCCAAGAAACAACATCCCCGAACCAGTTCATCTGATCGACTCAGAAGTACGTGACCTCGAAGACATCACTCAAGCTTATCGTATCGCTGACTATAATGTCTCCTACCACCACCCAATCACCCACGTTCAAGCCTACCAAGTTCACGATCGTATGCAGTTGTGGCACCTTCCACAATGTACCACCAATTAAAACCATTGGCCAATATATCACAGGTGGAAACCATCAAATGAACCCCCAATCCCCCTGTCATACTTTGGAAATGGTTCGTGATCCAGAGTAGTTTCGTTTCTGCAGTTCTACTGCAGACAGTACCCTGTGGTTGTTGTTGTTGTTGATCTGCTCGCCCGTGGGATTTTTCCGAACAGCACATTTCTTAGTGTCGTCATGCGCCACCGAAACCCTCTCTGTCACGAATCAAACCTTCGAAATTGAGTAAGACCTTACAATTGACCAGACTAGTTTAACTGAAGATAATACTTGTATCGACTGGGAGTGGATACCTGAGGAAAAACGCAAAGTAAAACGAGACAGTCATCCCGGAAGACCCTAGGAAAGACCGGAATTTAACTGGCTGAAATACAACTTTTCGCCCCAGACCTTTTAATTTTATTCTATATTGTTTATTCTGCATAACAAACTTGTAAAACAAACAAAAAATCCTTCATAGCCGGCACAATCGCAACCCCGATCGCATTCCGTACCGTACCGTCGAATTGAACGATCTTACTGGCATTTGACCAACCGTCGCTGGAGGTAACGCATTTCGGCCGTCTTGACTGCCGTATGGACCCTATCGACTGACCATGGTGTGGGAGAATTCTGTTGACGTGATGCCCGAATAGAAGCTATTCCGGATGAACCCACGAGCCATTGGGATTTTCGCTACGAATCGGATGAGATAAACTTGCTTTTGTTGGTTTTGAAGGAATTCATAATACAGACAATACTTACAGAATTTTTCCTAAGAATTTTTCAAAAAGTGGCAAGGAACGATCCTTGAACCCATGAGTAGCCGAATGGAGTAAACAAAGAAGTCAACCTTAGCAACGATTGGCAAAACGTCAACACTTGACAGTGATGTCGATTTATATCAGCATGTGTCCTAACGTGCCGAACAGTGTGCCATGCTGTGTTTTGGCACAGTGTGCGGAGTTGATTACCACTTGAGTTTGCTGTCTCTTATTACTCTTCACCAATGGCAGACACGAAGTGACTGCTGCCAGCCGTTATAGAAGTTTCGGTTGCGTTTGGGCGTAAAGCAAAAATTATGAAACTCAATCTCAGTTTGTTGAGTTTTGCAGCTGGTGAGTTTTGTTAGCTTGATATTCCGAGCTGCGATATCGCAGCTTGCAAAATCAACCACAGTTGTTTGATTGTCTACGAAAATCAAGCGTGATCTTGGGCGATGGTGAGATTTGATTGTTTGATATTTTTCCAATACTGCCTCTCATGCCGAACAACTCTGGACCAAGCAGTAGCAAGAGGCGCTTTCTGGCTAGGGTATCTTGGTCGTTACTTAGGTACAGAGAACAGCGGAGTGAAAGTGGACATAATTGATTTTATTTTCAGCTGCTATAGTTATTATTTTTCATATAATTCTTATTTATTTTCTCAAATAAGTACAAATTATCAGTACAGCGGCGCCGGTGATGAAGTGGTAAGCGTGATTGCCTCTCATCCCAGCAGGCCTGGGTTCAATCCCAGTCAGCGCCGCCGGGATGTTCTGAGGCATAACATCTCTGATCACGCCTTCAGCCGTTGGTCCCCAGATCATGAGTTGATGGGTCGATTGGTAGGGTCCAGATGTGGGAGCTGCCTCCCTGGCATTGGTAGCATTAGTGCTCAGCACGGAAAACAAGATCGACGGAAAACAAATCAAGGGAAAAAAATAATAAATACAATCGGATAACTAATATATTTTTGGAAAAATGTGAGAGATGCTCGCGAAATTTCAATTTCCACAGCCACTTTCCATCTTTTAGTAATAAATTAACTATAGATTCTTTAGCGTTTAAGCATTCACCAAAATCCAAAATACGAAGAAAAACTGTTTGTAGGCCTCTTCATCTTGTTTCCTATACACAAAATTGAATTGGAAAGGTATTGTATTGTATCATTTTACTCAACCGGCGATGTTCAACCATTAATAACAAAAAAAATTCAATGAATTTGATACTAATGAGAATTCTATCAGTTTTTTTTTTTTTTTCAAAAACCACATCGTTAAGTTTCGCAAATTTTCGAAAGTTAGTGAAAATTTGATAAACTTCTGCAAGCGATTCTACGCAAAGACAGGATACCACAACAAGTAGGTTATGGCCAATTTGCTTAAGAACTAATCAAAGGAAGTCTTTTATGGACCAAGACCTCACAAAAAAAATATTTTATAATTTTCAACTACCAACCGGAGTAGATTCTTATATATAAAATTACCGTTATCGATCTGAAATTCAATTAATTAAAGCTGAAATGTACAAGTAAATGTAAATTAATATCGTTATTCGTTGTTCGTTGACATTTAAATCAATGTCAATTTATCGTTTGACCTTCATGTAAAAACACATGCATGTAGAATTCAATCAAAATTAATGGAATATTAAATACATTCATGTACACACTTAGTTTTTTTTACCGAGCTTGGCTGTGCAAATCTCGGCAAAAAAAGTTTCACTGAGATCATTTGTTTGCTGAGATTCAGCTAAGCATTATCCGAGACTCAGCAATCAAATGTCACTTTTGCTGAGATCTCAGTGAAACTTTTTTTGCCGAGATTTGCACAGCCGAGCCCGTCAGAAAAAAAAACTAAGTATGTAAAATTAATGTTTTATTGCTGTACATTTCCATTAAGGCTAGAAAAGACATCAATGTGCCTATGTAAGTTTTTGCTGTGCTTATTGTAAATACTCAAAGAATTCCGCGAATTGATGCAATCGCCATTATACCTTATTACTGTGAAATCACTCGACACAGGAATTCGGTTGGCTCACAAATAGGACTTACCTTTCCTAGAGTCTGCTGCTGAATGCAATGGAACAAGCACGAGCTTTCGTAGCCACATCATTTGTGCCGTGTTGCCAATGTTCCACATCAGTCGTACCAACATTGTATGAAAGTATCACAAACACTTTCATTAGTGGGGGAAAGGAATCTGTGAATATTAATTCCCGTATTCATGTACCTCACACTTATGGATTGTTGTCCAGGTTTTGTTATGAGTCACCCCACTGAACTTAACATGCAAACAGCAAAAAAATGTGAATTTACTTTTGACACATTACAATGTGTCGAATCGGAACCTACCGAACTTATAAAAACCAAAGATTTAAGTAAACTAAAGGAGAAAAATCTATACAACTTTATTAGTTAGGTAGGTTCCGATTCAACACATTGTAGTTTCATTTTTATAACTGTGATCTTGACTTTTTTACCTAGGGATGAGTACTTAAGGGGGTTAGATTTTGATAAGTTCGTTAGTGGGAATGACACTGATGAAGACTGCACATTGTAGTCGAAATACGTATCTGTCATGGATACCAAATTAATTAAGTCGAATTAAATGGAAGATAACCCTTTTTGCTGTTGTATTTGAGCATTCCGCGAACAACCCAATTTCATTACTTAATACAATTACAATACATTAATACATTTCAGCTGTAATTAATTGAATCTTTTATCGTTAAGGATGTTATTTTATATTCAAAAACATTCTGTGGTTCGTTGTTGGAAATACCAACATATTTTTATCTGTGTATCTATCCACAGAATTTCACTATAATTAAAAAAAAGTAAATGAAAAAAGATTTGCACAGCAAACGAAATTTATCAGCATCTAATCATAAACTTTGAAGCACTCAGCGAAGTTATATTTAGGGACAACAATACATTTACCCTGTTCTCATCTAAAACTCGAAAACTCCTCATGCGCCCCCAGTTTGCACACCATTGACTGCCCGGATTGTTAAAAAATAATGTTTTGTTCTTTCTCATTTTTATCATATCTCCAAATCATTGCTTATGCGGGCACTTAAATTCACACCATCACAAAACCATACCTGCAAATGCAAAATTCGCGCATAAATTTTCAAAGGAAAAGCATTATGCACTATGTACAAAGTTGGTAAGGCCCACCAGAAGCTTAATTTTTACATTTCCTTTTCTGTTTCACCTTTTCTTCCACACGGTTAAAAAGTTTTTCCAGTTCAAAAGTTAAATGTTGTCAGCCCCTTGATTCCTGCGTGTGCATTTAGCTCGGTGTTTTATGGCTTTTCCCTCTCCTTTCCACCATCCACTGACTGCACTGCCCATTTGAGGGATCCTGCAAAAAAGCAGACCGATAATTGATACTACGTGTCTATAAAATGTCTGTTGATTACTTCTTGCTCAACGGTCTTTCTCGATGTCTGATTCGAAGCTCTAATAGCCCCGAATGATGAAGTTCTAGCATGCCGGCACACTCATACTCCCAATCGGATAATCCACATGTGGAACACGTTTCATATTTTGTTTCACGTTATGCTATCTGCCACTAGACCACTGTTCTTCAGTCGAAAAAAAAACAATCCCTTTTCACGTTCAATTTATTTCTGTAGCACAACTTTGTCCGCTTGGATGAGCTTAAGGAAACGAGTGAAAGCTTAATTATTATTTTATTTCTTTCCATCTTCTTTCCCGCATCTACCAGTGCCCCGAAAACTGCCAAACCCTGGATCGGCGGGTCGAAGCTAAACTGCCGCGGTGGAAACTCTCCTGGGCCCCTTGAGGCCATCTTCTTTGGACCGCAGGTGGGAGGCGGAGCTAAATGTGGCGGCGGGTCAGCTGGTCGCCTATTGCACGCTCGTAATGTCCATAAGGAAATCTGTGCCTTGCTGCTGGGAGCACTGGAATCGCTGAGGCTTTCGTTACAGGAATTTTGTACCGTACTACCGCATCAATGGGCTGCCCTGACCGGTTCGACGCCACTGTCGAATCTGGACACCAAACAAAGACTGAAAAAGCTGGCCGATTCGGCAAAGGTGAGTACTTTTGATTCAGTTTATTGAAGCAGAATCGTTTCATCGGTGTTTTCTTTTACAGCTAATGGACACCGAAGATGACCTGGCGGCACGAGCCAATTCCGATATAGCTCAACTTTGTGCCGAATGTATACTTTACTGGAGACGAGTGCTGTCGGCAACAACCCAGCCTTCGGTGCACAGCCTGTTGGCCAAGAAGCATCATACACTCCGCGTAAGACGATTTGCCGAGGGATTCTTTGTGATCGTGAATCCAAGGCACGCGGCTAGTGGATGCTACGACTCGAACTACCAGAACTACGTATCCATTTGCGAATTGGCTCGGAGATCTAGGTATCTATCATCACTACCGCCCTTGCCAGTGCATTGTACTCCATTGGACGGGGACGCAAACTCGCTTCCACTGATTTTTGAAGATCGTTACACCGATTCGAACAACTACAGCAAGCGTCGATCCGGTAGTGAACCTTATCTAAACGGTCATAGTGGAACGTTAGGGAAATTGAAGAACCACCACCATCCGAACAAGATAGCTCCAATTATGAATACCAAAGAATGCTCCTGTGGGATAGCATCATGCTACATTGAACCTATCCCGAAAATGTGCAACAACTACATGGGTCTGATGACTACAAGATACGCCTTAGGAGGTGACATTCTACAAGCAAGTCTGACGATAACTCCTGCAGCGGCTGCATCGCAAAATGGCGTATGTTCGAAAACTCTTTCGAGACATTCGGTGTCTACGCTTGTCGAGCCGGAATGCCAGTGGGATCAGTTTAAGGCCGTTTATGCTCCGGGAACAAGCGTTAGTGGTGGGACCCTTCCCACGCGGCATAGTAAATCTCTGGACCAACTAGAAATTCAGAACAACACTTCATCTCTACCCCGTCAACACGTCCATAATGTCAATTATAATAATTACCCTCAAAAGCAAATCATTTACCATCAACCGGGTAATGCCATTATTCAAGCAATTCCAGCGAAACCCAAAAAGAACCCCGTTCAGGCTGAAGATCTACTGAAGAACATCACCGAGTTCAGAGAGAAATACAGGAACCCAGGTGATACCCGAAAAACCACCAACTCAAACAGTTCCAACAGTACCAGTATATACGAGGTTAGAGACACTTCTCACCAGATAATCAAAGAGCACTCAGCGAACAACGTGCAGACCCTCAATCGGATGCCCAAACAAATAAACGGTTACGCCGTACCAAGAACTGACTACATCCATGAAATGAAACCTCACAGTCAATCGGTGATGAACCATGAACCAAGCGGTCAAAAAGTGTCACAACAACAGTCATGCTACTACAACTCGCTACCGAAAAATGCTGGCATGGGTCTCTCGATACCGCCAAGGAATTCGTATCCTCCAATTCGTAGTAAAAAGCAGCAATCAACTGGATCGCTCAACACCAAGACCGAATCGAACACTATACCACGAAGTAACTCTTCCCAAATGTTACGAATCCAGAATGGAACTCCCAACATCAACAGCAACACACTACCACATCGTCCCGTAGAATTTGCCCGCATCCGGGTTGCCGATTTCAAACAAATGGTCAACAATCATCAACGACGGAACAGTAAAGGCACAAACGGTACTAACGATTCCAGTAGTTCTGGCAGCCCTGCGGTCACTCCAAAAACTCGCAGTAAGCAGAGACGTCTACTCTCATCGGCAAGTGTTCCATTCAAGTTGGAAAACCTAGAACTCGAGCAAGCAGGTGGCACAGCTGCCTTCAGCGAAAGTCTACCGAATCTTGCACCGCCCCCAGCGTTCAGTAATTCCCCATTGCCACCATTGCGATTAAGACGCAGACATTCCAGCAGCGAATCGACCTCTTCCTTAAGCGAACAGTCCGGGTGGGTTTCCAGTCGGAGGAGCACGGGTCCTTCAAGTCCGGATACAATAAGAAACGACCAAAGAATCGTCAACGGTGAACAGTTGCGTAAGAAGCTGCTAAAGTTACTCAGTGAACAGCCTCGACTGATGGATAGGAAGAACAGCAATCAATCGAACATCAGTGAATTCCTGGTTCGAAGCAACCAAAGCTCTATGAAGTCCAAATCAAACACCGATAATATCAAAAGCTCTGTTCAAATCGAAAATTGGAACAATTTAGAAAAAGAGTGGAACGAACCCAGATCGATACAGAAGAGTTCAGAAGGCAGAAGAAACAATCAACACTCCACGATGGATTCAAGACACCAAAAGCGAAGCACTAAGAAAGAGAAATCCAAATCGGACTTCGATTTGGCCAACATCTCCGACTACGTATTCGAAGATCTACGGTTACTTCCACCGCAACAATTTCGCGACCTGGCACCTCCACCGCCAGATGAGTTCCGGGATCCTCCGTCGTTGATCGAAGTCGTTCAAAAAGAAAAGCCCTTACCTATCAAGAATCTCCCACCACCAAATGCATTACTCCAACCTGCTCCCACTCAAATACAACAACAGCAGCAACAACACCAACAGCAGCAGCAACAACAACAACAACAACAACAACAACAACAGCAGCAACAACAACAACAACAACAACAACAGCAGCAGCAGCAACAACAACAACAACAACAACAACAACAACAACAACAACAACAACAACAACAACAGCAACAGCAACAACAACAACAACAACAACAACAGCAGCAGCAACAACAACAACACCAGCAACAACAACAGCAACAACAACAACAGCAACAACAACAACAGCATCAACAGCAACAAAAACAGCAACAACACCAACAACAACAACAACAGCAAAAACAACAACCTCCACCATCCACCCTTATCCCACAACCACAGGCCCTACCTTCTATGATTGTCCAGCAGCAGCAAATCATCCCCGCAACCCAGCAGTACCAAATTGTCCCGGTGCAGCAAATCATCCAACAACCACAGTACAGCAAGCCAATCCAGCACCCCATCAACCAGCATCACGTCTTCAGGAAATACGAAGTCCAAGCCATCGACAATCCCCTCTACCACATCTACGAAGTCGTCAAAGCACCTCGGCCCGTGCTGAAGTCACAAAGTTCCAGCGAACTCGCTGCCATGGCCAAATGCGCTGAAACCCTGAACAAGCCGAACGCAACCCTCAATAGCAACATCCCTCTGCAGCAAAACGGAACCGTTCATGCAACCCATGAAAACCCAATCCCACCGGAACGGAAATCATCCATGCGTAACCTTGAACGCATTCAGCACAGGCCAGAAGAAGATGAGAACAAGAAACGGATCGATCCACCCATGCAGCTGTTGGAATTTGAGAAATGTCGAGAAGAGTTTCGCAAACAAATCAGCTACTCCGGGTCAATCTATTCGGACTTCCACAAACTGGCTTCGGAGATGCCGTACTTCCACATTAGTGACGAGTTTCGGCCATTCTCTACCAATGGTCTACACCTGGTGATCTGTGTACACGGGTTGGACGGGAATTCGGCAGACCTGAGACTGGTCCGGACGTACCTGGAACTTGGCCTACCGGGGGCTCACCTGGAGTTCCTGATGTCTGAACGAAACCAGGGTGATACGTTTTCCGACTTTGACACCATGACAGACCGACTGGTGGCCGAAGTGCTGTATCACATTGAGACGTACCAGCTGAATCCAACGAGAATTTCGTTTGTGGCACATTCGCTCGGCACAATCATCGTGAGGTCGGCCCTGGCAAGACCGCAGATGCGACCACTGCTATCGAGATTGCATACATTCCTGTCACTGTCCGGGCCACATCTGGGAACTCTGTACAACTCCAGCGGACTGGTGAATATGGGTGAGTTTTTTGGAATGTTCTTGTGCCAATATGAATTTGAATCGTTTATTTAAGCTTTTTCTGAGCATACAACCCAAGCAACCATAGGCATGTTATTTCGCCTTTTTGCCTAGATTTGCAACTGATCGACTAGGGGAAATGGCCCCTAATTTGGGCCCATACATAAATTCAGCAGTCGACTAAATTTTCAATAGTGACCAAAAATATCCAATTGTACCGTCCCAATGACGCGTTCATCTAGATAAAATTGATAAATAGCAGATTTTAGCGATGGGCCCAATCTTAGATCCATAGGCCAACATTAGAGCCAATTCCTCTTTTCTGTGTTATTGCTGAGCCGGTTTGAAACACGAATGGAACTCTTCAAATTTCTTTTGATGTATTTATAGATGTTTCTCGTAAATGTTCAAAGAACTTCATAGTAATTGAGAGATTTGGGAATTTTACAGAAGTCTTGGGAACAACTGAGAAGTGTGGAGATATTTCATAGAACTTCATAAAAGTACGAAGAGCATCACAAAAAATGGGAGATCTTCGTAGAGAACAGAAAACTTTAAGAAACATTTTTTTTTTTCAGAAAGTATCATACAAGTTCTGGGAATTTCATATTATATTATAAAATTTCATGGAAATGCATGGATTTTCACAGAATTTCATGAAAGCCCCTGCGTCTTTTACATCAAACAGATATTCTCTAATATGATACCAAACTGCTCAGAAATTATTCCAACAATCTTCAGTTATTCTAAGTGCTCAATGAAGTCCTCTTGATATATTTTCAAGTATTCGGGTTGATCAGCTATTATTCTAAAGATCTTCAACCATCCAACAATTAAAATCACGTTTATTAGATGATCTCTCATGATACCGGGTTGCTCAGAAATTATTCCCAAGACCATCAGGTGTTCAGAGATTTCCATGCTAACCTCAGGGGTGACACATGTATCATTCTGAAAATATCCAATTATCCAAAAATCCAAATCACATTCCTCCAAGGAATCAAAAATATCTCCAAATGACAAAATGACAAACGATCAACGAGCCGAACGATAACGCTTTACTAGAAATGGAAAGCTTTACTCTTCTTGGTCCCTGAGGATTGCACCTGTGTCACAATGTTACGCCAACTAACTCGGCTGCTTGTCTCCAATTTCTTGACCGTTCCATACTTCCTAGATCTTGCTCCACTTGGTCTAACCACCTTGCTCGCTATGCTCCTCTGCGTCTTGTACCGGCCGGATTCAAGGCGAACACATTTTTTGCGGGATTGTTGTCTAGCATTCTTAAAACGTGTCCCGCCCATCGTACCCGTCCAGCTTTCGCGACTTTCTGGTTACTGGGTTCACCATAGAGTTGCGCCAGCTCATGTTTCATTCTTCTCTTCCATACACCACCGTTCTCACATACCCCGCCAAAGATGGTCCTAAGCACTCGTCGTACGAAAACACCCAGTGCTTGCAGGTCCTCCTCGATTATCGTCCACTTCTCATACCCGTAGAGAACTACCGGTCTTAGCAGCGTCTTGTACATGGTACATTTAGTACGGGGGTGAAGTTTACCCGACCTCAGGGACTTATGGAGTCCGTAGTAAGCACGACTTCTGGCAATTATTTGTCTACAAATTTCTCTGCTGCAGTTGTTATCCGACGTCACAAATGATCCGAGGTACACAAATTCATCCACCACCTCGAATTCATCTCCGGTGATTGTCACGCTTCTGCCTATGCGAGCCCTATCTCGACGTATTCACCTTTAATGCAACCTTCTCTGCTTCACGTTTCAGCCTGGTGTATTACTCCACCACGGCCCGAAACGTGCTTCCGACAATGTCCACGTCATCAGCGAAGCAGATGAACTGGCGGAACTTATTGAAGATCGTTCCCCGCAGGTTAAAGCCCGCACTTTTCATAACACCTTCTAGCACAATGTTGAACAGGAGGCCGTAAAGACCATCGGCTTGTCGAAGTCTTTTGCGAGATTCAAACGGGTCCGATAACGCACCCGATATCTTCACGCAGCACTGTACACCATCCATCGTAGCCCTGATCAGTCTGGTCAGCTTCCCGGGAAAACCGTTTTCGTCCATAATCTTCCATAGCTCTTCACGGTCAATAGTATCATAAGCGACCCTGAAATCGATGACTAGGTGGTGCGTAGGGACTTGGCGTAAAAATTTGGTCCGTTGTCGATCACCCGTCCACAAAACTGGGTTGGTAACTTCCCACGAATCTGCTTGCTAGCGGCGATAGACGGTGAAAGATGATCTGGGAAAGCACTTTGTAGGCCGCGTTGAGTGATCGCTTGATAGTTTTCAAATTCTAGCTGGTCGCAATTTTTTATATATTGGCCATATTACTCCCTCCTTCCAATCCTCCGGTAGTTGTTCTGTATCCCAGATCCTGACTATCAGTCGGTGCAGACAAGTGGCCAACTTATCTGGGCCAATTTTATTAAGTTCCGCTCCGATACTATCTTTAAAAGCTGCTTTGTTGTTCTTAAGCTTTCGGATAGTATCCTTAACTTCACCTATCGTGGGAGCTGGCATGTCCCCCTCATCCGTTGTACCGACGAAGCCATTCCTCCTGCTGCCTTGGTCCTCTGACTCTGCGTCATTCAGATGTTCATCGTAGTGCTGCTTCCACTTTTCACTCACCTAACGTTCGTCCGTCGTCCGTCGTCACATTTCGGCTCGCGGCACAAAGCCTTTGCGGGATTAGTTGAGTGTCTCGTAGAACTTGCGCGTTGCGAGGGAGCGATACAGCTGCTGCATTTCTTCGCACTCCAGCTCTTCCAGGCTGTCGCTTCTGTTTGTATTGCTCCTCATTTTGACGGGTTCCTTGGTGCAGCATCCTCACCCGCGCTGCGTTCTTCTCGTCCAAAACCATCTGACACTCCTCGTCGAACCAATCGTTCCGTCGATTCCGCTCCACAAACCCAATGTCACCTTCAGCAGTGCCGTTAATCGCTTCTTTCTATTCCAGCAATTCAATAATGATATATGTAATCTTTTTCCTCTTTCTTCATGACAACACAGCTTGCTCGGCTCGTCAGAAGGAAACGACCAAATTTTTGGCCACTGCTTCACGAAGTAAAGACGAAGATGATACACGGGTGTTAATGGATTTTTTTTTTTTTTTTTTTGTTACACACTTAGTCTATGTCTTTTATCGATTCTGATCAAGCTATGTCCTGAACCATGTATATTGCAACAGCAAGTCCCCGTAACGTGGGTAGATCACCTTTTCGTGGTACGTTACGGGATGTAAGATCTACCACCGATTGCTAGTGCTGACTACTTCAAACATGGGGAACAGAACTTTTCAGTAATCTAAGGAACACATCTTAGTCCTTGTTACTTTTTATGACTTGTAGATAGTGACAAGACTCGGCTTTGTCCACCGAGGATAATCTTGAAACAAGGCAAAAATGAGTTAGTCTTCATCTATGTGATTGTGATGTGGTATTAGGTCCCGAACAGAGGATATTTTTGCAACAAAGTAGGCAAGCAATATATCATTATCCTTCTATCACGTAGCAAGTGTTTTGTTTATATCGTTGGTTGGTTTATGTGCTTGGATTCGCTGGCCATGAGTCGAAATGTATCGCAGAAAACCTAAAAAATAGACGCACATATCATTCAGAAATTACCAAACCGGAGGTGGCGTTCGATTCCTTGTCCGATCGAGGAAATCTATCGGATTGGAAAGTTTCTCGACTTCCCTGGACATAGAGTATCATTATGCTTGCCACACAATAAACAAGGTCACACATTGATTGGTATAGGAAGCTCTCAATTAATAACTGTGCGAGTGCATCTAAAACACTAAGTTAAGAGCATGTAAATCGCTCGCAAAAGAAGCTTTAAAAACCTAGATTGTGATCTCGGCCTCGGGTGGCAGATAGTACACTCGTAGGGTAAATGCTCCTATAGTTGCGGTACGATAGAAGCGTTAGGTTCCCATAGTTGTGCATGGAGACTCAATACACAACTATAGGAACCTAATGCGTCTAACGTACCGCAACTATAAGAGCATTTACCCTACGTATTAAACATCATCATACCATCATAGCAGCCCGACATTCGTGATCATTATTTAATCCGAGGATAATACCGGTTGGAGCTTATCACCATGATATATACATACAACCTCGCATACAATCGGTTTATACCACAATTGCGAGTGAATTGGGTTCTTTAAGAGTATTAAGGTAAATGCATATTAGTAATCTGGATTAAAAATGGAACCCAAACCCAAAATTTCATCAATTTTGGTACACTGGAACTATTTTAAATATGAACAATTACACTTATTAGCGCCCCTCGGTGTCACTTTGTATGGGAGCGAGCTGTCAGTTTGTCAGTTTAGTTTCAAACTTGGGAGCCATCGTTCACTCTGACCCAGTCGAGCCAATCGCCGTTTCCTGCCAGTCATCTGTGGTATCCTGCCGTCCAAGTCGTTCCGGCCCTGTGGTCGGAGATAGGGCGAGGGTCTCCCATCCTGGCTTTTCAGGCAAGTATGCGTGCTTTCTCGGTGAATCTCCTCGTGATGAACATTTGGATTTCAGCGCAACACCCACTCAAATTCATTGCATTCTGCCGATGAACGGACGCGAAGTTTGTGACAATCCTTCCTCAACAACTTCCGAGCTACGCATTTACTATCAGAATGCACGAGGACTTCGGACAAAGATAGATTCTTTCTTCTTAGCTACAACTGACTCGGAATATGATGTTATCGTGCTAACTGAGACTTGGCTGAACGATTGCATCTTGTCTACTCAATTATTCAACGACTCTTACACTGTGTTCAGGACAGATCGTAGCTCTTTGAACAGTCGAAAAACTCGTGGTGGAGGTGTATTGATTACCGTCTCTTCTAAATTGTGTTGCTGTATTGATCCAGCTCCGATAAGTAATGCTCTCGAGCAGATTTGGATCAAAATCAAACTGCAGAACTATGATGTCAGCATTGGAGTGCTTTATCTACCACCTGATTGCAGAGACGACCTGTCGCTCATACAGCAGCATACTGACTCCATTGATTCAATCCTTTCCGGCTTGAGGCCTCATGACCTTGCTTTCCAGTTTGGAGACTATAATCATCCTGAAATGCACTGGGTACCATCAGAGGATGGTGGCCTCACAATAGATTCCCATACATCGAGATTAACGAATGCTAGCTGTGCATTGTACGATGCCTTCTGCTTCCAGGGTCTGACACAAATCAATACTGTGAAGAACTCCAGTTCACGGATTCTCGATTTAGTACTCGTGAATGACTCAGCGTTATCAAGCTGTTGCATATCCGAAGCGGCTGAATCGCTCGTAGAAATCGATACTCCACATCCTGCTATTGACGTCACCGTTTCTATTTCGGTACCAGTGTCATTTGAACCATCTCTAGACGACTGCCGGTTCGATTTTCGTCGGGCTGATTATAGTTCGATGAATGATGCGCTATTATCAATCGATTGGCAATTTTTAGATTCTGATCAGGATCTGGACGATATTGTATGTATTTTCAACACGGAGATACGTCAAGTCATCGAAACTCAAGTGCCTCTTCAGCGCCCTCCACTGAAGCCTCCTTGGACGCCAGTTGAAGCACCGTAGGCGATCTGCACTTCGAACGTATAGTCGGAGTCGTTCGCAGCACTCCAAACATCGCTTTGTAATGGCCAGTAACAAGTACACACGGTATAACCGTCTATTGTATGCTCGATACGTTGATCGTACGCAGAGAAATTTACGTCTACATCCCAAACAGTTCTGGTCTTTTGTTCGTACTAAACGCAAAGAAGATGGATTGCCAACGTCCATGTATTTCGGCGACCAATTTGCTAGCACAGCCTCTAGTAAATGTGAGATCTTTGCTGAACACTTCAAGAATGCCTTCTCAAATACGCCTGCTACGCCATCGCAGATAGAGGCTGCTGTTCGTGATACGCCGCTAGACAGCATCGACTTTGGAATTTTCCAGATCAGCGAGGAGCATGTCGAAAATGCATTACGTAAGCTCAAACATTCCGTGTCACCCGGTCCTGATGGGATTCCTTCATCTGTGTTGAAAAACTGCTCGAGTTCTCTGATGACACCGTTAGTAAAACTGTTCAATCTCTCGTTCCAACAGCAAAAATTTCCTGCTGGATGAAAAACTTCGTTTCTGTCACCGATTCAATGTAACGTCGTCAACTACCGTGGAATAACGTCCTTGAGCGCTTGCTCTAAGGTTTTTGAAATAATTGTAAACAACGCTCTCTTTGAAGCCACCAAAAACTACATTTCATGTGCCCAGCATGGATTCTACCTGAAACGATCTGTTACTACTAACCTCACTCAGTTCACCTCACTCTGCATACGCTCTATGGACGCTGGTTCACAAGTGGACGCCGTATACACGGACTTCAAGGCTGCATTCGATCGTGTGAATTATGATATCCTGTTGCAAAAACTCGAGAAGCTGGGGGTATCTTCCGCGCTTGTTAGCTGTTTTAGATCATATCTGTCTGAAAGATCCGTGACAGTAAGGATTGGTTCGTCACATTCGGAGCCGTTTATGATTCCTTCTGGTGTACCGCAAGGGAGTAATCTTGGACCGCTGCTCTTCTCATTATTCATAAATGACATTGCCTTTGTGTTGCCACGTAGACAGCGAATATTCTATGCCGACGATGTTAAGATCTTTATGATCATCACGTGCACTGAGGATTGCCTGGAGTTGCAGAGGTTATTAGATTTGTTCGAGGACTGGAGCAAGCGAAACCTACTCGATTTATGCATAGCCAAATGCAACACAATATCATTCAGCAGGAAGCGGCAACCAATCAATTTCAACTATAGCATGTGTGGACAAACTCTCGAGCGCTTGTATCAGGTTAGGGATCTCGGTGTGATATTGGACCGCGAACTCACTTTCCGATGGCATTACGAAGACGTGATTGCAAAAGCCAATAAACAGCTCGGCTTCATGTTTAAGCTTGCTGATGGATTTCGTGATCCTCTCTGCCTGAAGTCCCTTTTCTGTGCACTGGTTCGATCTATTTTGGAATCTTCCGTGCTGGTATGGTGCCCGTACAACAGAAACTGGATTGACCGTATCGAGGCGGTGCAGAAAAAATTTGTGCGCCTCGCTCTTCGCCACTTACCCTGGCGTGATTCGTCAAATCTTCCTCCATATGAACATCGTTGTATGCTGTTAGGCATCGATACTCTGGAGAAGCGAAGATCCAATTTGCAAGCCATCTTCGTCGCTAAGGTAATGACCAATGAAATCGATGCCCCAGATATTCTTGCTGAATTGCACGTATATGCGCCGCAAAGACCTTTGAGGCAACGTAATTTCCTGCACCTTGCTACCCGGAACAGTCGTTATGGTCAACACGATCCTATCAGGATAATGCCTTCTCGGTTTAACGATGTTAGTGGACAGTTTGACTTCAATGTTTCTGCTGCCACTTTTCAACGCCGCCTCAATGCACAGCGGTGAGTATCTGTCCAATCACTGCTACTTCGAAAGTGTGTATTACCTGCTGTTTTTTTATTACATGATCCTTCTACAACACTACGCCAAGTTTCCAACCCTCCGACGCGTGAGCTGCGACGCATTTGCAGATTGTTGTGTTCAATTACTTTAGATTATTGACTTAGCTTTTAATATGTTTGTCATTTGTATTCATTTGTATTCAACGTGTTCTGTGTATTGACTATTTGTAATTTTATTTATTGTTATATGTATGAAAAGACATGGGGTTTTTACGCCTCTTTGAGCCAACTGAATGGTTTACTCAAAGAGGCTTTCCCCCATCCTAGATTTCATTAAGACTGAAAAAAGTCAGATGAAATAAGAAATAAATAAATAAATAAATAAATAAATAAATAAATAAATAAATAAATAAACAGTGAAGTTGTTATTTTGCTTTAAATCTTGATTTAAAAATCGAGATGAAAGTGTGTGGGTTCGAAAAAATATCGCTGTGCTCAGAAAACGAAGCTCTTTCAGATGATATATAAAAACCGATATATTTTTCAAAATTAAACAACCCTATTGAAAACGGTTATTATAGTGTTTGGAAAAACTTACCCTCCCGAGCATAAGTTTAAGGACACCCCCAAAATAACATGACAAATTTGTTATGTTCATATCTCTGTCATGTTACGTCCAATTTTCGTTCTCTTTAGATCATTAGAAAGGTATTGAATGGAACTTTCCTCGTAGGCAAATTGTTCAATATAATTTTCAAATTTTGTGTGCTAAAAGTTCACCCAAAGTTACAATATTTTTCAAAATTTACTCTGTAGAATCGTGACTGATTTTCTCAGAATTGGGTTGCCAAATTTTGAAATAAAAGTAGTAGTAGAACACTTAGGGATCGTCCATTAATTATGTCACACTTCAGGGGGGTTTTGGAAACTGTGACGAGCCTTACAAAAAACAATTAAGGTCCATATAAAAAATGTGACAAAGGGTGAGGGGGGGTTGAAAATGGGCCAAATTTGTGTGACATAACTTTCCCTTATGCTATACCATTCATACCATTCAAATAACCTTTGGAGATCTAAAATTGAACAAAACATATTTGCATGGTTTTTTGGGGTGTCCTTAAACTTATGATCGGTAGTGTAGTAACTATTGTTTGTGCAACTGTTATGTTAGAAAACTAATACCCCGGACAGGCTATGGCTTATATCATGTAATATAGGCTGGCTTAGTGTTTAACGTACGTCGGTAGTGTTTAACGTATTTTAAATATGGCATCTTGGGCACGAATTTGAAGTAGCTTGTATGAGCTGTCACGTCGATTCGTCGGTGGTATAAGCATGAGATCAATTGACGTTTGAGTGGTTTTTATGAGTTTAAAGTTGGAATGTTTCATCGTTGTGTGTGAATTTTGCTACCGTACCGCATTCGCACGTGAGTGTATGCTCGCAAGGACGCTCCATGAATGAGATTTGAGAATGGTTTTCCGAACACTGATTAATCAATTACAATATGTCGATCAAACAAATAAGAATGAAAGGGATAATAACGCTATTAATCGCCCTCGTTGTTTTTTTTTTCTATTCACAGGAATGTGGTTTATGCAAAAATGGAAGAAAAGTGGTTCACTGCTCCAATTATGCCTCCGGGATGCACCCGATCCACGGCAAAGCTTCCTCTTCCGACTGAGTCAACGGAGCACATTGCATCACTTCAAGAACGTACTCCTGTGCGGATCGTCACAAGACCGTTATGTTCCACCCCATTCGGCCCGGTTAGAGCTGTGTAAAGCCGCCGTCAGGGATCAAACCAGCCTCGGTGTTGTCTATCGGTAAGTTTGATCACCAATTACTTCATTTGCATACCTAACCAATATTCTAAAACACGCAGTGAAATGGTCCACAACATCATTGCTCCGATGTTGGCCCGGCCGGACCTCACGCTGGCCCGGTTCGACGTACACCACGCCCTTCCGCACACGGCCAACGCACTGATTGGCCGGGCCGCTCACATTGCGGTCCTGGATTCGGAATTGTTCATCGAGAAATTTTTACTAGTTGCCGGATTAAAATATTTCAGCTAGCTGATTGAACCTCAGGTTAACTTGCATAGGAATGTATGCTACGATCGTATACGCAGGATCGCTACGATCCTCCAGAGAGCAATTCGAAATGGTATAGAAGTTACACTTTACTGTTGATGGGTTAATGTTTCGGTGAATAGGAAAAGTAAGAGACAGCAATTGAATGTATTGAATGAAAAACAAATGTGAAACTATCGTTGTAGTCGATTGCAGATAGGAATTAAACTCTACAGTAGGTAACCCTTCTTTTAGATTTGGAAAACAGTCGACAGCAGATTCAGATGCAAAATAATTACAGAATATATGACTGACTCAGAGCCTAAGTTTATTTTTGTTTAGTAAATATTGTTGTATTTTTCTATTAGTTCTATATCGATAAATCAAACGTAGAATTGTAAATGATACAATTGGTACAGAGTCGTTGGAATTTTGCTGTCCACGTGTTAGGCACTGTTAGGCGTTTATCAAAATGAAATCAAACAAAAAAAAAACCGAATCTCGGATCAGAGATCGTTACACAAAATAATAATCTCCACTGCCGGCTGTTGATTCAATCGTGATTAGTTAGTGGGTTTTCGAGAATGATTTTGAACCGATTGCTTCTACACTATCAGTTTCGGACATCTTTCTCTGTATTAGTAACGTAAACGTGTAAATTGATCAAATACATATATTTTAATATAAATGAGACTGATTTAATCTAAACCACAAACTGACAAAAAGAAGAGAACAAAACCAAAAAGTAGGTATATTAATCATTTCAGTAGATCACCAAAACAAACAAGGAAAACATAATTGGGAATCAACATTACGATATTCGAAAGGAATACATTTTACGAACGTAGTTAGCGTAGCAATTTTAAGTATAAGTACAGGGATCGAGAGGCCAGAGTCTTAGTTGCGCTGAAGTAGCAGACAAGATGTGAAGGAGAAACTGTTGACCAAAAGTTAGAATTATTATCATCATTATTAAAATTGGCAAAGATTTCGTAAGATGAAAATGGCCGCGATTTTTACCTTTTCTAGTTTATTTTTACACACTCATCAAATGGGTACATCAGTGCAAATATGCTGAATCGTCTACATAACTTATAAACCTAAAAATATAATACCTAGCAATGCTTGTGCGTTGTTCCTTAGAATTCCGGGATTTTATGATTTTTCGCATAACTGCCAGAGAAAATGCTGGACTACTTATGTTGTCATCTATAAGAAAAAGTAAGAGGTTGTATCCAAGAAACGACCGTAAATTGGACGTAGATTTACGTGCTAAGTGTCAATACTCGGCGGCTGTGCTAGGGAAACCTCATTTTCCCATTACGGAAGCAACTCGTTTTCTGGCGACAAAATCTCGCATATTCGTGTACAAAACGCACGGATTTTTGGTTTATTCAATATATAATACAAAAAGGGAAAATTTATTGGAAGAATTTTTGCTAAAATTTTCCAATCGTGAGATATTCGCGATTAGTCATATAAATTCGAGATTTTTTTACTTTTTTATAGCGTCCTGGGAAAACCTTACCTTCATTCGAATTAATGGTTAATTGACTAGGTGGTATTCGGTCATTGTGAGAATTTGTATGTACCACTTCAATACTGTTACACATTTGACCACAAACGTTTGGCTGCTGGGTACATTATCAAAGAGCTTTGGGGATGATGTGGCAGACAGCAAGGCGAGCGAACGTTCAACGAAAATTAACTCCTAAACAACAATGAATTATAGTAGTCCTGAAAAGGACCGCTTTGTCGTGATGGTTGAGTGCTGCTGAACTATTAGGGTGTTCAACACGGATGAGGCTGGCGAGCTGTATGATGTTTTCACCGAGGGTGACGCCCTTGGCATAGATGGCCCACAGCGACTCAAGACGAGCAACTGAATCCGATCAGTAGCGGTATGGCTTCTTTCTCCTTCGTCGGTGAATCGAGGGCTCTTAAGAGCGTTGTGTACTCGATTTTGAAATCTGTGTTAGGGAAAGCGCTTTTTGCAGGCAATCGGTGATAATTTTAACTATCATAGCAACAGTTGCACATTCGCAAAATAGCATCTTTTTGAAAATTGATAAATTTTTAATTTTAACAGATTCTTAGAAAATTTTCTTATCGATTGGCGTATAAAGAATTAAAATCCATCATCTCTGGATTAAAATCAGACCACTTTCATGCCACGACTTTGGTTTTTGTAAATGCACCCCCGATCTTAAAAATACACGGTATGTTAGATTTAAACTTACCTGCACGGGTGGTGTAGTGGTAAGCGTGATTATCCGTTACTCCAGCAGGCCAATCTCAGTCAGCGCTGCCGGGATGTTTTGAGGCATAACAAGAATTCAAATTAAAATGTGCTAGAACACTAGGGCCGCCATATACGAAATGTTGCGACTCGAGTTATCACTTTTTGTGATTAATGAGTAAACTGATTTGGTTTGATCTTATTGATCGTGTATCCAAATGAACTATCAAATCAGTTCAAAACAAACAAGACAAAACAATGGAAGTCAATCAAGTTTCTGCGGAACCATTATTTTCGAATAAAAAAAAAACTAAGTTCCTTTACAGTTTCCTGTAGATCTACGACCATTTTTCGTTACAATTTTAACTGGGCATCAAGGGGTAGGTCACTCCGCACACCAATCTTGGGTCAACATTGTTCTCATTGTGCCGCAAGTTTACCGCTGGTTTGCCGATTGTGCCGGCAGTGCAGGGCATAGAGCAAGCTGTTATTTTTCAAAAAATAGTATGGTATATTTGGCAACCCAGTATATCTGACAGCTTGAGTGTTTAGGTTTGCAATCGCAACGGCCCTGAAAATTTCGAATATCGTGCTCGATAAGGATTTCTTTTACCGACGAATAAAACGCCTCTACGCCAGCCGGAAGGAACCAGAGTTTTCCCACGATGATTCGCTGCAGAAGGTGGATTACATTCTGACGGTGGTTGGCGTAGACGAGGAAACCATCTACAGCAAATCCACCTCGTTGAAGACCTGGCTGCAGGGATACGAGCTGATCGATACGATTACGGTGCTGTGTGAAAAGTCAATCTTTTTCCTGACCAACAAGAAGAAGGCCGATTTCCTGAAGCAGATCGAGGAGGGCATTCCGTCGGTGAAGTTGTTGGTTCGGGAAAAGAACTACAAAGACAAGTTCGACAGTGAGCATGCATAAGGGCCTATACGCGATGATCGATTCTCTTCGTCGATTTTCTCTTTTGTTAATAACTCGCTAGATTTAACGTTTCTCGGTGCGTTTGCTGTTGCTTTCGATAGCCAATACAACCTGTTACTACTCTGCATTGAACAAATTCTAGAAAATTGTTTCGCCTAGCTGTAGCAATGCAAAGAGAAAATCGATGAAGAGAATCGATCATCGCATATTCGCCCTTATGAATGCTCACTGTCGAGTTTAATTTTGAAAAGCTGCTGGAGGCGATTAAGAGATCCAAGGATGGCAAAACTTTGGGCGTTGAGAGTTTCGACACGGTGGACATCAGCGAACCAATCGCATACATCATGCCCTCCAAGGAGGACTCCGTGGTTATCACCATCAAACGGTAGATGGATCACGCCATGGAGATTATGGATGCTGATAAGAAAGTAAAACATGCCAAACTGTCGGAGGGTGTCGAACAGGCCCTGACGGACAAAAGGTACGTCTCCGGTGTGGATACCTTGTTGGACATGTGCTACCCGCCGATTATCCAGGCGGGTGGCAATTACAGCTTAAAGTTCAGTGCATTCAGCGACAAGAACTATCTGTACTTTGGATCTATCATTTCTGCTCTGGGTGCGCGTTACAAGTCCAACTACTCCAATGTCGTCCGAACGTTGACCGGAAACGATTCAGAAGCACTTGACCTTTCTGCTCAATCTGGAAGAGGAACTACTGAAGGTGATGATTCCGCGCAAGAAGATTTTCGGCGTCGGAATGGTTTATGCCAAGAAGGAGGATCTCAAACTAAGACGTTCGGTTTTACAATCGGATTGAAGTTCCGGGACAATTCGATCGTAGTACCTGAACAAATGAAATTCAGTTTTAAAATTGTAAGTTAATTAGTTCGAGTTGCAGCAATAAACATTCCGCGTGATTGTGCCGCGAGAATTAGTTCGGTTTTGTTCAAGTGAGTTTGGTTTGGTAGCCGACCAATTGACCGACTACTTTTTACGGCACAATCACACGGAATTTTTTTTGCTTCCCCTCAACCTAATTAACTTTTATTTTTATTGCAAAAATCGAAAACCATTTATTTCATCTCGTATAAGATGTCACGTATCCGAAAATAAAACTACTCAAATTTAAACCGAAATCTCACTTCAAATTTACATACGTCGCATCGGTGGTAAGGCCACAGTTGTTACTCTTCACCACCATCAACGCATATCCATCGTTGGACCAGGAGGTCTTGATTAGCTAGGAATCTTCTCCTTTGAGTTTTCCGTATCCAACCGCCACCACTGCATGATTATATCCATCCAAATTGCTCTTGCATTCCGGTTCATATTACACTCAATTTGCGTAGTAGCTGAAAGACTTGTGACCGGTTGCGATAGCAATCGACAGCCCTCGGAAGCCTACATTTCAAATTTAAATGTGAACCGAGAAGTGATTTGCTGGTCTGAGTTCCTCTAGAATATTCAATTAGAGTATGATTCTGAATTACACAGTCAAACAGCACGTAATGTTGTGAACAACTTCAATAACAGCAGTTCAGCAGTGCTCCCATTTTATTTAATGAACAATCCAATCCCTACGAGATTGTGCCGATGGATGTTTTTTTTTGTTTATTATAGAGGTTTTGAACCAACGGTTTCATTCGCCTCTACCGATGGATGTGTCCAAGCTGTGCCGAATCTAATTTCAGCACACTGTGCTGAGTGACTTACCCCTTTCTGGGCATAGTAGTGAGGAGTAAAATTGACATTTATTGAGTTCACTGGCGGCGTATCTCCAAATGATTCAGTGAGGGTGTGAGCTCTAATTAGCCTTCATTTAAATTCATAAAAATGTGGTAAGATTTGAACACTGCTTACCCTGCATCCGTTACTCCAAGAATTCGAAAAGCCTCCGGGGGAAGTGGTCGGAACATAACTTTTTCGTTGCATGCGCTTGGACTACACGTGAGAAGAAAATCTCCTGTAGTTCGGACAATTCCTATGGGCACGCAATAACATTTAAATCCAACGCAGGCAACGGCTGTAATTAAATTAATTGCATTAACTATTGCTTTAATTACATTAAAACATCATTAATACATAAACATCTCACGAACGAGTGTGAGGTGAGTGAGAGGTGGAAGCAGTACTATGACGAGCACCTCAACGGTGAAGCAGCAGAAAACGAAGGTGGCACGGCAACAGACCTTGGAGCACGCGCAGAAGACGACAGGCTACCGGCCCCTGATCTTCAAGAAGTTGAGGAGGAGATCGGTCGGCTGAAGAACAACAAAGCAACTGGTGTAGATCAACTACCAAGTGAGCTATTAAAATACGGTGGTGAAGCACTGGCTAGAGCGCTGCACTGGGTAATTACCAAGATTTGGGAGGAGGAGATATTACTGGAGGAGTGGATGGAAGGTGTCGTATGCCCAATCTACAAAAAGGGCGACACGTTGGATTGCTGCAACTACCGCGTGATCACACTGCTGAGCGCCGCCTAACAAGGTTAATTCTATGCCGCTGCCTGTCACCATTTGCAAGAGACTTCGTGGGACAATACCAGGCGGGGTTCATGGGTGCCCGCGCTACCACGGACCAAATTTTCGCGATTCGGCAGGTTCTGCAGAAATGCCGCGAATACAACGTGCCCACACATCATTTGTTCATCGATTTCAAATTCGCATACGACACAATCGATCGAGATCAGCTATGGCAGATTATGCACGAGTACGGACTTCCGGACAAACTGACGCGATTGGTCAAGGCGACGATGGATCGAGTGATGTGCGTTGTTCGAGTATCGGAGACACTATCGAGTCCCTTTGAATCTCGAAGGGGGTTACGGCAAGGTGATGGACTTTCGTGTCTGCTATTCAACATCGCGTTAGAAGGTGTGATCAGAAGAGCTGGGATAGACACGAGTGGCATGATATTCAGGAAGTCCATCCAGCTCCTTGGCTTCGCCGATGACATTGACATTGACATTATGGCACGGAACTTTGAGATGATGGCGGAAACGTACATCAGACTGAAGGCTGAAGCTAGGCGGATTGGACTTGCCATCAACGCATCGAAGACAAGATACATGAAAGGAAGAGGTTCTAGGGAAGACAATGTTAGCCTCCCACCCCGAGTTCAGATTGACGGTGACGAAATTTCGTGTATTTGGGCTCACTGGTGACCGCCGACAATGATACCAGCAGAGAAATTCAAAGACGCATTATGGCAGGGAGTCCTGCCTACTTTGGACTCCGGAGGACGCTCCGGTCGAATAAAATTCACCGCCGCACGAAGTTGACTGTCTACAAGACGCTGATTAGACCGGTGGTCCTCTACGGCCACGAGACCTGGACTATGGAGGAGGCGAATGAACCACGAATTGCACCAGCTACTGGGAGAACCATCCATCGTCCACATTGCAAAAATTGGGCAACTACGGTGGGCTGGGCACGTCGTAAGAATGCCGCACGACGACCCAGTGAAAATGGTTCTAGGAAGCGACCCAACAGGAACAAGAAGAAGAGGCGCGCAGCGGGCAAGGTGGATCGACCAAGTAGAAGGTGACCTGCGGACCCTTCGCAGACTACGAGGCTGGCGAACTGTGGCCATGGATCGAGTAGACTGGAGACGGCTTCTTCGAACAGCAGAGGACAACAAGGCCTTAGCCTGATTGGTAAGGTAAGTCAATTACATTAATTACAAAGTGTAGAACATTAACTACTTTTTAAGTCCATTAATTACAGTCGACTTTTCATAAATAAAGTTCATTAATTACATTTTCAATACTTTTAATTACATTAAGTACGGAAAGTTAATTTTAATTACGGTCAGTACTACCTCAAAACGCATTAATTACTTCAACGCACTGGTTCTTTGTATTGCGTACCGCTCGGGCTATTCAGCATCCTAAGGAAAATTGTGAAAAGATTTTCGCTTGGTAACACCTTGTTTATTTGCGTACCAATAAAACTCGGACTTGCGGCCCATGTTCTGATCGGTTTTAAACAAACAATGTTTGGCTCACAACAATTTTGAAATTTATGTTAAAATGACGTCTATCGATCATCGACGTCGATGGGCAGCGGTACTAGCGCCACCACGATATTGCTAGTTTCAAATGTCTATTCAATAAAGCAGTTAAATTTCTTACACACTTTAGGAACTTGACTTGGGTGTCTGTTCTCTGTGCTTAAACACATTTTGGCAAGTGAGCTTCTCGCGTAACATTTGAAAAAGGCCTATGTTCAAAATGTAAACAAACCAGAAAATAAATTTTAAATTCTTCCGCCACTATTCAATTCATATTTCAAGAAATGGAAGTATTTTAGGCATTTATATTGTTCACAATAACAATCTGTATCTCAGTATGCAACATCCACAATATGCAAAAAGTTTCAAACATATTTAAAAATCGATAACAATTTAATTTCGTAAATGATAAGCCTTTTTGTGCATCTTTCAATGGATAGGCCCTTTTTGTTAAGCTGTTGAGCTTGTCATCAGAAATGGTACGCCCTTTGCTAAGCCTTTTCGCAACGTCAAATAAATTCAAAACAAATCATCGACCCTGTCTCAAGCAGTAGGGCCTAGCTTTGGATTGAAAATTTTCAATCATCGGCCCTTTTACGTGTTTCGGCTTAATGAATCGATTTTTTTTTTTAATCGGCCGTTTCGAAGGTCGAGTTAATTTTAATGATTTTTATCGATTATGCGGAACATTCCAACACGATTAGTAGCTATCAAGCGGTGCTATAGAATGGTATCAAAACCCAATTTGTTTACGTTTTGGACATGGGCCCATTTCGAATGTTACTCTAAACTTTATTCTTCTTTGATTCTAGATAAACATTTCATACGGTCCTATCTGCATTGATCGATTCTCTTCATCGACATTCTCTTTCGTTAATAACTCATTTCCAAAAAAATTCTCTGTTGTATTTAACGTTGAGGACACTAGATGCGAACCTCTTTTATCAAAGTATGTGGTAAAAATAGCGCAAAATCCATTTACATAGCAGTGGTTATCCAAAGAGAAAGTCGATGAAGAGAATCAATCAAAGCAGATAGGACCTTTTGAAATGTTCGAGAATTTGCATTTTTCTCTTGGCGCTTTTATGGTAGTGTAGTATTTGCTAGATAGGTAGACGCGGACCGAGGGGAGGCGGTTGGATTAATTACAATCTTAACAATTGTAAACTTAAATTCTTCCCTTAAGTTTTTCAAATTTTCCCCAACTTCTACGAGGTTCCCTGAATTTATTCCAAATTCCCCATCCCTCGTAATCCTAAAAATATCTCTAAACGCTTTTGTACTTCTGAAAAGACACCTATCATCTACAAATATTTTTGAACATCTGGAAAGTTCCTAGAAATTTAACGAAGTTCCCAAAACCTCCAAGAAGTTCATGGAGATTTTTTGAATCAAGATCTGTCACAAACTTCAACGAAGCTCAACTGAAGCGAGGATCCCTGAAGTTTTTAGAAGTAACTATTTTTAGATGTTCTACAAAATGCTCTAAACTATTTCAAAATTCCTTATACTTATAAGAAATGTTACGCAGGTCCTCAAAATGCTACGAAACACACAAAACATCTACAAAGTTTGCGTCACTTCTACGTTTCTTTTTGATGTTTCACGAAATTTCATGAATTGGTATGTAATTTCCACAACTATTCCAAGTCCATGAGGCTTCAAAAAAGTGACCTGAAATTATATAGAGGTTCCCGATCAATAATGAACTTCCCTAATATAAAATGATGTTCCCTTAAGTTCTACGAAGCTCATCAGACTTAAATAATTTTTTCACAAATACGCAATTTTCAGAACTTTTCCAAGTTCCTTGTTTCTACGATTTTTTTTCTGAAGGTCTATGAAGTTCCCAGAATTTCTACTAAGTTTCTTCAATTTCTACGATGTTCCCTGAACTTATTAGAAGTCCTTCAAGCTTTACAAAGTTCCCAGAAGTTAAAGGAAATAGCCTGGGCTTATAGCCAATTTGAAGAGCCTTATTATGCCATCGATTAAATATCGATATAACATAATTTCTCAAAACTGTTTCTTCTAGTCCAGAACGTACGAAAAGTAGTCAATTTGAAGAATTTTAAAAAATCGATGTTTATGGTCCAATTTTCTTAATCCCTGTCAAAAAAACAGCAAAAACTTTAAGCTGACGCCCTTGGTACACTCATTAGCTACGCCAATGGGCGTTTCCCTAGACGCGGTCGTTTGTGTTCAACAACCACCAGGACGCGTTTGAGACAAAACCCAAATGCCGCGCAGTGTATCGAGTTGACAGAATCCTACAATAATATATTTGCACTTGTGGACCCAACAATAGCTAAAATCATTTCCGAAAAAAAACAGAGAACTGAAATCAAAAAGTATTTAACATGCTTGAAAAAGGCAAGCTCAAAAGATAAACCAGAGATAAGCTGCCACAGTCAATTAACGCGGAGTACCATTGAGTTTTTCTTTTGCTAAACATTGAACGAAAGTTTATCTCGAACGCATGAAAGAAATTGAACAGTAAATTTGAACAGAGAAGAGAAATATGTAAAAACACCAATTTCTTACCAAACCAAAATGCAAAAGTTCGTAATCACTTTTAACCAAAGGAAAATAGGAAATTAGTTATATGCATCAAACGTAACATTATTAAGTCATAAGGCTAAGGAATCAAAACTTTTCTGTGAACGATCTCTTTAAGAAACCGATCAAACCAAAACTACAATTAAGAAGCACGTTGAATGAGAAAATCAAAGATAATCGGTCCGATCGCAATATGGAAATTTCCGCATTTCAAACAGACCATAATACATAGAAAACAAGAAACCTTTAACACAACCCGAGTTACAATGATAGACTACAGTATATTCTCATATGATAGCAGATAAAGTAAATGTTCAAAAAGGATAACCCATAAAGAAAAAGCATTACCAAATTAATCAAATCAAAGCAAATCAAGCATAACCTAGCAAGTAGCTCGAAGTCATAGGTGCAGTTCAAATTAAAAGCCACTTAGCAGTGAAACAGTGAAATGCGAAAGTTACATGAGGTGCGGTTCTGGGTTTGACATGAAGCATGTGCGCATATTGTTGGGCGTCGTACGATCAACGCGTCAAATGAAGGATTTTAATAGGACGAGGAAGAAGAAACAAGTTACCCGTTTTCCGCTAAACGTAAGAGTCTATATGATAGAAGTGAAATGAAAGTCTCTATTTTTCTGAACGCCACTTTTCTCTTGTCCGTTAAAAATCGTCTAATGAAAAAAGTGCGAAAAAATATATTCCAAAATTTCAATTTAAACACTTTTTCTTTATTGGATCCTCGTCAATAGCGACAAACGATGTCCGTATTTTCCACGCTCTGATGTTAACTAAAAGAATAGCCAAATCTTCCCATACACTTTACCTTTACTGTTGAGATGTTTGCAAACTAAACATAAAAAAGGAAAACAAATGAAATGAATCGAAAAGAAGGAATTTTATCAGCCATTAACCGGAGGGAGTATATATTCTTTGAGCATGTATAAGAATACAAAACTAGAGTCAAATAAATGGAATGTTGTAACGATATAGAGGGAATATAACCGAACAAATTGGCACAGGGGCAGGCAGACAGACAAAAACAATGAATGTATGCGGATGTTACAGTTAATCGGAACAAAAGGATATTAAAATAGTGGAAAAAGAAACAATTGTAGGATTTAGAATAGTAAAACAATTTACTGAAACAGTTGGTAGCGATAGTGAAATTAAATTTGAAAAATAAAAACTGCACGGCTTGTGTTTATTGTAAACTGTATCACTGTCCATAAGTTTTTTTTCAATAATTATTATTATTATAGTCACTTTAACGCTCTTGGGTTATTCGTAACTTGTTCGGGGGTGAGATTTGAACTCGTGACTTTGGCGTGAGAGGTATGGATGCTAACCACTTTGCCGGGGTCGCCCCCTCACTGTCCATAAGGGTAGATGTTTTACACTCCAAAACAATGCACGTTTGATCTACGTGGGTACAATCCAAGGCAGGAACAATGTAAAAACACTTAGATATATATCATAACAATTAAGGCTAGTAAGTTACTGTAGTAACTGGAGCACCTAGGTTAAAATGAAATGTAATTTGTTTTCAATTTGGAACAAATAAAGTTAAAAAAACTCGTTCCCAACCACTGTTTTGCCGTCGCTATTCAAGACTTTACATACAGCGTTGGAACAAACGGCCGTATATCCCTTCTTGATGATCTGGTTCACGAAGAGTATATTTACCGAAAGATCCAGGATCAGTTGCACATGATGAACCGGAATGCTATTCTCCCTGGCTTCAAGGTGGCCGTGCCAGTTGCCGATACATTCATCCCGTTCCCAATAGCAGCAACGATGGATCTGGTCGCTGACTGCAAATTCTCTAGAAATTTCGAATCATTAATCATGTGCACACTTGCACCAGAATCTATGAACCAGTCAGTGTGATGTCCTCGTAGACGAAAAATTTGACAAAACCGCACAGAAAGCAGCCTCCTTTTTCACACTTCAGCAGTCACGAGCGATGTGTCTAATCTTATGGCACTTTCGGCACTATGGTCCTTTCGGGGAATCGCTCTTCGGTTCGTTCTTCTGTTTGAATTTCCCACTGCTGCGTCCTGCTGCTCCCTTCCTTAGACTGGCAGTCAGTGCCGCGTCCTCTGCCGAAAATTGGTCATTATTGCGTCCCCGAGTTTTCTAGAGCCATTATCATTGGGCGATATTCTTCGGAAAGACCGACCAGAAGTAACCCATTCGTCAGAGATCGGGAAATTCATTCCATTTAGCTGATGTGCAATGGAGACAATTCGGTTGACGTAGGAGCAAGCAGACAGCTCCGTTTTCACTAAAAGCGATTTTTTTTATACAGTTCCAACTTGGATCGGGTATCAAGATTTGGTCTGCTTATTGTCTGTCAAACGTCAGTGACGTTTGTTTTTGTAAAATGGCTCGGGTTGAGGTTCGTACGAGTTGGAACTGGTTCCAACCAGGATAATAAACAGATTCGCTATAAGTTGGGCAGCAATCCGACCCTTCTCGTTATTCCTGAATCGTTCAATGCACTTTCCAATATGGCCCAAACAGCCTTTGCCGATTTCGCCTCCTTGGCGTGTACGTAGTTCACGGGGTCTAGAAGCAAAATAATGTTTGCTCTCTCTCGGCCATCAGAAGCGGCGTCAACTGTGTCGTGACCGGACCGAGGTTTCCAGCCTCGGCCACGGCTACATGAATAAATGGGGCAGCTCTCCCACGGCTGCGACTGATTCCAGTTCTGCAGCTGAATTCCTTCTCCTGCAGTCTCCTCCAAAATTCGTTACAGGGATGCCACCAAAAAGTAGTAGTAAAATTATGTTGATTTCTGTTGATTATGATAGTACATTGATTTAACATTTGAATTGATTAGCCTAACTGGCTCTTCATCATTGTTTAATTTGATATTCTAATTTAATACTTGCGTTTTTCAACTAGTTTACAGAATACCCCTTTGGGGGTGTGTTTTGTTTGAATTGAAAAAAGAGAAAACCTAGCTAACTACGAGTATAACTTAACTTAACGTGCTAGATCATGTATGATCTGATGATTTGATCTTAGACATGTGTCTCTGAACCTTTCCAGGAGGAATACTCTCCGTTCTTCTAATGTCTGAATTCCAGCCAAGAGGTGTGTAGTAGATATAAGTGGTCGAAAGAGGTAGTCTACCTCGGCTTAGCACTAAACAGCAAGCTGATTTTCAGGGAGCACGTTGACAAAACCAATACCAAGTGTAACATCTTGATAAGATCACTGTATCCACTCATCAACAGGAGGTCTACTCTATCCCTGAAAAATAAGCTTGCTGTCTACAAACAAATCATCCTTCCCGTAATAGAATACGGGATGCCAATCTGGGAGAGTTGCGCCAAATGCTATCACATTAAACTCCAAAGGATCCAGAACAAGATCCTTATGATGGCCCTAAACAGTCCCCCGTGGACTAGAAATTCTGAGATCCACCTTGTAGTAGATATAAGTCTCATGTTGAATACATAACTGAACAATACCAAAACATGTAAATTTCTCAGTGTATAACATTCAGCTACAGCCTATATTTCACTGGTAGCGAAGTGAAAACCGGATGATCGCTTTTCGGTTCCGTCGAAAAAGAGCGTAAAGGAAAAGAAAGATCGGGTGTATGATTGGAAAAGAATTGAGAAGCGGGACTCGTCGTTGCAGCCATAGGGTAAACTCAGCGAAATCAAATACGAGAGAGGGAAAGAATTGGTCCAGAATGCTGGTGTACCAAAGATGAAGGATGGCACTTGCCTCTACTCAGCTGGATATCCGATCGTGCCAGAGGCAAGTGCCATCCTTCATCTTTGGTAAACCAGCATTCCGAACCAATTATCTTCCTCGCTCGTATTTGATTTCGCTGAGTTTACCCTATGGCTGCAACGACGAGTCTTACTTACCTTTCCAATCAGGCTAAGGCCTTGTTGTCCTCTGCTGTCCAAAGAAGTCGTCTCCACTCTACTCGATCAATGGCCACAGTTCGCCAGCCTCGTAGTCTGCGAAGGGTCCACAGGTCACCTTCTACTTGGTCGATCCACCTTGCCCGCTGCGCGCCTCTTCTTCTTGTTCCTGTTGGGTCTCTTTCTAGAACCATTTTCACTGGGTCGTCGTGCGGCATTCTTATAAAGTGCCCAGCCCACCGTAGTCGCCCAATTTTTGCAATGTGGACGATGGATGGTTCTCCCAGCAGCTGGTGCAATTCGTGGTTCATTCGCCTCCTCCACGTTCCGTCATCCATCTGCACTCTACCGTAGATGGTACGCAACAGCTTCCGTTCGAAAACACCAAGGGCGCGTTGGTCCTCCACGAGCATAGTCTAGGTCTCGTGGCTGTAAAGGACCACCGGTCTAATCAGCGTCTTGTAGACAGTCAACTTCGTGCGGCGGCGAATTTTGTCCAAAGTAGGCACGATTCCCTGCCATAATGCGTCTTTGAATTTCTCTGCTGGTATCATTTTCGGCGGTCACCAGTGAGCCCAAATACACGAACTCATCGACCACCTCGATTTCGTCACCGTCAATCTGAACTCGGGGTAGGAGGCTAACATTGTCTTTCCTAGAACCTCTTCCTTTCATGTATTTTGTTGATGGCAAGTCCAATCCGTCTAGCTTCAGCCTTCAGTCTGATGTACGTTTCCGCCATCATCTCAAAGTTCCGTGTCATAATGTCAATGTCATCGGCGAAGCCAAGGAGCTGGATGGACTTCCTGAATATCCTGCCACTCGTGGCTATCCCAGCTCTTCTGATCACACCTTCTAACGAGAAGTTGAACAGCAGACACGAAAGTCCATCACCCTGCCGTAATCCCCTTCGAGATTCAAAGGGACTCGAGAGTGTCCCCGATACTCGAACAACGCACATCACTCGATCCATCGTCGCCTTGACCAATCGCGTCAGTTTATCCGGAAGTCCGTACTCGTGCATAATCTGCCATAGCTGATCTCAATCGATTGTGTCGTATGCGGATTTGAAATCGATGAACAAATGATGTGTGGGCAAGTTGTATTTGCGGCATTTCTGCAGAACCTGCCGAATCGCGAAAATTTGGTCCGTGGTAGCGCGGGCATCCATGAATCCCGCCTGGTATTGCCCCACGAACTCTCTTGCATATGGTGACACACGGCGGCATAGAATATGGGAGAGTACCTTGTAGGCGGCGCTCAGCAGTGTGATCGCGCGGTAGTTGCAGCAATCCAACTTGTCGCCCTTTTTGTAGATTGGGCATACGAAACCTTCCATCCACTCCTCCGGTAATATCTCCTCCTCCCAAATCTTGGCAATTACCCAGTGCAGCGCTCTAGCCAGTGCTTCACCACCGTATTTTAATAGCTCACTTGGTAGTTGGTCTACACCAGTTGCTTTGTTGTTCTTCAGCCGACCGATCTCCTCCTCAACTTCTTGAAGATCAGGGGCCGGTAGCCTGTCGTCTTCTGCGCGTGCTCCAAGGTCTGTTGCCGTGCCACCTTCGTTTTCTGCTGCTTCACCGTTGAGGTGCTCGTCATAGTACTGCTTCCACCTCTCAATCACCTCACACTCGTTCGTGAGAAGGTTACCGTCCAAGTCCTTGCACATATCGGCTTGCGGCACGTAGCCTTTGCGCGAACTATTTAGCTTCTCGTAGAACTTCCGTGTGTCATTTACGCGGTACAGATTTTCCATCGCCTCGCGATCTCGGTCTTCCTGCTGACGCTTCTTCCTTCGGAAAACCGAGTTTTGTCTGTTCCGCGCTTGTCTGTATCGCTCCACATTCAATCTCGTGCGGTGTTGCAGCATTCTCGCCCGTGCTGCATTCTTCTCCTCTACTAACAGTTTGCATTCACCGTCAAACCAGTCATTTCTTCGGTCCGGGATTGCAGTACCTAGTGCCGGTGCAGCAGTACTACCTATGGCTGAATGGATGTCCCTCCAGCCATCTTCAAGAGAAGCTGCGCCAAGCTGCTCTTCCGTGGGTAGTGCAACTTCCAGCTGCTGCACGTTGATGATGCGGTAGTTGAAGAAACGGCACTTAATCCTCAACTTGCACATCCTCGCGTTGATCGGCTGCCAACCAATCACGCGTTGGCGCATCTTACCAAGCACTACAAAGCCGGTTCCCAGCTCGTTGGTGGTGCCACAGCTCTGGTAGAAAGTAGCCGCTCGATGCCCGCTTTTCCATACCTTTTGCCCCGTCGAGCAAAGTTCCTGCAGTGCTACGACTTCGAAGTTGCGTGGTTGAAGTTCGTCATAGATTAACCTATCGCAACCCGGGAAGCCGAGCGATTTGCAGTTCCATGTTCCGAGTTTCCAATCGTAGTCCTTATTTCGTCACGTAGGTCTGTGCCGATTGTTCCGATCCGTATTTCTTTCTTCGGTATTTGCAACTTTGTTTTTTTTTTCCAGGGCGGCTTGTTGGGCCTGCCCCAACCCCCTGTCTCACCGGAGGACCATCGTGCACAGCTCTGTTTAGAGTCCCACGCTGGCACTAGGACGGTGATCAGCCGCTCCTAACATGGAGAACAGACGCCGTTTTGAGCCGCACCTCCATGGTGAACAGACGCTCGGGTTTGGTGAAGCATTTCCTCTATCACCGTACTATGGTTACCGCGCCAGTGTTCGCGTCGCACCTCTTCACTTTGCTATTGCCGGACTGGCAACATTGCCCAGGCTACGCCACCCAGCTGTGTCCATGTTTCAGCTGGTAGTCTTTTGTTATCATATGACTCGAGGAGGCGTGAAGTAGGAACTTGTGAGGACCAGGGCTAGGTATTCCGCTCCTTCCAGGTTGCCAACTCACCACTTTGTAGCCCACAAGTCCCGCTTCTCAATTCTTTTCCAACCATACACCCGATCTTTCTTTTCCTTTACGCTCTTTTTCGGCGGAACCGAAAAGCAATCATCCGATTTTCACTTCGCTACCAGTGAAATATAGACTGTAGCTGAATGTTATACACTGAGAAATTTACATGTTTTTGTATTGTTAAGTTATGTATTCAACATGAGGCTTATATCTACTACAAGGTGGATCTCAGAATTTCTAGTCCACGGGGGACTGTTTAGGGCCATCATAAGGATCTTGTTCTGGATCCTTTGGAGTTTAATGTGATGGCATTTGGCGCAACTCTCCCAGATTGGCATCCCGTATTCTATTACGGGAAGAATGATTTGTTTGTAGACAGCAAGCTTATTTTTCCTGGATAGAGTAGACCTCCTGTTGATGAGTGGATACAGTGATCTTATCAAGATGTTACACTTGGTATTGGTTTTGTCACCTGAAAATCAGCTTGCTGTTTAGTGCTAAGCCGAGGTAGGCTACCTCTTTCGACCATTCCACCAACCGGTGGAAACTAACGATTTAAAATTGGCTCACTTCTTGACTAGCCTATTGATCTCACGCAAATCGATTAACATACCCCATTCTAGTCCAAATTCTAGTACTACACTATGTTTGTTTTGATTTGCTATTAAAGTTTGACAGAAAAAATGAGGGGTTTGTGGATTTTCCTATGTTTCGAGGGGTGAATCGATTAGCTTGGGACCGAAGATAGTACCAGAGCTGAGCCAAAAAGTTGAGCACGTTTCTTCGGGACCTACTAGTCTTAGAGTTACCTCTATGATTCCACCACTGTGCCGTTCAGGCAGATCTTATTATTCACCAACGGAACAAGTCTGGGAGCTTTTGAGTGTGGAAATATGGTAACCTTGGTCTTTGCCACGTTAATACGGATCTTCCAGCTGTTGAAATATTCAGACAGGACGTCCAGGCCTCTCTGAAGTTTGGCAGTCAGAGCTCCGATGACCCTACCTTTGTAGACGTTGGATGAGTCATCTGCGAACAGAGACAACGATCCACCATCAGGGAGAGCCGGCATATCGGAGGTGAATAGGTTGAATAGAATGATGTGATGCCATTTAGAAAGACTCGGAACGTCCTGTCCGATAGGTAGTTGTTAATTATATTCACTAGGAAGATTGGAAGACCGTACTGCTGCAATTTGAACACCAGGCCATCATGCCAGACATTGTCGAACGCTTTTTCAACGTCCAACAACGCCATGGCAGTTGTTTTCGAAACAGACTTGTTCCGTCTGAGAATGTTTGTTACTCGAGTCAGCTGGTGGACGGTCGAACTACCTTTCCGTAAACCAGATGTTAGGAGCCGGTGGTAGACTGCTTTTTCGAACAGTTTTGATAACCCTGAGAGCGAGCCTGAGAGAAGGCTGATTGGTCGGTAACTTGAAAGAGAGGACGGATCCTTCCCTGGTTTCCGGATGGGAATGACTTTAGCTGACTTCCAGCACGAGGGAAAGTAGCCAAGTCGGAGACACAGATTACGGAGTCTTATAAGGTCTTGGTAGATCTGTCAAGGTTCAGAGTATTGCTCACCTGTCTGGATACTGGCACGTGTTGTTCTCTGGCCCGGGATATCACCTCCCCGATGGAACGCAGACACCGGTCAACGTCTTCGGGCGTCTCCGGAAGGACACCGTAGTCGACAGTGGAGTCGACACAGTGATGGAACTGATCCCAGCTGACGCAATGGTAGTTACCCCGGGAAGCGTGGAATCGGTTGACGGATGAGCCCACATCGGCTACCACCGGATAGTGGTCCGAACTCAGCTTTTGGTGGGTCACAGGTTGCGAGATGTTGTCTCGCATGTTGCTGACGAAGATGTCGATGGTGGAGTGTACGCCAGACCGGCTCAAGCGGGTGGGAGAGTCCGGCGCTAGTATGGTGTAGTGAGCCTCTTGCAAGTCGTCGTTCAGGATTGTGCCATTTTGGTTGCGTCGGCTGTTACCCCAAGCCTGGTGTTTGGCGTTCAGGTCACCAGCGATGATGTACTTCTCACGGCGTCGAGTTAATCTGATGATGTCTCTCCGCAGGTCTGCTGTCGACCCGTCCCTGATGGTGACTTGTTTCTGACAGTAGGCCGCAATGATGGTAATAGGGCCGACAGGAGTGGAGACTTCCACACCCACCGCTTCGATCATCTTCAGCTGGAAACTCGGTAGCAGTCGACTGCCAATATTTCTCCTTAATGCAATAGCCACTCCTCCTCCGCAGGAGCTGGTCCGGTCTAGTCTTACGGGTTGAAAATCGGGGAGGTGAACATTTATCACCATCTTCAGGTGTATTTCGGTCATGACGGCGATGTCTATGCTATGTTCATTGAGGAAATCAACGAATTCAATGATTTTGCTCTTGAGCGAGCAAGCGTGCCAGTTGGCTATTTTGATGGCTTCACGGTCCATACTTTTCTACGAGGGTCATAACTGCACGAAGCTGTTCATGTAGTGTCTTGGTGGTGCGCAAGATTATGATCACCTCAGTCACGACGATCACTAATTCGTCGCTTGTGAGTGGAGAATTTTCTTCTGACTCACCTGACACAGCACGGGCGTACAGTAATCCCGGGGCAGTAGAGCCATGGCTCGGCTGGGCCGCAGCATCAGTGAGGCGATGCTAAGCTGAACGGTGTCTGGGACCCGCTTGATCTGATGATGGATTCGCAACGGGGGGAAGCGGTGCTAGGTTCGGGACCATACGACGGGCCGGAAGTACAGGAACCGTGTCCTTGTTGACAATAGGAGCACGATTATTGCGGTGGCGACCAGGTTGGTTCCTCGTGGAAGCCTGTTGTCGGATCTGGATGAAGGCCGCTCGCTTGGGACATCTATCGCTGCCCAGATGGTTGGAATCACAGTTCACGCACTTAGGTTCAGCTTCTTCTTCCTTCTTGAAGGCGGTAGTATTGTGAGCCCCAGCACATTTGCCACAGCGAGCCTTCATGTGACAATTCTTCGTACCGTGCCCAAATGCCAGACAATTAGTGCACTGGGTCACGTCACGGTTCCGAGGGCGATACTGCTCCCACTGAATCACGATGTTGAACAGCGTGCGAATCTGCCACAGAGCAGCCACACCGGTGGCGCCCACATCGAAGTGCACCAGGTACAACTGGTCCCGGAATGCACTGGTTGCATCACGTCTCGCAATGGGAAACATGTTGATTGGTTGCAGACGAAGGTGCTCCAATTCCGGTTTAATGTCCGCAACAGGGAGATTTGGAAGACCACGAGTATTTGAGCACACCGCCGTTCAATCTTACCCAGTGACAGAGTAAATTTTTATTGTTATCTCTTTATTTTCAAGGAAATATTACTCAATTTTCATAAAAACTGGGTTTACTCATAGCTCTGAGCAGGCATGGAAAATCATTTACATTCATTTGCCTTTAACTTTTTTCATCAATATTTTCCGTAAAATGTATCTCTTATGCATGATAAACCAGAGCGAACATAACATAAGAGATACAGGTTTGAGTAATTCACAGAAGTTGTAGCTAATATTAAAACCTACAAAAGCTTCATTCATCGTTTTATAAAATTTTGTAGATGAAAAAAGTTAGTGCAAATGAATGTAAATGAATACACGAAATGAATATAAATGATTTTCTATGCCTGGCTCTGAGTAACCTCAGTGTTTATGAAAACCGAGTATGCTTGTAGTAAGGACATTTCTTTCCACGTTAAAAATAATGAAAATTATTTGCAAAACTAGACTTTAATTTATTCTTGTTCTAACATGATACTTCTGACGGGTTATTTTATTTACTTTTTACACAGTTCTGTTGAGTTATTCATTCAACATATTTCTTTTAAATTTCATATATTAAAACATAATACTACAGCTTGTGGATATCCCTTTCCCATACAACATCCGGTTTTAAATTCTAAGCGTACAACTGTAAAATAGTGTGATTGATTCTCTCCCAGACATCCCAACTAGCTTGGCAGGGAATTCAAAATTTCTAACTGAAAGAGCTAAACTTTGAGCAAAACAAAAACCACATTCTTGTTTTTGGGAACAGTTGTGCAGCTAAGTATCATGACCAATTCCTTCTACCCTCGTTCTATGCTTGTCTGTTTTCTTTTTATTAAATGCATTGAATTACCCTTTCCTTTGGCTCTCCTCTCCGCGTCGAAGCAGAAACTCTTGTCCTTTCGTATCTAATATCACGTTGTACCTGATTCCTGGTGTTTGACTTGAAACAAAACGTAGTAATTATATGGCTCAATTCAAAAACCACAAAAAAAAACACGACACAACGAATGATACCTACGCACAAACAAGACAACTTCTTGATTGTCGTCAATCTGCTTTCTAGAGTTCGTTATCAAACGGAATAGAGAAGAAGTTAATGAAATAATTTAGTAACGACCGTGCTTTGGCCCAATCACAATCGATATCAATATGATATCAGCTTAATTGTATAGGCAGTCGGTTTAGAAAGAAGGCAACGCGACGGGGTACGATGCGGAGAAGCGGATGAAGCTCAAATATAATGAAACTGCTCCACCCTATGCTTCCCGGGCAGCGCACACCGGCCACATTCCCACTCAGTAATTGTCCTATGATTTGAATCAATGTCTTTTTTTCCCGCACGCTGACTGGCGTTTGATCACAGTTCCGTACTTCATTTTAATATTTGAGATTTCAACAATCGAAGAAAATGTAGGAAATAAATCGCAACAATAAACAAAAGTATTCCTTCGTTTTCGAACAAAAATATACTTTGCCTTGATGTGTTGTTCACTAATATGCTTTGCTCATGCTTACTTTAAAAAAGTTGGTGCACTCTTGGAGTTACGATTTAAAAATTTTGAGGATGTATTTTTACTCCTAATAAAAATAGTAATTTTAAAACCGATTCCCTAATAAATTCATAAAGAATGAATTTAAAACATGCAATTTAAATTTCCCGGCAAATCTCCATAACAAAGGTGTGCAAGCCTGCTCTACAACGCCATCAAGCGAATTTAACCGTTACCAATTACTTAAATAGCTCATAGAGACGCCAAGCGCAGTACGAGGCTGCTAACAGTGTTACGACCCGATGGCTATATTTGGCGCATTTATTGCTGGCATAGACTAACACTATTGGCGAAGAGAAATCGTTCACGTTCGGCACTTTCGACAGGCTCTTGGCGTTTTTTTCAACCTAGCAGAAATGGGATGGGAAGATTTGTTGTTATCGGTTATAAATTGAAATGGGTTCATAATCTACTTACTTGGTATTGAACACAGGGATCGCAGGACCACGATATTGTATACAAGCCGGTACAGAATATCGATACCGCACAGAGGGGTGTACAGAACAGTAACCTATCGCGCCAGATCAGTCCTGAAAGATGAGAATGAAAAATTTAAAAAATCGTTAGGCTTTTGTTGTAATAAAATTGAATAATTTATGTAGAAAATGTTTGAAGTATCAGTGGTCGATCACCTATTCAAAAAGACCAATGTCCATTATTCAAAAGAATTAACAGTCAATTATATCTTTGGTACGATACTTTAGTACAAAAGCTAAAAACAAAGTCTTTAAGAGCGCAAAGTATAAATATGTATACCATTTTTTCTCAAAATCAAAAGAAGTGCTCCGACCGAATCCATTTTTCCATTTCATTTTTATCTTCATCCGTAGGCCAAATTGAAACCGATTAAATAGCTTACGGACTATCAATACTCGTGCGCACATAATGGACTATTGTGCCCCTTTCCCTCTACGCCTAGAAATTTAACATAAAGATGTACATATGACAAACCCTATGAAACACAAAAAGGCATAAACTACGAGTTGCCACCTACACATGGAGATGCTGCTTTTGTATCGCAAGTTATTTTCCAAGTGATTGTAAATTCCGGAAAATCACTGCTATCAGGTTTTTCAGAGAATAAGGTTTCACACGGATTCAAACCCGTCAACCTTAAAGCCCTCTAGTTAAAGTATGGACGAATGTCACCACAAAACTGAAAAAAAAAACTGTTCCAATCGAGCAAAGCGGTGCATTTTGACGGTTCGATTGGAACAACTTTTGACAGTCGTCCATACTGTTACTGTAGGGCTTTGGGCAACCTTCGTTCTAAATTGATTCAAGCGAAATTCTCTGTCAAGCATTGAAACCAAGATATAAAAACCACAAAACTGAGAAACACGATCCCATCGTTCCTTTCACCAACCTAAAATGAAGCAAATAAAAAAACATTCACTTACCGGCCGCCACCGACGCCACACCACTGATGAGGGCCGTCTTGTGCAGACAGTTTCCAACGGCAATCCATCGTCCCGTTTCTTCACCGAGCCGCGATGGCTCGATGATGATGTAGTCTGCCTTGGCGTACAGAGCCTTGTCCAACTCCAGCTCGAACGTTTCATGTGCATTCTCGCCTTCGTAAACCTCACGGATCACGTGCACTGTGGGAGATTTCAGTTCGCTGCAAAGTGGTCGAAAAGAGGAAGATATTAGCCGAAGAATCACAGTTACCACGCTGCCGGTCATTCAACGAAATAAATGCTACAATTTTGAACTACCACGTAGAAAAGCAACATAAAAATAAATAAGCTAAATTTTAACAGATTTCATATCATTATTTTTGTTCGTTTCGCAAAACAGATTAAGACCACGGTGCCAATCCGTTCCAGTCACCATTGGTATGGGGATGGGATAATCACTACTCCAATTGCGATATAGCTTCTGATTGATGAAAACAACTTTAAAAAATGCACTCACTCGATCGGGCTGAGACGTTTTAGTTCTTCAAAAGCAGACATTGCATGTGAACGCTCTCTCTAGGTATATGGGAAGCCAACGGAATTTCCAGCCGCGGTCGCTAATTCTCGTTCGCTTTTTTTATTTGTCCAAATTTGGGTGGATGCCGAACTAATTACTGCGAGGCGAGGATAGAACGAAGTGTGCATCGGAGTGTAACGCGGGTGGTAGAAAAATAATTGATTCATTATAATAGGTACTGAAGCAATATCACGGTCGTTTTACAGGATGATGAAAATATTATCAAGCAAAGCTCATAGGCATATTCTTGGCAGCATTTAAATGTCTTTCTCAGAATCAAAGAAGCTCATATTGTTTACTATATGTTCAATCATAATTAAAACAAGATAAAACCTACATTCATTGACTTGGCTCCGATTATCTTTGTTTGACTAAAACGAACGAAACTAGAAACGATAATTATTGATCAACGACAAGAATTTATTGTTTTGTAGATTTAAGATTGCAATCTTACAAAAATGTTGATAAGAGCAAGCAAACATTCGCAAGCCCCCAGGCCCCATGATATGGTAAGTTCAAGGTTAAGGTCTACTTCACTCTCGAATTCTTCTGTACTCTGTTTTGCATGGGTTTCGTCTCAAATTAATCTTACTGTTCTTTGCTTCGCAAACTGAAGTTTAATTATGGATTTGTTCCGTTCCTCCTATTGACAATCCTGCTGCTGCTGCAGCTGCAACTTCCAAGCATCATTCTACAAGTTTTGGGGATTACACAATATTGTTTTCCTTTTTATCATCTACCACACATTCGCATACTGCCCAATCAGCAAACATATACGTCTATGCGCCGCGTCCTACCGCAAGCACCTTCAAGCCCTCAACCACAATCCGCACCGTCCCCTCCCAAACCCCTCCGGAAGGAATCCAACTGATTATGTAAAAAATTTGGAACATTCTTTTCGAAGCACATTCACTCCTAGGAAAGATACGCATTTTCCGGTGCACTATTGTGGCTAACTGCAGCTGCAAATCAGGAAAACAACCGAGAACAAAGCAAAATACATTACCTCTGTTCTCGTTCGGTTGATTCATCGGACATTTTTAGGCTGGCTTGCGCTTATGGAAAAGATGGAAACTTGTTTTCACGGGACTCTGGAACTCGCGGATTTTCTTGCTTCTCACCGCAGCACACACACGAAACGCACTGTGACGGCTGACGGAAGCAAAGCACAACCACACGCAGAGGGATGAAAAGCAAACCGACTGTCATTTTCTGACAGATTGCAAAAACAAACATTCTAGACTAACATTTGAAAAGGGCGTAATTCCAAAATGACCATATCAAGAAAATCGCTTCTGAATTTTGTTGACCTAAAAATTAATCCTATTTCACGACTTTCCATTTTCTGGTTGATTTTATAAGCTTGACATATAGTTAATAGTGTAATCTATCATCGTGCATCACTTAAAACTCAAAAAAAGTTTTCTTTGTCGTGAAATTGAGAAGAAAACATCATACGCCCTGATAATTTCATACATGTTGTTACCCCCCAGATCTTCCACCCTTTGAACTGCCAACACTGGTGATACGCCGTGGAAGTACACCCTCGGGATTTTTTGTTTGTTGTTCCGCCTTGGTTCTTCGTTCGCAAATTTTGTGAGAGTGGAATTACGCCCGGAGATTTTTTGGTCTGCTTTTTGTTCGTTGTTTAAACGTGAACTATCAATCGGATGCATTTCAAATGAATCGGGCGTGACTAGATACTACAGAATCAAAACATTTGGCATATTAAAACCATATAATTCGTAGTTCTGGTGCAAGGCGTAACAACCAGATTTATCATAGATTTGAAAGTTGGAAATACGCCATGTAAGAAGAAACGTTTTTGATAATTTGAATGATATTTTCTTCTACTTTTTCGTATTTATCGAGTAGTTTGTGAACTATTCTCTCTATATGTGGCAAAATATGGTTTGTTTACATTTTGGCTCTTCCGCCCCTTTCAAATGTTAGTCTAGCATTGACCTTTCCAACGTTTATAACACGCACACTTGAGTAATCTCATTTTCAAGTGTAAAGTTTATTATCTCACGGTTAGAAAAAAGAAAACAAAATTAAGTTTATTTCACCCCCCGCATAAACGCGAACCATAACATGAGCTTAAAGAAAATGGTTAAAAATTGTTTATAATCCCTGCTAAACTTTAACTAAAATGGTTATGGAACTTTACATGAACGTTTGTGTGATAAAGTTTGAACCTTATGTATTAAGGTTTTTTGGAAGTGAACCTTACAAATAATGGGTTGTTAAGAACCATTACCATTCCAAATTCTTGTTTTCATCATACATTTTTGGGAAAGGAATTATATTGGAACCAATTTATTTATGATTTGAGAACTTTAATGGTAATGGTAATGTTAGTCGGTAAGGTTCACAGATGATTTTGTAATATCCATCAACTTTATGTGGAATATATCGCGAATAGGTTGTCTGTAAATTACTGATTACCAATTCGCGATATATTCCACGTAAAGTTGACCGATAATACAAAACCATTAATGAAACTTACTGGCTACCATAACCATTACCAATTCCTTTCCCAAAAATGTATGTTGAAAACAAGAATTTGGAATGGTAATGGTTATTAACAACCCATTATTTGTAAGGTTCACTTCCAAAAAACCTTAATACATAAGGTTCAAGCTTTATCACACAAACGTTCATGTAAAGTTCCATAACCATTTCAGTTAAAGTTTAGCAAGGATTATAAACAATTTTTAACCATTTTCGGTAAGGTAAAGTTATGATTCGCGTTTATGCGGGCCATAGGTACTAAAGTGTGGGAAGCCCCAAGTAAGTATAGTCCCATGTACTCAATTTTGAGTACTCGCATCGCAGGGATGGGTAGAAATTACTAGACGGTTAAAAGAAATGAATGATGTTTAAAAAAAAGAATTAGACCGGACTCGAACCATGAACGTACAGAGAAAAAAAATACCCTTAATTTAAATTCTTTTTACTTAATTTTGGGTAATTTTGAGTTTTGCATCCCACTCTCACTTTTTGTTGTTGTCAAAAACGGAACGAGAGATTCGCCTTTCTCATGACTATCGTTCAGTAAGCTACTAGCACAGACAAACAGACATAACACTCGCAAGTTATTCATCGAACAAGCATTTAACGGTCAATTTAAAAGTATCGTAGTTGGTAGTACCACCACCTGTGGCGCGCATAGTCAATTCCATGTGTGTTGTACAAAGTACAACAGCGCGAGTAACGGAGGGTTAAAGAAAACACACAGACAAACAGACATAACTCTTGCAAGTTTTTAATCGAACAAGCATTTAACAGACAATTTAAAAGTATCGTAGTTGGTAGTACCGCCACCTGTGGCGCGCACAGTCAATCCCCTTGCGTTTGACGTTTACACACTACCACCATCTGTTCAGCGTAGTGCCCACCACAGTGTACGCAACAAATGTTTTAGCGACGATGTTTTACAGTAAGAAATATTCAATGTGTTATGTCTGTTTGTCTGTGCTACTAGTGAGTACATGGCTAGAAAAAAGTAGAGTCGGTGTATAATGAGTCACGCCAAGAGAAAAACAGTTGAACTCGCATCACGGTTTTCGAAAGATTCCAATTCTTTTCACTTGGCAACAGAGGACTTCTACAACAACTTCAAATTACTTCTAGCGAGAGAAAAAATACTGCGGCTGTAGTAAATCATTATATCAGTGATTTTGTCAAATTATCTTAACAAAAAATAGTAGAAATTCTCATTACTAATCATTACCGAGCGTATCCCATGACAATTTAACGCTCATGAGTTAAAACCGAGTTAATTTTGAGTAACTCTGAGTAGCCCGAGTTATTCAAAATTCAATACAAGCAGACTCAGCAGCCATGTTTTTGTTGTGCTCATTTCCCAGATGTCAAACAATATCATCTAAACGCGTTTCATACCGGATCATCTCTCTCAAGTTTTGTCATTGTTCGTCCTCCGAAAAATTGTATAGTCCATCATTTATCGATTCGTACCGTGCAATTGTTCCATTCTATTTTCAGATTATAAATGAGTCTTCTAGTCGCACATCTATGAGTACTAACTTGAAGAAATTTAGCTTGCCTGGCCCTCGACTGAAATAACCACGGCACTCACAGTATTACAACGATTTGTAATGGAAATTAAATGCAGCAGTTCAATGTAGTTGTAGTTAGAGATTACATTCGATTATTTTATTATATTATTGCAACATTGTGCAATGTATATTATGCATTAAAAACACAATATGCCTCATAAATGTATCATGGCTCGACGACAAACACCACTGTTTTCAGAAGGTTTTTCAATAAGGAATTCCATGTTGCCGATGATTACAATTTTCAAATTTAAGCATGCGGATGGCAGACTTAATTTTTTAATCAGACCAATCGCTTTGGGTAGAAATCTTATTTATTATTTCTCTCCTATGTTACTGACTACAGTTTTTGTTTGCTATACATTTTGTCCAAACTGTTACAGAAGTATGCATCAATACTTTTTAAATCCGTGCCATGTGATTAGGTATTCAGGTTCTTTTTATAACCAGTAGCGGTGAAACTGCCATACCAGTCCACCACCAAACTGCTATTTTCTCTTTAATCGACGGTATACTATAGGCAGCCTTGCTGATAGGATATAAACTGTGTTATCAACCATCCCCGGAATCGGTTCCGTAGTTTCATCACAAGCACTCGTTGGGTTGCCGTCGATGTTTATTCAAACTGATGACAGTTGACCTGATTGACATAGGACTACCATAGAGGCAACTCTAAGACACGAAGGTCCCGAAATAACGTGCTCAACTTTTTGGCTCAGCTCTGGTACTCTCTTCGGTCCCAAGCTAATGATTCACCCCTCGAAACATAGGAAAATCCAATAACCCCTCATTTTATCTGTCAAACTTTCATAGCGAATCAAAACAAACATAGTGTAGTACTAGAATTTCGACTAGAATGGGATACGTTAATCGTTTGCTTGGGACCAATAGGCTAGTCAAGTAGTGAGCCAATTTCAAATCGATACTTTCGTATTGATTGTTGGGACTACTTTGATCACTTTTGAGTAATTATGAGTAACTCAAATTTACTCGATTTAAAAATATTAGCTCGGAGTACAGCTGGCTTGCCCCTAGGTATAAACACATAAATGAGTAAAAAAAATACACATTTTTTATATATATATGCAGCTGTCAAAAAATGTGTAAATTTGGAGATCTTAAAATGTGTAAAAAAAAACACACATTTTAAGAATGTAGTACACGCAGAAAAAAATATTATCGAAATAAAATTATTTGAGGTAAATCCCGACCAACCATTTCGTTAATTTTCTTAAATTTTCTATACATCTATCTTCAAAGCCATTCATAAGAAAAATCGATAGCGATCGTCACCATTTCATGAATAATTGTAAAGATGCTAAAAGCCTAATCGTGAATCGTTTATAAAGATCTTTCTCAAAATATTGCTACCAATCGTTACCAATGTTAAAATATCGATTTCTGTAGTGAAATCAAAATATTGATACTCAACTGCTGATTTTATTTGTGATTTTTTACCTGCATAATTTCTAGTTTCGATCCCATGTCATCTGGGGTGTACTGATTTCGTTGTTGGTTGCTAATCCTCGGGTCCACGGCTGCTGTTGATGAGCTTATTAACGACAGGCAAACACACTCTAGTATGTAGTGTATTGAAATTTCTGTAATTCTTTTCATACATGAATTCAATATTTATTTGTCATAACCATCAACCAGTCAGCCATGTAGGTGTAATAGAGGTCAAAAAGGTATCAATTTTCCTCATTGGGTTCCAAATGTCGAGAATCCCACCACGCATGCTATCACGGGTTATTAAATATATAGACGTAAACTTGAAGAACTACAATGGTAAACATTTGCTGCGTCACGGCCATCGGTCATCTCGTTCATTTACCGGCAGATTGCTTCTTCCGATGAAATGCCGAATATGTCGATAAATAATATAAACATTGCCATCTGTCACCTGGTGTGTCTCAAACTCTCTTTAACCAGCGATACAAATCGATAACAAGGAGATTGTAAATGTGCGTCGATGGAAATCTTTGTTGTTCTTTGTCAAAGTTCAAAGTTACGATGATATCAGTATTTAAATATTTATTGATGAATATTTGTAAAGAATACTAAAGTCCATGTGACATATCGAAATGAAAAGAAATTTAGTATATGGCACCTTTATAGATTACTATCATATGACCGATGAAGAAATAATCTTAAATGTAAGTATCGATCAATAAAGATTCTTAACTGTGTATACATCGAAATCATGGAAAATTTAAAGTAAAGAATTGCCGACATGAATCTTTATTTCTGTATAAAGAACTTTGAAGAAGTTTGACGAACGGTTGGTCGGGATAGTGTGTGTGGTTACACATGGCTTTTATGTGTACACATATTAAGTATGTGTCGAGGTATGTGTCCGACACATAGATATCATTTGTTGATCACATTGCAAAAAATCATATGTGGGACACATAAAAACAATCATTGAAATTTTATCAATGCAGGAGTTAGCTTTTTTTACGAGTAATTGGCGGTCGAAATCATTGTTAGCAAAAGTACACGAAACAAAAATCAATTATTTTATTCATGTGTTTCATCTATACATTTTTGCCAAATAAGGCTGATGCCTTATACATTTTTAAGACAAACCACATAGGTCCTATTGGAATGCATAAAAGGTATGTGTGACTGCTTACACATTTAATTTGATACATGATCTTCATTAACTATTTGTAAGGCGTCTGCGTATTAGTTGGATTATATATTTTATGAATAATCAGCAATAGAAATTTGCCAAAAGGTATAAGGAGATTTCTATCTGTGTAGTTTCGCCCTCGGTTTCGACTTCTGAAATGTTGGCACTGAATAATTCAGTACCAACATTTCAAAGGGGCGTAATTGCTTTAGTATACAATGACTTTAGCCGTCAATTTCTCTCGAATGAAATCTTACCTCTCCTAAATAACAATGCTAGCTGGTAGAGGAAACATTCATCAACCTACTGGTGTCATTTTTTTTCATGAGTTAGCTTTTATTCGCGAGAAATCAACGACTAAGCCATTGTTTACAAATGCTATTACGCCCTTTTGAAATGTTGGCACTGAATTAAAGTTTAAAGCTTAACAAATTATGTTCTTATAAAATTTCAGCATCCAATAGTTACTGGCAGCACTGTATACTAGCAGTTTTATTTAGACGTATCACCGTCTGTCAACAACAGCTGAGTGATATTTTGCATTGAAAATCGATTTCTCTTGCAAAATTCCAGCAAATTTCGTGAACAAATCTGTCGATTTCGGACTAAAATAAGAATGTTGTTGTAAAATTATTGTTGTAATCGTATTGTGGTGCTTGTTTGAGTAGAAAATTCCTAGAACGGTAAAATGTTCTCGATCAAAACACCTCGCATCCAGCAGAAGGATCTCCAATGCCTCAATGGCTGCGGATTCTACGGAAATGCACAATGGAACGGTCTGTGTTCGAAATGTTATCGCGAACGCACGATAAAGGAGCGCCACATGAAGCGTAAGCAGCGATCACCTCTTCAAAGTTTATCAAATTAGGACTGGTAAACATTGATTGTTTCGTATTTTGTTTCCAGTATATCGCCCTGTTCGGTTCGAAGGTCATCCGAGTGGAAAGAAGCAGGAGCCGCACCATACTTTGGCGCAGCATCAGCTTCAGCAACAAGTGGATCAACGCCATGCTACCAAGATCGGTTTCGGTCAACCGGGAAAATCCGGTGCTGCTCCAAAGGAGGAGGATAAAAAGAAAAAGCGTAATTTGATGGATTTGCTGAAGAAATCCCCTTCGGTGAAAGAATCGGAGAGACCGCCAAGACATCACCATCATCACCACCATAACAGGCAGCCTATGGACAAACTGGAACAGGAATATCAGGATGCATTAAAGGCACTGAAGATTGAAGATGCAGCCAAAAGGGAGCTGAAGTACTTTATTGAAATGCTGGATCAAAAAATCCGCAAGAAGCACTCGGACTGCAGCATTGAGGAGGTTTCCGAGATTGTCCAGAATGGCTACACCAAGTTCCAAGAATATATGAATGTAGAAAATTCAAAATTCGCCAACGTATCACAGGAAACCAAAGAGCAAGTTCTTGACTTTTTCGAAAAGTGCATCATGACCATGAACCACGGTCGATTGTTTTCTCCGCCGACAACCGATGACGAAGAGAAGGATTCACAAATTCAGAAGCGAATTCGGCAGCTAAGCTGGATCAACACAAAACACTTGGTGTGCAGTATCGATGAGGTGAACTCGGAGGTTCGGGATTTAGTTTACACCGCCATCACGGAGTTGGTTTCGATGGATTCGTTCCATTCGCCGCAGGTTGGTTTTTCGTATGTTGAAACGTTGTGAGATTTATGTGCTAATGTTGAATGCGTTGTTTTAGGAAAAGCTCGAATGCATCATACGATGCTGCCGGAATATTTTCAGTTTGCTGAAGCAGTCCGTTGGTGGACCAGCGAGTGCCGATGAGTTCTTGCCTGCGTTCATATTTGTTGTCCTCAAGGCGAATCCCGTTCGACTGCACAGCAATATAAATTTCGTTACCCGTTTTAGTAATGCTTCGCGGCTGATGAGTGGTGAAGGCGGCTACTATTTCACCAATCTTTGCTGTGCAATTTCCTTCATAGAAAATCTAACTTCGGAATCCTTGTCCATGTCGGCAGAGGAATTCAATGGATTGATGACGGGTGAAAAAACGGGACCGTCTGCATGGGAAAGTGCTCTGATGGCCTGCGAAAGTCTGCATCTGATATCGGAGAACATGAAAACGATGAAAAAGTTGGGCACACGAAACGAGGAAATTTTGAAAAACATTGAAACCTTAAACGAGGATATCGTAAGCTTTAAGGTTAGTACGGTTTTGTTTGTGCCTGGATCGCGGATCATTTTTTTTTTCAATCTATTTCCAGAACGAAATCAGCCAAAAAGTTACAGAGGTGCTCGACCGTACGCCGCTTGTACTGCAACCAATTCGCACACCACGACGTTTGGAAAAACGTAATGCACAAGTATTTAGCGCAGCCAGTGGTCAACAGCACCCGGTCGATGGTGGCCACTTTCAGTCAAATTTGATGGCTGCCATGAAGGTTGGCGATATAGAATCTATCGACACGAAAAATAAATCCAGCATCGAAGTGACCGTTGTTCCACAAACCAATTTCGATGAGCTGGTTAAAAATCTTTCCGATACCCTCGTGGCCCCGTTAGTCGCTGTAGGATGCGATAAGGATTTAATTCCGTCCCCATTACCAGGAATGAGTGCTAGCAATTCGGCCGATTTGCTCTCGGCTTCACCTATTTTCGACTATAACAAAGTTTTCGATACTCAATCGCTGGATGAAATTGCAACTCCGGACGATCTGGCGCACACTTTCATCAAAGGAATCCGCAACATCAATTACGATTTCGATTTCTCCGACCACAGTGGCGAGAATAGCGTTGCAGATGACGTTGACCATAAACCGTCACCCGCGGCCGTACCTTCCGTGAGTCGATTCGATTTGGATGAATTCGATCCGTTAATCGCCAAGGAACGTGCCGATAAAGTATCGCCGCTTCCGCTGCAATCAACGACGGGCAGTGGTAATCTACTGGATGAGGATTCACCACGTGCCCTGCTTCTGGAGTCGCCAATTAAACCAACCGTGGCAGAGTATCAAGGCTTTTCGCTCCAGGGCTGCAATATTCCTACTATAACATGTGCTGCTGGGGACATGGGAGCTTCCAGTTCCGGTTCGAAATTAGGGCAGCAGCAGAAACAGTCGACGGGAAATACTTTGGGCAGTGGTGGAAGCTTGATTTAAATTGGAGGATGTGATGCCGGGGAGTACTGTAACACCTTACTGTATGTAGTCATTTATATCTGTTATGTGTTATTGAAGATGTGTATAATATTGAACAATCTATATCAGCAATTATTACAACGACTATCGAATAGTTCTCTACAATATATTTATCTTAAAATGTTATGCCGAAATGATCCTTCAATATGCGCCAAAGCACCAAATTTAACTCGCTGGAAATCAGTAGAAATGTGCGCTTATTTTGGAATTTTACGAAAGATAAGCAAACTCCAGCAAAATAATGCTGCTGAAACTTTCAGCAATTTGAACTTCTGTCAAAATGCCAACGTGTTACTGAATCATCAGTAAAACGAATACTTTTGCTGAAACAACAGTGAATTTATTGAATGCAGTTATTGAACCAGCAGCAAAGGCTATATAGGGGAAATGGCTCTAATGTTGGCCTATGGATCTAAGATTGGGCCCATCGCTAAAAATCTGCTATTTATCAATTTTATCTAGATTAACGCGTCATTGGGACGGTACTATTGGATATTTTTGGACGCTATTGAAAATTTAGTCGATTGCAGCCAGGCGGTGGACCTCAGAATTTCGCGTCCGTGGAGAACTGTTTAGGATCATCCTAAGGATATTGTTCTGGATCGTTTGGAGTTTTAGGAGATGACATTTGGCCTAACTCCCCTTGATTGGCATACCGTACTCGTTTACGGGAAGGACGATTCAATTTTGCTTGCAGACAGCAAGCGTATTTTTTCAGGGACAGGGTGGACTTCCTGTTGATAAGTGGATACAATGATCTTTATCAAGATGTTGCACTTGGTTTTCGTTTTGTCAGCATGCTCCCTGAAAAGTAGCCCACTGTCAAGAGTCAGTCCGAGGTAGACTACCTCTTTGGACCATTCAACCACTGTGCCGTTTAGTTAGGCAGATTTTATTATTCTCTGACAGAACAAGTCTGGAGAATTTTGAGTGTGGAAAAATCACGTCGATGCGGATCTTCCAGGAGTTGAAACACTCAGACAAGATATCCAAGCTTCTCTGGAGTTTGGTAGTCAGAGCTCCGAAGACCCTACCCTTGTAGACGATGTATGTGCCGTCTGCGAACGATCCACCATCAGGGAGAACCGGCATATCGGAGGTGAACAGGTTGAACAATATGGGTCCAAGGATACTTCCTTGGGACACACCTGCACCGATGTTGAAAGGATCCGATGTGATGCCGTTCAGAGAGACCTGGAACGTCCTGTCCGATAGATAATTTTGTATGATCTTCACGAGGAAGATCGGAAGGCCGTATCGATGTAACTTGTACACCAGACCATCATGTCAGACATTGTCAAACGCCTTTTCAACGTCTAACAATGCCATAGCAGATGTTTTAGAAACAGCCTTGTTCCGTCTAAGAATGTTTGTTACTCGGGTCAGTTGGTGGGCGGTCGATCGACCCTTCGGCAGATGTTAGAAGTCTGCTGTAAACTACCCTTTCGAACCGCTTGGATAACCCTAAGAGAAGGCTGATGGGTCGGTAAATTGAAGGAGAGGAATGATCCCAGGTTTCCGGATGGATATGACTTTAGCTGACTTCCACCCCGGGGAGAAGTAGCCAAGTCGGATGGTTGAAGAACTCAAATGTTTGAGTTCCAGATTGAGAATGTTGTCGAAACCTGGGGCCTTCATATTTTTGGATGATTTGATATAGGCCAACAGTTCCTCATATTTTTGGATTCCTCAGGAAACATGGAGGTTGGCTGTGTGGACTTATGCTGTTCTGTCCGACATTGTGGAAGCTAACGAAGTGTTGACCTATCACTTCTCTACAGGGGTTATTAGATGAACCACTGAATCGTCGGAGCGATTCAGCGGTATCAGTGGTGGAATGGGCCTAGGCTTGTTTTTAAGAATTATAGTAAGTTTCCAGAACGGTTTAGCACAATCTGGGAGCAGAGTCGCTATTTATGAGATCCATCATCCTGGCCTGGATAATTTTGGTAAGGCAATTGCAATTGTTCTTATGGACAGGCAGACCAGAGTGTTGATACTGCCTTCGAATGGTGTTACGGAGTCTTATATGGCCTTTGGTAGATCTGTCAAGGTTCAAAGTATTGCTCACCTGTCTGGATACTGGCACATGTTGTTCCTTGGCCCATATTATTACAGATACCGGTCAACGAATTCGTACGTCTCCGGTTGGACATCGTAGTCGATAGTTGTGTTAACGCAGTGTTGATATTGATCCCAGTTGACACGATGGTTGTTACGCCGTAAACCTTCGAATCGGTTCACCGAGGAACCAACTTCCGCCACCACCGCATAGTGATCCGAGCTGAATTCCTGGTATATGATAGGTTGAGCGATGTTGTTGCCCATGTTGCTAATGAAGATATCGATGATAGGGTGAATACCGGCCGACTCAACCGGTTGGGAGTGTCCGGACTCAAGTTGTTGTACTGCGCTTCCTGCCGTTTTGATTGCGCTGACTGTTGACCCAGGCTTGATGTTTGGCATTCAGGTCGCAAGCGATAATGAAGTTTTCCCGCCGTCGTGTAAGCTGGACCCATCTCTGATGTTGACTTGTTTGGGGCAGTATGCCGTAACAACGTAACGTATGTTGAGGAATTCAACGAACTCGATGCTCTTGCTCTTGAGCGAGCAAGCGTTTCAATTGGCAATTTTGATGGCTTCACGGTCCGTACTTATTGATGAGGGATACTGCAGCATGAAGCTGTTCTATTCGGGTCCTGCAGGTGCGCTGGATCATGATGACTTCTGTCAAGAGTGTAACAAGTTCCGCCGATGTTAGCAGAGTGTCTGTATTCTCGATCGCTGGTGAAGGGGAAGCACCTAAATGCTGCCAAGATAGCCCCGGAGGAGGAGAGGTGCTTCGGGATGCAGCGGTTGCCGCATATGACTCCAGCTGTTGGCGGGACCGATGCAGCACCAGCAAAACGGTTGTTGAGTGGAAGTGCAGGATGGCCGGAAAGTTCTACCTGTTATTTTCTGGCACTCTTCTTCGGCTAGGTTGATTATTCGTAGAGGTTTTATTGTGAATAACAATGAACTCCGCACGTTTCGGGTATGTCTTGCTGGTTGCTCGATGTGCTACACCACAATTGGCACATTTAGGGTCTGTTTCCTCCAATAAATCGCAGGCATCAGGTGCGTGTTGCTTTCCACAAACTTTCAGACTATAAAATATAACCCATTAGTAAGCTTTTGGCATATTTATTTCATTCTTCTTCAAAACCATAACCGTATGCTCGCACTTTACGCTTAACTCCACTCAATACAACAACGTGAGTAGATCGCTTGCCAAATCATGTATTACTTGGCAAACTTTGAAAGTTTTTGCTTCCTTACTTCCTCCGGAACATCAAACTGGTACTGGGGCTGCCGGAAGTCCGCCTTGATATAAGTCTCATAATCCATGATGAGACAATGAGGCTTCGTCAGCATCTGGGTGTACAGTTTTTGGGCCCGTGACTTTCCCACCGTATTTTGCCGTTCGTCACGATTTGGAGCCTTCTGCACTTTGTACGTATGCAGTCCCTCCCGGCTCTCTGAACGAAAGACTTGGACAGATTCAACATTCTGGCCACATCCCTGACCGAATCATTGGGATTCCGCTTAAACGCTTTCACGACACGCTTGTGATCCTGATCACTAATGGAACATGCATTCTGATCGCATCTCTCGTTCCGTTCGATGCTCAGAGTTTCGTAGTTACATTTAATCTCGTTGACTGCACGATTCCGAGTTGTTTTCTGATGTCCCGATGAGGGAGTTGAAGATTTTCCAGGTGCTTGCGCAAAATCAATATGCGACGTTGCTTTTCGGGTGACGCCATTTTTTCCATCTTTCGAAAAACTGACAGAGATAAAAATACAGTGTAAACAATACACTCTAAACTACTTCTGTTCGGGAGAAAACTTTCTTGGCGGGATGTAAAAGAAACAACTCTCTGTTAGCAGGTTACTCAACGCAGCTTCAAAGCTGAAAATTTATTTCGCGGTTAGCTTGGGTCAAATTGTTTTAAAGAAACTTACATTTTGGTGCCTTTTAAAAATTGTTCCACGCTTAATTTCTCCAACAATCCTTCGTGCAAATCACTTTGTTGACTACAAACTACAAAACAGGTTTATTAATTTTAATTGAAACAAAGTAATCTTTCCAATAAATTCAATAGATCTTTCTGTCTTGTTTACTTTCCTTTCTCCTTTCCTTTCACCTGGCAGTTCCCATGACAGTTCAGCATGACAGCTGCGGTTAATGCTAGTCCGCACATTCGTAACGGGCGTAACCGGGACTCACTTGGTAGCCGGCGGCGACTGCCCTGTGGGTTCGCCAACATTCCCCCGCCCGTGTAGTTCCGGTTTGCTTGAACTCTCCTCTTCTGGCTCTCCAGATGATTCCTGAATGTCCAGCAAAGCAAGGTTGGTTGCCAGTCGGCTGAACACCCCCCTGGAAGTGTGCACCACTGCTCTTCGAACTTGACCATCCTTTCCTGACACTACATCCGTGATCCTCCCTCGCAGCCATCCGTTGCACTTGCCTTCGTCGACCACGACCACCAAGTCACCGGGTTTCAAAGGTTTTGCCGGTCGGAACCACTTGGTGCGTCGGGTAAGTGTAGGTAAATATTCGTGTACCCAGCGGCTCCAGAACATATCAACCAGGTACTGCGAAAGCTTCCAGCTGTCCCTCAGAGTTGCATAGTCGTGCTGTAGGTCCCGACTAGGTTGGTTGATGCCTTGTGTCCCGTACACACCAAATTTAAATCGCTGAAACCCAGCAAAATTTTGCTGATTTTAGACTTAATGAAAGATCAACAAACTTTCCAGCAAAATAATGCTGCTGAATTTTCCAGCAATTCCAACTTCTGTCAAAATGACAACATTTTACTGATAATCAGCAAAACAATTCAGCAATATTTCTTCACTGATTTTTCAGCAATAACAAATTTTGACAGCTCACAGCATTTTGCTGAATAAACTCAGTAAATCGAATTTATTTTCACTTGGGACTGGCAACTTATATTAAAGATTTTCGATACAAATACTCAAATAATAAATACAAAATCGCCAGGGTCTGTTACATGCATAATTTATTAAAATTTATTTAAAAAATTGCTCTTACCAACATAATTGTATACATTTGTAGTTTTGTTTATCTCTCTCCTCGGTGGTTTGTACGAATCGTACGAATGCAAATAGCTGCGACTGTGACGCTAACAGATTGACAGCTCTTTACTGGGTGTCCAGCAAACCGTTTATGTTAGCTGAATTTTTCGGTAAAAATTCGTTTGCTGTTTTTCAGCACAGCTTTTTTGTTGCTGATGATGATCCAGCAAACCGTTTTACTGATAATGAAAACTAAAATTTCGTGTGTAGAGCAGGAAATGGTTCGGTGTGAGGGCCTCTTGATCCGCATGATCCAAAGGGATGTAAGTTAGCGGTCTTGAGTTAACTATCGGCTCTGCTTCGAGCGCGACGGTTTCCAGGACCTCGTCACTGGGGTGATGTGGATGGTCTGCGATTGCCGCCATTGCCACCTTCACTGACCTGACCATGCGCTCCCACGGTCCTCCCATGTGGGGCGCTAGGGGTGGGTTGAATAGCCATCTCGTGCTCACATTTGTGAATGTCACACTACAGTGTTCGTTGATGGGTTTCAGCTGCTCCTTCAGCAAGTTGCTGGCTCCCACAAAGTTGGTCCCGTTGTCTGAGCAAAAAGTTGCCGGGGAGCCCCGACGTGCCACAAATCTTCGTATGGCCATCACGCACGACTGAGTGAACAGGCTGTGGACGATCTCGAGATGAACTGCTCTTATGGACAGGCACGTGAAAAGCGCTACCCAACGCTTGACTAAGCTGCGACCTTGTTTTACGAAGACGGACCCGAAGTAGTCCACCCCAGTGTGCGTGAATGGCCGTATGAAAGCGGTCAGCCGGATTTCTGCAAGAGGCGCCATGATCGGTGCCCGAGGTGCTGCCTTCTGGATTCGACAATATTGGCACTGCTTGGCTACCTTTGCAATCACTGCACGAAGTTGTGGAATCCGGAAATGCTGTCGTATCTCGTTGACTACCGTATCGTTGTTCCCATGCAGAAAACGGACATGATAGTATTCCACGAGCAACTCCGTCACCCGATGATCTTTGGGGAGGAAGATTGGATACCTCACATCCTTTGTTACCATCGGTGCAGCTATTATTCGACTATTCATCCGAAGAACTCCATCGTCGTCTAGCATCGGAGTCATCGTGTACAACACGCTTGATCCTGCTATCTGCTTCGGTTCCGCGTCCGGGTGCTCTTTGTTGTAACTGAGCGTGGCGTATTCATCCGGATATTCTTGCTTCTGCACCTGCTGCCAGATCAGAGTTTCGGCCCTTCGCAACTCTTCTTGCGTAAGTGGACTTTTGATTGTACCTTTCGCCACTTGTCCACGGTAGTCGTGCTCAGAATTTCTCCTACCCGGAAGCCGACGAATTGATGATATCTTCGTGTCTCTGATTTCAGCCACGCAAGAACGGTCGTCGAGTCTGACCAGAGGTATCGAGCAGCCACTGGTATCGTCAGCGCCGAGGTCAGCGCCTTACAAATGTTGTCCAGCAGTCGGGAGCCGATTAAGGCTGCCTGCAATTCTAGCCTCGGTATTGAGAGGGGTTTTAACGGCGCTACCTTATAGTACGTTCAGACTACAGAGTTATAACATGTTATAGCGCTATCTTCATGGTGGTTTCTGTGTTGCAATTATTTGACAACCGTTATAACATGTTATAACTGCTCAACCTGGCCAGCGTTTTAGTCTTCGCGGCTATCAGCGCGCATCGAGGCATCCCATTGGGCATGCTCCGAAGATACGCAACACAGGCGTACGCGTTCTCGCTTGCATCGACAAAGTCGTGAATCTGTGTAGCTCCGGTTGCCGAGAAGAAGCATCTGGGGACTTTGACTCCACTTATATTCACCAGCAATCCGATCCACTGGCGCCAGTCTTGCAGTATTTCACCACTAATCGTTTCGTCCCAGCCCGATCCAGTCCTCCAGATTCGCTGCATGAGTATCTTCCCGTGAACCGAGAAGTGTGCTAGTCCACACATTCGTAACGGGCGTAACCGGGACTCACTTGGTAGCCGGCGACGACTGCCCTGTGGGTTCGCCAACAACTTCTACCCAAATTTTCAAGAGAAAATACCCAATAGGCGAGGGGAGCAACTCTATATAAGATGCAGGAAAATTTTTGCTTTGCTGTTGTGAGATGCACTCGTGCTTAATAGATAGAAACACGATTGATTATGATTGAAGATTTCCTGCAAAAAGGTGGAGATGGGCTTAGATGTAAGAGATGAAAAAAGATTTTTCGTAGATTGATTCGCTAGTGTGAGATTGTTCGACCATTTGAAATCGAAATTTAGATGTGTCGCACCCCTGGGGTAATTTTCCACAGCGTTTTTGCCGTGACGCAATTTGATGTGGGACACCCTTTATTTATTACAGTTCCTATCAGGCCTGTTTAGAGAATGAATCTTAGATTTTAAAATGGCATCACACATCGGATTCTTGCTTCTAGATGTTATCACTTTAATGGGTATTTGACAGTATTTCCCACTTTTTCTTAAACTAGAAGCTATCATCTTGGATTTCAAAATGGCATCATATATCGATCACCGACAAACCGACATGAATGACCATGGCAAAAACAATAAAATTTCTGACCAAAGCACACTACTGACATCTGGTTCCGTGTTCGCGGGAAATATTTAGCTAAGCCTATGAATTGGTTCGTGTCTGATCTATTCTGGACAAATTATTTTTACCTAGATCAAAAACTCCTATGGTTTTGACAGTTCGGATCACATTTAAATCGATCGTTTACGATTTTCGGGCATAAGTTCGAATGAAGTGTCTAGTCGATTTGTCGGTGTATCGATTTCCAATCTTTAGTCACCCCGATTCCAAAAATACAGGTGCAGTATTTCCCAATTTTTTCTGAGCTTGGAAGAGGCTATCTTGGATTTCAAAATAGTGTCGGACATCGATTTTTGGCTCTAAACGATATGCCGATTGATTCCAAAAATACCAATATTGATGGATATTTGACAGTATTTCCTACTTTCTCTCCATTCTCGAGATTAAAAAAAACCCTATTGATAGTATTTGACAGTATTTCCCACATTTTCTTGAACCGGACACCACCATATTGGATTTCAAAATGGCGTCATATATAGATTTTCAGCCTTTCTAGACTTCATCCATATTGAAAAAATACCTGTATTGATAGGTATTTGACAGTATGTCCCACTTTGTTTTAACTGGAAGCCGCCATCTTGTGGTTTAAAATGGTGTCGAATATCAAACCGAGAGCACAATCAACAAAAGTCTGAAAAACGAACAGCTTCGCTCAGGGCTTCGCTTTAATACGAAAGTAAGTTCATTTGACAATGAAAGACGAAATGAACACCAGTCATGCCAAAACAAACAGCATGAAAACTGATCAAAAGTGGTTCTGTTGATGTTTAAGCATAGAGGTAACTCTAAGACCACTGGGTCCCGAAGAAAATCATTATTATTTTTGGCTCACTCAGTACCAGAACAACGGTCCCAAGCAGTCCCAAGCTATTTCACTCACCCCTGCATGTTCTGCATGAATCCACACACCCCTGATGTTATCTGTCAAACTTTCATAGCGAATCAAAACAAACATAGTGTAGTAATAGAATTTCAACTAGAATAGGGTACGTTAATCGCTTGCTTGGGACCAATAGGCTACTAAAGTGGTGAGCCAATTTAAAATCGTTAGTTTCGTATTGATTGTTGGTTTAAGGGAGCCGGCGCCGGTGGTGTAGTGGTAAGCGTGACTGCTTTCTTACACCCCAATAGCTCTGGGTTCATTCCCAGCCGAGGTCGGTGGGATTTTTCTGAGGCATCAAAATCTCTGGTCACGTCTTCCTTCGGAAGGGAAGTAAAGCCGTTGGTCCCGGCCCATGTGTGTTGAATGGGTGCGATATCCTACGCTGGTGTGGAAGCTGCCTTCCAGCACATTCGATTGCCGTCAATGGATGGCAATCGATGTCCGTCGGTGATTGGCACTAGATTGCGGAACAGAGACCGACGTTAAATAAAGGAAAGAAGAAGAAGAATAAGAAGAAGAAGATGTTTAAGGAGATCTGCTCGAAGAGAAGACAGAATGAGTTCCAATAAACCACTTCATTCGAGCAGTTAAAATGACGTTTACTACCACTTGAACTTTGAAATAAAACATTATTTTTTTTCTTCTAGAACCACGAAAAAGTAGCCAACATTTGTGCGTTTCATAAAAAAATATAAATTAGTTGGTCCAGTTTTGTGAAATCGCTGGTAGAAAGTCACACCAAAACTGCTTGACAAAGTGGTCAATTTGGCTAAATTCTAGAAGAAAAAAATCTTAAAATAATGTTTCATTTCAAAGTTCGAGTGGTAGTAAACGTCATTTTATCTGCTCGAATGAAGTGGTCAATTGAAAGTGATGGTTGACAGCTTCGTCGTCGCTTGACGATTTTCGATTAAAAATGACTTTGTTGGGCCCTGCAATTTTGCTGATTCTCTGCGATTTGAATTTGACGTCGCATAAATCAGCAAAGTTTCATTCAAATCGAAGAGAGTCACGTCCTACCGATTTGCTATTTGGCGTGGAAATGCTCAATCACTAAACATCACTCGTTTGATTTCATCGATTTCATCAGATTGGAGGCTTGATGTTTGAGTGACAATTAAAATAAAACATCGATATTTAAAAATAAAACTAATCATTTAATTAGAGCCCTTCACATTGTTCCCATAATACTTGAGGACCTAAGCCTACGTCAGTGATTGAATAAAAATGTAAAATTGATCTACAAAAATGTCACTAAACTGTAACGAATCCTCTCCAGTGCCTCCACTCTTTAACCTCTTCATAAAGCGCCGCAGCATCGTTGCCCGGTATTGAGCTATCAATGACGCCATACAATCGATAGTTGGGTGATAAGCTGAACCTTCGTATAGATTCCGTAAGCAGTGCCTTCGTTTCAGCGTACATCACGTTGTCGGGTCGTCGGTCGTTGTAAGTTCCTGGATGAGTGATAGAATTTACTAAACATGACACCAAGATTATTGCGATCTCCATACCAATAACACCAACTACGATAGTGTCGTTCAGTCCGGGAAGATTGTAAAATCCATGCTGCGATTTCCAGCCTCGTCCTTCGTACGTTTTCCCATCGCCACCGATCAAGAAGTTGTACGGAATGTGAGTCCCATTCTCAGTCCACGCATCGTGCTCTAGCTTCTGTACCAGATTGATACATGTGCCTTGATCCCGGCATGGTGCACTTCTCGTGTGCAGGAGTATCACATTCTGGGTGGCAAATTTATCCAAAGGACTCAGCTCAGCTACCTGGTGCTTCCACCATACATTGCGTTCCACCAGATAGAACGGATGAGATACTGGCCACGGGCTCGGTACTGTAAAATGATCTATTTGAAAAGAAGTATTTAGACTCTATCTAATTGGCTTACCTTGCATCAGCAGCAAGTAAACTGCTATTATAACGCCCAGCAGTAGGAACAAAATCAGTGCCAGTATGCCGAGAAGAGCCGTAGTTTGAACGGTTTGCAGCTGCCGTGCTCGGTTACGGTCGGGTTCGAAATTGATCTTTGTAACCAAAAGAGGGGTTCGCTCTCCTGCTTCCACATCGTACTCAGATGAATAACTGCCACTTCTGCTAATTGGATTCTTCAAGCGATTGGAACTGCTGATGGCTGCGGTTCGGGCTGCAACGGTAAGAAAGAAGTTGGAGCAGTTACTATAGCACTGTTCTAGGAATAGTTCCAGTCGGTTTGTATCTTGAACCAACAAATCATCGGAGTAGAGCGATTTCTGCTCAAAATTACGCTGCACGCTAAGAACCAGACGGGAATTCAGGAATATTAGCATTTTGAGGTTAGTAACGCGAAGAAAGGCTGAGTCTGAAATACAGAATGCTAGTTGATTGCTGAGATAGGCATAGTTTCCATTTCAGCAGATGATGCAGCAGATAAGGCGAGAGGTTGGAAATGAGACAACACTCGGCAGTTAGACGTGGCTATCAATATGATAACATGCGAGAATGAAGCATTTTTGTAGTCAGTTAATATGTTTTACATTAAGTATTGCACGATGTTTTGAGTTCGTTCAAGTTGAGACGGAAGTGGTTCGTATTTAGATTTAGATTATCAGTAATTAGATCAGGCTACAATGATTGCGATGGCCTCGCAGTATTACAAAGTCGTGTAATGGTAGGCTAAGAAATGCATATAGAGCACGAAGCAAAGAAGTGATTTGGTTTTGACATAGGATTACGTCTTTCGGCGACATATTGGGGGTGCAATTTCAAAAAACCAAGATCGACCGCATTACGAAAAGTGGTCAGGTTTTGACCACATACAACATTTAAATTCTAAATAAGCCAATCAATTGGAAATTTATCTGCGAATCTGCTAAAATGAACACTCTATTAATTTTCAATAGGTCACTATTGAAAATTACCCAAATGTCCAACTGTTGCAATGGTGATCAAAATTATCACCGATCGCCTACAAGAAGCGCTTTCCCTAACACAGATTTCAAAATCGAATTACATCTGAACGGTGCTTATTCAATCACCGTGTGTGGTGGTGTCCGATCTATAAACATCAGCAGCAGATGGAGTGCTTTCGGCGAGTGGCGTTGAACATTGTTCTCCAGTACACAACGAAAAGCTGCCCGCAAGCAGTGAGCTGCAGCCCACATGAGCGTTCATTCATCGAAGAAGGAGGAAGAAGCCGCACCGCTACTGATCGGATTCAGTAGCCCTTCGTGAGTCGCTGTGGGCCATCTATGCCAAACGCGTCACCCTCGTTCCAAACAACATATAGCTCACCAGTCTAATCTGTGTTGAACACTCTAATAGCTCAGTATTACTCAGCCATCACGACAAAATGGTCCTTTTCAAGACCACCATAAATTTGTAAAAGTTTGTGGTCAAATGCGTCACGTATTGAAGTGGTACATAAAAATTCTCGCTATGACCTAATACCACATGACCATGTCAATTAACCAGAAACACTTCGAATTAAGGTAAGGTTTTCTCCAGGACCCTAAAAAATAGAAAAAAATCTCGATTGTACACGGCGAATGAGAACGACCCAAATTTGAGTTTAGTTCACTCATAATCGCCAAAAGTGCAGGAACTCAGCGATGAGTAAAATTTGTCTTATGGTTTCCTGTGGAAAACCTAAAAAATCTGCCGAAAAATGAGGAAATTGACGAAAATTTTATTCAGTCTCGGAGTAGTACCAATAGACTGAGTGAATCCAATCTTCACTTTTCTCGAATTCGGGAATTTTTCCCTGGAAAATCCTGGAACAACTTGGGGAAACATAAGCCAAATGAACTCATCGCTGAGTTCCTGCACTTTTGGCGATTATGAGTGAACTAAACTCAAATTTGGGTCGTTCTCATTCGCCTTGACATAATTGATCGCGAATATATAGCGATTTGTAGAACATAGGAAAAGCGATACTGCTCTCGAGAACGATATATCATTGAATAGCTTGTTTAGCCAGGGCTTAAAGAATCGTCACGTCGGTGCTTGTTATGAAAGCTTGAACAATTGTTTATTATTATTATGAAAATAAAACATCTGACTAACAGTCTTCTTTTTTTCTTCTTTCCTTTATTTAACGTCGTTCTCTGTTCCGCAATCTAGTGCCAATCACCGACGGACATCGATTGCTATCCATTGACGGCAATCGAATGTGCAGGAGGGCAGCTTCCACACTTGCGTAGGATATCGCACCCATTCACACACATGGGCCGAGACCAACGGCTTTACTTCCCTTCCGAAGGAAGACGTGACCAGAGATTTTGATGCCTCAGAAAAATCCCACCGACCTCGGCTGGGAATGAACCCAGACCCATTGGGGTGTGAGAAAGCAGTCACGCTTACCACTACACCACCGGCGCCGGCCGACTAACAGGCTTAATGAAGTTTGATACAAACCGGGACCAAAAAAGAATATCAAGTAACATAACTCTATCAGTCTAATGAAATTGGACAGTTACTCACCAATTTCCCAAATCGAACGATCATTGGATTATGAAATTGTTGAGTGTACTTATTATTCTACCGTCTATCCGATAGTCAGCGCTTAAATGTAGTGGCAAAAGCGTTCCCAACAAACATTGAATGTTGAATAAGCGCTTATTCAGGCAAAAATAAGCGTCTTCAGCTAAAAAATGGCCTTTTCAGCTGTTAATCAACTCAAATTGTTTGTTGGGTTGAAGTCGAACAGTAAATACATCTGGTTGAAGCTAGCTGACATGAAACGGATGGGATCATGCTGACCATATAAAGCATTGCGGGACTCGAGCCTCCGAAAATCACGTTGGCAAAGGATTCGTTCTGGAGCGTAAATATTCAACTGGGCCAGGATATCAGGTGAATCCGTGTCTCCTAAAAGGATTTTAGCCACAAATACCGCTTGCGCAGTGGATCGTCTTTTTTCTAGAGTTTCAATACCCAGCAGTCTACAGCAGTCCTGCGGCAGATTGAGTGGATCTCTCCATGGAAGATTACGAAGGGCGTACCTTACAAATTTCCTTTGGATCCTGGCAATCCACGTTGATTGATATGGGCACCAAACCACCGACAAACCGACACTACTGACATCTGGCTCCTTGTTCGCGGGAAATATTTAGCTAAGCCATGAACCCGCATGCAAAAGTTATGAATTGGTTCGTGTCTGATCTATTCTGGACAAATTATTTTTATCTAGATCAAAAAATCCTATGGTTTTGACAGTTCGGATCACTGCACATTTAAATCGGCCGTTTACGATTTTTGGGCCTAAGTCAGAATTAAGTGTCATGTCGGTTTGTCGGTGACCAAACTACAGCATTTGATTCCAGTATCGACCGTACCAGAGCACAACATAACGAAAGAAGGCAGAGAGGGTCACGGAATTCGTTGGCTATCTTGAAGATGAATCCAAGCTGTCGGTTAGCTCCGGAGATAATTACATTGTAATGTAAACGGAAGGTTAACGCAGAATCAAGGATAACTCCTAAATCCCGTACTTGATAAACACGCTCAAGAGGCTGCTGGGCGATGTTGTAGTCATGTATGATTGGCTTCTGTTTTCTGTGGAACGAGATAACGTTGCATTTGTGAATGCTTAGCGTAAGGCTATTTCTGGAGCACCACTCAGCGAAACGGTCTATTAATTGTGCGACACAGTCCTGAAGACATTTCACCACCATGTAAATTTTGACGTCATCAGCATAGAATAAGCGGCAGCCAAGGGGCAGTGCTTTACATAACTCATTGATGAAAATTGAGAACAGCAGGGGACCCAGGTTACTCCCCTGTGGCAATCACGTCCAATCTTCACAATGAGTCTCCGGTCCTTAATATATGATCTAAGCCAGCAGGTCAAGTTTGAAGAAACACCAAGTCTTTCAAGCTGTTCACGCAAAATCTCATGATCAACTCGGTCAAAAGCAGATTTTAGGTCGGTGTACACTGCACCAACTTGTGTGCCAAGATCCATTTTATGCAAGCAAAATAAAGTGAACTGGACGAGGTTCGTAGATGCCGATAGATGCTGAAGAAATATAATTCCTGCAGGAGGTGAACAGCATGTCGTTGTTTATGATCTTAAAAATCTTAGAGCAGGCGCACAGTGAAGTTATTCCACGATAGTTCTCAATGTTACGCTTATCGCCCTTTTTGTGAACTGGTAACATAATGGAAGTTTTCCAGCTGGAGGGAAATTTACGCTCACGCAAGGAAATGTTGAACAGTTGAGTTAATCATAGCATCTTCAAGTTACATGACGGAATACCATCATGGCTAGGTGATGTGGAGTATTTCAATTTATCGATGGCAGATTTAACCTGCTGGAGAGAAATCTGAAAATTTCCCAATGAATAGACGTTGCGTGGCGTGTCTCTGCAAGCATTTTCGACTTGAGAGCTGGAGATGACGTAGAACCATTGAAGGCACCCTTGAAGTGATTAGCGAATTGCTCGCACTTATCAGATGAGGTACTGGTGAAATGATTGCCCAAAAACATTTCAACAGGTAATCCATAATCCTTCCGCTTGGAGTTGACGAATTTCCAAAAATTCCTTGGGTTTCTCCTAAGATTGTCTTGCATACGTAGAGTGTAGCGTTTGTACATGAAGCAATTGTATGTCCGATATCTGTTACTAGCTCGATTGAATACCTGCTTAGCGAATGGACAACGAGATCTGCAGTATTTCCGAAGTGCTCTCGAGCTCAGCTGCTTCAAATGTCGCAGATGTGCATTTCCCCAAGCTGGCTTCGGGCTAGGCCTACACAAAGGAACATGATCAACAATGATGTTATGGATAATCCGAGTGAAGCGATCAACAGCATCGTCCACATCTCCGGAAGTGTCCAAATGTGCCCAGTCTGTATGGTAAAGTGCATCCACCATTCATTCGAAATCTGCCCTGCAAAAATCATAACCTGGATCTTCGGGAAAGTCCTTGTAGGTTTACCTGGGTCCTTGCTGAAGAAACTTTGGTGGAGGTGAACGCTCTACACTAGCGTAACAACGATTGTTGGTGTCCAACTCAATCGTTCGATGATTGATCGACAGGGAACGGATCAATGATGGGCACGCAAATCTTCACCGCATATTACGGACAACAGGTGAAGGGTACAAGTTCTTCCTTCATTATACAAATAACATTAACACACAAGTTTTGTACGAAACACAAACTCTAACTACACTACATTTATTCTGAACAGACTACACCACAAATTACAATAATATTTCTCGGTCTCGCAGGACCGTCTTCGACCTTGTGCCACTTATCAACTAAAATACAAAATATCCGTTATCTACTCTCTAACCCGATCCCAGTATCCCATCGTGTATGTGGTGAGTTTCACAAGAGATCGAATCGTAGACCAAATCTCTCGCTCTCATCGTCCACCTCATCTCCCGTGTGCTAATGAAAGCGAAAGTGATCTGGATCTACAATCAACTGCTGGTCGATCGATGGCCAGTACAATAGCCAGAGCCATCATCTGGTCGGCTGTTACGGTGATAGTATTGTGCTACGGTGGTCCTCACAGACAGTCCTCAAAATCGAAACCTCTAGAAACGTTGACTTCGACTGTTAATGGAGGGTGATCAGCATCGAGAATAGATAAAGATTCCGTAGCCGCTGATATCGAGCATCTTTCAAGTGTCGTATCATTCACCAGAGCTAGATGCAAGAGGCGACCATTTCGGTTGTCGATTGTATTGATTTGTGTTAGGCCATGCAGACTAAATCCGTTGAGTAATGCAGCACAAGCGACATATATGTTGGATTGCAATACATCTACTGTTGGTTGACCGTTTCTTGAAGAGTCCCAAACTAAACCAGATTGATTGTAATCTCCTAGTAGAGCAATCGGTGGGAACTAACGATTTTAAATTGGCTCACTACTTGACTAGCCTATTGGTCCCAAGCAAATCGATTAACTAACCCCATGCCAGTCGAAATTCTAGTACTACACTATGTTTGTTTTGATTCGCTATGAAAGTTTGACAGATAATATGAGGGGCTCGTGAATTTTCCTATGTTTCGAGTGGTGCATCGATTAGCTTTGTACCGAAGATAGTACCAGAGCTGAGCCAAAAAGATGAGCACGTTTCTTTTGGACCTTCTGGTCTTAGAGTTACCTCTATGGTAGAAGTGCGTGGTCGTTTGCACCAACACGTGTAAGTACAGCTCCAATGGATTCGACATGATTCGTTATGCTGCTCAAATCAGCCTTACGATCCGGTGGTAGGTAAATGACTCCAATGCTAACGGTACAGTTAGATAATTTAAGCTTTACCCAAAGCTGTTCAAGCGACGCATCGACAGGAGTAGGGTCAAGACAACAATTCAGATCAGATGAAATAGCGACTACCCAAATTTGGGTGGAATCCACCCAGATCTGTCAAAACTGAACGTACCCAAAAATGGGCAAATTAACAAAGTCGATCGTAGTTGAAGATGCTAATTTCAAATAACAGACTGTAGTGGTAATTTTTATACGATAGATGGAGTAGATTAAAGCATAGAGTTGATAGTTCCGTTAGAGTACGGCAGTGTGAAGATTGCATATAGATATTAGAATAGCGAAAAAGTCGATCGGATTCATGTCGATGTTGTTCATTTGTAAAATTGTAACTGCCAACACAGTTTACCCATTTTTGGGTAGGTTCAGTTTTGACCGATCTGGGTGGATTCTGCCCAAATAATTGCACCTGATTTGACAATAAAAGAATAGCAACCGTGGGCGGTCAATCATGCTAATGCCGCTCATGCTCTTCTTAGACATTATTTTGATAAAATTAGCCGTTTCCAAGTTATAATTTTCTTAGCTTGTTTTGGTCACTATCGAAATTGGCTGCGTAAAAATATATTGGAAAGGTAGTTTTTAATTTTTTTTTTTTTGCAATACCGGAAGGACAAAAATCATTCGATCCTGGCAATTTAGAAGACTGTCCGAGAGCCTGATCTTCGCCTGGCAACATCGGTCCAATTAGAACGTATTTTTCGCAAGCAGGTCATATATTAAGCGCTTTCAGGAGCTGTCTGATCTAGAATCATGTTAATCGTATGACATATTTGCATGGGTCCTCATTTAGCTCAGTCGGTAAAGGCGCATTGCCAAAGCAAGACTATGTTGGAGGTGGCTGTGTTCGATTTCTTGTCTGGTATAAACAATTTTTGGGTTGGAAAATTTCTCGACTTCCCTGGGTATAGAGTATGATTGTACTGGTCACACAATTATATTAATGCAAAAATGATACGGGCATCGAAAGCTCTCAATTAATAACTGCGGAAGCGCATCTAGAACACTAAGTTGAGAGCGCGCAATAAGCTAATATGTGATAAGCAATAAGCCTAAAATGCGAATAGGAAGAAGAAGAAGAATAGGAAGAAGAAGAAGAATAGGAAGAAGAAGAAGAATATTTGCAATATGTACCCATGGTGCATTTAAACACTACTGAAAGGCTCACAAAAATGGCCAATATCGATAATTTGAAAACTGATACGTCACCGATAACTATATTGAAAGCAAACTATATCGTTGTAACGATAAATCCCTTGATTTACGCAGCCCTACTTTCAGTAGTTATTTTTCGCACCAGAAGGCATCGAACCACCCTGCTGCAAACCCGCAGATGAGGAACGCTCACATACAAACAGCAAACAACATCGGTTTCGGTTTCATCAATTCTCACGTGTTCTGAAACCAACCTACCATTCACACGTTTTAACATGATTTTCTTAGATAGTATCTTCGTAGATCCACTTATGTTGGTTTGTTTGTTTTTTTCGTGATTCAAAATCAATTATGATCATTTTCTTTATCACTTCATTAACGATTTAGCTCATTGCGTAATTACACTACACTACATTATCGTCACTGCATTTTCTGAAGCAAACAGGGGATTGGAGTCTAATGTTGGCTTATGATCTAAAGATTGGGTCCATAGATACAACTCTTCTATTTTTAATTCTCACCTAGATGGATGGACAGTACAAATAGCTATTTTTGGTTGCCGAAGAAAAGCGGGTCAAAAATGTCGTAATTCTATCAACCCTAACAAGTTTGTGTTATTTAACTGAAAACAAAGACCAATCTTCTCTATTGTCTCTGCTTTAAAGCTCATGTTTGGGTCATCAAATTTATTTGTGTTCGATGAATCTGTGTGTATGAAGTCGTTACTACATTTTATGAAGAATACCATCGAAGTTAGTTGAAATATTACCAATGTACCGTAATACGCTACCACGTGAACAATTTGATTCATGGCTGTTAGAATGTACCGATTCAAACCGGCAAATTCCGAATCCTTCCAAGAATCACGTTACCACACCAACTGCACTGAAACAAACACTCACTACAACCAGCCTTGTAAGCTTCTTTATCCTTCTAACGGCTAGAAGACAGTCAGATGGTGCCAAGCCAACAACTATCACCGAGCCATGGAAGTGATTTGTTTACCCTTTGTCTCGTTATCAACTCAGTGCCTTCATATCATCCTCGGCGGTGAGAAATATACTAGGATCTTCTATACGATCCGTCTCCGCCGCCACTGCTGGTTGATAGTTTATCAAAATGCAAATATTGTCTTCCTATGACGATCGACGTTAATCCAATCACACACTGAACAAGAACTTACCTGAAGTGTACATACTGGCTGACGCCGACGACCGACTTGCTTACGAGGAACTTCAGATACAACTCACGCCATAGATTTCCGAGAAAAACGGATCTTTGGAAGGCCCTCACGTGGAACGCACAAAGTACGACCGACCGTTGAGTTGGGCCTTTTGAGGATTCGCTACATTAAAAAAATACTTCCCTCCTGGGCAAAGATAGGCTCTTTGGCCTATACAACTAATGTCGATTGTTTGGAGCACTAGAACGGTTTTTGTTTTTATTTTCTAGCCTAGCTCAAGGAGGTTCTGGGACAAACTTGTTATTCGCAGTGTGCGAAATTGTCATCTGAGAACGCCAGCACTGATTTGCACATACTGAATGGAGGGAAATCTTGTACACGCTCAACAGCTCGATGGGTGATCGATTGGCTTTCTATATATGATTATAACACTAGCAGCCGATCGGCCTCTCTTCTCCCGATGTGCACTTGTCGGTACAGATAAACTCTTGAACCTCCTCGGTTCGCCGTAGACAGGCAGCTATCGACTGCTCTCAGTTGCAGTGTAATAAACAATTTGTTTTTTCTCACCAGGCGGGAGTGTTCTATTTAAATAGATTGATGATTCCGTCAGGCCTCTATTGGCGTGGTTTGTTTATGGATGAGTAGCAGCCACACCGCATGGGGGTATAGTGTTATTGCTTCCAACGTGAAATGACTCGAATTACTGTATAGTAGTCTTACAAAACTTCCTGTATCTGCAAACTGCACCGATAGACTGTGCCGAATCGGTTCCAGACGTGGGGGATGTAGAACGAGCGTAATTAAACAGGGAGATTAGGGAGCAAACAACGAGACCTTATCGGCCGCGGGCAAGTATTGGAATCATCGTATCACTGTACTTGTCACGCGTGATTTTGAAATTAGGCTTCTGTAGTGTGCACTGATTTTCCAATCTAATTCCAGTTTTCGACATCTTTGGGTTGAAAAAGGGTCATGATTTAGTACATTATCATCAGCATATCATTACCATTTAATTTTTCAACTTATTTGTAAGTACAGATGGCTCTCGATTTTGGCATGTTTTGATTAAGGCCCCCTTATCACCCGAAAAGCAATGGCCAAGTGGAGCGTGCTGTTCGTTTGGTCTGTAATTTTCCACACGATCCCCATTCAATTTCGATTGAAGATTTCTACTCAACTATTTTTTAAATCCTCTAAAATGACATAAGAATTGTATTTACAAAAATTAAAAATCCCTCCAAATGCATTCAACGGTTTTTTTTCGGATTTCATATCATAATGATTTTGGATCTTCTCCTTTCAAAATAATGTAGAATTTTTTTAATTTTTCTCTTATAATTCCAGGGTTTGTCCTCAGAATTCTATAGAATGATTTGTTTTTTTTTCCATGATTTGTTTTCCGTTGATCTTGTTTTCCGTACTGAGTACCAATGCTACCGACGCCAGCGAGGCAGCTCCCACACCTGGACCCTACCTATCAACCTATCAAATTCATGGACCGGGGTCCAACGGCTTTACTTCCCTTCGGATCAGAGATTGTATGCCTCAGAAAATCCCGACGGCGCCGACTGGGTTCGAACGTTGGCTCTTTGGGGTGAGAAGCAATCACGCTTACCATTACACCACCGGCATCGCTTAAAGAATGATCTGTAATTTATTATTACCCTTAAAATTTTTCCAAATTTAAGAGCCTTGACTACAATGGTGACCTAATTTTGTCAGCCTGTAGGATTCAATTAGTTTCGTTTGGGGTAAAATATATAAAAAAAAATCCAAGAACATCAGTTTTTTTCTATGATTCTTAATAAAATGTAAGTGTAAAGGATAAAAAAATGAAAACATCGGTTTTACGTATTTTATACCCAATTTTTTTGACGTAGGACTACGTTTGTGATTTCTATATAGAAGTAAAAATGAAACATGTAACGAAATTATGGAAGATTTTGCACGTTAATAACTCAGCTGCCCCTGGACCTATTTCAATAAATTTATCACCTCTCGATCAGAAATATGTCTACGCATCGATAGCAATGCTTCCGTCTGTTGATTTTAACTAGAAACTATTGAAAAATTGGTAAATGTCAAGCATTTCCCAAAAGCGTCGAAATAACTAACAAATCCACCAATTGCCATGCAAATGCTGCTTCCCCAACACAATCATCAGAGAATCGTTTCTCGACGAAACATGTCGATGTAGCATTGCTGCTGCCCCAACATCAGAGAGCAGAGTTGCAACGTATCACAATCACGATCGTCAAACAGCTGATGCTAGTAACGCTTGGTATATTTCTATCACTCTTCGTGACCATCCATCAAGTTGACGAAAGAAGTAAAAAGCAACTGGTGAATGTCATCTTCGGTGGTGATCCATCACCGATCTAGTCATTCCCGACAATCACGACACTCATCTGTGCTCGTTTTGAAGCAGTTGTTGCTTTGCTTGCTTTAGTGAGTGTGTTGGTGAGTGAGCCCAACAGCTTCCGTTTAATTTTGCCATCTTTGTTTGTAACTCACACAGTCGCGCGTGCCGAGACGAACTTGGAATGCGTAGGCATTGTTTTCAATTTCTTCTGTCGTTTCGCTTTTTCTCATCATCGTACTGCAGAAGTCTTCACTGTTTTCGTTGTGCTTTACATCATCAGCAGCGAGTGTTACGTTTGGCCTGTGAGCAACAACCATTACTGGTGATTGTTGTTTGCCATGGCTCTAGCTCTCACAAAACGTTCTGTCAGCGATAGTCGGTTGATGCGTTGACGAGTGTCGAGTGAGTGTCATGATATTTTGCATCACTATCGTTAGTAGACGAAACAAGTCGAAGTGGCATTCGCCTCCGATCTTCGGGCGCGTGCGGATAGGGAGGATGCAATTGCATAGCATTTTGCACACTCATCGCCATATTCAGAACCACACGACCACACAAAATGTTCTCCAGAGTTGTAATCTTGAAATCAAACATGGAGGAAAGTGCACTCTACGAAGCACCCGTGTCCAGCATCAGCCGGACCGAGACTCTTCCAAGTGCCCATTCTTCGTAGCACCTTCACAACCAACAAGGTAACCGTAGGGAAACACTAAACCTCAATGACATTTTCGTAAAATCTCTGATGTATTTTTCATTTTCACTCATCTAGTCACATAACCAACAAAGCAACTACCCCTGGGTGGGAGTAGAACCAGCAAAACGGTAGCATTCAAGCTTCTAATCCTGAAGCAATCGGGTCGAGACTCTTCTGAGTGCCCATTTCTCGTAGCAAAGTTGAGGTATCCTTCGCTGCACCTTTTCAACCACCGGGTCAACCCTTGTCCAGTAGTAGCCGGCCCGAGACTCTTCCAAGTGCCGATTCGTCGTTGAGGTATCCTTCACCGCGTCCTTTTAACCCGTCGCAGCCACCTCCAGCCGAGACTCTTGCGAGTGTCCAATCATTGAACCGAAGAATATAGGATTGTCCGGTCCGATTTGATCATCATCTTTCAAAGGCTTTAAGCCTGTACTATCATCGGCCCTTTTAAGGGCCACCAAGATTTTCCAAAAGAGTTAAATTTCTGAACAGGTCCCAATATTCATATCAAAAGGTTCTTTTCAGGGCAATCATAGTCATACTAAAGAGTATAAACAGAGAGAACCCTGCTCAAACTCATATTCCTACACAAAACACAAGTTCCTGCTGCAGTTAAAAATAAAATTTATTATATAAAACCACGTATTCCTACATCACCATTGCTTACAACCCCATAGATCTGTCCCTTGTAGTTTGTAGGTTCCCGGATTAACCTCCAAAATATCAAGAACAAACTCAAAATTGGCACTTTAACGGTTCTTTCGGATTCTCCTGATAACATATCAATAAGTGCAGTTTCATGAACTGACCACATTTACGGTTGTTTCGGTTCTTCCAGAAGTGCATCATGTGGTCTTCAGGTTCTGTATTCTAGTAACAACTTCTGAAATAATGCTGGCCCCTTGGGTACATGTTCCGGTTACAATTCCAAGTCCATTCTGACAACACACCAACAACCTAGGACTTGTTTCATGAACATATCACTTCTACGTTCGTTCCTAATACACCTGAAGAACATACTGTAGTCTCTAAGTGTAGGTCCATTTCCCGGTCACAATCATGCTTGATGGAGCTTCAATCGCGAGTTTGAAATGAGCCTAGCGTAGCATTTTTCTGACGAGTAGAATGCCTACTGCCAAATCATTCCACTGAGCTTCAGAGCTTGTGAGCGAAAGTGGATAAAATAAGAGTGAAGTTTCCTGCTATTCATGTTCATGTTTTCTATCACACGCGCTTACTCTCACTCTGGGTGAACTCTGAGCTTCTTGCGTCGAACAAAAAAGTCATCCGGAGTTTCGAAAAGCGCACTCTCCCTCTCTCTCTCGAGGAGTTTTTGTTTACTTCTTCCATATTCCTGCCGACACTCACTCGAGGTGAGGGCTGGCTAAACTCGCAGGACAAGAGTGTTTTAAAACCTCCAGTGAGTTTGAGGAGTTTCAGCAAGCCTGGTCACAAATTGAAATTCACTTTGATAACACATCAATAAGTGCTTTCGAAAAAAACTGCGAAGGTCCAACCCCAGTTTTGTGAATTGGCCATTTTTACGGTTGTTCTGGATCTACCGGACTCTAAATGGTTAGGTTTTCTATATTATGAAGGCTTTCAGCCTGAGGCTGTTAGAAAAAAAAATCCGCGGAGCTCTAGGAATAGCTTCATGAATTGACCATTTTTACGGTTGATCCGAATCTTCCGGAGGAACTCACTTTGACCCTCGATGTCCACCACTTAAAAATAATTATGACAACACATCAAGAAGTGCTATAGAAAACTCTAGGACCAGTTTTATGAATTGACCACTTCTACGGTTGTTCCGGAATTTTCAGAGATTCATCCTGTAGGGTCCATGTTCCGGTCACAACTCCAAATCCATTATGACAACTCTTCAAATAAAAGGGGAAAAAGCTAAAAAAAAAACATTCAAAAAATGTCCCGATATTGTCACCCCTAAATGCAGCATGATGCTGACCAAATTGGGACATCACGGTTATAACTCCAGGGTCCATAGATATGTTTTTTTTTTTTTGATATTATAAATTTTATAAAATCTCTCGTTTTAATCATGTTTTTATCTTAATCTAGGATCAAGAAGATTATTATTATTTTTAGTCACAAATATTGAAGAAAAGTTGTAGTCAAGACTCTACACAACTTTCTCTAAATCTCATTTGTGTCAAGTTAATTTTTCCTAAAACATTTTTTTTTTCAATTCAATCTCTCATTCTTTAGTATTTGTTCAGTTATTTTTAGTAATTTTGAGTTTTAAAGAACTTTGTCTCAGACGTCATTTCGATCAGAAGTGACGTTTTAGTGCTACAACTGATTGAAAAATGCCAAAGATGCCATTTTGAAAAAAAAAAACCTGATCCTAATTTGTCGTTTTTTTTTGCAAAAATGTGAATGACCTAGGACACATAATTATGCAAAGTTTCAAGCAAATCGGAAAAGGTTTAATCCTAAATTTTTATTTTATATCCTATTTGACCTGGAACTGGTCTTAAATAACATGCCACTAAGTTTTGGTATGCATGCAGAATGAATACAGTATTTTTAATGCCACCATTTATTTTATTTTTCATCTTACTTGATTTTTTAAACAAGATGCATTGAATTTGGTAGCAATTCGTGATCACACGATCAAACATAGAGGTGAAAAAAATTGCCTAAAACAAGGGGTAATTTACTCAGCACATTGTGCCGAAATTAGATTCGGCACAGCTTGGGCACATTTAGGCATTAGATTATTTTAAATAAAATGGGAGCACTGCTGGTCACTAAAGTTGTTCACAACAGTACGTGCTATTTGACTGTATATTCAGGAACATCCTCTAGTCACTTCTCGGTTCACTTAAAGATTTAAATCCGAAATACTGCTAGACCGATTGTAACGTGGTTACAGATTTCCGAAATTACCCAAAAAAATATCTAATTGGACAACAACCTTCACTTGCATGCAATAGTCCGCGTTCTTAGTCTCTAATCCATCCAAGCTGCGAAACGCCAAAGGGATTCGGTCAGCGATTTTCGATTTTCGATAAAAGGGGGGGTCGTTCATAAACGACTCTTCTCGGAATTAAACACACGAAAAGTACCGAATGAGTGGTCGTCGGGTTCGTTCTCGGGGGTTAAAGCATACCCTCATCTGCATGAGCCGTGCTCTAAGAGTTTGACTAGCAAACAGTGCACACTGCCGATCCGCGATTATTTAAAATTAGGAGTAAATTGATATAAATTTAAAAGTAGTGATCAGCCAGAAACAGTAATCAGAATTCAGGGTCAAGCAGAAGCCAATTATCAAAGGCTACCGGTGAAAAACAGACTAAAGGAGACCACGCGTTAGATCTCAAAATCGGCTGATAGCTTTGTGAAGACAAAAAAAAAAACTAAGATAAAATAAAATAGCTGTGAGAAAGAGAACTCCTTCGAACGAAGGTGCCACCCCTAGGTTAACCCGTCAACGGAACTCGTCGTAGTGACGTCCACGTGCGACGACTGCAGACACAAAGAAACAGACCGTTTTGGCCGTGTGCGACATCACCCGAAACCGTGTGACACGTGTGCGCCAAGGGTGGGAGCAGTCGATCGATGCCGTTAGCCGTGTGATGAACCACCGAGCGAAGAAGTTCGTTCGCTATCTCCGTGATAGTGCCCGCGCTCGTCTCTAGAGGGCCACCACTGCCGAACCAGTGAAGTGACTGACCGTTCGTATTGATCCGTGACAATACCGACGCTTGTTTGAGAAGGGCCTCCCGTGGCAAAATCCTACACGTGTTTTGGGTGTATCGCCCCGCAGGCCACCCACCACCAAGTGCACTCCGTCGACGCAACGTTGGACTACGAGGGATCACGAGGGACGCCTCCACCGTCGCGTTGCAGTAGGGCAAGTAAAACCATGGAAAACGACTATAAAAACAAAATGTACATAACTAACCCTTACGTTAAGACACAAGCTTTTATACAAAATGCATTAGTTGCTCATATCCTTCGTTTCTAAATTGCCGTTGAAGGCCGAATAAACAGCAACAGCACTATGAGTTAGAATAGCAGCTTATGCCAGTTTTTATTGTTCGCAAAGCAATTCCCTAGGTTAAATGTGTGAGATCGGTTTATGCAGATTCGGTTTTTGTTTCGCCATTTTAGAATAGGCTCTGGACTTGGAAAACCTTCAAAGGAATCCGGGTCCACCCTGAAGTTGTTGGAAGTTCCGATTTGTTCTTTTCGATAACTCCTTCCGTGAGTTTGGTGTGGAACGTTTCGGTCGTGGGTCGTAGGTTGAGCACCAGGACTCGCCTTGAGGTCTCCCAGCTGGACACGGGATACAAAGAGAGATACAAACCACGCTCCTTCACGGCAAGAAAAAAACCACTTGCCTAACGCTTAAGTGAAGGCTGTATTCGGCACCTACCCTTTCCTTCTCCTACTCCCGTTACACGATTTATCCTTGGGATTTCAAACCAAAACATTCAAGGTGTTAGAAATTCCGGGTTGCCGGGATGAGTATTTTACAAACAATTGTAGCCTGCTCAATGACCGGCACAATCGGCACACCTGCGGCACACTTGCGGCACACTGAAAAAAAAAAGATTTCCCAAGATAGGTGTTCGGAGCTACCTACCCCTTGGACTAAAAGCATATTTGAATATGTATACCCATAACATAAAAAAGAGATAAATGGACAACATAAGATGTTTGGATGGGAAACAGCAAGAAACTTACAATAATTCTAAGTAAATTATCAAATTTACCACATCCAGAAATGATTGGTTGGTTTTTTATAACTATAAGAGAGAACATTTGTTGTATTCATTTTTTGGTTATATTCATCAATTTTTTTAAATCAAACCAAACGATCATGTATCTAAATATCGAACAGATTTTCATTTGAAGTCTGTCGAGCCATTGGATGCGATGACCAAGAACGCACCAACGGCTGCAGCAAAGCTGGAAAAGTTCCAGAAAATGGACAGCAAGGCATCGAATATAATAATTTCGTTCATTCACGATGACCTTTTGGACCTGATCCACGACAAGAATTCTGCCAAGTAAATCTGGACCATGGTCTCACAGCTTTTTGTGACCCTGCCTGAATCCTATGATCCCTGGTAAGTGCGTTGGAGAATCTGGGTTAAGACCAGCTGACTTTAGACGTGGTTCGTGGACGTTTGATGGCCGAAGAACTAAAGAAAACCGACCGGATGGTGGATTCTGGTAAAGAGAAACATGCTGACTTCGCTGTATTCAAGCAGAAGCCTAAGAAATTCATGGGAAAGTGCCATAGGTGCTAAAAGAAGGGCCATATGGCCAAGAATTGTCGGGTCAAGCTGCAAGCAGAAGCCAACGTCGTAGCTGAGAACAAAGCTATTGCATTCATGGTTGGTAAGAATAAGTCTGCGGATGCCAGCCATAGCAAAGTTACGTTCAAGCTAGATTCTGGGGTTAGTCATCACTTGGTGAATGACAAGAAAGTTTTCGAGTCACTAGAGAAGCTCAAACAACCTGTGGTGATCGGTATAGTATGACCAATCAATGACTTGGCATCAATAAACGATTTGCGGATTTAATCTTCAAGGCATGAGGATTTGTTATCCTTCAAGAGGATTGCCAAAGGTGGTGTAACGGTGAATTTTGGACCAAATATTGATGAAATGAACGACGTCTTCCATTCCAACGGTTCTGCAAATTTGTGCACAACTCAAGACGTAAATCTCTGTCATCGTCGATTGGGCCTCATTGGTAAGTAAAGGGTGATACGGTCAAAATTTGGTCAAGGGAAAACGCGTGTAAATCGGTGAAATCGTTTATTTAAAAAATCAAATTAAATTTCTTTTTCAAGTTCAATTAGTATAAAATTCAGGAAAAATATTCAGTTAGGCTTCCGCTTTTCCAAATCCGAATTTCCGGGCCTTACGCTTGACCCCTGCCATCAGATTTTGTACAGCCACCTTGTCCACCTTCTTCGCCGCAGAAAGCCAGTTTGCCTTGAACTGCTGCTCGCCCTTAGCAGTTTTTTTGGTATTCTTTAGGTCCCGCTTGACAATAGCCCAGTATTTCTCAATTGGGCGGAGCTCTGGCGTGTTGGGAGGGTTCTTGTCCTTGGGAACCACCTGCACGTTGTTGGCGGCGTACCACTCCATGGCCTTTTTACCGTAATGGCAAGATGCCAAATCCGGCCAAAACAGTACGGAACAACCGTGTTTCTTTAGGAAAGGCAGCAGACGTTTATTCAAACACTCTTTCACGTAAATTTCTTGGTTGACAGTCCCGGAAGCTATGAAAATGCTGCTTTTCAAGCCACAGGTACAGATGGCTTGCCAAACCAGATATTTCTTTGCGAACTTTGACAGTTTCATGTGCTTGAAAACATCTGCTACCTTTCCCCTTCCTTTTGCCGTATAAAACTCCTGTCCCGGAAGCTGCTTGTAGTCGGCTTTGACGTAGGTTTCGTCGTCCATTACCACGCAGTCAAACTTCGTCAGCATCGTCGTGTACAGCCTCCGGGATCGCGCTTTGGCCATCGTATTTTGTTTATCATCGCGATTTGGAGTCACTACCTTCTTGTATTCCGGCTCGTTTTTTGGCTCGATGCACGGTTGTAGACGATACACCCAGCTTATTTGCGGCATCTCGGAGAGAGAGGTTAGGGTTTCGCTTGAAACAACCGGCAACTCTCTTTGTCGTCTCAGCGGCTTCCGGTTTTCGTTTTCCCCCCGATCCAGACTTCCTGGCTGTCGACAAACGTTCCCCAAACACTTTAATTACATTTGTAACGGTTGATTTGGCAACTTTTAGCGATTTTGCCAACTTTGCGTGCGAGTAGCTCGGATTTTCGCGATGCGCGAGCAAAATTTTGATACGCTGCTCTTCTTGCTTGGACGGCATTTTGACAACTGAAGAGTGAATTCCAAAATCAAAATAGGAGCAACATTCTACACACACACACCTTCAAAATGAGGGGTGTTCAGGTTTTTTAAATGCAAAATTGAAAGAAATACGTCAAGTTGATATTGACCAAATTTTGACCGCATCACCCTTTAGAATCTTGACGTACTGGTCAAGCAAAACATGGTTACCGGTAATTCACAAATAAGTGGGGAATTGAAATTTTGCGATGCATGTGTCTTCGGGAAGCAGTGCCGTGAACCATTCAACGGAACCCGACCACGTGCAAGCCGTCCATTGGAAAACGATCCATTCTGACGTTTGCGATCCGATCACGCCTATTGCCTGGGTTGGATCACGGTACATCGTCTCGTTTGTAAATAATTTCACACATTTTGCAGTCGTTTAGAAGAAGAAGAAGAAGTTCGAAATCTTCGATAAGTTCCGCTGGTGGAAACTAACGATTTTAAATTGGCTCACTACTTGTCTAGCCTATTGGTCCCAAGCAAATCGATTAACGTACCCCATTTTAGTCAAAATTCTAGCACTACACTATGTTTGTTTTGATTCGCTATGAAAGTTTGACAGATGAAATGAGGGTTTCGTGGATTTTCCTATGTTTCGAGGGGTGCATCGATTAGCTTGGGACCAAAGATAGTACCAGAGCTGAGCCAACAAGTTGAGCACGTTACTTCGGAACCTACTAGTCTTAGAGTTACCTCTATGGTTGTACCTTACGATCTGGAAGTTGAATCCAACGATGAGCATCAAAATGAAGCAAGTTTGACAACTGCACCACAAGCCGAGCAAGAGGGGGAAAACCTGAATCATAGTGTCGGGTCTGGTGCGTCACTGATTTTTGATAACGAATCTGGTGACGATGATGATGATGTGCAGCTTTCGAGACCGGAAGCGCTCCCTTCGCAACAAGAACTTGGTTCGAACCTTAATACGGCAAGCGTGAGGCACAGCGCAGGATCCCCGGTAAGTTGAAAGATTTTTTTCACCGGGACAATTTGTACTGCTGTAGAATGTTCATCAACAGATGCCATTCAAGCCTTCGATGAGCCAACCTACGATCAATCAGTCAACGAACTGGAATGCCCGTGCTGCGATGTACCTTGAACCAACGACGCGATTTTTGGCCGCCCCGATGAACGTAACTGGTTTCAAGACGAGCTGAACTCCATGAACGAAAACGACGTCTGGTGTCTGGTGGAACGTACAAGCAATCTGCTGATCTTATCAAGACTTATCGATTGAAGCAAAGCCCAAGCTGTTGCAACAACAAGTTAATCGAAGTACTCTTGAAGGAAGAATTTTCACGTTCCAAACACGATTACTGCTTATATGTCAATAGCACTAGGAAAGGTAATGTGTACGTTATTATATATGTTGATAATCTCCTAGTTGCTGGTGACCGTTTGAATTCGGTTTTAGACATCAAGAAGACACTTTCTGAGATGTTCCAAATGTCAGATTGCGGTGATATCAACTACTTCCTGGGAATCAAGATTCAATACGACAGGATGACAGGAACTCAATCATTGTCCCATGAGACTGGAATCAGCAGTGTACTGACCAAGTTTGGAGTGGTTAAATGCAATTATGTACTTCAAAACGCTGATGGAGAAGGCTTGTCTGCTGCAAGTTCAAGATGTAAGCGCTAAGAAGCAGCCATATCGAGAATTACTGGGAAGTATGATGTTTTTTTTTTTTTTTTTTTTTTTTTTTTTTTTTTTTTTTTTTTATACAGGGGGGAATCTGCTCCCAGACACCTGAGAAGATAACTCAGGGTGTGGGGATGGGAGAAGTAGCTCTCCCGACCCACTAAACCTTACCCTGTGCTCTAGACCCTTGTCCTCCCCGGAACCGCCCGAAGGCATTACGTCATGGGAGGGGGCCGATTGCGCTATGGCGCATCACTACGTGTTGTGTCAGACATGACACTCGCTACTGCACAGTGAGCAGCTGTGCAGGGCCTTCCTCTTGTTGCTCGCTGTTCGTTGTTCGCCTGAGTTCTAGAGCAGACGTGATAGCCAGCCAACTGTCCAGGGCCCGTACAGGACAGATGTGACCGCTTACCAGCTGCGTGTGCTAAGCACTCTAAGAACCCGGCGTCACTCCTGCCTTTGCACAACGAGGGTTTGTGCAGGGCTTCTCAACCTCCTCTTGTTGTTCGCTGTTCGTTGTTCGCCTCGGTTCCAAGCAGACGTGATAGCCAGCCAACTGTCCAACAGGGTAGCTTAGGACAGATGTGACCGCTTACCAGCTGCTTGTGCTAAGCACTAAGAACCCGGCGTCACTCCTGCCTTTGCACAACGAGGGTTTGTGCAGGGCTTCTCTGCGGTAGTTCGTTTAGCCGCAATATCTCTCCCTTGGGTTCGATAATTAACGTTTCCAGGGCACACCACGAGGAGGCGAACTACTCCATGCCCCTGGGAAGTATGATGTACACAATGCTATGTACTCACTCGGATATCAGCTTCTCGGATACCTAGGTAGATATCAGTAGAATCTAGGAGATTCCCATTGGCAAACTTTGAAGAGAATCGCTCGCTACTTAAAAGGCACAAAGGACATGAAGCTCCTGTACACCAAGAAGGATAATTCAACTGCTCTGATGGGATTTGCCGACGTGGAATGGGCTTCAGATGCTGTAGACAGGGAATCTGTATCCGGATTCGTATTTATAGTTTTTGGCATTACAGTTTCGTGGGTCAGCAGGAAAGAACAGACGGTGGACTTATCATCCATTGAAGCTGAATATGGTGCGCTAAGCTTGGCTGTGTCTGAAGGTATATGGCTGAAAGAAATTCTCATGGACCTACAGGTTATGGCATCGGATCAGTCCTTCACGATCTTCGAGGACAACCACGGGTGTATTTCTATGGCGAAGAACGCAGAATGTACAAGAGTGAAACACATCGATGTCAAGCATCACTTCTTGTGAGATCACGTTAACAAGGGAACATTGAAGATTGAGCCAATCCAAAGCAACAAGCAATTAGTGGATATAATCACCAAAACGCTGGATACTACAAGATTTTAAGAACTTCGGATGCTGCTATTTAAGAGGGGGTATTGATGTAATTTAGAGGAAGTATTGATGTAATTAAGAGGGGGTATTTATGTAATCGAAATCGAAGCTAGCGAAGACTTTATGAGTTGCTAGCAAGTCCTCAGTAACGCTATTGATTTCAAGTAAGAAGTCGATACAAAATTTCATTCCAATTGTAACACTGCACAAGCTCAGTCCAATATAACAATTGTTCCAGTTTCCAAACCACTGCTGTTTATTTACTCTCAAGAGTTGAACATCAGAGATGCTCAAAATATATCAAAACGGCAGACCTACCGTGTAGCATTTAAGGGGCATGATGATTCAGAAACATCGGGCCTGTTTAAATCAAAGATGTAAACGTGATGCTTCGCACCGTACGTTCCGATGTTTTGTTATTTATAAATGATTGGTCGTTGGGCTAAAAACGTGTAGTGATGTACCATTTACTTCTAGTGGTCGGGATATGAGCACTAACTCTTTTCCTAGCCCTGTATGGCTTATGGTTATAGCGCCATTAGTCACTTTCTGAAAAAAGAAAGAAAATAAGAAAGAAAGAAAAGGACGTAGGAGAAGGGAAATGGTGGAATCTTGCCTTGTATGAAAACTTAGAAAAAGTGGGTCTCTAAGCAATATACATTTTCCAACGCTGATCACGAAAAGGTGAGAACTAGATTAGATTAGAACTTCTTTCCTGCTGTACTACTGTTGATTCAAAGACTATTCCAAGATTTCTCCGGGCTATTTACAAACTAGTTAAAACACAAAAACAAGGAACTTTCAAATACAAAAACATCACTGAAGACATCAAACATCTAAAGCCAGAAAACAAGGCACTAGAACGACTCTCTTGCCGAACGAACCAATGGGCAAATCTGTGCCTGAGCTTGGCCATTCCCACTCGTTTCATACGTTTGAAAATACCGCGCTCGACATTTCTCAACAAATTACAGCAAGAAATAATATCTAAGACAAAGCAGTAGAAAACTGATAAAAGGTGCCAAAACAGGTGAATAAATAAACAAGAAGGAACTCACCAATTGAAAGAAGGTTTACCCGTGAAGCTAAAACTGGAAATACCGTTGAATCTCCGAATTCTAGCTCCACATGTCGCAACAGTTCATCCACACAATCCGCATTCAAGCAGAATCATCGGGCCAGCCTGACAATCACCTGATAAAAAAACACTTTGGAATGCATTTCACCAGATCACTTTCACAGGCTTTGCACTAAAGTTCTTTTCTAGAATTATGTCATCACGTGGCATATTGTTTCGAGCTTTAGTCATGAAAAAATCAATTTTAGAAAGAAAAAAAAACCGACAATTTGACACTGCGTTCGTTTCAATATCGAAGAGATTTTCATTTAACAAAAAACTACGTGGACAGTACCTGCCCCCCCCCCCCCTTTCTCCGTAGACACGCATATACATTTCAGAACCACCCCCACCCCCTAACTGTCTACGTAGTTTATTGACATATCATATCAATGAGAAAGTCATGCAAAGAATGTATCGTCATATCTTCGAATGTGTCGCCGGCATTGCATCCGGCTCGTTGTACAAACTACGGAGCAACCTTTAACTAGAAAATCCTGCTTCTTGCTTGTGTAAATCATCTAATAAGCCACACTACTGCCAGCCATTTCGGATGACCATGATGATGCACGCAAGGTAGATAGAATGGATTTTACCTTCTTGTGAAACTCTTCTACTGCCATTATACTTATAAATGTCCCACCTAGGGGCAAGCCAGCTGTACCATAGAGGTAAGTCTAAGACCAGAAGGTCCCGAAGAAACGTGCTCAACTTTTTGGCTCAGCTCTGGTACTATCTTCGGTCCCAAGCTAATCGATGCACCCCTCAAAACATAGGAAAATCCACGAGCCCCTAATTTTATCTGTCAAATGTCGATCATACTAGAATTTCAACTAGAATGGGGTACGCTTATAGATGTACTTGGGACCAATAGGCTAGTCCAGTAGTGAGCCAATTTAAAATTGTTAGTTTCCAACGGTCCGCTGGACTCCGAGCTAATATTTTTATATCGAGTAAATTTGAGTTGCTCATAATTACTTAAAAGTGATCAAAGTAGTCTCATAGAGGTAACTCTAAGACCAGGAGGTCCCGAAGAAACGTGCTCAACTTTTGGCTCAACTCTGGTACTTTCTTAGGTCCCAAGCTAATCGATGCACCCCTCGAAACATAAGAAAATCCACGACCTCCTCATTTTATCTGTCAAATTTCCATAGCAATACAAAACAAACATAGCGCAGTACTTAAATTTCGACTAGAATGGGGGACGTTCATCGATGTACTTGGGACCGATAGGCTAGTCAAGTAGTGAGCCAATTAAAAATAGTTAGTTTCCACCGGTTGGCAGTCCCGAGGGTAGTCCTATGTCAACAAGTGAAATCAGTTTGAATAATCATCAACTGTCATCAGTTTGAATAAACATCGCCGGCAATCCAACGAACACTTGTGATGAAGTACCGGGACCGATTCCGGAAATGGTGGATGAAACTGTTCCTATGCAATCAGCAAGGCTGCCTATAGTGTACCGTCAATTAAAGCGAGATAGTGAACTGGTATGGCAGATTCGTGGCTATGTGGAACTTGTCCCGACATGATAATGTGCTTCCTTCTGACTATGTCGGTCTTTGACAGAACCGATAAGAAGATACCTCCTTAACGGTTAGGGGGCGCAGCATCCTCAGCCCATCACCTGTATCTGCGTATCACCATTTCACTGCGGTTGTTCATGCTTTAGTCAGCAATTGACCGTTAAGTATGGCTGTGTCGTCGGCCTTGCAGTACCGAGATTTGTCAATGTCATTGACCCACTTTCGCGCGATATAGTCACTGATATATTTCAGGGGAAACATGTCAGAAGGGTCTAACTCGAACCGTAAACAATGACTTGGATCGTCGATTTCTTACGAATGACAACACACCCATCTGACAGTAAAATGTTTGTTCTATGAGCTGGTGTAGTCATATTTCGTGGATGTGTGGTCATTCAAGAGAAATCGACGTTCAAAGTCATTGTTTACGTTTCGAGTTATACCTTTCTGACAAGTTTCCCCTGATTTGATCCTCAAAAAAACCTTTGTCAAAATCTTATTCATTTTTTCGTCAATGACAAAGATTCACCTGGCAACAAAACGTAATTTTGTGCATGCTGTCTATCAAATTATTGTTATCCGAGCAGTTCAGAACGTAGATGCTTGTTCACGGGTCCATGTAATTATTTTGCTCAAGTCATGTAATTTTGTTACAAATTTAGCTAATAAAAAATCTACACATGTTCGTCGCTCTAGGAGCTTAATGAAAGGTGACACACAAGGAAGAAGTATTAGCAACCGGTGAACACTCGTGTTTATTTCAGTTACCGTGGGGACGTAATTTGTGATTAGCCCCGGTCCCTTTCAAATTGTATCATTATTTATGTACGGTCCTTATATTTGAAATGACGTTTCCCATTCATCTAGGGATGGCCGATTTTCATTCGAATAATTGATTAATCGATTAACGAACCGAAAAGTAAAATATATGTAATCGGTTATATCGTGCCGATATAAGCATTAACATCTGCATATGATCATCACCACCGATCGTTTCAAACATGTGATGCACTCTCATTGGTTGAAAAATGGCAGCACAGCGAACAAAAAATAATCGATTAGTTGTTAATCCAGTAATTAAAAAATGGGACATCTCTGATTTTGGTGAGTTTGTTTTGATAAAAATGAGCGCAAAATTTCATCTCTACCAAGGGGGCAGCAAAACCACAAAATTACGTTGAATACGGGGGGTATTCATTGGATGAAAGGGACCGTGAAAGAGGACACTAAAATAGAAAGTTTTTCTTCCGACAGTTTCATCTTAGTATTCATCTTTGGTATTAGTTTGTTTACTAAAATGAACTATGCCCATTTTGTTATGGCAAGTTTTGCTATAAGAAATGCTCCTCGTGTTTATTAGCGAAATTCACATCAAAGATTGATTAATTGCGTAGGAAATCAGTTTGGCACGGCATTTGTGACCAGCATACACCTTCCGGTCGTATGAAACAGGTCAAAAACTGTCCAAATCCACAGATAAAAATTTTTGTTTTGAATTTCTGTATGGCAAAATAGTGAACTTTTCGTGAACATTAACGGTAAAGAACTCACCAGCACTGGGAGACCGTGAGTTCCTGCCCACCTGTCTTAAAATCATCTCGTTCGTCGCTGATAGCATTGTCACTGACAGCATTGTCACTGACAGCATTGTAACTGACAGCATTATTACTGACAGCATTGTCACTGACAGCATTGTCACTGACTATTGACATGATTTGCCTTGACGATCAGTGGCACGGATTTAAAAATATTGATGAATATTTTTGTAAAAGTTTGTTCAAAATTTATGACCAAACAAAAACTGCAGTGAGTAACATGGGAGAGCAATAATAAAAGCAATTGGTCTGATTTAAAAATTAAGCCTGCCATCAACATGCTTGCACTTGAAATTTGTTAACGTCGGCAACTGGGAATTCCTTACTGAAAAACCTTTTGAAAACAGTGGTGTTTGTCGTCGAGCCATGGTGCACTAATGAAGAATCCAAGGGGTAATCAACTCTGCACACCTTAATCTGTGTCAAGCGTTGTTCCGATCATTCCGAAGCAGGCCGAAGTGTATAAATCAAAGTATCAATATCCCATGAGTTTGGCAACCCTGAAGTTAGACTTTTGTGATTGTGTCTACATTTTCAATTTCTCTAATTCGTGACCATGGTTCATGGCAAATATTAAGCTTCGTTCCAAGGGACAGCGTTTTGTGAGCTGAAATTCAAACAGTGCTAATCCCGACGGGAGAAATGTGAAATTTATTTCCAATTTTTACAACAACTATACAAAACCATATTGGAGCACTCAAACTCATGGTGTACTTTAACGCTATATAATTCAACACACTCACACTTTTGAATATAGTAACACGGTTAAATCGATTGTGCTTAGGAATAGTTCTACAACACTTTCGCTCAGGTTCCTAGTCCACTTCCAATTTCCGGAAGCTACCGGTGATTGTTTCCATGCCGAGTGCGCGTTCGTTATTGTTCCGATCTGTTCCATTCCGTGAAATAATGCTTCCATCACTGAGAATTGTCATTTTGTCCAACGCTAGAAGCGTGTCTCGCTTGGCCGCTAACTCTTGCTTCCACCATTCGATCATCTCGACCATTGGGATGTTGCCACCCATCTCCTTCGGCAGACATGCTGGATCGACCTTTCTGCATAGGTCTGACACGTTGACATGCACCTGGAAATGTTCGTTTAGGAAAAATCAAATTCTATCCAATAAATTCGTACTTACCTGAAAGCGATCTTTCATCTTCTTGCTGACCATCGACTTTCCAGCGTCGACCACGTATTTCACCGCCGATGGAACATTAACCAAGTGGACCTCTTTGTGACGCATCGGAATCGACTGTTCGCCCCACTTCATCATGCGTAGAAAATCGGTGGGATTCCAGCAGGAGACGTGTGCGGTGGTGATACCCTTGAAATCTCCAATGTGTACAAATCCCACAATCTGGTTCTGTTGATCCTCCTGTAGCGTTTCGTAGGTTAACGAGTGCACACGAGACATGTCCGAGCTGGTGTGTTCGTCTGGGTTGAAGTTTCCTTCAAAGACAATTATTTACAATAACCAAACAATGGCAACAGTTAATAGATAAACGGACGACATACTTGCAAATCCAATGATCAACCGTCTGCCGTGCTTGTCTCGAACTGGCGATGGGAATATGTAGCCGTTGTTGATTAGTTTGTTCAAGTTTGGCGACAGAAAGTCCAACTCGTACATCAAGTGCATGTGAACTTTGCGCAGATTTAAGTACTTCAGCACCATTTGCTGAGCCATGAAGACGCTGAACTTCTTGGTGCGGAGAAATTTCAGCAAGAACAAATCATCCGTACGAACGTTTTCGATCTCCTGGTTTTGCTTGAGCCATTCGCGCATCTGCTCCAGCGCCTGCTCGCGGATTGCCTTGTCTTCGCGTAGTTCTTTGCGGGCCACTTTCAGCACGGCTTCGCAGAGGCCCGTGTCCTGGTAGGAGTCTGCCTTTGATTTTTCATTGTTGTTGTTGTTGTTGTTGTTGCTACTGTTGCCCCACGGGAAACTCAGTATCACTTTGGTGGTCGTCATGGCTTGGTGTGGTTCGGCGGAGGCTGGCGTGTAGGCTCTGTAAGAGAAACAAGAATGAGGTTATGAGTTGTTGTAGGCTGTACGATTGTCAATAATTACGTAAGCAGTTTTTTGGAATTTTCAAACCTCCCTCCGCCCATTGTAAGACCTTGAAATATATTTTACAAAACCCTCCTCCCCCTTTGTAAGATCTTACATGGCATATTGAAATGTTCTGTTTATGACGTAAGCATGAACGTAAGATATTTATGAGACCCCCTCCCTCCCATGTAATAAAACGTAAGAAAATGTATAACACCCTCTCCCCCACCTATAAGTGCTTATGTAATTATTGAATGACCCCTAGAGACAGATCCTGCGTGACGTTACAACGGATTTTAAACGTTCTTATTTGTCATTTTTGGACTGGAACTGAGAAAAAATAAATAGTAACCCGTAAATATTATTGCAGATCAAGAGGTTCTGATTTAATGTTGCTCATAACGTTTTGGTGGGCAGTTGTTCAGTATTGTAGTTGAAAAGCGCAAAACGTTGTAACATCACGCTACATAGTCACTCATCAAATCATTTTGAGCTACTCAAATCATAAACTCTTGATCAATTGCTATATGAAATTTATCAAACTTTCCAAATCTGCATTAATATATAAACCATTGCGAGTGAAAATGGTACTGTAGAGTTTCGGATGTATTCAACCTATTAAACATGCGTTGTTACTTCTGATTTATCACTTTTTATTTTCTCGAACCATCTAATACAACCTCGTACTCTCAACGTTCGCTCACTTCTCTCCCTATCCGGAAATCCCACGTACCTCACATGACTTTATCAGGGTTGCCATGTTTCTACTGTTCTTTATTATATAATACAACAGGGTCGGAGTTAGGCTCGACCCGACATCCCTCCTTTACACAATGGTCATAAACTTCTTATGTCTGATAGTCCCTCAAATATCCCGGTACACGAAGCGAACGCGTTGGGCGGTAATCTGGTTTCTCTCGTTGAGATGAATCTAGAATGTCCCCGTGTTTTGCTTGTTGCGACGTGTTACCCTCTTCGGCTTCTGTTCCTTTGGTGCTGTCTTCTCCAGAAGATGTATTCTTCATCAAAGACTTCAGGTGGGCTGTATTTCTATGTATTACACGATCTGAGTCAGTCGATCGTAGTTTTGCATCTGACCCAGACAGCTTGATTATCTGAAATTCTTCAGGAGCAAATGTTGTTGATAGCTTATTTGTTTTATTTGTACGTTTAGCGACAACTATGTCTCCCTCTTTCAAAACCGTAAATCTTGCGCGGCGACGAGCGTTGGTGTATTCTGCATCATTGAGCTTTTTCGTCCAATCTCTATCGTGAATCTCCTCCTCATCCATTCGAACTCTCCTGTTTTCCATGCTTGGAAGTTTGTCTCGTAGAACACGTCCAAACATAAGCACAGATGGAGCTACTCCAGTTATCGCATGTGGTGTAGAGTTGTACATCAGCAGAAACGAACGTAAATCCCTGACCCAGTCTAGACTACCTGATTCCTGGCTAATTTTTAAGCGTTTGAGAATCGTCTTATTCGCGCGCTCAACTTCACCGTTGGCCTATGGTCAGTACGGAGTTGTTCTCCGAAGCTGAATGCCGTACTCTCTGCAATATGTTGCTAACTCTTCGTTAATGAATTGTGGGCCATTATCGGCCTTTATTGATTCTAGAATGCCAAATTTACAGAAAGATTCATGTAGTGCCTGGATAGTACGCTTGGCTGTGATTTGTTTCATTACCACAGCTTCGGTGAATCTACTGAAGTAGTCGACTATAACAAGTAGATTGTGACCAGACGGCAAAGGACCCATGAAATCCACAGCTATGTTTATCTATGGCTTCACTGGCATTTTTGTCCTTTGAACCGGTTTGGGAACTGCTAGCGATGAGACAAGCGTACACTGTTTACATCGTTTAACACAGGCTTCCACGGCTTTATCCATCAATGGCCACCATACTTTTTGCCGAAGACGACGTTTCATCGCTGCAATACCTGGGTGTGCTTCATGGGCCAGATCTATTACGCGGTCTCGTAATATCGTTGAAACAACTAACCGGTTTCCTCTGAGTAGTATGCCATCTACGTCACATAATTCGGTCTCGTACGGTTTATATTCTTTTGGTAATACCTCTCTTGATTCTGTCTCGAGAGCTTTCAAAACTGCTTGGATAGTGTCATCTTCCTTAGTTTCTTTGGTGATTTCAACAATACTTAAGGCAATTGGTATTGCTTGTTCGGCTACATTACGAATGTATTCTTGAGTTCCTGCATCAAACTGTTCCGGTGTATACACTGCCAATCGGGATAAAGCATCTGCAATGTTGGCTGATCCTCGTATGTGTTCGATATCGTAGCTGTAGGCCTGCAATCGTAGAACCCATGGTCCTATACGAGCGCAAGGTCGAGACCTGGGACTAAACAAGAACTCCAATGCCTTACAATCTGTCAACAATGTAAACTTTATCCCTTGGAGGTAAAGTTTGAACTTATCCACACGCCATACGAGTGACAACGCCTCCCTTTCTGTCTGAAAATATTTCTTCTCGATATCCGTCAGAGCCTTACTTGCATAGGCTATTACTCTGATTTGACCATAGGAGTCTTCTTGGAGTAAAACTGCTCCAAGGCCTGTTGGGCTAGCATCCGCAATGAGTTTAGTACGATTGCGGGGGTTGAAGAATCCTAGGTAATCAATGTTACAGATAACGGCTTTGATTGCTTGAAAATCTTTGCGTTCCTGATCTGTCCATTCAAATTGAACACCAGAACGGAGCAGCTTTCTCAAAGAATCAGTTTTAGTAGCCAGATCCGGAATAAATCGACCAACGTAGCACACCAGTCCGAGAAAACTTCTCAACTCGGTCACGTTTTGTGGCTCTCGAAATCTTTGGATTGCATCTATTCTGCTTTCCGTTGGACGAACACCATCAACAAATAGTGTGTGACCGAGAAATTCAAGTGACCTGACATTATACACACATTTCTTGTCATTCAACAACACTCCATATTCCGACAACCTTTGCAAAACAGCGTTCAACCTTCCATCATGTTCCTTTTGGGTTTTGCTATGCACAACAACATCATCGAGATAGACAATAACCCCGTCGAGCCCGGCAACAACTGATTCCATCACCTTCTGAAACACCTCCGGCGCACAGCTAACACCAAACATTAGTCTTTTGTATCTGTTTAACATCCCAAGTAACACAAAAAACATCTTTTTGAAAAATAATTAGAACGGCTTGTTGTATAAATGTATTATAAGAGATGCAGAAAACATCCCACGTTATATATGAGGTTTAAAGATGTTTTCTTCATACTTCTTTGATTCAACATTTTCCAAAATAGTTTTCTTTTGCTTTTATCTTTAAATGTTATTTGAACGTGCATCTTACTGTTTTAATACCACTATAAAACATGTCGTATACAAAATCAATCCAGATTTACGTAAACATTGACGGTGCCATATTGAGCCGGACTGTCTCTTCATGCAGTGATTGACAGTTTCTTATGAGGTATTCGGAGGTTTGTTATAAAGAAAGTTGAAAATACTTTTTTATAACATCTCATAAATTAATACAACTGAAAATGTGCAGGTTGTCTTATAAGGAGTTGAAAATACGTTTAAATAACATTCTGGCAATTAGATGTACGCTTTGCTACTAACAAAACGTCTCCATGACGGATCGAAGGCGTGTTGAACGAGAAAATAATTTTCATGCCATTGACAAGAACATGATAGATACTTATAACAATCCTTTCATCAAGCGGTGTTGGTCTAGTTAGGTAATAACAAGTCTACCACTCTAAGGACCAGTGATCGAAACCCATGCTCAAATTTTTTTTATGGTTTTTTTTGTCAATTGTTTTTAAGATGTTTTCAAAACATGTTATAAGACCAGTATTTAGTTGTATAAGCTCCGCGTCTTGCGCTTTTTAGGTTGTATAAATGTATTAAATGATGTATATTAAAGTATTAGTGATTCTTTGCGTTAGTCATTACAAAGTATTTTCAACTTCTTTATGACAAGCCGTGTTGCTTGGGATACGTATGTTTATTTTAGCAAAATAAGAAACGACAAGAAAAAAAAATACCCAACGTTAGATTATTGCAGAATAAAAAAACAACAACTTTATTAACTCTCATCAACGATTTGCTTCAATTCAATCTACCTGAATAGTCCGTGTTTAGTGATGAAGGTAGTGATGACCTTGGATTTTTCAGAAATTTCCACTTGATGATAAGCATCCTTGATATCAATCTTCGAAAAACGCACTGCTCCATTCACCGAACTTAACAATTCATCCACCAATGGAAGGGGATGAGTTTCCCGTAAAACTGCTCCGTTTGCTTGACGCATATCGATGCAAAGTCGAATTTCCCCTGAGTCTTTGGTAACTGGGACCATTGGAGAGACCCATGGTGATGGACCATTCACTCGTTCAATAATGTCTTGTTGAAGGAGGCAACGCAATTTTTCTTCAATCTTTTGTTCCAAAGCAATTGGCGGTCGTCTATAGGGTTGTTGTACCGGTTGTACTTCAGTATCGATAGGTATTTCCACGACTACGTTCCTAAACTTTGGAAACATCTTCAGTTGTCGGTTCTCAACTGCTCCAACATTGAAACCAACTTTCAGAACCTGAAGATTCTTAGCTGTGCGATCTCCGAGAAGACACTGTTGCCCATCGTCGGCAATGTAAAGTTTAGGATGTATTCAACCTATTAAACATGCGTTGTTACTTCTGATTTATCACTTTTTATTTTCTCGAACCATCTAATACAACCTCGTACTCTCAACGTTCGCTCTCTTCTCTCCCTATCCGGAAATCGCACGTACCTCACATGACTTTATCAGGGTTGCCATGTTTCTACTGTTCTTTATTATATAATACAACAGGGCCGGAGTTAGGCTCGACCCGACAGGTACCACCAAAGTAAATTTTACAGAAAATGCTCTTATTCAAAATACTCTGATAATAAAATGAATTCATCAAATTTTCACAACTAAATTGCATAAAAGTGCTGCAGAGGAGTTGGATAAATGTGATCATTCAAAAAATAACGGAATGTTGTGTTGCGTTGCGTTTGTAACGGAGAAGTGATGCTGATAGATTGCATACTTCAAACTGTCATACTTTAACGCTCTTATTTTGATTGCTCAAAATATAAATATTTTGGAGTGAATAGCTTCCCAATCAGCGTTCAGAACAGGGAAAGTACAAGGGGGACGAAAGTAATCTGCTTTGCATTTCATATAACGGATTTCTGTAAAATTTGCTTCAAAATTTCGATTTTTTTGGAATAAATTCGAGTTTGAAATGAACATTAACAAGCACCTGCCGATATTATCCGATTTCATGCACTATTCATCGATAATCTTTGGTGTAGTAGAATTATCGGGTTATGCTGATGTTGTTTTTAGTGTGTTTTGTAATGTGAACTGTCACTTTTTTGAGCACCTGCTTTTGTGATTGTTGCATGTTAAAACTCTGGAGCAACGATATTTGCCCGGAGATTTGGCGACATAATTGATGGCTAAATGTGACCAAACCCAAGACCAAACGATAGGTGTTATCGTTGCTGATCTTCACCGGATGCCTGATTGGGGAAGTCTGTTGAGGTAGTGGTGAAAATCAGTAATGACCTTGGAGATATCGGAGAATTCCCATTCGTGACATATGCGTTTCCGCACTTCTTATCATGTGTGTAATGCGCATACTATCATTTCAAAATTTCAAGAGTACAGCTGCCACAAAACACACATTACAATGAAACTGGAACTTCACATTTGATGCAGCAAACAGGGAGTTCCAATTTCATGAGTGATGTCACAACTGTTGCCGGAAATTTGTGCTCTAGAACACTTGAAGTGATTGGGCAGCCATCATCAGGCCATTTGTAGACTCTTCAAGGAATCACCATAAATGATTTTTGAACATACGATTTTCGGACAGATTTAACAACCAACAATCCTAAAGGGTGGATCAGCAAACTTGTAATGACCTTATCTTGCAAACTGAAGCACGCCTACGCAAACCAATTTCCCCATCGGATAGGAGAGAATTTTCCCTAGCCACGGTGTTGTTGATTTGGCAAGGCGAGCTTCGATTTGCGAGAAAAGATCATTACAAGAGCAAATTTTCATTACGTCGAATGTAACAAAGGTAAACAAAGTCGAGCTATCAGTGTCAATCGATGCTCCTGCTATTACACTATATCAAGAGCAAATTTTCATTATGTCGTAAGTAACATTCGCACCGATCCGAGAAAAATGAAGTTTTGTTTTGATGACCGAAAAGTTATTCCTATTTCCAATTAAACACATATAATCTCATAGTGATAGCAATGTTTAACATATTTAGCCGGGTTTTAATCATACAAATGCAAATCGCTAACTTTCATGCTAAGAAATACTGGTTTTTTAGTCAAAAGTTATTATACGTCGTTTGGTGGCCCCTATTGTTACTTAAGTCAAAGTGTTACCAGGATATCTTGGAGAATTATCAATTATGTCTGCTTACGTGCAGCCCATTCATCATTTTAGGACCACCGAAATCATCTTAGCAACAAACAGTTCGATTTATTCACTTTAATAATGAGAAAGCGAAACGACGAAAGTACACTTTTCACGGGTTTCTCAGTGCTGTTACTTAAGGCAAACGGCATCTCCATAGAAATCGGGTGACTTAAGTAACATCGAAAACTATTTTTATCGGAAGGTGATTACGTCAAAAAGCAATTCGACTGGTAAATAAATTTAAAAATGGGATGTGATCCTATAACAATAGGGGCCACCAAACGACGTATAATAACTTTTGACTAAAAAACCAGTATTTCTTAGCATGAAAGTTAGCGATTTGCATTTGTATGATTAAAACCCGGCTAAATATGTTAAACATTGCTATCACTATGAGATTATATGTGTTTAATTGGAAATAGGAATAACTTTTCGGTCATCAAAACAAAACTTTATTTTTCTCTTATCGGTGCGAATGTTACTTACGACATAATGAAAATTCTCTCTTGATTACAAGATTTGATTACACGCTATTTCAAAACTACCCAATTTCGGGTAGAATCCACCCAGATCCGTCAAAACTGAACCTACCCAAAAATGGGTTCACTGTGTTGGGAGTGACAAGTTGACAAATGAACAACATTGACATCAATCCGATCGACGTTGTTCATTTGTCAACTTGTCACTCCCAACACAGTTTACCCATTTTTGGGTAGGTTCAGTTTTGACGGATCTGGGTGGATTCTACCCAAATTTGGGTAGTTTTGAAATAGCGTGTACAAAAGCTGATCCGCCTTTTTGAATTGTTGGTTGAGATTTCACGACGTTCCCTTCTTATTAACATGTGAACGATAAAAATTAATATTATTTGTTTTTAGATATTTAAGCACGATTATATCGGATGATATGATATGGGTCAGGTCATTCGAAAAATAACGAAATGTGGCTGAGAAACTGGAAAAATGTTGTGTCTGATGAATATGTAGGGGAAATGTCGTATTCGGCAATACCTTAACCTATTACCATCAGGGGGTAAACAACCCAACAAACAATTTGAGCTGCTTTGACTATATGTTTTAGTATTACTTCTACATGAAGTCAACGATTTACATAGTTGAAGATGCTAATTTCAAATAACAGACTGTAGTGGTAATTTTTATACGATAGATGAAGTAGATGAAAGCATAGAGTTGATAGTTCCGTTAGAGTACGGCAGTGTGAAGATTGCATATAGATATTAGAATAGCGAGCTAGGACAACTTTTAAGGAAGGTACAAATCGGTTTTTTCATTTCTCTTTACCAAACTCCCCCTTTGGAGAGGGATGGTGAGGGGTGTCCCCCCCCCCCGCCACCACTACAATTTGAGCTGATTAAAAGCTGAATAAGCCAATTTTTAGCAGAAGATGCAAATTTCGGCCTGCATAAGCTCATATTCAGCATTCAATGTTTGTTGGGAAAACCCTAGAGCACTCAAATTTGGCCAATAGATGCTCTGAAACACAATGTATCTACATGCCAAAATTGAGTTCTCAAAAATTTTGTTTACCCCCTGACGATAATAGAATAAAGTATTGCCAAAGCCGTCATTTACCCTACCCCTTTTAATGCGAGCAAAATTTACCGTAAATCAGAAAACGATGCGGGCGAAAGTGATAGGGGAGAAGGTAAACTTCTATTAACAATTTTTCAGCGTCACGCACACATATGACGTGTTTGTTTGTTAAGATTTATCTACTGCTTGCTATTTTATCCGTTTCAATCGACAGAATAGTCCAAAACGGATTGAAAACGTTTATAAAACGCCCCAAACTTTTCAGGTGAGAGCGACTATTGTCGGCAGCCTCTTTTCTGCGGCAACCTATCCATTTGAACTACGTGTTAACCAGCTGTTCTATATAGCTTTTACCGGTAGTGCGTATGTTTCATTAGAAGAAAAACCTGGCATAACATATATTAAGTCAGTCGTAAAAATGTAATCAGGTTGAAACTGAAAGACTAACGAATCGTTTAAATACATTCAACGAAGTGTTTTGGTGAGAAAGTACAGCGAAATTAACGTTTAAATTTTGGTTGTCTAAAACAGTCAAATTCTATATGTACACGTACCACTTTTCCTAGAAACGAAATGGCCATTGTGATATGTACCATCAATTAAATTGTTCATAACATGTAGCACAAAAGATACCTTTTTAACAGCACTCTAGAAATGTTTATACCCCGTTCACATTACAGCCTTTATCACGTAATATAGGCTGTCTTGCAATGAGCACTCATACATAGGATTTCCAGTGAAAACAAGATGTATGAGTGCTCATTGCAAGATGTAGTACCTATATCACTTGATATACGCTGTAATGTGAATGGGGCTAATAAACGTAAGTAACTTGAACTTAAGGATGAATCTGCCAGCGAATGTATCCGAAATATTTTGTCCTAAGAATATAATTGATTTCGTAAACTGACTTCAAGTGCTAGTTTCTTGCTAATTAAACCAGCAAATCAACAATTCGCACGACTGAGTTTTGATTTGGGATTATTTAGCGAGCGACGTCATTGTTTACGAAAGCAATTAGAGCCTTTTTTTTCCAAAAATATAACTAGCACGTGCTCTGAAGTATGAGGCAATTGACCCAACTGTCGTTCTGGTGTTCTTGGATATATAGGCGTAGCAAGAGGGGGCAGAGGGTATATATTTTTCATTTTGTTTTGTTAGTTCAAAAATTTCCAAGGCTCAATCATAACATTTTTTTATGTTCCTGCAACTTACGCAAAGCTCGAAATTCAGAACGTAATTTTGACTTGTTCGGACCATCCGTGATGATGTGAAAAAAAAAAGCTCCTAAACAAGTTTGTTAACGAGAAACCAACCGAAAAAAAAACATCTGGATCGTTTTGATTTTTAAAAGTTTTGGAAAAAGATATCAAAAATTTAGGAAAATTAGTTTTTTACCTTAGATTATTGAAGAATAAATTACATATAAAAACATTTTTTTCCATCTCATCATGAAAACGTTGATCTCCAATAAAACCGAATGGTCGCTTTTTGAAGCTTTTTAAGTCCAAATTTGTTCCATGATAACATAAAAAAAATGTTTTTACACGTAAATTTTCTTTATAAATAAAAATTAATTACTGCGTGCTTTCTGGCTTGTACCAAGGCAAAAAGAAATTTGTTTTTATTATTATCATGTGTGTAAATGAAGATTTATCATGATTAATTTATCAGTGATTTAATAATGAAATTATTGTGAAAACTCCCGGGCGATAATTTGGCTTTAATTGATGTGTTGCTGTAGTGTCGCGCTAGCGTTTCGGTCAGTTTTTCTATAATCCATTCTATGCGCATGAGTCTTGATGGTCTGAAAGTGAGAACAACAATAGCAAAGCAAAATTTTTGGCTGAAGCGAAAGTGAGGATAACAAACTTTGCACTTGAAAATGGGGTTACGCAAGTGTGCGTGTTATATTGTTATAAACATCAGAAAGGTCAATTGGCGTGTTTCGATGCTATCGAATTATCAACAATAGAGGTTTTCACGTCTGGTTGTATTGATAGGATATATGAGAGCGTTTTAGTGAATATCCGAGGAAAATACATAACAAATCGATGTCAAACTCATTTTGACAGATCTACTTACATACATTTTTTAGGTTAGCCAGAGGAAAATAATAAACAACTTTACACTGCGTTGCTCCCGCTAGTGAGCGCAGGGTGGCCAGACGTACCGATTTATCGATAGTTCTACCGATTTTCGGGATGCCTACCGATTCACAGACGAAAGGTTAAAAACTACCGATTTTTCACTTTTCCTACCGAGAATCACAGATTTTTAGTAATCTTGAAAAATATGCAATACCCATGTGTTGTTTTCCTTGTAGTCAGAATTAGCATTAGAATTACACGTTTAAAGCAGAACCCGCATAAACAATAACCATAAGAAGCGCCTAACCACCAATTCGGGATATCATCCCAACTTTATGTGGGATTGTCGTACCATCTATGATATCGTTAGAGTATGGTACCCGTTTATTAGGGAAGAACTGAAGGACAGTCCCTCCCTTCCGCTCACAAAGGTTTCAAGTATCGGGAAAGCCTTCTTCAGACGGCCTACCGATAACTACCGATAAAAGTTTTGATAAGCTACCGAAACAAATAATCTGGCCACTAGAGTGATGCAAAATTTGAAATTTTCGCTCCACAATACTTGAACGATTCCAAATCGGATCCTGATTAACCTCTCAAAATTTGAACCCATTTGGTGAGAAACTGAGATGGCACAAACCATTTGAAGTTTGTATGGGAATTACTATGGTAAAACCAAGATTTTTGTTCATGTCTATTTAATAATTCACCATATCGGTCTGCTTCAAAAACTTTCAACTATACTTGTAGGAAATTTTCCCAGCTACAACTTTGCTCAAGACCACTTTTTGATTAAATGCAAGGATCAAAAGTTATCAAAGCGCATTGGACGCTGATGTCTTATGATCATACTCAATCAACTGCTCAGCAGGCAACATTGGTGTTTCTGGGGCGTTGAATAGGACACAAAAATCATGGCTGCTATGTCTCGCGGCAAAATACAGTGTTGCCTACAGAGCAGCTGCTTGATCATGTCATAAGTTTACCAATCTCTAAAATAATTAATAACTTTTTCCTGTCTCGTTTTACTTATAAACAATCTTCAGCAAAGTTGTAGCTGAGAAAATTTTCTATAAGAATGGCTATCGAACTGTTTCGCAGCCCAATATGGAAAAAGACTAGAAGTAAATGAACCAAAAGTTGAGATTTCCCATAGTATTTTACATGTAAACTTCAAATGGCTTGTGCGAAGTCTGTTTCTAACCAAATGAGTTGTAACTTTGAGAGGCTAATCAGGACCCGATTTGAAACCATTTAAGCACTGTGGAGCGAAAAAGTCAAATTTTGCATCAGTCTACTGGCCACCCTGTTCACCAGATCCGCCGTTAACTCGATTCCCGATGATTGCAAAGCCATAATCATTAGATTGTAATATTTCGGCAGTCCTTTCAGCAATAGTGACGCTAACCATTGTTCTTTCACCTCGAATTCGATCTCGCTCAAATCATTCGTGATTGACACAAGCTCGTCAACATAATCTAAATTGATTGAGCAGCGTTTTATTAAAATAATTTTATACCTTTTACGTTATTTTTCATTTTAATTCAACTACTACTACTACTACTACTACTACTACTACTACTACTACTACTACTACTACTACTACTACTACTACTACTACTACTACTACTACTACTACTACTACTACTACTACTACTACTACTACTACTACTACTACTACTACTACTACTACTACTACTACTACTACTACTACTACTACTACTACTACTACTACTACTACTACTACTACTACTACTACTACTACTACTACTACTACTACTACTACTACTACTACTACTACTACTACTACTACTACTACTACTACTACTACTACTACTACTACTACTACTACTACTACTACTACTACTACTACTACTACTACTACTACTACTACTACTACTACTACTACTACTACTACTACTACTACTACTACTACTACTACTACTACTACTACTACTACTACTACTACTACTACTACTACTACTACTACTACTACTACTACTACTACTACTACTACTACTACTACTACTACTACTACAATTTCACTCAGCTCCGGATCAACTTCCTGTCCCTCCGCAGGTTTGACCGCTTTCCAGGTGCCTTCACTGATCAGCGTCATCTTCATAATAAATGTCCACGATGCGTAATTCTGACATCCCTTCAGCTCCTCGATAGTCGGAACATTCATGGAATTGCCAAATAATCGCACACTTCCGCCAGCACGCACACCGTCTCCAACAGTATGACAATCCTCTGCGTTGTCAATCCTACACCTTCACTTGAACTGCTTCCGTCATTGTTCCGATCTTCCGGAATCTTATTCATTCGGGAATCTTATTCATTCCGGAACTACTTTTAAATAACTTTAACTTGTGCTATGACCAGTGTTCTGGGCCAATAACTACTTGTAAATGTAGTAAAAATAAAAACATCCGATCTTGAGTAATGGTTGGAAACGAAGGAACATTAGGGAAGAGCGCTACTTCGTCGTAATCGCCCATTTCCGTTCTATCGAGCAGAAATCATCAATAATATCAATGATTTCACCATGCACAAAACATTAATACGTTTGATCCGATCCGTTAGTTCATAAGCCACAACATGAAGCCTATTACAGCGCATTGTATGAATATTTACACTCATTGTTCTCAAAACAAAAGAAGCGCTCCTAGCGAATCCACTTTTTCTACCATCATCCGTAGGACGAAGAAAATCCAATGGCGTTTCAATGCGTTAGGACGGAATTAAAACTCGTAGGACGAATATAGAATGAAGAAGCAGTGTTAGATTTTTAATAATATCTCAACATTGATTGACTCTTTAGAATGAATAAATTTAGAAGTTATATTTGATGAAAACATTCCATGTTTTGTTCAAACCCTTTCAAAAAAGAGAAGTAAAGACCGGGATGTGCTTAGTAGGACGGAAATTAGATCAAAAACCCTATATTATTTGGCTAACAAACAATCAATGGTTACTACTAACTGGTGGTTACTTATACCAACAATCAATACGAAACTAACAATTTTAAATTGGCTCACTACTTGACTAGCCTATTTGCAAACGATTAACGTACCCCATTCTAGTCGAAATTCTAGTACTACGCAATGTTTGTTTTGATTCGCTATGAAAGTTTGACAAATAAAATGAGGGGTTCGTGTATTTTCCTATGTTTCGAGGGGTGAATCGATTAGCTTGGGACCGAAGAGAGTACCAGAGCTGAGCAAAAAAGTTGAGCACGTTATTTCGGGACCTTCTAGTCTTAGAGTTACCTCTATGCTTATACCATAGAGGTAACTCCTATGTATGAGTTTACAAACAAAAACGAAAGTGACATTACTTATTTTTTTTGAATAATTGTAATGTAAAAGTTCAAGAGTTGTTTGTGTATTCAGTTATTAAGAAGAAAATTATGAAAATTGTGTAATATTTGTAAATAAAATTTACACCAATTCATTTTGATGTTTGGACAAAGTAAATCAAACTCGTCAAATATCACATTTTATGACCATACCTATGACACCACTTCTGTAAATCTCGAGGGGGGCGACACATCTAAATCTCAAGTCTAGATGCTCAACAAATCTCACCTTAGCGAATCAATCTTTGAAAAATCTCGATACTTGCATCGCGCATCATATTTTTGCAGGAAATATTCAGAATCGTCGTCAATCTTCTTTCTATCTACTCAGCATGCGCACAGCTAGCCACAGCAAAACACAATCTTTCCTGCATCGTAGATAGAGCCGTCCCCCTTGGTAAATCTGACATCACTGGATCAAATTTGCCAGTTCTTACTTCGCTTGCGCTTCTTACCATTGATTTTTGTTTGCGTCATTTGAAAAGTCGAAAATGTCGAAAAAACAGATTTCACTCGATGAATCCACGATCGTGAAAAGGGAATTCCTGTCCGGAAAATTGCCGAAAAGTACTCGATTACGATTGGAGTTGTACAGCACATATGAAAACAATACGAAACACGAGGAATAGTCAGAAATTTATCCGAATTTTTCATCGAGGGATATTATGGAAGCGATGGATCTCAATGTTAGTCGACGTATTGTTTACCGATGGCTCAAAGAAGCACCACTTGGCATCGAAGCGTCCTTTCTTCTTCTTCATTCCTTTATTTAACGTCGGTCTCTGTTCCGCAATCTAGTGCCAATCACCGACGGACATCGATTGCCATCCATTGAAGGCAATCGAATGTGCAGGAAGGCAGCTTCCACACCTGCGTAGGATATCGCACCCATTCACAACAACACACATGGGCCGGGACCAACGGCTTTACTTCCCTTCCGAAGGAAGACGTGACCAGAGATTTTTATGCCTCAGAAAAATCCCACCGACCTCGGCTGGGATTGAACCCAGACCCATTGGGGTGTTAGAAAGCAGTCACGCTTACCACTACACCACCGGCGCCGGCTGAAGCGTCCTTTCATCAGCAAGCGGAACCAACGGAAGCGGCTGGAAAAAAGTACGCCGGAATATCTGTAAACTTCTGGAAAAGAGATTCTGTGAGAGTGAATTTGAGTTGTTTGAACAGAAACGACGATCAAGGGTATGGCGCAGCTCCAGTGACGCACTTAAGGAACCACATGCTAATAATAAAACTACCAAAATTTGGGTAGAATCCACCCAGATCGGTAAAAACTGAACCTACCCAGAAATGGGTAAACTATGTTGGGAGTGACAAGTTGACAAATGAACAACGTTGATCGGATTCATGTCAATGTTGTTCATTTGTCAACTTGTCACTCCCAACACAGTTAACCCATTTTGTTTTGACCGATCAGGATGGATTTTACCCAAATTTGGGTACTTTTGAAATAGCGTGCATACATTCAAAAGACCGCTAAGCATGGACGCGGAAATATTATGGTATGGGGAGGGTCCATGGGGTATGAAGTTGGAAGCTTGGCATCTAGAAAGGGAATAATGTGTACATTGATTTGCAGTGTGAAAATCTGGAAGTTTCACTTTTGAAAACTGGCCAGGAATACAACTACATTTTTCAACAGGACAACGATCCTAAGCATAAAACGGAGAAAACAACTGCGTTTTTCAAATCTTACCGGATCAGAGCACTCGAATGTTCTCCTCAATCTCCCGATCTGAACCCGTTTGTGAATTTGTGGTGTTACTTAGACAATTAAGTGGACAAAGCATTGGTCTCCAACAAAACGCCTATTTCGAAGCCCTCGAGACAGCGTGGGAAAATGTCGATTCAGGATATCTAAAAAAGCTCGTTGAAATTATGCCACGTCGATTGGAAGCTGTGTTGAAAGCAAAGGGTGGTCATACCAAATACTAAGAGTTTGAAGATTGAAGTTGAAAGTTGAAATAAACATGATTTTTGAATAAAAAAAATCAGATGTTTGATCTATTTTTTCCATCTCAAAATCCTCGCTTTATAAATAATACATGAATATTGAGAAAGTCATTCAAAATTAAAAAAAAAATCATTCTTTTGCAGAAAAATTGTCCTTTTCTCACTTTCTACGTTCTGTATATAATTTTTACACTGCCGTACTCTAACGGCACTATCCACTCTATTTTCTAATCTCCTCATCTATCGTATAAAATGATCACTTTAAGTCTGATTTTTGACTTAAGCATCTCCAAATCGTTAACTGTACACATGAAGTAATAAAAAGATGATTAGTTGAAGTAATTATAACATGTTATTAAGCTATCTTGTCAAAATTTTTCTTGTCTATAATGTCAAAAGTGTGTGGTCTGAACACGTTATTAATAACAGCTCAAAAATCAACCTCTAACAATCCTGTATTATCGATTCTTGATGAACGATTAACAATTTTCGAACGCCTTTAACTAAGGCATAAATACTTTAGCACGCAAAAATGTGATAGAAAAAATCGTTTTGACGAGTAATCAAAATTGCAAAAATTGTCAGAGGTAATATTGACTCCAAGATACAGACAAAGGGTTAAGTTAAAAAATTCTAAATGTGTCAACCCGATAGAAATTTTTGGTAGCAAATGCCACTTCGCCACCTGCTGATTACGGTGCTGTTATACATAATAACGTTCAGTTTGTTGGAATTTGTTCTGTCGTCAAAAAATGTTTGCCTCCCTCCTATTTCGAAACCTGGCTAAGCCCTTGCCCGAATCGGCTCTTATATTTGATAACCCTTTTTCGTAGGTATGTTTCGAGAGATACGGAAATCTTCGTCCGATGTAAATGTCACGAATTTGGTGGATTGATTTATAATTTCAAATCGACTTTTGTTTATGTACTCTATGCTAATTAAAAATTGATTGTAATCCTGCTGCTTGATCAAAAGCTCGCATGTGTAAAAAATGCGCGCGAAGGTAGTAAAGGACATAAAATAACTAAGAATTATTTCGGCTTACACAAATACCAAATACCGGAATAAGCTCTTTAGCATGCCGATTATTCAAGTAGGTACCTGTCACACCGTTAGCAAACGGTCAATATTTGGAAGAGATAGACACAATCCAAACAAACAACCAGCTTCCGAAGAGATTCCAACATTCCGTCGCCGTCGTCGTCGTCGTCGGCCACTCATAAAAGTTGACAGTTGTTGCCATCATCGACAGGGTGTTACAGGCAGAGTAGCTGCATACAAAACGCAGTAGAGCCCTTTCTAGTAACAAGCTTTGACAATTAAGCAGGCAATTAAAGCGTGAGATAGGAGTTACATTGGAAGAAATCTGCACTGGTTATGGACATAGACATAAGACAAGTTATACGACGGATTTAACCTTCTCCCAGGATCGATAACGACCTTCGCAGATGGGTTCTACGCAGAATTAATTAAGCATGGATACTAGGGGTAGCGGCTGAAGAATTTCGTTCGCACGGTGTTTTTTTAGAAATAAAAAGCCACTCACACAAGTTTACATTACGCAATCATGATCACACAAACACAACAGGTACCGTTAGTAGCATAGAGGGTACCGCATCGATGTTGTCGGCAACAACAACTCTGATCGATTATGGAGATGTTGTGTCTTTGCCGATTTTACTCAGTGATGTTATTGATTCAGTTCTAGTAACTGGTTTTTTGTATTATTTGATGAAAGCATTCAATACAAATCAAACACATTTCAGAATGAACCATATGTGAGAACTGTTTCGTCGACAGAGACATGTGGCATGATAATATAAATAAAATTTTCGCCTGATTAGCCTTCCAAAATTTAAGCTCGATTGGTTGGAAACTGACTGTGCACAAATTATTTGAAGTTTGTAAGGGAATTACTCATGAGAAGTCCAAACTTTTTGTTCATTGCCGTCTACCCTTTTCAATATTGCTCTGGGAGAAAGTTCGATATCTATTATTGTAGGAAATTTTCCCAGCTACAACTTTGGGGGGCCGACTTTTAGTCTAAGAACAAATTAAATAGTTATTAATTATTCAGGAGATTGGTAATCTATAGCCGAGCATATCGAAAAAAAAAATAGTAGGAGATTTTTTTCAATTTTTTTTTTTTTAAATAAAAATGTTTCTTCAATTATTTATGTCATGTCCTTCTGAAGAAGTAAACTTCACAAAAACAAATTAAAACATATTCTTTTAGGTACTTTTATGATCTTAGATTTGGATCCTCTCACAAATTTTTCGCACTTTCTGTACCCATCGTAAAGGGTGAACACGAAACAATCTGGACACTTAAAAAAGGTCTGCCATTAAGGTTTTTTTAAAGCATTTTTTTTTTCAAAATTTCGCTAAATCAAACTAATAGTGTATAGAATCATAGTATAGGCATTGGTTGTCAGGATCAGAGTTAATGTTATAATAAGAGTCCCACCAAGAGTGAAGTCAGGAGTACCATTCGAACTGTCTAGCTTGAACCCCCAAAGTAAATAAACATTATTGTTCCTGCAGCCAGTGTACTACAAGCATTGCATTCATTACTGACAATATTTTAGTAATTTTAGATGAAAAACATTTCTTCGCTTTATTTAGTACATTGTGGTATTTATAAGTTAAACCAAGCACTTGTTTGAACATTTTTCAGGTTTTATAATTCTTTGTGCCTCCCAGAAGCTCCTTAATCGACATGAAATTTTTCCCTTCTGAATGAAAGTCATCCGATGCTAACGCAAAATCTGGTTGCCGTTTACTCTGACAAAAAATAAATCACAAACAGTGCTGCTTGTTCGCAACATTTTCTATTGTCGGGACTCTTATTATAACATTGACTCTGGTCAGGATAAGTTCATTTGTTTACATCTACTACTACTACTCAAATTCCACCAAACAGTGGTACAACGAAAATGGCATCACAGTGGTTCCCAAGGAGATGAATCCAGCCAATACTCAGGAACTAAGGCCAATTGAGGAATACTGGTCAATTGTGAAGCACACACTGAAGAAAAAGGGTGGAACTACAATTGACCTGAAGGATTTCAAGCGGAATTGGATTTTGGCAGCCAATCAAGGTGGTACAGGGCTCGTGCAAAAGATGATGGGCCGTGTACGAAGAAAAGTTCGAGCAATGACGTATGGCCGGGCATGGAAAATCATTTACATTCATTTCATGCATTCATTTACATTCATTTGGCTCTAACTTTTTTCATCAACAGCGTTCCGCAAAATGATGTATAAAGCTTTAGTAGGTTTTGTTATTAGCTACAACTTTTGCCCATGACTCAAATCTGTATCTCTTATGCATCACAAATTAGAGCGGGCAGAACTTGTTACTGTTTTTCAGTGAATGTAAAATACATTCACAGAAAAACAGTAGTGGATTCTGTTCGCTCTTATTTATCATGCATAGGAGATACGGATTTGAGTTGTTAACAAAAGTTGTAGTTAATAACAAAGCCTACAAAAGCTCAATACATTATTTTGCTGGATTCTGTTGATGAAAAATGTTAGGGGCAAATGAATGTAAATGAATGCACGAAATGAATGCAAATGATTTTCCATGCCTGCGTATGGCAAGAAGGAAGACTGAAACAATGGTCTTACAAAAAACATAACACCTACTAATGTATAGCTGTTACATTGAACTGTGAAAAATAAAACGCAATTTTAAACCCCAACAAGATTTTCATGTCCGGATTTTTACGTGTTCAACCTTTATGATGCACATAAGCGAATTTGTTTTTCTTAAGTGATTTCAATGCTATTTTGTGGTTGTTTTTAGCACAAGGCCTCAAATAAGTGAAAAAAACAGACATATGTTTATGATCTGATGAAATATTTCACGTCCAAATGCTAGCTTTTATGACTTGTGGCACTTTACAAATGTCCTATTTTTGCCGGATACAGACCTTATAATGCCTCCAAATTAATATTTAACATGGAATTGGCGTAAACTGGCCCAAAGGGAATCTGATTGTACGTCGTACCCGGTATCTTGATCGATATCGATACCGCAATTTTTACAGGCAACAATGTTCAAAAAACCCCATTTCAGAGCTCCTCCCTTGATCTTATCCTGAACAATGTAAAACTTCTAACCTCCAATGAACCATCAGTAATCGGTGCCATATTGTTGCATTTATAAATGCAGTTTATGTTGTATACTGGAATAAATTAAAAACCCCATTTCAGAGCTCCTCCCTTGATCTTATCCTGAACAATGTAAAACTTCTAACCTCCAATGAACCATCAGTAATCGGTGCCATCCCTAGAAACCCAAAGACAGATTTAAGGGATATTTGTAATGTGTCACCCAGCTGGGAGCGTTGTACAAATATAATACTCAGTAATGGGAGGATAACATTTGAGACAAGACAAGGAAGTACTAATGTCCACAGCAGGTACAGCAAAACATCACATAGACATCCTTATTCTATTCAGGGTTTATAAGGAAAAGAAGAACCACCGCAGCGTACTGAAATTCAAAGTATCTGGGAAACCGACAATACCCATGGCAACAGCCAGCAAACGATGCCCTGTCGTAGTTGAATATTGTTGCATTTATAAATGCAGTTTATGTTGTATACTGGAATAAATTTAACTTTTGCTAAATGGATGGACCTCACGAACTTTTGACCCGGATCCTGTTCTTCTCGAAACATAATGTAATGTTATGCTGACCGCTCACTTTCACCACTTCTCTTTCTGAATTCTATACACTTCTTCCATTCACAATACCGATTCCATATACTAAACTTCCACTACTACCATGAGATTTAAGTGATATTTATAATGCTTCCATATTATTTGTATTATCGGCTCCGTAAAGTTCCCACAGAAAGAACCTTTTAAAATAAACGAATTGAAAAATAAGTGGAATATAATGTAAGGTAAACATACAAGATAGAATTTGATGTGGAGCTCCAATCAACATGTCTTTCCTAGCACTCAAAAATATTACTTCTTTTACGTACCCGTTTTTTAAACCAATTTCATTACACTCAGGAGTGTAAGGGGCTTGAGTTTTAACCTACGATCTTCTGCTCAGTAAGCAAAAACGCTCGCTCTAACACCACATCACAGTAAGCTACGACCCACGATCGTTCATTATCGGTTACAAGCAGCTATTACAATGAAATTAAATCCCCGAAAGTAGTTAACAGTCGTTCTACCCATTTCTATTATTAACGATTTTCTACAATAGAGGCCTGGATATATCAACTCAGTAATGTAACGAGGCTTGGGGTTTAACCCATGATGAACGGCGACTACGACGGCGAATTTGGAACTTACCATTTGTCTATGATATGTTTGAAAGGACGTGTGAAGGAGACAAAAAGACAGAAGTATGTCTGTTCGGATTTCAGTACGATGGTTCGTTGGGCTGGTTGTTCGTGATTCACGAATCGCGATTCTGTTGGCGATTCTTCATGCGAATGGTCAGAATTTTCATCGTGGGATTTGTTCACGACAATGACCAACGTACCTAAATGAAATTTACTTTCTGATAGAACTTACCGGTGATTTAAATGAAAATTAATATTATTTTCAAAAATTCCGTGTTCATTAGAGAAAAGCTGATCAAATGATCAGATATCTTTCAGAAAATATTCCTGGATATCCCTGGAAAGCTTTCTGATCGGTTATCAGAAAGTTAATTTCAGTTAGGTACGTTCCCAACAAACAATTGAGAGTCACAAATTAGAATATAGATTGAATAAATGCTTTAATAATGCATTAAATGCTGAATAAAACGGGTTGTCAAATTATGTACTCAAAAAACCTCATTGAGATCGATGATGCGTCTTTATTCTGCTGAATGCTCTGATTGGATGAATATACTTATTAAAAGCTATACAAACGATGACTGTCTTCCTGATTCAATACCAGAAGTTTGATCTAAAAACATACTGAATAAGTGTAGTTTTCACATACATTGACGCTTTAATTCGACTGTTTTCAATTGATAACATGCTTTCTTATAGTCTAATAATTGTTTTCTAGCTCCATTATTAGATTCAATTGCATCGCTTAACAATATTCTTGAATAAAGGTGAATACAGCATAATAGCTCTTATACCACTATGCGTCAATGTTTTAATTGCATGCTCTGTAAATGCTTTACAAACGGCGTATTCAATCATTATTCCACAACACTTTTTCAGGCTAACAAAAAAAAAATTGGTAGCATAGTGGTTACCGTTTCCGCTTTCCAAGTAGAAGGTCACGAGGTCAATACCAACATCAACCCTTTATTTATTTATTTTCTACACCTAATTAATTTAAATCGTAATCATAGATCGGTATCACTCACGACAACCAATTCATCGATCTATCGAAAAGAATAGCCCAGCATCCTTTTCATCGAAATTAGAAAGATGGAGAGGTAACATTGGTCTCATGTAAAACAACTATGAGGGAAATAATCATTCTGGGAGTGCGTATAGGAAATAATGACAGAACAATCACTAACGAAGACAACTTTGCTCTGTGCCGTTCTTATTTTCAGATTAATCACCTGTAGTTGAATAAACGTTTAAAAAATGTATAATAGTGTCTAATTAAACATTATTTCACATGAGAATCAAGCGTCTATATTTAAGAGAACTACTTTGGCCTTAATAATCTCGCCCATTTTTTGGGCCTATTAGGCAGAAAACTTCAAATAAATCCATGATTTCAGAGTTAAACAAGTCAATTATGCGTTTGGTACGATACTTCAGTTTAATAAGCTACCGAACGAAGTCAAATAAAAACGCGTGATATGATGGTTTGCACCCATTATTCCCAAAAACAAAAGAATTAATTAAGTGGAATTAAATGGAAGATAACCCTTTTTTGCTGATTTATAAAAGAAGCGCTCCGACCGAATCAATTTTTATCTTCATCCGATAGGCCGAAGTGAATTCAATGCGTTAGGCCGAGTTTAAAATCTGTAGGCCGAGTTTGGCGTCAAGAAGCATTGTTAAACTTTTGAAAATATCTCTACGATTGGTTTCTCTTTATCAATTCTTACTTCGGTTAGGCATCTTGATGTCATTTGTGATAACTGTCAAACTTTCACAATTTTACACGTGACGGAATCCATTTTTCACATAAAGAATGAGCACATAAATTTACACCATTTTTTTTTTTTTCTAAATGTGCAGTTGGTCAAAATCCTTTTTCATAGAAATTTATTTCGATATTTACGTTAAACAATGATCAGTTTACCCCCGGTTGACGGTACCTAGATTGATTTATTCCTATCATGTACAAATAATAATTCTAATATTCTTTGAACTGTACAGAATTCACTGTGCCTATCTCTCAAACCTCTAAAATACAGAGTATGCACTTATTATGGCGACTAAACCGGTTTTCAATCAGGAACCGTAGATACCGTATGAATCCTAAACTGATCTCGGTGAGCAATTGCACGAGTGCATCGGGTAAAATTTCCCCACTTGATTTGCAACAACGTGCACTGCTCACTGTGTAAGGTATGACCGGTGCCTGCTCATTTCTATCAACGGAATTCATCGATCACTGTTAATGGCTGCTGACTAATAATAGTAGATGTTCTGTCGGAACTGGAGACAGCTATTTTTCTGTTTGAAATGTTGTGAACGTCCTCGTGACCTTCACGGCAACATCGAGCTCAGGGGATTTCCGTATGGAAATTGCATTTAATTTTCCACTGAGCAGTAAAAAATATCATCTTGAATTAGTATGTGCACATTCGCTTTATTAGCTTGTTTTAACAGTTGCAATAGAAGTACCAAAGTTGTTCATCTCTGGTTATAGTCACATAAACAGAAACTGAGACAGCCAATCTCCATAACTGAAATGCATCAGACAGCAACAAATTTCGCTATGCCGTTGTCATTTCTTTACATGTTTCAAAACTTAACCTTGACCAATGTACGCGAGCCCACTAAACCTGCGGCCCCATTAGGCGACAGCTAGCCAGCCAGCCGTTAATGACTCAGCAGACGTAAAAGTTCAACTGTAGCGTGACAGCCACAAGTCACTGCAACCTCCGAAAATGCGACCGAGCACCATCTATGCGACCTTGTGAAAACTTTTGTTGGTCACTTTTAATCATGTTCATTTTTATTTTATTGTGCCATACACACTCATTAAAGTGCCGTGTGTCTTATCTCGCCCGCAACCCTAGAGTTCATCGAGCTCGTCCAGATGTAGGGTGGAGTGAAGTTATGCAACAATGTCGTTCCAACTTCTTGGTTCAGTGCACAACCCACCAGCTGAAGCATCTAGCGTAACGTACCTATGATGCAGCAGCTTCCAACCTTCTTTCGGCTTGCGCTTTCTTTGTAATCGAATGTTAAACAATGAATCACATAGGAATTCAGTACTTGCCAGGACATCATTTGACTGCACAGCAAAATAAATTTACGACCAATAAATAAGAAAATTGATCTCATAGCCACAGTTTAATTGCTAAGAAAAGAAAATGTTTCCTAAATAAAATATTTAAGCTCTTAATGAATCAGAAAACTTAATTTCATTCAATTATGGATAATAGTTGGTAGCTGCTTTCCGATTATTTGATTGGTAGTTATTTGATAAACTTGCACTCTATAATCAATAATTTTCAAATTAAATGCCCATTATTCAAAGGTTTCCATGTCTTCAAAATTGGCCAAAAGTGAATGGTTCCTACAGTATTCAGCTGCAAAGCGTGTCATGGTTACATTTCTATAAGGTATGTATGTTAGAAGTCAAATGTGATGCGTGCCCGACGTGATGAGTGCAGATGGTTATGAGAAGCGCGTGCGAACATATAAAAATCTGGCATCTGTTAAAATAGAGAATTGGTTAAATCAAAATGCCAATCAGGAATTTTGGCTCAGGAGACTGATGTTGTCTATTTTAGGGAACCGTTATTGAAAATTGCACTTTTGCTACTTTGGGGGCCTCCTGACAGGGCTGAGTTTTGTCAGTGCCACTGAAAGTGTTCTCGCGATATAGGCAAAAAATATGTTTGACATTGCCACTGGAAGAATTTACTATGACATAAACCTTCGAAAATCAGTAATGGATTTTAAGTCATTGAATATTTTTAATTTGAATGCTCAATGTCTTAAAGATAATGAAGACGAGCTATTTAACTTTTTGAGAGACCATATCACCGTTATAACTGAAACGTTTCATTTATCGAAATGATCGTCTTGATGGAGCCGGTGGTGGTGTTGCCGTCGTTGTTCATAGACGTATCAAACATCAAATTCTTTCTTCATTTGAAACCAAAGTTTTTGAAACTTTGGGAGATTCCGTCGAAACAAAATGTGGACAACTTACGTTTATAGCTACCTATTTGCCATTCTAATGCGTAGGCAAGCAAAAAGAATTTTCTCAAGGGTGACCTTCAGAAACTTACCCATCATAGGTTTAAATTCTTAATTATTGGTGATTTTAATGCAAATCACCGCTCATGGCACAATGCTCAAAGCAATTCTAATGGTAATATACTATATGTAATTGTTCTTCAGGCTATTACGCTATCCAGTATCCAAACAGCCCAACACGCTTTTCTTCAGCAAGAAATCCCTTGGTCCTAACTGATTCATGTCAAATTTGTAGCTAATTGATTACCCATCGGTTCTGATCACCTTCCAGTATCTTTTGGAATATCTCAAGAAATAATGTCTTAGTCCAACAGTTCTACTTTCAATTACCAGAGAGTATAACTTTGACCCAAACATTCCTTTGCAAATCAAAGATAATACTAATAATCCTCTTGACTCTCTGACTACTTCAATAGTCGAAGCAAGAGCTGTCTCAGTTACAAAATGCAAGGTTAAATTCAATTCAGTTATAAAAGACGGTGATCTTTAACTCTTGATCAGTCTGAAAAATGGCCGTTGGCGGCAATATCAACGAACACGCGATCCCGCCATTAAAGTTATCTTGATTGCCAAAAACAAATTAAAAACCCGTTTCTCTGCCTTGAAGAGCAAACATTTTGAAAATGATGTGTCGAAATTAGATCCGAGCTCCATTTTGGAAGCTCACAAAAAAATAAAAAAAACCTTAAAAACCTATTCAAGCGTAAAATTCTGATAAAAATTGCGGAAAACCTCAGAAACTTGCTAAGCTGCTTGAGAGTGCCTATAAATTCAAGTTGGGACTTACTAGTCCTATTGAGAATCAGGTTGTTTGGGAGTACCTGTATATTCTCTCTTGGTTACCGATTTGAACGAAGTATGAACTAGGTATAACTAAAAATATTCAAAATATGAAAGCTTCAGGTGACGATGGAATTTTCTATATCCTCATCGCGCACTATGGCCGGGCACCCACTGGTTTGGCGGTGATGTGGCATCATTCAATATGTCAAAACATCATGTCGAAGTCGTGGCGCGTCGTGCTCGCAAATGCTACACCTTCGCCACAACAGTGGGCGTCTGGCTTAAGGGGGGTGTAAGAATTTTTCAGGTTGGAAAATTTCTCGGCCTCCCTGGGCAATAGAGTATGATTGTACTTACCACTCAATTATACTAATGCAAAAATGATACCAGACATCGAAGGCTCTCAATGAATCATACCGTCAGGTCATTTTCCACATAGATGGCGCTGTCCCGCTGGTACGAAGTAATAAAAATCTCCATATATAAATTGAGAGAAGTGAAAATAGTTCACTTTCGATACTGATTCAGCTAAAAAAAAGCCAACGACAAACTAAAGAAATCATGCATGGACTTTGTCGTTCACTTATTTCCCGGAATTATTGTTAAATAATCTACAATTAAATAAAAATATTTTTTTCACAAAACATTCCAATTTTGAGAGAAAAAAATAGTTATCAAGAGCTTACCCTAATAAAATATGTATGGTTATTTTGCTTAACGACGTGTTCGGAGTATCATCCAAAATATTTGTGGAATAGTTCCATCATTTAGGTTATCGTTCGTTTATTGTAATTTTTCATTAGGGTAATCTCTCAACATGCCATATATTTTGATGACACACTATTAGTGATTTTCCTCTCACAGACAACAAAATAGAGTACCTGACTCTGCCAAACATGTCTGATACCTCTTTATATGTATTTAGATTAAAATCTGAAGTCCCTCCTTTTTTACATATTCTACACAAAATATACTTTCTGTTCCGCCTAATTCGTAAAAAAGTGGAAACCCTGTCAGGGGCGGGGCTTAGAGAGTATTTTGTGTGCAGAAAGAAGGGACATCAGATTTTAATCTCACTGCATACATAGAGTTTCCATACATGTTTCGACCGCACTGCCCTCTGTTAAAAAATAACGGAATCAAGGCTGTGAACCATTTACCGAAATTTAACTCGTGGTTAAAAGTGACATTTCGAAAGTTATTATCCCTGTTCGAAAATCCCTGTGTTGTCGATCGACCGGTTTTCGAGAAGAACTTAGTCAAAGTTGTCAACATTTAACTTCTTGTCTGTCAGAAGTAACCACGCTCGGATAGCAGGGTTAATAGATAACTTTCCATGTGTCAAATTTTAACCAAAAGTTAAAATAATCCACCAAATGGTTCAGAGCCTAAGTGTATGCCACCCCACTCTACACACTTATTTCGTGTCAACTTTTTTCTCAGTGTGCCTCAAGTGTTCCGCAGCTGCTCCGGTAGTGCTGAGAGTGCCAGTAATCGGGCTGACTGTATCCTTGTGAATGATGGCATGGTTGGCAACCCGATATATTAACAAATCGATTGTTTTGTTTTTAAGGGTGGAATCCGAACCAAGACTGTGATCCAGAGGCCCCCCAGCTGAACAAGTTGTTACGAGACAAAGTAACCCGACTGGAAGATTCCTTCGAGAAGGCGACCGAGTTCCTCTGACCGCTGCGAAGACTGGCTGTGGATGTGATTAATCTCTTGTGAAAGATTAAATTTTTAAAAATTTCGTAAACCCAGGGTTGTAGTATCCAGGGTTGTAGCTCAGAAAGATCTAGGCACTTTAGAGCAAAATCAAAAAAGGCATTTGTTCAGAATGCCAAACTAAGCGTTTTGGCCAAGTTTGGCTCAAATCAGTGACATCGACCGCAACTTTTACAAATTACAAATTTTGTACCCACTTGAGCTGGAATGACCCCTATACGTAATACATAGTATCGGAAGTAGTGCGTATTATAGCGACAATATTGCTATTGAAATCAAATTAATGTATTAAAACCATCATAAAAGCAAAAAAAAAAAAATTTTATGTTTGTCCAAAAAGTTTGAATATCCGTACAGAGTTTCGAAAATGGAGTTAAGCCTTATTGGAAAAACATACATAATACTTTTACAATGTTGTTTTAAACTGTAACCTATTTGATGACCATGATATTTGAAATGGCCTACGATATTTGGACGCCACTAAAGAGGTTCAGGATAAGATGGAATCCCACCTATTTTTATGAAAAACTTAGCAACTGAACTCACAACCCCTTTATTCTGGCTGTTTAATATGTCACTTGAATCCGGTATATTCCCGAAGGAATGGAAACAAATCCTACTTAATACCCATATATGAATCTGGTAAAAAAATCCGATGTTAGAAATTATCGTGGGATTGCTATCATTTTGTGCATTCCAAAACTCTTCGAATCAATTATAAATAAAAACGTTTTTGGCCAAATGAAACAAAGAATAACTAGTGCACAGCACGGTTTTTTAAAGGCCGTTCAACCACCACAAACCTTTTGGAATGTGTGGACTTCGTATTAAATGCAATGAACAGAGGTTACCAAGTAGAAGCTCTATATACGGACTTCAGCAAAGTGTTTGACAGAATTGATATCCCAATGCTGATTTTAAAATTAGAAAAAATGGGAATTGAGATGAAGCTCCTCACCTGGATTAAGTCGTATTTAGTTGATCGCCAGCAAATTGTAAGATTCAACGAGAAAACATTTAAGCCAATTCATGTCACGTCAGGGGTTTCCCAGGGCTCGCACCTAGGTCCCCATCTTTTTTTTTGAACATTTATGACATCTCTTTTATTTTAAAAAATATCAGGGTACTTATATACGCTGATGACATGAAGCTATTTTTAGAAATAGGAAGCGATAACGATATGGTTAGACGGCTTTTCCTCTCCTGTCATATGAAGCACGTTGCATGTTGATCAGCATTCAAACATTGAAAGAACGTCGGGATTACGCAAAGATTTCTATATTAAATAAACAATATCATTTCGCAACGCATTGACTCAGCTGATCTATTGTCAAGGTTAAATTTGTATGCTCCTTCCCGACAGTTACGCAATCGACACTTGTTCGCAGTAGATCGCCATCGGACCAATTACGCTAAATTTGGACCGGTAAATCAGATGATGACTGTGTATAATCATCATTGTGAAATGATTGACCTGAATATGCCCTCAACAGAATTAAAAATATATTTCAGAACCCTGCCAAGTCATAGAACATAAGTCCTAATGTTAGTATGTAGTCTACGGTTTGACGAATAAATAAATAAAATAAATAAAATATTAAGAAACAAATAATCGAGCAAGTTTGATTGGATGGATTTTTAAAGAATAATGAGTTTATAACTAATTTTTACTTTAGTCTTTACTATTTCATGCATCCTAGTACCGTACTAAAAAATATTTGATTAGTTCTTAATAATGCTATTAAAGTATTGACAACATCTTTAACCAGAAATCACTAAGACTATTTTTTTTAATAGACAACGTACAACACACAACAACCAATAGACAGCTAAGCAATTTTATGTTTATGAAAAATTCAACCTGCAGAAGCGGCAATCAAACCCTTACTTCGTGGCACACATACAGTTTACCTAAACTACGGGTAACTCCACTAACCGCATGACCACTACTTCAACATAATCATGATAAATCCACGATGCCAAAGAAAATTCTAATGAAACTCACAATTCTAAGGTACTCGATTCCTTTGCGTTTGACGTCTACACACAAACGTTAGGCGTACTGTCCGTCTCAGTGTACTCAACATATGACGGTAGTGTTTTAGCGACGAGGTTTTACAGTGAGAAATTTGAAATGTGTTATGTCTGCTTTTCTATGGAATTTTATTATACATGCTTGAAAAATCTTTTTTAATATTCCAAACATATTTGCCCTTTTACGCCATACTTTTCATGATGAATCGTTGTGGATTTTTAATTCTGGCAGATGTCATGATAATTTCAATCTTCAATGGCTGAAATGTCAGCTCCCACAAAACATACAGTAATGAGCCTGATATTCCATGTTTGCAGCAAACATGTTGTAACAATTCCAGCAGCAGATGATCAGGTGGGTAAAAATTAACACCTGTTTTAGCATGAATGACTGCTTTGGACAGGTATTAGTATAGACCTTTTTGACGTTTAATCCTCTTTCTCTATCTAACACACATGGATGAATGGACGGTTTGTTTTCCCACTAATCTGTTTCCCTCTTGCTCGCACTCGTTCGATTTAAATGGTGCAATAGTGTACGGCCATTAAACGTTAAAAAGCTCTCTGAGCGTTATTGAGGAATCCATGGTGGGACTTCAAATCTAGATAGAGCTGGAATTAGGACGTAGCAGCTTTTGTAAGCAATGACTTCTCTCGGCGATTTCTCCATGGCTCTCACTGGCAAATCGACATCACCATCGAGAAGGGGAAGACTTTGCCTACCCCATGGATATGTTGGTTTGTTGGGTGCATTGAATTCCTAGAAATCAACGAGAGAAGTCATTGTTTGCAAAGGCTGTTACGCTCTAATTCCAGCTCTATCTAGAAATCTAAAAAATGAACTATGTCAACAACCTTTATTCTACAGGTAGAGGCAGAACAGTGTTGCCAGTAGCTTCAAAGATCATGAAAATTTCTAAGCATGGGTGCTAAAAAATGCCAATTAGTGTGCCGAACTGTGCTTGGGCACATTGTGCGGAGTGACCAACTTCTTGCTGTATGCGTAATTTCTAGATGTCCATTAAGAACAGTGACATCTGAACGAAAATTTATGCAGAAGCATGGTAACATGATTAATTTATAATTGAGGAAGTGCATCTAGAACACAAAGTTGAGATCACGCAATAAACAAAGTTCAATGAAGTATTAAATACCATAAAAAGTATAATGGTCTGTGCACGAACGGAAACTTAACGTAGGACCGCTAGTGGACTGAACACATATGTTGATCATTTAGTTCTTAACTCTTTCCGTTTTTGAATTGGTGGCCCTGAAAGGTCGATGAAAAGGGCCGGTTGTTTTTCAAATAGTGGCCACACCAATGCAAGTCGATGCCGACCGGATGACGGCGGCATATGTCATCTGCCAAATGATTAGAAAGAGTTGAAAGTTGTTTTGATTAGAAGAATTTGAGAAAATGAAACATCGAGCATAACAATTTACAACTAATACTTCATAAAATTTCAATGCTTATTTTTCATTTTCTAAAATTGTTGAGTAAAAAAAAACCTGACAAAGATTTTGGTAATCTCGGACATAAAAAATTCAAATTTTACGAAAATGCGATTATTTCTTCATTCCGGTTTGTCATTTCTGGGACGTATTTTTAGATATTTAAAAATGATACAAATCACTCAAAAAAATCAAGATTCAGGATTTTGAGATCGTTTAAAAAGATTAATTCTTTAGAATGCAAACTTAAGTCATTCATCAAGATTCTAAACTATGAACAAACTATTTCTGAACTTCAAATGAACTCAAAGTATATTTACGACGATCCGCAATAAGATCATACTTTAGAATTTATACAGATTATTTTACAGATTTTTGTCGCCTAGAAACAGATTAAAAAGAATTTTTACGGTGAAAATACAGATTGAAAATGGAAATAATGTGGCATCACTGCGTCCCCTAGTAGCACGCTTGTCACATATCGGTTGTAGAAACTTCTTTACGACTTATTTCAGTCATAAACAAGTTGCTGCAACTTTTCTTAACGGAAGTGTGCTACTCGGGTCGTCTTCGTATTGGTGCGATGCGTGTTGTTACACTCATACGTCGTGTTCGACGCTTATCCGTCCGTTACTCGAAAGCAAATGACAAAGAAAACGATTTGGCAAGCGTTTTTATTATCGCTGCTTTTCTCCTCCCTTCCCCCTGAAATGGTGAGCGATCAACCGAGCATTGAGCTCGCTCATGCAGCATGCGCAATGTGTCGTTTGTTCGATTTGTGCTCTATTGTTGCGTCCGTGTTTGGGATTTTTCGTTATATGTTTGAATTTTGATTTTTTAATGTGATCCCCAGTATAGAAATTAAAGACGTAGTTCTACGCCAAAAGATGCACCATACTTCTTGACATAGTCTATGATAGTCATTAGATCCTTGAAAGACGAGTTATTTTTGGACTTTTGAAAGGAATATTACAGATGGTTATTATTTTGTTATTATTTTATTTTATCTGTATTAAAGTCTTTTTTTATTAGAATGTTTCTTGTTGAGTTTTTAATGAGCATTGATTCCGAGAACGTAGCATCAATGCCGTTTTGCAGAACCTAGCAAGAATGCCAGCTGCAATTATTGTTCAGATTTTGCTTGTTACTCTGGGAATATGAATTTTCTAGCTGGACATTTTGATTTAAAGCATCCAACCAGCATTTGTTTTACCAGAGGTTTTCCTTACCATTCAAACCAGTTCAGTGGAGGTTTTTAGCAGGGTTTCCATTGGGAAAGAGTCCTTTACCTCCCGCAGCCGTTGAATGTTTCGTCCGGAAGCGTCGCATCAAATTCCCAGAATCTGGAAATATTCCCAATAGACTGACGCAAAATTTTAAATTTTCACTCCACAGTGCTCGAACGGTTCCAAATTGGGTCCTGATTATCCTACCAAAATTTGAAGGAATTATGGTGTAACAGCTTTTGTAAACAATGATTTCTATCGATGATTTCTAGGAATTCAAGGCACATCCACGCAGACCAACCTAACCATCGGATAGGGGACGTCTTTCTCTACCCGATGAGGATGTTGGTTTGCGTGGGTGAGCCTTAAATTTCTAGAAATCATCAAGAGAAGTCATTGTTTACAAAAGTTGTTAGGTTCTAATGCCAGCTCTATCTAGAATTAATAACTATTTCATTTGACGTTTGGCTGAAAAACGATTTTGTGCAAAGTTGTAGCTGATAAAAATTCCCATAAGAATAGCAATAGAACTTGTTAACAGTACAATATGGAAAAAGGCTAGAAGACAATGTACAACAAGTTTGGATTTCCCCTAGTAATTTCCATATAAACTTCAAATGGTTTGTGCCAAGTCAGTTTCTTATCAAATGAATTTAAACTTTCGGAGGCTAATCAGGACCTGATTTGAAACCGTTTGAACACTGTGGAGCGAAAATTTCAAATTTTGCATCAGTTTAATGCACAAACACAGGCCGGCGCCGGTGGTGTAGTCGTAAGCGTGACTGCTTTATAACACCCCAATGGGTCTGGGTTCAATCCCAGCCGAAGTCGGTGGGAAATCTCTGGTCACGTCTTCCTTCGGAAGGGAAGTAAAGCCGTTAATGGATGGCAATCGATGTCCGTCGATGATTGGCACTAGATTGCGGAACAGAGACCGACGTTAAATAAAGGAAAAAATTTAAAGGGTTGTGTCCTAGGCACGACCGCAGTATGACGTAGCGCCTATCTATCTATCTCTACCTATGATGCATGATATATGCATTTAGGTTAACATCCGACGTCGCTCCTTTTTTACATATTTTGCAGAAAAAATACATCCGAAGTCCCTCCTTTTTTACATATTCTGCACAAAACATATTTCCTAAGCCCCGCAACTGATAGGATTTCTCACTATTTTATTATGAATGGGGGGCGTGGCAGAACGTTTCTTCTGTGCAGAACATGGAAAAAAGGATGGACTTTGGATGTTAATTTCATATATAGAGGTACCAGATATGTTTTACAGTCAGTTGTTGGTAATTCATCGAGTGTATGTCTCCTGTAAGCAATTGTTTTTGAAAATGTGGGCTCTGCATGTAAAACATTAATTGTTTATACATAGGTAATTGTGGTTTGCTTAAAATTTATTTCCCAGAAAAAAATGATCGTCAAAGTCCACGTCTTTTTCGGGTTATGTAAAGGGGGGAGGGGAGAGGTTGTTAAGAGGAAGGGGGTTTTACATGCACGTTTTTTCAAGTCTCATTCCTCATTGTTTTGGACACGCCGTGATCCACCTTTAGCCGCTAACTTAGTCTGTTTGCTGCAGGACCTAGTGCCACGCCGTCCGAAGCGGTAATGAATTAATTAATTTAGCTTTATTTAGGAGGCTTTCAGCCTTAGGCTGGTTCGCCTCCGACGGATCATAGCGGTAATGAACAGAGACAGGAGAGCAGCGCTGATTTATATCTTTTCAGGTTCAAGCAGAATGATGTACAATCAAATGGTATTCGTTTATGATAACTGGGTTTGGGAAAAGGCTTATTTCGTGAAAACAGTGATAAAATTATCATTTGTACATTTTCAAAAGTTTACTTACAGAAAAATTGGAAAAAATATTTATTTCAGCAGGTTGGTAATGTAATGCGCGTATTACTATTCGACTTTGAGTGAAACACGCTAAAAAAAATTAACATGAAAAAGTTGTTGTTCGAACAACTTTTTTTCCTTAAAAGCGCCCACTTTGCAATGTATGAAGAAAAGTTAGGTAATTATATTGCCTTTCATGAGAAAAAATATCAAGCAAATCTGAGGGGTACCATTTTTGGGAAAATGACTTTTAATTTTTAAATATATTTTTTTAGAGTGTAGAAACCGATTTTTTATTTTATTTAAATTTTTTTATAAAATTTCAGATTATTTGCTAAAAGTTCGCCATACATCACTTTTTTGTAGGGCTTGTCATTTTTAAGCTATATCGATTTGAAAAAAAAATCGACAAAAAACTTTGACCCTTATCAAATGTTAGGCGAGATAAATTTTGAAAAAAATAAGTACGCAAAGTTGCTTAAAATTGCTAAGTCTCCACACCCACAAAGTTCCATAAGGTTCTGAGAGGGTGCTGCCAACCACTGGATGAGTTGGCGTGAAATCCGTCAATATCCTATCGATTGGCGTATTTTATCTTTAAATGACAAAGTTACAAGCGTTCAAAACCTAACACTCCTTCACCACACATATTGTTTGATTTGCACTCCAGTATAGTCGACAAAGACGTAGTTCTACGTCAAAATAAGAAGTAATGCACAAACACTGTCGGGATCAATGGCACAAACATATTGAAAGCCGGTGATGCAGTAGTAGGACTCCTGCACTATGCCCGCAACACTTTTAATCCTCTTCCTTTGACGAAGAAGGATATCCAGAACCATGTTTTCGTCGTTAGATAGGGTAGTGCACTACTTCGTCGTAATCGCCCATTTCCGTTCTATCGATCAGAAAAGATCAATAATATCAATGATTTCACCGTGCACAAATCAATAATAGCTTTGTTCCGATGCGTTAGTTCATTAGCTACAACATAAATCCTGTTAGAGCGCATTGTATGAATATTTACGCTCATTGTTCTCAAAACAAAAGAAGCGCTCCTAGCGAATCCCCTTTTCTATGTTTATCCGTAGGACGAAGAAAATCTAATGGCGTTTCAAAGCGGTAGGACGGAATTGAAACTCGTAGAACGAATTTAGAATCAAGAAGCAGTATTAGATTTTAAACAATATATCAACATTTTGTGACTCTTTATCAAATCCAACGGTACGTATGAAAAGGTGAATACATTTAGAAGTCATCCACAATATTCCACACAACAAAACGACAACAGAAACGATGAGGAAAAACATGTTGCTCAATGAAGAAAAATTACAGTCTGCGACAATCTCAACCTGTCACAAACAATTTGCCGGACTACTTTGACTGTGAAGCAAAGCAACGCACGTCGTGTCGCATCATATTTTGTCAGTCAGCATTCCAACAGAGTTTGCGTCAATGAGAATCGAGAAATGTTGCACGTCAGTTGTCACGAGATATTGATGAAATAATGCAACACTTCAAATAAAGTCATCCTATTATTACTTCGAATCACCAAGATTTTGACTTTGAACTGCAACCATATGTCTGGTGATTCCAAACTCAGGCTTTAATAGTCTTCTCTTCCCATGTGGTGCCATTAGGTCAAGTCTTTGGTTAATCATCAACACAAGCAGTTGTAGCTGATCATTACGAGCCAACCTTCGACCGTTGTTGCCTTTTTCACGCTAAAAGTTTCATTCACGCGATCGAAAATCAGAAGGGACCAAAAGTGCACGGCAGATTTTGAATATTATCGTTGACCCCCAAATAAAACAAAATATGAAAAAAACAAAAATGGTGACTGATCTAAGCCTAACAGCTATGTTAGTAGAAAGATTGAATGGGATAGACAGCAAAAACATCAATCTGATTGTATCTTTATGGACCACGGCTCGTGAAACGATTGTGGTGACTAGCTAGACATAAACGCATGGGGGCTAAGTGTTTTGTCACACGACTTTAGCCAGTGGCAGTTATATCGAAGTGCATTTTGTTTAGTTTTTGTATATGTTGAATAGATTTTACAAATGGTCATCCATCACGGGGCAATTTGCTTGGCAGATTATGATATTGTAGTGTGAATGCAAAAACGTGCGATTATAAATTCATTCATCGAAAATGTTTACTTCAGGCGGTTAAATCTACATTTATGAGTTTCGAGGAATGCAAAATTAAACGAATTTTAATGACGAATCACTAAAGCCCGTTTCCTCTTTGGACAAAAAAGGAGATCAAGAAAGTGTTGCTTTCCCGCTCACTCTCTTTCTCTCTCGTTTTTTTCCATCGGCGAAGCCGGACTATGCTAATTTGTACCGGCTGGTTTCAGCAGTTAACTCGCTGCGAATATTAGTTTACTCTCTTTTTGTTACTTTGTGTCGCCATGGAAGTTTCTTTTTCTTAAAATTTCGATTCATAATTTCTCCTCAGCCCCTCTGGTTGGAATGATCAACGATTATTCTGAATAACACTTTTCCATTCGATTATCACGTCGTGACTCTGAACAATATAGCTTTTATTGCTATGGGTATAGAAAGCCGAAGGTAAAACCCTCTATCAAACTTCTCATTCCGGTTCACTGCAAGGGCATCGTGTGATGGGAAAAAGGTTTCACAATCTGACCCACTAATATTATTCACGGAGCCACGGGGCCAAATCCACACACCTTACCGAATTGCTGGACATCTAAGGCGTAGGGCCAGTTTCGATATCGAGTCCACACTGCTCACTTCCATCCTCATGAGTTCCATGTAGCCGCGTGACGACTTTCGGGTGCTATTTTCAAAACCAGTTTCGAAAAAAATCCAAAGTCACTTACGATCTGTCTGGCACTAACGTAGGCCTAAGCGCGAAGTTGCCGGTTAGGGTAAATGATGAATTTTAGCGATTTTTTTTATTTTGGATGGAATTTTTGCGCGCGCGCGCGTGTGTGTGTGTGTGTGTGTGTGTGTGTGTGTGTGTGTGTGTGTGTGTGTGTGTGTGTGTGTGTGTGTGTGTGTGTGTGTGTGTGTGTGTGTGTTCTAGAAAATGTGTAATTCAACATTATTTAACATGTTAGTTTACATGATTGACATGATCATAATCCCAAGTAACCAAGATTAGGCTAGTAGAGGGCTTACAGCCGTTATTAGCCATTTGTCAGCCATATATTGCAAAAAGGCTAGAGTTCAGGGTTGCACTCACATCACAAATATAAAAAAAGTTTTTCGGAATTATGAAATCATGGGATGTTATAATGATATTTTGTACTTGTATGTCCCAAGAAGAGGTTGTAAGGTATGTGTTTGACACTAAAAAAAAATTTAATTTTTAACAGAGAGTCACAATCAGCGGTTTTTCGATTTAAAACATTTTGTTTTTCTAGCGGAGTGAGTGGAAGCAACCCTACTAGAAATAATAACATTTCAAAAAAACACATCAATCAACGATTTGCTTATCCTTTCTCTATCCTCCCACCCGGCATGCCATCCCACCCTTCAAGGACGTATCTTCATATAGGGGTCAAAAGGCACGAGCGGTGGAGTTTTTACAAAGTCACGCGTTATTCAATGCTGCATGTTGGTGCAAAGACGTCTGCGCGATCAACAAAGCGATATGTCATTGCCATAATTTTGGAGTTCTCAACGGTTAGGTTTGCTTTGGGCTTGCAAATCAATACTGATTCCATTGAGACAAGAAACGAATCAATGTTTGGCTGTAGTTGTTTCCCACTTATGGACTGGGTGAGGACAATTGTGAAAGAAATTCATTCGATTGGTGATAGAATTGAAATGGTCGGTTGATCCTATGAGGAAGAGGAGACAACTGGCTTCTTTTTTCTGTGACATGTTCTTCTTCTCTCGTGGAAACGACCGTGAAAAAACTATTTCATTATGGGCGACGCAGTCGACTGTCAAAATACAAGAAAATAGATTACCTGTTATAAAAATTCTCGCGTTTCTATACGTTCACCCGACTAATCAGGCGCTGGTTCGCGTTTGACAGATAATTTGTTCATAAAAGTCCCCCTATTGTCTCCTCTTCCTCTTAGGTTTGATCTATAATAATGGAATGTATACTATGCAAGGTTCTGGCTATGCTCATGGGTTAATTTCAAAGTCGAACATGCTGACTTGGCACTTGGCCAATTGTATTCCGATGTGATTGACAAATTGGACAAAATCTAAGCCCCTTTGCGTTCCTTCATGTCTCCGAGCTTGATCGCCGGTCGCAGTGGTTTTGTTGTGAAGCAAGGGCTCGGCTACTCAGTGGGAGGTCCATACTTTTACTAGAGTGCATTAGGGAGACACAGATAGCACACACTAGAGAGAGCCAATCGAGCAGCGCCTATCTTGATTGCATTGGCAGTGTTGCTGGAAATCACCTAGGCATAGGTTGCCAGGACAGTTTGTTTTGAATCCGCTCTTATCTTATACTTAACCCTCTCTAGAACACACGAAATTGATTTCATAGTTTGTTCATCTTCTCATAAAAATGTTAGCGATCGAAATTGAATCATAATAGGCTAAGAAAAAATGGCAACTACGTTTACATATGGTATATTCAATGAATCAATCTCAAAAAATTATGTTCCATTGGTTATCCCTTTTGGGACGATTTTTTTCTTTACATGTGTTTCAAGGTTGCATTGGGGAGGGGGTGCAAAAACGGCAATTACCCCCCGGCGATGAAGGCAGAGCTAATATTTGCTGTATTTTATAATTAGGTCAGCCAATATACCTGAGCTTGCTGGTCACCAACGGTTGAGTTGTGATTAAAGGTCTTTCATAAAATCAGCTTGGATTAGGGTAAATGATCTTGGTTCGAATCGTGAAAAAAATTATCGTGGTTCGAACTAGTTTAAAAACAAGCTGACAGAATCAAAATATTACTAAACTAAGCTTTCGACATTTCCCATCACACCCTCTTTATTGTTTTAGAACAATAATTGCTGTTACAAGTTTAGTCAATTACATTGAAAACAGTTGGGAATTTGATTCTGATTGTCCCTATCCAAGCTGTTTATTTAAACCATCTGCAAGTATTTTAATCACCAAAGTAAAACTTGGAACAATGCACTATGGGGAAAGTGGTGGCCAAAAATCGAAAAATTGACTTGCTTTGAATGACGTATCTTGTAAACCATTTGATAGCCAGATAGTTCAAACCTAGATGCCCAAAATTTCAGCCCTCTGTGATGAAAACTCATTGCGCCACAGACATCAGACTTAGGAAAAATTTGAAAATTGCAGAGAAATGCATTTGAAACAAATGCAATTTTCTCAGCGAATAACGGTCTAATACACCGTTGGAAAGCTAATTGTCTAAACTTTAAAATAGGTATGTTGATAAGGTTACACGGTTAATTAAAATTGGTTAAAAATGGGCAATTATTGAAAAAAAATGTTTTTTTTTGCCTAAGTTGGACTATATCTAACGAGCAGGGCCGGGCAGTCTCAAGAGACCACCACTACGTTTTAGTTTAGGGGCTATACTATCTGCGGAACAAGTATCCAGCTGCGTATAGCTGCGTATGAGCGTCATTTTGGCACAAAGTCGTAAAAATGATTTTTTAAATGTTTTTTTGTTAATTACATATATCGATTATACGAGCATTAACCAAAAAAATCGTACAAATTAAACACTGGTTGAAAAGTGGAACTGTTAAATGTCAAATTTGGTCTTAAAAATGTTACACACTTAATTATTATTGTTGTTAAAAATGGGTAAAAACAGACCGAAAATTATCATTACATATAGAAACCGTATCTACCCAACTGGACTAAAAAGTTTTCAATGTTTTCACGATAACCTTTTGATATTTTCTATACATAATAACCAACGGAAAAAGAAAGACCACTACCAAAAGGAAATTACCTGTTCGAGTGCCATTTTACAATTTCTACCCACTAAACTTAGATAAAACTATTATTGATGTTATCTACTTGCATTTAAAAGACGAGGACAATATTTTCAAATCATGAGTTTGTTTTCGGCTTTAACGCTAACAACGTGTGTGTGCTAACAACAATATTGTGCAGTAGTTTAATCGAAAATCTGAAAACAATTGTTTGTGATAATATGGATCATAGGAGCATCGTGTTACTTTTTGATCCAAAAGAATCTCAAGTAGTCAATGCAACAAAAGCATTTGAATATATCAAGAAAAAAATATAATATTGATCTTGCCAAAGAAGAACAACTTCTTAAAAAGTTGAAGTACGTAGCACAACATTTTTACAATGCGTGGCAAAAGGCTCACCGCCTACAAGAGCGCTTTGAGAAATACAATAAGGATTGGCTCGATAGTCATTTGGAACTTGCAGAGTACATCGCAGAAACACCTTCAACGTCAACTGGCCATGATGGACGCGGACGTCCACAAAAACATGATGATGATTTTGGTCTTGATGAAAATGTAGAAAATGAGTAGAATTGCTTGCGAATTTAATTTAGTTTTAAGAGAAAGTTATTAAATAAATTTTATTATGACAATTAGTCAAAGAAAATTATGTTTTATTTTGTAGTATATTCATCCCTGCAGTATAAAAAATGTAGTTCAACTTAGTTAACGATGTTGATATGTGTTCAGTAAAAATAATGGAAACATAGTAAAAAAAATAATCCTTTCGACTAGCTTTAATGATTTATTTCTCGCCTTGAGTATCATAACGGCATAACTGCATTGATCGATTTGTCTTCATCGATTTTCTCTTTTGTTAATAACTTGACCAAATCGAAGCCGATCGACGTGATTTTTTTACTGACGGAAAAGGATCATAACCAGTGCTGCAAAATTTCGACACTAAAAACTGATAATAACAAAACAACCCTGGTCACTCATTTCAGCAGAGAGTCACCATCAGTAGCAATCAATATCAATTGTCAGTGATATTACTATCAGTGACGACGATGTGCAGTTTTTTCATTTGCTGAATTACTATCGAAATCAAATTAATTTAGCAAAACAGTTACATAGAACCATCAAAGTGAATACGAATCATCATCATTATCAGCCTGGAGAACAATAATGTGACACAGAATGCGCAAATTCACAGTTTTTTCACCAAGGGAATCTTTGTCACTTTTGATTTTCATTTGAACTGTCCCTAAAATTAAAAACAAACTTTCAAGTTTATTGTTCAGGAATAAGTAGCTCATTACTGGGTGTAATACTAGTTACACCTTCCGGATGCGATGAAAATACATAAATATGACTAATTTTATGCTTAACTTACTATAATACCAACAAAAAGTGCGGAAAAACCAATAAAATATTTTTGGCCACCACTTTGTATGGAGCCGCCCCATAGTGCAATGCTCGAGGCGTATATTATTTCATTACTGCAACATTTTATAAAAAGAAAAATCCCTGAATGTGTGTATTTTTTGAAAATACGATTGTTGTTTTTTGATCTTGGTTCGAACCAAAAATGAACGTGGTTCGTACTATCAGTCGTCGAATCACCACTAGGTTCGCTACCGTCGCTACACTTTGTTTACGTTCTGATTACCTCCTTCGCACAAAAGTCACATCAAAGTTTCCACGGATAAATTGCTTGAAAATACATTTGATGTGTTTCACTCTTTCACGAAAAGACTTAAAGGTGTCTTATGGAGTAATGTCTGACGTCGAGATTATCAAGGAAATGGAGCAACTAGATATGGATGACCAGAAGGCTGCTGAAGACCGTGAAGCTTATGAGATTGCCCGAGCTAAGCGCGGAAAAATGATCCGTGAAGCTAAAGAAAAGCTATCATTGGAAACTGAGCGGACCAAATCCACTCGGGATAGACTCAAGCAGCTGGAAATCGAAGCAACTACAGAGAGGAAAAAAATCTCTGCGAAACGAAAGCTCACGAATGAAACCAATGTCGTTTTCGTTTTTGCGGTGTAGCTGCACCGGTGTTACACTTTTACACCGAAAGCGTTCGTTTTTGCTTTTCGTGCTACACCGGTGTACCACTCTTTCTGCACTGCTCATAAAAGTGTAGCACTTGAGAAATTCGCGGTGTAGCTCGGAAGACACCAATACATTCAGAAAGTATAGTTGTCAAAAGCTGCTGTTTTCATTTTCGTCGTTGCAGTCGTGAAGCAGATTTTTTCCATCAATTAATTAAAAAAATAGAGTAAGAACTTTTCAGATTATTGGAATCATCTTCATCGGAATCAGAGGACGAAAATTTCCTGATCAGAAAAGAAAGGCACAGATTCGTATGAGAGGATTTGTAGCGGATGTTTTCGATAACTATTCAGACGAAGAGGTATGATTCGCAAGTTGTTTGTAGAAGTTCTATGAACCAATTTGGTTATATTTTTATTTTTTTACAACATATATTGCACATGATTTATCTAGTTCATTATCTGAAGTGAACTACAGGATGATTTTGAGAGCCTAGAACATCTGATATACATCTGAATGTATCTAAAATGGTTTATAGAGGTTTGATGGTTTATAAACAACAGACATTGTACAAGCACAAACGAAGTGACAGACGGACCGGCTCGAAAACTTTGGTGACTAACCTGCTATTGCAATTTTTCAGTGTACCACATGGCAACACCACTACTACTGGATTGTACCACATGGCAACACTACTACTGGATTGAACTCAGGATCAATAATAGAAAAGGGCCCATCAGCATTTGTAAACAAACCGTTCCAAAGCCCATTCCTAACAAATCCTAAGAGAAGAGGTGACAATACGGGGGCAAAAATGAACCACTTTTCTGTCAAACGTGAACCAGCTCGTGATTGGCTGATTTGATGTGCGTAAGATAGAGATAGACATAGATAAAGATAGAGATAGAGATAGAAATTAAAGAGTAAGAAGCCAATTGTCACCTCTTCCTCTTAGCACAAATCGAAGGCCACTCACACAAACCAACACCATCATCGTGTAGGTAGAAGTTTCCCCTGTCCGATGATGGTGTTGGTTTGCGTGGGTGGCCTTCGCTTTGTGAATAAAGGGCTTTGGAACGGTTTGTTTACAAATGCTGATGAGCAACAGCAACTTGTTGCTCCTGCCTGACACACAGATTTCACGTACCTCAAAAAAGCGAATTAGAATGGCTTAGTTTGGAATAATTGATTATTCTTTTACTATGAAAGTGCAATAAACATTAACTATTCCAAACCCTATCCGAATGTTTCATATTTTATTGCATCATTTTATACATTCATACATTGACTTCGCCCTAAAGTTGATTTTTCAGCTTAAAAATAAACATTTAACTTGATTAAACAATAGATTGGATTACAAATCCAACTCATGCAAAAACGCCCACCAAAAAAAGAAGGAACATAATACTATAAAGACTAGTTACGTTACAGAATGTCTGTAACGGTATGTAAAATGAAGTCTGAATTTATCGTGTTTGGAACAGGTGGATAAGGAAAACACAAAACTACATCCAGTATCGCAAGTACGTTTCAATCACTTGTAATACCTCAATTTAAACAAATTGTATTTTTGAAATCAATAGCTCGACCTAAAATTTTCAATGATTCGAACCATGATCTGCATAGTTCGAAGCAGGATAATTATTTTGCTATCATCAAAAATCAAATTATAAGTGAACAAGACATTATAGTTTCCTTCCAAGTGAACAATTAGAATCATTAAAATGACCCCAAAAGGCCTGGGTTCAATCCCAGTCGGCGCCACCGGGATGTTCAGAGGCATAACATCTCTGATCACGGGAAGTAAAGCCGTTGGTTTCCGGTTCATGAGTTGATGGGTCGATAGGTACGGTCCAGGTGTGGGAGTTGCTTCCTTGGCGTTGGTAGACCACTTATAACTCTGTCAATTGCGGATAGATTTTAATTCTAAACGAAACTGAGCACTTTATCAATTTCCAATAGGTCACTATTGAAAATTACACAAATGTCCAATGGCGATCATAATTATTACCGATTGCCTGCAAAAAGCGCTTTCCCTAACACAGATTTCAAAATCGAAATCCATCCGGCCTCGCCGAACGGTGCTTATTCAATCACCGTGTGTGGTAGTGTCCGGTCGATCGTCATCATCATCAGCAGCAGCAGCAGCAGCAGCAGTGCTTTCGATGCATGGCGTTGAACATTGTTCTCCAGTACACAACGAAAGGTTGCCCGCAAGTAGCTAGCTATCAAGGCTGCCCGTAAGAGCCCGATTCACCGAAGAAGGAGGAAGAAGCCGCACCGCTACTGATCGGATCACGCTCGTTCCACACAACATACAGCTCGCCAGCCTAATCTGTGTTGAACACTCTAATAGCTCAGCATTACTCAACCATCACGACAAAACGGTTCTTTTCAGGACCAGCATAAATTAATGTTATGTAAGAGTTAATTTTCCTTGAACGTTTGCTTACTTTGCTGCCGGCCACATTACCCCCAAAGCTCTTTGATAATGTACCCAGCAGCCAAACGTTTGTGGTCAAATGCGAAACAGTATTGAAGTTATAAATAACAATTCTCGCAATGACCAAATACCACATGACCTTGTCAAATAACCAGAAACACTTCGAATCAAGGTAGGGTTTTTTTCTCCAGGACGCTAGAAAATGCAAAAACATCTCGAATTTATATGATTGATCGCGAATATATTGCATAGCCGAGCTCTGTAGAAAAAAAACTAAGTGTGTAGTATATGGTATATAGTATAACCATAATTGCTTTGATATTTTTTATCGGGATTCCCTTTGAAGTTATTTTTTAATCTTCCCCAGCATTATTTTTAAATTATCCGCAGAAACATGTTCACATTTATCTGCTGCTTGCTTTCTCTATCCATTCAAGTCCACAGAATTGTCAAAAACTGATTGAAAACGTTTTTACAACGCCTCAAACTTCTCAGGTGACTGTGACTATTGTCGGCAGCCTCTTTTTCTTCGGCAACCTTTCCATTTAAACTGCGTGTTAACCAGCTGTTCTATTATTGGCAACTCGAAATCATCCGCATTTTGTAGAGCGTTTATAATAAGGAAATTCTGGCGTAACAAGATTGCTCATAAAAAAAAGGCGTTAAAAAAATAATCGCATTGAAGCTCAAAGACTAAGGAATCGGTAGAATACATTCAGCGAAATGTTTTGATGGGAAAATTCAGTTAAACTTTCGTTTAAATTTTGGTTGCCGAAAACAGTTAATATGTGCCCAAGCCTTGGCCCAAGCTGACATTTACCCTAGCTCGTTTGTATTCTTATTAGATTTTTTTAATCCTCCTTAAAATTGACCTGCTATTCAATCTTCTCACGATTTCCAAAAAATCTCGTTTGAATCACCTTAGAATTCAATTCAGATCGTATGTTGATCTGATTTCTTGTAACTTCCCGTTAGAACTCGTAGGTTGTTGGGAACAGCTTTAGCTGCAACTGGTTTTTTATTATAAGTAACTAACGAGAACTCACCGGGAATCGTAAACAATCGTGAAAATCCGGGAACTAACCGGGAATTTTATTTGAACCTAAAATACAGTTTTTACATGTACTTAGGTATGTTAAATATAAATGTGTACATGTAAAACATATATATTAAAATTTAATTTAAATTTTGAATTCTTCAAGAACATTCTACATGTTACACATGTGTTAATGGGATTTTTTATTATGTGTTTTCTCGATTCCGATCAAACTATGTTCTCAACCGTGTATATTGCAACAAACCAGGCAAGCAATATATCATTATCCTTGTACCACTCCGATTAAGCTATATTTCAGATAGAGAGTTTATCATGGTAGTAGTAGCAAGCGTTTTGTCTTTATGTGTTTGGATTCGCTGGTTAAGATAGCTAAAAACGACAATTTGTCATAAATTACATTACGCAAGATGTCAACAACGCCTTGTTCAACTATAAAAAAGGATCATAAAACTGTTTGGCTACCGATGACAGTTCGTGACACTTTGTGCTTTGCACCTTCTGACGTTCATATACCTTTTGCGAGTCTGGATCAAAGTTGCCAGAAGTTACTTTCAAAAGCGGTATTTATCACTATAGCGATATATTTACTAAAAACCATCGAGGACCAGCTATATTAGACCTATTCATTTTAACCGAAATGTTCGGGATGCACCGGGTCAACCTTGATTACTGATCGTCATGTTAATTTGAACTTCTGTGCAATTTTTTTTAGCAAAATCAGTGATGATTTAGAGGTCTTTGAAGCTCATTTTATGTTTTTAGGTAATTTACGGCTTATAATATTTGTATCTCGAGACTGAAACAACAAAACCTGCTGTAACAACTTTCATATCAAAGCTTAATGTGTTATCTACCAACTTGGTGACCAAAGGTTGACTATTCAAAGTGATTTTATTGAATTTTGACTCAGTTTCATGCTCGAAGATATCTTAAAAAGTGCAGAATTTTAAAGTATTTGTTCTACGAACTTTCCACTCATATGATATAAAAATGTATAGTATAAGGCATAATGTTTCTTATACTGTTCTTGAAATTTCGTTCAAACATAGTTTTCGTGTAGATTCCATAAACTCAAGCTAATATTGAATCCCGAGCAAGGCCCACTCAGCTAATATAATATAAAAATATGCAGTCAACGGCATAATCTTTCTAATACAGTTCTAGAAATTTTGTTCAAATTAGGTTTCATGTAGATTCCATAGATTGAGAGATAAAAATCAGAAAAGAGGCCGTTATAGCTAAAATTCACAAGTCAATTGAGCCAATAAAAGTTTCAATTAGATTGACAGAACATATTTGCATTGCTTTTCAATAACGTCCGATGACTGTTTCATTTATAGATGCTATTTTTAGAAATACGAATCCTCAGTAGACTATGAAAGTTGTTACAGCAGTTTTCGTTGTTTCAATCTCGAGATACAAATATTATAAGCCGTAAATTACCTAAAAACATAAAATTAACTTGAAGCACCTCTAAATCATCACCGATTTTGCTGAAAATTTTCACAGAAGTTCAAATTAACATGACGAACAGTAATCACGGTTGACCCGTTACATTCCGAACATTTCGGTTAAAATGAACAGGTCTAAGCTATATGTATGTATTCCAAAAATTAGTTAAGATAACATATTGAAAATTGTGTTAATTGTTAGTGAACATATGTAATGTTGCATTGAAATACTTTTAATCGTGAGGCGAACCTACTTCAGGCTGAAAGCCTCCCTAATAAATAAAACTTAACTCAACAAAGTAAAAGCGAAAGAAGTGCTGCAAAAAGGAGCACATGCGATACGACAGTAGAGTGATGCTCGTTAAGAAAATACCCGGAGACACTGTCCATTTTTAGCATTGGTGTTACGGTTTTATTAGACGCAACTAGGAACTCAAGATCATCATACAAAGATAATGGACGTCAACATATCGTAGAACACATAAGAAATAACATGGGAGGCTTTCGGGAGACTAGTAGCGGCTAGCAGTGATGCAGAGAAGGACAACGAGTTCACAAATAGACACGAAAATTGGAAAAAAAGAGTGAAGAAGCAGTGAAAGTTGGTGAGATCGTTTTAAATTTTTAATTTGTATTATTGCTCATATATACAAAACAATGCTGGGATTGGGAAGGCAACCCCGATTTGATTGGGTAGAGTGAATAAACTCTCTATTTATTCTAAATTCAAAATAAATTACATTTCATTTTAACCTAGGTGCTCCAGTTACTACAGTAACTTACCAGCCTTAATTGCTATAATATATATCTAAGTGTTTTTACTTTGTTCCTGTCTTGGCAATTCATTATTTTAAACAAGTTTTTTAAACCTGCTTGTCAGTATGACAATTGACAACTTAAAACAAATCAGGGAGGTCCGAAGTGAAAATGTTATACAATATAGGCCCAAGAATGCTACCCTAAGGAACTCCTGCTATAACAGGTAGTCGTTTTGATTTGAAATTTTGATAATTTATCTGCAGAGTTCTGCCAGTTAAATAATTTTGAACTAATTTCATAATACAGGCTGGAAAATTAAACTTTTTCAATTTAGCAATCAAACCTTCATGCCAAATACTATCTAGAAGAGCAACTCCAGTTGAGCAGCCTTCAGATTTTTTGAGCGAATTAAATTGGTAACTCTTAAGAGTTGATGAGTAGTTGAATACCCATTCTATTTAAAATTATGTTTTCGAAAAGTTTACTTAATGACGAAAGTAAACTTATTGGATGGTAGCTAGAAGCTTCAGCTGGATTTTTATCCGGCTTCAAAATTGGAACAACTTTTGCATTTTTCCATTTATCAGGAAAGTATGCCAAATGGAAACATCTGTTAAATAATTTTACCAAGAAAGACAAGGTACTCTCTGGGAGATTTTTGATGAGGATATAGAAAATTCCATCATCACCTGGAGCTTTCATATTATTAAATTTTTAAGTTATAGATCTTAATTCGTCCAAATTAGTCCCCCAGGAATAATCAAAAATATTTTCCCGAGAGAAGATATTCAGATAATCCCGAGCAACCTGATTCTCAATAGGACTAGTAATACCCAAACTAAAATTGCGGGAGCTCACGAATTAAATAGCAAGCTTCTGAGCTATTTTCGAAATTTTGATCAAAATTTACCTTCACCTTCTTTAAGCGCTGGAATAGGCTTTTGAGGTTTTTCCAAAATTTTGAGATTTTCCAAAAGGGCTTGGAACTTGGGTCTAATTTAAAAACATTATTTTCAAAAGTTTTGTTCCTCAGGGCAGAAAATCGCGTTTTAATTTGGATTGCGTGTTCTATGATATTGTCTCTTACGGACATTTTAAGACGGATCAAGAGCAGAAGATTGTCGTCTATTATAATTGAATCGGCTTTAACCTCGCGTTTTAGAAGTAGTCAGAAATTCAAGAGCAGAATTAATTTCATCTTTGGTTTGCAAAGGAATGTTTGGATCAAAGCTATATTCCATAAATGTTCGATATTACTCCCAATCAGCTCTATGGTAATTGAAAGTAGTGCTGTTGGGATTAGAAGTTATTTCTTGGGATATTTCAAAAGTCACTGGAAGGTGATCAGAACCGAAGTCAGCATGTGTAACCAATTGGCCATCATTGGTCTAAATTCTTCATTATTGGTTATTTTAATGCAAAACAACGCTCATGGAATAATGCTCAAAGTAATTCAACATGCAAGAAATCCTTCAACTATCGATTTGGTCTTAACTGATTCATGTGTACTTTGTACAAAGTAGACTTGAATCAGTTAAGACCAAATCAATCGTTGAGGGATTTCTTGCTGAAGCATGTTGGGCTGTTTGGATATTGAATAGTGTAATAACTTGCAGAACAATCATCAAACGGAATATTACCATTTGAATTTCTTTGAGCATTATTCCATGAGCGGTGTTTTGCAATAAAATCCCCAAAATGAAGAATTTAGATAAATGACAGGTAAGTTTCTGTAGGTCATCCTTGAGAAAATTCTTTTGCTGGCCTACGCATTGGAATGGTAAATAGTCAGCTATAAACGTAAGTTATCCAAATTTTGTTTCAACAGAAACTCCCAAAGTTTCAAAAACTTTGGTTTCAAATTAAGAAAGAATTTTATGTTTGATTCGTCTATTAACAATGATGGCAACGCCACCACAGGCTCCATCAAGACGATCATTTCTATAAATGAAATAATTTGCGTCCCTCTTAACCTTATGGTCAGGTTTAAGGAACGTTTCAGTTATAACGGCAATATGCACGTTATGAACTCTCAAAAAGTTAAATAACTCGTCTTCATTTCCAGATTTGAATAGCTCTTTGTGCGACATTGAACAAGTAAACTATACAAAGCTGCAACAGTACCCAAGCAACACGAAAGCTCTATAACACTTTCTAATACATTTAAATAACTAAATTTGGCTGTAAAGAAGTTTACTCAACATAATCGCATGAAAGTGTGTTACTTGAGTATTAATGACATCACATCACAGGTAAAATAATGCCCTATGTATCCTTGAAAAGAACGGCCATAGTAAATTTTGCTGATAATTGCAGCTTGATACTATTTGTATCAACAGTTTTCTGTAAATTAAGTCGACTTACCACAATCGACACATTTTATCAATTTGTATAAAGCGTAGACACACACGCTCCCTTTAGATTGTCTACGTTACCTATGGGAGCTATTTATCCGTTCATGTGAAACCACAGCTCTTTAAAGAACATGTAATTGAGCAATCAAATAGACACTGATCAAAGCTGGATACACGTGGGAAGCAGCAAATCAATCATAATCCGTACATTAACCTACGACCGAATGTCAAAGATCTTTGGAATGACGCTGCAGTGGCGAGGAAAGGAAGTGATGATTAACAATCTCAGAAAGTTGCGTGACTATTGTTCGAGCAGGATGCAGCGTAATTATTGTGATGAAAGAGATCATGTCCCAGCGAAGTGGCTGCATTTTAACTGCAATCAGTTGCAAATCAGGTGTCGTTGTTTGTTTTGGAAACTATCCTTTCACTTGATTCAAATTCATATTTTTTTTCCACCGGAACGATTAATGTTAACCTACCCACATGAAATCCACCGTGTCCGTAGATTTCGAAAGCAAATGGTTTTGCATTGCCATTAGAAGTGTAAGCAACACGTTTTCAAACACACGCAAGTCTACCCGAAACGCCGATCGTTGCTGCTAGAAGATATGTTGTGGCATGCTGCCCGTAGCTGTTTCTAGGATTTTCCACAGCACAGCATATCCACTCGTTGCATAACTGCTAGGAAAAAATGCACCAAGTTGCAACAGAAGAACTTGGCGCGCTTGATGGTCAACGCTCTAGCATAGCGTCACATCAGGGTTCCTCGCCTATCCCCAAGTCTTTCGTTGGATTTTTTCAAATTGAAACTTGTTTTCGCTCTCGCTGGAAAGTGCAACCGACGACGAATTGGTACCGCGTTTTGTAACTTTTAGTGGACTTACCTCCTCAGAAAAACTAACGGTTGATGTTTTCCAAAATTCAAATCCCGATGGTTGTAGCTCCTTGGAATTACAGTTATTGTCCTGGAGCAATGTGAAACGGTTTATTCCTAATCCGAATGGAACACTGTTTATACACTACTGAGTTGAAGGAAGTGTTCACCTGTTGTAGGTTCACGTATCAAAATAGGTCAAATTCGCTAACTTTGTCGAAAAACTCCTTACAAGAACTCGCACATTGAGAGGGTATCGCACCGCCCCCGTCTGAAACTTGCACAGTCAACGGACAAAGAAATCGAAAGCCAGAGCGGACTACACGCGACGGAACGCGAAGCAGAACTGACTACTAGGCTGATTAGCAGCCAACGAGTAACCCTTCCTTCTATCACCACATCACAACGAAAGCAGCGAAAATTGATGCTTGCTGTTGTTGGTTTACAAGATGTGCGTCACAAGTTTAGTAGGTAGGCAGGTAGATAGCTATATTGACGATGACGATCGGATCGGATTGCCTCAGCGTCGTGCAACTCTTGCGTCCAAGACTTAGTATTATTAATAGTAGTCGACCTGATGCTTGCATTATGGCTTAGGGCTTCGTAGCTCAAAGGGAAACTGAGCCTTGTGTTCGGAGCAATGCGGTTCTTAGTCCGATATCGATATGCCTGCAGTAGTGCCTAGACATGTATGGGGATATCAGCTGTTGTAAATGTGCAGTGGAACTTGCTTTTGATTTTCTTCTACGATTTTAAACAAAGAAACTCACGACGGAGGTCGGTCGGAGGATATTATGATAGAGTCATTGGATGTACAACTTGCGAAAGTAACGTGGTTTATTGTGCTTTCGCGTGTTCCTTCCAGAAGCAGATTGCTTTAGACAGACATTAGCAGCGTTTACGAGGTCAACAATTTGATTTCGGTCCATGTTCTCTGTTATGTCGTTACTAAACAATTTTCTGCCAAATCAGCAAACGGCTTAGCTCGACCCTCTCCGATTTGGATGAAACTTTCAACATGTCTTCGGTATGGGACATAGGTCAAAAGATCTTTTTGACTCAAGACTATTTCTTTTCAAAAAGGCGTGCCGTATGTGTTTTCACATATGGATTATTCAAACAAACAACAATAACTCGAAAACCGTTGATTGTAACGAAGTTGTGTCCTAAAAGAAGTTGTAGAGAATCAATTGAGCATTTTAGAAAAAAATAGGCACTGGAAAAAATTGATAATTTTCTAAAATAAAATTTTGAATTGCTTATCATTTTTTTTCTGATAAATGGATGGAGAGATCGATAAACATTAAAAAAAAAGTTCCTCGCTGAAAAACTTTCCATGTTTTTTTTTTCAATTTAAAGTTGTTATATGAATTAGCACATTAAAATAATATGATATATATGGAGACGAACCAGAAAATATTATATATAGCAGCACCGGTGGTGTAGTGGAAAGCGTGATCACCTCTCACCCTAGCAGGCCTGGGTTCAATCCCAGTCAGCGCCACCGGGATGTTCTGAGGCATAACATCTCTGATCACGCCGTTGGAAGTAAAGCCGTTGGTCACCGGTTCATGAGTTGATGAGTCGATATGTAGGGTCCAGGTGTGGGAGCTGCCTGCCTGGCGTCGGTAGCATTCGTGCTCAGCACGGAAAACAAATCAAGGAAAAAAATTAATATGATATGATTGGTGAACAACTTCCTAAATGAAGCTGTTTTGACGTAGAACTACGTTTTTGTCGACTATACTGGGGTGCAAATCAAAAAAATATGTGTGGTGAAATATTGTTAGGTTTTGAACGCTTGTAACTTTGCCATTTATAGATGAAAATAAAATCTAAATAAAGGGCGAACACGAAATTATTGCGACACATTCAACAGGGCATAACTTTTTTACCATTGGGTAAAAATCAACCAAATTTTGCACACTTTCTCATTAATGTGTATTGTGTACATGCTGTCAAACTCGAAGTCGTGTTTTTCGATTCAACGAAAATGGAGGTGAACCAACGCGAGTTGAGAGAACAAATTCTTTCCAAACACCTGGAATTCCCTGACCTGTCGCACCGGCAGTTGGGGAAAATGTTGAACATTCACCATTCAACCGTCTCCAGAGTGTTGAAGCGGTTCCAGGAGCGGTTGACGTTGGACCACGGCAAAGGAGCTGGAAGAAAACCGGGACCGGAGAACAAAAAGACGGAGGGAAAGGTGAAGCCCAAACGTCTCAAGCCGTGATTTGGCTAAAAAGATCGGCATGTCGCAGAGCTACGTCCAGAATGCAAAGAAGAGAGCTGGACTACTTACATACAAGGTACAGAACTTCCAAAACCGCGATGAGCGGCAACAATCGACGGCTAAAACTCGGGCACGGAAGCTCTACGAGAAGATGTTGACAAAATATGGCTGCTGTGTGATGGACGACGAAACGTATATAAAAGCCGATTTTAAGCAAATTCCGGGGTTGGAGTTTTTCACCGGCAAAGCAAGAGCAAGATGTGGACGACAAATTTAAGAAGAAGAAAATGTCGAAGTTCGCCTCCAAATATCTCATTTGGCAGGCCATCTGCTCTTGCGGACTGAGGAGTGAGCCTTTCGTGACAAAGGGCACAGTAAATGGCGAGATCTACAAATCTGAGTGCCTCGAGAAGCGCCTTTTGCCGTTCTTGCAGCAGCACGACGAAGCTCCGCTATTTTGGCCAGATTTGGCATCATGCCACTATTCTAAAAGTGTCCTGGAGTGGTATGAGGCCAATTCTGTCCATTTTGTTCCAAAGGACATGAATCCGCCAAACTGTCCGGAGCTGCGCCCGGTGGAGCAGTACTGGGCAATAATGAAGCGGGAACTTCGGAAGAGCAAGAAGACAGTCAAAGACGAGAAGGACATGTTAAGAAAATGGAAAAAAAAAAACTGAGAAACTGGTACCGGATGACACTGTAAAGACTTTGATGGAGGGCATCAAGCGAAAATGCGTTCAATTTTACACTCAAGGCTCCATCGATTAACTTTTCTTTTGAATTTTGAAGTAAATATATGTATAAAACTACCCTAAAATTTTGGTTTGATTCTAAACATTATAAGAAAATTGGCATGACATTTTCGGTGTCGCAGTAATTTCGTGTTCGCCCTTTACGCCAATCGATAGGATATTACCGACGACTACAAATCAAGAAGACTGGCAACTGTTCCCCTGGAGGCGAACCAGCCCCAGGCTGAAAGCCTCCCTAATAAAGTTAAATCAATCAATCAACTGTTCCCTTCTCCCATACAAATGTCAAACGTCACTGATAACAGCGCCTCTGTCAATCAAAGTTGGAACTTTGAAGCACAAGTGTTAGTGAGATTGCTCATAAATAGTGACTGTGTGTGTGACCTAATGTCACCGAAACGAACAATCATAACGAGGCTTCGTTGTTGTTTTTGTTTTGCTCTACAAAATTTCACAGCAATTTGTATCCTAATCCCAGCAAGCCAGAGTTTTCCAACTCCAAACCGAAAAACTTGTCATGGTGGATCATGGTGAAACTCGGATCGATACCCGCATAAACGCGAACCATAACTTGACCTTACCGATAATAATTATAAATTGTTTATAATCCCTCCTAAACTTCAACTGAAATGATTATGGAACTTTACATGAACGTTTGTGTGATATAGTTTTAACCTTATGTATTATTGTTTTTTGAAAGCGGACCTCACAAATAATGGGTTGTTAAGAACCATTACCATTCAAAATTCTTGTTTTCTCCATACATTTTCGAAAAGAGAACTATATTAGAACGTTTTTACTTATGGTATGAGAACATTAATGGTTATGGTTATGATAGTCAGTAAGGTCCATTAATGGTTTTGTATTATCGCTCAACTTTACGTGGAATATATCGTGAATTGGTAATCAGTAATTTACAGGCAACCAATTTGCGATATATTCCACTTAAAGTTGATCGATGTTACAAAACTATTCATGGACCTTACTGACTACCATAACCAGGGGTTGAAACAGTTGACGTTTTTTACTACACTCGCTTCGTTGTCGTGCGCGACAGTCTGTTTTTATTTGAACACTCATGCTCTACCGTCGTCTCTCTCACACAACACGAGCGGTAGAATAACATTCGAGCTAAAAAAAAATAATCAAAATAGCTATCATATGACATGTGTGATTTCGTTGTAATTCCTCAATTTGGTGTAAATCAAACCATTTCTGATAAGAAATATTATTACTAGGACATCATTGCTTGCTATTTTTAGAATTCACACAAGCACACCATCATCAGCTCTTATTATGAGAAAAACTAAAATACATACATTCGTGACGGTCTTCGGCGACAGTGTCGTATAACAGAGCCTGTCATATGACATTTTAGTTTGGTACTGTACTATTTATGATAGCTTGTTTTGCAAGTGTCGGAGGCAAAGGCAGTCAATTATCACAGAAAATGTGTCGACTACCGTGATTGTTTACAAGACTGACCATAACCATAACCATTAATGTTCTCAAACCATAAGTTAAAAGGTTCTAATATAGTCCTCCTCCCGAAAATATATGGAGAAAACAAGAATTTTGAATGGTAATGGTTCTTAACAACTCATTATTTGTAAGGTCCGCTTCCAAAAAACCATAATACATAAGGTTAAATCTTTATCATTAAACGTTCTTGTAAAGTTCCATAACCATTTCAGTTGAAGTTTAGCAGGGATTATAAACAATTTTTAACCATTTTTGGTAAGGTCAATTTATGGTTCGCGTTTATGCGGGTACCTAGTGAAAGTAACTTTTGCTTGTGAACGAGGAATTGAAATATTCTTTATTTTGCCTGTTGAAAGCAATCAATTATAAGAAATTGGCAGCTTCCACCACCATTGAGTGAGTTACCGTCATTTGGAAGCTGATTCAAAAAGAAGAAAGATCCGGTACCTACATTACGATCCAACGGAAGGCGTAGCAGAATCTAATGTTGGAGGGAATGAAAATGAAAGGTTGAAGGACTACAATCAACCGGTGGAAACTAACGATTTAAAATTGGCTTACTACTTGACTAGCCTATTGGTCCCAAGCAAATCTTTTCACGTACCCCATTATAGCCAAAATTCTAGTACTACACTATGTTTGTTTTGATTCGATATGAAAGTTTGACAGATAAAATGAGGGGTTCGTGGATTTTCCTATGTTTCGAGGGGTGCATCGATTAGCTTGGAACCGAAGATAATACCAGAGCTGAGCCAAAAACTTGAGCACGTTTCTTCGGGACCTTCTAGTCTTAGAGTTCCCTCTATGCTACAATCCCAAACGGTAGGTCTTGATAAAGGATATATTTCCATTTTAGATGTTGTCAGAACATGAAACCACCGGATAGTGATTCTCGACCGACCTCTTCCAGATAATAATAACAACAGTGTCGGATTGGCCAGTGACATTCACAACACAACACACCATCATACACGGGTTCCACTTTTGCTCAGAAGAGGCGTTGCTGTTACTGTCTCCTGATTTTTGGCAGAGTTGCCAGTCTTCTTGATTTGTAGTCTTCGATATTACATTACAAATCTGCTGAAAGAAATATTTTTTTTCTATATTTCATAAAAAAAATTTGAAAATGTACAAATGATAATTTTATCTATTTTCATTAAATAAACGTTTTTCCCTAACCCAGTCGTCATAATCGAGTACCACTTGGTTGCACATCGTTTTGCTTGAACCTGAAAAGATGTAAAACAGCGCTGCTGTCGTCGTGCCTCTGTTCATTACCTCTGCGGACGGCGCGGCACTTGGTCTGGCGTGACCACCTATCACAATGAGGAAATGAGGAATAAGACTTGGGAAAGTTATACATGCAAAACGAACCCGCGTTCTACTAATACTTCTAAGCGAATATTGAGAAATTGACAGCGGAAATCAGTGCTATGTCGAAACATATGGCTACAAAATACATGCGTAATTCCCGGAAGCGTGGGAAGGATCGTCAGGCAGATGGTTCTCCGAAACGACCCAAGACCGCTGCAGAGAGAGAGTTCGGTGTTATCAAGCCAACTTGGAAGCAGTCAGAGGTAATGCGTCACCATCTACTGATTGGGATGCTGGAGAAGGTTCTTCAACTCGAGGCAGGAAATTAAAATTGATTTGTATTGCCGATTGCCTCTAAAACTGGACTGCCCCAAAAGTGTGATAAAAGTGCACGTTTCGGTAAAATCGTATTGGTGTCCTCGAAGCACTTATTGCTTGCATCATAAGGGATAAGTGCACTGAAAACACCAAGAGAATTTGATGAAACTCGCCTTTTGGTCAGACTTTCTGATAAATGAAAACATACTTAATAGTCCACTTTGGCGTAAATTGCGCAATAAACAACCTTTGGAACCGTATACGTTCGAAATTTAAGGTAGGTTTGTTTTCGAGTTTTTTTTTTATCTATTCAAAGGGGGATGTTTCTCAGAGTCTTAAACTATGTTAATCATCGATCGAGTTTCCACTTGCTGCAATTACGGCCTCCACACGCTTCCGGAATGCACGGCAGGTTCTAATAATGTAGTCTGGCTCAATTTCTCTCCAGGTACGGGTCAATGTTTGTCTGAGGCTTGCTGTACTCGGGTGGCGTTTAGAACAGGCCTTGGCCTTCATGACGCGCCATATTGAGTAATCCAGCGGATTAAGATCGGGGCTAGATGGCAGCCACATATCCTTCGCCCAGAACGGAAGATGTTCCTGCAACCACTTCTGAGTGCGGTTCGAGCCCCAACTTGTTGAAATACAACATTTGGCTTCGGACCGTACTGTTCTTTGATCCACGGAAGAACATACTTACTTAAAATCCCAATGTAGACCTCCGTGTTGACCCTGTCGCCTTCTGGAATGAACACCGGGTCCATTTTTTGCCATCGGAAGCCACCAATCCAAACACCTTAACGCTAGCAGGATGCTTGGTCAGATACACGTTCTTGTGCTCGTCGGCCACGTCTTTTACCGGTCGGTTCGGGATCGACGGTAAACATGCTCTCGTCGGTGAACAGGATTACCGGATTTTTTCGCTTGGGCGCTGCTTTGATAGCAGCGCCTAAGCAACACATATCCATCAAAATAGGTTGCTGTAACTTGATTGTGACAGAAATAATGTGCATTCAAGTAACCACAACTGTTATGTGACAAGTGTGTTGCTAGGGTGATAACCCTCGGAACCCGAGCTGACCTCGGATGACCTGTGACCACCTTCGCGGATAGTTGTTCTTTCTTTTCTCGGTCTAAAACCCTTTTGACGGTCTTCCGGGACATTCCCACGGCGATTGAAATGTCTTTTTGCGACATTTGCGCGTGGGACAAATCACGAATACGCTGCCACTTCGTCATGGTGCAACTGTCAAACTAAGTAAATCATTTTCTTTTATACACAGCCTACTACGGTATGAGCTATAGGTTACGTGCATGCAAAGAAAACCAAGGCATTGTATGCACAGGTGAAACGGGAACCTTATTTGTACGATGGTGCAAACATTATCACTCATACGGTTAGTCCAACCATGATTCAAATTCATTGCTGAATAAAAACGTTCAATAAAGCTCGATTCAAAGTAAATCTGGACGCACGGTTTAGTACACCACCACGCCCCTGGTGGTTGGAACAAAAAACGTTTGACAGTCATTTGTTGATGTTTCATTGACGAAGAAATTGGTGAAAAGTTTTTCTCGATTGATCGACACATCCCGAAATAACGGATCATGGAACTTGAGAAAAGAAAACTAATTGTGCACAAACATCTAGAAAACCCTTCGTGGTCTGCCTCAAATATAGCAAAAGTGTTAAAATTTCCAAAGTCAACGATGAGTCTTGTAATCAAACGTTACAAGGATACTCTGAGTGTGGATAGAGCACAGCGCATCTATCATAGAAGTAGAAACTATGGACAAAGAGCTGAGAAGAAAGGTGTTGAGGTACGTGAAAAGCAACCCAGGTGTCTCCATACGTGATTTGGCAAAGAAATACGATTCCAACTTTTCCACCGTGCGTAACATCCTAGAAGGATAGAAGTCTTTTTGTGCCAGTAAACATCCGAATCGCTCCCTGAAACAAAATTTAGTGGCCCAAAAGCGAGCACGATTACTATACGAACGAGTTTGACGAAATTTGATGGCTGTATTTTAATGGATGACGAAACATGTGTCAAAATGGATGAATGTGGGGATGTCCGTTCCAGGTATAAATTTGTTTTTGCTGATAAGTTTGCTCGGAAACTAATGATTTGGCAAGGAATCTGCAGTTGTGGCCTTAAAACCAAGGTTTTCATCACATCTCACACAATGACGTCGAAGGTTTACATTAAAGAGTGTCTGAAAAAGCGGATTTTACCCTTCATTCTGCAACACAAGACCAACGTTATGTTTTGGCCGGATCTAGCCAGCTGCCACTACTCTAAGGAGGTACCATAATGGTATGCTGCAAACAATGTTAATTTCGTCGCCAAAGAGATTAATACTCCGAATTGCCCTGAGTTCAGACCGATCGAAAAATATTGGGCAATTGTCAAGCGAAAATTTCGAGGATGCGGTAAACAAGTGACAAATGCACAAAAAATGCGTTTAAAGTGGAATAAGTTCGCCGGTACAGTGTCACCAGCGACTGTGCAGATCATGATGGCATCGATCACAAGTTAAGTGCGACAGTTCGTTCGAAACGGTGAAATTTAATAACTTGTTATATATCGTTTGAAAGCTGAATAAATACCCTTTTATTTGACGTTTTGATCAACCGTGTATGTTGTCGTTCTTCTTGAGTAATGATCACTTCAATGCGTCCAAATTTATTTTGCATCGGGCTTTAAAATCCTATTTTGAGAACATTATTCATTCTTTAGTATCATTAGAAACTAGAAAGGTATACTTTTTCACCAAACACACACACATTTTTCATGTCCATATGTTATGTTCATAGAAAAAAACACGGTATACAGTTAGGCGCAGTGCGAAAATGAGTAAAATAGGTACAACCAAAATCCATTACCCTACACCGGGGCAAGTTGAAACGTGTGAGGAAGTTGAAACGGTAGATGTATCTCTTAGCGGAAGTGAATAATCACTGAGATTATTTCTAAAATAGTAGTTTACGGTAGTAGACAATGTCTCTCAAAAATAATTACAGTGAATATTCGCTTCCGCTAAGAGATACACGTACACGTTTCAACTTACCCCGGTGTACCTTAACTATGATGCTTTCTATCAAAACATTGAACAGCTGAAAAATCTGTATACGAGCTTTTGCTCTGACTTTGAAATTCAATATCTGAATCCCACTAATTTCCAATTCATGTTGTAATAAGCACCAAACGTTTGATTTGAAAAAAGCCACAGTATTCTAATTTGCATCATTCTACGAACACGCTGTAAAGATCATAATGATGATGCATGATAATTTTATGTTAGGGTTGTCCTCCAAATTGGAGAACGAAGAGGTGCTTAAGCCCCGTACGATCGTTATACCCCTTCCTCCCCAATTTCGCTGTAATATGAACCAACATTTTGTTCAATATTGAATGTAACCGAATGATAGAGAAAACAACTGCCTGTTGTGTTATCATAAAATGCAACCTTCACTCTCTTCTCTGCTTCTGAGACCGAATTTAAAACTAATGATGGAGCTATTGAAATAACGTATTTTTTGGGAATTGTTTTATCCCACAACATGCATGGCGTTTTTGTGTGCTATCAACACACCAAAATCAACAAAAAATGTATAACAACATAGTGTCAGTTCCTATTGTAGTCGATGGCGATGTCGAATTCAGTGCACAATGTTCACAGCAAAATAGCCCAATGTAGTTATGTAAGGAAAATTCTGTCAGTTCTTAACCATTAGGGGTAGGCGGGGCATAGTGAACAGGTGGGGCATAATGAGCACCCTGTATTTTAGCCATAAATTTCTATTCAAATAATATTCTATTCAAAATAAATTAATTCAATACCGTCGTTGCAATTAATTTCTAAAGAATTAAAGGGTCATACGGTCAAAATTTGGTCAAGGGAAAACGCGTGTAAATCGGTGAAATCGTTTATTTAAAAAATCAAATTAAATTTCTTTTTCAAGTTCAATTAGTATAAAATTCAGGAAAAATATTCAGTTAGGCTTCCGCTTTTCCAAATCCGAATTGCCGGGCCTTACGCTTGACCCCTGCCATCAGATTTTGTACAGCCACCTTGTCCACCTTCTTCGCCGCAGAAAGCCAGTTTGCCTTGAACTGCTGCTCGCCCTTAGCAGTTTTTTTGGTCTTCTTTAGGTTCCGCTTGACAATAGCCCAGTATTTCTCAATTGGGCGGAGCTCTGGCGTGTTGGGAGGGTTCTTGTCCTTGGGAACCACCTGCACGTTGTTGGCGGCGTACCACTCCATGGCCTTTTTACCGTAATGGCAAGATGCCAAATCCGGCCAAAACAGTACGGAACAACCGTGTTTCTTCAGGAAAGGCAGCAGACGTTTATTCAAACACTCTTTCACGTAAATTTCTTGGTTGACAGTCCCGGAAGCTATGAAAATGCTGCTTTTCAAGCCACAGGTACAGATGGCTTGCCAAACCAGATATTTCTTTGCGAACTTTGACAGTTTCATGTGCTTGAAAACATCTGCTACCTTTCCCCTTCCTTTTGCCGTATAAAACTCCTGTCCCGGAAGCTGCTTGTAGTCGGCTTTGACGTAGGTTTCGTCGTCCATTACCACGCAGTCAAACTTCGTCAGCATCGTCGTGTACAGCCTCCGGGATCGCGCTTTGGCCGTCGTATTTTGTTTATCATCGCGATTTGGAGTCACTACCTTCTTGTAAGTCGATAGTCCGGCTCGTTTTTTGGCTCGATGCACGGTTGTAGACGATACACCCAGCTTATTTGCGGCATCTCGGAGAGAGAGGTTAGGGTTTCGCTTGAAACTACCGGCAACTCTCTTTGTCGTCTCAGCGGCTTCCGGTTTTCGATTTCCCCCCGATCCAGACTTCCTGGCTGTCGACAAACGTTCCCCAAACACTTTAATTACATTTGTAACGGTTGATTTGGCAACTTTTAGCGATTTTGCCAACTTTGCGTGCGAGTAGCTCGGATTTTCGCGATGCGCGAGCAAAATTTTGATACGCTGCTCTTCTTGCTTGGACGGCATTTTGACAACTGAAGAGTGAATTCCAAAATCAAAATAGGAGCAACATTCTACACACACACACCTTCAAAATGAGGGGTGTTCAGGTTTTTTAAATGCAAAATTGAAAGAAATACGTCAAGTTGATATTGACCAAATTTTGACCGTATCACCCTTTATTGTATAAAACGCATTTAAACTTTGGAAAATGTCGTAAAATGTGTAAGTTGGGCATATCTTTACTGCGCAATATAAAATTAAGTTGATCCTAAATAGGGTTTTAAGAACTCAGAATACCGCGTCGTAGGTATTTATTTAGCTTAAACATGTTTTCAAAGCATTTGCAGACTGTTTGCATCCACATAATATGTATTTAATTTGATATCAAAACTGCCATTTGAAAATTGATACATAGGGTGGGGCATAGTGAGTAACCGTTGGATGGGTAGTGTGAGCAGAGAGAAAAAGTAATCTCACTAATAAAGCAGTTAGTGGTTTGTTTTTGTTTTGATGCGTATAGCAAGTGTCGGTAATATGGTCCGCAATTACAAGAAGATTTCAGTTCTGCAAAAGTGGTCAAAGGACAACATGGAACGGGCAGTGGAAGCAGTAAACCGTGGGGAATCCGTGAATCAAACGGCTCGTGAGTATTGTGTTCCACGTGCAACTCTAGCACGCTACGTTATTTCGGTGACTCCAGAAAAAAAGCATATCGGATCATTTGCTACTGTTTTTTCGAACGCTGAGGAAAACGAACTGGTGTCGCATATCCTAAAACTGGAAGTGTCCTGTTACGAAATAACTGTCCGAGACATCCGCAGCTTGGCTTTTCAGAAGCAAATACAGCACCCGTTCAACGTCGAGAGTCAATTGGCTGGCAAAGACTGGCTCAAGGGTTTCCGGAAGAGACATCCGGAACTATCGCTTCGAAGACCGGAAGCTGCATCAGCTGCGCGTGTACAAGCGTTCAACAGGCATAATGTAGAGACTTTTTACAATGTTCTGGAGGAAGTTACCGCGGCCGGGAAGTTTACGCCAAGCCGGATCTTTAACGTGGATGAAACCTCCGTTGTGACGGTAAGCTAGTGCATTCAGGTAGTTGTACACTCATGTTATTACATAGTTTTTATAATTTTGCAGGTTCAAACAAAAAAAAAATCTAAGGTACTGGCACTCCGTGGAAGGCGACAAGTGGGCTGTGTTACGTCCGGCGAAAGGGGATTATTATCAACCGCATGCATGTGTATGTCGGCAGCTGGCTGGTTTCTACCTCCAATGATAATTTTCCCACGAGCACGCCTAACGGAAAGTCTTAAGCAGGGCGCACCTCCGGATACTGTGTTTCGATGCAACTCATTGGGTTGGATGGCGATGGAAGACTTTAATTCTTGGTTAGATCATTTTCTTAACCATACGCGTCCGACAGCTGAAAATCCCGTGTTGCTATTACTAGACGGACACGCTTCCCATACTACGAAACTGGTGTTTATAGAGAGGGCAACGGCAAATCATGTCACTGTAGTTTGTCTTCCACCCCATTGCAGCCACCGCCTACAGCCGCTGGACGTCAGTTTTATGGGGCCATTTACAAGCAGCTTTTCGAAAGCTGTAGAAGATTACTTGAAAGCAAACGCAAAGTTACACTCAACGAAATTAGTGGTCTTCTAGGCACAGCTTTTAGTGAAACTTGCCGAGCTCAAACAGCTGTCAATGGATTTCGTAAAACCGGAATTGTTCCTTTGAATCGCTTCGCCTTCAATGACATTGATTTTGCACCATCAGAGGTGACCAATGTTTTGAATGATGATGATGAACCACCGTTTCACGGATTCGACAATGCTGAGCTTAACTTACCTGTGAAGTCCATGATACCGGAGGACAATACGCAAAACGCTGGATCACTGGAAATTCCGGCTGCTTGCACACCGGAATCATCGACATCAAGGTTCAAGGTTTCCCCAGAGATGGTTCATCCTGTACCAAAGTCGACAACACGAACCATAACGCGTGGCAGAAAAAGAGAAAAAGCAGCAAATATCACAGCAAGTTCTCATCGGAAAGTGCTAAAGCAGCTGCAAGCTACGAAGGACATTGACCAACTTCAGAAAAACAAGAAACTGAACGTCAAAACTACTGCAGAAACAAAACCTAAGCGAGGTCGTCCACGTGGAACTCAGAACCCAATGACGCGTTCATCTAGATAAAATTGATAAATAGTAGATTTTTAGCGATGGGCCCAATCTTAGATCCATATGCCAACATTAGAGCCATTTCCCCTACTTGAAAAATTTAAGATCAAGTATGATAGTTAAAAATGCATGGCATACATCAATTTCGCGTTGTTCTACGTCATACTGCGGTCGTGTCTAGGACCCAACCCTTTCATATTTCTTGTATTTGTTTTTTTATTAAATTAAAATTCACATTTTCATAACTTAGGCGTGATTCTCCATAAATTTTTCATAATGTGCATACAACTTCCTACAACTTACCTTTTACCAGCAAGCATATTGTACATACTGTCTCAGAATTTTATAAGGTAGAGTTTATGATTTTATGATTGCAAAACAAAAATCGGGGTAGGGCAGAGAACTACTTCGGCCTAATCACCCATTTTGGGTCTATCAAGCAGAAAACATCAAATAAATCCATTGTTTCAGAGTTAGCAAGTCAATTGGTACGATACTTTAGTTCGAAAGCTACGGAATGAAGTCAATGAGAACGCGTGATATGAATGTTTGCACCCATTATTCTCAAAAACAAAACAAAAAAAGCGCTCCAACCGAATCAATTTTAACCTTCGTCCGATAGGCTGAATGGCGTTTCAATGCGTTGGGCCAAATTTAGAATCCGTAGGTCGAGTTTGGGGTCAAGAAGCAATGTTAGATTTTTAACAATATCTCAAAAATTTGTTTATCTTTATCAAATCTTACGGCACGTACGGAAATGTAAATAAATTTAGAAGTCATCTGCAGTGAAAACATTCCATTTTATAATGAGAGAGAGAAGGATTAGTAATTTCCATTTAATTCCATTACCTTATTTGCTTAACCTTGACAGATACGCGTATTTCGTCTACAATGTGCAGACTTCTTCAGACACTGTCAAGGTTAAGCAAATAAGGTAATGGAATTAAATGGAAATTACTAATCCTTCTCTCTCTCATTATACAGGTATTCCACTAAGGCGCCCACATTCAGCAGGGTTTCATTTTATAAAAAAATCACTCGAAAAATAGAGGCAAAGGGCGGGTTGTGCTTGTCAAAACCGTATTTAATTTTCCCGAAAAAATTTAGTTGAAATTTTCGGAATTCATAACTTATGAACCAAGCATCGTAGAAGGAACTTTGTGTAGTGAAATTATTAGGAAATGATCTCAGCAATCCAAAAAAACCAATTTGAAAACGCTTCTCCACGAAAATTATCACGGTGGAAAAAAAAATCGAAAAGGAAATCAACACGGAGATGAAAAACAACCCAAAGTTAAGTACTTTTCCCTCAATTCCGGTGTTCAGCCCAATAACCCAAATTTGAGTAAATCGCATATAGTAGTTTCCATTTAACACCAGCAAAAAAAATTACCTACTCTTAAGTATATTCTACCCAAAATTAAGTTTAATTCACGCAAATTTGAGAATATGCAATTTACTCAAAAGTAACTTATTGGGCTGAACTATATCGTTGGGTCGAATCTCTCGTTCCTTTTTTGACAACAATAACGAGTGCAAGTGAGAGACTGAAGTCAATATTAAGTAAAAAGAACTCAAATTTTGGGTAGTATTTTTTCTCCGTGAAGACTGTTGAAGCACGATAGAACGTTAGGGATCGAATGAACGTTGAGTGACCACATGGGCTCCATATTATCAGTGGAGTGTCGATCGCCTCCCGATAGATCAAACGGTCAACCGTTAACAGAAACAGGTGTAGAAGACTAGAGTCAAATAATCCGCAGCGCTATACAGACCGAGAGCACGTTTTAGTCTGCCCATAATAAATTATCGTTTTTACGATCAAGTTTCCGTTCAACTTGTCGTTATCCCGGTGGCGCCTCACTGACGTCGACAACAACTGCTCTTTAGTACGGTTTGATTTGGATTTCCAATCTACACGTCTTTCCTAAAACTAAAATAGGGGAAATGCAGGTAACGTCGGCCTAAGTGTCCCTTATTTGGGCCCATACATAAATTCAGCAATCGACTAAATTTTCAATAGCAACCAAAAATATCCATTAGTACCATCCCAATGATACGTTCATCTAGATAAAATTGATAAATAGCAGATTTTTAGCGATGGGCCCAATCTTAGATCCATAGGCCAACATTAGAGACATTTCCCCTATTACTACTTTTACGAACCTGGTTCTTCGACCCTTCAACAAAATGTCTTTACGCTTTACATCATATTATGAAAGAAAGCCGTATTAGAGTATAACTCTATAGTGTTAAGGAACTTCGAATCGAACCCATGATTTGCTGCTCAGTAAGCGAAATTGGTCACCACAAGGCCTTCGATCTCCTTATTTCACAAAACAGTTACTTCAACTTGCTGTTACTACGATAACAGCTACTCTTGAGAAGGATTTGATATGGATTTTCGATCAACACGTCTTTCGTTAAACTCGAATATTATTTCTTTTACGTACTCGTTCCTCCAACTGAATTTCAATACGCTTTATGTTATATTAAGAATAAATCCGATTCACACTAAAGCTTTATTATGTGAAGGAACTTGAGATTGAACTCGTAATTTTCTGCTCAATACGCAAAATCGGTCGTCACTAGGCCACCAAGCTCCTTATATCAGCGGCGACCTCACAGACGACGAGAACAAGTGCTCTTGAGAAGGATTTGATATGGATTTTCGATCAAAATAAAGTGGCAACCATCAAGCAGCCAAGCTTCTCAATTCATTGTTTCAACGTTATTTGGTAAAGATTGAATTAAATTTAAACAAATAACTGGAAAGGATCTCATCCGAATGGTCTGTAATTAGCTGGTTAGATGTTTCACAAGCTTAAAATGAATCGTTTTTCCAAGTTTACCGCTTGAAAAATACAAATAGGGGAAATGGATGTAATGTCGGCCTAAATGCCCCTAATTTGGCCCCATACATAAATTTAGCAATCGACTAAATTTTCAATAGCAACCAAAAATATCCATTAGTACCGTCCCAATGACGCGTTTATCTAGATAAAATTGATAAATTGTAACTCTACTGTCTGTTCCCGGTAGGTTTTCAATAGCAAGAGACCTTTCGAGCTGGGTCTCAAGGTCGGATTACTACTGGGCAATCGGAGGGGCTACGCGACCAAACGTGCAGAATACTGTCACCTGATTAACGTTATGGAAAAAATGCAACTGTGGTTCAAGATGGAAACATTTGATTGAGGACAACTATTGTTTGGGAGGGTCGGTTTTGTTAACGTTTGTAACATTTGTTAATGTATTTCTGTATGTTTATCGTATTCTGCATGTCCATTTGAATTTAAATAATAATTGCCAATTTGACACCCCTAGTTTTAGCTCACTATACAGTACCACAGTTTACTACCAACTGCTGGAATCAACGATGCCAGATATACAGACTTCTGTACACGAAAAAAGTGGTCACCCTTTTTTAATTGTATCCAAAAAATATTAAATGAAGTATTTCCTGAAGCTAGAATTAATGCAATAACTAGTTAATATTTGTAATTATTTTTATATCTTATGAGATTAGAAAAATCGTTATAATAATTAAAGTTACAAGGGTTCAAAAAAGATAGTGTCCACCTTTATCGTGTACAAAAGTCTGTATATCTGACATCGTTGGCTGGAATAGGTGATGAGCCAACAATTTGAGTTCAGTGGAACATAAGAGAATGGGTACAAGCATGGTGGGTATATAAATGGTGATACAGCTTTGTCACTGCGAGGAGGTCGCGGGGGGGAAAAGTGCGGTTTTAGAGCAAATTGTAAACAAACTCGGTCGCTGTCCCATACAAAAATCCAACATGGCTGAATCAAGAATTTGACACATTAGAACACCTATATGTAGTCGCCTTGGGTACAAGAAGTACAGAGAAATGGAACGGCGAGTAGCACGGAAACTTCTTCCGCCACTTGCCAAGTAACCTTAAACAAGAGCAGTTGAACAATCTAAAAAAAAACCGTTAAAATTATAGAGAAGAAAAGTAAGAGTGTCGTAGTAGCAGGAGTGGAGCGAGAGCGTCAGGTATGGTACAGGAAATTGAACAGGTCACATGTCACAATAGGGCCTAAGACCGTTTCCTTTGTGCACTATAGGACCCGTTAAGTTTTCCTTCTAAGTACGCTCGATCGAGGTGTTCGGCCAGATCACGCCGACAGGCCTTCCGTGGGCGATTGACCGCTGGATAGCCAGTTCCGTTCGACGGCCCGGAGGATAGGACCACTTTGGACCTTTCCGTTCCGAACGAGTTCCAACCGGATTCATACCCCGATCGTTCCCGCAGAGCCACAGAATCCTGAGAGGGACCCGCCAGTACCTCGTGTAAGGTGCCGGGACATAACCTCCCACCGAAGAAGACACCTCTCCACAGTCTACCATTGTGACTGGGCATACCTACTGGCGCCACCCTTACTCAACCACCGTCACCATCACCAACACCGTAGTCTCCGGTGTAACCACGGCCAGCGTCACCGCCATAATCGCCGCCACGACGGACGATTTTTTGGTAGTAATTGTAATTTGTAGGGAAATAAACCTTGTTCCTTTGCTTTTAGACCTAGCGGCCCATAGAGACTTCTAAGCCGGATCACGTGCGTGTCAGTTGATCTTCTCAATGGACAAAATGGCGGTGTATACCAAACGATAAACAAAAGGTCCTGTGAGGGTATCGAAAGGACGTTAGTTCAGCCGTTAGCTTTAGTTTGGGCAGAGAACTATTTACCTGAATTGAGTTGTGATGCAGCAAATTGTCACACTCGAATATTACCACTCACGACTGACTATTTCAAGCACTTTAACTGTTCAACACCCTTCACACGTGAACGCCTGGATAGTTAGGAGGAATGGCGGGTCGTTCGTGGGCTATCTGACCTCTGTCCCTTCGCTTTTCCATCCCTCCATCCTATATCCCAATCTAAAAAATCTTAGATCCATAGGCAAAAATTCGAGCAATTTCCGCTGCATGTTAAAAAAAGAGCATCGTCATTTCTGTATAAAAATGTAAGAGGTTGTATCCAAAACACGACCGTAGAGTTGACATAGGATTACGTGCTTGGTATCAATATTCGGCGACTGTGTTAGGGAAACCACTTTTTCCCACTACTGAAACGCCTCCATTTCTGATGACAAAATTACGCATTTTCGTGTACAAAACGCACGGATTTTTCTGGTTTATTCAATAGATCACCCAACAAACATTGAATGTTGAATAAGAGCTTATTCAGGCAAAAATAAGACTCTTCGGCTAACAAATGGCTTATTCAGCTGTTGATCAGCTCAAATTGTTTGTTGGGCACAATCGATTGGAGGAATTTCTTGCTAAAATTTTCTAAACGCGATTCGCGAATTCGCGATCAATCATATATATTCAAGATTTTTTTGCTTTTTCCAGCGTCCTGGAGCAAATATAACCTTAATTCTGGTTAATTGACAAGGTCATGTCAACCGGTGTAACCTAACGATTTTAAATTGGCTCACTTCTTGACTAGACTATTTCAGGCATAACATTTGATAACGGCACAAAAGCATTTGTAAACAAACTCTCTAAGGCTCTTTACACGCGAACCAAAGTACACCCACGCAAACCAATACCACTTTCGGAACGATGATAGTTTCCCCTATCCGATGATGTCGTTGGTTTGCGTGGGCGTACTCTGGTTCGCGTGTAAAGGGCCTTAGAAAGTTTGTTTACAAATGCTTTTGTGCCGTTATCAAATGTTATGCCTGATTTGTCCCAAGCAAATCGATTAACGTACCCCATTCTAGTCGAAATTCGAGTACTACACTATGTTTGTTTTGATTCGCAATGAAAGTTTGACATATAAAATGAGGGGTTCGTGGATTCTCATATGTTTCGAGGGGTGCATCGGTTAGCTTGGGACCGAAGATAGTACCAACAATCAATACGAAACTAACGATTTTAAATTGGCTCACTACTTGACTAGCCTATCGGTCCCAAGCAAATCGATTAACGTACCACATTCTAGTCGAAATTCTACTACTACACAATGTTTGTTTTGATTCGCTATGAAAGTTTGACAGATAAAATGAGGGGTTAGTGGATTTTCCTATGTTTCGAGGGGTGAATCGATTAGCTTGGGACCGAAGAGAGTACCAGAGCTGAGCCAAAAAGTTGAGCCCGTTTCTTCGGGACCTAATAGTCTTAGAGTTACCTCTATGGTTTAACTGCTGGGTACATTATTAAAGAGCTAGTCCTGAAAAGAACCGTTTTGTCGTGATGGTTGAGCAATGATGAGCTATTGGGGTGTTCAAAATGGATGAGGCTGTATGTTGCTTGGAACGAGGGTGACGCACTTGACATAAATGGACCACAGCGGCTCACGACGAGCAACTGAATCCGATCAGTAACGGTGCGGGTTCTTCGGTGAATGGTGGACTCATGTGAGCTGCCTTTCGTTGTGTACTGGAGAACAATGTTCAACACCACGCGCCGAAAGCACTCCTTCTGCTGCTGATGTTTATAGATCGGACATCACCATACATGGTGATTGAATAAGCACCGTTCGGTGAGACCGGATGGAATTCGATATTGAAATCTGTGTTAAGGAAAGCGCTTTTTGCAGGCAATCGGAGATAATTTTGATCACCGTTGAAACAGTTTAAAATTTGTGTAATTTTTGATAGTGACCTATTAAAAATTGATAAAGTGTTTACCTTAGCAGATTTTTAGAAAACTTTCCAATCGATTGGCTAGTTTAGAATTAAAATCCATCCGCTATTGACAGAGTTATAAGTGGTCAAAACCTGACCACTTTTCGTAACGCGGTCGATTTTGTTTTTTTTAATTGCCTAATAGGTTGCCGAAAGACGCAATCCTACACACAAAAAAAAACAAATATTGTAGCTCTAAAAATTATGCAATTTCAAATTAAAAGTTTCACAGATTTCGTAGTTTTAACTACGAAAATATTCAAAACGATTTTTTTTTCAAACGTGTTTCTTTCATTTTTGACTTGTAGTTTTAAACGTGGTTTTTTTTTTTAAATAAAAATTATATAACTGTCAAAAATACCTATTCATTGCAAAGTATTTGCAGCACTGCACCTTACTTTTCTGCTTGGACGGGGAGAGTGGGAATGCCAACTCCCTGTTGATAAAATTTCGTGGATTTAGGGTGGGCTCTTCGCCCCACTCATTGGGGCATCTTCCTATTTGGGGGCTTGTATTTTTGACCAATTGGCTGATCAAGTTGCTGGAAGGAGATTCTTTATTGTTCCGTAGATGCGTATAGGCGACTTTGCCTATCGATCTACCCAATCCGTTTTTGGCTTTTCATACAGCGACATGTTGAGGACAATCAGAGGTTATTAAGCTTGATCAAGACAAACAGAGAAGAAAGCCCACTGCTGTCGGACTTAGTTTCCGTGCTACAATGGGTTGTAAACCATCTATATCACTGCACCTTAGTTTTCTGCTAAATTTTACACGTGCTAAAGCAGTGTCATAGCATCCAACGAAATAAACTCAGTGCACCTGAATGATCAGCGAGCAAGGGTTAAGCGAATGTGACGTCCGGCTCGAACAAACATGCATTCTGATCCTGACAATTGGAACTGGTTTTATGGAGCAACGCCACGAAATTGCTTCTGGAAATGTTGAAAGCTGCAATAAGTAAGAATAGATTTGAAAACCCTCTCCGTAAGTATATAAAACAGTTTTTGTTGAATTTCTGCAGAAAAAAACGAGCTTATTTCAACGGAAAAGGTTGGTTGTGAATCGGGAAGCGTACACGAAGCTGCTGATTCAGCCACGCTTGAGACAGGAAGAAAATCATCCGATGTACCAGCCCAATTGAGAAGCATACCAGGACGTTTATGCTAAGAAACTCGACTTTAAGGAGCGAATCAGTCCGTAGAAAGGAAATCTTTGGAGGATTCCAAGGCCACTGCACCGACGCTTTCGGAAATCGGGTGGATGAAATGATCCCAATAGGTAGTGGGTGTCCGCAACATCAGCTGCCGAGATCAAAATCTTTCGGATAAATCAGACGGATGACAATACCAGAGCAGCTTAGTCCTGAACCAGATAACGGAATCCAGTTTTGATGTAAATAAAATATATTTAGTAATAAATCATTTGAATAGTAACAATTTTTAATGTCATACAAATTAGGTCTTAAAATGAAAACTATACTGTAAAAATTTAAATAGGGTAGATGAGCCAGTTTTGGCACTAGTTAGTGAGCATATTTAGTTTTCAAATTTTATAAAATCGAAACGCCCTAGTTGTGCAGCAACTGATACAATTCAATTGAAGTTTAAACGATTCTGAAAAATGAAAAGATCTAGAATGGGTTTAATTTGTATCGAAAACGTAAAAAAATAGATTATAAACTTCTAGCTTCAGTACCACTTTTGACAGCACATGTTCCTTTATTAGCCGTGGGGGCTGTTCATAAACTACGTAGACAGTTTAGGAGGGGGGGGGGGTTGATAAATCCACGGCCCATACAAATTTCAATTTTTTTGTATGGACAATTGTCTACGCAGGGGGAGGGGGGGGGGGTGAAGAATTCAAAAAAACTGTCTACGTAGTTTATGAACATACCCTAGGCATGTTTCAGTTTCTCGCAGAAATCTCGCAGATTTTGAAACAAATTCATCTAAATTCATGAATGTGGGCGTCTCTAGTGGAATACCTATGATGGGAATGAGAGGAGATGTAATTTCCATTTTATTCCACTATTTTATTCTTGGCACATGCGCGAGTCACAGAAAAGAATATATATGATTTAACATATATCAATATTCCCTTATTGGAAAACCTTCTTTTGCAACAGCAGCAGCTGTAACATTGTTGGTCATCAATTTTTCACATACAGAATTACAAAACCTTACAGACCTTATGTTTTACATAGAAGAACCCGATGAAAATTTGGTAATGACTTCACTGCGAACAATCTGTGTGTGGGAGCTACAATTCGTGCGTAGAATTGTATTTGTAGAACGACCCCGGCAATAATCAAATTTATATTGATACCAACGACCATGAACTCAGTTTGAAACAATTTTGTAACTCCCAACCTAACTGGGAAATTCTAGATTCATTGAATGGAAGAAGGGATATGTTATTCTATAAGGTAATTTATTAGAAGAAAAATGATCAATGATTCTGTATTTAATAGCTAATAATTTATTGATAACACTTAGCTTAGCATGGATAAAGTAATTTAATTGTTATTTGTTACGAGTATGGTATATGTGTTTAATATAATAGCTGACAAATTAATATTTTAAGTCAGCCTTGGTTTTTTTTACTCCTTTTTTCTTATCATTTTCTTCCTTCTTGCGTTTCCTTTCTTCAGCCTTCACTCGTTTTAAATTTTCCCGCTCGATTTTAGCTAATTCTCGCTGTTGAGCTTTGATTTTCTTTTCTGCTTCAATTTTCAATTTATCATCTTCCTTCTTACGGATTTCTTCCAGGCGTTCTCTGTCTGTTAGTACAGGATGAAACTTTTTTGTGTAACATCGATGCTTCCCACTACGACGTGGGATAGGCGGTTGCAGTAAAACATCAGATAAGCTTATCTGTTTCGATGCCTGACTGTTACTGACATCTTGTAAAAAATGCCTTTCCTCAAGTTGTTCTTTCCTGCTTGTTTTATCTATAAAGAAAACAGATGAAGTTTCGCAATCTGTATAAACAGATTTTGACTACCAATCGATTGACAGATAAGTTCCTCTTTTATGCCATTTGATGTATCAATTTGATTGTTGGTTCTGGTTGTTGCTGATAGAGTCTCGGTATGATTGTTATCGCCTGTATCGTAAAACTGCTCTTGGACGCTATTTCCTTGGATATATTAAATAGATTTCATATTAGTTTTTAATAGTTCCGCACAACGAGTGTTGTTAGGATCACGACGAGATTTTTTCAGATAATTGTTTTTAATTTTAATTAACGTCCATAAATCAAGGCTCATCCACGGGCATTGTGTACCTTTAACGTTAACATATTTTGTAACTGTTTTGGTGCAATCATTCAATATTACGTTGTAGTTTGATAACATATTTTGAAAACATGTGTTTACATCTTGTACAGGTCCAACGCCGTCAATGTATCTTTTGAACCCTATTTGTAATTTATCGTGATTAACTATTTGTTTTGATAACTCTACCCGATTGGTGCCAACCTGCAATTTGAACTCAGATAAAATCATGCAATGATCACTTAAATCGCTAAAGATAGTGTGATTACTTAGACGATGAGCATCGGCCATTTTACATATAACATGGTCTAGAATATTTGAGCTAGACGGTTGCATTGTCTGACAACCAATCATGTCAACTGCTTGAATGATGTCATCTACAGGAACGGGGAAATGCTTGGACGATGATGGTGATGTTGATTGCGGAGGAATAGCTTGTAGCACTCTTGGCAGATCCATATTGTCCAGCGTTGGTGGATTTGGCTCTGTTGCATCGATAAGGCCGTGGCAATCGAGACAAGTAGTATCTATATCGACATAAAAAAATCATATTCTTACACTGGTCAAGTTATGAAACAATGTTTCTCCTTACCTTGAAATACGATCCAATCCAAATTGAAGTAGGAATTCCGAACCGAAGAACTATTAGCAAATATCAACAATAAACGCTGTCACACTAGTGTCAATTAGCGCACACTATGATCAGATGGTCCAGTTTTTGGCCGTAGTTAAAAAGTATAAAATAAAGCGAAATATCGACTTCTTTTACTTTCAAGTTTAAAACTTAAATAGTTTTCTCAACAATTACATGATAAATCAAATAATTTGCTCCATATTTCCATTGTTACACACTAAATCAAAGTGACTGACTTTTAGCCATATGGTTAACGAACTGTCTCATATGACGGAGTCATTACTTCAAACAAGTCCCATCGCTTCAATTTGAATTTCAAAACATTGCAACTTTTGCCTACAGCTCAAGTATGTATTGCTCTTTGAAATTATAATCATTCAGAGATCTATATTTGTGTAGCATCGTATAATTTTAATGATTTATCCACTAAGGCCAATTACTGGACGAAGGGCCAAAACTGGCTCACTTGCCCTACTTGTTTTTAAATTGAAAACATATATTTTTACGATCCGAAATACCATACTTTCGTGTTAAAAGTTATTTTAATTAAAAAAATCTAATCCGTTTTTAATTTCAACCCTGCCATGCTTTCCATTTGACAACAATTCATTTTGAAAGTTTTAACTTTAAAAAATAGGGAGCGAGTAACTTTTGAATTAACAGTTGAATGCTGAAGACTTTCTACCAAAAAGAACCAACGCAAATGTTTAATTTCACCAATGGTTTTTTTTTTATTTTATTAACGTTATTTTTTTGTGTGTACATCAAAAAATACTGAACAAAGAAAAATTTACGCGCAATAACTTCCACCCTTCATCAACTTGCTAAAAAATAAACCGCAATTTGGATCTTAATTAAGAATATAAATGCAATTAAAGATTTCTAACCCCTGAGCACCCCTCAAATCGTGATTTATAGTACGTTCAGACTACAGAGTTATAACATGGTTTCTGTGTTGCAATTATTTGACAACCGGTATAACATGTTATAACTCTCCAGTCTGAACAAGGCATTAGGCTTCAATTAAGGAGATAAACGCGACACTTTTTTATGGTAAACACGGCTCGAACGAAAGCGAGAATATGATTGTAAAATATAAATCTAAAGATTTTCCATCATCAAAGGTCTGAAAATAATATCTTTCCTTCTTCCGTTGTCCGCGAAATAAATCGGAATGTGGAGTATGGAAAGCGTTTTGTGCTCATAATATTACAATACTTCTCCCTCAAACAACACCATGATGACGTCATGCTCGTTTGGCTACACTAACTGACAGTTCGTTTGGCTACATTATACTTTGCCTCCGCTTATCTATGGAATCTATAGTATCTACACAAAAAAAAAAAGTTGTTGAATATTACATCCAAACTGCTGCAACCAGGTCAATGCATCGGTTGTGTAATATAACGTTGTACGATGTACATCGATTTTGCGAACAAAATTACATCCATTGATGTAATATTGTACCTGCTTTTTGCTATTACATCATTATTTCATACATCAGCTTGAATTACATTGATCGATATTACATTTTTTTTTGCTGTGTACTCTCTATATACCATTTTCACACTCTCTATCGGAACTATCAACTCTACACTTTCATCTCCTCATCGATCGTATAAAATGACCACTTTAAGTCTGATATTTAACGTTGAGTATCTCCAACCATGTGATTAGTTAAAGTTGATATTTTTAGTTATTTCAAGTAATAAATAAAAAGATAATAAAATCTTAAATATCACAAAATGTCCTCGTCCGGTTTCTGAAAAAAAGGTCACATATAAATGAAAACTTTAAGAATGTTTAAAATTATGGACACTTAAGAATTAACAAACAATCCTAAAACAAAGACGTTAGCTAAAAAGTTTTTAATTAATTTTAGCAAAAATGTGAATCATTGACAATTACAAACAATTCAAGCTTAACAATGCATTAGATCCTAAGTAACATTGATTCTCTTCGTCGACTTTCTCTTTGCATGCTAACGCCCATGTGAAGGCATTCCCAGCTAATTTCAGCGCACAGATCGATGAAACAAGCTATTAGCATTTTGTACGACAAATACGACGAGAAACGGACAAGAAAGTTTTTAATGAAAGAGAAAGTCGATGAAGAGAATCGATCAATGTTACTTAGAGCCTAATGCACTGATCGGCTTGAATCATGCAAAGTTTTATGCAAATCGGAGTTGGTAGTATTTTTCCGGTTCGTCATTTGGCGTGGAACTATAGTCGCATAACTGTCCCATATGAATACACAACCAAGTAAAGATAGAACTGATATGCAACTGTGGGGTAACTCATCTGTACAACGATGTGATTTGAACACGTGAACTTCAATGTGAAGGCATTAATGCTATCCGTCACGTCTTCTCGTCGAAGGAAGAAATGCCACACATCGATCGATTTCTACTTTCAAGTACCTACTACGATACACTGCAATTAAGGAAGCAAACATTCCAGCTACATGAACATTCACGAAACCGACTTCGATCTTGGTCTTTGCTCCATCCGCCGTCGATATGCTAAATGTGCAATTGCATGCAAGCAAGCCTGATCCAGACGGTTATGTCAGAGCATTCGGGCAATGTACGATCGTTCTCGGCTGCTCGACAGTGCAATTCGTCTTTTTTTTTTAGCTGCACGTTCGTCATTTCTCTTTCCACGTTCTTTCCTTCTGCTAAACAGAGTGAGGTTTGGGAAATCCAGTCCGAAGGAATACCTACCTTAAACTTACCACAGTTTATATGTTTTACTTGCCAAACGAAAGCCTCCAACCGGTTGTAACAAAATATGTTTAACTGCAATAATTAGAACATACCAACAGCCGTATGAATATCAAGTGAAATCGCTCTGTGGCGAAAGGGTCTGGGCCATCGACTTGCCTTTGCCTGCAGAGTACAAACAATCAACAGTAATTGCATCGCCAAAGTTAATAAATACAGACCGATTACCTGCAAAGCCACTGAAGCAAACCAGCTAGAGGGATTGAACTTCAGCGAAGACGAAGACGACGACGTCGATGGGCAATCAGCGTGAAACATATTTAGCAATTTCGCCTCGCGATGACAATGTTACACACTAGAAGACGATAATTAATGGTCATTTATCTGATAGAGATAACATTGCACACATAGAATAACATTAACCATATCCATGTAACGGGTAGCAAATATGTTAAGAGCATGTGGCTTCCGAGCTAATTTTTAAACTTTGGAAACAAGTCCCGCCCAAACATGACATTTCTTAGCATACGGTGAAGGTTATTTCATATCGAACGGATTCAGAAAATGTCTGATCCCGGATCCCAGGTTGACGTAATTGGGCGTCTTCGTGTCGCTGCAAGAATTAGATACTGATTGGCGGTTTCAGTTTGTTAGAATCAGGTATGGCTGCATCTTTAAGAAAGAAAGAAAAAATACGAATTCAGTTCGAATGCTCCTCTAGGAAACTGGAATGTTAATGCACAGATAAACAGATATAACACATTGAATAATTTTACTGTAAAACATCGTCGCTAAAACATTACCGTCATCTGTTGAGTATACAGGTGGCGGTACTACCAACTACGATACTTTTAAATTTACCTTTAAATCCTTGTTCGATGAACTACTTGCGGTTAGTATGTCTGTTTGTCTGTGGTTAATGTAAATTAGGTTGAAAAGTGTTAAAAACCGGAAAGCTAGAGAGCTAGGACCATAAAGCTAATTCAAGTTTGTTTTTATTGTATGGACATTAGACTGATGCAAATTTTGACATTTTCACTCCACAGTGCTCATACGGTTCCAAATCGGGTCCTGATTAGTCTCCCAAAAGTTGAACTCATTTGCAAAGAAACTGACTTGGCACAAACCATTTGAAGTTTATATGGAAATTACTATGGGAAATCAAAACTTTTTGTTCATTGTCTTCTTAGCTTTTTCCATATTGCACTGTTCAAAAATTCAAAAGCTATACTTAGAGAAAATTTTCTCAGCTTCAAAGCAGAATATAGTTGTTGAGCCAAACGTCAAATAAAATAGTTATTAATTGTTTAAGAGATTGATAATCTTATGACATGATCAAGCAGCTGTTTTGTGAGCAACACTGTATCTTGCAGTGTGACATAGTAGCCATGATTTTTGTGCTCTATTCCAAGCGCCAGAAACACCAATGTTGCCTGCTGAACAGTTGATTGAGCATAATCGTAAGACATTAGTGGCTTGAATTAGTGATAACTTTTGATGCTTACATTATATTGAAAAGTGGTTAAGGACAAAGTTGTAGCTGAGAAAATTTTCTACGAGCTCAGTTATCATTTTTTAAAGCAGAGCGATATGGTAAATTGTTAGATGGATATGAACAAAATATTTGGTTTTCCTATAGTAATTTCCATATAAACTTCAAATGGTTTGTGCCAAGTCAGTTTATTATCGAGCGAGTTCAAATTTTGGGAGACTTATCAGGACCCGATTTGGAACCGTATGAGCACTGTGGGGCGAAAATGTCAAAATTTGCATCAGTCTAATGGACATCTGTCTTCGCATGGGGTAGGGTATACGTAGTTTATGGGGTTCACGTTGAAGATCAACAATACATGTACTGTCAATTAACCTTATTTGAGTATACCGTTGATTATCAAATATTTCGCAATTTTCCAATTGAACATCCATACATCCATCGCAAACAGAACATCCATCAGGTTATGGAGTATTTTATCATGTTATCAAATTTTCACAATTAATAAAAATTAATCCGACTCTAGAAAAATTTCTCGACAGAAAACGATTTTGATCCTTGGTTCAGATATTAATTTATAATTTTAAATTGCCTTACCACTTCCAACAAGCCTCGGTGTACCTTAACCTTTGTGTGCTTATCGTCTAAATTTGCATAGATTACAAAATTCAATTAGCTCTAAAACACAATTTCTCAATCTTTTTCTTCACAACATGTTGCATTTTGTCGGAAATCTATTGAAGTTTTCCGGTTCTAGTTGGGGTCACTTTTGGTCGGGATTCGGCTTTACTGTTCTGTTATAAGTACACACACAATGAACATCATGTTTTTTCTCTCAAATGATGCAATTAGACAAATGGCAGCTACACCGCTGGTCCACGATCACATTGGGCATCCCGGAAATGTGCCGGTGCCGCCGGGGAAATGGACAATTTTCGACAAGAACCAAAAGTCATCGTGTGACGTATCAAACTTCCTAATGGCCTTATTGAGAGTCCACGGTCACACTAGCCCTCCCGGGATGTTCCGGTGCCCCGGCTACTTCTTCGGGGCCTAATTGAGAGTTCACGTCATATTCGCAATCCCAGTGCCCCCGGCAATGTACCAGTGCCCCCGGCAATGTACCAGTGCCTCAAGGAAATTATTAATTCTCGACCTGAACCAAAATCCGTCATACATCAAACTTCAAGATCTAACGGTGCTCTGTCAGTTTTGGCTTCATTGAGAGTCCACGATCACATTGGGTCTCTCGCGCATATTCCGGTGCCCCGAGGAAGTGGCAATTCCCGATTAGAACGTTAAATCTTGAAGTCTGATGTATGGCGGGTTTTGGTTCATTTATTTATTTATTTAATTGATTCCATCAACAGGCTTCAATAAGCCCCAATGATGTTAAGTAATACAAAAAACAACATGATTGTCTGTGCTTAAAACTTAAACATTACACTGCTATTCACGGTTACCTGTGCCCGAAAATATCGAGGTGAAACTACGGCGAAGCGTCTGACGTGGTACGTGAAAATCGAACACTGAGGCAACTCTGTTGAAAACTCGCTGCAGTCCGTTTATTGCTCCATTCATTCCGTAGTTCGTGCGACGAAAGGGAAGTCTCAGCATAAGACTGTTTCTTAGTGCACGTGGTCGTACATTCAAATCGATTTTTTCGAGGATAGTAGGACAATCGATTCTCCCTTGCAATGTATCGGCAACAAGTAAAGCCCTTGCAGCGTCTCTTCGGGTCGAAATAGTTTCCAAACCAATCAGCTGACATCGGCTTTCATAGCTAGGCAAACGGAAAGGATCTCTCCAAGACAATCGCCGAAGGGCGAAGCGTAAGAATCGGTGCTGGACTGATTCGACTCTTTCAACACCATTGTTGTAGCTTGGATTCCAAACTGCTGAGCAATATTTAAGGACTGATCGGACCAGTGAGGAGTACAATGACTTCAGGCAATAAATATCAGTAAAGTTTTTGGTTATTCTAAAGATAAAGCCTAGTGTTCTGGAAGCTTTATCAACGACATACGAAATATGCTGCTTATATGTGAGTTGCGAATCCAAAATGACTCCCAAATCCTTCACGTGGCTCACTCGTTCAATTGCTGAACCCAATAGGTTGTAGATGAAGATGATTGGTTCTTTTATCCGAGAAAAGGAGATTACTGAGCATTTCGCCGGGTTAACTTCCATTCGGTTCAAGGTGCACCAGTCAGCAAAAGCATGAAGCTGGCGTTGAAGAAAGTGACAGTCGGCAATGGAACGAATCCGAAGGTAGATTTTTAGATCGTCAGCATACGATAGTCGAGGTCCGTCAAGCACATAATTCACATCGTTGAAGTAGAGCAGGAAGATCAAAGGTCCAAGGTGGCTACCCTGGGGTATCCCCGATGTAGCAGGATAAGTATCAGATCGGTAATCGCCTATGGCAACCATCAGTTGGCGACCGGTTACATACGATCGAAACCATTGTAATAGGTTACCATTGATCCCAAGTCTGTCTAGTTTAGCAATAGCAATAGCATGGTTTAGCTTATCGAACGCTGCTGACAGATCGGTATAAATCACATCCGTTTGAGCTCGGTCAACCATGCTATCAGTTACATAAGATGTGAGGCATAGCAGATTGGTGGTGGTGGAACGACCTGACATGAAGCCATGCTGATCATCACTCAAAACATGCTTGCAGTGAGAAAGTAGCGGTTCCATTATGACTAGTTCAAAAAGCTTCGATACGGTGCTCAGTGAGGTAATTCCACGATAGTTGTTGACATCTCGTTTGTTTCCTTTTTTGTGAACAGGAAACATGTGAGCAAACTTCCAGGAAGAAGGAAAAATACCACAGAGAAGAGAGAGAAAAACGGACGGGACTCCATCGGGTCCAGGGTTGCAAGAAGATTTCAGCTTAGAAGCAGCTCTTAAAATAGTCATATCGTTGATGTCGATGCCATTTAATGTATCGCCGTGCATTGGAACGTTGCTTGCTGCGAGGTTAACATATTCGTCAGATAGGCTCTCGTCAGTGAAAACATCGGCAAATTTGAGAGAGAAGAGTCGGCAAATCTCCTGATTTGTGGATCCCACTTCGCCATTGAACACCATGGACGATGGAAGACCGGATTCCTTTCGCTGCTCGTTTACATAGTTCCAAAAGGATTTCGGATGTGATCTCATCCTGCGCTGAATTCCCTGCTGATATCGCGAATAGCTTTGGCGACTGATCCGTTTGAATTGATGGTTTAGTCGAACATAATAGCATTTTAATTGGAACGTACGGTACTTGGTGTATTTGCGTAGTGCAGCTCTTTTAGTAGATTTCAGTCTACGGAGCTCCTTAGTCTGCCATGGATGATGAGCTGTTTTCTGGTGACTTATCTTCGGGACATGTCTGTCGATAGTATACGCCAAAATGTGTGAAAACGTTCTTGCGGCTACCTCAACATCGTGATGATCGAGGATGTTTTCCCAGTCCAAGCTGGAGAGCAAGTCTGAGATGCTGCGGTAATCTGCTTTTCGAAAATCGTAGGAAACAGCAACGGGCGTTTCGTCGAAATCGTGAAGTAACTTGCTCTCCACAGTCACAATCAAAGGAAGGTGATGTGGAGTTGGTTTCACTAGTGGAGCGGGTGCACAGGAGATGAATGGAGCGACATCCTGAGAACTGACGAAACAAAGGTCCAAGCTGCGGTTGTTCTCGTTGACTACATGATTGATTTGCGATAACGTAGACGTACTGTGGATGGATAATTAATACTTTTCTTGAGGAGGCACTGGTACATTGCCGGGGGCACTGGGATGGCGAATATGACCGTGAACTCTCAAGTAGGCCATTACTGGCCGCGTTTTGAAAAACCATGAAATTTGATATGTCGCACGACGGGTTTTGGTTCTTGTCGAGAATTCGCCACTTCCCCGGGGGCACCAGAACATGCCCGGGAGGGCTAGTGTGACCATGAACTGTCAATAAGGCGGAAACTTCCGTGTAGCAAGGTTGATTCCACTCCCTTCGCATAGGTTGTAAAGTTAGTCTTTGATGCATAGAACCTGTCAAATGTGCTTTCAGAGAGTCACAGTCAGCGATTTTATGATTCGTGAACGTTCACTTATGGTGGTATTATCCTCGGATTAAATCCCGATCAAGACTGTCCGGCTGCTTTGATGTCCGCATCAGAGTTAATCAACACGATTCTAAGCAAACACTTTGAAGATCATCCAAAGAGGGACGGCTTACCGCCATTAGAGTCTTCCGATCCAAATTAAGGAACGTAATTTGAATGTTTCCCTTAGTGGACCATTTGTTTTAAGAAACAATTTAACAAACATGGGGTATTTTTGCCTGTTTTCAGATTGAGTCAAATGTAATTCAACCTTATGCATTGATCCTACCTTGTTTATAAGCTGAATTCTTATCTTAAATCCGGAGTGATTTGAGATTTGGGCGTAATTGTATTTGTTAACAAACACATCAATCGCCGATTTATCTCGAATAAAAGCTCAATTTTGAAAACTAAAGGGTGATACGGTCAAAATTTGGTCAATATCAACTTGACGTATTTCTTTCAATTTTGCATTTAAAAAACCTGAACACCCCTCATTTTGAAGGTGTGTGTGTGTAGAATGTTGCTCCTATTTTGATTTTGGAATTCACTCTTCAGTTGTCAAAATGCCGTCCATGCAAGAAGAGCAGCGTATCAAAATTTTGCTCGCGCATCGCGAAAATCCGAGCTACTCGCACGCAAAGTTGGCAAAATCGCTAAAAGTTGCCAAATCAACCGTTACAAATGTAATTAAAGTGTTTGGGGAACGTTTGTCGACAGCCAGGAAGTCTGGATCGGGGGGAAATCGAAAACCGGAAGCCACTGAGACGACAAAGAGAGTTGCCGGTAGTTTCAAGCGAAACCCTAACCTCTCTCTCCGAGATGCCGCAAATAAGCTGGGTGTATCGTCTACAACCGTGCATCGAGCCAAAAAACGAGCCGGACTATCGACTTACAAGAAGGTAGTGACTCCAAATCGCGATGATAAACAAAATACGACGGCCAAAGCGCGATCCCGGAGTCTGTACACGACGATGCTGACGAAGTTTGACTGCGTGGTAATGGACGACGAAACCTACGTCAAAGCCGACTACAAGCAGCTTCCGGGACAGGAGTTTTATACGGCAAAGGGGAAAGGTAGCAGATGTTTTCAAGCACATGAAACTGTCAAAGTTCGCAAAGAAATATCTGGTTTGGCAAGCCATCTGTACCTGTGGCTTGAAAAGCAGCATTTTCATAGCTTCCGGGACTGTCAACCAAGAAATTTACGTGAAGGAGTGTTTGAATAAACGTCTGCTGCCTTTCCTGAAGAAACACGGTTGTTCCGTACTGTTTTGGCCGGATTTGGCATCTTGCCATTACGGTAAAAAGGCCATGGAGTGGTACGCCGCCAACAACGTGCAGGTGGTTCCCAAGGACAAGAACCCTCCCTACACGCCAGAGCTCCGCCCAATTGAGAAATACTGGGCTATTTTCAAGCGGAACCTAAAGAAGACCAAAAAAACTGCTAAGGGCGAGCAGCAGTTCAAGGCAAACTGGCTTTCTGCGGCGAAGAAGGTGGACAAGGTGGCTGTACAAAATCTGATGGCAGGGGTCAAGCGTAAGGCCCGGCAATTCGGATTTGGAAAAGCGGAAGCCTAACTGAATATTTTTTCTGAATTTTATACTAATTGAACTTGAAAAAGAAATTTAATTTGATATTTTAAATAAACGATTTCACCGATTTACACGCGTTTTCCCTTGACCAAATTTTGACCGTATCACCCTTTAATAACACTATGAGGTAGAGGTATGATTCCTCTATCATTTGGTATAGTTTGTTTATAAGATCTAACTTTTATTCACGAGAAATCGGCGTTTGACCTGTTTGTTTACAAATACAATTACGCCCAAATCTCAAATCACTCCGGAAATGTGATATTATTCTAGATTTTCGGGGGTAAATAAAGTGCTATATTTATTTTACGTCGAAGTTCAAAGTCGTAGGAGCACTGCAGGAACTTTGATGGACGGGACAAAAGGTATGGAAAAGCGGGCATCGAGCGGCTACTTTCTACATTAAGCCACGCTGTGGCACCACCAACGAGCTGGGAACCGGCTTTGTAGTGCTGGGTAAGATGCGCCAACACGTGATTGGTTGGCAGCCGATCAACGCGAGGATGTGCAAGTTGAGGATTAAGGGCCGTTTCTTCAACTACAGCATCATCAACGTGCACTGGCCACACAAAGGGAGACCCGACTACGAGAAAAAAGCGTTCTATGCGCAGCTGGAGCAGGTGTACGACGGTTGTTCGCAACGGGACGTCAAAATCGTCATCGGTGACATGAACGCTCAGGTAGGACGGGAGGCAATGTATAGACTGGCAATCGGGCCAAATACCCTGCATGCCGTATCGAATGAAAACGGCCAACGATGCGTAAACTTTGCAGCCTCTCGGGGTATGGTAGTTCGAAGTACCTTTTTCCCTCGCAAGGATATCCACAAAGCCACCGGGAGATCACCTGACCAACACACAGAAAACCAAATCGATCACGTTCTAATCGACGGGAAATTCTTCTCCGACATTATCAACGTCCGCACGTACTGCGCATCGTCAGTAGTGTCGGTCGCATCGTGAGATGGAAAGGCAGCGCTCCCGGAGCAGGCTCCAGCATAGAAGAACAGTGATGAGGGTAGCAAGAGTGTACCGAATTCAAAAAGTTACGCTACTCTTCCCACCGATGTTGGGAATACTAGAGTCGGTGTATAATGAGTCACGCCAAGAGTGAAGCCAAGTCTACCTATTGAACTGTCAAACCGGCTACCTATCGTGCAAAGTAAACAAGCATTACGATGCTATAAAAGGTCCACGAAAGGTATTGCAATCAAACATAAAATATAATCGAACAAATGATTATAAACACGCAGTGAGCATTACATTTGTCATGCGATACGTTTTGTAATGGTCATTAGTGAGAATTTCTACTATTTTTCGTTAAGATAAATTGACAAAATCACTAATTTAATGATTTACTACAGCCGTTACTTTTTTTCCTCGCTAGAAGTCATTTGAAGTTGATGCAGAAGTCCTCTGTTGCCAAGTGAAAAGAAAGGGAATCTTTCGAAAACCGTGATGCGAGTTCAACTGTTTTTCTCTTGGCGTGACTCATTATACCCCGACTCTAGGGAATACCACCTCCGTCACGGTGAAGCGATCCAAGATCCTACCACCTAAGGGGCGACATCTCTCGGATCTTCAGTATAGCTACTACTCAAATCATATAATTAATTCTGCCGGCTTGAGTGCGGCAAAAGTGAAGCTACCTCCCCTGTTAGTGAAAAATGCCCATCTTAATGAACTCATCGCGGATCTAGCGACGGTAGGCGTAAAGCCGAATACAAGTTGGGCAGAGTCAGCAACAAGGTGGTGCCATAGAGGTAACTCTAAGACCACTGGGTCCCGAAGAAAATCATTATTATTTTTGGCTCACCCAGTACCAGAACAACGGTCCCAAGCAGTCCCAAGCTATTTCACTCACCCCTGCATGTTCTGCATGAATCCACACACCCCTGATGTTATCTGTCAAACTTTCATAGCGAATCAAAACAAACATAGTGTAGTAATAGAATTTCAACTAGAATAGGATACGTTAATCGTTTGCTTGGGACGAATAGGCTACTAAAGTGGTGAGCCAATTTAAAATCGTTAGTTTCGTATTGATTGTTGGTGGTGCTCCATACCAAACCGGAGTATGACTTGGTCGTCGCCCACCTGAGGACGTAAATAGTGGAATTCTTCACCCACGACATTCCCGGGGATAAACCGTTCAAGGTCGTCATCAGGGGCCTACTAAACATCGACCCATAGTTTATCAAAGCTGAAATCCGAGACCGGTACAAGCTGCCGTCTATCAGATGACAAGGAAGGACGAGAATGTGAAGGCGTATCCGGATTGCCTTTTCCTGGAGCACTTCCAGAAGGGAACGGTGACGCTCAACGCGTTAAAAGTCATCCGCTCCATCAATTCTATCATCGTCCGCTGGGAACCATATCGTGGCGGCAATCGCGATGTGACTCAGTGCTGTAACGATGGGTAACATAGCGTTATTGGTAACGCCTAGAGTTGGGATAACGAAGTAAGCTGGTCACACTGTAATAGCGAATGACAGCTGTTCGGGAAACGCGATATGATCGGGGTGTTGAGTTCGGCAGCAATGCTGAGTTTAGAGTAGGGGATCCAAGTATAGACGATTGTATGATACGGACGCTTTCACGGAGCTCTCGGGATTATTAGGGCCAGCGAGAGAAGGCACAAATTAGATTTTTCAAGTGCCAACGGTGTCTGAACTTTGGACACGGCCCCCGAAATTGCAACATTAAGCCACGCTGTGGCAATTGCGCTCAAAACCATGCCACCTCCGAACGTGCTGCGGATGAAGCTGTGGCGTCCAAAAGTGCCAACTGTGGTTGTGCTCACCAAGGATCCGACAAGCAGTGCCGTAAATGCGAGGATTTCAAGCGCATCCGAAAACAGGCGTCCACCAACAATCAATCAGGTCGAAGGAAGGATAAGGCCCCAGCTTTCAGGGCGGAGGACTTTCTACCCTTTCACGGACAATCGAATTCACGGGTGCGATCTGCTCCCCCTCAAGAAAAGTCTGGATCTTCTGCTGGACAAAGCTCTCCATCCCCCCTGGATTCTGGAGACAACCAACAATAAGAAATCGTCTGAAACGTAATAAAGTTCTGCACTCTGCCCCATATCCGCACTTCTATCATCGAGGCCATTCGTGTGTCACCAACTGGAAACGACCGGTTTATCGCTGTTTACTGCACACGCCAGTGTACCGCAAGCAACGGACTTGGAATCCAATTCAAGAACGACCTGACCGCCATCACCCGTACTAGATCCCGATTCATCATTGGGGGCAACCTGAATGCCCGCCATGAAGCTTGGCGGAACTACCAGCGGAACCGGAACGGATGTCTATTGTTCGACCACGCACAACATGGACTGTAAACTGTGCAGTTTCCGGACAAACCAACTTTTATCTCTCCGGTGGGAAATCCCTCCACCCTGGACTTTTTCCTGTCGAACATCGGGCTATCCAAACCGGAAGCACACAACGATCTCAGCTTCGACCACCAACCGGTGGTGACTGAAGTCGGTTCCTGCTAGAAGCTACCTGCGTAAGGACTACCACCATGTCAACTGGGTGCAGTACGGACGAATGGTGGACAGCAACATCGAATAAAATACACCGCTCGCCACAGTAGATGACATCGACCGGGCGTTGGAAGGACTCCAACAGGCCATATCCATGGCTGACGAGGCGTGTGTTCGTCAAGCTCCTGTGAGGGGTAAGTTTGTTGCTATTGATTCCCACACCCATTACTGATTCGGTTGAGAAATGTTCGAAGACGCCAGTTTCAGAGGACTGGAGATCTCGTCAAAAAACTGGAAATGGTCGATCTGAACAGGCATATTACTTCCAGAATGAACTCACTCCGAAATGAAAGTTTCGGGCGTTGTCCATAATCTGGACGACCGCTCTCCACCTTGTACACTGAACCAAAACATCCGCAATACTTCGAATGATTATTGCATTGCTCGAGCCCTTTAACAATATGCATTCGAATTTCGGATGAATTTCTTATGGTTGAATTCGTCGTCAGATGATGAACATCCATATGACTGTCATCCAAATACAGGATGATTTTCGTTTGAAAATTAGCTATAAAACATACGGCACTCAGAGGACAAACATTTAAGAATAGTGTGACATGCAAGTGCTTTTAATTAGATTTATAATTTGATTATGTACAATTCCATACTGAATAGCCATAATAAGCCATCACAGATACAAAAAAAAAATCGTGGTAGAGAAAACCTCCTCTACCGCGAATTAGCCAAACATTGGTTTTCATCCTTTACCTTTGTTCGTAAAAGCTCTGATAGCGATGCATATGCTTCCGTCTCGTTTGTCAGCTCAGATCAGCAAATGACGTTCGATAGAATTATTTAGATCATCGTTTTGAATGATTTGCGTTATGGGGCTGAACCAATACCATATGCATTTCCATTTAGTATGACAGTCATTCTACAGAGAGCATTACGCATTTCAACTGAAGGCCCTATCCCTTCTCATAACAAGTTTCATCCAGTATTCGAGAGGAAAATCATTTGATTTCAAAACAGCCGTCATCCGGTTGCAGCTATCATTCGAAAAAGCGATTTCGGTCTTTTGTTGATGATGTTTGTGTACAGTGTATGTGATCATACCTTCACCATCGCAACTTCGGGTAATCGGCGAAAGTACTTGCATTTTCTCAGGCACTTATGATCTAAATTCAATCACTTTTTCATACTCGAAATGTGCCACGACCAAATTGGCACAACGACGCCCTATACGCTCTCTGACCGAAGCGCAGTCTTGAGAGTGAGAAATATCTGTACGAAAATAAACTATATTTTTGGATTGATTTTACTGTATTTATTTCGTTTAAATTGAACCTTGACAGTTATGCATATAAAAAATAATAATTATAAGCGTGTTACTTGGTTTGGTTGTACTGCTATTCCTTAAACAAACTTTTTACAAATCTTTGCAGTACTCACACATGTTCCATTTTCGAGTTTCTAGCATCTAACTTACCTACAATACTTAAGCACTTAACATTTCACAACGAACTAAAAGTTATCCTGACTAGGGATGTCCGAAATCCATGCAAAATAATCTAAACAATAGACTGGTAATTTCTGCCCTAAAAGTCGCTGTGTTCGATTTCTACTTTTAAGGGTTGATTTTTTCAAACGTTTGCCTGCTATCACTTTTGTCGTTCATCCAAGCAGATCCAAACCATACACGCCCTAGTTGAGCAAGGTAATGGTCGATTTACCTTCTGGGTCATCGTCGTCGTCATCCTAAGCGATCGAAAGAAGGAGAACTGGTTGAATAATTTATAGCCCAACTACAGGAAGCGGCCCACTTACATCAAACCCAAAACAATTGGTCATATCTTTCTCAATGTTGTTCCCTTGAGATACGGTCGTGCTATTAAGCCCTCCGTACCGCGCTTTCTTCGCAGGGGGTGATCGAATTGTAGACATGAGGATGTCACTGGTCAAATCTGCAAAATAAAAACAATACGATTATATTGGAGCATCTTCTCCCGTGAGGAAGTTTGTAAATTAGGTACCTTCGTTCATAATAAACTCTTCATTAGTATCCGCTAGAGCATCCTTTTCTTCATCGGATTCCGCTACATCCTTGTTGACATTTTTTTTATTCTTACTCAATGGTTTTTGGTCTTCATCATCTTGCAGTTGGATGACTTCCAATACCACGTATTGACCATCTTCGCCCTCGACCGTCATTATTTCCTGATCTTCCGAGTCCTCGTCTGTGTCCTCTTCTTCGTCTTCTTCGTCAATCTCCTCCAAGGTAACGTTTACACGCTTTTGGCGACCCTCCTTGAGCGCAATCTGTTCTTCCCGTGCCGACGATTCCGGATCGTGCAGCGCCATGTGCCGAATTAGATTACCCTTGTGGCGGAATGCACGTGGACAACTGGGACATTTGTGTGTCTTGGTTTTTGGCGCCGGTTGAACATAATCCGGATTGTGGTAGAGATTGACATGTCGTCGGAGCAGTTGCTTCTGCCGGAAGGATTGCTCGCACATTTCACACTGGAAGGGTTTCTGATCCGTGTGCACCAGTATGTGCGACTCCAGATGGCGCGCCGAAATCGAAGCGTACGGACAGAGATCACATTTGTAGCACTTTTCGCCCTCGTGCGTTTTGGTGTGCATCTTGTAGGTGTAACGGTCCTGATAGGTCTTGTTGCACCGGCGACATTTGAGAGGCTTATCCACGGGAGTGTGCAGTTTCTGGACGTGGATTCGCAGATCCGTTTTGCGACCACAGGTGGTCGGACAAAGTTCGCAGTGGAACACCGGTTTGTCGCCGACTAGAAATATAATAAGTTGATACAAGCGGGCTAAAAAATGGAGCGGTTTATTTAAGAGATACATACCTTGATGGATCAACTTGTGAGCCTTCAACGAGTTGGATTGGGTAAATCGAGCATGGCAGACGTCACATTCGTAAGGTTTCTCCCCGGTGTGGATTCGCAGATGTCTCTTCAGTTTGAAGGTGTCGGGCGAGGCGTAGGTGCAGTGTGGACATTGATATGGACGTTCCCCGGTATGGCAGCGGATGTGGCGTTTCAGCTTGCTCAGTTCCACGCTTGCGTAATCACATTCTGGGCATTTGTGTGGCTTTTCGTGTGTGTGTCGATAGCGCACGTGACGCACCAGTTCACCGGAAGTGGTAAAGGAGCTTTCACAGTGCTTGCAGTGGTGTGGTTTCGTTCCAGTGTGGGTGTTCACGTGATTTTGCAGAGAAGCAAGGGTTTTGAAGCCACGTTCGCAAACGGAACACTTGTGGGGCCTATCTTCCGAGTGAGACTTCATGTGACGGGCCAACAAGAACCGTTTGTTGGTTGTGTAGTTGCAATAGTTGCACATGTGATTTATCCCACCCGTGGATTGTGTTTTAGCTCTATTTTGTTTGCTCCCGCTCGGTTTCATTTCCATTTCCGTCAACTCAATGTCCTCAAACTCATAAACATTTTCCTCTAGTTCGTCCTCATCGTCTTCTTCCTCGCCTTCATTTCGTTCCTTGTTTTCGTCACCTTGCATGATCAACACATAGCTGATGTCCTTGGACTCTTGTTTGGCAGGTTGATCTATGCTTATTTCTTCTGTGATTTCCTCTTCTTCATCTTCTTCTTCGATTTCCGCATCCGGAGGAGCCGTAGTCAGTACCGGCTCCGAATCCTTACTCGCCTGATAATAGTAGTTGCCACTCTGGTCCACAAAATAGCATCCTCCATCCTCTTCGTCCTCGTCTTCTTCTTCTTCGCCTTCCTGCAGCTCGGCATCGTTCTCACCTTCTCCAATTTCTTTGTTGAACGACTCCAGATAGGACTGGATTTCGGTCCCTTCCATCTTGATCATCACTTCCGCCGTTGGGGCCGTCATTGTGGCTAACCGTCAGGATTGGAGCGAACCAAAGCTGTAGAAAAGAGAAATGATACGTTGCATACATTAGTCCTCCTATTTCCTATTTCCTTTATTTAACGTCGGTCTTTGTTCCGCAATCTAGTGCCAATCACCGACGGACATCGATTGCCATCCATTGACGGCAATCGAATGTGCAGGAAGGCAGCTTCCACACCTGCGTAGGATATCGCACCCATTCAAACACGCATGGGCCGGGACCAACGGCTTTACTTCCCTTCCGAAGGAAGACGTGATCAGAGATGTTTTATGCCTCAGAAAAATCCCACCGGCCTCGGCTGGGATTGAACCATAGAGGTAACTCCAAGACCAGAAGGTCCCGAAGAAACGTGCTCAACTTTTTGGCTCAGCTCTGGTACTATCTTCGGTGCCAAGCTAATCGATGCACCCCTCGAAACATAGGAAAATCCACGAACCCTTCATTTATGGTGGTAAGCTCCAACCGGTATTATCCTCGGATTAAATCCCGATCAAGAATGTCCGGCTGGTTTGATGTCGACATCAGAGTTAATCAACATAATTCTGAGCAAACATTTTTCAGATCATACAAACAGGGACGGTATTAAAAGTTAATCCGAGTTGGAGCTTACCGCCATTAATCTGTCAAACTTTCATAGGGAATCAAAACAAACATAGGGTAGTACTGGAATTTATACTAGAATGGGGTACATTAATCGATTTGCTTAGGACCAATAGGCTAGTCAAGTAGTGAGCCAATCTAAAATCGTTAGTTTCGTATTAATTGTTGATTAAACCCAGACCCATTGAGGTGAGAAAGCAGTCACGCTTACCACTACACCACCGGTGCCGGCAACACATAAGTCATATATCGCTTGCGATCATTGTTCTTTTCGATAATTAGGTTTTGCACTGTCGGAGTTAACCTCAATCTGATGACAGTTCAGTGGTACCAACAATCAATACGAAACTAACGATTTTAAATTGGCTCACTACTTGACTACCCGCATAAACGCGAACCATAAATTGACCTTACGTAAAATGGTTAAAAATTGTTTATAATCCCTGCTAAACTTTAACTGAAATGGTTATGGAACTTTACATGAACGTTTAATGATAAAGTTTCAACCTTATGTATTATGGTTTTTTGGAACTGGACCTTACAAATAATGGGTTGTTAAGAACCATTACCATTTCAAATTCTTGTTTTCTCCATACATTTTCAGAAAGAGAACTATATAAGAACGTTTTTACTTATGATTTGAGAACATTAATGGCAATGGTTATGGTAGTCAGTAAGGTCCATTAATGGTTTTGTATTATCGCTCAACTTTACGTGGAATATATCGTGAATTGGTAATCAGTAAATTACAGGCAACCAATTTGCGATATATTCCACATAAAGTTGATAGATGTTACAAAACCATTCGTGGACCTTACTGACTACCATAACCATTACTATTAAAGTTCTCAAACCATAAGTTAAAAGGTTCTAATATAGTTTTCTTTCCGAAAATGTATGGAGAAAACAAGAATTTGGAACGGTAATGGTTCTTAACAACCCATTATTTGTAAGGTCCAGTTCCAAAAAACCATAATACATAAGGTTGAAACATTATCATTAAACGTTCATGTAAAGTTCCATAACCATTTCAGTTAAAGTTTAGCAGGGATTATAAACAATTTTTAACCATTTTACGTAAGGTCAATTTATGGTTCGCGTTTATGCGGGTAGCCTATTGGTACCAAGCAAATTGATTAATGCACCCCATTCTAGTCGAGATTCTAGTACTACACAATGTTTGTTTCGATTCGCTATAAAAGTTTGACAGATAAAATGGTTTTTCCTTTGTTTCGAGGGGTGAATTGATTAGCTTGGGACCGAAGAGAGTACCAGAGCTGAGCCAAAAAGTTGAGCACGTTTCTTTGGGACCTTCTGGTCCTCTATGGCTTTTACGGCGCACAATAGATACGTTTTTAGGTTTTTTGACAGTTAGCCCATGCATTATCTCAACCCGAAAACGTATCTATTGTGCGCCGGCCTTTAGAGTTACCTCTATGCTACACATATAAGCATACCCCATTCCAGTCGAAATTCTAGTACTACACTATGTTTGGTTTGATTCGCTATGAAAGTTTGACAGATAAAATGAGGGATTCGTGGATTTTCCTATTCTTCAAGGGGTGCATCGATTAGCTTGGGACCGAAGAGAGTACCAGAGCTGAGCCAAAAAGTTGAGCACGTTTCTTCGGGACCTTCTGGTCTATGGCTTTTATGTGTACACATAAAATTCATGTGTAACCAAACATACTATTCACAACAATCAATACGAAACTAACGATTTTAAATTGGCTCACTACTTGACTAGCCTATTGGTCCCAAGCAAATCGATTAACGTATCCCATTCTTGTCAAAATTCTAGTACTACACAATGTTTGTTTTGATTCGCTATGAAAGTTTGACAGATAAAATGAGGGGTTATTGGATATTCCTATGTTTCGAGGGGTGAATCGATAAGCTTGGGACCGAAGATAGTACCAGAGCTAAGCCAAAAAGTTGAGCTAGTTTCTTCGGGACCTTCAGGTCTTAGAGTTACCTCTATGCTATTCATTTGACTCATAAATTTCATGTGTACTTCTAAGTGGATTCTGTTTATGTGTGGACACATGAAAATCATATGCAATCTTACATGGAAATTCACATATAAAAATGAGTTGAGTTTTATGAATGTAGCAGTACCAACAATCAATACGAAACTAACGATTTTAAATTGGCTCACCACTTTAGTAGCCTATTGGTCCCAAGCAAACGATTAACGTACCCTATTCTAGTTGAAATTCTATTACTACACTATGTTTGTTTTGATTCGCTATGAAAGTTTGACAGATAACATCAGGGGTGTGTGGATTCATGCAGAACATGCAGGGGTGAGTGAAATAGCTTGGGACTGCTTGGGACCGTTGTTCTGGTACTGAGTGAGCCAAAAATAATAATGATTTTCTTCGGGACCCAGTGGTCTTAGAGTTACCTCTATGGCAGTACCACCAACAATCAATACGAAACTAACGATTTTAAATTGGCTCACCACTTTAGTAGCCTATTGGTCCCAAGCAAACGATTAACGTACCCTATTCTAGTTGAAATTCTATTACTACACTATGTTTGTTTTGATTCGCTATGAAAGTTTGACAGATAACATCAGGGGTGTGTGGATTCATGCAGAACATGCAGGGGTGAGTGAAATAGCTTGGGACTGCTTGGGACCGTTGTTCTGGTACTGAGTGAGCCAAAAATAATAATGATTTTCTTCGGGACCCAGTGGTCTTAGAGTTACCTCTATGGTACCACTCGCCAGTTACAGTGTACCCCCACCCCCTCTTGTTACGTAATATTTGAATGAACCCTAACACTAAGAGCGGTAATGTAGCTCATCATTGAAGAACCCCTCGATTGTTTACATTTTTTCGCCACTGAAGAACGTCAGTTCATAATTGCTGCTTCTTGTTAGTCTTTGTATTATTACAAAACACTCCATTTGAATCAGCTAGCACCCGATCGATCACTCTCCTTCTGAAACAAGCACCCTTTTCACAGCGCATCAGCCATATTGATTTTAGCCAACAAAATTCGAATCTTTCGAAATAGATAAGCTCATGGAACATTTTGCCGACCAAATGCAAAATATCTTGAAAGGGATTTGTTTTCTGTTTACAATTTTAATACTTTCGGATCACAGCAAGAGGGAGCCACCCGGTCCACCGGATAGATTTCTAGTTTTTCTCACCACGAGCGCTGTGATGCCATCTTGCAAAAATGAACATGGCGTCCCAGTCGCTTAACATCAGTCGCACTATCATTCTCTTCGAAACACGGTAAAAACTCTTAAAATTTTGACTTTTACAGCACAATTAAGCTAATCGATGAACGTTTTACAAAATAGATATAGAAAATTTCACATTTCAAGCAGTTACCTCATAAAAACCGTAGAAAATGTATTCACCTTAAAATGCAGCACCAATGGGAAAACTACTGCAACTTTTTTGGTACACACTCACTTTGCTTGCACTGTTTGTTCCTTGAGGGCGTTAGTAGCACGATGCGCGGTCCAGCACAAACTGCTGCTCGGCGGCCGAAATCGTAAGCTCACAGTCACAACACCACTGTATACATCATTTGAATGAAGCATTCCGGCGGTATAGGTTAGTACGGTTCGTAGCTATGATGAGTTATGAGTGCAAACGAGAGAGGAATACACGTACACATAGAGTCGGTTCAAATACGTATATCCGCATACGAAAGAGGGTGAAGAAGCATTTTTACTATGTATGTATGTAGAAATGGGCGATCGTGGTAATCTAGCTCTGAACGCTTGCTGATTTTCTTCTCTGAAGGTATATTCTGTTAGATGAAAAGTAACTCTAATAACAAAAATACCATATCCGAACGATTAAACCCAGATGATAGAACTTTACCACAAATGATACCCTGAACACGTTGTTAAGCAAAATAACCATACAAATTTTGTTAGTGAAGCTGGTAGATTCATATCCAGATCACATTATTTCTATATTTCAGTTCCAATCGCACATCACGCAAAGTTCAGTTAAATATCCCAGTGAGAGTGTTTGAGCTGATTGAAACCAGTTCCCTACCCTATATGTGGTTGACAGAGGGAGTCCCCCCCCTCGCATTGCTCATCCCTTGATTGCTTGATTGTCAGATCTAATCTGATATGGAATTTTGATATCCAAATACATTTTAACTATCCACTTCATTCGAGCAACGTGCCGTTTACTACTTTTCTTCGAGAGTTTGTGTTTCATAAAAAAAGTTGTGATTTGTTGGTCCAGATCTGTGAAATCCAAAATCGCTGGTATTAAGTCACGCCAAAACTGCTTGACATTGGGTCCATTGGGTCATGACCGAAATAGCAGATTCCAAATTACAAATCAGCCCAAGTATTAAAAAACCTAGGGCAAATGGCTCTAATGTTTGCCTATGCATCGCCCATCGCTAAAAATCTGCTGTTTATTAATTTTATCTAGATGACATTGGGACGATACGAATGGCTACTTTTGGTAGCTATTGAAAATTAAGTCGATTGCTGAATTTATGTATAGGCCAAAATTAGGGGCAATCAGACCGACATTACCTCCAATTCCCCTATCAGCAAATTTCGACTGTAATTATTTCACAGAAGCGCAGTGTAAGCGTGGTAAGCGTGATTGCCTTTCAACCCAAAAGGCCTGGGTTCAATTAGAGTTCAAAAACTATCCATTTATTTTCTACCGATCAGTGAACGCAAGAGCTAACTTGTTACGTTCCTTTTATTCTCCGTTATCCATGAGAATGAAAGAGATAGCAACGAATGGTAGCAAAAAAAGCTTGGCAGAACCTGAGGGAGAGTTGCGAAGAGAGAAAAAGGGAACGTCAAATGCAGCCAGACGGCTGCTGTCACGAACTATCATTTGGAGCCAAGCAATTTTATGCTGGGGAGGGACGTACTGTCAAATTAGCCTACTGATCATTCTTGTATGAAATTGGTTCCAAACGTTAACAAACCCTGTAGGTTTCTTATGGCTTGTTTACGTTTGGAACCAGTTATGCGAGGTAGGCGACGATTGCTCGTATTTGATAGACCTCCCCCCTTGTTTTTATGATGCTTTTCTTACAGTTGAACAAGAATGCACAAGGCGGCATTGAAATCTTGCGTAAAGTAATTTGTGACAAACTGTCGTTTCCAGCTATTTTATTCAATGGGACACCGTTTCTTTATAATTAATTCAAAATACACTGGAGTCGCTTTTTACGCGGTTTTTTTTAACACGGTTTTTTACGCGGATTCCGGAATTTACACGGTTTTTTTTACGCGGATTCCGGAATTTACGCGGTTTTTTTTTACGCGGATTTTGGTTTTTTTTACGCGGTTTTCAGAATTGACGCGGTATATCGCTTTTTACGCGGTTTTTTCTTACTCGGTCTTTTTTTACGCGGTTTTTTTTACGCAGATTTCGGAATTTACGCGGTTTTTTTTACGCGGATTCCGGAATTTACGCGGTTTTTTTTACGCGGGACGTATCACCCGCGTAAAAAGCGACTCCAGTGTACACACAAATCAATATTGAAAGATACCATTAGCCAAGGTTTTGTCAAAACATCTAGTGGCATAGTAAAATACCAAACAGAAAAGTACAGTTTCTCACTGCACACTGAACAATCTCAAACAATCACTTAACGCTCAAAGCAAAACACGCTTTTTTGCTACGCCTGTTTTGATTTGATTTCAACGGCACAAACTTTCATGACATGAAGAACAAGTATACAATGAATTCCGTGTTTGCTATCTGCTTCTCCCTCCGAGGGCAGAACTATCAAAATTTCGTAGGTGAGGAAAGGGACGGGGAGATTTAAGTTAGTTCATGTTCTGTGCACTGATCCATCCGATTTGCCTTAATCGATCATCTTTTGTCAGATCGACCAATATTATCTTATATTCCAACAACAAAAAATGCCAGCTGCTGTTGATGGATGGCGCAGCTGTCAGCCCTCTGCTGTCAGTCATGAGTGTCAGTCGTTGCTTGAAAATCCGCACGAACGAACTGATGTGGGCATATTTCTGAAGGGATTAACCCGATTGCCGTTATAACTGAAACGTTCCTTAAACCTGAACATAAGGTTAAGAAGGACGCAAATTATTTGATTTATAGAAATTATCGTCTTGATGGACCCTGTGGTGGCGTTGCCATCATTATTCATAGACGAATAAAACATAAAATTCTTTCTTCATTTGAAACCAAAGTTTTTGAAACTTTGGGAGTTTCTGTTGAAACAAAATTTGGACAACTTACGTTTATAGCTGCCTATTTGCCATTCCAATGCGTAGGCCAGCAAAAGAATTTTCTCAAGGGTGACCTCCAGAAATTTACCCGTCATAGGTTTAAATTCTTCATTATTGGTGATTTTAATGGAAGGTCTTTGAGCATTGTTCCATAAGCGGTGTTGCTTATGGAACAATGCTCAAAGCAATTCCAATGGTAATATTCTGTTTGATGATTGCTCTGCAGGTTATTACACTATTCAATATCCAAACAGCCCAACATGCTTTTCTTCTGCAAGAAATCCCTCCACTATTGATTTGGTCTTAGCTGATTCATGTCAACTTTGTAGCCAATTGGTTACCCATGCTGACTTCAGTTCTGATCACCTTCCAGTAACTTTTGAAATATCCCAAGAAATAATTTCTAATCCCAACAGCTCTACTTTCAATTACCATAGAGCTGATTGGGAGCAATATCGAACATTTATGGAATATAACTTCGATCCAAACATTTTTTTGCAAACCAAAGATGAAATTAATTATGCTCTTGAATCTCTGACTACTTCTATAGTTGAAGGAAGAGCTGCCTCAGTACCAAAATGCGAGTTTAAATTCGATTCAATTGCAATAGACGACGATCTTCAGCTCTTGATCCGTCTTAAAAATGTCCGTAGGAGACAATATCAAAGAACACGCGATCCTGCCATGAAAGTTATCTGGCGGGATTTGCAAAAACAAATTAAAATGCGATTCTCTGCCCTGAGGAACAAAACTTTTGAAAAAAGTAGAAGGGTCTGTGCCTAGGGGCACGAACGGAAGCTTGACGTAAGACCGCTAATGGACGGAATCAATGTGAAGAGCATTCAGTTCTTTTAATTGATCAATTATCTATTATCTCAAATCTTTCCGTTTTTTAATTGTAGGCGTACCAAATTTGTAGTAATCTTTTTCAAAGAGAAAGTTGATTAATAGAATCAATCAAAACCACTTGCACCCCTGCTTCCAAGTTTGGTTACAAGATTACAACTCTGGAGAGCATTTTGTGTGGTTGTTGGGGGCTTGTGGTTCTGAATATGGACAAACAAGCACAGATAAATTCTATTCCAACTTTTTACTGATGTAAGCTTGATGGCCCTGAAAAGGGCCGTTTTATTGAAGAGGACATCCATGGCCACTTACGCTTGGCGTGTTTAGTGTAGGTGACAGCATCACGGACCTCATTTTCCAGGAACACCTTCAGCACACCTCGTAGATCAGACCGGAGATACGTTTGACACCACCACGGCGAGCCAGACGACCGATGGCGGTTATCTCGAAGAACTTTGAGATGACGCTTGGCGCCTCCTTTGCCACGACCAGCCACGACCTACTGCTGCTATTGCTGACCACGCCGTCCGAAGCGAAAATGAGCTGATACCAGACAGCAGCGCTGCTTTATATTTTTTAGGTTAAAGCAGAATGATGTGGTATAAAAGCTACAAAGACTCCTCCCATTATGAGTAGTTTGCTATCAAGTAGCGACACTGGCTATTTTCTTTTTGTGTACACGGTGAATGAGAACGACCCAAATTTGAGTTTAGTTCACTCATAATCGCCAAAAGTGTAGGAACTCAGCGATGAGTAAATTTGTCTCATGATTTCGTGTGGAAAACCTAAAAAATCTGCCAGAAAATGAGGAAATTGACGAAAATTTTATTCAGTCTCGGAGTAGTGCCAATAGACTGAGTGAATCCCATCTTTACTTTTCTCAAATTCGGGAATTTTTCCCTGGAAAATCCTGGAAAAATCTGGGAAAACATGAGGCAAATTTACTCATCGCTGAGTTCCTGCACTTTATTTCTTATTTCTGAGATAACTAAACCCAAATTTGGGTCGTTCTCATTCGCCGTGATAGATATCGGCGTCTGTGGTTAGCGTGATTACCTCTCACCCCAGCAGTCGGCGCCACCGGCATGTTCTAAGGCATAACATCTCTGGGAGCTGCCTCCCTGGCGTCGGTAGCATTGGAGCTCAGTACGGAAAACAAATCTCGCGTCACTTTTCAATAGGTCCTATCTACATTGATCGATTCTCTTCATCGACACTCTCTTTCGTAAATAACTCGGCTTCACAAATCTGGATCAACAATAGAAAAGAGCCCATCAGCATTTGTAAACAAACCGTTTACTCACAAAGCGAAGGCCACCCACACAAACCAACATCATCATCGGAAAGGGGAAACTTCTACCTACAAGATGTTGGTGTTGGTTTGTGTGAGCGGCCTTCGATTTGTGAGGCTTTGGAACGGTTTGTTTACAAATGCTGATGGGCCCTATTCTATTGTTGATCCAGAAATGTTTCCTGACGTCTTCGTCGAATTAGATGCTAGATTCCCTAATAAAAAATAACCATAAACGAACGATAACCCAAATCATTGAACTATTCCCCAAATGGTTTAGATGATACCCAGAACACGTCGTTAAGCAAATTAACCATACAATTTTTATTAGGGTTGTTGCTTCTTCCATCGAAAATATCCGGCCGTGGCGATTCAAAGTTGATCAAGGTTGATCAAAATAATTTGTATCCCTGCTTCCAGTTTGATTACATGAGCATTTTGTGTGGTCGGTGGTTCTGAATATGGACAAACAGGCAGATGAATTCTATTCCTACTCTTTTCTGTAATAAGCTTGGTGGCCCTGTAAAGAGCTGTTTCCAATGTTGGTGATGATTTAACCTCCGAAACCAAACAGAGTGCGTCTCTGTCACTTCAAAAACGTAGATGACATCCATGGCCGCTTACGCTTGGCGTGTTTAGTACAGGTGACAGCATCACGGATCTCATTTTTCAGGAACACCTTCAGCACACCTCGTAAATCAAACCGGAGATACGTCAGACACCGCCACGGCGAGCCAGACGACGGATGGTGGTTATCTCGAAGAATTTGCGTTTGGTTCTGAACATGGCGATGAGTGTGTAAAGTATTACGCAACTCCATCCTCCCTATTCGCACGCGCCCGAGGATCGGAGGCGAATGCCACTTCGACTTGTTTCGTCTACTTACTACTCTCTGACGACTGTGCTGGGGAAGCAGCATATGCATGTAGGTAATTGGTGGATTTGTTAGTTAATTCGACGCTTTTGGACAATGCTGAACATTTACCAGTTTTTCAATAGTTTCTTGTTGAAAATCAACATTTGGAAGCATTTTTATCAATGCGTAGCCATATTTCTGATCGATTGGTGATAAAATTATTGAAATTGGACCAGGGGCAGCTGAGTTATTAACGTTCAAAATCTTTCTCAATTTGTTACATGTTCCATTTTTGGTTTTCACAAAGTGTAACCCCATATAGAAATCAAAGACGTAGTCCTACGTCAATAATGTTTCTAAATTAGACCCGAGTTCCAAACCCTTTTGGAAACTCACAAAAATTTTGAAAAAACCTCAAAAGCTAATTCCAGCGCTTAAAGAAGGTGGTAAAATTTTGATCACAAATTTGTAAAAAGCTCAGAAACTTGCTAAGCAATTCGAGAGTTCCCATAATTTCAGTTTGGGTCTTACTAGTTCTATTGAGAATCAGGTTGCTTGGGATTTTCTGAATATTTTCTCTCGGGAAAATATTTTTGATGATTCCTGGGGGACTGATTTGGACGAAGTAAGGTCTATAACTAAAAAGTTTCAAAATATGAAAGCTCCAGGTGATGATGGAATTTTCTATATCCTCATCAAAAAACTCCCAGAGAGTACCTTGTCTTTCTTGGTAAAATTATTTAACAGATGTTTCCATTTGGCATACTTTCCTGATAAATGGAAAAATGCAAAAGTTGTTCCAATTTTGAAGCCGGATAAAAATCCAGCTGAAGCTTCTAGCTACCGTTCAATAAGTAAACATTTTGAAAATATAATTTTAAATAGAATGATACTTCACATCAATACGAAATAACGGCGCCGGTGGTGTAGTGGTAAGCGTGATTACCTCTCACCCCAGCAGGCCTGGGTTCAATCCCAGTCGGCGCCGCCGGGATGTTCTGTGGCATAACATCTCTGATCACGCCTTCCTTCGGATGGGAAGTAAAGCCGTTGGTCCCCGGTTCATGAGTTGATGGGTCGATAGGTAGGGTCCAGGTGTGGGAGCTGCCTTCCTGGCACGTCGGTAGCATTGGTGCTCAGCACGGAAAACAAGATCGACGAAAAAAACAAACCGAAGGAAAAAAAAAAAAAAAATCAATACGAAATCAATTTTTGCAGATGAGCAGTTAGTTTGGATTTAGCCATGGGCATTCAACTACTCATCAACTCTTAAGAGTTACCAATTTGATTCGTTCAAACAAATCTGAAGGCTGCTCAACTGGAGTTGCTCTTCTAGACATAGAAAACCATTCAACAGTGTTTGGCATGAAGGTTTGATTGCTAAATTGAAAAAGTTTAATTTTCCACTTTACATTATGAAATTAGTTCAAAATTATTTAAGTGACAGAACTCTGCAGGTAAATTATCAAAATTCCAAATCTAATCTACTACCTGTTAGAGCAGGAGTTCCTCAGGGTAGCATTCTTGGGTCTATATTGTATAACCACCCCTATTCTGTATTTCGTTTCGAACGAAATTCTCATACAAAAAATATTTTTTTGTATGAGAATTTCGTTCGAAACGAAATACAGAATAGGGGTGAACATTTTCACTTCGGACCTCCCTGATCAGGGTTTCCACAAATCTTTGTTCTCCGATGACACAGGCATTTCCGCTAAAGGAAGAAGTCTTCGTGTTATTTGCAGCAAACTGCAGAAAAGTTTAGATATTTTCTCTTCTCATTTACAAAAATGAAAGGTTTCTCCCAACGCTTCCAAAACTCAACTTATAATATTTCCACATAAGCCTAGAGCTTCCTTTTTGAAACCTATAGGTCACTATGAACGGAGTTCCAATTTCCTGGTCAAACCAAGTGAAATATCTGTATGTTGGTATCCAAACTTTGCCTGACGAATAAACTTCTAATATTTAAACAAGTTTTTAGACCGGCCATGCTTTACGCTGTGCCAATATGGTCTAGTTGTTGCACTACCAGGAAAAAAGCACTTCAAAGGATTCAGAACAAAGTTCTGAAGATGATTTTGAAGTTGCCTCCCTGGTACAGTACTACCGAAGTACATAGAATTTCGAATGTTGAGACTTAAGAACAAATGTCCAACAAAATTATTAATAATTTCAGGCAAAAATCGTTGCAATCCTCAATTGCAACGATAAATTCCCTTTATACTTAGATAAGATTTAGTTTTAAGATTTCAATTGTTATACTGACATGCAGGTTTAAAAAACCTGTTTAAAATACTGAATTGCCAAGGCAGGAACAATGAAAAACACCTAGATATATATCATAACAATTAAGGCTGGTAAGTAACTGTAGTAACTGGAGCACCTAGGTTGAAATGAAATGTAATTTATTTGGAATTTGGAACAAATAAAGTTAAAAAAAAAGCTCAACGACCTGGCCGAACGCTCCTCTGCGGCGGGTCCCCGATCAACGTCAGCAAGACCAAATAGTTGAATGTCAGCACGGACAGAGGTGCACGGGTCAATTTTCTTTTTTAACGTGAAATCTTTACTATTAGGTATAAAGCCAGCAAGACGTGAAGTGCATCAGCAAAGAACAAAACAAAAACACTCAAAAGCGGCAAGAACTTCATCATCGAGGTGAATCCTGTGCATGGAGGATCTCGAATTTAAAACAAAACGAGTTCACTCACCATCAGTCCATCATTAGGAATTTTCTTTCCAATCATCAAGTTTACGTTAGTTAGATGCTAGGCATTTTAATATTTTTTTTTTATCAAATGATACATTCCGTAGACTCACTAAACGATAAGATTGCGCAACTAAAAATATCTTATGATGATAAATTAAAAGTCCTCAACGAATTTTGTACAAGAAACCTTATGTTTAACCGGGCCATACTAAACCATCCATAGCATGCAGAGTAGAACAGAATAAATACAATGTTAACGAAAAACAAACAGTAAGAAGGGTTACATGATGATATCAATGAATGACTAACTAGTAATCGAATTTCACACCAAAGATAGTAGTCCACCACAAAGGAAAATGAAGCTGAAAGAAAAGTTCCGTGGCGGACTTGAAAAATATCATGATCAAATTAAAACAAAAAAGTTCGATCGATGTGTTGCCCCGCACCCTAATGATTCAAACAATACTGCGCGGCAGAATTCTTAATTTCGGCCTTCAGAATGTACACGATCGCTATGGACAGTACTAGAAACAAACCGACCGTAATCCACTGTATCATTTGATTGTGTTTAAATTGCGCTTCTAATCGATGGTTCGAGTCGTTCAGCTGGGATACGACCTGCTGGAAGTGTAAGAGCTGTTTGTCAGCTCCGCCAACGGCATATCCGGCGCCAGCACCGAACGTATCACCGCCTGCACCAGCACCGTACAGTGGCATTCCGTTCCGCAAACTATTGTCGTCTAGGTTGACCGGCAGGGAACACTTGAGTCGGTGCTGCTCCACCGAGGCACTGTTTGGCGATGTGTTCTGCAATAAGGGAATATCGGTTATGAGGGGAACAAAAACAGACAGATGGTTAGACAATACCTTCCATAGCTCTGCCAGATCGTGGGAACTTGTGGACATGTCGCTTCCGAATGCCATGCACATCACTAGGAATTTCTCTCGGTTCAAGGTAATGACTTGCTGACCCTGCTGTAAGACTACATTGATGGTAACGCTAGCTCCCGGAGATAGAACTCCGGTGCTAGGTCGTACTCGAAACTTTTCCGGTGCGGTCGTTTTGATCTGTTTGTGAAAAGCAGAAAGTTTTGCATTTTAGATTTATCAGGTTAATAAAGCAATTTTGAAAATCATCTCTCCGTGGTTGAAACAAACTCTCAACAAGTACCTACCTACCTGTGGCAAAAGCGTTGATCGTCCATGCCCAACTAATAGTATAGTGGTGCATAGAGGAAAATGAAAGCCTCAACTATACCTCTAATCATCAACTGAATCAACGAACAAATTCAGTCAACTACCTCTCGTTAGTTTTAGTTAACGTACCTAACTACTATTACACTTTATTCAGCGAACAAAACTTACCTTATACGTAACCGGTTCCGTTTGGATGTTGATAATTTCGACATTCCCGACCAGTTCGTTTCCAGACTTAGTAAATGCAATATTATTCTGTGGAATTATTCGTAACATCTCTCCTGAAAAAAAAGGAAAACAAAATAGAATCAATTCAAAAATTACGGTTAATATTAGAAGGATGTAGGTATAAGTGGTAGATTCATACAACACTAAGTGCGCTGTACCCTATCTCAATCGTTCGGCAGTGATAGGAAACAATTGGCGATGTGATAAAAACAAACAGAGACATGTGTTGCAGTAGAGAGGGATGATGGGGTTGTGCATTTCAAGTTCGCGTGTTGCATTTACCACTTTACACAAACATACCCAACGTCGAATCATATGTGGTAGAGGTGCCGATCGACGGACGCGTTATTATGTGATTGCTATTCTGAATAGCTGGCCTTTGCCGGTATAATAAAAAAAAAACCTTCGATGCGATGGGCAGATTTGGACCAATAGCTATGTATTTCATCAGTGTGAATTCCATCCATCAGCTAGCTGTGGCATTAGGCATTTCTTTTTTGCTCATAAAATTTTGCATGACCGAATCGATTTTTTCTGGTTCTAGTTATAATTAACAGTGGCGGAATTACATATAAGAAAACCAAAGTGCAAAAAGGATAGAGAAGATTTTTGCAACTTATTGGGACGGTACTAATGGATATTTTTGGTCGCTATTGAAAATATAGTCGATTGCTGAATTTATGTATGGGCCCAAATTAGGGGCATTTGTACTCGAAAAAATGCACCATTTTTATCCGTGTGTAACTTTTTTATCCGTGGGTAAAAATTGATGAAAATCTAGGTATAACTAGTTTGGAGTAAATTGTTTACATGTGCAAAATTTCATAACAATCGGTTCAGTGGTTATTGATATGTCATCGAGCCGGCGCCGGTGGTGTAGTGGTAAGCGTGACTGCTTTCTAACACCCCAATGGGTTTGGGTTCAATCCCAGCCGAGGTCGGTAGGATTTTTCTGAGGCATAAAAATCTCTGGTCACGTCTTCCTTCGGAAGGGAAGTAAAGCCGTTGGTCCCGGTCCATGTGTGTTGTTGAATGGGTGCGATATCCTACGCAGGTGTGGAAGCTGCCTTCCTGCACATTCGATTGCCGTCAATGGATGGCAATCGATGTCCGTCGGCGATTAGCACTAGATTGCGGAACAGAGACCGACGTTAAATAAAGAAAAGAAGAAGAAGAAGAGATGTCATCGAAACAAGAAGAAAATCGCCGGAGAATTTTGCGCGCCGTCATGGAAAATCCGACTGCGACCATGAGATGGATCGGAAGACAACTGGGAATCACCCATACAACTGTGTCTCGAGCGGTAAAATCGTTTAAGGAGTCCCATACGACCGAGCGGCGGGCTGGAAGTGGAAGAAAATCGAAGACAGCTGACCCTGTGAAGGCCCGGAAGGTGTTGGATTATTTCGAGCGTAATCAGAACCTTTCGATTCGCGACGCTGCTCTGAAGGCAAAGTGTTCCGCATGGTTCGTTCAGCAATCAATGAAACGAGCTGGACTTCGTGTATTCAAGGTCCGGAAGGCACCGAACCGGCGTGATCAACAAAACACGGCGGCCAAATCCCACGCAAGGAAGCTGTATCGAGAGTGGTTAACGAAACCGATGTGTGTGGTTATGGATGACGAAACCTACATCAAGGCAGACGCAAAGCAGATACCGGAGCTGGAGTTCTACGTTGCCAAATCACGGTTTGATGTTCCGGAAGACATAAGAAGAAGAAAGTGGACAAATTCGCCAAAAAATACTTGCTCTGGCAGGCCATATGCCAGTGCGGTAAACTGAGTAAACCGTACATCACAATGGGTGCCATCAACAGCGAAATTTACCACACCGAGTGCTTCCAGAAGCGTCTGTTGCCCTTCCTGCGGTCCCACAGAGGCGAGACATTATTTTGGCCGGACCTGGCATCATGCCATTACGCGCGATCGACGTTGGATTGGTACAGAGACAATAACGTTGTTTTTGAACCAAAAACCGCCACCCCCCAAATTCACCAGAGATTCGTCCGGTGGAAAAATTTTGGGCCATAATGAAGGCCAAAGTTCGAAAACCGTCCAAGGTGTTTAAGAACGAGCTGGAGTTGAAGAAAAAATGGATGTAAGTGACCAAAAAGGTCGGCTCCACCATTGCACAAAATGTAATGAGGGGTCTTAAGGGAAAGGTGCGGGCTTTCAGCGATGGAAAGGAAATTGAATAAAGTAATTATGCCGAAACATAATTGTTGCAGACAACGAAAATGGATATGGCAACACTGCCAGTTGCCCTATCTTTATCGCAGGCCTCACCGACGGCATCAACATAGCTGCCACTCGTGTGAAGGAACAGAAAATGCAAAACAATAACATTATGTTGTCAAGCAAGTTAGAATGTTTTTAGATTGTTTTGTGTCGCGTGACTGTTTTTATTAGTGCCTTAATAAATTAGTATTTATAGTTACGTGCGCGTTTTATTTCCTGCCCCTGATGACGGGATAAGTGCCACCTTAGTGCGACGGTCTCGCGACATTAAAGTGGCGACGAGTTGTGAGCGATTTGTTGAGTTTTTTTTCGCGTGTGAAGTTCCCGAAGATAACCCAACATTTCGCCTCCCGCGCGTAAACGGAGGAAAAAAAGACATAGTGCTAGTGTAATGGAAAATAACGGACAAATTCCACGCGATGTCGACCAGCAGCAGCGGTTTCAGAATCAACAGCAGCAGCAGCAACAGCAGCAGTTGAATTTACAGCAGGGAGCCCCGGTCCATCAGCAACAGTCGGTTCCATTCGATCAAGTGAACGCGATCAAGTATAGCAACAGGCAATTTAAAAAGCGTGACTTTGAGTCCCCAAACCAGGCATTGAGCGATAGTGAATGCAAACCAGATTTACCGTGTTGGTTTTGTGGCGGACTACATTATGTTCGCAACTGCGGCTACAAGCAGCACAAGTGTTCCGAATGTGGTCAATTTGGACATCGAGAAGGCTATTGTAGTAGTGCGAACAAAGCACGCCAGCCTACGATGAGGAGAAGGAAGAAGCATTCGGTGGATAGCAAGGTGGTAATCGTCGACGTATGCAGCGTGCAGCAACGACGGAGGTTCGTGCCCGTAAGTATATGCGGGACGTCGATTCAGCTGCAACTCGATACCGCTTTGGACATCACGGTCATCAGCAAGCAAATTTGGGAGAAGATCGGAAGTCCGGAGCTGGTTCCATCGACGGTCAAGGCGAAGACCGCTTCTGGTAATACCTTGCTGCTTGAAGGCGAGTTCGTGTGCAACGTTACCATCGGTGAAACAACACGAAATGGTGTGATTCGAGTGACGGAGAAACCACTGCAGCTTCTCGGATCCGACTTCGTGGACAGCTTCGATCTCTGGTCAGTACCGATGGACAATTTTTGCTGCAATATTTCTGCCTCTCCAGCATCCTTGTCGACTCTCAAGTCAACCTTCCCGAAGGTGTTCAGTTGTAAGCTCGGGTTGTGCATCAAAACGACCGTTAAGTTCGAACCGGAGATCAAACGATTCCACGCCAGACTGGAATCCTTCACCGTAGTGGATGGGTGCATTCTGTTTGCCGAACGACTCGTCATTCCATCGAAACACCAAAAACGATGCTTGGACCAGCTTCACCGAGGCCATCCGGGTATGCAGCGGATGAAAGCGATTGCCAGGAGCTACGTGTACTGGCCGTCACTCGACGAAGACATCGTTGGTTGCGTCAAGGCCTGTGCGCAGTGTGCGTCCGTTGCGAAGTCTCCTCCTCATGCTACACCGATGCCGTGGCCGAAAACAGTCGGCCCATGGCAACGCGTTCACATCGATTACGCCGGACCAATCGATGGTGACTACTTCTTAATCGTCGTAGACTCTTACTCCAAATGGCCTGAGATTGTCAAAACGCGCAGCATTACATCGATATCCACAATTGCCATCTTGCGTGGACTCTTCGCTCGACTGGGGATGCCGGTTACACTGGTCTCGGACAGCGGAACACAATTCACCAGTGCAGAGTTTGGCAAATTATGTGTTACGAACGGCATCGAGCACCTCACGACAGCCCCGTTCCATCCACAATCAAACGGACAAGCAGAGCGTTTCGTGGATACATTCAAAAGGGCCGTCAAGAAGATCCGAGAGGGAAGAGGAACAATGGATGAAGCAATCGATACGTTTCTCCTCACGTACAGGAGCACGCCAAATCACTCTGTACCAGAAAACAAGACGCCGTCAGAGGCTATGTTCGGCCGTAAAATCCGAACCAGCCTTGAGTTGTTACGCCCGCCTCCCGCGCCCATGGCAGCTCCAGAAGAGCAGAAAGAACAAAAGCGACGATCGTTCAACCGCGACGATGCTGTCTACGCCAAGGTCTACACCAAAAAACATCTGGAAATGGGTACCTGGCATAGTTCTCGAGCGAATCGGTAACGTAATGTATAACGTGTGGACCGATGCTCGGATGCTGCGCTCTCACGTCAACCAGTTGCGTAGTCGAAATTCCACGAGTTCGAATGCCAAGTTACCAGTCAGACAAGCCGTGAGCTCACACAGTTCATTTCCGTTGAACGTCCTGATGTCTGCCTGGAGCCTACCTCAGTCACCGTCGTCGCTTGCACCGGACGAGCCCGTCCAATCATCATCATCGCAAGCCTCTAGCTCAGCATCAACTACGAATCCGATGACGCCTCAATCATTGCCGCCGTCACCGAGATGTAGTTCACCAGCGACCACGAGTACATCGATGTCGTCAATGTCTTCTACGACAGCAACATCAACTGAGTTCGAGTTAGCAGCCGAAACCGAACCGGTAGAAGTTCTACCTCGGCGCTCTTCCCGTCTTCCAAGGCAGCCTCGATGGTTTGACCCCTACCAGCTCTATTAAGAGGGGAGATGTTGCAGACAACGAAAATGGATTTGGAAACACTGCCAGTTGCCCTATCTTTATCGCAGGCCTCACCGACGGCATCAACATAGCTGCCACTCGTGTGAAGCAACAGAAAGAGCAAAACAATAACATTATGTTGTCAAGCAAGTTAGAATGTTTTTAGATTGCTTTGTGTCGCGTGACTGTTTTTAGTAGTGCCGTAATAAATTAGTATTTATAGTTACGTGCGCGTTTTATTTCCTGCCCCTGATGACGGGATAAGTGCCACCTTAGTGCGATGGTCTCGCGACATAAAAATAATCCATATGTATTAGTTCATTCCTTGAAAGTTTCAAGAAAATCCGACTTAAAATGAAGTTTTGGCGAACACTTTTATCTGGTGCATTTTTTTTTTCGAGTACAGGTTGTAAGGCGTGAAGCAAAAGTGTCGTGCATTTTACCAAACAACCCCCAAAAATTGATCCAATATATGTATGAGCTAAATACATGTATAGAACCACCCTACAAATTTGGTTTTTATCTGATAAATACGTGAAATTTGAGAGCAAATTAAATGTGTTGCAATAATTTCGTGTTCGCTCTTTAGTAGCTTTTAGCACGTAGCGGGAACGACAGGTGTGGGAAACAACACTCTTCTCAGCTGAAAGGACGACACCAGTCTTAAGATGCCCATCGCTGGGTGGCTGATGCAACTGTTTCTAGTTTCCTCTGCAATGGTTTGAGACCATGTCCGAGCAGGACGATGTCGTCCGCATAAACGAAGACAAATTTTGTTTACTTTTTCGAAGGGACGTAACAACTTTTGTAAACAATGCATTTGATCGTTGATTTGACGTAACTGGTAGCTCGCACACGCATGCTAACACTACCATCAGATAGGGGAAATTGTCTGCTACCTAATAGTGGTATGCGTGGGCGAGTTAACAGAGTTAACGCCAAACCGACGATCAAATGCTTTATTTACAAAAGCTGATGCGTCCCTCCGAAAAAGTAATAGAGAAATATGCCTTTCGGTAGGGATGTAAAGAGCCCGTTCATAGCGATCCAAAATAGATTGAGTGATCTCTGCGGTACCTTTGTTTCCTACGCCCTAGTAGACGATCTGATCCGATTAAAACCTGGAACAATCTACCGTTAAATTAAGTTCTTTAGGAAATGAAGAATATGTCCTTTCAAACTCCAGTCGGTCAGCTGATGGATAACCCCTGAACTCCAGACCCGATTGACTAGAGTTTAAGGAACTTTCATGCGTTGACACCTTCAGGATTTATCAGAGGGTATCGACTCAATGAAGTCAACCTCTTTTAAAAAATAAATAAAATGAAACCACAGACAAACAAACGAAATCTTTGAATAAGTTTTTCTTGAAAACATAGTACCTCAAAACATGTGACCTCAGTAACGACATCTCTTGGGCTTCTCGCGGAAAACAAGCTTGCTCGTAAAGTCGCAAACAATATTGCATACAAGGTGAACAGAATATATAGAAACGTCAAAGTGAAATGATAATTTTCAAATCAATCGTTAAATGCGTGAACGATGATCCAGATTGAAGAATCACGTCTGTTTATCTGTGCCAGAACTATCGAAAAATTTCTCAATTTACAAAGTTGGTTGGAAATGCTATCTACAATGCTATATGAAGCTTTAGTTTGATAATTTATTAGCTAGAGAATGATCTTAGAAGAGGGTAGGTGGATAGTTCCGTTAGAGTACGGCAGTATGAAAATTGAATAGAAGTTGAAAATGAGCGAAGGGACATTAATGCGACAGCAAAAAGTCAAACGCACACCTTTTGCCTAACCCGTCCGATGTACGCGGAGATTTGAAGTATGTCTTCAAATCTACAGGCACTTTTGAGCGGTAGCGTTCCATACGGGCTTTCTATGTGCACTCACACTATCATAGCATGCTGCCTATCTTAGCTGCAAGCAGAAGTGCCTTCTACCGCTAGGTGGTTCGCAAATGACAAGTGTTCGCAAATGACAAGTGGAGCCACTATCTGATCCGAAGTTCCACTCCTGTGACTGCACTATTAAATCCATTGCTCTGTCCAGACCGTTTGTACCAAACGGTAAAGGACGAGGCAATGAAAGAGCATACAAAAGCATTCAGTCACCCACGAATAGGCTGCTCACACAGCATGTAATTGAGGCATTTTTCCATAGAAAATGTACGCTCAGTCATTCCAAACAAGGATTGGGTACCATCACGAAAAAATAAACGTGCTGACTGAGTGCTCGGCTGTCAGTGACTCGTTTACCCCTCAATCATTCAGACTCTCACAAGGCAGTGAATGATGAGGCAGATGGCAGATCATATTCATATGAAAACTGACTCATTGATCCAGGCTGTTTTGCGCACTGGTCGAGACCCAGGTCAGAAAGAAAATCCTTCGGGATAAAGGGTGATACGGTCAAAATTTGGTCAATATCAACTTGACGTATTTCTTTCAATTTTGCATTTAAAAAACCTGAACACCCCTCATTTTGAAGGTGTGTGTGTAGAATGTTGCTCCTATTTTGATTTTGGAATTCACTCTTCAGTTGTCAAAATGCCGTCCAACCAAGAAGAGCAACGTATCAAAATTTTGCTCGCGCATCGCGAAAATCCGAGCTACTCGCACGCAAAGTTGGCAAAATCGCTAAAAGTTGCCAAATCAACCGTTACAAATGTAATTAAAGTGTTTGGGGAACGTTTGTCGACAGCCAGGAAGTCTGGATCGGGAGGAAATCGAAAACCGGAAGCCGCTGAGACGACAAAGAGAGTTGCCGGTAGTTTCAAGCGAAACCCTAACCTCTCTCCGAGATGCCGCAAATAAGCTGGGTGTATCGTCTACAACCGTGCATCGAGCCAAAAAACGAGCCGGACTATCGACTTACAAGAAGGTAGTGACTCCAAATCGCGATGATAAACAAAATACGACGGCCAAAGCGCGATCCCGGAGGCTGTACACGACGATGCTGACGAAGTTTGACTGCGTGGTAATGGACGACGAAACCTACGTCAAAGCCGACTACAAGCAGCTTCCGGGACAGGAGTTTTATACGGCAAAAGGAAGGGGAAAGGTAGCAGATGTTTTCAAGCACATGAAACTGTCAAAGTTCGCAAAGAAATATCTGGTTTGGCAAGCCATCTGTACCTGTGGCTTGAAAAGCAGCATTTTCATAGCTTCCGGGACTGTTAACCAAGAAATTTACCTGAAAGAGTGTTTGAATAAACGTCTGCTGCCTTTCCTGAAGAAACACGGTTGTTCCGTACTGTTTTGGCCGGATTTGGCATCTTGCCATTACAGTAAAAAGGCCATGGAGTGGTACGCCGCCAACAACGTGCAGGTGGTTCCCAAGGACAAGAACCCTCCCAACACGCCAGAGCTCCGCCCAATTGAGAAATACTGGGCTATTGTCAAGCGGAACCTAAAGAAGACCAAAAAAAACTGCTAAGGGCGAGCAGCAGTTCAAGGCAAACTGGCTTTCTGCGGCGAAGAAGGTGGACAAGGTGGCTGTACAAAATCTGATGGCAGGGGTCAAGCGTAAGGCCCGGCAATTCGGATTTGGAAAAGCGGAAGCCTAACTGAATATTTTTCCTGAATTTTATACTAATTGAACTTGAAAAAGAAATTTAATTTGATTTTTTAAATAAACGATTTCACCGATTTACACGCGTTTTCCCTTGACCAAATTTTGACCGTATCACCCTTTAGTACGCTAGTTCGCGACCGGATTCCGCTGATGGGAAATCGTACACACTAAAAGTACTAAGGCAAACCAAATGCCGAGATTTTCACCGCCAAGTGCTTGGCAATCATCTCGGCAAAAGATAAGCTTGTTGGGCAGTTCGGTAATCTTACGGTGAATCGCTGTGACATCCACTTCGGGAACCACTTCGTGCAACATTCAAATTGTTACTCCACGTTTGATGCACTGCAGCATACATGAAGTAGCGATTTCCGATATTTGTGTAATTGAACATTCGAAGTGGAAGTGCATGTATAGCCTAGGTGGCAGCCATTTGTGGACTTTATAAGGACTCACACCTTAAAGACTGGCGTCTCGTAGCCTCACTTTTTACCTGTGCACCTTTACTTCCCTTCCGAAGACGTGACCAGAGATTTTTATGCCTCAGAAAAATCCCACCGACCTCGGCTGGGATTGAACCCATACCCATTGGGGTGGGAAAGCAGTCACGCTTTCCACTACACCACCGGTGCCGGCTAACGGAACTATCAACTCTATACTTTCATCTCCTCATCTATCTTATAAAAATGACCACTTTAGTCTGTTATTTGAAATTAGCAACTTCAACTTTAATAACAGTTATTTTTATGTAAGAAATGGAACACTCCGGATCTTACATTGTTTACCCCATGAAGAGGAATGATTTTTTCCCTTAAAAAATATGTTGATTAGTTGTTAGAATTGGACCTTGTCTACTTTCTCAATTATATTGAAATTCTTCGTAAAATTGCTTTGGAGCTCTAGGCATATCTCCTTTGAAGTTCCTCTGTAGAACGAACATTGGAATTCAGATGTGACATAAAACATGGAAATAAATTTCAAAAGCGATGCTCGTATCTGTCAGTCTCATATCATCGACATTTACAAAAGATTTTCGCAGTGTGGTACTTTAATATTCTGCATATAATCGCATATCAGTCTCATATGGATTTTTATCAATTTTAAGATAACAACGTTATCCACTATCAATTGGCATCTCCTTACATATTACGTGATAAAACTACGGACTTTGATCATGAAAAAAGTGAAAACAACATCAAGTCAGTTTGTCCCATTAAGCAAAGTAATCGCATATCAGTCCCATCCTGAAATTCGTTCGTCCAGAGGTCAAGTCACAGTTCTGCTTTTTGGATCGCCATATTTATCGATGATATAACAAAACATGCAAGCTTCATTGCAACTGATTTCAACTTGAAAGAATTGTCAATAAATTTACTATGATTACCCAAGTACCCAAGCACCACTGCAGTCAATTTAATCATTGTGATGTGATTTTCCAATTGCAATTCCTTCGCAGTCACTAAAACGCCACTTTTTACACCAAAAACTCACTTAAGTCTTTGTTTTCCAAAACAAAGTAGTCACTAAAATCACCTTTTCACCACCAATATAAATTGGAGGTGAAAAGGTGATTTTAGTGACTACTTTGTTTTGGTAAATAATTACTTAAGTAGTGATAGTTGAAGATGCTAATTTCAAATAACATAGTCATAGAGTCCCTAAATGCGCATTGCAAGCAATATCTAAGTACAGATCAACACGGATTCATAACTGGGCGTTCTACAACTACGAACCTGCTGTGCTTAACGTCTTACATCACAGACAGTTTGATTGCGCGGACCCAAACGGACGTTATCTTCACAGATCTTACGGCAGCCTTCGATAAGCTGAACCACGAAATTGCGATCGCTAAGCTTGATAGGCTAGGAATATTTTGAGATGGTTTCGTTCATACCTCACGGAGCGCCAACTGACAGTAACTTTGGGTACTTGTCGCTCAGCATTCTGCGCAAAGTCCGGTATACCTCAGGGTAGCCATCTGAGACCATAGGTATTTCTCCTTTACTTCGACGACGTTCACCATGTTATCACAGAGCCACGATTATCGTTTGCAGACGATCTGAAAGTTTTTCTGCGCATTCGCTCACTCGCCGACTGCCGTTCTCTCAAAAATCAGATTGACATCTTTGCTGACTGGTGTAGTCTAAACCGACTGGTGGTCAACCCAGCTAAGTGTACAGTTATCACTTTCTCACGCAAGAAACAACCGATTATTTTCAACTACAAACTACTAGGCACGACTATCGAACGGGTGCATTGCGTGAAAGACTTAGGCGTTTTTCTAGACTCAAAGCTGACATACTCACACCATATATCGTATGTCGTCAACAAAGCGTCCAGAACGCTTGGCTTTGTCTTCAAGATTACAAGAACTTCACAGACATTTACTGCTTGAAATCGCTCTATTGCTCTCTCGTACGATCTACGTTAGAATACTGCTCTGCAGTCTGGAGCCCGAACTACAATAATGGGGCCGAGCGAATTGAATCTGTTCAACGACGTTTTCTTCGCTTCGCGCTCCGTAAGCTACCTTGGAGATACACACTTCGTCTTCCAAGCTACGAGAATCGCTGCCAATTGATCAATGTCGAGCCTTTACGTATCCGAAGAGATGTTTTCAGAGCCTTAACCGTCGCCGATACTCTGCAAGGAAGAATCGACTGCGAAGCAATTCTGCAACAAGTGAACATTAATGTTCAACCTCGATCACTACGCAACAGTCATATGCTGAGACTTCCACTTCTTTGAACTAATTATAGCTTAGGGAGCGCTATTTACTGCTTGCAGCGAGTGTTCAACCGAGTAGGGAAGATGTTCGATTTCCACTTGACACGGAATATGCTTCGCCGAAGATTCTCTACCTTTTTTGCTGACCGAAGGCGCTTGATGCCCAACAGCTAAGTGTAAAATTTAAGACTTATAAATTTTTAGTAACTTGACAATGCTTTCCTAGTTATTTTCGTTTGTAACTGTAGTAACTGTAGTAGGTATAAAGGGTGATACGGTCAAAATTTGGTCAATATCAATAAGGGCGAGCAGCAGTTCAAGGCAAACTGGCTTTCTGCGGCGAAGAAGGTGGACAAGGTGGCTGTACAAAATCTGATGGCAGGGGTCAAGCGTAAGGCCCGGCAATTCGGATTTGGAAAAGCGGAAGCCTAACTGAATATTTTTCCTGAATTTTATACTAATTGAACTTGAAAAAGAAATTTAATTTGATTTTTTAAATAAACGATTTCACCGATTTACACGCGTTTTCCCTTGACCAAATTTTGACCGTATCACCCTTTATGTAGTCTGTATAATCTGTACTTTTTTTTTACAAGACATCATTGGGACTATTTCTAGTCTGTTGATGCAAACATAACAAATAAACAAATAAACAAACAGACTGATGGCGGGGGGACACCCCTCACTATCCCTCTCCAACGGGGGAGTTTGGTAAAGAGAGATGATAAAACCGATTTGTACCTTCATAAAGTTGTCCTAGCTCGCTTTCTACTCTCTACATGCAATTTTTACACAGCCGTACTCTAACGAAACTATTAATTCTATACTTTCATCTCCTCATCTATCGTATAAAAATTACCACTTTAGTATGTTATTTGAAATTAGCATCTTCAACTATGTAAATCGTTGACTTCACGCAGAAGTAATACTAAACATATGGTCAAAGTGCTTAAGTGAGTTTTTGATGGTTTCGCCTATTTATCCATCTTTCAAACATAAACAGTCCTTTAAAGTCACTGTAAATTTTATTATAATGCGTAAACTCTATTTTACCATGCATTCTCTAGATAAAGCTCACAATCATTTGTTTTTTTACGATCATTCATACACAGACAACGCTCATTTTCCTAGAGAGATTAGCTAGCAGTCATCATAAAGAATCAAAGCAAACAACGCGTTCCCAAGACTTAACAGCACAAGCGATTACCTTTGGCCTATACACCAAGTCGGTGGTTGTTATCGGAAATCACCTTAACGAGCGCAAGCTAAACAAAAACTTCCAGTCCTAGGTACACTGTGTGTTATCAGATTTCAACTTGCTCTTGCGACTTGCTAAGGTCATTGTTTTGAATACATTTTGCTCTGTTGTCGATGGGTTTCAAATCGCACAGGAGATTTTGTCCTTTCATTTAAATAGCCCACAGAAAGTAAAAGTGGTAGGAACGATGCAACAGCCCAGACCGGATAAACTGAAATGGGATACCTACATATAGGAAATAAAATATAGATGACTTACCGTCTGTGTTCTCGAAGTTGGAGTTGGATGGCTCGTTCATAGCGGACTCCGATGGACTAAGGTTAGCGAAGTGAACCTATGTGGAGGTGAAAGGAAAAAGGAAAATTGTTGTTAGCTTTTAAATTGATTAATTGATTTCAGTTCGTCAACTAGCATCACTAGAATTCAGGGAATATTTTCCGGCATAAATCTAGACAAACGGCAGGAAAGCAAATTTTACCAAGTATTGGTGCTACGTATATCTGTATTCTACCGCACCACGGAACAAAATTTACCTTAGGTTGGGATGTTGATTTTATATTGTTTCGTAGGATAAAAATAGCTTCAAGCTGTTGTGACGAAGGAACAGGTCACGTAGATTTTCACGTTAGGTATATTAAATACTAAAACTACAGATTCCGCCGCACACACAGATGCACAATTAAAAAGTGACAACAAAAAAGAGTGAGCAATAAAATTTCGCTTCGCGAAAAGGTAAAAATCGATCGGCAATTCCGAATGTACAAACACTTCAACAAAAACTGTAAAAACACACGCTTTTTTCACCGGTTTATGTTATTATTTTCGTATAGCCCATTAATACTTCATGAAATTAATCGTTTACGATCGAAATTCACGGATGAAAATTATTTTTTCAACTTTTTATTCCCTCAAACCGAAAAAAAAATCACAGCTTACTGTTGATGATACTTTTGAATTTTTCACCCCCAGACTGCTTGATGACGATATGGATTGTTTTATTTTTCTTCTTTGCGCCTGTTTACGGCTTGATGCATCAAATGACAGCTGTCCTGCATTGTCATTTCATGGATTCCCAAACAAGAAAAAGTTTCGTACAAGCAGATTGCAAACAAGGGATTTTAACGGAGGCAAGGAATACACGGAAGGTCGTAAAATAGGTCGTAAGCGTTTACTTTACTTTTCCCGTAAGAAAAGCACGGGAAAGTAAACTCTTTTTATTCATATGGCCCAATGTTATGTAATCAAGACACACAATCGCGGTTTCCCTGTTCGGTAATGTTCACTAATAAAAATTCAATGATAATTTTTGTGTGTCCCACACATGAATTTTTGCAATGTGATAAACAAATGATATATCGATCACCATCGCCATACTGCCTATAATCGGATATCAGTCCCATATGGATAGGAAATCAAGCAAAGATGGGACTGATATGCGATTATGGGTAGCATAGTTCTCATGTGTAGACATAAAATTCATGTGAAACCACACACATACCACAGACAAACAGACAAAACACATTGAATATTTCTCAATGTAAAACATCGTCGCTAAAACATGACCGCCATCTGTTGAGTACACTGTGGTAGGTAGTACGCTGAACAGATGGCGGTAGTGTGTAAACGTCAAACTCAAGGGAATTGACTATACGCGCCACAGGTGGCGGTACTACCAACTACGATACTTTTAAATTGACCGTTAAATGCTTGTTCGATGAACATCTTCCGAGTGTTATGTCTGTTTGTCTGTGCACATACTATTCATTTGACTCATACATTTCATATATACTTCTGAGTGGATTCTGTTTATATGTGGACACATGAAAATCATGTGGAATTTTACATGGAAATTCGCCGATAAAAATGTGTCGAATTTTATGAGTGTTTGACGTGGACTACGTCTTACCGGGAGGCACATGCAAGGGGTAAATCGAAAATCTAATGTCGTTTTCGTTTTTGCGGTGTAGCTACACCGGTGCTACACTGCCATACACCGAAATAATTTATAGGCTATAGATATACACGGATAGAAATCTCCTTATACCTTTTGGCAAATTTCTATTGTTGATTATTCACACACTTAGAAAATAGTACCGAACTCGGTTTAATTTTCTACCGAATCTCTTCGGTTACCAACGAGAAACCGAATAAATGGTTTAAAAACATTTTTTCAGACGTATTTATCGAAGCAGACCCAAATTTCGGTAAAATAGTATAAATTTGACAGATAGAAATGAAGACTGAACCAAAAAGTACGGTAAAGTATCGACATTTACGAATTCGCTACGCGAAAACCGAGAAACTCGGTAAACTGAACCGAATATGTATGTGTATGTATTGTAAAGGATACCACTCATTGTTGCAAGGCACAGCCATTAGACAGTGGATCATCCTCCAAGTATGACTTGATCAAGTACGATACCTGGTTGTATTCAATTTACCATTGTAAGAAGGGCCAAAAACGGAGGGGCGGACCCGTAAGCAGATACACTTACGCGTAATCCGCGGGATCAGGAGAGTCGCCTTCCAATGATAAAATCCTACAACCCGATGTAGAACAAGCCATCATACGAGGGAACGTCCCAATGAGTGGGGAGAAGAGCCCGCCGTCAATTCACGAAATGTTAATGACAAGGAGTTGGCAATTCCACTCTCCCCATCCAAATCGCTTCAATCCGGTGCCCTGGTGGTCCCATCCCTCCCCTTTGCATTTAATGTGTGTATATTTATATATATATATATATATTTATATCGTCATTACCCGTTAGATTTTGTCAACACCATTTTGACTTCTTAGCTTTTCAAAATCTTTAATAAATGCAAATCTTTCTATCTGACCTATTCCGCGAGTCGTGCGAATCTCCACCACCAATGAGTCAACAAAAGTCACTCACTAGTGGGGCGACTCTCCGTGCAATCAATGAAGAGTCACCTCACCCGAGGCGACCACCGTCACCCTACTAGCGACAGAGAGTCATACTACTCGCAGAACAGGCCTGCAGGTGACGTTTAAGGCCATCGTTCGGACATTTTGAGCCGTTTGTCTGTGATTTGGGTGGTTTTCCAGGAAACGTCCCGAAAATCCTGTGAAGGAAAGCGAATATCGGGAAACAAATTCCGTCCGATTGTAGCCAAGGATTTTGTTTTCCTAGTGGGGTAAAATTTGGGTGGAAAAGTGCATTCAACTTCAAGTGGTGTGCTTTTTCCGGGAAAATGGCATTTCCACCCAAAGAGAATATGCACGTGAGTGTATATGTGCGCGCAAGGAAATGCAATCTTGCGCCTATGTTTTCCCGGGAATTTCCCAAGAAAGTATACCATATTTTTATACCAGGACATTCTGCAGACTATGCACAACATGATGGTATACATAAACATATGATTTTCGAAAATTTGTAGCATGGTTTTTCAATTTCCAAACCATGCGCCAAACATTCTCGCTGTAAATTCGTCACGGACATAGTAAAGAAGCAATCAGCAATTACGCATTTGTTTTACCACACGCTAACTCTAAAGTACCCATTAATGAGTAAAATTTGACTCATTTTGAAGAAAAGTGGCTTAACTCATGAAATGAGTAAAAGCGACTTTACTCATTAATGAGTATTCGAATAATACTTCATAAAATGGGTAGTTTTTAATCATCTTGTTTTTTTCTGTAAATGAGTAAAAAGTAACCGTTTTATTGATTGTTTTTTTATTTGCTTCATTGGGCTGGCTGCCATCAAATATAAGCACTGAGAAATATAAGGGATTTGAACATTTGTAAAAGCTAAAATCATTAAAACACTTCATAGTCTTTATTAAACATAATCACATAGCTAATCATAAACACTAGAATTAACCGATGTACTGGAATATGCGAGTGTTGCAGTAAGTTGTAGACATTATTGTAATTTTTGTAGGGTAAAGAAGTTGCCTCTATTCGTTCCAAATGTACAATCGGATTTGAATTCCTGGGCATATAACCATCGTTTTATTCTCCGAACCCGCTATTAATCTGCTAACCTGAAACGGGACCGTCGGTTTTTAGAATACATACCTAAATTTAATCATAATTACATTCTTCGTAGCAATCGGGTCTTGAAAGCACACAGAAATGCCGTGCTGATCTTCTCTCGGATCTTCCCCAACACTTAGGTTTGCGGTTTGACTCTTATGGAAATAATGGAACTACCCGATCACCCTTTTAACCAGAATCAACACCGGCCGGAAAGAATCTGCTGCCTCCGCCGCATATTTTTTTTGAAACGCGGTATTTATCGCTCGAATTCCGATCAATTTGCAGGACATAGCACACGCGAAATCCGTTAACTTTCAAAACACTTTGCTCTTCCATTTCACCAAACCCTTTTTTACCCATTTTTATTGCAAGAAGATAATTTTAAAATGATTAAAAATTACCCGCTTTTCATTTTTTGAAAATACCCATTTTTTGACAGTTTGGAATAATAGCATAAAATGAGTCAAATTTACGCATTTAATGGGTCATTCAAGTTAGCGTGCACGTTGCCACATTTTCTTGTTCGTAGGTCCACGAGTCCTTTTTCGCTAGTTCGCTCATCATATCAAATTGATCAGGAATTCTTCCGAATGTCAAAAATTATATCGAAGACCTACGACGGATCCGAAATTGAAATTGAGATCTCCATATATTCTTTCATCATATCAAACTGAACAGGAGTTCTTCAAAATCTTATCTTATCTATCGAAGACCTACGACTTATCGGGAATTGAAATCGAATCCTGCATATTCCCTCATCACATCAAATTGATCTTTAATTCTTCCGAATAATCAGAAATTATATATAAAACGTATGACTAATCAGAAATTGAAAATGAGTTCTCCATATATTCCACCAACACATCAAATTGATCATAAATCCTTCTGTAGACATTCGGGCAGTTAGAATATATTTCAAAATACAAGGATGGTCAAAAATTCTTCCAAACTATCAGAAGTTATATGGAAACCCTTCGATTGATTGCAAATTGAAATCAAATTCTCCATAAATTCCTTGATCATATCATATTGGAATTATCAGGAATTATTCCGAATAATAAGAAATTATATCGGAAAATGAAATCGAGTTCTCCATATGTTCCCTCATCACATCAAATTGATCAGGATTTCTTCCAAATTATCAGAATTAATATCGAACACGTATGACTAATTGGAAATTGAAATTGAGTTCTCCATATATTCCATCAACATATCAAATTAATCAGAAATCCTTCTGATGAACTTCGGGCAGTTCGAATGTATTTCAAAATACAAGGATGATCAGGAATTATTTCGAAATTTCACCGAATTATCAGAAGTTATATGGAAACCCTATGACTGATTGGAAATTGAAATCGATTTCACCATAATGTGTACCCTATGTACCATATCAAAGTGTTCAGAAATTCTTCCGGATTATCAGAAATTATATTGAAGGTCTTCGACTAATAGAAAAATTGCAACCAAGTTTCCATATATATCTCAATCAAATCAGGTTGATCAGGAATTCTTTCGAATTACCAGAAATTATAAAAAAAAACTTCCTGATCAGAAATTGAAATCGAGTTGTCCTTATGCCCTTACCATATCAAATTGATCAGGAATTCTTTCGTGTGACCAAAAATTGTATCGAATACCTACGAATGGTGGGAAATTGAAATCGAGTTTTATCGGGACATCTTCCGAATTATCAGAAATTATATCGAAGATCTACGACTGATCGGAAATTGAAATCGAATGATCCATATACACCCTAGCAAAGTGATAATGAATTCTTCCGAATTATCAGAAATCATATTCAGGGCCTTCGACTTATAGAAGAATTGTCATCGATTTTTCCATATAGGTATATCTTTATCATATCAGGTTGATCGGCTATACTTCCGAATTATCAGAAATTATATCGAACACATACGGCTAATTGGTAATTAAAATTGAGTTCCCCAAATATTCCCTCATCATATCAGATTTATAAGGAATTCTTCCGAATCAGCAGAAATTATAAAAAAGACCAATTACTGATCGGAAATTGAATTCGAGGTCTTTGAATATTTCCTCATCATATCAAAGTGATCAGGAATTCTTCCGGATTATTAGAAATTATATTGAAGGACTTCGACTTATAGAACAATTGCAACCAAGTTTCCATATATATCTCAATCAAATCAGGTTGATCAGGAATTCTTTCGAATTATCAGAAATTATTTAAAAAAAAAAACTATTTCTGACCAGATATTGAAATCGCGTTCTCCTTATTCCATGACCATATCAACTTGACAATGAATTCTTCCAAATTATCATACATTATATCAAAGGCTTACGACTGATCGGAAATCCAAATCGAGTTTTCCATATATTCCTTCATCATATCAAAGTGATCAGGAATTCTTCCGAATTATCATATATTATACCGAAGGCCTTCGATTAAAAGAAGAATTGAAATCGAGCTCTCCATATACATCCTTTTTCCATCAAATTGAATAAAAATTGTCAGTTGGTCAGTTCGTTACAAAATGTAATAATGATCAGGAATCATATAGAAGACTTTCAAATAATCAAAAATTTGTTTTAAACCCGTTAAATACTATCCAACAATGTCAGTTTGATAAATAATTCATTCGAATTATCATAAATGATACGAAGACCTACGATCGGAGATTGAAATCGAGCGTTCCATATATTCCCTGGTCATATCAGAGTGATCGGGAGTCCTTCTGATTATCTTTGGTCTGTAAGAATGTATTTTCAAAATTTAGCATTGATCAGGAGCCATGTAGACGATCTTCAAATGATCTTGAAATAAACCCATTTGAATATTCTTACATCATATGAGATTGGTTAGGAATTCTTCCGAATTATAAGAAATTATTTCGAGGACTTCCAAATTATAGAAAAATTTATATTGTGTTCTCCATATATTCGCTTCTCATATCAAGTCATCTTCCGAAGATCTTCGGTCAGTTAGAATGTATCTTCAAAATATAAAGATGGTTAGTCGAAGTCTTTCAAATGATCTTAAAATGAAATTCAATCTTTTGAATATTATCGTCCCATATGAGGTTGATCAGTAATTCCTCCAATTTATCAGAATTTATATCGAAGACTTACGACTTACAGGAAATTGAAATTGATTCTCCATATATTCGCTCATCATATCAAAGTGATCAGTAATTATTATGATGATCGTCGGTCAGATAGAATGTAGCAAAACTTCGAATATTCAAAGGATTTTATTTAAATTTCTGACCGATGGGCCGATATGTAGGGTCCAGGTATGGAAACTATCTCCCTGGTGACGGTAGCATTGGTACTCGGTACGCAAAAGAAAATCGGCGGAAACAAACCGAGGATTTTTTTTATATGATAAAGAAATATATGGAGAACTCGATTTCAATTTTTTTATTAGTCCAAGGTCTTCGATATAATTTTTGATAGTTCGAAAGTATTCCTAATCAACCTCATATGATGAGAGAATATTCAATGGAATTATTTTTAATGTTTAATCATGTGATTCTTATATTTTGAAATGCATTCTTACTGACCGAAGATCTTCATAAGAATTTTTAATAATTTCGATTTGATAAGGAAATATTATATCAATTTATCAATTTATTTATTTAGTTAGTCGTTAATCAAAAGCGTAGATTACATTATAATATCATTACTTATGATCTATGATTTCGCAGTGCTTGGAATTATTTTTCATTTTTAGCGGTGACATATTTAGGACTATCATTTCACAGTTTTCATTATATATAGATATCATCTGACTTATCGGTCCATATTTCGCTTAGCTAGTGCCGGTGGCGATGTACCGCGAACAAATGGCTATTACGCAATTTTCGAAACGGTGCATAAAAATTAAGTCTTGATAATAAATAACCTGAGTCAATGCGTTGCTAAGCTATATTGTTTACGGAAGAGACCAAGAGACGATACTCTTTCAATACCTGAATGTTGATTAACAAGCAACATGCTTCATAAGATGGGAGAAGAAATGCTGTCCATCCCAATTAACTCATATAATAAAAACTACTTTTGGATTGACTCTATTCGTTCAATTGTGTAAGGTGTAAAGTGGAAACCAAAACGCTTTATAAAATAAAATTGCTTTATAAAATAAATATGAATTGCCTGCTCTAAGAATTATTGTGTTATAATGATCCACAAATACTAATTTAGAATCTAGAAAAACTGGTAAATCTTTTATTTTATATATTATTTATTTTATCAAACAAACTTTTACAACACCACGTCAAAAAAAACATGTACTTCATCAGCATGAATAAGCACTTTGAGCTTTTTCAAAATAAGAGAGATATCGTTAACGTACAAAATGAAAAGAAGAGGTCCCAAGTGCGAGCCCTGAGGAACTCTTGACAGGACTTGAAATGAATTAGATTTTTTTCTCGCAGTATCTTACAATTGTCTGACGGTCCGTTCCCAAGTATCACTTGCAACATCGTTCTTGACAAATAAAACAAATCCCAGTGGTGAATAAGTTCTATATTAATGCAAAACGTCTTGTTTTATACCCGTTGTATTGTTTTTGTGAAGTATTCAACCTTTCTGACATGCTGTTTATCTTGAAGTTATAATTCGGTATTGAATGTCTCAATTATCGGTTTACAACATATTTATAAAAAAAAAACTTGGTGAAAACTTGCTAGCCTTATAAACAACATCTTTTCGTATGTCAGTTTTAGAAACGTGAGCAAATATGAATACATCTTAAATATAACTTATTTAAAATATGAAAGTAATAAGTTATATTTCAGTGGCATCAGTTATAAATGTGTTATAAACAGGTAATTAAGAGTTGCAATACCGAATTATAACTTCATTATATGATACAAGTAATGTTCTTGTTTTTCGAATACATTTTATTCATGTTTTATCATCCCAAGTATGGTGTGTAGAAGAGAAACGTAAGATAACTAAAAATACGTTGACATTCTATTTTTTCCCAAAAAAAAAAAAAAGTTTGCAAAAATTGGGAATTTTATCAAGAATATGGTGTACAACTCTATTAACAGTATCAAGCTTTTTCTAAAGAGCCCATGAGTTTTTTGAAAGTAGAATGTAAAGATTCACCAAAAAATTGCATCTGCATTGGGAGTATGAGATTTCATTTTATGCCCTTTTTTCGCACAATTAAATACCCCAGAATAATAACTTTTGTTAATTGATGATGGAAACATAAAAAAAAATCCATTCGTTGGAAGGATGAAATTTATTTACAACATGCCCAAATTAGTAGGTTGCGTTATAAATATAATGAAGTTGCGCTAATCATTTATATACCATGACATATGTGTTTTATATAGACATCACCTCTTGCGCTTTTATCGTGTGACTAGACTAAGTAAAAAATCTTGAAAGCAATTCTGTTGATTTTTACTTGATTTATTTGGTTTAGTCCTAAGAAAACATTTTTTTTTAATAAACTGCAATGTCTCATTTACACCAATGACTGCGAGCAGAATGCTCTCATTTTCTGAATCAGAAATGAATGAAATCAGCATGCGTTGATTGAAAATGCCATAGATATGTATTTTAATTTCAGGAGGAAATTAAGATACTATTTATTCGGCTATTTGGAAGAATATTTCAATAGAAATATTACAATCATAATCTGTGGCGAATATAAAAGTTTCACCTGCTATATTTGTTTTCACCCACACACGCTCAAATTCTTTAGATTAAGATTGGATAATGACTTCCTAATTATTATTTTTATGAAATTGCGATGCACTATTCATGTGATTGAAATTCTTACAATAAACCAGAATTACAATAAAAAGTGTTTCGGAGAAAAAAATTCTGATCAGCCGTAAGGCTTCTATATAATTTCTGATGATTCGAAAGAATTTTATATGATGCGAAAATTTGGAATAATTCCTGATCATTCTTATATGGTGGGATACTATTCAAACGATGTAGATTCATTTTTTGGTCATTTGAAGGTCTCGACATTATTCCTAAGATCTTATATTTTGAAATACATTCCAACTGAAAAGATCTTCAGATGAATTTATGCTCAATTAAACATGATAAGAAAATATACGGAGAACTCGATACCAATTTCTGATCAGCCGTAAAGCTTCCAACTAACTTCTGATAATTCGGAAGAATTTCGAAATATTTCCTGACTATCGTTGAATTTTGAAATACATTCTAACTGCCCGAAGATTTTCAGAAGGATTTCTGATCAATTTGATATGTTGATGGAATATATGGAGAACTCAATTTCAATTTCCCGTCAGTTGTAGGTCTTCGATGTAATTTCTTATAATTCGGGAGAATTCCTGATTAATTGATGTGATGATGGAATATATGGAGAACTCGATTTCAATTTCCAATCAGTGGCAATTTCTGATAATTCGTAAACAATTCTGATCAATATGATATGATGAGGGAATTAATGGAAAATGCGATTTCAATTTCCAATCAGCCGTAGCGATTCCATATAACTTCTGATAATTTGGAAGAATTTCAAAATAATTCTTGACCATCCTTGTATTTTTAAAATCAGTCTAACTTCCCGAATGTCTTCAGAAGGATTTATGATCAATTTGATATATTGATGGAATATATGGAGAACTCAATTTCAATTTCCGATTAGTCATACGTGTTAGGTATAATTTCTGATAATTCGCAAGAATTCCTGATCAATTTGATGTGATGAATGTACGGAGAATTGATTTCAATTTCCGATCAGTCGTAGATTTTCGATTTAATTTCTGATAATTCGGAAGAATTCCTGATCACTTTGATATGATGAGGAAATATTCAATGACCTCGAATTCAATTTCCGATCAGTAATTGGTCTTTTTTATAATTTCTGCTGATTCGGAAGAATTCCTCATAAATCTGATATGATGAGGGAATATTTGGGGAACTCAATTTTAATTACCAATTAGCCGTACGTGTTCGATATAATTTCTGATAATTCGGAAGTATAGCCGATCAACCTGATATGATAAAGATATACCTATATGGAAAAATCGATGACAATTCTTCTATAAGTCGAAGGCCCTGAATATGATTTCTGATAATTCGGAAGAATTCATTATCACTTTGCTAGGGTGTATATGGATCATTCGATTTCAATTTCCGATCAGTCGTAGATCTTCGATATAATTTCTGATAATTCGGAAGATGTCCCGATAAAACTCGATTTCAATTTCCCACCATTCGTAGGTATTCGATACAATTTTTGGTCACACGAAAGAATTCCTGATCAATTTGATATGGTAAGGGCATAAGGACAACTCGATTTCAATTTCTGATCAGGAAGTTTTTTTTTATAATTTCTGGTAATTCGAAAGAATTCCTGATCAACCTGATTTGATTGAGATATATATGGAAACTTGGTTGCAATTTTTCTATTAGTCGAAGACCTTCAATATAATTTCTGATAATCCGGAAGAATTTCTGAACACTTTGATATGGTACATAGGGTACACATTATGGTGAAATCGATTTCAATTTCCAATCAGTCATAGGGTTTCCATATAACTTCTGATAATTCGGTGAAATTTCGAAATAATTCCTGATCATCCTTGTATTTTGAAATACATTCGAACTGCCCGAAGTTCATCAGAAGGATTTCTGATTAATTTGATATGTTGATGGAATATATGGAGAACTCAATTTCAATTTCCAATTAGTCATACGTGTTCGATATTAATTCTGATAATTTGGAAGAAATCCTGATCAATTTGATGTGATGAGGGAACATATGGAGAACTCGATTTCATTTTCCGATATAATTTCTTATTATTCGGAATAATTCCTGATAATTCCAATATGATATGATCAAGGAATTTATGGAGAATTTGATTTCAATTTGCAATCAATCGAAGGGTTTCCATATAACTTCTGATAGTTTGGAAGAATTTTTGACCATCCTTGTATTTTGAAATATATTCTAACTGCCCGAATGTCTACAGAAGGATTTATGATCAATTTGATGTGTTGGTGGAATATATGGAGAACTCATTTTCAATTTCTGATTAGTCATACGTTTTATATATAATTTCTGATTATTCGGAAGAATTAAAGATCAATTTGATGTGATGAGGGAATATGCAGGATTCGATTTCAATTCCCGATAAGTCGTAGGTCTTCGATAGATAAGATAAGATTTTGAAGAACTCCTGTTCAGTTTGATATGATGAAAGAATATATGGAGATCTCAATTTCAATTTCGGATCCGTCGTAGGTCTTCGATATAATTTTTGACATTCGGAAGAATTCCTGATCAATTTGATATGATGAGCGAACTAGCGAAAAAGGACTCGTGGACCTACGAACAAGAAAATGTGGCAACGTGCACGCTAACTTGAATGACCCATTAAATGCGTAAATTTGACTCATTTTATGCTATTATTCCAAACTGTCAAAAAATGGGTATTTTCAAAAAATGAAAAGCGGGTAATTTTTAATCATTTTAAAATTATCTTCTTGCAATAAAAATGGGTAAAAAAGGGTTTGGTGAAATGGAAGAGCAAAGTGTTTTGAAAGTTAACGGATTTCGCGTGTGCTATGTCCTGCAAATTGATCGGAATTCGAGCGATAAATACCGCGTTTCAAAAAAAATATGCGGCGGAGGCAGCAGATTCTTTCCGGCCGGTGTTGATTCTGGTTAAAAGGGTGATCGGGTAGTTCCATTATTTCCATAAGAGTCAAACCGCAAACCTAAGTGTTGGGGAAGATCCGAGAGAAGATCAGCACGGCATTTCTGTGTGCTTTCAAGACCCGATTGCTACGAAGAATGTAATTATGATTAAATTTAGGTATGTATTCTAAAAACCGACGGTCCCGTTTCAGGTTAGCAGATTAATAGCGGGTTCGGAGAATAAAACGATGGTTATATGCCCAGGAATTCAAATCCGATTGTACATTTGGAACGAATAGAGGCAACTTCTTTACCCTACAAAAATTACAATAATGTCTACAACTTACTGCAACACTCGCATATTCCAGTACATCGGTTAATTCTAGTGTTTATGATTAGCTATGTGATTATGTTTAATAAAGACTATGAAGTGTTTTAATGATTTTAGCTTTTACAAATGTTCAAATCCCTTATATTTCTCAGTGCTTATATTTGATGGCAGCCAGCCCAATGAAGCAAATAAAAAAACAATCAATAAAACGGTTACTTTTTACTCATTTACAGAAAAAAACAAGATGATTAAAAACTACCCATTTTATGAAGTATTATTCGAATACTCATTAATGAGTAAAGTCGCTTTTACTCATTTCATGAGTTAAGCCACTTTTCTTCAAAATGAGTCAAATTTTACTCATTAATGGGTACTTTAGAGTTAGCGTGTGGTAAAACAAATGCGTAATTGCTGATTGCTTCTTTACTATGTCCGTGACGAATTTACAGCGAGAATGTTTGGCGCATGGTTTGGAAATTGAAAAACCATGCTACAAATTTTCGAAAATCATATGTTTATGTATACCATCATGTTGTGCATAGTCTGCAGAATGTCCTGGTATAAAAATATGGTATACTTTCTTGGGAAATTCCCGGGAAAACATAGGCGCAAGATTGCATTTCCTTGCGCGCACATATACACTCACGTGCATATTCTCTTTGGGTGGAAATGCCATTTTCCCGGAAAAAGCACACCACTTGAAGTTGAATGCACTTTTCCACCCAAATTTTACCCCACTAGGAAAACAAAATCCTTGGCTACAATCGGACGGAATTTGTTTCCCGATATTCGCTTTCCTTCACAGGATTTTCGGGACGTTTCCTGGAAAACCACCCAAATCACAGACAAACGGCTCAAAATGTCCGAACGATGGCCTTAAATCGACTAAAATTTCAATAGTGACCAAAAATATCCATTAGTACCATCCAAATGACGTATTCATTTAGATAAAATTGATAAATAGCAGATTTTTAGCGATGGGGCCAATCTTAGATCCATAGGCCAACATTAGAGCCATTTCCCTTACTATCAATTTTTATAAATAAAACGTTAATTATTCTTTCCTCGCCAATTGAACGCAAATTACCGGAATCATCGGATACAAAAAACTCCCAAACCCAAAGAAGGTGTTAGTTTGCGTAGGCGAGCCTTGAGTCACGAGAAAATAGTTTCCAAAGTTTTGTTCGCAATAGCTGATGTGCTCTTTTCTGTTGTTGGTCGATTGGTTCCGCTATTTGACAGCTCTAATTGGTTCCCGAGATTCTATCCGCCAGACTATTGTCGCTAGACTTGGAAACCGAAATGACCCACTCGCGACAATCGATTCTTTACTCTCGTTATGTACGTTAAACATAACGTCGCATCTATTGACACCAATGCACGGAATGAACTGCACGAACAAATTTGACGTTTGAGCGGTGCCGTGTTTACCAAAAATGAACACATGAATAATACTCGCGTAACATTCAAAAATGAACCATCAAATTATGTACACAAAACTTGTTAGACATTTTTCACGCAACCTGAAGTACGCCCATGCAAACCAACAACACCATCGGGTAGAGTGAATTCTCCCCTTTCCGATAGTGGTTTGGTTTGCGTGGGTGCTCTTCGGCTCGTGAGAAAAGGGCCTAACAAGTTGTTTATAATAGTTGATAGGACCTTTTCTAAAAAGACACGAGCACTACATCACGTGTTCACTCCTAGGAAACAAGGCACCGCTCAAAAGTCAAATTTTATCGTGACTTCATTCCGTGCATTGGTTAATTGGGCTGTCTTCGTTGAATGATGCGCTATGCGATCTGGTCGTAGGCGTTCAATTGACTTGGCAACGAATAGAGCCAAACGAACTGTCAAAGTAAGAGCCATACGAGCAGCGCCTATCTTGATTACATTGGCAGTGTTGCTGACCCTCTCATAGTCTGCATGCTTCAATCAGATTTATTTTTATTGTTCGTGTAGTAACCCACAATGAAAACACACCAATATTTAATGTAACAACAATTTTTATTGTAATAGAGTTGTTCATTATTGTTCGTGATCGAATCATGTTAACAATAAAATAAATGAAAGATACAATAAAAAACAAAATTTTATTATGTACTTTCATTGTACAGCTAGGTAGCAGTTTTTCCGTTTTCGGAAGGGTACAACATTATAACAATCATTTTTATTGTCGACAATAAATATTAATGTTAGAGCATTGTTTCCACTGAAAATTTCACTGTAATTTTTTTTTCGGGTGTTTTTATCTTTATGAAAATTCGAAGCACGCATCCTTAATCAAAATTCAAAGCAGGATTTGAAGTGGAAACCGAAGAGAACCGAATTCTGTAATTACAACAGGTGGGTCGGTTTGTTTGACAGCGTTCGGTAATTCTTGAGTAAACCGATGTTCGGTTATTTCTGCTTAAATTTATTTTTCGTCAACCGAGATTTTCGGTAACTTTGACAGATTGTGAGTAACAAAAAGAACTAACGACAGTTTGGTTATTCCTCTTTGAACCGAACAGACTACCGAGCGTTCAGCAGATAAAAACTCGGTTGAAATCAAACCGAGTTCGGTAATATTTTGTAAGTGTGCATAAAATGTATAAGTCAACTAATAAGCAGACGCCTTGCAAAAAGTTAATGAAGATCATGTGTCAAATGAAATGTATAAGCGGTCACACATACCTTTTATGCATTCTTATAAGACCTATGTGGTTTGTCTTATGGAATGTGTAAGGCTGATGGTTTGGCAAAAATGTATAAGTGAAACACATGAAAAAAATTATTGATTTTCGTTTCGTGTATAGGATGCACCATTGATTATAAACAAATGATGTTGAGCTGTCGAAAACTCACGCTTATTCCTGCTTACACTACACCGGTGCTACACCGCAAAAATGAAAACAACATATAATAGACTGTATTCGGACAACAAAATTTAAACGTGGATTTCGCAGTATTGTCTGTCCAAAACACTTCCCTTAATGTATTTAAACGATTTCTTAGGCTGTGTCCATTTGGTAAATATTCACTTAAATTTCACACTTCGAAAATAAATTAAGATGTTCGAAAATCCCTCTGTTGTTGATCGGTCGATTTTCGAGAAGGTGTATGTCAAAATTGATTCCTTATCTGTCAGAAATAAGTTTGCTGGAATAGCAGGTTTATTTGAAAATTTTCCATCTGTCCAATTTAAATGAAAAATCACCAAATGGCGGATGAGAATCTCCTAATTATAGGAAATCAATCAATAGATAGAAGACTTCTGTCTAAGAAAAAGTTTTTCAAGTGAAAGAGATTTATTGGATGGTGTACATCACACTAATATACTTTTTAACTACTTATTGCTAGTGTACCATTTCACTTCTTATTGCTTTAGCTTGCGACTTCAACTAGATAGAAGGTAGCGGTCTTGTACAAAGTTGTTCAGCTGAATAAGACCTATTGGATGATGGACATCTCAGTTCAGAATTCAGTTACCATGTAAAGCTAGTGTGCAATTTGAAATCTTATTGCTTGCTTTAACTTGACAGTACGACTTGATAGAAGTTTGCTGTCTTCAGTTCTGAAACACAAGACCTATCGTATCTCACTCGAAAAAAAAAATCACTAACCTCTAATGCCATTTTATACTGTTGGCTTGCTTAAGTTGACATCTAGAAGTAAACTAGATAGAAGGTTGCTGTCAGCTCAGTTCTAAATTCTCCCACCAGGCTCAGCGAGTATACAATTTGACTTACTTGCTTTAACTTGAAAGCTCAACTAGATAGATGGTTGCTGTTCTTGATAAAGTTGATCAGATTTTAAAGACCTATTGTCAAGGTAACTCTAAGACCAGAAGTTCCCGAAGAAACTAGCTCAACTTTTTGGCTCAGCTCTAGTACCATAGAGGTAACTCTAAGACTAGTAGGTCCCGAAGAAACGTGCTCAACTTTTTGGCTCAGCTCTGGTACTATCTTCGGTCCCAAGCTAGTCGATTCACCCCTCGAAACATAGGAAAATCCAATAACCCCTCATTTTATCTGTCAAAATTTCATAGCGAATCAAAACAAACATTGTGTAGTACTAGAATTTTGACTAGAATGGGGTTCGTTAATCAATTTGCTTGGGACCAATAGGCTAGTCAAGTAGTAAGCCAATTTAAAATCGTTAGATTCGTATTGATTGTTGGTAGTACTATCAACAATCAATACGAAACTAACGATTTTAAATTGGCTCACCACTTTAGTAGCCTATTGGTCCCAAGCAAACGATTAACGTACCCTATTCTAGTTGAAATTCTATTACTACACTATGTTTGTTTTGATTCGCTATGAAAGTTTGACAGATAACATCAGGGGTGTGTGGATTCATGCAGAACATGCAGGGGTGAGTGAAATAGCTTGGGACTGCTTGGGACCGTTGTTCTGGTACTGAGTGAGCCAAAAATAATAATGATTTTCTTCGGGAACTACTAGTCTTAAAGTTACCTCTATGGTACTATCTTCGGCCCCAAGCTAATCGATTTACCCCTCGAAACATAGGAAAATCCACTAACCCCTTATTTTATCTGTCAAACTTTCATAGCGAATCAAAACAAACATAGTGTAGTACTGGAATTTATACTAGAATGGGGTACGTTAGTCGATTTGCTTGGGACCAATAGGCTAGTGAAGTAGTAAGCCAATTTAAAATCGTTAGTTTCGTATTGATTGTTGGTCATATCTTCTCAATGTTGGCAAAATCATCAATCAAATAATATTTGTTCGCTTTCATACGCTCGCAAAATCACGCGTGATATTGGAATAAAATTACAAGCTCCTTTGATATTGCAAGACTATTCACAACTTGCAAAATCATGCTGAGCAGCGTTGCCAGGCCATTTTCAGAAAAATCTGGACCAGGTAAAATTTAAAATCTGGAAAAATCTGGAATGCTCCAAAAAATCCTCTTTTTAACATAATGGTATTGACATCAAAGTGATGTGCCAATTTCCCGTAAAAATAGGTCAGTATGATCATCTGGAATTTTTTTAAAGTGCTAGAATGGTTATAAATTACATGTTTAAATAAATTAAATAAAGCAAATAACTTGTAAGCATTGGTAAAATCATCCAAAAGTTGAAAAGTATTGACACGGTGTGCCCAAAAAGTTCAAATATCCATTACGCACTATTTAAAAAATTGAGTTAAATGTGGGTAAAAAACAGCAGAATATATGGTTATGATTGTTTTTTAAACTGTAACTTTTTTTTAAAAAGAATGAGAAGCAAAGAATCAAGGAAGATAGGATGGATTTTTTGAACTAATAGTCAATGTAGTCCTTACTATTTGATGGTGTACTAAAATTTAATGATTTTATTAGTTCTAAATAAATCTTATATTACTCTGAGGTTGTTCAGATTTACAGTTTAATTTTTGACATCATACAACACACAATACCCAGCAGACCAGTAGGCAATTTTATTTTGAAGCAAAATTCACTGGGCTGAAGTGGAAATCGAAGCATAACATCGTGGAACTCACACACAGTTTACCTAAACTACGGGTAACTTCACTATTCGCATGACCATTATGCCAAAGAATAATTTTATTATATTACTAAAATGAAAGTCTGATAGCTTCATTTTTAAAGTCTCAGGATCTTGCAATGATTCTAAATTCCGGAATTTATATTTTTCCTACGTCCCAGATCATGAATTTTTTTGTTAGTCTGAATTTACTTGGAACTCTTCACAGGATATCTTCGCTTTTTTAGTTCAATTTGAATCATCATAGAATTCCATCATATTTCTTTTCTATATTCCCCTAAAATAATCTTGAACATATCTAAACTTTTCCAGCAACATTCTAAGAGTTCTCAGCATTACCTCTTGTAATCTCTTATAAATCACTCTCCAATTCCACAACTCCCTCAAATTGGTAATAATTCCCAAGAATTGGCTCAATTTTGTGTCCATTTTTCTCTATGAAATTCTTAAAATATTCTTAACAATTTCCTTGGTAAACTCTTCAGAATGACCGTCACACTCTTCTCCGACTTAACTGCTTTGCAGGTAAGGTCAGAATTGTTTTGAATTCTTTTTCAGTATTCATCTTTGGTATTACCTAAGTACTCAAGTACTTTGCCTAAATGGTTTTGAAAGTTTCCCAGAAATTGCGCTTAAAATTTTATTAAAATTAATCTCCATAGAAACATTGGACAGAATTCCATTGAAATTATTCTCACGATTCGTATCAGCATACTCCTTAAGTGTCATCATAAGAATTTTCTATGAATTCTCTTCCGGATTGTATTTCCTTTATTGACACAATCTCCATGCAATTGTCATCACACTGTCAACACTTGACAAGACAATTGACACCGTCTTCAACCAGAGGTTGCTAAGACTGAATATTTAACACTAGACAACGGACAACACACCACACCCATTAGACCAGTAGGGAAATTTTCAGGTTGCCTAAATTTGCACCGGTTGGACCGGGAATGGAACCGTGGAACTCACAATACGCCTAAATGATGGGTGACGCCACACAACCCCGAGGCCCACAAAGATGGATGTAATTCTACTCAGAAGTAGCTTGAGGGTAAATCAATTGCAGTGATATTTCTGAAACATATTTAAAAAATCTGGAAATATAAGTGCTCCGAGACCGAAAAGTTCGTTACTCGACGAAAAACACCTTTGATTGAGCTGAATGTTTCGTCTGTTAAAATTGACGCTCGTATCACGGAGAACAAATTCGTTAAGTTAAGATAACTATCCCAATAGTTACTTTCACATGGAAAAATATTATTGTTTGAAAGAAACCTATAGTTAATCCAACATGAATTTGACCGTCAACTCAATCATATCTACCTAATAGAATCAACTGTTCATCTTATACTCAATTCAACTATAACTTTGACCAATTATAACAACCGTCAAAAGTAATTTATTTATATAATTTGGTTTCAAGTGATCATCATAAATTCACATACTTTTAACTTGTGATGCGTAGAGTAGGCGATAAGATAGCTGGCTCTCACGCAGATGAATACGGTTCAAATCTTAGTTGAATTTTCTTGTTAACTTTTTTATGATTTTGCATTTGTGTTTTTGAGATCGATAAAGAAGCAACACAAACTTCCTTAATATGTCGATAATGAAGAGCAGTTTGTTTGATAAACATTGTAAAATTTTGCTTTCCTAACAATAGTTTTCTTGAATCAACTAAAGCATAGTTGTATTTTGAAGTTTGACGTTTGTTCATCTACTGAAAAATATAGTTGAGTTAACCGAAGAGCCAACTATGGACTTTAGTTGTTGCCCTCTATATATAGTCAAATCAATTATAGTTTCGGGTTATCTGTAAAACAATTGAACAATATAGTAATTTTGACCGAAAAAATAATTGCGTCTGCTATAATTTGTTCTCCGTGATATGTCACTCTTAGAGCACCTAAATTTACATGATTGTTTTATAAGTGTGTACTTCTTAAAAAAGATGTTGGACTCACTGCGCAAAACTCGCCTTACCACAAGTTCAAAGTGCACCATTCTGAACTTAGGAAAAAAATACATGTCATGGACGCCTTCTTTGACATAAAGAATGAGACGTAAACAAACATGTCATGTAAAATTAAGTACACAGAGACTGAAAAGTTTGAAATTGCGTTTGATTGAGCTGAATTTCGCGTCTATTATGACTCAATTTTATGTCAAAATTGACGCTCGTATGTGTCAGCCTCAGAGCCCCTAAATTTACATAAATTTGTCTAAATGTTTTGATATCATAATCATTTACATTTTTTTTTTATAGTCACTTTAACGCTCTTGGGTCATTCGTGACTTGTCCGGGGGTGAGATTTGAACTCGTGACTTTGGCGTGAGAGGTATGGATGCTAACCACTACGCCGAGGTCACCCCCAATCATTTACATAGAATATGGGTGGACTCCACTCATCGGAGTAAAACCAGTTTACTCATTTTTTGACAACTCCATACAGCATGCAAAAATGAGTGCGATCCACCCAGTCACTGAGTAGCTTTAAAATAGCGTGTACGCAGGTGTGAACGCTACCTTCCTGCACATTCGAATGCCGTCAATGGATGGCAATCGATGTCCGTCGGTGATTGGCACTAGATTGCGGAACAGAGACCGACGTTAAATAAAAGAAAGAAGAAGAAAGAAGACAAAATACACATTTTAAGAATTTACACACTTAATCTAGCTCGGTAAAATCTCCAACAACCGATTACTTCGGTATTCACTTTTGCTGATATCTCTATACAATTTCTGTTTGTTAGCTGATATCTCAGCAAAATGTTATTTGTTAGCTAAGTCTGGGCAATTGTTTGACTGAATCTCAGCAAAATAAATTGCAGAATTACTCGGCTGTTGGAATCTCGGCGAAAAAATTTAAGTGTGTAGTATCCGTCAAAAAATGCGTATTTTTATATTCATTAATGGGTAAAAAAATCTTCAAAACTTGCTGCAGCCTGCTTCGTCGATGCACGCAATTTACCTAAGCGGAAAAAATTAAGCAATGTTAGCAGAAAAATGAAGGAACTACGGTCCAAAATGTACAGTGCAACCGAGGGGGACGACTCTATCTACGATGCAGAAAAGATTGTGTTTTGCTGTGGCTAGCTGCAGGCACGCTGAGTAGATAGAAGGAAGATTTATGTCGATTTTGAAGATTTCCTGCAAAAAGATCAAGCACGATGCAAGTAGATGCGAGAAATGAAAGATGATTTTTCGAAGATTGATTCGCTAGGGTGAGATTTTTGAGCATCTAGAATTGAGATTTAGATGTGTCGTCCCCTTCGAGTGCAACGATGGATAAACCAGAGGGTAAGTTATTTATATTATTTTCATAGGTAAGCCCTAGAAAAAAACATTATTAAGGCTTTCAATGTCCGGTGTCTGGCTGCGATTTTTTTTAATAAAATTGTATTGAATCCGATGAATATTTATTTTACCATTGACACAAATAAGAAAACTCCGATATTATTAAAAAAAAAACCATGCGTCCCCATCATATTTAAATTATATAAATAATTACTTTTTACATATTTTGCAGTAAAGCCAGTACTTGAAAAATATGAAAAAAATACCCTTCTATTGAAGTTTGATGGGTTTACACTACAGATAAATCTGTATTTCTACAGATTTTTCAGAGTATTAAAAACCAAGATTCTGTATTCACAGATTACAGATTTTTAGGATTTAAACAGATTATACAGATTTTTAAAACATGATCAAAAATTAAAAAAAAAACTTGAGGTGTTAAAAACAATTTTTTTTCACTTAAGTGAAGTTTTATCATCATCAATCCATAAGTAATTTATGAACATATATTTTTATCTATTTTTTGCCTTAATAATAAAAATGGCTCAATCACTTTTCAAAGGAAATTTTTCAAGGATTCAATTAATAAATTATCAACACAGGTATCATAACAGATTTTCTGGACAAAAACTAAGATGAAAAGATTTTTTTTGACAAAAACACAGATTTCCTTTTGGTAACTCTGCTGTGTATGTGCCACAGTTTTATTTAAATCTCAGAGAGTCATGTCCAACCGATTTACTATTAGGCGTGGAAATGCTCTACGCTCTTTTTCGATTTATCCATTTATTGCTGCTTATTTAGCTAAGCCACTCATTTTGCATCTTTCTCGCGAGATGTGAACTTAAGTATTGGACAGGGTCGGAATATATTGCATATATTGCTTCTTTTTTTTCACAAGTGCACATAGGTACTTAAGTGTTACCTAATTCTGCCAGTTGACCGGCAAGTTTACTTAGATACGTATCTCACCCTTCATTATGCAGCACCAGCAATGCAAGTGTCCATTCAAACCGACTCTTATTCGTTTTACTTTTCTTTGCGATGCCATTTACCTGCATATGTAAATTTTGTTTAGCGTTGGCAGATTCAATTAGTTTTGGTTTCTATTTCCAATTTCTTACTTCTTCATGCTAAACAGTACTTGAGAATGATGCAAGTCAGTATGTTACAAAGTAAATCAAATGCGAAAAGTCAATAAATAATAATAATAGTTCATTATACCCTTGCCATTTTGATGCTACGCTGCCGAATTCACGACCACCAACCAGATGCATACGTAATACTCCGGTTAAAGCTCCAAGACGCTCGCTGACTGGAACTCAACTATAGGCTGAACAACGACCGTACACAAGGGATTCTTCGCTCCACTGATGGTAATTACTCGAGCACAGCACAGTTCAGTCTGCTTTAATTTTCCTTTTGTTTTCCTTCCACGTCACGTTAAGCCAACTGGTTTCCGTTAAATCCCTGTTAAGAGACCGGGAAGCCCTTGGCACATATTCCTTTCGTTTACAGCTGTGTTGGCTGGTTTTGTGTTTGTTCTTCACCACGGCTGGCCACAACCAATCACTAGCTGGGCTTTCCGGAACGAAAGCGATCAGATTTCCGTTTTCGTTATTTTTGACCGACTGCGGAGTTTTCTTCTTGCTTCTTCCTATGGGCACTAATTTGATTGACAAAAGAGGAGAGTTTATCGCTTGTTTTTATCACGGTATCATTTTCGATACGATTCAGATTTTTTGTGGTTGCGGCTACTAATAGCAGACGTGCTTTACTTGAAAGGTAGACTGGTTCAAATGAAAGAAACTAAAAACAAAAACAATGGGATTCTTTGAAATTAATAAATTGGGCGACCATGAAAAACAAAACATGTTGAAGTCAAATCATGTCCTGAATGATTTTTTTAGAGGCTTGAAAATAGTAAAAAAATTCGGCTATGTTTCTTTTACGCTATGTGTAGATTACAGAATTATATATAATAAGTATCTACAAGGTAAAAATGGGATCAAGATAGGCCTATAACGCTACGCCTATGGCCTGGCCTTACTGGGACAACCAAAGTTTTCAAGGTTATGGGAGTGAATTGGTGATTATTGGAATGCAGGGCATCGAAATCAGGTTGTAGCGCGTGATGCTCTTTTAATAAAAACGACAGATTGTGGCCACAAGTAGCTTTGCTGTTCGCATATAGGTGCAAATGATATTCGCCAATAGGTACTCGGTTTAAAAAATCCTCGAATGTAATATTAGGCCATCAATTTCATTTTCAATTCACTAAAAATGTAGTTCACGATTTGAAGTCGTGTATCCACTTTTCCCCCTTCTTTTTGACCAGTCTACTTTCACCCTTAAAAGTAAGTTAGTTACGCCACGAAAACAATTGTCATCAATTATTTAGAACATCCTGCACGAGAATATGAATATTTGGTTTTTCCTTCTATACACAGCTCGATCTCCATGCAGGGCGCATCCTTTCGTACTATGTTTATTTTATCTATGGCTTTTTGTTGCCGTACACTTTCACTTTATCGTCAACATCGCTCACGGAGCGAGTCGTGTGAGGCCGCAATCAATAGATTTATTTTTGGATTCAACCCGATATTGATTGCACTCGATAATGTCATTCCCAATCGAACGATTGCATTCAATCAGCAATGAAAACAACACTTTTCCACTGGTAGGTATTCGAAATCTAGAACACCGACCTTATCACGCAGTCACGAGTCACCAACAACACCCGCAATCACAGCACAACAGCTTCGAACTCTAAACTGCAGCACCACACGCCTGTCATTTCAAATTGCATCCACAAGTGATTAGGTAGATATGTATGAGTAGATAATTGAAGGTTCCGTTTAGTTAGACGCTTAATGGCACTTCTAGTTTCGACAGAAACCTCAACAGATCATCGTTTGAATCTGGACCGAGACGCGCGATATGACGCAGCAGCTTGTACACATACCGGCGACCGAAGCACAGCGAAAGGCCACTGAACTTGGAATGGAACACAGCACCGCGGTTTACATCCGTACCCCGTGCATGTGATGTGAAGTTCGTTCGACGGGCGGCCAAAAAGCGCGGTGGGTGATGCGATGGTTCGCGAGCGACTGCTAAACAAACGCCACCGCCGGATCGACTTCTGTGGGGGTTTGCTTGAAAATGTATATACCTACAAGGCGACGACCCACTGCTCTGCACCCGATGATGGTAGCACGTGTTTACGAAGGCCGGTTCTCTCTGGAGTCATAACAAGTCAAAGAGTGGATTTGAATTGATTGAGAGAACAATAATGGCAACAGCCAAAACAGTAAACATGCTGCTGCATGCTACGCGGTTTAGTATAACTAAAGGAGATAACACTTGTGCACTATAGGGGGTTTCTGTTGCTTGACCGTTCTACGCGTAATTGTCCCATGTTGCCCAAATAAAAAGATCTGAAACTAGCTACCGTCCAATAAGTTTGCTTTCTTCAATAAGTAAACTTTTTTGAAAAGATAATTTTAAATAGAATGATGCTTCACATCAATACGAACTCAATTTTTGCAGATGAGCAGTTTGAATTTCGCCATGGGCATTCAACTACTCATCAACTCTTAAGAGTTACCAATTTAATTCGTTCAAACAAATCTGAAGGCCACTCAACTGGAGTTGCTCTTCTAGACATAGAAAAAGCATTCGACAGTGTTTGGCATGAAGTTTTGATTGCTAAATTGAAAAAGTTTAATTTTCCACTTTACATTATGAAATTAGTTCAAAATTATTTAACTGACAGAACTCTGCAGGTAAATTATAAAAATTCCAAATCTAATCGACTACCTGTTAGAGCAGGAGTTCCTTAGGGTAGCATTCTTGGGCCTATATTGTATAACATTTTCACTTCGAACCTCCCTGATTTGCCTCAGGGTTGCCACAAATCTTTGTTCGCTGATGACACAGGCATTTCCGCTAAAGGAAGAAGTCTTCGTGTTGTTTGCAGCAGACTGCAGAAAAGTTTAGATATTTTCTCTTCTTATTTTCAAAAATGGAAGATTTCTCTCAACGCTTCCAAAACTCAACTTAAAATATTTCCACATAAGCCTAGAGCTTCGTTTTTGAAACCTAGTAGTAGTTAGTCACTATGAACGGAGTTCCAATTTCCTGGTCAAACCAAGTGAAATATTTTGGATTAATACTTGACCAAAAATAAACTTTTAAATATCACATTGAGGGCATTCAAGCCAAATGTAAAAAATATATAAAATCTCGATGAACATTTCAAATGGTCCTATCTGCATTGATCGATTCTCTTCATCGACTTTCTCTTTCGTCAATAACTCAGCTGCAAAACATTTCCCTGTTGTATTTGACATTTTGGACGCTAGATAAGAACCTCCTTTATCGAACTATGTGGTAGAATTAGCGCGAAATCTGTTTGCATAGCAGTGGTTATGAAAAGAGAAAGTCGATGAAGAGAATCGATCAAAGCAGATAGGACCATTTGAAATGTTCATCGAGAAATGTTTGTATCCTCTTATAAACAGGAAATCCAAACTTTGCCTGACGAATAAACTTCTAATATTTAAACAAATTTTTAGACCGGCCATGCTTTACGCTGTGCCAATATGGTCTAGTTGTTGCAATACCAGGAAAAGAAAAGCACTTCAAAGGATTCAGAACAAAGTTCTGAAGATGATTTTGAAGTTGCCTTCCTGGTACAGTACTACCGAGGTACATAGAATTTCTAATGTTGAGACTTTAGAACAAATGTCCAACAAAATAATTAATAATTTCAGGCAAAAATCGTTGCAATCCTCCATTGCAACGATTAGTTCCCTTTATACTTAGATAAGATTTAGTTTTAGTTTTTAGTTTTAAGATCTCAATTGTTATACTGACATGCAGGTTCAAAAAACCTGTTTAAAATACTGAATTGCCAAGACAGGAATAATGTAAAAACACTTAGATATATATCATAACAATTAAGGCTGGTAAGTTACTGTAGTAACTGGAGCACTTAGGTTAAAATGAAATGTAATTTATTTTGAATGTGGAACAAATAAAGAGTAAAAAAAAGTAGAAGGGTCTGTGCCTAGGGGCACGAACGGAAGCTTGACGTAGGACCGCTAGTGAACGGAATTAATGTGAAGAGCATTTAATTCTTTTAATTGATCAATGATCTATTATCTCAACTCTTTCCGTTTTTGAATTGTAGGCGTACCAAATTTGTAGTAATCTTTTTCAAAGAGAAAGTTGATTAAGAGAATCAATTAAAATAACTTGCACCCCTGCTTCCAAGTTTGGTTACAAGATTACAACTCTGGAGAGCATTTTGTGTGGTCGTTGGGGGCTTGTGGTTCTGAATATGGACAAACAAGCACAGATAAATTCTATTCCAACTTTTTACTGATGTAAGCTTGATGGCCCTGAAAAGGATCGTTTTATTGAAGAGGACATCCATGGCCACTTACGCTTGGCGTGTTTAGTGTAGGTGACAGCATCACGGACCTCATTTTCCAGGAACACCTTCATCACACCTCGTAGATCAGACCGGAGATACGTTTGACACCACCACGGCGAGCCAGACGACCGATGGCGGTTATCTCGAAGAACTTTGCGATGACGCTTGGTGCCTCCTTTACCAGACCTTTTCCTCCTTTGCCACGACCAGTCAATTGTTGCTTGTAGGGTGTGAAGGAGTGGACTAGCCACCACCTTCCTACTGCTGCTATTGCTGTTCACCACGCCGTCCGAAGCGAAAGTGAGCTAATGCTATACAGCAGCGCTCTTTTATAACTTTTCAGGTTGAAGCAGAATGATGTGCAATCAAGTGGTATAAAAGCTACAAAGACTCCTCCCATTATGAGTAGTTTGCTATCAAGTAGCGACACTGGCTCTTTTCCTTTTGCGTTACGGCCAATGAGAACGACCCGAATTTGACAATGAGGAAATTAGCGTGATTAGCTCTCACCCCAGCAGGCCTGGGTCCGATCTCAGTACGGAAAACAAATCTCGCGTCACTTTTCAATAGGTCCTATCTACATTGATCGATTCTCTTCATCGACACTCTCTTTCGTAAATAACTCGGCTTCACAAATGTTTCCTGCCGTCTTCGTCGAATTAGATGCTAGATTGTTGCTTCTTCCATCGAAAATATCCGGCCGTGGCGATTCAAAGTTGATCAAGGTTGATCAAAATAATTTATACCCCTGCTTCCAGTTTGATTACATGAGCATTTTGTGTGGTCGTTGGTTCTGAATATGGACAAACAGGCAGATGAATTCTATTTCTACTTTTTACTGTAATAAGCTTGGTGGCCCTGAAAAGAGCCGTTTTGTTGCCAAAGTTGGTGATGATTTAACCTTCGAAACCAAACAGAGTGCGTCTCTGTCACTTCAAAACGTAGATGACATCTATGGCCGCCTACGCTTGGCGTGTTTAGTGTAGGTGACAGCATCACGGATCTCATTTTTCAGAAACACCTTCAGCACACCTCGTAAATCAGACCGGAGATACGTCAGACACCGCCATGGCGAGCCATGGCGAGGATCGGAGGCGAATGCCACTTCCAACTTGTTTCGTCTACTTTCTAATCTCTGACGACTGTGCTGGGGAAGCAGCATATGCATGTAGGTAATTGGTGGATTTGTTAGTTAATTCGACGCTTTTGGACAATGCTGGACATTTACCAGTTTTTCAATAGTTTCTTGCTGAAAACCAACATTCGGATGTAGCCATATTTCTGATCGATTGGTGATAAAATTATTGAAATTGGACCAGGGGAAGCTGAGTTATTAACGTTCAAATTCTTAATTTGTTACATGTTCTATTTTCGGTTTTCACAAAGTGTACCCCCATATAGAAATCAAAGACGTAGTCCTACGTCAAAAAAGATCTGTATTTTCACAATCAGTATTTTATGCGTCTTATAGTTAGTTTAATCGATGAAATTGTTAGAACAGGAGCCTCAGATAACCTAGTCCGGTGGATTTCAACCGGTGGGGAATTCACCCCCAGGGGGAGAGTTCAGCCACCCTAGAAAACATGCTACTTAAGAGGCAACTTACTGTCAGCCTCAGAAGGTGTTATCAATGACGATCATCAAAAAGTGGGATTGTGATGGTGAAAATAGCCACCTCCAACTTCCGATGCTTTTTCCACCATAAACACAAGAAATACATAAAAAATGAGTATTTCAAAGCTTGTTCCGATAAATTATCTTTATGAACTCATTCAAGCAGTATCTCATTTTTATTTTCGATAGAAAACTGCATTTTTTCGGCTATCACAACGACACACAAAAATTCATCCATTATAAAAAATACAAGCACCAAATTCAGTACCGCTTATTCCAGATGGGCTACAGGATATTAACTGTTTCCACTACATCAGTATATAAATCTTCTTCTTCCTCGCATTTCAAGCTTTTTTGCGTATGGCACATTAGCTTTTTGCGTGCTCTCAACTTATTGTTCTATAGTTGCACTTCCACAGTTATTAGTTGAGAGCTTTCGATGCCTGTACCATTTTTGCATTAGTATAATTGTGTGGCTAATCGATGCACCCCTCGAAACATAGGAAAATCCATGAACCCCTCATTTTATCTGTCAAACATTCATAGCAAATCAAAACAAACATAGTGTAGTACTAGAATTTCGACTAGAATAAGATACGTTAATCGTTTGCTTGGGACCAATAGGCTAGTCAAGTAGTGAGCCAATTTAAAATCGTTAGTTTCGTATTGATTGTTGGTAGAGGTGCAACGAAGTGTAGCAATTAGAGTTTTTTTTTCAGTTTCCGAAAAACGCTGAACTTCGCAAAAAATTGCTGGAGTTTTGCGGACTACCGTCGGATTTTTCCCTAGTGGATTCTATGTGGTATCTAGTTTAAATTTAATGCTTGTTCCAGTACCACTTCGAGCACACGCAATTGTATTTTGCTCAAAAATAAAGATATATTGCTGAAAAAACAAAAGTATTGCGTTCAGTCTTATTGCGCACTTCATACTAAACAGGCAACATAAGCGCATTTTCACTTATTAAAAAGGGTGTGTGAGTTTTCTTCTAATCATCTTGGTGTCTTCGGTGCACTAATTTCTTATGACACAAGCAATAAAGGGCCACCCACATTAGATCCGTTTGCGTTGCGTTGACGTAAATTTGACAGTTAGACCATAGATTTAACTGTCACTTTGCCGCAACGCGTCCGATTCGGATCTAATGTGTGTGAGCCTTAAGTGCTCCGAAGACACCAAAATTATTTAACAGAATCGTATGCTTTTATAACACTTTTTGCAATCAGCAATACCAACCGAACAGAAAAATCTATAAAAACTAACAATTAAAAATTTATTATATAATTGTTAATTATGCTTAAAACTCTCTTGTCTTAACATACGTATTATACTAATTATATTTATTTTTTGTTTTATAAACGTTTTGTTTGAATTTATTTCACCCCGATTACAATACTTTTCAACTCAATAAGAAATCCTCTGAATATTTTCTAATCAGAATGCTCGTTTGGCTCACATTTTGACAGTTCCCGCTGCTCGATTGGCTCAAAATGGCCGCTTCCGCGAATCTCTATATCTAGATTGAGCTGGAATTAGGGCGAAACAGCTTTTGTAGCTGTTTTTAGTATCCTAGCAGCAATCATTGGCCATTGTTGCAAAAACAGTTTCTAGAAAATTATAAATAAAATTCAGTAACATGAATTCTAATACTGATAGAAACATCTTTTTGCTAAGCAACTTAACTATTCACTGTTCAGGAATGTTTTAGATGAAATCATCACTAAGAAAACAACTTTTTTATGGAAAATATAATTGACTCCCGAGATGGTGCCAGAGTACTTCTATTGAATTGAGAAAGTTAGACAACATATGAGATTTGACTCAAGACAGATTCAGTCCACTTTACCTAGGGTATCCGGAATATGTCTGGATGTGGTCAATATAGTCCTTACCAATCAGGCTAAGGCCTTGTTGTCCTATGCTGTCCGAAGAAATTGTCACCAAGGGTCTTCTGCGAAGGGTCCGCAGGTCGCCTTCTACTTGGTCAATTCACCTTGCCCGCTGCGCACCTCTTCTTCTTGTTCCTGTTGGGTCGCTTTCGAGAACCATTTTCACTGGGTCGTCGTCCGGCATTCTTATGACGTGCCCAGCCTACCGTAGTCGCCCAATTTTTGCAATATGGACGATGGCTGGTTCTCCCAGCAGCTGGTGCAATTCGTGGTTCATTCGCCTCCTCCGCGTTCCGTCATCCATTTGCACTCCACCATAGATGGTACGCAACACTTTCCGTTCGAAACACTTTGAATTTCTCTGCTGGGATCATTTTCGGCAGTGAGCACAAATACACGACCTCGTCGACCACCTCAATTTCGTCAGTCTAAACTCGGGGTGGGAGACCCCTTTTTATGTATTTTATCTTCGAAGCGTTGATGGCAAGTCCAATCCGCCCAGCTTTAGCCTTCAGTCTGATGTACGTTTCCGCCATCGTCTCAATGTTCCGTGCCATGATGTCGATGTCATCGGCGAACCCAAGACGCTGGATGGACTTCCTGAAGATCGTGCCACTCGTGTCTATCCCAGCTCTTCTTATCACACCTTCTAACGTGACGTTGAATAGCAGACACGAAAGTCCATCCATACAGTTCTTACGATCCTCAGTATGACCGACAATCGTTATGGCTCTGAATTCTCATGTGATTTTATGTGTCGCATGATGGATTTTGATTTAAAAAGGTCTTATGACTTCCCCGGAGATACCCGGAACATGTTTGGGTGTGACCAACATTGTGTTGGTTACTCGTCATGACTCTTATTGATCTTCTTTTCGAATTCTAATTCGATATGTTTTTGAAAATTTCTGGTCTCAAGGCCCATATTCGCCGGAATATGTTCCGGCCAGTGATCCGGAAAGAGCGGAATGATTCCAAAATCATTCAATGATGGTATATGGGACCATGGTATCTATCTACTATTCAATACTATGCAGCATCGTCATGGCATTGTGACTGACTTGCGGTAATTTTTCTCATCGACGTTAAATGTAATCGCGCTCTAGTTTTGGTCATAAAATCAAAATTTCACGATATTTTGACTAATATTTTTTACTAAACATAGATGCATTCTATCACATTGCACGTTTATTTTCAAAATTATCCCTCCAAGATAAGTGTAGAATGAGAATACTTGTAAAACATAAACGCCGTTTTCTCATTTCCAGTTTTTTACAGATAGGACTAACTTGCGGTTGCCCCGTAACGTCGGTAGATCACTGTTGTGTAGTACTTTACGGGATGTAAGATCTACCACCGATTCCTAGTCCGGACTACTTCAAACTAGGGGAGCAGGATTTTTCAGTGATCAAAGGAACACATCTTAGTCCTTGTTACTTTTTATGTCTTGTTGATAGTGACAAGACTCGGCTTTGTCTACCGAGGATGATCTTGGAACAAGGAAAAAAAATGAGTTAGTTAGTCTTCATCTATGTGATTCCTAATCTTCTATTCGTTGTTCCCTAGTTTGAAGTGGTTAAGACTAGGGTTCTGATGCATGGTCGTTATCAGTGTCATTTCTTAATTTTGTTGCTAAGGAATTCAATTTTGACTGACAAAGGGGCGCGCCTTTGGAGGGTGTTTCAACACTCCGAAGGGTATGAATAGCGGGACCTTTCAATAAGAGTCGGATCCTTGCGATAAATGCAAGAGTGACAACTGTAAAATAAGAACATGGGATATACTACAGTTGATCAAATTACTGGTCGCAGTGGTGTTAGGTCCCGAACATAGAAAAAAATTGCGGTTATGGACAGTTCAGCACAATTAAAATAAATACTGAAAAATTCACGGAAGTCCAGAAAAAAATCAGAAATATTCAGAGGTCTTTAAGCAATTTCGAGCTTCAGGGGTGTTCCAAGAACTTTAGAAAAATTAGAAATATTCAGAGAAGTTTAAAAGACTTCAGCAAAGTTTCGGGAACTACAGAAAAGCACAGAACTATGGAAAGTTTAAAGATCTTTATGGGTAAGTTCTGAGATTTTTAGGGTAGTTCCATTAACTTCAGGAAAATTTCAGGATGTTTTCAAGAACTTCAAGAAAGTTCAGAAAACTTCAAGTAGCTTCGGAAAAGTTCTGAAAACTTCAGAAAACATCCGGAAAATTGTGGTAGTTTAGGGATGTTCTGAAAACTCAGGAACATTTTGAGAGCTTTCTGGAATTTATTCTTGGATCATCTGTAAAGTACCTGCAACTTTTTCAGAAAATAGTCCCGATCAGAACTTTACAGATGTTCCAAAAATAAATTTCAGAAAACTCCAAAGAACTTGTTGGAAATTTAATGATAGTTAGAGAACTTTGCGAACATCAGACAATAGGTGGGAAGAAGATCTTAGAACTTCATGGAAATTCCAATAATTTATAGGCAATTCCGAAAACTTAAAGGTAGTTCCGAGACCCTCAAGAACGTCCAGAACTGCGGTAAATTTTAAGATCTTTCGGGTAAGTGGGGGCAGTTCCAAAGATTTTAGGTAAATTTTGTAAAAAATCATTGAAGATCCAAGAGCTTCAGGGCAGTTCCATTTACCTCGGGAAAATAACAGCAAACTTGACCGAATTTGCCAAAACCTCAGTTGAGTTTATAGATTTGAAGGAGATTACGTAGCTTTGGGCAGTTCTGTGATCTCAGGGTTCCATGAAAAAAGTGAGAACCTTGTAGGAGTTACAAACATTAAAGAAGGTCCAGGCAATATCCGGGAAGTGTTAAGAACTTAATGACAACTATGACTCGCCGTTCGAGAGGAAGTCGTTCTCCTGTCAATTCTAGTTCCTGAATTTCCAGTAGAAGTGGGCAAATCAGCTCACCTGGCAGAGTTGATAAAACCCATTCAGCTCACTAAAGGGAGTCGGTTCTTTTGAACAGCTCTTCAGCTCACATTCATCAGCTCCAGATCATCAGCTCAGATCCGGATCCGGAGCTGAATCGTGAAGAATCGAGAGAGAGATAAAAGATTCGAAGAGCTGGACGGGTCCGCTAGTTATCATCCTAAACAGATCCGGAGCTGAGCTGATAAGCTGAAGAGCTGCATTTCGCTTTTCGGTTATTTGCTTTTGTGCGGATCTTCCGCTCCCCCAGAGAATGACGGGAGGAGAGGTGAGAGCACATATGCTGCAAGAATAACATCAGCAATAAGAGCCGGGTGCATAAATAAATTGGATAATACCAGTAGAAAATTAACATCGTGTAGCACATGAACATATTTCTCTCTCTCCCAAACAACCGCTTGGAAGTTTGCTTTTACCGTTAGTGCTGTCGATCAGTAGGCACATGTTTTTTTTTTTTTTTTTTTTTTTGTTAATTACTTTATTTGTACAGGCTTATTCGAATAAACTTTACAGAGCCAAGTTATCATTTTCTTTATACATTATAAATGTCTTAAATCTAAAATTAAAGGATTGGAACCGATTACTCGCGGTCTTCTCGAGGTTAGTGGATGACAATTGTTTGGATCGGGAGAGGGAAAAGGAGATTTGGAATATGATTTATGATTCAAAAATTTCACTATTTCTAAAACAAATACTTAATCCTATCGACGTTATATCAACTCTGTAATTATACAATTATTACAGAAACAAATATACAAAAAAAATACACACACACATACAAAACACAAACTAAACACAAGGTTAATCAAACTTACAATCTATGGTTAATATTCTTCAAGAAAACATATATGAGTTGCATAAACTCCAGATCGCGTCTAGCCAAAATATCCCGAACTGGAACATTAGGTTGTCTACCTCGAGCCCGAAGGGAATCATACAACTCGGATCTGACTCCACGGTGCTCAGCACATGACCAAATAATGTGATCTGCGTCCTGGTAACCTTGTCCACATTCACAGAGATTACTGTCCCCCAGCTCAACACGGAACAAGTGAGCGTTTAACGAGTAGTGATTGGACATGAGGCGAGACATCATACGAATGAAGTCTCGACCCACATCCAACCCCTTGAACCAAGGACACTTCGACACCTTAGGGATGATTGAATATAACCATCGTCCCAAACTCCCTTCACTCCATTTATTTTGCCAGCTGGCGAGGGACTGTTGACGATAAATGAAGAAAAAATCGTCGTAGGCGATTTGTCGATCGTACATATCGCCTTCCATAACGCCCACCTTTGCAAGCGAGTCCGCCTTCTCATTGCCCGGAATCGAGCAATGAGATGGGACCCATGCAAAGGTGATGACAAAAGATCTTAAAGATAAAGCACTTAGAAGCTCTTGTTTTTTAATGAGAAAATACGAGGAGTGCTTTACCGGCCTCATGGAGCGAATAGCCTCGACAGAACTGAGACTATCCGTAAAAATAAAATAATGATCTGGTGCAAGTGAGGCGATCGTTTCTAGCGTACAATGTATTGCCGCCAGCTCAGCAACATATACGGAACAAGGAGCTTGAAGCATTCGAGAGGCGCTATGAAATTTGTTATAAATACCAAAACCAGCGGACGCCTCTATTAGTGATCCATCTGTGAAGAACGATCTTGCGGAATCAACTTGGCCAAACTTTGCAGCGAAAATTGACGGAGCAATCATGGAACGATGATGCTCTGGGATTCCGCGAATCTCTTGCGTCATTGATAAATCAAAATGAACAGAACTGTCGAAGTCGGAGAAGCAAACACGATAGGGATTATGCTGCGAAGGGCTGACATCCTGTGTTATGTACACGTAGTACAATGACATAAAACGAGTTTGAGGGTTTAGCTCAAGAAGCTTCTCAAAGTTTGCAATCACCAGTGGGTTCATAATTTCACAACGGGTGAGGAGCCTGAGGGATAATTCCGAAAACCGATCAGAGAGTGGCAACATGCCCGCTAACACTTCGAGACTCATCGTATGAGTCGAGTGCATGCATCCTAACGCGATACGAAGACAGCGATACGAAGACAGCGATACTGGATCCGTTCCAGTTTGATGATGTGCGTTTTAGCCGCCGACTGGAAGCAAAAACTACCGTACTCTAAAACCGATAAAATCGTTGTCCGGTACAACGTTAGAAGATCTTGCGGATGGGCTCCCCACCACGTTCCGGTAATTGTTCGGAGAAAATTGATCCTTTGTTGGCATTTCCGCTTCAGATACTCAATGTGGGATCTCCAGGTGCATTTTGAATCGAACCAGACCCCAAGATATTTGAAGGACATAGAATGAGTGATCGGTTTACCCAAAAGTTGAAGTTTTGGTTGTGCTGGGCTATGCTTCCTAGAAAAAACGACCAACTCAGTTTTCTCCGTGGAGAATTCGATACCTAGCTGGATAGCCCAAGTAGAGAAATTGTCTAAGGTATCCTGTAAGGGTCCTTGCAGGTCGGCCTCTCTGGGTCCTGTCATAGACACTACTCCGTCATCTGCAAGTTGTCTCAACGTGCAGTTGTCCCTTAGACAATTGTCAATTTCTCTGACGTAGAAATTATACAGAAGGGGGCTTAAACATGAGCCCTGGGGGAGACCCATGTAGCTAAATCGTGAAGCTGTAGAGTTTCCATGAGAAAAGCTCATATGTTTCTCTGACAGCAAATTGTACAAAAAGTTATTAATTAATGGAGAAAGGCCACAAGCGTGGAGTTTGTCTGAAAGGACTTCAACCGATACTGAATTAAAAGCCCCCTTGATATCCAAGAATACAGAAGCCATTTGCTCTTTTTTAGCAAAAGCCAACTGAATTTCAGTGGAAAGCAACGCGAGACAGTCGTTCGTTCCCTTGCCCCTACGGAAACCAAATTGAGTATCTGAGAGTAGGTGGTTCAACTCAACCCATTTGTCCAGACGAAAAAGGATCATTTTCTCCAACAATTTTAGAATACACGATAACATCGCAATGGGACGATACGAATTGTGATCTGACGCGGGTTTTCCAGGCTTTTTAATGGCTATAACTCTCACCCGCCTCCAATCATCCGGAACAATATTAAGCTCCAGGAACTGACCAAACAAGTTCAACATGCGCCTCTTAGCGACGTCTGGGAGGTTCTTCAACAAGTTGAACTTGATTCTATCAGCCCCCGGAGCCGAATTGCCACACGAAAGGAGCGCGAGTGAGAGCTCCAGCATTGAAAAAGGCTGGCTGATCTCGTCTACCGAATTCGTCGTTTCGCGAGGAATCATCTGTGCCGGCACAGAATCAGGACATACTTTTCGCGCGAACTTGAGGATCCAACTATCGGAGTACTCCTCGCTCTCGTTGTTTGAAGACCGGTTACGCATCCTTCGCGCCGCGTTCCAAAGCGTATTCATCGACGTTTCGCGCGATAATCCGTCCACGAATTGCCGCCAGTATCCGCGTTTCTTGGCTTTGATGAGGCTCTTGAGTTCGCGTTCAAGAGCCGAGTACGCTTCGAAATGTACGGGTGTTCCACGTTTCCGGAAAAGCTTAAACGTGTCGGACTTTTTACGATAAACCTCAGTGCATTGCTGGTCCCACCAAGGGGAAGGAGGTTTCCTACGCAAAGACGTTCCAGGAACCGGCCGAGTTTGAGCTTGAAGCGCGCTGTCCAAGATCAGATTGGAGAGGAAGTTATATTCCTCCAACGGTGGAAGCCCTTCTACCGACGTAAGGGCATCTCCTATCACATTCTTGAACTTTGTCCAATCGATATTACGGTAAGATCGTACGCGACGTTAACGGGTTCCGACGGATTGAACCCACTGGCAACTGAAACTTTGATCGGCAAGTGATCACTACCGTGGGGATCTTGGATCACATTCCACGTGCAATCCAACGATAATGAGTTAGAGCAAAGTGTGAGGTCTAATCTACTTCCATTCGAGGATGGGCCAGCCAAACGTGTTACTTCTCCATTGTTAAGAATTGTCATATTAAAGCTGTCGCAGAGGTCATATATCAAAGTAGAACGGTTGTCATCATACGGTTCCCCCCAGCCTGTACCGTGGGAATTCAAATCTCCCATAATCAACCGTGGAGCAGGAAGTACCGAACAGATATCTGAAAGTTGTTTGCGATTAACAACGGCTCTAGGAGGAATATAAACAGAAGCAATACAAAGGCTCTTACCTTTAATAATAGCCTGACATGCAACAACTTCAATACCTGGAAATTGTAGAAGATTCACTCTATAGAAGGAATGGCACTTTTTGATCCCCAAAAGTACCCCTCCTCCACGCGAATCCTCACGACCCAGTCGAATAATGTTAAAATCATAAAAAGGAAGATCGATATCTGAAGAGAGCCAAGTTTCACAAACAGCAAATGCATCACAATCATTATTGTGAACTAAAAACTTAAAAGAATCTAATTTAGGAATGAGACTTCGACAATTCCACTGTAGAATAGTGATCAAATCCCCAACCTCGTTTGGAAAATTATCCATCGAAGGAAATGATTGCTGCAATGAGGGGCCACTTCAATGTCAATTGCTTCAAGAGGGTCTTCACAGAAGGAAGCATTGCCAGAACAATGCTTTTGAGAGGATCAGAAATATTGAGGTACTTGAGAATATCGTCCACAATTTTATCAAATGAGAACAACCCGGATGAAGAAGGGGCTTCTGTTCTTAAAAATGGGCCATCAGGGGTTTTTGATGTCCCCGGGAGAGATGGAAAGTTCTGGTTATAGTCAGTTCTGCGGAAACCAGGAGGAGTTGAAACTTCCTTTTTTCCATCACTCCTTGATTTGGGCAAGCTGATTTGGGGTTCCTTATCTGCAACTTTCCGCGAACGGATGCGTTTTCGTTTCCGTGCAGAACCTTCCGGAAAACTGAAAGAAACTCCCTCCTCAGCCAAGTCAGAGTCAGACTCGTCATCAGACAAAACAGCAAAGGGATTTTTGTCGTTGGTTGATGGTGTGGCTGTTTTTAGCATTGCTGCAAAAGACTGCCTGGAACGCTCCTTAAGAGAGCGTTCTAGTTTCTCCCCGCGTTGTTTGTACGCCGGGCACGATGAGAGACCATGAGGAGTTCCCTTACAGTACACGCATTTTGGTGCAGTGACTGTGCAGGCGCCATCCTCCCCGCATTTGGAACAGCGTGCCTTGCTGCCACAGTGAGAGGCCGTATGTCCCAACTGTTTGAAATTTTGGCAGTTCATGACCCGAGGAACAAACAAACGCACAGGTAGCCGAAGTTCTCCCCGCATTTGGAACAGCGTGCCTTGCTGCCACAGTGAGAGGCCGTATGTCCCAACTGTTTGCAATTTTGGCAGTTCATGACCCGAGGAACAAACAAACGCACAGGTAGCCGAAGTTTTCCCAACTCGATGTAGTGAGGAAGGGCTGAACCAGAAAAGGTCACCCGAAACGAGTCTGTGGGGGTAAAGCTCTTTTTACCCTCGCTGAAAGATACTGAGTTCAGCTTCTGGACTTCTAGTATCTCAACCGTGGGAAGCAAGGGGTTCTTGAAACGGCCAACCGCTTGCTTCGCCAAGATCTCGGGGGTCAGACTCGCTTCGGTGACCACACCTTCGATCTCCACATTACGAGCTGGGATGTACACTCTATACTCTAGTGTAAAGAGCTGGGAGGCAGCAATCTCGTTAGCTTGTTTCAGGTTAGAGACGACAACGCGAAGTTTATTGTACCTCACCTTCGAGATTTCGGTCACGGCCGAGAACCGCTTCGTCAGATCATTAGTAATTTGCATTACATTCAAAGGTTTCTTTTTGGGCTGAAAGTAAACAACCCATGGGCCAGTCGAGTCTTCTGGGTAGGCTCGCGATCGGGGGCTTATCTGTCCCTGTCCATTACCAGACTGAGATGACGAAGCAGGGATGGCATCATCTGATTTCTGGGATGACAGACGTTTTCGACCCTTCTTGCTATCGCGTGGCAAAGTGGTGTCATCTTCCGACAAAACGTCCATTTCGTCTTCCGACAAAATGTCCATTTTGCCGTACTAGTGGGAGCGAAAAACGCTCTACCACTGCAACGATAATCAAAATTACTCGGACACAATACACGAGAAAAAAAAAATACAAACACAGAAACACAAACTTAAAATTTAACTGATGGGAGAAAGGAAGAAACAAGAACAAAAACTTATCTGATAATCCTATACTACTACCACCGAGCGTTTACACAGCAGCAGCGGAGCGATGCGCAGCTTTGATGATCTTCGATCCGCGTGTGCGGGCGGTCTTCGTTGGTGTGTGCTTGTATGAAGCTCGGCACTCAGCTGAACACACGAGATGGATAAGCGGTTTGAATGTGGAGGCAGATGCTAACACTCGATGACGATGATCCGTGTGCACAGGTATGCGTGACCACGCACCGATGGTGCGCAAAATGGTTGGTGAATTGGCAATCGCAAAAACAATTTTCCTTCCGATGATGCCGAAAACACACTTTCTTCTCAGAAAAAAACTCACTTTTTGATAAATTTATCGGGAATTATGCCAGGAATCACTAAGCGAGAAAAAACTGATTATTTACGTCAGATAATAGCGAGAAAACTTCCAAATTAACGGAGCGCGAAACAAGTCGACCGTACTTCTTGCTAGGACGCAGTGAGATGAGTAGGCACATGTTGTATTACGCGCACGTCTTGGTTTACGCGGTGACTGTTCAATGTGTAAGTGGTGTAATGAGTCCTTTTTTGAAAAGTTCCGCTATGAGTGATGGATTGAATGGTTTAGACTTGTAATACCAGTGAGCTGATAAGCTGCGGTTCCTAAAAAATTAAGCGGGGGTCATCAGCTCACTTTAGAGACTCGGCTCTATAGAACAGCTTGGGAGCGGATCGCCCATATCTAATTTCCAGGCATAAAATTGCCGCTCTTATGAAGTCTTTTGTGGGTAACTGTTCGAGAGGAAGCCGTCCGCCTGCCATTTCTGGTTCATGCAATTGCAAACAGCAAATTGCTGCTCTAATAAAGGCTTTTGTGTACGATCAGAAGCAGAAGACCAGCCGAACTCACCAGAGAAAGCGGAGAAACAGCAAACTATTCATGGACCGGAAAATTCGGGTACTTGGTAGCAAACTGTTTGTTACCTTCAGCGTGCCGCTCATTTCCGTTCACCTGTCACATCTGAACCGGTTGAATCGCTGATTGAATTTACACAAACGACCCTTTTCAGGGCCACCAATTTATCTTCACGAGAGACTAAACTGATGCAAAATTTGAAATTTTTGCTCCACAGCACTCAAACGGTTCCAAATTGGGCCCTGATTAGCCCCCCAAAATTTGAACTCATTTAGTGAGAAACTGACTTGGCACAAACTATTTGAAGTTTATTTGGGAATTACTATGGAGAAACCATAATTTCGGTTCATATCTATCTCAGAATTCACTCTACTTTAGAAAATTTTCTCAGCTACAACTTTGTTGAAGATCAGTTTTCGTTTTCGTTAAATGTAAGGAACACAAGTTATTAATGATTCAAGTCACTGATGTCTTAAGATTATGCTCAATCAACTATTCAGCAGGCAACATTGGTGTTAATGGCGCGAAGAATAGAGGACAAAAATCATGGCTACTATGTCACACTGAAGAATACAGTGTTGCCCACAATACAGTTGCTTAATCTTGCCATAAGATTATTAATCTCTTAAACAATTATTAACTATTTAATTTGACGTTTGGCTGAAAAAGAATTTTCTGCAAAGTTGTAGCTGATAAAAATTCTCATAAGAGGGTGTTCATTAACTACGTAGACAGTTTTTTGGGATTCTTGACCCCCCCCCCTCCCCTCCATGCGTAGACAATTGTCCATACAAAAAAATTAAACTTGTATGGGCCGTGGATGATTGCCAACCCTCCCCCCTCCTAAGCTGTCTACGTAGTTTATGAACAGCCCCTAAGAATAGCAATAGAATTTGTTAACAGTAGGGGTAAAAGGGGCACAATGAGCAGGTGGGGCATAGTGAACATCCCGCACTTTGGCTCTGGATCTCTAGGTGCATGAAACAAATCAACTGATAGTAGGTCCAATATCATTATGATATTGATCCTACCACCGATCAATTTGTTCCGAACGGCCGGAAGTCCAAGCTGGTGCACGGGATGCTCACTATGTCCCTCTTACCCCTACAATATGTTAAGAGGCTAAAAGTCAATGAACAAAAAGTTTTGTTTTCCCATAGTAATTTCCATATACACTTCAAATGGTTTGTGCCAAGTCAGTTTCTTATCAAATGAGTTTAAACTTTCGGAGGCTAATCAAGACCCGATTTGAAACCGTTTGAACACTGTGGAGCGAAAATTTCTAATTTTGCATCAGCCAATGTGGCCAAATATGGCCACCAATATTTTCCAAAAGAGTTAAACTAAAATTCATATCAAAAGATTCTTTTCAGAGCAATCATAGTCATACTAAAGAGTATAAACAGAGAGAACCCCGCTCAAATTTCTATTCCTACACAAAAGGCAAGGTCCTGCTGTAGTTAACAAATAACATTTATTATATAAGACCGCATAGTCCTACGTCACCATTGCGTACTACCCCATAGGGCTGTCCCTTGTAGTTTTTCCCCTCTATGTTCAATTTGACATGTTGTCGATTAGATCTTTTATCCTTCGTCCTTTTTTCCATTCGCCCTTTTTCCCTTCGACCTTTTGTCATAGATTCCCTACACCGGTTTGGACACGCAAGGTCATCACTTTGTCCGGAGTGTGGAAACATGGACGAAACATCGGAGCACATGGTCATCGAATGTCCTAGATTTGAAACAGTGAGAAAGGAGGTATCGAGAGGAAGGCACCTGGAATACCGTCAGCAGGACAGTGACGCAAATACTTTCGGAGCTGCAACGTAACTGGAGAGATGAGCAGCGATTTAACAAAGATAAGTGCAGGAGCGCAGCCACAGTTTCAAATAACACCAGCTTGCAAAATCAAGAATTTGGATTCCCACATTTAAAGGACTTAGCAAAAACTGAAACTGGCCACTTTTCTAGTTAAAAAAAATGCCACCCTTTGTCGAGGGGATTGAACTTGAAATGGAGATGAATCATATCCATAGGTCCTATGTTAATAAAGTTTATGTTCCGTAAAACTTTTCCCCAGCTATCAGCTTGTTCAGATCGCAAATCAACATAAATCGATGTGCGGTATGTGTGAGAAACCCTTCACCAAGCAGATTACAGTTTCGGAAATTGTCTCCATTCACAGCCAGCATGAAAACTTGTTTCCGGCGAGGGAAACAACAAAAAATGAAACGAAACGGAATTAATGTCGTGAAATAAAGTTCCGTTCAATCTTTTCTCCTGGAATTGATTTACCGAAGCGAATGCTCTGCGAAAGGGACTTTTAACGCATTGCATGTGTACCTAAATTTGGAACGACGCCGACGACGCAATTTGGATTGCGAGCGAACCGTGAAAATAATTTAATGGGTTGGAAAAACTCACCTTTTTGATGTTATTGTTATTGTGATTGATGCAGTTGTTGTTGTTGTTGTTGTTGTGGTTAAGTAGCGAAGGCTCTCGCTGGCGTTTCTCCGGGATGAATTCGAACTCGTACTCATTTTTGCCACCCCATGGGGCCAGCATGTTGTCCTCGTCGATGTAGTCCCGGATGTTTTTGTTGTTGATATTTCTTAATCTATCTACGGCTTTTGCGGGTAGGAGTCTTTTGATGATTTGGAAAGTGGCTAAAATAGATTTGCATAATCATTATTATTTAAATTTGAATTGTAGAATACAGGGTCGTTTGATCGTATGCCGTACAAACTTGTAAAGCATTCTTTTTCTAAAAGTAGACATCAAACATTAAAAATGGCCTAAAGTGGACCCAGACTACAGTATTTTATCCATACTGAGGGAATCCTTCCCTTAATTAGTTATCTCCGATTACCTATCAAGAGATGCCAAAGATCAAGCAATATACTAAATCATTTTTTTCGAATCATTAATTAATTAATTTATCTTTATTAGGGAGGCTTTCAGCCTTGGGCTGGTTCGCCTCCATTTTTTTTTTGAATCAGTATTTTCATATTGCAATAGCTCTTGAATATTCAAAACAATATTGGCTTTATTTTAGTTATAAAGCTTTTTGACGGATGCAAATGTAGGGAAGTAGGACGAAATTTGCGGGTCAACATGAAGATGGAGGAGATCTGGATGAATTTTACCCCTTGGGTTGAGTTCGGAGGCAGTCAGAAAAGAACTTCTAAGGGTGAGAAAATTGCCATGCCAAGGACATGTTCTTGTATTTAAACGGATCATGAACTTGCTTGAACACTTTAAGCGATTAAGCAAGCCTGTTAGGGTTCTTCTAATAATTATAAAATGTACCCTAAATGAATTTGCGCCAGTTGAATTAGGGCACTCATATTTATATAAAATCAGTACAATAAAGCTATCGACGAGTGTACATCTAAAACTCTATCGCAGTAAATAAAGTTCCGAGTATAGTAGTTCAGTGTACCGCGTATCATCAATAGTTCACATTGTTGGCTACGGTTAAAGCCACACCCGAAGGACACTATCCGTCGCGAGTCCACCACTAGTCCGGAGAATCAGCTCCCCTACATTTAATGGTCCTTCGAGCCGGATTTGTGCGTTTTAAGTGGCCGAATCGGCGAAGAAAGTGACCTATTGTGTGGTGATTATACCACAAGCGGCATTGGTATCACCTTTGTGTTGCATCAATCCATCAGCGTCGGAGGATAAATCGGCTATTGTGGATCCGGTAGGGAATTTGATTGGGTTTGCGATTTGGAATTATACCTGAAATAGACAACAGCATGGCGTCATGGCGCGAACTAAGCAAGACTGAGCGAGGGTACTTTGATTCCAAGGCCAATATAGAGTCTTTTGTTGCCAATTTCAATGCACAGCGGGATCACTCACAACAACCACGACGCAAAAGAAAACTTGTCCGCACTGTCAAAAACCTATCCACTCTCCTTTCAAATGTGATTCCTTTAATAACATGAATCCTTCCCAAAGGCTTGAATCAGTCATGCCTTTCCTCTTCCCATTTGGTACGGGATTGTCCTAGCTCTGCTTGTCGTGTTTGTGGTCAAAAGCACCATACGATGCTGCATTTGCGCCCAGTAGGCAACGGTTCCAGTCAAGGACAAGATAACTCGCAATCGCAACCCACTAAACCCACTATTCCTCAAAGTCAGCCCTTAGTTGCAAATTTAACAATTCCTCTGCCTCGCACTCGCAAACTTTCGTCACCGCACCCGTAGCTGGATCCTCCAATTCCAAGCCAATAGCTCTTGTTCGAGGAGTTGTGCAGGGCGAAAGTTTCATGGGATAACCCACTGAATGACCAGCAACAACACTTCCTGGAAGTCCTTCCGGAGCGGCCTTGAAGTACTCGATTCATTCACCGCCCCACGGTGGGCTGCTTCCTGTCTAGATCTTGCCAACGTTGAGCTACATGGGTTCAGCAACGCTTCCGAAAGCGCATACGGCGCTTGCATATATATCCGTACAATGTCGTCTAGCGGAAATGTATCGGTGCATTTGCTCACAGCGAAGTCCAAAGTCGCACCGAAGGGAACCGAGAAACTTGACCCTACTGTTCGCTTGCCTCGTCTCGAGCTCTGCGGAGCACTTCTCCTGAGCCACTTGTTTGAAAAGGTGGAAAGCAGTCTACAAATCAAAGCCCGTATATTCTTCTGGAGTGACTTAACGATTGTCGTCCACTGGTTGGCCGCATCGCCGTCTCGCTTGAAGAAATTGGTTGACAACCTTGTGGCTGAAATCCAGCAAATCACTGCTTACGGAATATGGAGACACGTTCCAGGCATCGAGAATCCAGTAGATGTCATATCCCGTGGAATGCCAGCAATGGAGCTGGTGGAACACACGATGTGGTGGCAGCACTAAGAAGCATAAACAAGAAACCAAGAGATCCTGACCCCTATCTACGGCTGAATTGGAAAACGCGCTGGTCAATTTGGTCAAACTTGCCCAGCAAGAATCGTTCGTGGAAGATCTGCACTCCGTCCGCACCACCGGTCAACTGAAGTCTACGTCAAAGCCGAAGGCACTATCTCCAGTGCTAGTAAATGGTGTTCTTCGCACGAGAGGTCACCTCAACAACGCAGCGATACCGTATGCTCAAAAGTAGCCTATGATCCTGGATAACAAGCATCCGTTCACTTCTAGTCGTTTGGTAATATCACTTTAGTCATCTGTACGCTGGACCTACGCTCCTCATAGCCACCGTTCGTGCTAAGTATTGGCCTCTCCGGCTGCGTGATGTCGTACGAAAAGTCACGCACGAATGCATCACCTGCTTCCGCAACCGTCCAAGTTTCAACGAGCAGATCATGGGAGACTTACCATCGGTTCGAGTAACACCAACCTTACCGTTCCTGAATACCGGAGTTGATTTCTGCGGTCCATTCGTTTACCACGTTTAAAATGTGTGTATTAAAAAAATGCGGTTCCTCCCGATTTTTGTCTTTTTTGCATTCTATAAAATGTATCGAACGATTTATTCAATTTGAAAATGTACTGGGTTAGAGGGCCATGTGTTATTGTCTATTATATATCTCGGGAAAGTAATACCTAATGGGGTTGTGTTACAAGTAGACACAGCACCTGGATTTTTTTTTAAATTGCTGGAAAATCAGGAAATATCAGGGAATTTTGTTTTCTTCGTTGCGTCGACACCCTGGTCTTGAAACCGAATCATAAAAATCAAAAGGAACGGAATACTAATTTCGCTAGGCATTCGATCAAAGGACTTTCCACCAGTCTTCTAAATTCCTTCGAAAAGCTTACCATTCAGAATCCACGGAAGATCGTACACCAGGATGTAGTTCAGCGAATACGGGTAGTAGCTTTTCAACGTAGTGATAATATACTTCGTAAAGTCCATATCTACGTTACTGAGTCCGGCGTCGGTAAGTTCGAACATGAAGGTGATGTAGTCATCGTTGGCCTCACGTATGCACCGTTCCAGCCAGTACAGGAACACTCGTTTCATCTCGTCCAGATTGCGGGAGCCTCGCGTATAAAGCCTCGATCGGTAAATGAATACCGTTTTGCCGTCGAGGTCCTTCCCCTGTGCAAACATGATCCCATCTTCGACGTAGTCTAACCGAATGTTGTCCTCGCAGAGTTCTGAAAGAGTCCGACTCATGCTCATGCTCGTTTGATTCACTGCCAAGCAGCAGGAAGTTATCTCACACTTACCATTGATGTTTTCGGTCTTTCGCCACACGCACGTCTCCCAAAGCTGTTCGAGGGATTTCTTCATGTCGAGATCATTGTTCTCCAGGAACTTGGATAACCACACATCGTTGGTTGTTATTTTACGGAGATCGTGCTCGTGAAATCCTCCGGCTGTGAAAAAAAGAAGTGAAACGAAAAAAAGCATTATAATTTATCCAATCCCTTACGGTTACACATTAGTGAAACAAACAGCTAGCAAAAGCCTCGAACGAAGCCAATGTTTTTTTGTGGTTGGCTCCCATTTACCCAAATTGAACAAAGGTGACGTGCTCTTTCAACGAGAATTAACAAAAAAATAGGCACTAATTTAGGGAAGATAACGACTTCAGCCCCTCCCCCCCCCACCAAACCCTATGCCAAGCACGCTGTTTTTCTAATGAAAATTTATCAGAAATTTATCCAAAATATGCTCTATGATTTGAAGCATCATACAGCTAACATTAAACGCTGTAAAGGGTGGAACGAGCAAAAAGTAGTCACACAAAATTAAGTGTAGAAGAATAATGTTAATAAATTAATCATGTATTTTACGTTATTTATGAAGCCCTGACCACGGAACCACCAGGAAAAAAACATAAAGTTGCAAATACTGAAGAAAGAAATACGGATCGGGACAATCGGCACAGACCTACGCGACGTAATAAGGACTATGATTAGAAACTCGGAACATGGAACTGCAAATCGCTCGGCTTCCCAGGCTGCGATAGGTTAATCTATGACGAACTTCAACCACGCAACTTCGAAGTCGTAGCACTGTAGGAACTTTACTAGACGGGACAAAAGGTATAGAAAAGCGGGCATCGAGCGGCTACTTTCTATAAGAGCTGTGGCACCACCAACGAGCTGGGAGCCGGCTTTGTAGTGCTGGGTAAGATGCGCCAACGCGTGATAGAGGATTAAGGGCCGTTTCTTCAACTACAGCATCATCAACGTGCACTGCCCACACGAAGGGAGACCCGACGACGAGAAAGAAGCGTTCTATGCGCAGCTGGAAAATCGTCATCGGCGACATGAACGCTCAGGTAGGACGGAAGGCAATGTATAGACCGGCAATCGGGCCAAACAGCCTGCATTCCATATCAAACGACAACGGCAAACGATGCGTGAACTTTGCAGCCTCTCGAGGAATGGCAGTTTGAAGTACCTTTTTCCCCCCGCAAGGATATCCACAAAACCATCTGGAGATCACCTGACCTACACACAGAATACCAAATCGATGACGTTCTAATCGACGGGAAATTCTTCTCCGACATTATCGACTAGTTGCAGTATGCCTGCGCTCAAAACTCTTGACGGTGCATAACACCCGTCGAAGTCGAACGCCGCGATCTAACATTGAGCAACTACGGGACGCCGAAGTTACCCAGGACTACGCGCAGCAGCTGGAAGTTGCACTACCCACGGAAGAGCAGCTTGGCGCAGCTTCTCTTGAACATGGCTGGAGGGACATCCGTTCCGCCATAGGTAGTACTGCTGCAGCGGCACTAGGTACTACAATCCCGGACCGAAGAAATGACTGGTTTGACGGCGAATGCAAACTGTTAGTAGAGGAGAAGAATGCACGAGAGGAGAGAATGCACCGCAGGAGATTGAATGTGGATCGATACAGACAAAAATCGGTTTTCCGAAGGAAGAAGCGTCAGCAGGAAGACCGAGATCGTGAGGCGGTGGAAAATGTGTACCGCATAAACGACACACGGAAGTTCTACGAGAAGCTAAATAGTTCGCGCAAAGGCTACGTGCCGCAAGCCGATATGTGCAAGGGCTTGGACGGTAACCTTCTCACGAACGAGTGTGAGGTGATTGAGAGGTGGAAGCAGTACTATGACGAGCACCTCAACGGTGAAGCAGCAGAAAACGAAGGTGGCACGGCAACAGACCTTGGAGCACGCGCAGAAGACGACAGGCTACCGGCCCCTGATCTTCAAGAAGTTGAGGAGGAGATCGGTCGGCTGAAGAACAACAAAGCAACTGGTGTAGACCAACTACCAAGTGAGCTATTAAAATACGGTGGTGAAGCACTGGCTAGAGCGCTGCACTGGGCAATTGCCAAGATTTGGGAGGAGGAGATATTACCGGAGGAGTGGATGGAAGGTGTCGTATGCCCAATCTACAAAAAGGGCGACAAGTTGGATTGCTGCAACTACCGTGCGATCACACTGCTGAGCGCCGCCTACAAGGTACTCTCCCAAATTCTATGCCGCCGTCTGTCACCATTTGCAAGAGCGTTCGTGGGGCAATACCTGGTGGGATTCATGGGTGCCCGCGCTACCACGGACCAAATTTTCGCGATTCGGCAGGTTCTGCAGAAATACCGCGAATACAACGTGCCCGCACATCATTTGTTCATCGATTTACGACGAAATCAGCTATGGCAGATTATGCACGAGTACGGATTTGCGGATAAACTAACGTGATTGGTCGAGGCGACGATGGATCGAGTGATGGGCGTTGTTCGAGTATTGGGGACTCTCTCGAGTACCTTTGAATCTCTAAGGGGATTACGGAAATATGATGGACTTTCGTGTCTGCTATTCAACATCGCGTTAGAAGGTGTGATCAGAAGAGCTGGGATAGACACGAGTGGCACAATCTTCAGGAAGTCCATCCAGCTTCTTGACCTCGCCGATGACATCGACATTATGGCACGGAACTTTGAGACAACGGCGCACATCAGATTGAAGGCTGAAGCTAGGAGGATTGGACTGCGCATCAAAGACAAAATACTTGCAAGGAAGAGGTTCTAGGGAAGACAATGTTAGCCTCCCACTCGGAGTTCAGATTGACGGTGACGAAATCGAGGCGGTCGATGAGTTCGTGTATTTGGGCTCACTGGTGGCCGCCGAAAATGATACCAGCAGAGAAATTCATAGACGCATTATGGCAGGGAATCGTGCCTACTTTGGACTTCGGAGGACGCTTCGGTCGAATGAAATTCGCCGCCGCACGAAGTTGACTGTCTACAAGACGCTGATTATACCGGTGGTCGTCTACGGCCACCAAACCTGGACTATGCTCGTGAAGGACCAACGTGGTGTTTTCTAACGGAAGGTGTTGCGTACCATCTACGGTGGAGTGCAGAAGGATGGCGGATCGTGGAGGAGGCGAATGAACCACGCATTGCACCAGCTGCTGGGAGAACCATCCATCGTCCATATTGCAAAAATTGAGCGACTACGGTGGGCTAGGAACGTCGTAAGAATGCCGCACGACGACCCAGTGAAAATGGTTCAAGGTGGATCGATCAAGTAGAAGGCGACCTGCGGACCCTTCGTAGACTACGAGGCTGGTGACGTGTGGCTATGGATCGAGATGAGTGGAGACGACTTCTTCGGACAGCAGAGGACAACAAGGCCTTATTGGTAAGGTAAGTATCATCTGATTTGTTTGCCTAAGTTGTCCTGAACTAGTTCTGTTATTGTTGCAGTATACAATTCTTGACCAGGAATCCGTTTAAAATCAGCTTTCACAAAGAATGATTTGAATTTAACGTCTATAACGGTAGCCATGTTAAAAACTGAATGCAAAATTCCAAAACCAAAAATGACAAGAGATTTTGTAGACACACGCTTTAGAAAATCAACGATTGTTATTGTTGCAAGTGCACGCTAAAAATAATTACACAATATTTGAGGTTACTACTTTTTGATCGTTCCACCCTTTAAATGATTCCCCCCCCCGTTAAGTAAAAGACGCACGAAGACTGAAACCAAAAGTTTCAATCGAACCGTCAAAAGCGGTTCCAATCGAGCAATGATAATAAACAGTAGTGCTGCACGAGGTAAAGCGTGGGAAGTATTGTGATTGAGGTTGAAATTTAATGTTTGAGATTTATAATAGTTTTCCGCTATCCAATGCCACGGATAAATCTAAATCGTAATTGAAATCTATCTGAATTATAATACATCAATATGGAAGATTTCTTACGCTACATAATCGAGAGTATTTCGTTATGCTTTGATCGGGAAGAAACCGACAGAATTGAAACCACTTTTCCCTGACGACGCTATCTTTGGGAAACCATAAACTAACATGTTGTCACATTTTATTCGGTGTATTTTTACAGAAGGATGCCGTGTATTACAATGGAATTTTCCAAATAATGACTACAAAAGTATTCGGTCAAAATAGTATTCGTTTCACCGTGACGCTGAAGCAGACGATAGTCGCTTAAATTAAAAAGAAGTTTACACAAAACTACGGGTTGCCAAACATTGCAAACAAAATAACTTAGTTGGCCGTGCAACTCGATTTAGTTTTATTCTCTCCGCGCGTCTCTTATTGGGCTCTGTTTACCCCATGCTTGGAATAGGGTCTTGGTGGAGGGGAAGCTGAAGCCGTTCTCTACCCTACGTTAAAGGTTATTTGTTGTTAATTCTCGTTGAAAGAGTGTACGCCACCTTTGGAGGAGGAGGAGGGGGGGGGGATTCTATCGTACTGTTTTTGTTGATGATGTCCAAGGTAATCAATACATACGTTGACTGTAATGTGTAGATGGCGTAGACCGGATACATTATGATGGTTGTAAATAATGAAATCAGGCTGAGAAACTGCCATTTACGAAGATAATTAGTTTACTTCATCGCATGTAATTATATTTCAACTCCCTGTTCTCGAGACACGTGTGCGTTACTGAGCGACAGTATGATACATATTCAATAAAAAAAACAGTTCTGAGTCATCATTTTCAGTTGTTGTTGTTAAATTCCACATGGTTTTAAATTGGAGTTTTTCCTTCTTGGTGATTAGATTGGTAGGTACGTAAAATATTCAGTTGCGAATATAAAATAGCTGTTCCTAGTGACAGTCCACATTGTGCACTCTTGCCGTGCAGATCTATTTGCTTTTTGCTGAAGGAAGTGTTACCAACCGGTGGAAACTCAAGCAAATCGATTAACGTACCCCATTCTAATCGAAATTCTAGTACTACATTATGTTTGTTTTGATTAGCTATGAAAGTTTGACAAATAAAATGAAGGGTTCGTGGATTTTCCAATGTTTCGAGGAGCGCATCGATTAGCTTGGGGCTGAAGATAGTACTAAAGGGTGATACGGTCAAAATTTGGTCAAGGGAAAACGCGTGTAAATCGGTGAAATCGTTTATTTAAAAAATCAAATTAAATTTCTTTTTCAAGTTCAATTAGTATAAAATTCAGGAAAAATATTCAGTTAGACTTCCGCTTTTCCAAATCCGAATTGCCGGGCCTTACGCTTGACCCCTGCCATCAGATTTTGTACAGCCATCTTGTCCACCTTCTTCGCCGCAGAAAGCCAGTTTGCCTTGAACTGCTGCTCGCCCTTAGCAGTTTTTTTGGTCTTCTTTAGGTTCCGCTTGACAATAGCCCAGTATTTCTCAATTGGGCGGAGCTCTGGCGTGTTGGGAGGGTTCTTGTCCTAGGGAACCACCTGCACGTTGTTGGCGGCGTACCACTCCATGGCCTTTTTACCGTAATGGCAAGATGCCAAATCCGGCCAAAACAGTACGGAACAACCGTGTTTCTTCAGGAAAGGCAGCAGACGTTTATTCAAACACTCTTTCACGTAAATTTCTTGGTTGACAGTCCCGGAAGCTATGAAAATGCTGCTTTTCAAGCCACAGGTACAGATGGCTTGCCAAACCAGATATTTCTTTGCGAACTTTGACAGTTTCATGTGCTTGAAAACATCTGCCACCTTTCCCCTTCCTTTTGCCGTATAAAACTCCTGTCCCGGAAGCTGCTTGTAGTCGGCTTTGACGTAGGTTTCGTCGTCCATTACCACGCAGTCAAACTTCGTCAGCATCGTCGTGTACAGCCTCCGGGATCGCGCTTTGGCCGTCGTATTTTGTTTATCATCGCGATTTGGAGTCACTACCTTCTTGTAAGTCGATAGTCCGGCTCGTTTTTTGGCTCGATGCACGGTTGTAAACGATACACCCAGCTTATTTGCGGCATCTCGGAGAGAGAGGTTAGGGTTTCGCTTGAAACTACCGGCAACTCTCTTTGTCATCTCAGCGGCTTCCGGTTTTCGATTTCCCCCCGATCCAGACTTCCTGGCTGTCGACAAACGTTCCCCAAACACTTTAATTACATTTGTAACGGTTGATTTGGCAACTTTTAGCGATTTTGCCAACTTTGCGTGCGAGTAGCTCGGATTTTCGCGATGCGCGAGCAAAATTTTGATACGCTGCTCTTCTTGCTTGGACGGCATTTTGACAACTGAAGAGTGAATTCCAAAATCAAAATAGGAGCAACATTCTACACACACACACCTTCAAAATGAGGGGTGTTCAGGTTTTTTAAATGCAAAATTGAAAGAAATACGTCAAGTTGATATTGACCAAATTTTGACCGTATCACCCTTTAGAGCTGAGCCAAAAAGTTACCTTTATGGTGTTACTGCTACCAGAAGCAGCAACAAATTTAAACAGCACGTTTCAGTGCTCAATATTACCTCAAATTTTCTACGACTATTAATTCTCTTCGTTCCTTATTGGACCCTACCCGAGGTTATCCTGCTTGGATATCGATTTGGGAAATTATATATTCTAGTAATCTGCGTGCAAGCTATGGCGCCTAAACGCAAAAGAAAAGGGTAATTTCTTGATCCCCCTTCTGATGAAATTTATTTGAGCAATCAATTTGATATGCTCACGGATGATGAGAATGATCCATCACCCAGACAACATTCCACTAAACTTTCCCCGCTTGATGCTAAGAAGGAAAAGGTCCCCCGTATTGTGATAACCACTTCCGACTTCGTTAAATTCAAGCTTCCACTTCAAATTGGCCGTCGGGGTGAATGCTGTGCATTGGCTGAAACCCTGAACAGATTCAAACGTCTTCTCAAGTATCTTATTGAGAAGCAGCACACATTTTTACTGACGACTCCAACACTAAACGTCTGTTCAAGGTTTTCTTGAAAGGTCCGCCCAGTGGTGAATCTCTAGATCATATTTGTAACAGTAGCCCATCGAACTCGAAAAGCTAAATAGCATACAATTAATTTACAGTCGCGTAACTCTCGTAACTGTAACGTATCGTTTGCACAACCATCTATGAACGACTCACTATTCGTGCTCCTGTTATTCGGTTTGAGAAACTCTTCTTAACCACCCTTTGAATTGGTTAGCAATGAGAAGGAATGAGACGAGCAAATTGTAACGGTTCAAGAGGGAGATCTATTCAACTAAATTCTCATGACCGTGACTTACAAAATTCGCTGGAATTCCGTTCCCCGAAGTCATACGTCTTAAATAAGTCCTTATCTGAGGAATCACAGTAATTTCTCGTCCACTTTGTTCTAGACAATGTTGGAAGAAGGAGCGTGATCTCGTTAATTGTTTCGGTGTGACTTGTAGGCTAATAGTATCTAGTAGTTATGTGCGGTAAGAAGTTGTGCGAGTCTAAAGTGACTAAAGCAACAGCCAGGCAACGGCTTTTGTGTCCGCCTAGCTTACACAGTGATACAACCTGAACTAACCAATCTTAAGGCCTTGAAAAAAGCTAGCCTTATGCTCCATGTCCAAGTGAAGGGGGAACATTTCAGGAAGACTCGAGGAAATTTCCAAAACCTCACCCAGTGCCGTAAGTGCCAGGGATGGGGTCACTTGGGGGACCAAAAATTTCTAAATGCATGAATTGTGGTGATTCCTCTAAGAAATCAAATATTCAAATTGCGGTGAAAACCACAAATCTAATGTTTGGGAATGTACGACTCGCAAAGCGATCCTACATTCTCGTTCTAAGTAACAGACAGGAAACGCTGCACGTTCCCGACCAGGTACTAATTTCTTTGCTGTTAACAGCGGTCAGCGGACATTCGTACCCATAGGTACAAACAGCTCCCTTGGCATAAATTCTTCAACTTTACCTGCTGCTAACAATGTTCAGCAAGTAAAGGCCGGCGCACAATAGATACGTTTTCAGGTTTTTTGACAGTTAGCCCATGCATTATCTGTCAAAAAACCTGAAAACGTATCTATTGTGCGCCGGCCTTAAATGGTGTTACCTATGCTGCTATTGCAGCTGGCAGAAATCGAAATTAAAATTCTAGCCATCATAATTGTAACGGAAATGTTGCTGATTTCGAATTACGTAGCATTACTGCTTATAGAATGGATTTTTTTTCAGAAATCATTAATCGACATGATTACTAATATGCTCAAATCTAACTCCATGTTTGATGGAGTAAAATTTTGCGAACGATATCGTCATGACTTTGAAATTCAGTAATGGGTTTTAAATCATTAAATATTTTGAATTGGAATGCTGGATCTCCTAAAGATAATGAATATGATTAACTTAACTTTTTGAGAGTTCATAACGTGCGTATCGCCGTAATAATTGAAACGTTCCTTAAACCTGACCATAAGGTTAAAAGGGACGCAAATTACTTCATTTATCGAAATGATCGTCTTGATGGAGCCTGTGGTCGCGTTGTGTGGTACGGGGTCACTTTCGTACCCACGGACATGACCCGCCCCCCCCCCCCCAACGCACCGGAACTAAGGCCCATCGAAAAATACGGAAGCATCCCAAGGAGTTCAAAACTGAGGACGACATGAAGAAAAAGTGAGTTTCCATACAGAATAAGCTACAGCCAGATGTTGTACATAACCTAATGAGTGGAGTTAAGCGTAAAGTGCGAGCGTACGGTTATGGTATTGAAGTTAAATGAAATATGCCAAAAGCTTACTAATGAGTTATATTTTATTGTCTGAAAGTTTGAAAAGGATCGGTCAACTAGGTAATTTTCTAGAGCGTTTTCCGTGGTCCAATTTGATGTGGGACACTCTTTACCCTTTCAATTTCGATTATAATAGCCATTTTCGTGCTATGATTTATTGAAACACATCGAATAAGTCATTTTAAAAAATTAGGCGTTAGTAAAAATTTGATATGTTAATATTTCATGGAATTCTGACTGAGAGAGGTAGAATGTGAAATGCTTTCTACTCGTCATGGCAATTTCTTCATCATCAATCACTCTATGCTTTTGACAACGGAATTGGAATCTTCTAAGTTGAAGGTTATTTTTTTGGCATAGGCAACTTTGTAAATGCAAATAGATAATTGCAACTAGCTCTTGCTAGTCACGAAAAACATCCTTCTCCAGTCCGAAGCGGTTTCAACCGCATTGCGATGCTCTTCAACTTCATTAATATTCTTTTCGATTCATTCTGATGGCGAAGTAATCGAAACCTTATCTCAGTTAACCATAAACATCATTATGTACGAGCACACCGCCAACAGATAATGTAATGCACACTAGGGTGGGTCAAATTAGACAACTCCCGGTTTCACATTACTCATTCGATTTGTATTGAGGTCCTCAAATACTGGGCCATGTTTGAACGAATTTGGTGGCGATTTGGATTTGCGGGAGAAATTTAAAGTAAGTGGGGGAAATGGAAAGGAACTGTCAGTGCTCAACTTTATTGGCAATTTGTGCAGAAGAACTTTGTCCAAGACCTCCACTCGGTTCGAATTCTGAGCAAAAAGATTCTATTATTCATTGAAAGTCATTGTATTTTGAAAAAAAAAATTAAATTTAAAAATGACGCAAATTTAGCTCAAACGTGAATGAATGCCCATAACAAACAATTCAAGCTGAACATTGCATTATGTCCAAACTAACATTTATTGATTCTCTTCGTCGACCTTCTCTTTCGTAATAACTTGAGCACAAAACCGTTTGTTACGTATACGTTTGTTGGAAGCGAATCATTTCGAGTTCGGATTAAGTCGAAGCAACTGTAATCGAAATATTTCACGCGTAAACACAAGTGAGAGAAGAACAGGGCTGTCATGACACACACCCGCTGGAAAACGTCGCACATACAAGGAATTTGCTTGGTGGATGAAATCCCTCACGCACATCAACAGCAGGAAGATTTCCGGTCAGCAGAAGCTCATTGTTCGTCGGTGAGTGAGTCGCTCGCACCGAGCGCAGTTAACGAAAAACCAGATTGGCTGGTTGAAAGAAGTGCGTGGCGTTAAATTATTCGGTGGAGAAGTGCGGTTTCTCGATTCTCTACGACGGGAGTGCGATCCGCGTTTTATCCGTCGACATTGCACGTTTGCCCAGTGACATTTTGCACGGTGAGAAAAATTTCACCTGAACGACGTCAGTGTGGTTGTCCAGCAACGTTCGTCCGGCACGGCGAGAACGCATCCCGGGAGGAAAGTTGGTTGCAACAAATCGGAATAGCAAACGATCCGGCGATCTGCGATCTGCTAATTACCGTTCAGACGTAGCACTAACACAGCAACTGCTCAGTGGCTGCTGTCTTCAAATTATAAGGTAACGAAAACCATTCAGTCAGTCGCCTTTCAACTAACGTGTTTTCCTGTGGAATAGAGCCAATTGCTGACGCAGAGAAGCGAGGACCAGACCGGATTCAGAGCGAAAGAGGCCCTCCACGGAGGTAAGAAATAACTCGAGGAAATTGCCTTCAGACAAGTAAACTAGCCCACTTTTCTAGGGTTCTTTTTTCTACCTTGGCTTGAACAAAGCACCAATACCAGGCGAGTGCTTTCAGGGTCTTAGTCCCGCGACGTTGGCGTGTCGTGCGAGACCCACTTCGGAGCTGTTTCTTCGATAGGCCATCATCGGAGTCGTCGAGAATAGATCAAGGCAAGAGAACGGCGCGGTGCTGTGTGTCATGTGTACGGCAACGAAGATGGTGCCCCGCACCGAGAAGAAGAAGATATGTATGTGAGTAATATCGATAAGCTAGGAAATTAGTAGAGAAAAAGGAAGAAGGATCGGGAGAGGAAGGTGGCAGGAAGCGTGATTTAGGAGAAGGAATGTGGGAGATTGGGTGCGAATAAAACAATGCTAAACTAACATTCGGCCCCATTTTGTTTTGTTGGTGCACTTGCCCATTAGTGTTCTGTTTTGTGTGTCCGATGGTACTACCGCTACCGGGGAACTTGCAACACGTTTCTTGTTGTGTTCGTCGTATTAGATGCCAGATAAAAGCTATCGATCTGTGTGCTGAAAATACCCAAGAATGTCTTCACATGGCCGTGGGAATACAAAGAGAAAGTCGACGAAGAGAATCTGTCAATGTTACTTAGAACCTTATGCAATGTTCAGCTTGAATTATACAAAATGTAATGCAAATCGGAGCGGGTAGAGTCAAACAAATTTTTAATGCTGCTATTGGGACTGCTTCAATGTGTGAATATTTGACATGGAAATTAATCTTTCCAGGCTAATATTTGAAAAGGGTTGAATTTCAAAATCACCATATTAAGAAAACCGCTTCCAAATTTTGATGACCAAAAATATAATCCCATTTCCCGGCCTCCCATTTTCTGGATGATTTTATTAGCTTGACATATAGTTAATAGTGTAATCTAAGATCATGCATCACTAAAAACAAAAAAAAAGTTTTTGCTGTGAAATTGAGAAGAAAACATCATAGGCCCTGATAATTTCTAACATGTTGTTACACCCCCGATCTTCCACCGTTTGAATTGCCAACATTGGTGATAAGCCGTGGAAATACACCCTCGGGATTTTTTGTTTGTTGTCCCGTCTTGGTTTGCAAATTTTGTGAGAGTGGAATGCTCGCGTCACTTTTCAAAATGACCTAAGTAACAAATGTAAACAAATCGCGTTAAGCGATACAAACTATTGCTCTTTTGTCATTGTATGTGATACAAAAACACCCATCCAAATTTACTTTCATTTATTTAAGATAATCATAGGTCAAAAATTGTCCAACATGCTTGGCATGCACAGTTGTATACACCAACTACTCATTTGTTAATAACTTTTCACTCAGTTGTTGAAATTTGTTCGATTAGGATCAAAGTTTACTATAGATTTGCAAAGAGTAGGTAAATCTTAACATTTGAATCAACACCAATGATTTTTTACACTTGAAGTCCGAGATGTGCAACGACCATTTCTCACTTCATTTTTACAACGAAAATACAAATACTGGTTATTACTAGAACTAAATTTGCAATTCCAAAGACTTATTCGATGGAAGAACTTTTGAAAAAAATGGTTACAAATTTCGATTTTTCGGAACCACTCGTACTAACACGTGCACACTCACACGCATACAATTTGTCGATATCGTCGAGCTTAGTCGATTGGTATAAGACACTCTGCCCTCCGGATCTAACATCAATAGCTGGTTTTACAAGTACTATGCATACTTTGTTTAAGAAATATAAAACAGCAAAAACGGTTATCTTCCATTTAATTGCACTTAATTAATTTTGGTATCCATGACAGATACATATTTCGACTAAAATGTGCAGTCGTCATCAGTGTCATTTCCATTAAAGAACTTATCAAAACCTAACCCCCTTAAGTAGTCATCCCCTAGGTAAAAAAGTCATGATCACACGTATAAAAATGTCATGGATACCAAAATTAATTGAGTGGAATTAAATGAAATATAACCTTTTTTGCTGTTTTATTTAAAGCATTGCGCTAACAACCCAATTTTATTACTTCATTTAAGAAATATAAAAATACTTGGTGAATCAGACAGTTGTTTGAGATATATTTGTGTATTTTATCATTTTTGTTACATTTAGGTGTTTTAAAATGATTTTAGGATAACTTACCATATCAAACAATAACAAATTAAACTTTGCTTAAAATCTGCAGAAAATAACTGAAATCTTCTTCCTCGTCTTCGTTTTTTTGTGAATTAGTGACATACATTGCAGAGTTGAGCTTGCTTTGCATGTCTACTGGGATTGAAACTGAGCTAGAAGTTCAAAATATTTTCAGCCAATTCTTTGTTCTTAATATTCCAACCAGCGTTTTGTTTGATAATCTGTTTCGTGTTTAAGTTTTGTTGAGGTTTTGGGCTGAAAATATTCGTTCAGCCGACGCGGAAGAATGCGGTTATTCAAGAATCGCCTTCAGTAGCCGCCGAAGAAATGGAAATAAGAAATTATCATCGTTTTTCCGCAGCTCAACAATCTTTGTCCAAAAATCGTCAGCTTCATCCGTAACGCCGATGTCTTTAAAGTCGAATTTGTAATTTTCCCGTTTTTGTCAGCCTAAAATTTGCGAAGGGACTGACAAAATCGAGAAAGCACTGTACTTCGTAGTTTTGATGCAAAGGTTAACAACCCGATGCATCATCAGTTTTCTTCAGGATGGCGTGTTGAGCGGTTGTTTGTGTTGATTCGTGCAACGAGAGTCAATGTGTAGTGCATAAAGTGTTTTGTAGAAAATGATTTCATTCCGTAATGAGGAAAGTTTTTTTATTTAGCGGTGGTTGAGACCTCAGTTTTAACAAAGGAAAACAAAATTGAAATGGTGATTGGAGCACCAAGTGTTGTAATTTTTTTAATGCCCGTTAAACGATAAATTGGTCAGAAGATGACAAAGCAACGAACAAAATGGTGTCCGAGGCAAATAGGTTTGTGGTGTGAGTGATAGTTTTCTGCAAACCAAAGCTACGACCTGCTGAATCTTGCATTCAAAATATCATCATACCTGAGTTTTTGTTACTGGGATGCCAGAACACCGGAGGATTACAGAAGATAAGTTTTTTGTTAATTCAATTCATTGAAAAAATCATTGAAATATTCTTCACTCACTGATATTTATTGAAATTATTGTATACCAATTGTCCATTTAAATAACTTATTTTTCAGTAAGAATGACTGGTTTGCTAAATTAAGCTATTTTAACCGATTTATTTGTTCCACATGCTAGCAATTTATGATCGATTCGGTTTCAGCTGACAACATTGTCCATCCTTCATTTTGTCTGCTCATCGTAAGCTGCTTCAAGTATATTCTTCTTTAAATGTCGTTAAGCTATCTGCCTATGGGTGAACTAATGCTTTTTCGAAAGAGCGATTCACATACACTGCCGTTGAATAATACTCAGTGACGCGGGTTGCAGGGTGTACGGCAAGTGAATTTGGCTCATGTTTGCGTCCCGTTCACTGGGTTCGAGGAGGTGTGGATAAGGTGGATCTCTGCTCGGGTATTAATGGGAGATATTTACTCATATTTGATTGGAGATTAACTCATTCTGTGGATGACCTGCGCTTTTGCGAGTTTGCATGGGCTCGGATATGAGTCGGATTCATTTGCCGTGTATGTTGTTGTCTATTTTTATTTTTGGTGGGTTTTTCTTATACACGGTAAGAAAAAAGTATCCAACGGAAAGTTCACTTTTACCTACTTTTGACTAGTTTGTCTCCTTTTCTCCTTCTAATGTTGTCAAAAACGGAGGAGTAAAACCACCCAACAGGGGTAGTAAAGTGTGGGAACCCAACGTTGAGTATAACCATATTTGCCTACTGTTGGGTACAACTAACTTACTTTTGGTTAAAAAGCCAGTGGAAAATTCCATACGAACTGCACACAAGTAAATGAAAATTACTTTGACCAGCTTTACCTACTTTTGGGTTCCTGCACTATAGTGCCGAGATGAGTGAAAAGAACTTAATTTTGGGTACTTTTTTCTAACCGTGTATCCGTAACCGTGTAATGTATTTTTGCTCATTGTAATAACATTGTAATAACTTTTATGTCATAAAGATAACTAACGGCAGTCAAAAATCAACGAAATCATAAATTATGTTTCAAAATAGAACCGTTAGATTTTATTAACACTAAATTTTCAGGCTTGTTACAAGAATCGAACGGGTACACTACTACTGTTCCACATTGCAGCAGATGCTAACATAACTAATTTAATGTATGTTCTTTTTCTATTTTATTATATAATTAATCCTTAATCAAGATTAAAATTAATAATTTTAAAATAGGCTAATCTTACATCATAATCCTTTTCAATATTGCAGCGGGTATCTCGTTTTGGTAGCTTAACTGTCTAGTATCTCTAGTCTAGTCTAGAATTGAGGTCTGAATCTTGGGTTGAAGGGAGTTTTCCTAAAAGTGTCTGGCTGAGGAAATGTGGAAAAATGCTAGGGGAAATAACGGCTTCGGCATGCCAGACTATTTTCGGCAACCCAAATTGAAACACTATTTTCACTGGATTTTCTTACGAAAACACTTCGCTAATGCATGCAAACGATTCTTTATGCTTTCAGCTTCAATTGACTATATTTTTACCACTGAGAAAAAGCAATCTAGCAGGGTTTTCTTGAAATGAAACACACGCACTACAAATTGTAGCTGATTTCGAGTTGCCGATAATAGAACAGCAGATTTACATGCAGTTCAATTGGAACGGTTGCCGAAAAAAAACTGGTTGCCGACAATACTCGCTCTCACTAGAGAAGATTGGAGCTTTGTAAAAGCGTTTCAAAACAGTTTTTGACAATTCTTTCGACTGAAATTGTTAGAGCAGCTGGCAGCAAAAGATTGTAAACAAACCAATACTGCATATGTGTGCGTTCTTCAGAGAAAAAGGCTATAGAAAGAAGGTCGCTGCTTAGGTTGCCGAGAATACGTAAATTCCCCTATATTAATATTTCAGAAAAGTTAATTTTGTTGTTGCCGGGGACAAGTATCGATGTATCTTTACTAGCGAGAGATTCGACAGTTATATAATGATTATAAAATGTTTTATATAACAGTGCAGGGGAAGATGGTTGCATAAATCAACAGAGAATAATTACGTTTCAAACTATATAAGATTTTACTATTCAATATGTTTGTTGGTCATATATTTCATGACATATTATTTTATCTCATTTTCTTATTGATGGGATAGCAACATTGCCATATCATATTTTTTTCATTTTATTTTTCAGCTCATGACTAAATTATTCTACATTATCTTATCAATTGGTTCCCATCGATTATAGTACGGTACCCGGTCGATTTTGGCAACAAACCCAATAAATTTGTGTGGCCAAAATCTAACCATGTCAGGATCGAACGGGTACTGTAGCTGTACACTTAATTGAAGCAATGAACATTCGTTAAAAGGTATCTCGCTACAAAAACCCTTCCTATAAAAAATCATGTAGAAATCATTTAATAAAAGAATTCACCTGACGAATTGCAGTACGTTGATTATTTTATATTTTACTCAAAGCAAAACTATACAATTTAACATATATATCTCATTGTATTTCTTATTATGTTGCGCACTTCTCATAATATTTTATGGATCGTTTAATTTTAGCTTGATAATTATTTTATTATTCTTGTGAATTTAGATCGGAAGGGATAGTGGATAACTTACATACATAAATAATTATTTTTCAGGTTTTGTTTCTCGTCATGCATGACATCATTTAGATGAGATTCAATTTCAATTTTATTGTTAGTCCTGTTAGTTATTCATCACTCTTTTTCAATTACTCTAAAAAGAGAATAGTAAGTATCCTTCGAGCTAAACATATTTACTTGCTATTATTACTATAACCTTAACATTTCAGTGTTACATCCACCTACCATTGTAAGCAGAGGAGACATAGAGGTGCATCTTATTATGTGTACAATATTTATAATTTTTATTGCATCCATTTAATTGTATTCCCTACATTTCATATTTTAATGTTCCGATATACTTCATTTCACCATTACATATATTTACATTATATAAATAAATACTGGGTTGGGTGGGAGCATCAGGGTATCATTTGACCTGAAACTGGACGATGGAGTGGTATGACAACCGGAGTCTAGGAGGGAATAAACACTATCATTTTCTTTATCCTACCGATTCGATTGTGGTGGTGTAAATTCTACTCCAACAGTTTCAGTGAGATTGACGCACCCTTCTTAACAAACCATCCTGTAGAAAGCTTAATAAGTATTACGAATTGCGTTATTCGATTTGTTGGATCGTATCGTTGGAAGGAGATTCTCAAATTCCCGTGGATTTCGCGTAAGTGTCTCTGCTTACGGGTCCACCCCCCCGTTTTTGGCCCTTCAAACAGCGATATTGTGAATTCAGATCGGTAGCTCAAATTGATCTTGCTATTAAGTGGAGCTGCATACAAGACAAGATCTTTGAAGAAATGGTGGCTACCTTACATACATACATACAAGGTTAACAACCCGATGCATCATTGAGTTGACATTTGGATATACGCCACATAGGGGAAATGGATGTAATGTCGGTCTTAATGCCTCTAATTTGGGCCCATACATAAATTCAGCAATCGACTAAATTTTCAATAGCAACCAAAAATATCCATTAGTACCGTTCCAATGACGCGTTCATCTAGATAAAATTGATAAATAGCAGATTTTTAGCGATGGGCCCAATCTTAGGTCCATTTCCCTTAGAAGGATTTTTTATGATTTGGAACGATGTTTTCTTTTACTTTTTCGTGTTTGTTCAATAGTTAGTAAACTGTTCTCTCTGTATGTGGCAAATTTGGTTTGTTTACATTTAGGCTCTTCCGCTCTTTTTAAATGTTAGCTGTAACCCACCCTAATACATGCGCTTGCATCATATAGCACCGGCCACTAAATAATACGCTCCGTTCTATTTTGTACTTACAGGGAATTTTCGCCGCATCTTTCTCCAATCTTTGCTTGAACAGTTGCCGCAGCTGATCGACGACCTCCGGGCCGGGATTTAGTGTGTCTGGCAGGGTCATTTTGGAAGCACGGCTGTGTGGAAGCTATTCGGTGTATTCAGACTTGTTTTGCACCGTCACTATTCTTCTTCACTATCAGGCAGCGAGAAGAACGAAGAAGATTTTCGCAAACCTTAATTTAATCACTCTCTTCGTATTTTTTTTTTGGCAATTTGCTTGGCACTTCTTATCACTTATTTTTGTTTGCTTTCGCTTTCGAATCTCTTGCCCACGCACTAGGATGATTGCTTTTGTGCTAAACGACTGCAGAAGAAAATTTCGTTATTCAGCTGGATTTCGCTTTTCGTTGCTTCTCACTGTTCGCCACAGTAAATAGTTAACAATAAACACCGTTCTCTGTACTTTTTTTGCTTCTTGCGCAGTGTGATTAACCTTCAAATTATTATAACAATAAAAAGAACTGTTGTTACACTATATGGTGCCTTTGAAATTCGGTCCTACCATGATCATGGATTGGTGAAACATCTGTGAGTTGAAGGAGAGTGACTTTTCAGCTTTTTTTTTTGTAGCTCGCAAACGTGGTTCCCTTTGAGCGGAGAGTCTTTGAATGTAAGTTTACAAAAGAACCACCAGATGAAGGTTAAGCCGAGCTAATTTGAACACCTGGTTTGAAATTTATGATTTTCGATATCCACAGTACCCCACCCATCGATGAGGCGCGCGCTTTGAGAATGTTTATGTCTTTCTTATCAGAAGTGTTGTCAGATATATGGTGTTGTCAAAGCGAGGAAATAAATACACAATCTAGCTTATCTTTATCCTATAGTAAAAAAAGTGTTCTTTAAACGGAAATTGTTGTATGTCTACGCTCCAATCACAAATTTTCCTGGTTTTTCAGGCCCAACGTCCTACTATACATGTTGTACAGTGTTCACAAATAAGTTTCGGTTTCTTTTAAAAGATGTAAAGCATCCCAAATAACAACACACTTTGTTTGAATGTAATAACTCAAGGCGGGCGTAATGGTCAACAATGCCCCGTAACGTGGGTAGATCACCTTCTCGTGGTACGTTACGGGATGTAAGATCTACCACCGATTCCTAGTCCTGACTACTTCAAACTAGGGGAGCAGGATTTTTCAGTAATCCAAGGAACACATCTTAGTCCTTGTTATTTTTTATGCCTTGTTGATAGTGACAAGACTCGGCTTTGTCCACCGAGGATGATCTTGAAGCAAGGAAAAAATGAGTTAGTTAGTCTTCATCTATGTGATTCCTAATCTTCTATTCGTTGTTATCTAGTTTAAAGTTGTTAAGACTTGGGTTCTGATGCATGGTCATTATCAGTGTCATTCCTAAATTTTGTTGCTAAGGAATCCAATTTTGACTGACAAAGTGCCCCCCCTTTGGAGGGTGTTTCAGCACTCCGAAGGGTATAAATAGCGAGACCTTTCAATAAGAGTCGGATCCTTGCGATAAATGCGAGAATGGCAACAGTAAAAAAATCGAATACTTCATCATTTCTCAATAGTGATGGCGGAGATGAACCAGCGTCTGGCTGAAAATCTCCTTAACAAAGACAACCAACCAACCAACCAACTAATAGTGATGGAGTAATACGACATGCACTAAACTAAGGACTCGGGATATACTACAATAGATCAAATTACTGGTGTTAGGTCCCGAACAGAGGGAAAAACCCGTCAAAAATGCTGATGATGGTACAGCATGCAACACCACCCTACTGCGCTTCTCTCTGAGATGACTACGTTGGTCATGACGAAAGAAGTCAAACAATAGTTGGGTAAAGAAGAATTACATAATCACACATCATCGCCTGGAAATGCTTGCGGCAACGTGGGGCTTTAAGTAGTGATAAACTTCGCTAGAACTATTCCATAGTCGCAGACAGTATATGAGCATGTCGAACGCGCACTCTTTTGCCTGTAGATTTGAAGAAATACTTGAAGTCTCCTCATCCTCATGTATGAGTTAGGTAAAGGAGTGTGTGTTTGACTAGTACCATAGAGGTAACTCTAAGACCAGTAGGTCCCGAAGAAACGTGCTCAACTGTTTGGCTCTGCTCTGGTACAATCTTCGGTCCCAATCGATGCACCCCTCGAAACATAGGAAAATCCACGAACCCCTAATTTTGGCAAGATGGACCAACCATGGTCTTAGCCGTCATCAGACAACAGCAAACAAAAAACCCCTTAATTTTTATGTTTCACATTTTTATAGCGAATCAAAACAAACATAGTGTACTACTAGAATGGAGTACACTTATAGATGTACTTGGGACCACTAGGCTAGTCAAGTAGTGAGCCAATTTAAAATCCTTCGCTTATTTTCACCTTCTATTCAATTTTTATACTGCCATACTCTAGCGGATCTATCAACCTGCCCTCTTCAGGCCTTTCTCTAGCAAATAAATTATCACCACTAACTTCATATTAGATAGCATTTCGAACCAACTCTGAAAATCTCAAACTTCACGTACGAAGTAACAACACACTTTCATTGAACGTAACATTTATGGTTTTATAAGTGTTCTGTAGACAATGATTTAGACTTGTAGAAAGCTTTAAAATAAGTATTAGCATTAGCATTGAACAAGTTGCACAATGGTACGAATTCAAAACTATTAGGAGCAAGACGGATATCTATTACTGGACAGATAGTAGGTAGGAAATAATCACTATCTCCCAGATAAAGACCTATCCCGCTCCAACAGTTAAGGATTGTCCTGGCCACGTCCTTACAACTGGTAGGGATAGGAAAGGTGTGTTAGTCCAACATTTACTTAACAGAGATGCAGAGAACTCTACGACCCCTCATAAATGTCTCGGGAATTTGTGAATTATGCTAGAAGGAAACGTAAACCATAGGATAAAGACTTGTAGAATGCTTTAAAATCTCGACAAAACTTGCAATGTTGCTAGGGATCTTACGAAAAATGCTATGTTAGCTCATAAAGCATACTGTATCAAACAAACTACATTTTATAGAATCATTTTTTTTTGTACAAAACCTTGGTAAGATGATTTGATATGATATACCAATAGATATTGGTCAAGCTCATTAATCAACCAAAACAACAATATTTAAAATTTCTTTGGAAGACCCCATCACAGAATCAGTACAAGCCGAAGTTTTTTGACGTAGGACTACGTCTTTAATTTCTATAATAGGGATCACATAAAAAAAACAAACAAAATTCAGGCATGTAACGAAACATCCCAAACACGGACGCAACGATAGATCGCAAACCGAACAAACACATTGCGCATGCTCACAAGATCGAGCTCAAAGCTCGGTTGATCGCTCACCATTTCACCAATGAAAGGAAGGGAGGAGGAAAGCAGCGATAATAAAAACGCTTGTCAAATCATTAAACTTTGGTCCTCTGTTCGAGTCTTAAAATCAAAAACATTAAAAAATTCTATACTAGCCCAACACAGCAGTATGCGTATGAGTGAAAGAGATGGAGAGAGTCATCAATATTTTTGTTTTCATCTGGTACATTTCATATCGATAAAACAAAGCATGCAATCTTATGCTCAGTTTGACGTTTCACTCCGTGCGTAATATCAGCATTCTCTAAAGCTATTTCAATAATTAGCACAAGCTTTTACTGGCCAATTATTTCTGCGAAATTTTATAAAGTTAGTCGGCTCTAAATGAACGAAATTATATTGGCATGTAATGCTGAAAGAGTGCAACCTATAAGTGCTTAGTGTTTACTTGGGATATGACGTTGTTTCGTGAACCAGATGTAGCCATCTTCAATTCCAAACCGACGTTAGACATAAATTTCTTGCTTCTACACGTCGATTAGAGAGGCTCTAGTATAAGAGAGGAGCAGATTGGCTGGTTTTGAGACAAACGAACTGCCAAAGCCAGAGACAATCGAGCAGTGCCTATCTTGATTGCAAATAACTTAGGCATGAATCTACTCTTCTCTTACACTAGACCCTCTCTAACGTCGATCCCATTCCAAACATATCCTTACTTTATGGCGGCCATGTTAAAACACCGAACCATTTTGTACGGGTGGCAGTTTGGCCTACAATCACTAATTTTCAACGGACTTATGCTGTTCAGATGTTCTGTTAGTTTTCCTATCTTTTGTTAAATGAACCATATCACATGGTGACCGGTACTATGGTTAATTCATTTTTTTTGATTTGTGGAATTGGTTAACCAGCCGTTTTAACAACTCACCCCAAAGTAAAGTGGATATTTGATATATATATGATTTGATTAGAAGAATTTGAGAAAATAAAATATCGATCATTAAAATTTAACAAGTAATGCTTTATAAACTTTTAATGCTCGATTTTTCATTTTCTCAAATTGTTGAGTTGAAAGAAAATTACCAGGCAAAGATTTACGTAATTGCGGACATACCAAATTCAAATTCTAGGAAAATGTGATTATTACTTCATAAAAGAAATTTTCAGGTTGGTCTCTCACTACTGGGACTTATTTTCTGTATTTTTAGCTTTGTTGAAAAGATACAGATCAAGTCTTTAGAAAGCAATCTTAAATCATTTTTCAAGATTATAAACTTTGAACAAACTCTTTCTGAACTTTGAATGAACTCAAAGGAGATTCACGAAGATCCGCACCAGTGATGGCATGATCACAGACAAACAGACATAACACTCGCAAGTTGTTCATCGAACAAGCATTTAACGGTCAATTTGAAAGTATCATAGTTGGTAGTACCGCCATCTGTGGCGCGCATATTCAATTCCCATACGTTTGACGCATACACACTACCGCCATCTGTTTAGCGTACTACCCACCACAGTGTACTCAACAGATGGCGGTAATGTTTTAGTGACGATGTTTTACAGTGAGAAATATTCAATGTGTTATGTCTGTTTGTCTGTGGCATGATCATTAGCAAATTGATATTTTTCCGCTCTCTATGTCACGCGTGATATGGGAGCAAAATATAATGTTTGATGTTGATTTTACAAGCTCCTTTGATATTGCGAGACTATTCACAACGTGTAAAGTTGAAGCCTCGATTAATGCTGAGAGTTGAATCCACGCAAAAATGATTCCGATGCACCTCGTTTTCTCGGAAAGAGAAGGTATAATAATGCTATCTCTTTTTTATATTCACCGGTGGAAGACACGTTATGGAAGTTTCGGTTGCATTCGGGTGTAAAGCTAAAATCATGAAACTCAATCTCACCACAGTTTGGAGATATTTGCAGTTGGTGAGTTTTGTAAGCTTGATATTGCGAGCTGCGACATCACAGCTTGCAATATCAACCACAGTTGTGTCATAGAGGTAACTATAAGAATAGAAGGTCCCGAAATAACGTGCTCAACTTTTTGGCTTAGCTCTGGTACTCTCTTCGGTCCCAAGCTAATCGATTCACCCCTCGAAACATAGGAAAATCCACTAACTCCTCATTTTATCTGTCAAACTTTCATAGCGAATCAAAACAAACATTGTGTAGTACTAGAATTTCGACTAGAATGGGGTACGTTAATCGTTTGCTTGGGACCAATAGGCTAGTCAAGTAGTGAGCCAATTTAAAATCGTTAGTTTCGTATTGCTTGTTGGTGATATTTGATTTTTTGATATTTTTACAACAGTGATGTGCACTAAGATCATAATGAGGAAACTATAAGAATGTTTTACAGATTTTTGTCAGCCAGATATAGATAAAAAAGATTTTTTACGGTGAAAATGCAGATTGAAATTGGAAAAAAATGTGGTAACACTGAATAGCTCTCGTTCGGTAGGAAGATGAGAAAAGAACGAATCAGCAATGGGTTCAGTCTACGCGTCTCCTGATCAGGGATGTAAAAGCGAATAGTTGTATCTCGCGAGAGAGGAAGTGAAATTTTGAGAAATTAGACAGTACGGTTGTTTGAAACGCGGTGAGAAACTAAGGCTAACACCTAAAATACCATCTTAAATACTTATCGATACTCAGTACTCATACTGTTCAGTCCTCCTCTTTTCCGATTCCAGTAAATATTTTACACAGCACAAATAATGAAATTTAAATTCTTAGTCCCTGTAAGGGGTGATGCATATATTATGTCACGCTCTAAGGGAGGAGGGGGTGAAAGATTTTGTGGCTAGCATCTTTTAGAAGAACTGAAATAAAAAATATCTGGCTTGACACAGTTGCAAAATTTATCCTGGTGTTCAAGTTATACTGACATGAGTATAAAAATTGCATTTTAGAGCACATGTGATTTAAAATTTCGTAAAAATTACATGCTGCTTAACATAAAGTGTTTATTTTTTATATGATGCCTATAAGTAAAGCTTAAAACTTGGTGAAGAAAGCTTTAAGCTAAGCAATCAAATTACTAAGTTGGAGCTGAAATTATTATTTTTTTTATATCTTTATTAAGGAGACTTTCAGCCCTGGGCTGGTTCGTCTCCGACGTGGGCTGAAAGTGTGTGTCCGTTTTATTACTTGAACAGTCCTTATGGTTCATTTATTATAATAAATGGTAAAATTCCGTTGAAACTGGTTTGATTTGCGATGTTTCGAAAAGCTTCGGATTTTAGAAACAAACGTTTCTCTGTATCGAAGTTGATTAATTTCTTCTGCTATAACTTATGTAGCACTTCAGATAAGTTCATCTAAAACATGCTACTTCTAGCTATCACATTACACAATTAAAATACACAAGATGCTCCCACATTTGTGGAGAGGTAAGGATGTAGCCACAATGTTACATTATGCACTGCACCGCTTGGCCACATCCATGCCGTCGTAACTGATACTGTGCTCTTTGGCTTCAACCACAAATTTCATTACCATCAGCTACCGAGGTATCACGACAGCGTTTAATTTAGCGTGGCTTCTACGACCGACCACACCACACACTTGTTGACTAACAAGCAACTTGATGGCTATATTTTTTCTACCATGTCCATAAGCCTCACAAGACGACGACGACGACGAACACATGACGATGTGAGACAACTATCAAAGGTCAATATCGAAAGACATCATGCGGCTTTAGTTAGGCCTAAGCTTTGAAGAGGCTTTAGACACTCCAGCTATGACTGCTATTTTACACAACCAACTGACAACACTGTTCCTTTCCGCTCGCATATGGTTCGGCAAACGCAATTTGCCGATAAACCAACCAGCACCGACTGGATACTGATAACAAACGAAGCCGGCTATAATGCCACACACTCGCCGGCAAGCAGCTATAACTTCACACAAGTTCGTACATCCAGTCGAGTAACCCGCCCTTCGATTGGGTTTATGATTTCAAAACACGTGCTTGCCTGCGACTGTGCTCTTCACTTTATTATCACCTAAATTCACACACACACACATGAACCCTTGGAACGATGACGCGTTTCGGATATTGATAACCACAATGCACGTTAACCCACTACTTATTTACTTGTAGTAGACGTAAGTGCTTTTTTTTCCCGTTGAACAATGAGCTGGAGTTTCTTCAAGCAATTGACACTTGCATGTAATTGATGCACACACTCGTTACACGACCGACATAGCTGATAATCCGGGTTAGAGTTACACTATTATTAGACGCAATTCCACACGTTCTGCAGCATTCTGTAGCAAGAATGTTGAATAATGCACCGTCGCCGTTGCAGTTCGAGTTCTGCCAACTGCTGCTCGACTACACGCGAGAGATTGCAGCTCTCTGTCCCGCCCGATCGGAGGTTGGAATTAATCTGACTGACTCGACGGGTTCTGCTCATTTTTCGGCGCTTACATGTCGTCGTCGTCGGTGGTGATCGGTTGTGTGTGGCTGTCTGTATATAGGCAATCAGCAATCGTTATTCGACGTATTTTCAATCCTTTTTTTTCGCGCGGATTGTATTGTGTGTAGTGTTTGAGTGGGCTCGCTGTATCGCACAGGCTGCTTATCTCAACCGCTAGAACTGGAAACAGCCATGAATTAGCCAGTGAGCGGGTAGTTAAGTGACTTGCCACAAACGTGCTAAATAGCCTCACGATGGGACTACCGCCGCCGGTGTGAGAAACCTAGCTGGAGCGTGGAGGAAGGGGCCTCAGATCGCCTATTCAGTAAAGGCACGGTGTTACAGGGCGGGATCGATTCCCGGTCCGGTCGAGGGAATCTTTCGGGTTGGACATTTTTTCGATTTCCCTGAGCATAGAGTGTTATTGTGCTTGCCACACAGTGTGCAAAATAGAAAGCTCTCAATTAATAGCTGCGGAAGTGCATTTAATAAAACACTAAGTTGTTAGTCGGCAAAACGCTCGATACAGAAGCGTAAAAGCCTAGAAGCAGAAGAAGTGTGAAGGAACTTGTCATTTTTGATTAGGATTTAGCTGTGGTGTTAAGCTGAAACCAAAGACTGCTTTCAACTAACCTAAATTTCTTATCCGAGAGCTTCCATCACTAACCAACCTTTGCTTTTTATGTTGACCGAATCCAGGAATCAAATCCGTCGACAGCTTAGTGATTTACCTCCCGTAAATTGAATGTTAATATTAACATATATTTTCGCATCCGCATCATAGGCTTCTTCTTCTTCTTGTTCGCATTTCAAGCTTATTGCTTAGCGCATATTAGCTTATTGCGTGCTCTCAACTTAGTGTTTAAAATGCACTTCCACAGTTATTAATTGAGAGCTTTCGATGCCAATACCAATGCATGAATTTGTATATTGTGTTTGGATACTGTAAACGGTCCACACCCTAGCAGCACTCTTGTCACTGAACAGTTATGGTTAATTGTATTTAACTTATTTCAGTAGGAATCAGGGTTGCTTTCATTCACTTGCTATAAAAAACCCGAATTTATCCACCGAATTTATTGATCAGTAGCCACTGATTATAATAAAATCTTTAGTGTTGTAAATATTGTAAATACGTAATCCTAATCATAAGTATAAAACTAAAGCTAAATCCTTAAACCATTGAAATTAAAACTAAATCGATCCAATGCGACTAACAACAACAAATATGACCCACCCTAATGAGGATCGTCAATTCTCACGCGAGAGAGATTGTTCAATCCAGTGGTCACTCAATTGCACTTGACCACACACCAGAAATGTGTATAGGGACATTGTAGATCAGTAGCAAATATACCGCGGAACCGTTCGCAACATCCCAAAGCCGGTCGTTTCTGATTTGTCGACTACCTATTGTGTCTCGCTATCCATCCGTCGGTAACAGTAAATCAGTCAAAGTGTAAATTGAACTTTTTGTATGTCCGAAAGATAGCCAACGGTCGTGTACGTACGTGAAGGTGGAACATTAGCAGTGTTTCAGCGTGCCAACTTCCTCAGTGGTTTCTGTGCGCCGTTCGAAGGCCGAACGGAAAGAAACACCTCCGAATCCCGGCAAATACAGAGCCCACTGCTCGAACATTGGTCCTTCGAGCCGGATCGGAGGACATACCCAAGCCAGGAATCAGCGTCGTAGGCAAGTTAGCGCCATCGCGGTAAGTGGTCAAAGGCAGTGACCACACAAAGGTAGGCCATTCACTCTATTCATTCTCTGTGGAGAAGTTTGGGCCTTTTCACGCACGGCCAACGCCAATATTTCGCGCCAATATAAGGAGACAAGGAATGGCGGCATAATCGAATATTGCATGACAACATCGCATGACCGATCCGATTGATCGAAGCGCATACAAGGTGAACATAATTAGTACGGTGGAATTGCTAAGCAGAGGCGGCATAATTAACGATTTTTTGCAAATTGATTATCGTTGGTGGCTGATTGGTAAATTGATTGCCTGTTTTATTAATTGCACTTGCGCATACAGTGGCGCGCATTGAAATTAGTACACCGTACTGGGTGGTGGAAATCAACAACATAAAACGGTGAATGATCAATCCGTCCAAGGCACATGGATATTTGTGGCGTTTTAGCGGACACGCGTATCGTAAAAAAGGGCACGTCGTGACGGGAAGGATTGATCGTATCGATTTCACGTGTCCTTTTCGGTCGTTCGCGTTCGTAGAAGTATCACGACGTGACGGGAAGGATTATATCGATCGAATTTCGTGGTACTTCCGTCGTATTGATCGCGTTTGAACAGTACATCGCGCCGGGAAGGATAAATTCGTTCGATTCTGTGCTGTTTTCGTTTGGGTTCGTGTAGAAACGGCACGTCGCGTCGGGAAGGAGCAATCATTACGAGATAAACGTGTCGTTTCCGTTCTCGCGCGTGATTCGAGTGGTGAGTAAGATGGCAAACAAGGCGGAAAAGAAGCTGGAAGGAAACATTCTGATCCTTAAGCGAGTGTTGGCGATACGAGATGTGGTGGAAAGGTTCGTGGCGGAATACAACCATGAGCGGGACGTCAACCAAGTATCGGTTCGGTTGGAAACCTTGGACAAGGTCAACAAGGAGTTTCAACAGGTCCAAGGGGAGATAGAGAAATTAGATATCGATCAGTTCGAGGATCACATCGAGGTACGCACCGGATTCGAAAATCGGTACTGCGTACTGAAGGGATTTCTACTCTCCAAGATGGACAACGGCCAGCCTCCATTAAATTCGACGATGATCAACACCTTCGCTCACCACACAGCATCGAGTTTTCACCATCGGTTGCCGAAGATCGATCTGCCGAAGTTCAGCGGGGATGAATCAAGATGGCTATCTTTCCGGGACAACTTTCTGTCGATGATCCACAGCAACGAAGACATTCCGACCGTCAACAAACTCCAATATCCGCTGCAATCGTTGGAGGGAGAAGCAAAGAAGCCGTTTGAAAGCGTTGACATTCAGGCAGACAATTATGCGTCTACGTGGGACGCATTGATGAAGCGCTACGACAATAAGCGGTTCCTGAGGAAGGAGTTATTTCGAGGACTGTTCGAACTACCACCAATCAAGCGTGAATCAGCACAGGAGCTAAACACATTGGTCGACGAATTCCAGCGGCACGTGAAAGCGTTAGGAAAGCTCGGTGAACCAATCAAGCACTGGAATACTCCCCTCACTTTCATCCTCGGCAATAAGCTCGACGCATCTACGTTACGTTCTTGGGAACAAGAAACGCGTCAGAAGGATGACGTAAGCTACGATGAGTTGATTGAATTCCTCATCCAGCAAGTTCGAATGCTGAAGTCTGTATCAAGTGATCTACAACATCGCTCTCAAGGGACTAGCATCAAGGTGGCCGGTCCAAACCCGAAGAAATTGTCCACATTCAAGTCCGTTGTCAATGCTGTTACAAGTGAAGTCAAGTCGAACACTCTTCATTGCCCTGCATGTTACGAGAAGCATCTACTACACCAGTGTCCGACATTCAACAAGCTGTCCGTATCCCAACGACGAGAGTTGGTAACCCAGCGAAGCTTGTGTTGGAACTGCTTTCGTTCTGGTCATCAAGCGCGGGCCTGCAAATCCAAATTTAGTTGCAGCATCACACCTCGCTGCACGACGCAGTTCCGAAAAGGACGACTCCTGCCGTACCGTCAAATCCTCCTATGCAACAACCAACTCCATCCACGTCAGCGCACGCGGGGACCTCTGGATCAGCGCATCCACCGGAAGTTAGCATGGCTATCCAATCGAACCACAACACGGTCCTACTGGAAACGGTTGTTGTAATCGTCGTCGATCAACACGGCAAGGAATTCACCGTACGAGCGCTCCTAGATTCTGCATCGATGTCCAACTTCATCACCAAGCGGCTGGCAAACGCTCTTGTCACGCAGCGTACTGCAGTGGACGTTGCTGTATCAGGACTAGGAGAATCCATCAAGCAGATCAAACGCCAAATCACGGCTACGATCAAATCGAAACCGAACACTTTTTCCACCACACTCGAATTTCTCGTAATGAAGAAACCATCTGCCAATCTTCCGACTATCGCCATCAACACAGCTGCGTGGAACTTACCAAGCGTTCCACTGGCCGATCCGCACTTCAATATTCCGGGCATGATCGATATCATCATCGGTGGGGAATGCTACCACGAAATCCACACTCGGAAACGGTCTACCATTGCTGGTCGAAACACACTTCGGGTGGGCAGTTTCTGGAAAAACGTCCACCAATTCAGCTGATGCACCACCCCCAAGTAGCATTTCTTGTTTTATTGCACTCTATTAGTGGTTATTGAGATCAATTTCATAAAACCGCCAATAAAATTAATAGCTCCAGCACAACCTTTTGATAACCGCTATAAGATCGTCATACAGCTTAGTGGACCACTCTTGATAAGGTTTATAAAGCATGTTTGAGAATCACAATAAAGCTGTCTTAAAACCTTTTGTCAGGAAGCCTCATACTCTACAAAAGGTTCTCATAGCCTCTATAAGAGTAATATTGTATCCAAGCAGTTTTATTACGCTTTGGTGAAAATCAGTTATAAAGCCAATTTAATTTGTATTGGCTTCAAAGCAACCGCCATAAATTAGCTTGTTGTTGTTCTGTTCTGCTGAAACTTATTTTTTCCAAATGGAAATCTTTAGCGGTAAAAATAGGTTTGAGTGTTGGTGTCAAGATCACCATGCAATCAATTTTGTTTCATGGCGACATTAGTGAAAATATTAAAGAAAATATATTACTTTTTAGAAGTTCCAAAACATATGCGCTTGAAATGTTATCGTGTATATTGAGATAATATGAGCGTTAAATAAATGCGCCTCCAAAATAATTCAAGTTTACAAAAAAGATTGTTTCAGAAATCAAATGAATTTGATGGAATCACCTTAATTTTTCAGAAAATAGATCTCAATACATAAATTCATACCAATGCACACTGGAAATCATTTCGGATCTCTTATTTAGCCATTATTTTATTGAAATTTCTTGGATTTTATTCCAAGGCTAATGGCATTTTCATAATGACAATATGGCGACAAAAGACAGCAGGCAAGAAAAACACCAAGCGCAATTTCTTAAAATGTCTAATGCTTACATTGCACACTGGGTCAGGAATGCAACCTAGCGGAGCAAAATTAATAACTCCGAAACGAAGCATTTCCGCGACTTGGTGTCTTAGGCAAAATTTCTCGTCATAATAAGGACCATCTATTGGTTTATGTCAAATAGTTCAAAACTCTTCCGCAAAGATGGTGTCACAATCTAACTTCTTTCTCTGACGTTTTGGAAACTTGATGCCTTCGGCAAAGTTGTTTATCTTGACAAAACAAACAGCTCTTTCAAAGACGTAAAATTTCCACAGTCTACTGGTTCCAAGTTATATGGAGTTAAAGAAAAAAAATGTCGAAAATATGGATTTTTTTTTGTTTCGGTTTTTTTTTTGCTTACAGATTTATAATGTTATATTTTTCTCTTATGAAAATACATTAAATAAACAGCTTTTGTGAAGAAACATTTTGGATTAAGCTTCAAATTTCAAAGAAATTGTTGAAAAAACGAGAAAAAGAAACACAATTTTGACATTTTCAGCAAAAATTAAGCAATACTCGATAAACAAAATATCAAAATTTGAGAGAGGTATATTTTGGTGTTTTGTAGATTTCTTAATTTTAGTGGAACATGATTTTTTTTCTATAACTTTTTTTAATGCATTGAATTTGTGTTTCGAAGACTTCACGACTTTGTCAAAGTTGGTTATCTTGATAAAATAAACAACTTTTCTTAATACGTTAAAACTTTACAGCCTACTATTTTCCTATATTACTATATTCCTATATATTCCTATATATTCCTATATATTCCTATATAGTCCTATAAGTTTTGAATGGTACATTAACCTTTTTGAAAAGTTATGCGTGATTTCAACCTTTTTGCCCTAGGACTGTCACCATTCCATGTATTTCGACCAAGATTCGACCGTGTCACCCCATGTATATGCGAGCGAGAACGGAAGAATCATGGAGATTGCTGACGTTTTTCTTACGCACACTACGTCGCGTATACGTATACACGAAATGTTTTCATGCTCATGCTAACAATTTTGTTGATTTTCTTTGCGCTCCGCTTGGAAGTGCCGGAAAGTTTTTATTCTTTTCTATGTTGTAAAAATAAACCACCTATTTACATTTCTGACAAGTTGCAACTGAATGCTTATAATTGTTTTAAAATAACTGTTTCATGGCCAACTAGTTTTATTGCGCTTACTTATAAAGCAACGATAGGATTTATTTTTTGGTTTTATAAGGGCAATTTATATTACTTTTTTGTATACTTCAAAGCAATCATAAAACCTTTCATAAGTGAAATTAGCATAAGCATCAGTTGGTTTTTTAATTAGCTTTATAGGGGTTTTGTAGATAGCTATAAGGATGTTTCATGACTTGCATTTTATATGACCGTCATAAAGCTGTAGGTAATGGTTGCAGCTGCAATAAAACCTTTATAAATTTTGAATATAGCCAAGCAGCTCTAGATTTGTTACTTGGGCCAGCATGCTACATATCGACCACCGACCGATCCCTCGAATCAGCACTTCAACGTTTCTGGGAGCTTGAAGCCGTCGATAATGGCCCGACGCATTCCTCAGAAGAGAAATTGTGCGAAGAGATCTATGCCACTACTACCACTCGAACTCACGATGGAAGGTACGTCGTACGCCTTCCTCGGTCCGAAGATCCGCAAGTCACACTCGGAGAGTCCCGAGAAATTGCCACACGCCGCTTCTACAGCCTTGAGCGCCGCCTTGAAAGAGATCCTGCCTTGAAGAAAGCCTACCACAATTTCGTCGAAGAATACCTCCGCCTCGATCACATGCGCAAGCTCAATTCTGTTGACGACGAAGTTCCGCATTGCTATCTGCCGCATCATCCGGTATTCAAGGAGAGCAGCACCACCACAAAGGTACGCGTGGTGTACGACGCTTCCTGTAAGACCTCCTCCGGAATGTCGCTCAACGACACACTCCTCGTCGGCCCAGTTGTGCAGCAGAATCTCGACACCATCATCATCCGCTTCCGTTTCACGTTGTTGCCATTGTGGCTGACGTAGAGAAAATGTACCGTCAGATTTTCCACTTTCCTGCTGATTCTATTTCGTCGAAGGCCATCAGATCCAATCGACACATACGAGCTCCTCACGGTTACGAATGGAAAATCCTCCGCCCCATTCTTGGCAACACGTACACACTTAATCTAGCTCGGTAAAATCTCCAACAGCCGATTACTTCGGCATTCACTTTTGCTGATATCACTGCAAAATATCTGTTTGTTAGCTGATATCTCAGCAAAATTTTATTTGTTAGCTGAGTCTCGGCAATTGTTTGACTGACTCTCAGCAAAATAAATTGCAGAATTACTCGGCTGTTGGAATCTCGGCGAAAAAATTTAAGTGTGTACACTGCAGCAGCTAGCGAAAGACGAAGAAGACAATTACCCAGAAGCAGTAGAAGCTGTCGTCGAAGATTTTTACGTCGATGATCTCCTTACTGGCGCAGACAACTTGGAGTCTGCCATAGAAAAACGTCGTCAAATATCTACCATGCTCGCATCGGCTGGTCTACCGCTGAAGAAGTGGGATTCCAACGTTCCTGAAGCTTTGGCTGGCATCTCGCCTGAAGATCTGGCGATCAAATCTTTCCATGATTTGCAAGATGATCAGTCAGTATCCACACTTGGCCTTGTATGGGATACGAAGACGGATATGCTCCGTTTCAACGTCGATCTTCCAGTACCAGCACCGATTCTTACGAAAAGAAAGGTCATCTCGTACATTGTCAAGATTTTCGATCCGTTAGGCCTCGTTGGACCTACTATAGCCACTGCCAAATTGTTCATGCAGCGACTTTGGAAACTAAAGAACGAAGACAAAGCTCCCTACGAATGGGACCGCCCGCTCCCGCAGAAGCTACAGGATGAGTGGAAGCAATTCCATGCTACGCTTCCCATCCTGGCTGACATCAGAATTCCACGTTTCGTATCTTTGGCCGCCATTTAGAAGGTTGAGTTGCGTGTGCCGGTTCGGATGTTTACTGGCTACCTCAATACCCTACACGCAGAAAAAAATATTTTAAACGTAATAATATTTGACGTAAAATCAATAAAAATTTCATTTTGTTTTGTCTGCAAAAAGAAATCATTATTGTTTCAACAATCCAGTATTTTTGTTCCTCAAAACCCATGGATTGTTAAATCAAAAAGAAAATCTTTTCGAATTTACAAGAGCTTCCATGGTTTTGACGTAAGCTGTCAAATTTGGCAGCTGGGTCAACAACAAAAATGTTTGTATTGAAAAGAGATTTCTTGTTGATTCAATCATATTTATAATAGAAGTCTGAAAATTCACGCAATAGAAATAAAAATATGTTTATTGATTCAAAAATCCGGAGTGATTTGAGATTTGGGCGTAATTGCGTTTGAAAACAAACACGTCAATCACTGATTTCTCTGGAATAAAAGCTCAATCTCACAAACAAACTATACCAAATGATAGAGGAATCATTCCTCTATCTCATAGTGTTATTAATTTTCGAGATTGAGCTTTTATTCGCGAGAAATCAGTGATTGACGTATTTATTTGCAAATGCAATTACGCTCAAATCTCAAACCACTCCGGAAATAATATGGTCGATTTTTTTTATGTTTTGTTTTCTTTTTCACTGATCATCCTTCGGAAGGGAAGCAAAGCCGTTGGTCCCCAGTTAATTAGTTGATGGGTCGATATGTAGGGTCCAGGTGTGGGAGCTGCCTTCCTGGCGTCAGGAGCATTGGTACTCAGTACGGAAAACAAGATCGACGGAAAAAAAATCAAGGAAAAAAACAGAAAATTGATTATATTTGGCAACTGCAGCTCGAACTGCAGCATACTTACTTACCTCAAGTCTCAAGATTTTCGGAAATTTTGCACTTATTTCCCGAAATTCACAAGTTTTGTTATTGTTTACATTTTTGTCCGGGTGAAAACGAGGGAATGGTTGGTAGTTATTTTTGCATTCATGGCCCGGGAAATGGACACAGCAAATAAATGCTAAATTAAAATGAACTATTGTTGGAGTTGCAGTTGAAAAGTGGCTTATTAAAACAAAAAGAATCCTCTTTTGAATTTATATGAATAAGTATTATTGAAACAACAAAATGCAATATAATTTCAACCGGAATTGTTTGTTTAAATACAACTAAAGTTTTGTTTGGTTCAATACAAAAAAAATTCTGTCCGTGTAATGCGTAGCTGACGATCCCTGGTTCCAGTTTTGTAAGTAGGTCCGCTGATTCCTTTGCACACTCAGGGTTTCCTTGTAGGTTTTCGGCATGTTGTTTTCGGCATCCAAGCTGGTTAGGAACCGGACCACTTCAGATTTTCCAGGTGTTTGTGCACAACATTTTCTTCTTCTTTCGAGTTTTTTTTTCCTTTGGTTTGTTTTTTCCGTCGATCTTGTTTTCCGTGCTGAGCACCAATGCTACCGACGTGCCAGGAAGGCAGCTCCCATACCTGGACCCTACCTATCGACCCATCAACTCATGAATCGGGGACCAACGGCTTTACTTCCCATCCGAAGGATGGCGTGATCAGAGATGTTATGCCTCAGAACATCCCGGCGGCGCCGACTGGGATTGAACCCAGTCCTGCTGGGGTGAGAGGTAATCACGCTTAGCACTATACCACCGGCGCCGTTGCTTCTTTCGAGTTCCATTTAACGTTATATTTGAACGCGATCGACTACTTTGATCAAACTTGCACCAGTTTTTCTCTATATAAATGTTAACAAACCACTGTTAAAGAATTTCGACTCCCAACACTAGAGAAGTGATACTTACTTTTAGTCAGCCTTTATTTTGAGTATCATAATTATCCCATCAGATTAGCATTTAATATGAATTTCGACAGGAAAATAAGAAGCTTAACTTGAATAGATTCACTAAACCAAGACTTGAGTAAGTATCATCGTATAAACCACAACGAATGGGGGTGCTTTTGGAGGACGAAAAGGAAAACAAATGTTTTAGCTGAATAGATGTATAAAGAAGAAAGTAACGAAATTTCAGATGATGAAAGCAAAACTGATAGGATGTATAAACACTGGAAATGAAAAAAGTAATTACTCAAAGATGCTAACGGTTTTACTTACTAGTAAGTAGAAAATAATCGAGAAACTGGCAAAAGAACAGGAATATGAACTCAAATTGTGAGATGCACGCTCAAAATACTTTAGCCGAGAACTTTTAATTTGAAAGTACTGTATATTAAGTAAAACAAGCTCTGCATGCATTTCACAAATAATACCATGTATATATATATAGAGGAAATCGGATAGGTTGAAGTTGTTTCATCATAAGGGTAAGCCAGTTTTTATTGTTTGATTTTTTTTAATTGACATTACATAACCCAAGTAACATTTTAAGTTTTATTGAGGTTTTAAAGCATGCTACAAGTCTAAATCATGGTCTTCAGAACCATAATAAAGCCAAATTTTTTACTTGGGAATTATATGAATCACTAGATGTTGGGTTCGGGAGGGTTACGATTGAAGCGAAATGGATGGGGAGAGTGGAAATTCCAAGTCTCTGTCCTTAACATTTCGTGAATAGAGGGCCCCCCTTCATTGAATCATCCTCCTGTTTGGGGGCTTGTCTTTTAACCGGTTGTATGATCTTGTTGTTGGTAGGAGATTCTCATTTATCCCGTGGAAGCGCGTGGGCGATATTGACCACGGATTCACCCAAACCGTATTTGGCCCTTCATACAATGGCAGGTTGAGAACAATTAGAGGTTATTACACATGATCAAGTCGAACAGCGAAGATAGTTCACCGTCTACCGAAAATTTTCTTGCTACAGTGAGTGGTAGTTCCATATCCATATCATCATCATCAAGACCGTAAAACTCTTTGCGCTCAACGAAAGACGGCATCACTTTATGTCCCCTGAGAAAGGCCAAGTCCAAGTACCGAAACATTTTAAATAAAACATAGTAGCGTTTAGATAAGTATTTTTAAGTTTTTTTTTGGCGAGCTGATTGCAGACTAGCTTTACCCGTACCGTAGCTTTAGTTAGGGGAGGGGAAAATTGTGTGTAACCAAATTACAATCATGGTCAGAGCTGGCAAATGTCATTTTCAATGAAAGATCTCACGCGATATTTACAGAGATACTTGTCACTATCCTCGGATGAGAAAACATGATAGAGATTTTCTTCAAAATCTCATCGATTTTTTTGTCATGACAGAACGTGACAGTGTTTTGATCATCTTGAATACTAGCTCATTTATTGCTATTAAAGTTGCTTGTAGCGAGGAAATCTTAAAACTATATTCGCTCTACCGATAATATACGGTTGAAATGTTGATGTCAAATCCGCATAAGAATTATTCTCATGAGTGCTTCATCATTGGAAAATAACAAGAAAGCTAATGAAATGATGCTTCGTCTCGTGATAGTGAGAAGGCCTGTTTTCTCATTGTCACATGATGGCCGTGATATTTACTAGCTCTGATCATGGCTCCTTAAAGGACGCATGGATTTGATAAAATAGAAAAAAATAAATCGCGTAAAAACAGAATTCAGTGTATTCTCTTGACTGTCATTACAACTTTATCAGTGTTCAAACGGAGCAACGGTCACCATTGCATCTGTTGTTTTAATTTTCATTCGATTTGAAGCGTTCACACCCGGTCGCGTTCCAAGTTCATCTCGTCGGTCGGTTTTGTTCAAGCCATCTGTATTAGTAAGTACCGTAAAACGGGGTATCTTTGATAATGCGGGTAACTTTGATAGTAGAACCTAATGATTGAATTAACTCTTTGTGCTTTTTCCAAATTGGAAACATTGGTTATATATAGTAGCTTAGGGTGTTTCCGTTGATATCGTAGATAGTTTTTTTTTTATATAGTAGGTATGTGTTACATAATTTCCAAACATATTTAAAAACAATTTTCTTGTTTTTCGCCTGTTTGAAAAAAAACACTCAAACCATCACTTATGAAATGTATTTACGATATAACCATCACAAAATTAATGTTGTATTCTTATTACTTCATGTTTTTTAATTAGATACTCATTCAAAGTTTCTTATTTATTTAACTAAATTGTTTGAGTTTCACCCACTTTTCTCTACATTCACCGAGCATTATCAAAGTAACCCCAAATCAAAATATTGATGTTTTAAAAAAAATAGTAAAAATGCTTTAATTTCCGTTAAACATATTACTAACGAATTGATTCTAGGATCCCCAGTAATTTGAAAAACTTTCATTGTTGTAAAACATATTTTTAATATACCTTAAAAAACTATCAAAGTTACCCCGTTTTACGGTACATGTATTAGAAAAACTCGCTCGCCCGTAGACACCACCGTCTACAGACAGTGGTGGCCTTGCGATTATGACTATAGTCAGCCGTAGCGCAGTTTGGGGTGTAGAAGATGCTGGAAAGGGAGAACGACCGCCTATAATAGCGCGTCTATGCCAAGGTCACGCAGTGGGACTTCCATCGTTCTTCATCAGTGTGCCACTGCCATTTGCTGGCTCTCGCTTGAGAGCACGTCGAGTGAATCAATGCTGACCCTCCAACGATCAAACCGGCTCGTCAACATCCAAGTAATTTGTTTATACTTTCATGCTCGACTTTACGTTTCTACCCACGGGTGGTGGAGGTTGGATTTGCATCGGACCGGTGCGGGACGATTGGGTTAAGGGGTTTGAGAGCTGAGGCTGTATCTCAAGCAGCTTTATTTGCCTCTCGTGACATCATCATTGAGGGATCTTCTTCTGTTTCTTCTTCTTCTTAGCTTTTACGTCCCAACAGGAACTTTATACCATTTTTGCATTCGTGTATAATGAAGCGCTAGTCCTAATCGAACCTGTCGCCTCTAGTTTGATCTAGCTTTGTATATGTGCGCCTTTGCCGGCTAGGCTAAGGAAGGCCCCCATCATTGATGGCGGTAAGCTCCACCTTGGATTAACTTTTAATTCCGACACTGTTTGGACGATCTGCCAAATGTCTGCATAGAGTTGTGTTGATTAACTCTGATGTTGACGTCAAAGCAGCTGTAAATTCTTGATCTGGATTTAATCCGAGGATAATACCGGTTGGAGCCTACCACCATGAGTGACACCGAAATCAGGGCTCTGGGGTAAAACTCAACGTCGGGGCAAAATGAATTTTTCAATGATATGCTGAGACAATGAACGGGAATTGAACTTTTAGAAAATCCACGCATCATTGAATCAGCCCGAATCACTGAGTCACTCTCTAACATTGGGATACCTGTTTTTTTCACTTCGCTAGCCATCTTGACCGGTTCAAGATGCTTGACGTCAATAATTTGACCTCTCTAGCCAAAGCCATGGTCAGGGCAAGATTATTTGCTCTCCAGACGGTTCTACTCAGTAAGATCATTGATTCATCAGTCGAGCGAGTCGTGTATGAGCATACACGAGAGGATGAAAAAAAAAGTGCGCGCAGCTCCCACCAGGTTTCGCATTGTTCGTTTGGGGTTATTTAGGGGAAAGTGGGGCAAGATGGCCACCATAGCAGAACTGGATTAAAATTTCAGTATTTTGTTCAGAAAATATGTTTTTCCTATAATCTTACACTAGCTTCAAGGGTTGGCTTATAATCCTTTACTTGTTGATTACAAAATTGTTACATTTCTAAAAAAAAAATCAAAATTATACTTTAGATTTTCTGGCAAGTGTCAGTACTATGGGTCAACAAAAATTGCAGGCATACATAGTCTTTCTGTCAAAAATTATTTGAATATTTATTGTATAATCCCAATTGGTACATTTAGTTTTATTTTTCAAAGATTAAAAGTTTCATGAAATTTTATTTGGAATTACAATTTATTCCTATATTTTCTAATTTTTATCATCAACTAGTCTTAACTGCACTTTATGTTGAATCAACAATCATTGATCAATTTCCTTATATTGTTGTGTGTGGAATGAATTTGAATGAACGCAGCATGAGATTTAGTATTTTTGACCCATTTTTCCTAATTTAATTGTTAAAAGCAAGGTGGCAAAGAGTCATTTCAGCTAAAATAATGTTTTTCGGAATAATAAAACCAAAAGATGGTATGATGGCATGTTTTACTTGTAACTTACAAGAAGAGGTTACAAAGTATGCGTTGGAAACATAAAACCTGTAAATTTTGCTTTCTATGAGTCACAATCAGCGATTTGCTGATCGCTGAGTGAGTGAGTGAGTTTGTGAAAAATCGCTGATTGTGACTCTCATGAAGTGAAATAAACAGGTTTAATATGTCAAACACATTCTTTGCAACCTCTTTTTGTATCCTACCAATTCAAAATTTGATCATGGCATCTAATTATTTCATAATTTAGAAAAACATTGTTTTAGCTGAAATGAGTCTTTGCAACCTTGGTTAAAAGATGTGGTTTAGAAACGATGCTCGACTTGCCCCATATCGCCATCTTGACCCACTTTCCCTTATGTACTCACTTGTTTCGGCCATTAGGCTCTTCAATTACTCACGTGCGTTAATCATCGACCGATCAAAGTCACAATTGAAGTTCATTGCACAGCAGTATATAATGGGAAATTTTTTCATGTGTTTTGTACATTATTGTGGCTAAAAATATAAATTCGAACGGGGCTGCGGTTGTGTGGAACTACACTGAGAAAAAACATATTTTTATTGGAACTTGTGTTTCAGCTTAGCAGTCTTGGAGAGAAGCGCTGATTTCTGTTTTATCTTCGCCTACTTTCAATTTATCATTCCAGTCCAATATCTAAGTAATCAAACATGGTACTTATTTTTTATTTAAGGTTTGAATTTATAAATTCTAAATTAATTAATATTTTAGTGTTTCAGAAACACGTAAGAATGTTATGAGAATTAGGAATTTCAGCCATCGTAAAACGGTATGAATTTCATTGATTTGCCTTATGAAAAATATTGTTGACAAATAAATAATAAAACGGTGCAGACTCGAACCGAACCATGGACGTTGAGATTACGGGGCCCGTGTGTTGACCACTCGCCTTTCAACACTCGGGTAAATTAAATGGTCAAAGGTGTATCCTAAATACTACATGTTAGACGAACATCAGTCATAAATAACGATTATGAAATTCATATGTGTCATTCATAATACATTACATTACATTGAATACTTTTAATAAGTTAACATATAACCAATTTTCATTTAACAATTGAAATTTAATTTCTGAAATGAACAATTTAATATACATTGAACATATTACATTTCATGTTTAGAATTTATCATATAGCATTTTACATTTAAAATTCAACATTCAGAACATAAAATCAACATGTAATATTTAGCATTTATATTCATCATACAACGTTTATCACTTGAAAATACACTTAAAAATTTAAATTTATTATTCAACATTTACCATTTAACTTTTCAGTTTGAACTATTTTAAATTTAAAGTAAGATTTAAAATTATTATTTTAAAATAAAAAGTTCAAATGTAAATTTTAAAAATGACCATTTGAAAATTTAATCTTTAAAATATGCACTTAATATTTAAAATTTAAACCTTTCAAATTATAATTTTTAACCTAGGGGAAAGCCAGCTGTGTTCATATGTTTGCACCGAGTAAAATAGAGTTACTCAATATTACTCAAAGTTGATCTAAGTAGTTGAAAAAGTTAAAGGGTCTGTGCCTAGAGATACGAACGGAAGCTTGACGTAGAACCGCTAGTGGACGGAACAAATATCTTGAGCATTTAGTTCTTTTAATTGATCGATAATCTATTATCTTAACTATTCCCGTTTTTGAATTGTTGGCCCTGAAAGGGGCTGGTTGATTTTCAAATGGTGGCCCTGAGAAGGGCCTTATTTTTTTCTGGAGTCCTTTTGGTCGTTTGGGATGGCTACCGTGTAGCTGATGAAAAATAGTGATTAATGATACCTATAATTTTAAAAGTTGGTTTGTGACATTAAATTCTGAATCATGATATTACTACTTACCTATATCAGTAAGTATAGGCCGATGGTAAGAGAAATAGGTGCTGAATACCTTAAATCTAAGATCTGGAATACGTAGCGCAAAGTCCGAGAGTGGTCGGAGCAAACGTGTTGGCTCTTAGTTTATTTTAATTATTCGAAAATCTATTTTATTAACTCCTTTTGTATTTGAATTCGTTGCCCTGAAAAGGTAAATTCACTCGCCCGGATGACATTGCTTCACGACGCCGATGATGGTGACGCTGTAACGTGAAACGCACTTAACGAGGCTTGTTGGCTTGTTTCGGGCAATATGCCGGAATGATCGTGACGGGGCCGACGGGTGTGGAGACTTCCACTCCCAATGCTTCAATCATTTTCAGCTAAAAACTGGGTAGCAGCCGGCAGCAGATGTTGTTTCTGGTAGCGATGGCCACTCCACCACCCCCAGAGCTTGTCCGATCCAGCCTCACGAGCCGTTATCCAGGAAGAAAAACGTTCATCTCCGGTTTCAGGTGAGTTTCCATGATGATGGCGATGTCGATGTTATGTTCGTGCATCTTGAGGAAGGTGACCATTAGTTCCACTGCGATGAAGCACGAAACATCGTTGATTTCGGGCTGCGGTATGGACGGTCCATCCTGACGCCAGTTTAGGCCAGGGACTGTGGGGAGATCCTGCGGCTGTGAAGCAGCAGTCGTCTCTTGACCTGAGTTTGCAGGGACTCCGGCAGTTTGAACGTGAGCGGTGGCGGCCCCCGCAGCAGTAGCAGCGGCACGAGCAGCAGCCAATCGTTGATTGAGTGGCAGCGGTGGCAGCACTGTAATCGGCCGTCGTGGCACCGGTGGAAAGTTCTGGTTATTAATTTCCGGCATTTTCTTGCGGCCTGGTTGGTTTCTCGTCGATGCTTTCTTCCGGATCTCGATGAACTCGGTGCACTTCGGACAGGCCTTGCTTGTAGCTTTGTGAGCAGCACCGCAGTTGGCGCAAACGGGATCGGCTTCATCGAGTCTGTCGCAGGCGTCGGTTTGATATTGCTTCCCACACTTGGTGCAGCGGCTGGCCTTATGGCAATTCTTCGTTCCATGCCCGAACAGCAGGCAGTTCGAACATTGGGTGACTCCACGGCTAACTGGCTTGTACCGCTCCCACTTCACCATGATGTTGAACAGGACGCGGATGCCCTGTAGGTCCTTCAGACTTGTTGAGTTCTTTTCAAGATGGACCAGGTATAGCTGGTCACCGTACTTGACGGCCTTGTTGTGGTGGGCCATCTTGTGAATTTGGACCATCTTCAGTCAATTAGCCACCAGCTCTTCCAAGAGGACGCTTGTGCCCATGTTGTATACTGCCGCTCTTTGCATAGTCGTTTTTGTCAAAACTGAGCTTTCATTGCAAATGGTAGCTAATTACACATATTTTCATAATACTGGATGAACTCAACAACTTTGTTTTGGAATAGTTTGGAAAGACAGTCAAATTGGTTGTCCCGTCACATAAGAAGCAATGGTACGAAGTTAACTTAAAACGCGATTTTCTTGGCTTGCTGATTTCCGCTATGGGACGGCCATGCAAAGAGCGGCCTCGATGTAGTGAGAGAAGTACTCCACCTGTGCTTGGTCCAGCATGGTCTGAACCGCGTTGTGCACCGGACGCCCTTCGTGATGTAGAAGTTTATTTTTTCCCGCAGTCCGGGAGGGAAGCCTTTCACGTAGAAGGACGGCATTGTGTCCTTTTCGGGTGTTCCTGTTGTTACCGTCACCGGATCTGCACCGTCTTTCAGAACGGAGAACCGAGGGTTGTCAAGCAGCTTCTTCGATATTGTCTTCAGGTCTAGACCGGTTCGCGGTCAGCAAGAGCATCACGACTTAACGCGAGACTAAACGGAATAACGCGATCGAACGAACGAAGCGAGTAAGAGAAAATCGTCGACATTACTGCTCAACAGTCTTGCAGCGAATTAGACGAAGAAAACTTTTTTGACTTTAAATGATCTTTATTTCTTGTTCTTGTGTGGTTTACATGTATGAATTTTCAAGTGACACAGATGCGTCTTTTCAACTTTAGTACATTTGAGATTTTACTTATTATTTACAGTTCCTAGTTCCTGTTTTAAAGTATGACCACCTTGTTGGGATTGGTTTGTTTTAAATCTGAAAAAGGAGACTACTTATAACTAGTATTTACAACTACTACTAACCTACAACTACTATATACACCTAACCTACTATACACAAATTGCTTATCAAAGCATTTTCTGATGTATTGCATTTCTGCACAAACCTTGTCTTAATGTCATCAATTTTGAAATCTAATTTAGAAATGTTCGCTTCTAGGTGGAGGTCTGAAATTTTTTTGTCCAAGGGACGATCAAGGATCATCCTAAGCACTCTGTTCTGAGCGACGTGGATTTTGTTCTTGTGAGTCTGTGCACATGATTCCCACACTGAAGCTGCGTAGAGGATCGCTGGTGCTATAATTTGTTTGTAGACAGCCAGTTTGTTCACCTTTGAAAGGCGGGATCTGCGGTAAATCAGCGGATACAGACACCTAACCAAGGCGGAACACTTGACTACGGTCAAAGCTTTTCGTCAAACAACATCCCGAGATAGGTTACTTCGGCGGACCACTCAACCCTTGTGCTATCCATGATTACAGTACAAGAGGGAGCCGGTTATAGTTTGAAAGAATGCCGATGGAGGAAGACGAAGAAAACGATTTGCCAAGCGTTTTTATTACCGCTGCTTTTCTACTCCCTTCCTTTGATTGGTGAAATGGTGAGCGGTCAACCGAGCATTGAGCTCGCTCATGTGAACATGCGCAATGTGTCGTGTGTTCGATTTGCGCTCTACCACTACGTCCGTGTTTGGGATGTTTCGTTACATGTCTGAATTTTGATTTTTTTTAATGTGACCCCCAGTATAGAAATTAAAGACGTAGTCCTACGCCAAAATAATCACCAGGATCTTTAAAGATTTTAGTTGAAAGTAGCAACAAGTTGTTATCTGTCAGTGATAAATTATCCAAGAATGAAAAGAATAATAAATTTTATTGTTATACTCTAGATGCTAAAAAAATCACACACTAGCGAATCAATCTTCGAAAAATCTTCAATCATTTCTTGCATCTACTTCGCGTATCATATTTTCACAGGAAATCTTCAGAATCGTCATCAATCTACTATCTACTCAGCATGCGCGCAGCTAGAGTATAGATAGATAGAGGCCAACATTAGCTGAACAAACCCATTTTCCTCCATTCAAGCCGTTCTGCTACTAAAATTATTAATTAGGTGAACCATGACACTATATGCAGTACAAATTGTAACCTCAGCTCGTTATAATATTCCGCTGTGTAATTAGTTGATGATACGATATTCCAAATTTTATTGATGAAGTGAAGCAAATATTCTAAACTTAAGAGATAATTTCAATTATGGGCCCTATTATGTAAGTCGAATCGATCGTCACTTATGGTCACTAGTCTACTCAAGAAACATTGCAAGTTTTATATAAGTTTTATAGCATTCTACAAGTCTGAATCGTGGTCTACAGAACCCTCATAGAACCAAAATTGTTATTTGGGTATTTGGTATTATTTCTGTGATACCAAAATAGACCAGTGCCCAGAAGTGAAGCTCTACTCGACTAACATAATAGGATCCTATGTTAATATATGGTGTTATTATTTTTTTTTAGTGGCAAATTCGTTTCAATCAAATATGGGAATAGGGATGATGGAATGAATCACATGGGTTCACCAAATTTAAAAAAAACATAAAGAGTTTCACGCTCAATTGGAGTCTTCAGTATTAACAAGACGATCTATTAGCGCCTAATAGATTTTTGTGTAATAGATTAACCACATAAACCAATCCACCAATGCCTTTATGTTAATGTTAATATTAAAGTTATCACAAGTAAGATTTATAAGATCAAAGTTCTGAACTGGATGACCATTCCATGAAATAAATGAATAAGCAAGCTTAAGTGTCTGGTTTTAACTTCTTCTACCGCCGATATACATACTTTGAAACTAATGGATGAAGTTTTGAGCATCCTCGATAGTCAATCAAAAATCATTACCAGTCTTCATTTTGAGTGACGTTCATTGTGCTATCTGGGATTGAATGTATCAGCAATCAAGATCTTCATATTGAAATTTTGACTTATTTCCGACTTTTTGTTCTTCACTCTTGATTGATAATTGGATTTCAAGGCACCCATCAACTGTTCCTTTTGATGCACAGATTTTTGGTTCTTTAAAATTTTTGGCTTAAGCGTAGTATACAGTTCAAAGCGAAGTGAAATTTGAAGCAAGTGATAAACCATGAAATTTCGATAGCGAAAAAGGTTGTGAAAAAATGGTTGTGGATCATATTCCAATTTCCTCTTTTCGTAGTTCACAGTTCACGTGAAACGAAATCAATCAGTTTACACCTCTGGTGAAGTGAAAATCTGACAGATACGATCTTTCTTGAAACGTCATCTTTTCGCTTAGCTGTTTTTTCACGAGCAGCTGCATGCGTTAAAAAAGTAAACATAAGAGAAAAAGATGCGATCCACAAAATTCGATTTCACTGCATCGCATATGTTTGCAGTTCCAAGCGAAGTGAAATTTTTGTCAAATACCTTTTTCACGCTGGTGAAAAATCGAGTATTTTAGATGGGAATTTCACTTAGCTTCGATCTCTAAAAGAGTTGCCTCATTTAAGAGCAGATGTATTTTGATTATTCATTCGTAGTATCAGTTTGTTATTCGTTTGCAAGATACTTTAAGCATGACAACACAGATCAGGTTGCTGAGTTCCTGCACATATTGAACATTGAGCAGCACGAGTAACTCTGAGTTACTCGATATTTACTCAAAAATCAAAAGCTGTCTTACTCTTAGATTTGAACATTTCAAGCATAACTTTTCAAAAGGACGTATGTAACATTTTATAGCAAATTAGAAACATTGGATAGCAATATCCATATGAGATTATTAAATCCTATTAAAAAGTTAATGCTTTTTTTTCTAACTGTTTCTGCTATTAGTTTGATAAAGGCATGACGTTTAAGAGTATTATCAGTTTTCGCAAACACGGACAAGACTTTTGAGAAAAAAAGAATAAGAAACCCTCGGAAAAGTTCTAATTGGAATGTTCGATTGGCTCAGATTTTGACAGTTCATTTGGCTCAAAACTTTCTCTCCGCCCATCTCTCCCTCTGAGTATTTCTAATACACAGGACAGGATTTTGTTTTGCATTTAAGGTACGTCGGCGGTACATGCGTGTTGAATGGGTGCGATATCCTACGCAGGTGTGGAAGCTGCCTTCCTGCACATTCGATTGGCGTCAATGGATGGCAATCGATGTCCGTCGGTGATTGACACTAGATTGCGGAACAGAGACCAACGTTAAATAAAAGAAAGAAAAATAAGATGATCAAGAAGAAGAAAAAGATACGTCAGTAACTCGGAAAGTATTGAGCATACTGCGTGTTGCGCTGGGGACATGTGCAGAAACAAACTGTTATGACGCTGGGAGGCTGCATCTAAAACAAATCTTTATGATTTTTATGTTTAGCAGTAGCTGAATCCCGCTTAAATCCATTATGTGTCTACTTAGAAACAACTTGACGCATCTGCTGATTGAAAATGATTCTATTTTTTACATACATGACGTGAGCGTAGCTGCCGTTTTTGTGTTATCATCAAACTTTGACAGTTAAGTCATGTTGACAATAAAAGAAGACCACATAGGGCGTTCATTAAATATATTTTCCATAATTCATTAAAATTTCAAACGTTTTCAGCAACTCGTAGAATAAGCATGTATTTTACACACTTAGAATTTTATACAGAAATCTGTAAAGATGTATAGATAGATTTTAGGGACCCAATTGTCCCCGGTTTACCACCGCACGGTTGATAACATTATAGTTACTCAAATTCCCACTGCGGGATGTCAAATGACATCTTCATCTTGATTTTGTTCCGTTTGATTGAGGTTTTGCTTTGTTTTGTTTTGATGATAGAGCTTTTGTTATTGCTGTTCATCGGCGATCGCATTTTTGTGGAACCACCAGCAGCGCTGTCTCAGGAAAGAAAGTTTTCCAATTTCCTGCCAGGTGAAGAACTCATCGGTCATCCGAAGTAGGTGCACCGCTCGCTCGACTTGCTTGGAGTCAAATCGAGCTTCCGCTCGGAGCATTTCCAGCTCAAATCGTTAAAAAAAATGTCAATTTTATCTCGACCCCTTCTGATTTGAATGAAACATTGCTCACGTGTTCGCTGCTACTAATGGTTGTATTTTTCATTTAAATATGATTTTTTCCTCCAGAGTAACTTTTGAAAAGGGTGTATAAAAAAATTGAAAACTATTGATCTGAACAAAATGGAATATGAAAAGAAGTTTTAGGTAGTTAAATTATCTTTGCGGAAAAAATACACTGAAAGAAAAACTTAGTAAATTAGTATTTAAAAAACGTAAAACGATGATTATCTCAAAACACCCCCCATTCGATCTTTATAAATTTTTTTTCCAGAAAACTGAAAAATTGCCCTAATATTTGGTGAAGAGTGTATGCTGGTAACTTTCTTAAAAAAAATCTATAATTTTTTTTTTCGTTGGTTTTTACAAGTTGGTGAAATTGCAGATTTTTTAGTAAAATAATAATTTATTTGATTTCTACGCATAATTTTCAAAAACTTTGAATATATAAACTTTTTTCCTAAGTCCAGCCGTTCTCAAGTTAATGCGAATTAAAAAAATATAATTATAACAATTTTCAACATTTTAGGCCATTTTCAAATGTTCGTCGAGATGTCCAGCAACGAGATTTTTTTTCATGATTGTATATTAAAAAACAAACAATTCATTCTCAGATAAAGTAGCTGTCAGACTTACCCGTTTCTATCTAGAGGCAGCGGAAGAGAAGCACGTTGATGTGGTCAAATGAAATATTTGTTGAGATAAGAAACAGTATATATTTATTATTTTATTTTACAACTCATATTATTTGAATACATTGAATAATTTGGGTGCATCGTTTGAATAAGAGAACATTTTTACTGCAATTTGGTTGTTTGAAACTGGAATATAGCAATGATATTTTCGAGTTCCAGGAATTGGTTTCACTTTCTTAAAAATTGGATCAAATTCCGTGTCAGCCTTTTTGTATTCTTCCGTAGAAACATAACAAAATGACATTTTTGTTTGAAAATCTTCTTTACGACTATTTGCCCAGTCGTACAGTTGTTTAGGGTTTGTTATAGGGTGCTCGTGTTGCTTAGCTAAACTTGCTCTGGTTGCCATTCTCTTAAGGGTACCGCCAATCGCATCACAAGGACCTTTGCCGTGTGAAGTTGCAAAAAAATGCCATTCAATTTCTACATTATGCTTATCTTAATAAATCCACAAAGGCTAGCAAATTTTTTTATGTTTTTGTATTGTGATGCTGCTCCATCTGACATAAAAATACACTTTTGGACTGTTATTTGCGACTTTAAAAATTCTAATAATTTTGAGATAAACAACTGAACTGCTACTGTGTGAAATGTCCGAAATAACCACAAAACTTAAATGGTTTAGTGTACCATTATCATTAAAATAAACGACAAATGGATGAATTGTACATTGAGAATTATTCCAATGATAGCTTTGAACCTCATCTTGCAGAACAAATGTGTAGTTTTCAGAAAAGTCGCAAATAACAACGACTTCGCCATCTTCTAGTGTTTGTTTTTTTGTTTTTAAGAATTCTGCCTGCTTATTTTTTATAAAATCGTGATATATTAATTTGTCTAACTTTTCCGTAAAGAAAAATGAAAAATCTTCGGAAGGCAAAGTTTTCAACTCAATATTACACCTATCTGTCGTAGTCCACTGTTCAAATGACACTTCTAATATTTGTTTCTCTTCCAATATTTCTAATAATTTTGTTTCGGATAATGACGTATCGTAACAATTCATGCACGTTCGAAGATGGCAAAAGTCTGTTTTAGATTGTAAATCGCAAAGAAGTTGTTCCATATAGATAGTGCGATCACACAATATGCGATCTTTTTTCAGGCTGTTCAACATTAGATTAACATTTTCGTGAATCGTACATACACAAACATTATGAGATCCTGATTTACTAAGAAGTTTACAATTTTTTGGCAGTAAGGCTGCAAATGAGCTAAAGCTAATATTGATATCTTTATGGGTTTCCGTAAAATGCAAGTATGTTTCTTTGAGCGACATTGTTAGTAGACGTTTTTGTATTACCTGGCGTACACCACCCGTCACTACAGAGACATAATCTATTTGGCCCGGCATAACTCTGCTTATATCGTCATCTTCGTAGAATTTCACAACTGTATCTACTAGCTCTGCTCTCAGTCCATGTCCTGCTTTGGAACGAGGGGAACATAATATTCCATCTTCGGCGACCAAATTTTTTACCTGGGAAGAAAGAAAATGAAAATTATTTTTAATTTTTCCTTTATGGTGTTTAAAAAATATATAAATCTTACCTGTGCTGCAGTATATCTGTTGACACCGAATTCATCCATGATTCTTTGTACAGGCCAAGATTTCGGTAATACGGATAATACTTGTGTCTTTTCTTCTCGAGTGCATTCCGGATCTGCGTATTTTTCCTTTAGTTGGCTCATCATTTCATCGTAATCCTTAGCCTTGGCGTTGAGGATTCCTTGGTCATCATCTTCCGAAAGATCGAATATGTGTCGCTTAACCCCATCCATGATTTCTTTGGTTTTCTGTTGAGGATAACACGCGCTTCTCAGCCTCTTTGTCGTAATCGGTGATACATGGATACTAGAGTGATGCAAAATTTGAAATTTTCGCTCCACAATACTTAAACGATTCCAAATCTAATCCTGACTAACCTCATAAAATTTGAACCCATTTGGTGAGAAACTGAGATGGCACAAACCATTTGAAGTTTGTATGGGAATTACTATGGTAAAACCAAGATTTTTGTTCATGTCTATCTAATAATTCACCATATCGGTCTGCTTCAAAAACTTTCAACGGTACTTGTAGGAAGTTTTCCCAGCAACAACTTTGCTCAAGACCACTTTTTGATGAAATGCAAGGATCGAAAGTTATCAATGGTTCAATGCGCTGATGTCTTATGATCATGCTCAATCAACTGTTCAGCAGGCAACATTGGTGTTTCTGGGGCGTTGAATAGGACACAAAAATCATGGCTACTATGTCACACTGCAAAATACAGTGTTGCCTACAGAGCAGCTGCTTGATCATGTCATAAGTTTACCAATCTCTTAAATAATTAATAACTTTTTCCTGTCTCGTTTTACATAGAAATGATCTTGAGCAAAGTTGTAGCTGAGAAAATTTTCTATAAGAATGGCTATCGAACTGTTTCGCAGCTCAATATGGCAAAAGACTAGAAGGCAATGAAAAAAAAATTGAGATTTCCCATAGTAATTTACATGTAAACTTCAAATGGTTTGTGCGAAGTCTGTTTCTAACCGAATGAGTTGTAACTTTTGGAGGCTAATCAGGACCCGATTTGAAACCATTTAAGCACTGTGGAGCGAAAAAGTCAAATTTTGCATCAGTCTAATGGATACCCATGATGCCTTGGTTGAATGTCTCAATATTATGGGACAAACTGATTCTATTAACAACAGAATCTGCTGAAGTCGATGAAGCCAGAGACGTAACCGATGGGATGATATTCACAATGGATTCACTCTCGATATCTATGGGTGCTGTTGAGCGTACACCACTGGTAGAAGGTTGTTCCAGATCTTGCTGCATTCCGTCATTCGAAGGCGTTTTGTTTGATGGCAAACGGTAAATTTGAAGACAACATCTACTACACATTTTCAAAGAACTATCCAGAGGTATTTTACAGCCAAAACATTTTAATTTTTCTATTACTCCATCTGACAAGTTTCTTGTATCTGAACAACACTTTTTTGATTTAGGTAGAGGTTTACAACACTTGAAATTGTTATCCATCGTAAAAAACTACTTGCTTTTTAACTTGAAACGCTAAGAGAGATGAACTGAATGGAACAGGTGAAGAACGTCCCAATGGACATCACGACTAACATTTGAAAATGGCCCAAAATGTAGAAAATTATTATAATTATTTTTTTTAAATTGCATTAACTTGAGAACGGCTGGACTTAGGAAAAAAGTTTATATATTCAAAGTTTTTGAAAATTATGCGTAGAAATCAAATAAATTATTATTTTACTAAAAAATCTGCAATTTCACCAACTTGTAAAAACCAACGAAAAAAAAAATTATAGATTTTTTTTAAGAAAGTTACCAGCATACACTCTTCACCAAATATTAGGGCAATTTTTCAGTTTTCTGGAAAAAAAATTTATAAAGATCGAATGGGGGGTGTTTTGAGATAATCATCGTTTTACGTTTTTTAAATACTAATTTACTAAGTTTTTCTTTCAGTGTATTTTTTCCGCAAAGATAATTTAACTACCTAAAACTTCTTTTCATATTCCATTTTGTTCAGATCAATAGTTTTCAATTTTTTTATACACCCTTTTCAAAAGTTACTCTGGAGGAAAAAATCATATTTAAATGAAAAATGCAACCATTAGTAGCAGCGAACACTTGAGAAATGTTTCATTCAAATCGGAAACACTCATGTCCAACCGGTTTGCGTTTTGGGCTGGAAATGCTCCTCGGCAATCGGGAAAGGACACTTCTCTAAATCCGATTGGTTTATATGGAACAATGAACTGTGGAGTAGTTAGGATCGAAACGATTTACGACTTTCATGTTAGTCGGACGGTTTTATAGTAGAAGACTGATTCTGAAAGAGAATCTATTGACTGATCCCGAAAGGGAATCCAATGATGGATCTCGGTATGGAATTCAGTTACGGATCCCGATGAAAAATTCGGAGACAGGTCCCAATGGAAATCCGAAGACGAATACCGATAGGGAATCCGAATACGGATCCCGATGGGGAATCCGATCACGGATCCCGATGGGGAATCCGATGACAGGTGTGTCTTTAAAATAAGCTGTATTCATTGTAACAAACCAAGAGAACTTCAGCAACTACACACTACCAAAAAGTCATGTCGGTTCCCTGAGACCGACACATTTAAGCGGCCCTTTTGACATAAGAATCAGTTGAGAGAAACGAGCAAATCAATTCAATAAAACTTTCTCTTCGTCGAGTTGCTTATGTTTCGGTTTGAGAACACTTAATTTTACATGAAATGTTTGTTTACCTTTCATGGTTTACGTCTAATATGAATTTCGTCTCATATAAAAGTAGTTATTTCTAAAGTGCGAATATTTAAAGAAAATATAGCGGAAGTTAATAAGGACACATAGCAAGAGGAAAAAGGCCTAACGTATGATTTCAAATCGAAGGTTGCAGAACATATCTTCACCGAGGACCACCAATTGACGACGGAGGACATCACAATTTTACGAATCGTAACCACACCATGGCAATTGGATGATACAGAGAGCCTCGAGATCAACAAATAACTGGATTCAACTTTACTCAACAGATTCAGATTACCTAGCTTCTAAATGAAAATGTACCTTGGTTATCGGTAAGTTTCAATGGTTTGTTCAGTCAAGTAAGACACTGAAGAAGTCTGAAAATTGTACATGAAATACGCGTATCTGTTAAGGGTAAGCAAATTAGGTAGTGGAATTAAATGGAATTTACTAATCCTTCTCTCTTTCTTTATATCGTTTGTATAGTTCCAGATAGCTCCGGTTAGATGGCGCTAGGACTATCTTTTGATAGAAGCATCGGTGCAAAACAATGTCTTTGGTAAAGTTGTTTGTTTCAAATTTTTTGCCAAATCTTCCCAAGTGGTCAAAATTCCACATGACTCAGAATGAGATATTCAGACATTTTGGTCAATTCCGCGTACCATAAATCAAAAAGCGGCAAAATACAACAGCTCATTTACAGTTTACATGTTTTTCAATGCTTACCAATGACTATGCTGAAAAGAACTACATTGGGCATAACAAGACTTTTTGTTGCACTATGTAGAAAATAGCAGAAAACCACATCATAAAACAAGTTGCGTGCATGCATACAATCCTAAACATATACAAAATAAAGCTGTCCAAAAGTAGCGAGTCATAGTTGTCTTAGGAATGACTTTTAGATTTAAATGTTGGTACTGTAAAAGCACAAAAAATCATGACAAACGTATCCGGGAAGCACTCTTTTTTCCTGATGGAGCAGAAAGTGATATTTCATGACGATTTTCTAGAAATATTCAGATGTAGGTATCCGAGGAAATAGGAAACATGACTGTTCACACTGCATAACAACGGTTGGTTCCATTGCAAACAGCACAAAGCTGCGACAGAAAGATGCAGCAGCTTGGTTTTGACTTTAAAAAGTCATATAAAAAGTGACTGAACTGTGTTGCAAAAAGTGTGCTTCTAGGGATTTTTTCTCGCCTTGATTTGCAATTCCTACGACACTGCATGGTACAAGCAAAACAAATTACAAATTATTTATAACTTACATCCAATGTAAGGTTGGATTTATTACATTCTCTGCATATGTTTCATGCGACATATATGTGCATATTGTTTTTAATAAAATATGCGCGAGATGATTTTATAAAAATGTAAGCTATCATAAAAATTACAACATTATTTTGAAAACTTTCCGGAGATCACATTACAGCAAGGTTACAAATACTCATTTCAGCTAAAACAATGTTTTTTTTTTTAAGTTATGAAATAATTAGATGCTATGATCATATTTTGAATTGGTACGATACAAGAAGAGGTTTCAAAGAATCTGTTTGAAATATTAAACCTGTTTATTTCACTTCATGAGAGTCACAATCAGCGATTTTCCACACACTCACTCACTCACTCAGCGATCAGCAAACCATAGAAAGCAAAATTTACAGGTTTTATGTTTCAAATGCATACTCTGTAACCTCTTCTTGTAGGTTACAAGTAAAGCATGTCATCATACCATCTTTTGGTTTTATTACTCCGAAAAACATTATTTTAGCTGAAATGAGTATTTGCAAGTTGCAACCACGCATTACAGAATCTGTTCATGTCACTAAACATTACAAATTTGACATACTTTTCATGTAAATCTTTAAAATAATCTTACTTTTCCCGGAGAGGTGTACTTCCTCTGCTAGGTGAGATTTAAAGGATTTGAACATGTACCTCACCGTAGGAGGATTAATTTTTGGTTTTAAATGATAAAATAGTGGGTCCTTGAACAGTGACATTATTCGCTTTAAAAAAAAAATGCGTGTGCCAGAGTGGTGCCTCTTTTTTTTTCTTTGATTTCTAGTCAATCTTGTTTTCCGTACTGAGTACTAATGCAACCGACGTCAGGGAGGCAGCAGCTCTCACACCTGGACCCTACCTCTCTCGACCGATTACTTCCCTTCCGAAGAAAGGCGTGATCAGAGATTTTACGCCTGACTGGGATTGAACCCAGGCCCTTTGGAGTGAGAGGCAGTCACGCCAACCACTACGGCACCGGCGCCACTAGAGAGTTTCTCGGAGAAATACCATGCAGGCATATTTTCTAGAAATAGGTAACAGCATGTTTGTTGGTACCATGAAGACTAACGAAAGAGTCACCGAAGCTTAGATTCTCTTGATCTTGAGTTGTACAAACAAAAACGTGCGCTGAATATTTAACCTACACAGATTCTCCCTCTCCCTGTCGGTGGATTACATTTAAAGAGCTTGATGATGACCTTCCAGCAGTTCATGTTGTGTGGAGCGTTTGATAAACCACAGCAAGAGGAGAACATTGCAGTAGGTAGGTGTACGACATACCTACAAACAGTAAATGGAAGCATTGCATTGTGTTGCTCTTATGGCGACTTGATTAATGGATTTCAAGTCAGGTAACTTTTTCACCTTTTTCTAGGTGTATCGAAAAATAAATTGGTTTAGAGAAAAGATGAATACCTTGAACGAAAAGGGTACTACGTGTCGCCGTGAGGGTTTTTTTTTCTATTGATATTTTAATACTCGACATTTTGAGATTTACAGTAATATCATAGACAAACAGTCATAACACTCATCATCACATTCTTCGCAAACAAGGTTTTAGTTGGGAATGTGCTTGCATTTGTCATGGTGGCGCCACTGAAGCGTTAAGCAAGCCACTACATTTCGAACTTATTAGTGATGCCAGTTCTTTTTCAGGTCGATTTAGTATATGTCAGCTCTTGATAATGATAAAGGGACTAAGGCATTCAACTGGAGGTATATACAGTAATGACCCGATTTTGACAGCCCCTTTTTTTGAAAATCTTTTCTAATATTCTACGAAGACCATGCGCGTTTTCAGTGGTCTTATTGGACCAAAGTATACTTCAAATTTTATGAAATTATTTAATGATAAAAGTCTAATGCGTGGAGGGGTTGACAAAATCGGGTCATTACTGTACCTCATACTAATCCGACGAATTCAAAAAAAAAATGTTGAATATTACACCCAAACAGTCGATTGGTCATTCGGCTTGTTGTGTAATATTACGCTGTACGATGTACACAGAATTTGCGAACAAATAATTTTAATGAGTTTAATATTGTATCCACTTTTAGTAACTGGTGTTTAATACATCATTAATAACTAGGGGCATCCCACTCTAAACTTTGTATTTCCCGCATTATACTCAGAAAGTTCTTACTAATATCTAAGATACCTGCAAATACTTAAAAATACTTAAGAAATATTGTCATTTTTTTTCGATTGTTTACCCGGTGTCATCTTGGAATTTGTGTGTGCGTATTTAGAAAAATCAACTATTATTCTTTAATTTATTCCTTTTTTGTAGGAATCGAGGAGGAAACCATTTTGATTTTAGGAATATTACATTGCCAAACCGATTCACCTGTCATTCAAAGGAAGAATAAGGAACTATTTGGAAAGATACTGTGGAAGATACTGCGTGTGGAAGCAAATTCCCTGAGCAAATGTTCGTATTCCAAAACCATGTCTCCATAAAGATGGATTTTTCGTCCATTAGGTTCTTGACTGTTGGACGATAACTTTAGGCCTTTACGCTGATTGAAGCTGAATAAGAAGTTGTGAAAGCTTTCTGCACCATCCGCAAAGCCACATCTCCTAGATTGCCGTCGAATGAGAAGAGAATCACATTTCCTCGGATTTGGAACCTTCGATGCTCTCCTACTTAAGGCTTATTAGGGTAGGAGCTACTTCAGCCTAATCGCCCATTTTGGGCCTATTTAGCAGAAAACATCAAATCAAACCATGATTACGGCGTTAACAAGTCAATTATGCGCTTGGTACGATACTTCTGTTCCAAATCAACCGAACGAAGTCAATAAGAAAATGTGATATGAATGTTTGCACCCATTATTCTCAAAAAACAAAAAAAAAAATGAATTCAATTGCGTTTGAATGGCGTTTCAATGCGTTAGGCCGAGTTTAGAATCCAAAGGCCAAGTTTAGGGTCAAGAATTAGTGTTAGATTTTTAAAAATATCTCAACAATGTGTTACTCTTCATCAAATCTTACGATACGTACGGAAAGTTCAATAAAATTGGAAGGCATCTGTAGTTAGAACATCCCATTTTGAAAAATAATCGTTATAAAAATAGAGGTGGGTTGTGCTTACTAGGCCCAAAATAAGCTCTAAGCCGTATTAAGGCTGGACATAATCAAACCAACATATTTGGAACAGTTCTCTAATTGATTCTATCATTCATCAGAAACGGCTATGTGTTAAAACTTTAATTTGGACTATTTGGGGAATGGTTTGAAATAAATTCATACATTTTAACTTAGGATTATTTTACTTGAAATTGTTACAAATAAGTAACGTTTTGGAACTAAATCGTTTTATTTGGTATATCAATGGTTTGATATAAATTATAATTTCAGAACAGATTAATATTTTTCTTATCCTTACTTACTGGAAAAAGTGAGAAATCCATGTTGATTTCACATAAAGCCTTCGGTTGCAAGCCTTCGGTTATAACATTTAATGATATATATATTGTTAGATTTTTACACATTAAAGTGATGGGCGGTGGTAGAAAGGGCACTCATTAGTGATGCATTACCACGTTTAAAACCTTGTTTCCACCAAAAAAAACCACACTTCACAATCAAACCAAATCCCTAAAAAAGACTAAGCTTCTGTGAATTTCTCCTACGGATCCGTATTTCTGCAAAATTCAATCAATTCTATAGAGCTATACGGAAAATTTTGTAGAACCGACATCACTGACTTCCATCTGTTTTGTTTTATTCAACACAGCTGACGCGTTGACAGCACGAGGGAAAAGCAACTAGTGAAAAGATTGCATGAACGAGGGATGCTTCGGGGTTGCAAAACAATGCTTTGGAATGTGCATAATAGAGGGTGCTAGTGTGCATGCAAAATATACTTTACGATATTTTTTGATGAATTTTCTTCTAACAGTTATGTCTGTTTTTCTGTGGTAGTATGGTTGTATGCTACTTCATCGCAATCGCTTATTTCCGTTCCATTGAGTAGAAAACATCAATAATATAAATTATTTCACCGTGCACAAATCAAGATCAACAATTGAAAAGGCCCCATCTGCTTTGTTAACAAAACTTATGGCGGCCTTTTCTTGTGAATCGGAGCTCATCTACGCATACCAACAGCACTTTTGAATAGTGTACTGAGTTTGCATAGGTGAGCTCCAATTGACGAGAAAACCCCGGCAAAAGGATTTGTTTACAAAGCTGATGAGGCCTTTTCAATTTTTGATCTTGAAATCATTAATACGCTTGTTCCGATAAGTTAGTTGAAAAGCTACAACACAAAACCTATTAGAGCGTAAAGTATGAATAGGCTAAACGTTCGCTAGCTGAAAGGGACTTTTGGGTTTTTGTAAAAGAACAACTGTTTGCAGCCCTGTTTTCGTAAATTTCGAAAATAACTTGCTGGCTGACCAATTTTTGACGGTGGTTAACATTTGGCTGTCATAAGTTGAAACTTTAAATATATTCAAATAGTACCTTCAATTAGCAAACGTTTAGGTATTTACACACATTATTCTCAAAAACAAAAACAGCGAACCCTTTTTTTTGCCTTCATTCGTATGACGAAGAAAACTCAATTCGTTTGGACGGAAATGACAATCTTAGGTTGAACTTGGAGACAAGAAGCAGTGTTATATTTTTAGCAAAATACAAACAAATGGAAATGCTTTATCAAATTTAACGGTATTTATGGAAAGAGTAATACATTTAGAAGTCATCTGTTTTGAAAACATTCAATTTTTGTATTAATATCCATTAGAACGTACTTAGGCTGTGTTCCATTTGGTGAATTTTCACTTAAATTTGACAGATGGAAAATTTTCAAATAAACCTGCTATTGTACCAGACTTATTTCTGACCGACCAGGAATCAATTTAGACAAACACCTTCTCGAAAATCGAACGGTCAACAACCATTGGGTAGATGACAGTCAAATACGAACAATCGTCGCCTACCTTGCCTAACTGGTTCCAACAAAGCCATAAGCAACGATGGTTGGTCGATGTTTGGAACCAAATTCACATATGAAAAAGCAATGAGCGTAAACAGGTGAGTCCTAGTAAATTTGTCGTTTCTTTCGATCCCCGGCTTATTAAATAGATGACGGAGTTTGACGTTACACTCTTCCAACCGTACAGCTGGAGAATGAAAGAGATGACAAATTCACTGAGTTTTACATATTTTCGTCTTATTGATGGATTTTCAGTAGGCCGATTTGACAGCAAATCAACAACAAAGGGATTTTCAATATTGTAGGCAATGAAAACAACAAATGCAAAATCTCGCGCTTGACGTTGGTTTTAAAATCTAGGCTTGAGGTAGTTTTTGAAATCTAGGCCTCAGCACAAGTTTGAAACAGTTAATAACACATAATATATAATAAAGATAATTTAAAAATTACGAGCTAAGGAGATATTGAACAGTTGCCAGGAATTCAATCTAGCGGAACAACATTAATAACTCCAAAACGAGGAATTTTAGCGATTATGTATCTAGTGCTATAAACATATATTGGCACCATCTTTTGGTACACAAATGAATTGTACTAAAATGCTATTCAAAATGTAACTTTTCAATAATTCATTTTGGAGAGTCAGTGTCCAAAGTTGTTTATTGGTCAAAAATATAAAACTCTACCAAGACGTCAAAATCGCAGCAGCCGTGGTTAAAAAGATAATTACTTGGTTAAAAAAGGTTGAGAAATATGTTATTTACACTAAAATATGATTTACACCTTGAGAAGTAGTAGTTTTTATATTTTTTTTTTGAAAATGTAATTAAACAATAATTGAAATTTTGCTGAAGATACCGCAAGCTGTTTTGATGCTTCAGTTTAAAGATAATGAATGAAAACCATTACATTTGAAATCTAAAAAGTTATATCTACGTAATTACTCTCTTTCTGTACGTTAAATATAACATCGGATGTAGTGCGCTGTATAGCGCATCATCGTGTAAATACAGCGCACTTTGTCCTAAGCTATGTTTAACGTACAGAACTATGAGATATACCGAGTTACGGTCCAATGCAAGAAAATTGGAGATCGAAAAATGTAGAGTGTATAAGTGAGGGAAATTAATGATGACGAAAACAAGGTTGTCAACTGGGCTCGAACCACGAACGTTGTGATTATCAGACCTGTATTTCTTGGAGAGAGCCATGCTTCGGAACATGGATAGGCTGAAAGCGAATAAGAAGCGGTAACAGTACGATAATTTGATTTCGCATACTTTTTCTACTGAACGGGAATTGGAAAGCATCGAAGCAAGTGTTTGCGTCGTTCTACAATGTAATACATAAAAAGCTTGATATTATAGTCGAAAGCGATGACAGAACACTAAATAAAACAGATAACAATCATTGCATCATCTGCATGGCCAACTTATATCATTCTCTGTGGAGGATGATAGAAAATCCAACTAAAATTATATGTAATACATTTTTAGTTTGCGTGTAAATGCACTTCCAAAGTTGTTAATTTAGAGCTTCCCGAGTCTGTACCATTTTTGAAGGAGTTTAGTCATAGTATAGGAAGTCAAGACATTTTTCAACCAGAAAAATTCTTAGACCGAACTGGGGATAGAACCCAGCCACCTCCAGCATGGTCTTGATTTATTGCTGCGCCTTTCCCGACTGAACTAAGCGAGGCCCCTAACTAAGCTAAAGCGTTTGGGTTGTCTGGAAATTTTAGAGTCCGGCCATTTGATAAAATGCCGTTTGGCCGAGAGATTTGATGAATTTATGAACACGACTAGATTCTCAAATGGCAGCCCTGTGCACTTTTATTTTAATTTCCAGAATTCTGGTTTTTTGACAATTTGGGATTTTTTGGTAAACTGTATATTGCATAAAACTGAAATTTTATATTGTCGATGTATTCATTATAATTTTAAAGATAAGCTTTTAGTTCTGTAATTGCTATTTTTTAGCCTCTATTTTTAACAAGAACCGTTCTTTGGAGTTTTGATGATCTTATTTTTGTTAGCAAAGTAAACGCAGCTTGTCATAAAGTTACGAAAAATCAAAGTTCTTAAAACATAGGAGATTTTCCTTCTTTCAAACATGAGCAGTTCTATGTTTTAATGTTCTTATTGTTTTTTGCCCCGCAAATGCGGCTTTTTTATTTTAACAATTTCAAGAGATTTTTCCTTCGGCCAAATGACCCGGAACCGAAATTTTATATATTTATATTATGGGTGGTTGGGGTGATTATTTTTTCCCTCCGATAATTTTGTGTGGTTGAACTTCAACAGAAAGGCGTTTGGGGTGTCATTATAAATTTTCTGTTTTTTTTTTGATGAACTCAAATCAACATAAAGGGTGTCCCAAATCAAATTGCATCACGGCAAAAACGCATTCTTTTCATTTCGGTATTTTCTCTTGAAAATTTGGGTAGAAGTAGTGTAGAGTGTATTGTTTACACCTCATTCCGTCTCGCACGCTGAGCCGGTCAAGTCGCATCGGTCTCGTTGTACGACACTAGTATTTGAGTTTTTGAGTTTTTCCCCACGAGAGGGTTTTTTCTCGCCAAGTTAGTTGGCATAGTGTTAATACAACTAGTGCGCGAGTGAGGAAGCCGTTAACCATACGCCGAGCGCTTTGATTACGGTCCAGCTTTAATCATCATCATCGCATCATCACATCATCCCATTGATAGCAACAACGAAAGCACGTTAAATTGCCTACCGAGGCGACCGAGGCATACCAGCTATCAGGTTATCGACCCAACAGCCGTTGGGGCAAACAATAGCCTCGCACCAGTCATCTGCCGCCTCAGTGTAATAGGTATACCGTGTCGCTTTGTTTTCACCAGTATCGCATCTCCCCGCATGGTCCAATATTAGATTAGGTTGGGTCATAATTAGGGTGATCCAAAAATTTTGTAAATAGTATATATCTATAATATTTTTTTTTCTTGGTTTTTTTTTCTCGTACTATTTTTAAATAGAGCATAGTTAAGGTGATCAAAAAAAAATTTTTTTTGCTATATATTTTTTTTTTCTTTTTTTGGTTTTTTTTTTCTTTCTTTCGTATTACTCTTTATTAGAGTAAAACTATATCAATTTTTCTTCTATTTTTTAATTTTCTTATTTTTTTTGTATTTTTTTTATATTTTTGATACTATTTGAAATTACATTAATTATTTGTAAAATATTTATTAAAAACACCATTGCGGCGATATTTAACCGCAATGGATGAAAATGATAAAGGAGGGGGATGGTCGCTTTCCATCTCAGACGACGAAACTCTTAATTCCACCTCACACGAAAGTCTCGAGGAAGTTGTGGAAATGGAAACCCTTGACGTCCCAGTTGACTCGCTCTCCAGCAAAAATACTGGAGCATATCCCAAGAAAAGGTATCCCCCACAACCCTCACCCCCACCATCTCCTCCTCGTCCACCTGCACCCCCCACACCATTGCCCCCGAAAACCTCTGCGCTCCCCCGCCTAAAGGCTTACCCAGAAGCCTCGAAAGGCCCATGGGTTGTTTTTTTTCCGGCCCAAACAAAAACCTTTGAACATTCCGAGGATCTCTAAGGATCTAACAACACATTTTTCGGCCGTAACCGATATTTTCAAGGTAACACCAATAAAACTGCGCGTTACCGTTGATGACCGGAAGCAGGCTAACCAAATTGTTGCGTGCGAGCTTTTTTCATTGGAATACCGAGTCTACATCCCCAGTAGTGAGGTAGAAATTGAAGGAGTGGTCACCGAAGCGAGTTTGACTAGCGATGATTTCTTGGGTCCCGATTCCTTCGGAATCTTTAAAAACCGTGCTCTGCCGAAGGTGAAGATATTGGACTGCCTTCAAATGCAGTCAGTATCCGTAGTAGGCTCCAAAAAAACTTATTCCTTGTCAAACTCGTTTCGTGTGACCTTTACGGGTTCAGCGTTACCGCACTACGTCGCTATTGGCAAGGTTCGGTTGCCTGTACGTCTGTTTGTACCTCGGGTAATGAACTGCTCTAAATGTAAACAACTTGGTCATACATCGGACTACTGCTCGAACAAACCACGCTGCGATCAGTGTGGCGAGCAACATCAAGAGGGCCCTTGCGGTGCTCCTCAAAAATGCGTGTACTGCTAGGAAAGCCTACATACCCTGACTGACTGCCCGAGGTATAAACAGCAGGGAGAAAAACTTAAGCGGTCTCTGCAAGCTCGCTCCAAGAGAACACTAGCAGAACTCTTGAAGAATACTGCTTCATCTTCTCAGACCACACCAAAAAGCAGTAACACGTTCTCCATTTTGCCAGTTGATGATCTAGACTCTGACTCAGAGGTCGGTGAGGGTAGTCCGTTTGTCTTTAAAGGCAATACGAGAAAACGAGCAAAAAAACACACCACCGAAAAGCCTCGTAAGGCCACTCGTACGGACCACCCTCCCACCTTGGAAAAATCAAGAGGTAACGGAAATGCACCGAAACCCATTCCACCGGGTTTTCAACCTTGTAATTATGACAAGAACTTTCCGTCACTTCCAGGATCCTTAATAAAGATATAAAAAAAAAAAAAAAAAAAAAAAAAAAAAAAAAAAAAAAAAAAATCCAGGATCATCTAAAACCCCAGATGTTACAGTTTTTCGGCCAGAAAAGCAGCTGAATAATCAGCAAGAACATGCCCCCATGTTCACTTTTCCTGGTATTGTGGATAGCTTCTTCAGTATATTCAATGTCTCTGACTCAACGAGGAGCATTATTAATTTAGTGCTGCCAATGGTGAAAACTCTTTTGAAGCAACTAGCTTCTAGGTGGTCTTTCCTTGCATCGATCATATCCTTCGATGAATAATTCTCCGAATGAGGTCGGGGATATGATCTCTGTTCTTCAGTGGAACTGTAGAAGTCTTATGCCAAAACTTGACACATTTAAATTTTTAGTTAACAATTTACTTTCAGATGCATTTGCCCTTTGTGAAACATGGCTCTCTTCAGACAACGATCTTGCTTTCCACGATTTCAACATTATTCGCCTTGATCGGGCAGATTCGTATGGAGGGGTGCTTCTGGGGATCAACAAGCTCCATTCCTTCTACAGAATCGATCTGCCTTCGGTGACAGGCATTGAAGTTGTTGCATGTCAGGTTAATATTCGAGGTAAATGCCTCAGTATTGCCTCAGTATATCTTCCACCGCGAACTGCGATTTCTCGTCAAAGTTTCTCGGATATCTGCACGGCTATGCCGGAGCCACGGTTGATCTTGGGAGATTTTAACTCTCACGGTACAGGCTGGAGGGAACTGTACGACAACAACCGCTCAACCTTGATATACGACATGTGCGACTTCTTCAAAATGACAATTCTGAACACCGGGGAAGCAACACGAGTAGCCAAACCTCCAGCAAAAATAAGCAGATTAGACCTCTCACTTTGCTCGAGTTCACTATCGTTGGATTGCTCGTGGAAAGTAATCCAAGATCCCTACGGTAGTGACCATTTGCCAATCAAAATTTCTATTACCAATGGTTCATCTTCTACTCGCTCGGTCGACATCGCGTACGATCTTACGAAAAACATTGACTGGCGAAAATTCGCGACCGCGGTTCTTGATGCCAGTCAATCGGTTGACGTACTTCCTCCGCTGGACGAGTACTCCTTTCTCGCGCGTGTCATCATCGATTCTGCGCTGCAAGCACAGACGAAACGTGTTCCGGGTGTTTCCGTCCGCAAGCGACCTCCCACCCCGTGGTGGGATAAGGATTGCACCGACGCGAACAGCGAGAAGTCCGCCGCGTTTAAACGCTTCCGCAAACACGGCAAGGTCGGGGATTTCGAGCGGTACACCGACCTCGAGAAAACTTTTAAGGACTTAATTAAAGCAAAAAAACGCGGTTACTGGCGTCGGTTCGTCGATGGTTTGTCGCGAGAGACTTCCATGAGAACACTCTGGAATGTCGGCAGGAGAATGCGAAACGCGTCTACACCGATTAACGAAGACAAGGAGTACTCGGACAAATGGATTTTCAGCTTCGCGCGGAAAGTTTGCCCGGATTCGGTGTCGGTTCAAACCAACGTTCGTGATCGTCCGTCGGGTAATAACGAAATAGATTCCCCGTTTTCGATGGTGGAATTCTCACTTGCTCTCCTTTCATGTAACAATTCAGCTCCAGGAATGGATAGAATCAAGTTCAACTTGCTCAAAAATCTCCCAGACGTCGCGAAGAGACGCTTGTTGAACTTATTCAATCAATTTCTGGAGCACAACATTGTTCCGGATGATTGGAGGCAAGTAAGAGTTATCGCCATTCGAAAACCCGGTAAACCCGCGTCGGATTATAACTCGTACCGTCCCATCGCGATGCTGTCCTGTATACGGAAATTGTTGGAGAAAATGATTCTTTTTCGTCTAGACAAATGGGTCGAGTCGAATGGTTTACTTTCAGATACGCAATTTGGATTTCGGAGAGGCAAAGGAACGAGCGACTGTCTTGCATTGCTTTCAACTGAAATTCAACTGGCCTATGCGCAAAAACAGCAAATGGGTTCAGTTTTCTTGGATATTAAGGAGGCTTTTGACTCTGTTTGTATCGATGTCCTTTCGGATAAACTCCACGATAGTGGGCTTTCACCAATTATGAACAACTATTTGAACAACTTGTTGTCTGAGAAATATATGAGCTTTTCTCATGGAAACTCGACAACTTCACGAATTAGTTACATGGGTCTCCCCCAGGGCTCATGTTTAAGCCCCCTTCTTTATAATTTTTATGTAAAAGACATTGATGGTTGTCTTGATGAAAATTGCTCGCTAAGGCAGCTTGCAGATGACGGGGTTGTGTCCGTTATAGGGCCAAGTGCACCGGACCTGCAAGGACCATTGCAAGATACCTTAGACAATTTGTCTACTTGGGCTATGAAGCTGGGTATCGAATTCTCTCCGGAGAAAACTGAGTTGGTTGTTTTTTCTAGGAAGCATCATCCTGCACAGTTACAGCTTCAACTAAAGGGTAGAACAATCACTCAAAGTATATCTTTCAAGTATTTAGGTGTCTTGTTCGATTCCAAAAGCACGTGGGGAAAACATATTGCGTATGTGAAACAAAAATGCCAACAAAGAATCAATTTTCTTCGTACAATTACTGGAACTTGGTGGGGAGCACACCAGGAAGATCTGATCAGGTTGTATCGAACAACCATCTTGTCGGTTCTAGAGTACGGTAGCTTCTGTTTTCAATCCGCGGCGAAAACACATATCCTGAAGCTGCAACGGGTTCAATACCGTTGCCTCCGAATCGCGCTTGGCTGTATGCACTCGACGCATACGATGAGCCTCGAAGTACTCGCGGGTGTTCTCCCACTGACAGATCGTTTCGCGGAACTGTCCTTCCGGTTTCTTATCCGTTGTGAAGTAATGAACCCATTGGTAATAGAAAATTTTGAGAAGCTGCTCGACAGAAATCCTCAAACAAGATTCATGAGTCTCTATTACGAATACATGACGCTGGAGATTGGCCCTTCTTTATTCAATTCCTCTCGTGTTTGCCTCCAAGACTTTTATAGTTCCTCTGTAAATTTTGATCTGACCATGTTGCAAGAAATCCGTGGAATACCAGATCACCATCGGTCGATGGTTGTTTCCTTAATTTTTGCAAACAAGTACCACCATGTTAGTAACAATAAGAGTTTTTTCACAGATGGGTCAACTATAAACGCTTCCACTGGATTTGGAGTATTCAACGAATTTCATTGCGCCTCATATCAACTGCAAAAACCCTGTTCCGTATACGTTGCGGAACTATTTAGCAGCCATATTTTACGCAGTAGAGCAAATTGCCTCACTACCATCTGATAACTATTTTATTTTTACAGATAGCCTTAGCTCGTTGGAGGCTATTCGATCAATGAGGCCGATGAAGCACTCCTCGTATTTCCTGACCGAAATCCGAGCTAAATTGAGTACTTTATCTAACTGCTCCTATACTATCACCTTAGTTTGGGTCCCATCTCATTGCTCAATTCCGGGTAATGAGAAAGCGGACTCGCTAGCTAAGGTGGGCGCTATGGAAGGCGATATTTTTGATCGACAAATCGCCTTTGCGGAATTTTTCTCAATTACCCGTCAGCACGTCCTCACCAACTGGCAACAAAAATGGAATGAGAGTGATCTGGGAAGATGGTTACATTCTATTCTCCCACAGGTATCGAACAAGCCATGGTTCAAAGGATTGGACATGAGCCGTGACTTTATACGTGTCATATCAAGGGTCATGTCCAATCACTACTCGTTAGACTCGCATTTCTTCCGAATCGGGCTCGCAGGCAGCAATTTGTGCGCTTGTGGTAGTGGCTATCACGATATCGACCACGTGCTTTGGTCATGCACCAACCATTGTGTTGCTAGATCCAAGTTATCCGCATCCCTCAGGGCCCGAGGAAAACAACCCATCTTGGCGAGCCGAGATCTCGATTATTGCAATTTAATTTATGTGTTTTTAAAACGGATAGCTCTCAGGATTTAGTAGTTAGTGTTATCTTGTGTTCCCCCAAGTTGTTAGCTGCCCATCGGTGTACCCCCATGTTTGTCTTTTCATCAGTTGGTCGCTTAGTTCGAGATCAAGAGCACATTGCTCTCTAAACCTTGTGTTCACAATCCCTACCCTGCCATCCATTTGTTACAATTTGTTACCCCTAACCTCGAGATAGCCGCGAGTAATCGGCCCCCGCTAAACTAACGTTAGTTTTAAGAAATTTTGTAACCTAAACAATGAATATCGGCTCCGCAAAGCTACGGCAAATGAGCCTGGAAAAATAAACGCATTTATAAAAAAAAAACTTGCATCAATTGTTTACACTGTATTTTTATCGCTGTCAGTTTTTCGAAAATTGGGAAAACTGTCAATACGTCACCCGAAAAGCAACGTCGCGAATTGATTTTGCGCAAGCACCTGGAAAATCCTCAACTCTCTCATCGGGAAATCGGAAAACAACTCGGAATCGTGCAGTCAACGGTGAGTCGGTGAGATTAATCGTTATTACGAAACTCTGAACATCGAACGGAAGGAGAAATGCGGTCAGAATGGATGTTCTATTAGTGATCAGGATCACAAGCGTGTCGTGAAAGCGTTTAAGCGGAATCCCAATGCTCAATGGTCAGAGATGTGGCCAAAAAGTTGAATCTGTCCAAATCTTTCGTCAATATACGGTGGGAAAGTCACGGGTCCGGAAACTGTACACCCAGATGCTGACGAAGCCTCATTGTCTCATCATGGATGATGAGACTTACGTCAAGCTGGACTTCCGGCAGCTTCCGGGGCTACTGTTCTTCACTGCTCAGCACAAGTTTGATGTTCCGAAAGAATTAAGGAAGCATAAACTTTCAAAGTTTGCCGAGAAATACATGATTTGGCAAGCGATCTTCTCATGTGGCAAACGGAGTGCACCATTCGTGACTACCGGGACTGTAAACGGGGAGATCTACCTCAAGGAGTGTCTACAGAAGCGTCTGCTTTCTCTGTTGATGCAACACGAGAGCCCTACAATCTTCTGGCCGGATCTAGCTTCAAACCACTATTCAAATGTTGTCGTGGAGTGGTAAAAAGCCAACGGGGTCACTTTCGTACCCAAGGACATGCATGAGATTTGTCTTTTTGAGTTTTTTCGAACACTGTTTGGATGACTTCAAAGGATCATATGGGCATTAATGTTTGGATAACGAATTGATTTCTTCTGATAATTTTGCGTGGTTAATCTTCAACAAGAATGGCGTTTGAGGTGTCTATTGAAATTATGTTTATTTAGGTGACTTCAAAGCAACGCAAGGGCGTTTGGAGTGATTGTTGATTTCCTTTCAAATTTTGGATGTCCTGATCTCCTCCTGTGATCACTGCATATTTACAATTATGACTAACAAAAGTTAAAATCAATATGTATGACGTATAATGCGAACATTCAGTTTAGTTCGGTGTATAGAAGCCGCTTATTTTTATCATCATCAATATTATCAGTTGGAGCTGGATATCTACGTTTCTGAATAATATGAGGACGGTCGATTCAAATGTCATACTTTTTTGGCACACGTGTAACTCTTCAAATCGATATAAATATCACATAATCGCGTTTCGTGGAAAAAACTAGACCGTATCAACATCATCACCGATGGAACGACTCAAGGTTGCCGCCACGGACCGTCAATCGAAGATACCGCGGATGGATACCTGCGTTCGTGAAATTCCCATCGCCTGTCGATTCCGCCGGTAATCAATGTCAATGCAGCTTGACGTGCTTTCGTTGATGGAATTTTATTGGCATACTCAAATTTGCATTGCTTGAACATTGTCATTATCATGCACGTAGGAGTTGGGATTATGCTATGTTTTGGGAATTATTTTACCAATGACACAGAGGGAAAGTAGGCGATAACGGATAGCTATACCTACATATCTACAGTTCAACGTTCAGGCGTTCAGAAGCTCAAAGGCGTACAAGGTAATTTATGTGCGAGGTGTATGACACGAATTTTAATTGCAATACAATAATGGAGGTTTCGTTTGGAAGCGCCATCATGAAGTGGGAAGATTGTTTGCGGTTTTACTTGCTTGATGTTACTCTCTCTATCTCGAGGGATGTAAGCAGAATGGAGAATTCTCTATCCGGGCTAATTGTTTGAAATAATTACATGATGGCAGAACAATAGCAGAATAAATATGCATATTTGATTAGTATAAAATGGAGCAATTAGGTGATAGCGATTAGTGATTACCCTATGGTTAGTATAACGCATGGTTTAAATTCATTACTAAGTACCCTAGTGCACCAAATGCCAGATGGTTTTTAAATCCAGACATTCAGTTTTTAATTTAATTTTACAACTAATTTGTAGCGTAGTATTTATGTTAGATAAACATGGGCCATACAATAGGATCATCATAAAATTTACGTTACAATTTGAGCATATTTGGCTCTAATAATTAACGTTTAACAGTATCCGGAATTATGGACATCTATAATTGAACATCTAATATGGCGGCCAAATTAAATATGGCCGCCAATTTTTTTAAATCACGCCAAATGAAAGCACTGACTTCCTCTTTTCAATGATATTTAAACATTAAGGGGCTTCTTGAGAATTTTTAAAGATACACAACAATCTCGAGAACTGATTAAGCCCCTAGTTACCGAGGGGTCCATCAATTTGACCTTAACTGATTGTTTTTTCTCGTTTCATAACTAGAACTTCTGAATGGGTGCAAAACAGTTGGTTTTTGAGAGCCTCGTGCAATAAGTGGGTCAGATTCAGCAAGGATTGATCACTGTTAACCAAGATATATAATGTATCTCAAAATTAAGCGTACAGATGTCATTAAATTTTAGAAAAAAAAACAATTGTGAAAGCCCAATTTAAAGAAATACGTTTCTGAATTTTTGGCTGCTGTATCATCATATGTACTTTTATCAATTATTGGTACAGTATTGGGCTTCCCAACAAACATTGAATGTTGAATAAGAGCTTATTCAGGCAAGAACAAGCTTCTACAGTTAAAAAATAGATTTTTCAGCTGTTGATCCACTCAAATTGTTTGTTGGGTTATTTGGTTGCGTTTATTAAATGCAAGAGCTATTTGAGAAAAATGCTTATTCTTGAAATAACTTAATATGATGAAACGTGGTTCCGATCAAAGCGTTGTAAATTGGATCAATGATATGTTATCAAAAAGAGAAATATCAGCAAACCTTGGAAGATCACTCATCAGTGTAAGAGCAGCCAAAGGATGCCCGCAAGGAGGCGTAATATTACCTCTATTGTGGTCTTTCATAGTTGATGATATTCTCAAAAATTTAATAACTGAACATAAATCCTTCTAAAACTACTATTGTGCCATTTACGCGAAGTATGACATTTTCGTTAGACAACATAAGATTGAAAGGGACACTTTTAGAACTTTCTAATGCTGTCAAATATCTTGGAGTAATCCTTGATCGTAAACTTAATTGGAACATGCATCTAGAGCAGGCAATAAACAAAGCTACTAATGATCTATGGATATGCAAAAGTACATTCGGTAAACAGTGGGGACTGAAACCGAAAATGATGCATTGGATTTACTTGGCAATTGTGAAACCCAGGGTTACTTATGGTGCATTGGTCTGGTGGCCAAAAACAAAAGAGAGTGTTGCTCAGAGAAAGTTAGAAAATCTCCAAAGGCTAGCAACTCTCTCAGTAACAGGTGCAATGCGAAGTACACCATCGAAGGCTTTGCTTTATATGCTACCATTGCATCAAATTTGTACAAGTAGAAGCCGAAAAGTGTGCTCTAAGGATGTGCAACTCTTTAAAGGACATCTTAGGATTCTTAAAACTGTTGGTATCAACTCTCTAGTAAAGAACAACGAAGACTGGATGGAGAAAAGATACAATTTCAATCGGCTTTTTCAAGAATTTGACCCTGGGCGTAATTTTTGGCAATTTGGTGGTCCAATTCTTCGTCCAGGATCGATTGTTTTCTATACAGATGGTTCAAGCTTGAACAATAAAGTGGGAGCAGAAGTAACTGGCCCAGGGATAGACAAATCGGTTCCTATGGATGACCAACTGTGTTCCAAGCTGATATCCAAGCAATTTTAGAGTGTCCTATTATATGTTTGCGTAGAAACTATAAGAGTTCAAATATATGCATAATGTCCGACAGTCAAGCTGTTCTAAATGCTTTAAAATCAGCGACATGTACATCAAAACTTTTCTGGGAGTGTGCTCAATAGACTGAAGCAAAATTTGAAATTGTGTGTTCAAACGATTCCAATTTGGTTCCTGATTAGCCTTCCAAAATTTGAAGTTATTTAGTACGAAACTGACTTGCCACAAACCATTTGAAGTTTACATGGAAATTACTATGGTAAAACCAAATTTTGTATTTATATCTATCTAACAATTAACCCTATTACTCTGCTGTAAAAATTGACAACTGTACTTGTAGCTACAACTTTGTTCTTCGCAGCTACAACTTTGTTTAAGGCTATTTTTCGATAAAATGTAAGGATCAAAAGTTATTAATGATTCAAGTCACTATTGTCTTATGATTATGCTCAATCAACTGCTCAACAGGCAACACTGGTGTTTCTGGCGCGTAGAATAGAGTACAAACATCATGGCTACAATGTCACACTGCAGAATACAGTGTTGCCAACAAAACAGTTTTTTGATCATGCCATAAGCTTATCAATCTCTTAAACAATTAATAACTTAAATGTACTTAATTATATTTGACCAATTTTTGACCGTTCCACCTGTAGAGTCCAGAGTCCTGGTGTTGTCGTCCACTTGCTTGCGTTCGCCTTCCCGGGTTGCCGGTTACTCCACGAATCCTCGTTAATCACGACTTTCTACTCAACCACGTCCGTGCGTCTATCTTTCACCAATACCATAATAATATCCATGTCCAGGGACGTATTCAGTACACCAACATATAAACCCTACTCTACACCACCCTTTATGCTTAAGTGGTTCAGTATGTATGGTTGACGCCTGTGAGTCGCTGGTTCGAATCCCGGAATGCAAAGATAATTTTGAGACTTATAATAACAATATAAATATGTGAGTTAGCACCTTTTTTAATGGACGGCACACCTACGCGATCTACATTGTCACTGCCATTTGATCTATCGCGAGCAGGACACAATGGAATATCAGCAACGACCTGCATGGTAGTGACCATTACCCGATCCGCATACAGCTTTCCGGTTGAACGTAGTTCTGTTTGAAGCAGTAGAATAAAGTTTAAGCTTGTGATAGGTACGTAGAAAAATGTAGATTTTAATTCTAGTAATAAACTGTATTTATTTTTGCGTTGTGAAAATGAAGTGGGAAATCCTCGCTGCACATCTCGGACTTTAAGTGTAAAAATTCATTGGTGTTGATTCAAATGTTAAAATTTACCTACTCTTTGCATATCTATAGTAAGATATGATCCAAATCTATCAATTACTTCAAATAAAATCAATTTTCAATAACTGAGTGAAAAGTTATTAACAAATGAGCAGTTGGTGTTTACAACTGTGCATGCCAAGCATGGCTACGACAGCGATATCGTCCAGCGCGTCAAACCTTCCAAAGGCAGCATTCACGACTTGCGAATTCCACCCGATGTTTCTGCACTCCAGATAAACGAAGCTCTTACCTTCCGGGAGCTTCAGGTTGCCCTTGGAGATTGGATACCCGGTGTTAAAAAACCTCTCCCTCGACGGAAAAACGAGGCTACTCTCCCTCTTCAACGATCTATGGCTTACTAACTCGTATCCGGACCTCTGGAAACAAAGCTTGGTAGTGCCCATTCCGAAGAACAACACGGCGAGTGAAGAAGTCTCCTCCTTTAGGCCGATTGCGCTCACTTGCTGCGCGGCAAAAGTGATAGAGAGAATGGTAAATCGTCGTCTTAGGCAGTTCCTGGAGTCAAAAGGCCTCCTTGACCAACGGCAGCATGTGTTCCGGCAAGGACACGGCTCCTCCACTTACTTTGCAGCCCTCGGGAGAGTACTTAAGGAAGCCCAGGACAACGGTCACCATGCGGAGTTAGTCTCCCTTGATATTTCAAAGGCCTTCAACAAGACATGGACACCTGGTGTCATCAGGCAGCTCATTGGCTGGGGCCTGGAAGGTCACATCACATATTTGGGACGGAATTTCCATCTTGATCATACCTTCCAGGTGACTGTCGGGAACACTCGCTCGGATCCATTCCCCGAGGAAACTGGAGTGCCCCAGGGATCCGTCATACCGGTAACGCTATTCCTGGTGGCAGTGAACGGGGTATTCAGGCGATTGCCCAAGAACGTGCACGTAATCGGTTATGCCGACGACATACTCATCGTCGTAACGGAACGAACAACTAAGCGGACCAGGATCTTAGCTCAAGCAGCAGTCTCCGTCGTCAGCAGGTGGGCGCTTTCGATTGGTTTCCAGCTCTCCGCACCGAAGAGTGTACGATGCCATATCTGTCACTCAGTCCATCTGATTCGAGGACCACCGATCACCATCCAAGATCATCCGATTCTGCTCAAGAAAACAGTGCGTATTCTGGGGGTAGTACTGGATCGCACCCTAAGCTTCAACCAGCACTTCAGGATGGTGAATAAAAACTGTCGTAGCCGCATCAACATAGCCAGGACAATCTCCTGCCCGCATCGCTTTTGCAACCGTGAGATCCGCCTTCGTGTCGCTCGGGCTGTTATCGACAGTCGACTTTTCTACGGCCACCGAGAAGCTCAACCACATCCTCGCTCCGGTATACAATACCTACGTACGTATCTGGCCTTCTCCCATCCACGCCTGCAGACGCCGCATTCTCCCATCCACGCCTTCCTTTCCGCTATCGATCTGCTGCAGCCATTGCTACGAAAGCCGCTGCCCTGACTGCTAAGACATCCGGGAACGAAAGGGTCTTAACGAAGGGAACAGAGGCCTCCGCACTGCAGCCAACGGTGACCTCCCCCCGGTGGCCAGGGTCTACTGGCATGGAGAGTTGGCGATCAAACGTCGTCAAAATAGATAAGCGGATTAAGAGTGGATTTTAAGCTGGATATAGCTCTGTAGTTTTGAGACGTTCTGTTGTAGAGCTTCTAGGGTCGGTTTATCCGGGGTTACGTTCATCGCTTTACGGACGGATCGCGGTCGCGGGCTGGAGTTGGACTAGGAGTGGCAGAACCGAACACTGCAACGAGTCAACGTCTACCGGAGAAGTGCTCCGTCTTTTCCGCTGAAGTCGCAGCTATTCTAGATGCAGCCATCACTCCAGCAGATCAACCGATCCTCGTGTTAACTGACTCACACAGTGTCATCCAAGCGCTCGAAGCCGAAGCCCCGAGCCACCCCTGGATACAAGCCATTACACGGTACAACCCACCTTCAACCGTCTTTACGTGGATCCCCGGACACTGCGGTGTTCCCGGAAACGAGGCTGCAGACAGACTGGCAGGATCTGGTACATCCCGTCCCCGCTACACCAGGAACGTACCCCTCCTAGACGTCAGGCATTGTATTGTGAATACTATTATTTAAGTCTGGTAGCAGGAATGGTTCCAGTCGCGGACCACTTTCCTGAGGAAGATCAAGGAAACCGTACGCTCCTGGCTGGGCAGCCAAAAGTACAAGAACCAGCGGATCATCTCAAGACTCTGGACCAGTCATGCGAGGATTTCCTGTAATTTCGGTGGGACACCTTTCCGCAAGGTTTGTTAAATTTGCAGCATCTCCGCCTCGGTGGCGCACGTGTTGTGTGTCTACTCGGAGTTCCAGAAGCTACGCGAACAACATGGACCCCCGGAGAACGTCAGTAATCTGCTTGGTTACGACTCCTCAACATTGGCTGCGCTGATCGCCTTTCTGAAGGACGCCCACTTGTATAATCAAATCTAGCCCCCCGTCGGTGGCTGCACTGATCGTGTTTTCCTCACCTTTCTATTTTTTCTGCCGTCGCGGTTTCTCCGCCTGACGGGGCACTGTCTCCTACGGTGGAGCTCTACCTTGTTCGCACACCTAGTCCTCACCACAGCCCCGATGCAATCCTAACTTTACATTAAGTTTTCAAAATGTTGTCTGTCTCATTCGTTGGGTAATCCTCGGGGTAATCAGAGCCAGTTATACGTTACGTTAATGTCAAATTGAAACGTATGTTTTTTTAGGCAGGATCTAGCCTGACTATCTGCTGTATAACGTGATGAACTAGTCTACGGCTAAAAATCACAGCAATATAGAAAAAAAAGTCAGCAACAACAACAACAACAACAACAACAACAACAACAACAACAACAACAACAACAAAAACAACAAGGTAAAAGCAATCCCATAAAAAATACAAGATATGAAGCGGTCTTCCGTTATTTTATTTTTTTAAATAAAACTAGAAGGCTGAACAAGGGTTGGAAAAGACTACTATTTAATGCCTTAAAAAGCTTATAATTTACATTACTGCTAAGCTTTCGGCTGATTAAAATCACAAAATTCAGATGTTTAAAAGCTGAACAAAGGTTAAAGTGGTCTATGTACAACAATTATTCAAACTAAAGCTGAATAAAAATCGTTAAAATAACACTTGTTAAGCATCACATTTGTGACATTTTTTAGTCACACACGAAGCACGAATAGAATCAGTACAAAAGCAATTTTTATTGTTTGCTCAGAAAAATCCCACCGACCTCGGCTGGGATTGAACCCAGACCCATTGGGATGAGAAATCAGTCACGCTTACCACTACACCACCGGTGCCGGCACATGCACTGGGATCAACGGCTTTAGTTCTGTACTTTGGTCAAGAATATCTAGTGCATCTTCCATATAGTTTTCATAAGTTCATATTTTAGGTTTCAGTCACATTAAACCATAGTTGCTATTGAGTAAGATTTTTTATATTACATCCCTGTAACTAAACATATTTCTAGCGTAAAGACACTGGTTTCAACTACACGTTCACCTATCCAACTTTGAAAAATCTCAAGCGTTTTATGTTGATGGAACATCATTAGGAGATCTCAATATCACAGCCCTTGCCAAGTTCCGCACTTACATACAAGCAGATATGCCTACAGAGATACATGAAACACATGATTATCCTTATGCACCCTCTCTCTCTTTCTATATTTTTCGCTGCAACAATGTCAAGGTCATTGCCATCATCAAAGTGACACATGTTCCGAGGCGCGCGTTCACTGGCTTTGGTCCTTGCGCTTTAGTTGATGCCATAAATTATGATAATGATATCCATTCATGCGACACTTCCTAAACAGAAAAAAAAATCACTTTCCTCATGTCATCCGTAATATAGGTTGCAAGTTGCGGACATCAAATGCCCTTCATCTAACTGTTAATCCATGTTGTCGTTTCGTATACCGGACGTGATTAGACTCACATTTCACGATAATAATTAAACTTCAAACGTGCAATTCTATACCTCTCCTTTTGACATGCTTTTGACCTGCATTTTCATCAAACATTTATTTGACACTTTATCGCATCGACGGATCGCACGACATTTTTGGACGGAGTAGTCGCGAGTAAAATCCACGCGCCCCGCAAACCATGTACGAACCGGCGAGTGCCTGTAAACAAACTGGCCGATTAGTGGTGGGAAATCGTATTTGTTACGACTTCCAAGTGGCGACGAAACACTGCTGTCGCGTGACGGTGGGTGGCATCTGTTGCATGGGTGGTGTGACACAGCATCATCGGTAACAGCGGCAACCAGGCGGTTGGTAGGTGCTGCTATCTTTCGGTGAATTCCATGTCGGTTTGTTGGCATGCAATGAATTTATACGGTAGACGAAGAAAATGTAACGGATTGGTCTTGTAAATCGGAAAAATTATTGATGCGACCCAATACCTCTTAAGGCACAATCACCAATTTCAAATGTTAGCGCTACACCTCATTGCCATCTGTCGTTCGATCGCTAGACAATCCTGATACACTTTTCACGAGAAAACACCTTCCCCATCCAAGCGCTTTCCATTTTCCCCTCGATTTTCCATCGGTTCTCTGCACAAAACGCCATCGCGCGAGTGTTGTTCGGTTCTGACGCTGTCAAAATGTGTTGATTTTCCCTAAATTTCCAGTGTTGCACCGAAGCTAGCCGCCCGAAATGAAGTTTGCCGAGCATCTGGCAGCCCACATTACGCCGGAATGGCGGAAGCAGTACATCATGTACGAGGTAAGCAGCCGCAATTAGGGATTTTCATCGTCCAAACAACCTGGCATTGTTTGACCCATCGTGACCTACAGAACTAGGGAGCTCTCGTGCGAACTTGAACTACACACTTCTGCTGTGTATTAAGTGCGATCGATCCCCGCTGCGCATGTGCGTCATTTGTGACCGATCGATTTTCCCACGCCGACGCAGTTCGGCTTGTTTACATTTGGCAAGCGTGATTTATTGTTTACAAACGAACAGCTGAAACGCGAAGACGCCGTAGCAATGGTAACGGACCGGTTGTAACCGCTTCCAGGTACGGTCGAGCACGTGTTTTTACCGAACTGAGGGGAAATGCCGGTCACGTTTCGCTCATTGCATTGTCCGCGGAATGTTTGCAAACATTGTCTACGTAAATAACGACAGCAACCTGTGGCATGTAAACATTAGTAATGTGGATCGCAATGTGTCGGCTGTCTATTTCGGAGATGCACACGGAATTTGGTAGGTGATTGACATGCAATGTATATCGTTGTATTCTTGTTGTAGGAGATGAAAGCTCAACTGTACGCAGCGGTTGAGCAATCGCCATCGGCAGAGCTAGTTGATCCGGAGGTGCTGACGAGGTACTTTGCCAAGTTCGATGAGCAGTTTTTTCACTATTGCGACAGTGAGCTAGCTAAGATTAATACATTCTATTCAGGTGAGTGGTTTGTTTTTAAGTAACTATTTTTTTACAGTATTGCAAAAAAAAGAAAAGTTGCTTGGTTCAGAATTATGGAATGGTTTTACAAGTATATCATAGATGTTAACAGTGTGATCCACTATTACAGTGAGCTGGTGAATCGGTTGCATAGCGATGAGAACGCCTATGTGGCGGAGAAGGCTAGTGTGATGATGATAGCTTTTCAATGTGGTTCAACGACCTGGTCTACGATCGAACAATGCCGTAGACCAGTGCTGCGATTTGTCATTGTCATTGACAGACTTTCGCCCGATATTGACAAAAATGTTTTTCACATTGTCACTCACAAACTTGATCCTTAAAAAACTACATGGGGTTGAACGCAATGGTGACATAGGACTACGTGTTCTTATATAATAAATGTTATTTTTAACTGCAGCAGGAGCTTGTGTTTTGAGCATGGTGCTCTCTGTTTATACTCTTTTGTATGACTATGATTGCCCTGAAAAGAACCTTTTGATATGAATTTTAGTTAAGGAATGTTCAGAAATTTAACTATTTTCGAAAGTCTTGGTGGCCCTGAAAAGGACAGGCTTAAAGCCTTTGAAAGATGATGGTGACGTGTAGGCAGCTGGATCAGCGAATCAGACCGGACAATCCCATATTATTCGGTTCAATGTTTGGGCACTCGCAACTCTTGGCCCGTCTGCTGCTGGACAAGGGTTGAACTGGTGTCTGCCTTAGGTTGGAAGACCGCAGAATATCAGTATCACCCAGCTAAAGCTCCTCCCCTTTTTAGTTTTTCCCGTTAAACTCCTTCTTTCAACATATTGGTCAATATTAGCCTTTAGCAGAAAGACGCTTAACACTTATTTCGGCGAATTTATGATCCTGTTTCATCAGATAAATTAGAACTTTTATTTATTTTCTCTACAGCGCTAAATCAAAGGAGTCGAAATAATTAGGGAGTCGGTTGAATATTTACGCAATCTTTACGATTAATCGTTAATCGAATAATTGGACTTTTAGGCATCCCTAGAAAATAGTGTAATTCCGTGTTTTTTGGTGGTCATTCGAAAATGTCGAACAGCAGAATTGCAACCAGCAAATGTAACCCAAGAACCAAAAGCAGTGCGATGCAAGTTTTCATTTCTATGACGATGACTGAATTAAGGGGCTTAGAAGCAGAACAACAAACGTATCAATGAATGTGGTTGCCGTCGAGTTATGAACGAAACAGAAAGTCGATGAAGAGAATCGATCAAAATAACTTGCACCCCTACTTCGAAGTTTGATTACAAGATTACAACTCTGGAGAGCATTTTATGAGATCGTTGGAGGCGTGTGGTTCTGAATATGGCAATGAGTGTACAAAATGTTACGCAATTGCGTCCTCTCTATTCGCACACGTCCGAAGAGCGGAAGCGAATGCCACTTCGACGTGTTTCGTCTACTAACGATTCTCTGGGGAAGCAGCAATGCTACATCGACATGTTTCGCCTAGATACGATTCTCTGATGACTGTGTTGGGGAAGCAGCATATGCATGTACGTAATTGGTGGATTTGTTAGTTATTTCGATGCTTCTGGACAATGCTTGACATTTACCAATTTTTAATAGTTTATTGTTGAAAATCAACAGTAGATGTTATCGATGCGTAGAAATATTTCTGATCGATTGGTGATAAAATTTTAGAAATTGGTTCAAGAGCAGCTGAGTTATTAACGTTCAATATCTTTCATAATTTTGTGACTTGTACCATTTTTGGTTTTCACAGAGTGTACCCCCATATAGAAATCACAGAAGTATTTCTACGTCAAATACCTTCGTCAAAATCTCATTCATTTTTTCGTTAATGACAAAGATTCACCTGGCAACAAAAATGTAATTTCGTGCATTCTGTGTCACATTATTGATATCCAAACAGTTCAGCACGTAGATGCTTGTTCACTTTAACGACTCCATGTAATTGTGTTGCTCAAGTCATTTAATTGCGTTACAAATTTAGCTAATAAAAAAACTCTACACATGTTCGTCACTGCAGCATTGTCATTGACAATTGACATGGTTTGCCTTGACGATGACTGTTAGCTCAAATGAGTGATCAAAGCAGAATTGTCAATATTATCGTGTATTGTAGAAATTTTGCAGCACTGCGGTAGACCATGTGGTGGCCGGCGCCGGTGGTGTAGTGGTAAGCGTGACTGCTTTCTCACACCCCAATGGGTCTGGGTTCAATCTCAGCCGAGGTCGGTGGGATTTTTCTGAGGCATAAAAATCTCCGTTGGTCCTGGCCCGTGTGTGTGAATGGGTGCGAAATCCTACGCAGGTGTGGAAGCTGCCTTCATTGCACATTCGATTGCCGTCAATGGATGGCAATCGATGTCCATCGGTGATTGGCACTAGATTGCGGAACAGAGAACGACGTTAAATAAAGGAACAAGAAGAAGAGAACACTGTCCGATGCCACAGAGTATTTCCAGCGATCCGTAGTGGATGGGAAAGTCGTCTCCATTCCACTCGATTCATAGTTGCACGTCGCCAGCCTGTCAAAGCTCCGTAGGTCGCCTTCCACGAGGCCGGTCCACCTTGCCTGCTGCACGTATCTTAATCTGGTTCCATTCGAGTCGTTATCGAGCACGATTTTCACCTGGCTGTCACGCGACATTCCTATGATGTAATCAGCCCACCGTAGTTGCCATAACCATCATCATTGTCAGCGTTATACCCCGTTCACATTACAGCCTATATCACGTAATATAGGCTGTCTTGCAATGAGCACTCATACATAGGATTTCCAGTGAAAACTAGATGTATGAGTGTTCATTGCAAGATAGCGTATATCACGTGATATACGCTGTAATGTGAACGTGGTATTAACGTCTGCAATGCAAATTCTCATTGCAAACGTTAACGCAGACGCTATCGGCAGTGATCGATTAACAACCCTGGAGTGGACGATGAGTGAATCTCCCAGCAGGTTCATTCGCCACCGCAGTGCTGTCGTGGTAAATTTTGAGCTGGTTACTTAGCTGGTTACGCACTAATTTTAATTTCGGAATGTTCACACAATTTAGTTCTCTCTAATTAGGGTACGGGCAAGCTGGTCTGTTATCTGCTCGCCATAAAACTTAAACAAACTAAATTTATCGGATATTTGCTGGTGGATCAGAACGCTTGGCTGTTTTATGTCCAACGTTTCGGTCTTTGGACTTGGCCTTCTTCAGAGGATATAAAGTTGTACCATCTTTCGTTCAGCTCAAAACCTTTACAATCTCAAACTAAAACTAACTCATAGTGATCGATTGTGGATGATGACAAAACTGTAAAACTTTTTCTTGATGACTTAACGTCGAAACAAAATGACTAATTCTTCAAGATCTTTAAACTTCCCAGAAATCTTAGCCTTTTCTGAAGTTTTCGGAGCTTCCCTGGAGTAATTGAAACTTCCCTAAGCTGCATATTTTGGGGCTGAAACTCACGGTCCGCTAGTGTTGGTGAGTTGTTTGTCGTTAATCTTCATGAAAAGTTTACTATTTTGCCATAAACAGTGCCAACACAAAACAGTTTACGTTCGGATTTGGACTGATTTGGACCTGGTTCATATGACCGGAAGGTGAAGGCTGGTCGCAAATGCCTTGATGTGAATTTCCTGAATAAACACGAGGAGTGTTGATTATAGCAAAACTTGCAATATACAATCGTCAGAGTTCATTTTAGTAAACAAACTAACATTTCTTCCTTCGGTGACACCTTTGATTATCCGCCTTGCTCTCCGACGATGATTCTCTGATGGATCTTTCTGCTTCTGAGGCGATGAATATCTGGGACGGGACTTGACAATCGGGTAGCGATTTTGAGCCAATTTGCTGTCAAATCCGAGCCAGTTTCTGATTGGTCGATTTGACAGTAGCAATCGTGGAATAAAAAGGACAAAGGGATCGCATCAATCTCACTGGCAGTGATGCCGGAATCAATTTTGGCGTCAGTGGCGTTGTTAATTGTTTATATTTGCGAAAGGAAAGAAATTATGAAAATGATGTACAAGCTTGAGCTTGAGCTTGATTGACCGCCTACGGTTGCTACTCTGTTATTGCCAGATCAGCTGTAATTACACAGAGGACCAATAGACGATGCTTGGGACTAGCAATCATCCTCAATGTGTAAAAACTGGTGATCTTAAATTAGGCAATACCAGCGCCGGGCGCGCCCGAACACAGGTCAAGAAAGGAATGGGAAGGATTGTGTTGACATGACACTCGCTTTGAAGGAAGCCGAGAACACCTCTGCACTTCCACGAGGAATCACTGGGATGTTGGATAAGAGGGTTGGGTTTGCAGCAAGGTTCGTTTTGGTAAACGATAAGCTGAATTGATGTCCTAACGATCATATTACGTGAAGGAACTTAGGACTAAACCCATGGTCTTCTGCTCAGTAAGCAAAAACGTTTGCCACTAGGCAGACGAGCACCTTTTTAATCACCGAGTTGCTGTTATTACCATGTAGTCATATTAACAAATAAAACGATTGACGAATCTTGAATGTGGATGGGCCTGAGATTAGACTCACGATGTTCTGCTCAGTAAGCAAAAACGGTTGCTCTAAGGCCACCGAGTCCCTCATATCACATAATACCGTTGCTCAAATTTTTGTATCCATTCAAACCCGGAACCAACGACAACAACGAGTTTCGCAAAATACACGATACACAAGCGATTTTACCATAAATCTCTTTGATATGTAAGGACCTGGGACCGCGTTTTTCTGCTCAGTAAGCAGGCCACTGTCACGTCACGCGACGTTCAATGTTTCAATTTGCTCTTTACGTATTGTTGAGGCTATAAATAGGCCCTTTTCAAAAGTTACACAAGAAATACGCACAATCATCGCCTACCTCGCAAAATTGGTTCCAAACGACAACAAAGGCATAAGCAACGATTGATTGTTGAACTTTGCTGGCTCCGGTGGTGTAGTGCACAGCAAAAAATAATGTAATATCGATCAACGTAATTCAAGCTGATGTATGAAATAATGATGTAATTGTAATTTTGTAATTTATCAGCACACACCCTGATCGACCACTGTAAACCAATCTGCCGTTAAGCGAGTGTGTACCTACTGAAACCTGGCCGGAGGCCTATGCTAGACCGTATAGCATAACGACCTTCTTCGACTAGCAGGCTTGTTTCTGTTTGCACAGACAGTCCCACTAGTTTCCGATACATTTATAGGGGATAGTAGGAGATTAAAAGAATGGAGAAGAGTTATAGAGGTTTTTCTGGGTTGTTTTGCTGAAAAGAGAGAAACAGAACTATACGAAATTACACCTGCTGAAAAAAGATAAGTCTATTATTTTGGTTAGTGATCGTTTGGATTTGGGTCACCCCACGTTGTGTTTAGGTTAGTATAAATAAATAATACTATTTAGTCATATAAATCACCACAGCTCATTATCTTCAGCGTTATCGGTTTTCGTTTCTGGATTTTTAGTTGCCTCTGTGATATACTTACTTGCGGCATACTATTTTGGGAGTGTATATGAGCGTGTACCATGTACGGTAGCTCATCTCTCATCGTGATGGTGGGACATAGTAGACAAATTAGAGAGAAAACAAGGAGGTATTAGTATTAGTTATATGTAAACAAACAAAACAAAAGAAGAGAAGAGGAAAGAAGAGCAGAAAAATAAAAAGGGGATAAAGTAGATAACAAAAAAAAAAACGAAACGTAGGCAGATTATTAGAAAAGGCATTATCCGAGACCTCAATCAAATGTCACTCCCACCGAGATCTCAGCGAAACCCTCCCCGCCGAGACCCGCACAGCCAAGCTCGGTAGAAAAAACTAAGTGTGTAGATAGATTAGTAGGAAAATTAATAAAACTACTTTATGACTCAAAGTGCAATGAATGAGCGTTAGTTTCGGAATCATTTCAGTGTTAGATTTATGTTAGTTTTGATCCGTAATCAGCCCTACCGACCCCTCCAACATTAGTTGCAGGCAGTGGTTGTTAGATAATGCGGCACTGTAACTACTACTATTTTAGAGGAATGATTCGTCAAGTTTATACAACTCAATGTTTCAATTGGGTTAAACTATCTATCTTACAATTACAAAAGCAAACCTAAAGTTACAATTATATGCAAATGCAAAATGAAACTTGACAAATCATCGTCAATCCCCTTATTCCAGGGCAGGGCCTGACGATTTGAATCTAATTTTGATCAGTGAACGGGCACCATATGGTACATTTTCTCACCATGGACCTATCATTTCCAGCCTATCTGAACTATTTAATAAATGGAAGCCATAACATGGGTTACGCTCCCCCTAAGCGGGCCCTCCGCATCCTGTCTCTGTCTTATCTCAAATACAAAATGCCAATAGTATGAATGTATCTATATATAACTTGGAAATGACGTACAATCAAATAAACCCGTAACCCACTCACTTGGTCAGGCTTCAGAATCGTCCAGTGGGCAGTGGGCAAATTTACCGCAAGTTTGATATTTTACCCATTGAGTGTTGATTAGTCACAATGAAACATTGTGACAGAAGTTGAGGTTACTAGTGTATTAAATAATCTAGGTCCTATTTAGGATTATATCTGAAAAATCCAAATCTGGCCAACGCCCACCCTAAACCTAAACCTGTTCTAATCCACCTGAAATGACTAACGAATGGAAGACTCTGAGTACCCAGCCATGCAATAGTCTCATTCCGTGCCTTATGGCAACTTGATGATTCTATTACGCTCATCTTCTGGCACCACCCAGGGGAGACTTGGTCCTGTACCCAATGCTTAACTTATCTCCATTCCACTCAGCTACTCGCAATTTCTTGTGATATAGTGGGCGGAATATTATTATATGAGACAATTCAATGCAGACGTCTTTCCAAATTTGGCAGATCGACAGGTAATCGGTGATTTACCACGATAGTTGCTATTCAACAACTCGACAACGTCCCATCTCCACAGCTCCCTTCTGCAACAGTTCCTCTAGTGACCCCTACTCCACCCGTTCCCCCGAGAACATCACCTGCCCCCCGATCTAAGACTTACCCAGAAGCCTCGAGAGGTTCGTGGGTTGTCTTTTTCTATCGCAAACAAAAGGCTTTGGATGTTCATTCAGCTGATTGTGCCCGCGAGTTTGATGGTGAGGCAAAATAAACTGCGGGTTACCGTTGCCGAACGCGGGCAGGCATACAAGATTGTTGCCTTTGAGCTATTTTCTGGAATATCGAGTGTATATTCCAAGTCACGAGGTTGAAATCGAGGGATTTTTTTTTTACCGAAGCGAGTATGATTCGCGATGATTTCGATTTGTGTGGTTGGTGTCTTCAAGAAACCTCACCTCCCCAAAATTAAATACTTAACTAGAGTACATTCAAATGCGTACAGTGTCCCTCGTTGGAACGAAGAAGATCTGCACGTTTCGTGAGACCTTCATCGGGTCAATAATATCGACTACGTCGCGATTAGGATGATCCAACTGCACTGGTTTGTATCAAAGGTAATGAACTGTACAAAAGGGAGCGACTAGGGCAGACTGCGGCCTTCTGTGGCAACAAGCCACGCTGTGATCTAGGTAGGGAGAAACATACGGAGAGTTCTTGTCGTGCCACTCCTAAATGTCTATATTGTTTGGAAATTCTGCATGCTCTCGCTGATTGTCCAAAGTACAAACAGCAAGGAGAAAAACTCCAGGGGTCTTTGAAAGCTCGCGCACAGCGTTCCTTCACGGAAATCCTAAGATCAGTTATTCCGTCTTTCCGAGTTCCCCCGTGTAGTAACCCCTTGACCTTCTCTCAGTTGATGACCAGGGCTCTGACCAGTCTGACCCTAATGTCAGCGAGGGAAGTCATTTTGTTTTCAAAGTCCCACCTAGTAAGCGATCCAAAATTGTCATGTGAGAGGCCTCTCGTATTGAACCTCAAGTCATCTTGAAGAAAGCAGGAAGTAGTGATAATGTTTCGAAAGCACATCCACCGGGTTTCAAATCATTTGCGTCGTGACCATGTTACATTCGCTCATCTGTCAGTTTAATTCGAATGGTCGTACACTTGATTTGGCGAGTGTAAACGAACCAAACCTTGTTGAGCTAATTGAACCTCCGTCATCGCTCCTCATAACCGACAGCCATCATAAGGTGTTTGTTCTTTGCATCTATGTGAACGACTCCTACATGCAACTTGCCAGTGACTCAAACATCGTCAATGATATTGATTTTCGACGTTGCAACTTTCCAGAATTAAACAACGCTATCATAAACGTCGATTGGATTGAAATATTTCGTGCAACAAATACGGATGAAACGGTACGTATGTTTTATGAGATATTGTACAACATTCTGGAGGAACTTGTTCCACTTAGACGAAGTAGACCTTATTCGTTTAAGGGTCCGTGGTGGACATCTGAGTTACAGAATCTCCGTAACGTCCTGCGTAAAGCTAGAAAACGCTATTTTAGAGCTCGAACTGCTGAGAACCGACGTTCTACTACCAGAACGTTCGTAGGCTGCATAGCAAAATCGAGGACTTCTTGACTGCCGTCTCTGCTTCTCCATACGACGTTGTAGTTCTGACCGAAACTTGGCTCGACGATGTTATTCCGTCCCGGATACTGTTTGGTGACAACTTCGTGGTATACCGAGGTGACCGCACTGCACTTACTAGCAACAAGAAACGGTCCGGTGGAGCCCTCATCGCGGTTAGAAAAAAACATCCCGTCGTCGGTTTTCCCGGTAAATGAGCATCAAATGGAGTATGCCTGGGTCAGTGTTTGTGCAGAAAATTGCAAGATAATTGTTGGTGCCGTATACATACCCCCGGACAAATCTAGCGATGTGCAAGTTGTTAAGCGTCACACTGCCTGTTTGGACTATGTTACATCTACACTGAACACGGATGTATAATCTTTGTTTTCGGTGACTATAACATGCCAGGACTAAAATGGAGCAATTTGGCAGAGGCGTTTCTCACGGTTGACGTTAACAAATCGTGCATCACTCGATCAGGTGCAGCGTTGCTCGACGGTATAAACTCCAGTAATATGCGGCAAATAAATGGCTTTGCTAATCGCCACGGCAACATATTGGACCTATCGTTTGTCAGTGAAACACTTGACGGTGCCTTTTCCATTGACAGTGTAGACGACCCGCTCGTTGCTATCGATGTTTGCCATCCCCCGTTCGTAGTCACCTTGAATGACACCTTTTCCATGCGTTTCGAAAATGACGACTTCGACTACCAGGCCTACAACTTTGCTAAAGCTGACTTCCTACGATTGTTGACGTTATTGAGTGAGGTTGATTGGTCGCCTGTCAGGAGCTGTTTGGATATCGACACAGCCGTTCACTTTTTTGCCGTTTCTGTCCGCCAAGCAATAGATCAATGTGTACCGCTACATCGCCCACCAATGATGCCCCCGTGGTCAAACAAGGAACTGAAAAGAAGGAAAAAGCATTGCAAACTCACACACAGGACTTACCGCAGATCTCGTTCTCTATCAGACAAACTAGTCTTCCATACAGCTAGTCGGCGATACAGGAGTTTGAATGGCAAACTCTACCGCAAATACGCCAGTGGAATCGAAAGGAACATCAAGCGAAATCCTAAATGTTTCTGGAATTTTGTTAATTCAAAGCGAAAGGAAACTGGTCTTTCAACTTCTATGTCCTTAGATCAGAAAGTGGCACACACTAGCTCGGAAAAGTGTGGACTTTTTGCGGAGTTTTTCCGTTCCGTTTTTGAAGGCACGCCTGTGAATGAGGATGCTGCTGATCCCCTTGACTTCGCTCCAACTGACGTGATTGAGCTGGATACCTTTGAGATTTCAGCAGAAGATTTCATCAAGGCTGTCAAAAAACTGAAGTCGTCGAACAATCCTGGCCCTGATGGAATTTCTGCATGTGTCATAAAAAAATGCTCCGTTCAACTACTGGAACCACTGCTGTGCATCTTCAACCTGTCCATGAGCGTGGCCAAGTTTCCAACAGACTGGAAGTCGTCCTTTATATTTCCTGTTCATAAGAAGGGTAGCAAAACTGATGTCAGCTGTTACCGTGGAATAACGTCCCTCTGTGCTTGCTCAAAATTGCTCGAAATTATCGTCTCCAACTATATGTTCAACAGAACAAAAAGCCACATATCTACGAATCAGCATGGGTTTTTCCCCGGAAGAAGTGTAAACACAAACGTCACTGAGTTCACTTCGATCTGTCTTCGAAATATTGGGCAGGGAAAGCAAGTAGATACAATATACACTGACTTGAAAGCTGCATTTGACCGGGTCAACCACTCCATTCTTCTGGCTAAACTACGCAAGATGGGCTCATCTGCCAATTTCGTTCAATGGCTCGAATCATATCTCTGCAACAGGACTCTTGCAGTAAAGATTGGATCTTCAACTTCTGACTGGTTCTGCAATACCTCCGGTGTACCTCAAGGAAGTAACTTGGGACCGTTGCTATTTTCGCTATACATCAATGACGCAACTGTGCTTCTGGAAAATGGATGTTACTTTATTTATGCTGATGATGCAAAAATCTATGTGATCGTTGAAAACGAAGACGACTGTCTGCGACTCCAGGAGGCACTGGACAAGTTTGCATTGTGGTGTCGTGCCAACAATATGACCCTCAGCGTACCTAAATGCCACGTTATTAGCTTCCACCGCAAGAAAAATTTCCTTCAATATGAATATGTCATCGACTGAACCACCCTATCACGCGTGCAGACAGTGCGTGATCTTGGAATTACATTGGACTCAAGTCTCACGTTCAGGAACCACCACGAAGATGTTATTGCGAAGGCACGACGGCAGCTTGGTTTCATTGGAAAGGTGACAAAGTAGTTTCAAGATCCTTACACATTGAAATCGCTGTATGTTAGTCTTGTTCGTCCAATTCTCGAGACAGGCTGTATTATATGGGATCCGTTTCATATCACCGTGATCGATCGCATAGAGGCCGTTCAGCGCAAATTTGTGCGATACGCTCTTCGCAACTTACCGTGGAATGACCCGGTTAATCTGCCACCCTACGAGAATAGATGCCAACTACTGGGATTGGAAACGCTGGAACAAAGGAGGAAGAACGCGAAAATTGTATTTGTAGCGAAACTACTGAACGCCGAACTTGATGCACCGAATCTTCTTGCTCTCATCGACATTAACATTCCCGGCTATGCACTCAGGAATACCGTATTTCTCTGCTTACCACGCTGGCGACAGGACTACGACGGTAACGAACCAGTACGTGCAGTCATGCGCAATTTCGATGTTTATAATTTGTTCGACTTCAATGAAAACTCTGTTCAATTTCGCTCAAGGCTAAGAAGAATGAATTGATGTTGATGCTAAGAGTTATTCATTAAGACAACAAATTGTCGGATGAAGATATCAAAGTAATAAATAATAAATAAAAAAAAATCTACATTCGCTCGAAACAGATTACAGCGATTACCGGACTGCTGCATTCCGTAGCTACATCAGACGTATGGAGCTGACCGCGAAGCAAGACCGGTCATCCTTTTGGTCTTTGATACGTAGCCGTAAGCAATCCAATCGTATTCCTGCCGAGATGACTTTCCAGAAGTCCTCTGCTGATTCACCGCATGAGCTAGCTAATATTTTTGCCGAATTCTTCGAGAATGTGCACAGTACAACATCGCCGATATTCTCTCCTGACAGTGTAAGGACCTGCTCTGCATACAATCTGAACTGTTCACCTCTAGCTGTGAGCCAGAACGAAATATTTTTAGCTTTGAAAAAGTTTGACGTTTCGAAAGGACCTGGCACTGACAACATACCGCCGTTGTTTTTAATAGGTCACCCAGTGAAAGTACTTTTCCCGAAGCGTGGAAGTTAGCCTCGATCACCCCGATCTTCAAAACTGGTAACAAACATTCTGTTGAAAATTACAGAGGTGTTTCGATTTTATGCTGTCTAGCTAAAGTGTTCGAACAATTGGTTCACAAAGCTCTGTATGTAGCCTCCCGACCGCTGATATCGGACTTTCAACATGGATTTGTTTAGAAGCGATCTACCACGACAAACATGATGTCCTACGTAAGCTTCCTGTCTTCAGAAATCAAGAATCGGCACCAAGTTGATGCCATATACTTCGATTTATCGAAGGCGTTTGAAAAGGTTCCTGATTGGCTTTCCTAATTGGATTACCGAATGGCTGTGCTCTTACCTATCCGGTCGGAGGGCATTCGTCAAATTAAACGGTACTCGCTTCCGCGATATTTCCATCACGTCCAGGAAGCAATCTGGGACCACTGCTTTTTATATTGTCCGTGAATGATTTGTGCTTTCGGCTGAAATCGAGCCTATTGCTTTACGATGACATCAAAAAGTGCATTTTGTTTTCTCACCGACAATCTCCAGGCAACGCTGATCCCCAGTTTGAATACTCCATCATCTCAGAGACTATAGAACGTGTTCAAGCAATACGTGGGGGTCACTGTGGACAGTTGACTCCGGTTCAACGGGATTTATTCGTTGCAATACAAGTGGCTTCACCGATATATATGCTCTCAAGGCACTGTACTGTTCAATTGTTCGCAACATGACGGAATGTATTTTCAATCTCGCCGTTAAGTAAACAATTCTCTGTATAGTTTTGTAAAATTTGATCAATTTTCCGTCTGTGTACTAGGTACTAGGTAGATAGTGATGAAGCTTCGCTAGAACTATTCCAAAGTCGCAGACAGTATATGAGCACACTTTCTTTGCCTGTAGATTTTTCAAGTCTCCTCATCCATTAGGTAAAGAAGTGTGCGTTTGACTAGTACTGTCGCATTAAGGTTCAATTTACTTTGATGCTTTTTGGAAAATTTCAAAAGCAGTTTTTTCCGACGCATTATTTCAGATTGCAAAAAGCTCGCAATCGATTCCTTTTGATATTTTACACGCGAGCTTTTTGCAATCTAAAATAATGCGTCGAAAAAAACTGCTTTTTATTCAAAAAAAAAATGCATCAAAGTAAATAGAACCTTAATGGCCCTTCGCTTATTTTCAACTTCTGTTCAATTTTCACACTGCCGTACTCTAGCGGAACTATCAACCTACCCTCTTCAGACCTTCTCTAGCTAATAAATTATCACACTAAAGTTTCATGTTAGATAGCAACTCTGAAAATCGTAAACTTCACGTATGAAGTAACATAAAACACTTTGAATGCATTCCTAATTGTTTAAAATTCTACCCATATCAATAACCCTCATTTCATATTCCTTCTAGAAAAGCTTGCTGAAGCGACCAGAAAGTTTGCCAACCTCCGATCGGAGCTGAGTGAAACCCTCGAGCTCGAAGAATCGACCAAAAAGAAAAAGGACAATCTCCATCGGGTGAAGAAGAATCTTCTCCGTAAGAAAAATGTATCCGTTCGCAAGATACAAGAACTGAAACTCGCCTTCAGCGAGTTCTATTTGAGTTTAATTCTGCTGCAGAACTATCAAACCTTGAACTTCACCGGCTTTCGGAAGATACTCAAGAAGCACGACAAGCTATTGAATGTGGATTTCGGCGCACGTTGGCGAGCCGAACACGTGGAATCGGCTCACTTCTACACGAACAAAGACATCGATCGGCTGATTCATGAAACGGAGAACATTGTGACCAACGAGATCGAAGCCGGTGATCGGCAACGGGCCATGAAGCGTCTCCGAGTGCCACCTTTGGGAGAGCAACAGAGTCCGTGGACAACTTTCAAGGTTGGACTGTTTTCTGGATCGCTATTGGTTCTGTGCGTGGCGGTGCTACTGTCGGCCATGTTTTACGATTACAGAGATGACTGGATTGTTGCTTTCCGGTTGTACAGGGGTCCTCTCTTGATGGTGGAATTTTTATTCCTATGGGGAATCAATGTCTACGGTTGGCGATCATCTGGTGTAAATCATGTTCTGATATTCGAGTTGGACCCTCGAAACCATCTCTCCGAGCAACATCTGATGGAGCTGGCAGCAATCTTCGGTGTCATGTGGACACTGAGTGTCCTAGGCTATCTGTATGCTGAGTCTTTGAGTATACCGGCCTATTTGAGCCCCCTGGTGCTGTATCTGCTGATGACGGCTTTCCTGTTCAATCCAACGAAAACATTTCGCCATGAGGCACGCTTCTGGACAATCAGAATAGTTAGTCGAATAGTATTAGCTCCATTTTTCTTCGTTAATTTCGCTGATTTCTGGCTGGCGGATCAGCTCAACAGTATCGTACCCGCATTTCTGGACGTGCAATACTTGATCTGTTTCTACTCTACCATTACCAATTGGAACCATGCTGAGAATCCAAATAAATGCATCGAAAACTCGCTGTGGATTCGAACGATCGTGGCCATGCTACCGGCCTGGTTCCGTATGGCGCAGTGTTTAAGGCGATTTCGCGATTCTCGGGATGCCCATCCACATCTGGCGAATGCTGCCAAGTACTCGACGTCATTCTTCGTGGTGGCATTTTCATCGCTGACGCAGGCTACCCGAGATCAGTACGAGAAGAACACTGACAATCCGTGGTTTTATTTGTGGATCATTGCCTCGATTGTGTCGTCCTGCTATGCGTACACATGGGACATCAAGATGGATTGGGGATTGTTCGAAGCAAAGGCAAATGATAACAAGTTCCTGCGGGATGAGGTGGTCTACAGTTCGAATGTAAGTATGAGAATGGTGTCTTCTCAGGTTATATGTACGAATGCATAGGGTTGCGGTACGTTATTGGGTCTCCATGCACAACTACAGGAACCTAACGCTTCTAACGTACCGGAACTATAGGAGCGTTTACTCTATATGATTACTGTTGGGACGGCTTTATTTGGATTGTACTACGGGCTACTTTCAACGCAATATTTGATAGAATAAGTAAAGTGGATTCATAAATGCATTGAATGTTTACTCACAACCGCTGACTGAGCCTGTCCAATTATATACAATCATCCTTATTCTTGTTTACGGCCGTATCGAACTTTCGTACACTATTGTCATTGTGAACTACCCAGAAGTCATTGGAAAAGTTCATTAAGCGAGTTTGACAAAAATAGAATTTTCCAATACTTTTGATTGATAAAATCCAAATTCCATTCTCAACAGTAAAAAAAATCATACTACCAGTGAGTAGTGCAAATTTAAAGGAAAAACATAAAAAAGATCTAAGAAAAGACAAAAGAGTCAAAAGAACGTATTAGTTGTACAGAATAGTGATGTGCAACAAAAAAATTTGACTGATGAATTTGATGAATTGACTATGAATTTTGAATAATTTATTTTTATTTTGGATGACTTTTGACAAATCATTTTCTCAAAAGTCCAAAGTAGCCCGTCCATCGGAATTACTGGATGTGTTTAAATGAACATTTTTGATACTATTTTTGGAACTATTTTTTGAGATATCAAACTAAATTCAGTACCTACGGTATGAAAAAGTTAAAATTGTAGTTAATCAGCCTTCAACTAAAGTATGTATGTTGAGCTGGTACACGAGCACTGGTGCGTAACCAGTGCAGTCATGGTTAAATTTAGAGCTGGTTACTCATTGATTTTTTAGATGTACGCGCTACGTCCACCTCAAATCCATGGGCTCCTTTCAAAAACGCCCATAATTCTGATTTAGGAATGTATAGAAGTAGCATAGAGGTAACTCTAAGACCAGAAGGTCCCGAAGAAACGTGCTCAACTTTTTGTCTCAGCTCTAGTACTCTCTTCGGTCCCAAGCTAATCGACGATGATGCACCCCTCGAAAGATAGGCAAATCCACGCACCCCTCATTTTATCTGTCAAACTTTCATAGCGAATCAAAACAAACATAGTTTAGTACTAGAATTTCGACTAGAATTTCGACTAGAATAGGGTACGCTTATAGATGTACTTGGGACCAGTGTTGGAAAAGTTCACCAAAACTCACTATGACTCGCGAACTTTTCCTTTGGTGAACTTTGTGAAATATCGCGATTTTTTTTCCAACGCTGCTTGGGACCAATAGGCTAGTCAAGTAGTGAGCCAATTTAAAATCGTTAGTTTCCACCGGTTGGTAGTAAGCTGGGACACGGATATATGAAAAAAATATATAAATCTTGTTTCAGTATGGTTTCCGGGGATCCTACAGTAACTGTTTAAAGTTTCAGGTCGGTTGGTGTAACTATATTTTAGCGCCAGCGGTTTTTATTTTAGATAGGATTTTCTATGGGAAAACTTATTTTTTAAATAAAAACCTGTCGAAGTCACCCTTGAATTGACCTCTAAAAATAAATCAATACAACTACTCCACAGGAAATTTTACAAGGAAACTTTTCTTGCTATACTGCAAAACGATCCGACGCTTGTGGAAAAAGTTATTTAGCTATTACTGATTGCTAAACAAACAACCTGCTCATTATTCCTTTTTTCTAGCATCACTGCCAGCTCCGTCTGCTGCTGTCTGTGCGAGACAGTCACGTTGTGTGGGGGTTCACTCAGCATGGAGGAAAGCCGATATTTTGCACAGGGTCATTTGGAAACAAGCGTAATTTTTCACAATGGTGTATTTGTTTTTGCACACACTTTATTCAAATAATTCTACTTGGAAATGCTTCGAGTGCAGAGCAAAACCGGCTAGGAAAACAAGAATGTAGGCTGAACATTAGGCTTTACGAAAAAGATGTGTAGCTACCATCTTCACATTTTCGTCGATTTCAAGTTTTGAATCGAAAAAAGCAAGGGTCACGTTCCATTCAGAAAAGTACCATAGATGATTTGGAAGGCTTTCATGGCAATCAAAGTGTAATGTTGGTCGTGAAAGTTGTGGTATCTTCCCAAAATTCCTGATCCACTCGAGGGGCCAAAACAGAACTACTTGGACGATATCAATATCGAATGAAGCATTGCGATAGAAATAGAGCCAAAGATGTGTCATGCTTCCAAAGAGACTGATCATCTTAGTTTTCGCTGCACATCCACGATTTCAAAAGGTGGCCCATCCACCTCGTACGACTGAGGCTAGCTCTCTTGTGGAATCTTAATGCTTTTGTAGGAACTCCACCTAAAAACATTACGACCAATTCGAGCAGCTTTCGTAATCCGATCGTTGTTGTTTAATCAACAGCTGGTCGTTACAAAACGCGATGATTCCGTCCCTCCACAGTCCATTTAAGGTCCAGATTATCCATAACGGTCCGTAATTTCCGGTTGCTCCGATTTTGGTTGAATTCATTGAAAGAATCGAGATTGTTGGTTGCGATGTGATGGCGGTATGCCAATGGTCGCAAGTTGCTTTTCAGTAGAACTGGAAGACGGGTTATAATACCATTTTTTACGCCATAGTTAACACTAATTGTATCAAAGCTCATTCCAACTATTCTTTACTGCAGACCCATCTCGTTGATTGTCTCACTTATCGAAGCTGTTTAAGCATCCACCATTCCACATGATAGGGAAGGTACCGAAAGATGTTTAGACATCCCTGGAAGAATGGGAAGCTGATCAACGCGCTTTCTGATGATGTAAGGTAGAATATTTTCATCCCAGTGTACTATAAAAGTTACATCAGTTTCAAAGCTTTGCTTCAGCTGGTAAATTTTTAATCAAAATAAACAAAATGAAAATAATTTTAGCTATGCAAAAAAAAAAAATAAAAAAAAAATCTTAACAAAGAGTTTAAAAATTAAAGAATTTATGAATTAAGGAATTTAATAATTTAAAAAATATTGAGCTAAAAATTTTAGAATTTTTGGGTCATAGAATTTTGAAATTTTGTGTGTTTTAGAATTTAAGAATTTAAAAAGTTTGGAATCTTAGAACAAAAAAAAAGCATACTGCTTTCGCCAGTGCTTCACGATGTTTCATTCGGGAACGACAAATGGTCTGATAATTTAAAGCGTAATCAGATGTGTTGGACGACTTCGTGTGATTGCCTTCTATAATTCCTTCCAAAATCATTTCTATTAGATATTCCAGTTCTTTCAAATGCTGCTGCAATATCCGGAGATGTGATGTCCATTTTTTAACTGGAGTAACCGTAAGTACAGAAAAAAGGGAGAACCAACCCGGAAAAACCGTAAAAGTGTTAAATTTATGAAATTGTTCCAAGAGCTTTGCGGTGTTTTCGAAAGCACTTCTGAATTCGAACTTGTGATCGGAAAATGAACACTGGATTCCACTGAGTAACCTTCCGGACTATTCGGATAGACATGAAATGACATAGACATTAATGTGGATAGACCAATCCAGTGTACAGAAATTAACGGAGTCTAGGATCCCGAAAGGGCGTCAATAATCGATTTCCGGCCTTAAACGTCGTCCCCGTTCTTGAAATGCCCATATTGTGGAGTATTTGACCCTTTTTATCTTGGATTCCAAAATGGCGTCAATCATCGGTTTCTGATCTCTAGCCATCGTCCCCGTACATTTTTAGCGGTAATTAACACTTTTTCACAAACCGGAGGCCATCTTTGATTCCAAGATAGCGTCAATAATCGATTTCTAGCCTCTACAGGTGCTACGCCTTCCAAAAATACCCATATTTAGGAGTATTTTACACTTTTTAACATACCGGAAGTCGCCATCCTCCGAAAGTTTGCCCCATGATCACTAGGGTTCTTTTTCAGGTCACAAGTCCGAATTATTTGTATTGCGTCCTTTAAATGTGCCGTCAATTTATCCAGCGGGACAAGTTTAATGAATTTCAAAGATTATACGTGTTTTGGAATGTAGCAATAGCGTACCATAGCGTAACTTCAAGGATTTTGAACCTATCTCAAAGCGTACAGGAAAACCCGTGTACCGCTGGATAGACATACGATTTCAGCAATGACCAAGTCGATCGACCAGATTTCTACGGAAATGTGACGTACCAGATGCGTAATTTACGAATATGTAATTCATTTTTAACGTACCTCTCATTTTCACTTCAATGTTGATATTAAACTTTTTTAAATCGGTTTATATGTGAATTCTGGGCACGGAATTGGATTTCTAGAAAAAATTTAGCCCGATTTCATTTAAAAAACATTTTACTTAAGTGCATTCTAGCCAATTTGAAGACCATAAACTCACAAAAATATACTAATTTTGAACAAAAACGTTAATTTCATGAATAATTATGGAGACGCGCGGTGCTGCTTGGAAAACTCCATCATGAGAAATGGCTTGATAACTCCCCGCCACCACTGGGACACCCCTCACCATCCCTCTCCAAAGGGGGAGTTTGGTAAAGAGAGATGAAAAAACCGATTTGTACCTTCCTTAAAAGTTGTCCTAGCTCGCTATTCTACTATCTACATGCAATTTTCACAATGCCGTACTCTAACGGAACTATCAACTCTATGCTTTCATCTACTCCATATATCGTATAAAAATTACCACTACAGTCTGTTATTTGAAATTAGCATCTTCAAACTATGTAGATCGTTGACTTCTCGCAGAAGTAATACTAAAACATATAGGCAAAGTTGAAAATTTTGTCAAATACCCGTAATATGGGTATTTTTGGTATCGTGGTGACGTATAAGAACTGAAAACCCATGTCTGCCACAATTTTGAAATCTAAGATCGAACTTGCTGTGAATCTGCAGAATTATACTATTTTCAGTGATATTAGCGACCATCTTCCTGTTATTTTGTCTCTCCCCCTGAGTAATGAAAAGAGGTAACAAGAACTGAGAATGAACATTATCGATCGTGTTAAGCTCCAACATTAATTTTCTATGTTTTTTAATGATCTTGAAATTACTGATGATGTTGAAGCTTCTCTAAATATTCTGATTGCAACCTATAATAAACTATTAATTGAGTGCACCAGATCATTCACTAAAATTGTCAGAGTAGAAGGTGAGCAATGTCCTTGGATGACCTATAGCATTTGGCGGCTGATCCAAATAAAAAATAATTACCTCGAAAAATCAAAAGCAATCCTAATGATGTGCATGTTCGTGAAATGCTGGTTCATGTTTCAAAAAAAGTGAAAATTGCTAAGCAACGGTGCAAAAAAGAATATTATGAAAACATACTCAATAGCTCTAGTCATTCCAATGTGTGGAAAAAGCTGAATGAAATTTTTGGACGCAATAAAGATAGTGAACAAATAAAATTACGAGCTGATGGGATAATCTTGGACTCAGATCACGATGTTGCTGAAGTTTTCAACAGCTTTTTTTCTGGCATTGGCAACAGTTTGGCCGAAAAACTTCTAAAGAACAATTTCGATTTTTTGAAACCTGTAAAGTGTGTTAATAATTCTATTTTTCTGAGACCCGCTAGCGCGATTGAAGTTAGCATTTTAATAAGTCAGCTTGATGTTAGAAAAAGCAGAGGGTATGATAATCTTCCGGCAGATTTGATGAAAGCTAACATTGGTCCACTCTCTAAGATTATTGCCAAGCTCTTCAATAGCATAATAGTAACTGGATCTTATCATAATGTTTTAAAAATCGTTAAAGTCACGCCAGTGTTTGAATCCGGCGACAATCATGACCCTTCTAACTATCGACCAATTTCAACCCTGTCAGTTCTTAATAAAATTTTGGGAAAACTTGTAACTAGCCGGCTTCTAAACTTTTTGTGTTCTAATAATGTTCCGTATAAATTCCAGTACGGCTTTCGGGAAGGCTGTGGAAAAATAACTGCTATTACCGAGCTTATTGATGCGTTGATCTGTGATGTTGACCGAAAAAAGATTGTTGGGGGCTTATTCATCGATCTAAAAAAAGCATTTGATACCATTAACCACGAAATTCTTCTGAAGAAACTTGATCGATACGGGATTAGAGGAGTTGAAAAAGATTTGATAAAAAGCTATCTCTCAGATCGAAAACAATTTGTAGCAATAAATGGTGTTTGTAGTAGCTTACGCCCGGTTTTTTTTTTCAGTTAGTTTAAAGGGTGTCCACGATGAAATTGCCACACTATGAAATTGCTCTAACTTTTTAACCGTTGGGTAGAATTTAATGAAAATTTGGGTGGATTTAGTTCATAGTGCATTATTTACATCCTGCAAGTTTTAAAGTCCTGTGATCAAAACTCGCGGAAATGGAGTTGAAAGAACAGCTCGTGCGTGATAAAATCTTGCGCATTCATCACGAGAACAAGGATCTCTCGCATCGTTCCATCGCTAAAACGTTGGGAATCGCAAATTCCACGGTGTCGTGAGTGATTAAGCGGTTCGAGGAACGGTTGACCACCGATCGGAAGCCCAGAAGTGAAGGAAAAAGTATTCCGTACAACACCAAAAATCACAACCGCGTAGTTGGGGCCTTCAACCGAAATCCGAACGCCTCCGTTAGGGATGTGGCTAAGAAGCTGCACATAAGCCGAAGTTTTGTCCAGAAGGCCAAAACTAAGGCTGGGCTTCGAACGTTCAAGGTACAAAAGGCCCCTAATCGCGACGAGAAGCAGAACAAGTCCGCCAAAACCCGTGCCAGGAAGTTGTACCTCAACATGCTGACGAAAGTTGAATGCTGCATCATGGACGACGAAACATATGTGAAGGCCGACTTCAAACAGATCCCCGGCAACCTGTTTTTCATGGCCAAGGATAAGTTCAGCGTTCCGGAGCATGTCCGCACTCAGAAGATGTCCAAATTTGCGAAGAAATTCCTGGTTTGGCAAGCCATCTGCACGTGCGGGAAGCGGAGTGCACCTTTCGTGACCCAGGACACGATGAACGGACAGGTGTACATAAAAGAGTGCCTCCAGAAGCGGCTGCTTCCTCTCCTGAAGGCCCACAACGTCCCAACAATCTTCTGGCCGGATTTGGCCTCATTCCACTACTCCAAGGACGTGCTGAAGTGGTATGCGGACAATAAGGTCAATTTCGTGCCGAAAATGTTCAACCCTCCCAACACTCCGGAGCTCCGCCCCATCGAGAAGTACTGGGCGATTATGAAGCAGCACCTTCTTAAACGACCTAAGGTAGTGAAGACAGTCGAGGAACTGAAGAAAGTATGGGTTTACATGCAAAAAACGGTTGATTCACAGGTTGTGCAGAATCTTATGGCCGGGGTTAAGGCCAAGGTGCGGGCATTTGCGTATGGACTGTAAATAAAATACGAGTAAAATGGTAAAATGAAGTTTAATACTTATTTCTCAATCCCTGAAAATTTGATGGCAATCGGATGAAAACTCGAATTTTGCGAATCAATTTTGTGTGTGGCAATTTCATCGTGGACACCCTTTATTTGGCAGGCTCAAATGTTATAAAAATAACTTAGCGGAGCCGAGTAACATAGAATACCAATTTTGGTACTCAAAATACAAAAAAAAAAAAAAATATATATATATACAAACATATTTTATCATATGATTTTTCTTGGTGGCGATCGAAGCGGCAACAAAGCGGTCTTCTCCCGTGCACGCAACTTCTTTCTTTCCCGAATTTGTTCCTCATTTTCATTGAACCCGAATCGTGATCGCTGCTGCTGCTTCTGAACATCGTTTCCCGTTGCATGCTCTCCGCTACTCTCGTCGGTCGTCGGGGTCGTCACGTCCATTTCGTTTTCTTCATTCAACATCTCCAACCCCGTGTCCGTTTCCTGATCGCTAATGACAAACGACGCACCTTCCACCACTACACCAGCATACGTACTGCTGCTGTTTTGTTTTCTTTCACTTTGCTTTCCTTTTTCCTTCAGTTGCTTCTCCGGTTCCTTCCGAGCCTTCCGCTTGGGACAGGAAAGCTTCCGGTGTCCGTCCGCCTTGCACAGAAAACATTTATCTTTGTTGCCATCATAAAAAATATTTCCTTTGCGATTGAAGAAATGCAATGACGTGGGGATTTCCTTTTTCACATCCATATATATACCGCGTATCCCTGTATATACCTCAAAACACAGATCAGTTGGAAATTTCTCCCGGATGATGCGTTTAATTTTCCCATATTTCCCCAGCACTTTATCCAGCTCGTTGTCGGGTACCTCTGGTGGCAAGTCATACACACGCACATATTGAATGAATTCACCAGCATGCGACATGCGTACCTTTGCCGTCGTTCCATTCGCATAGTGGAAGATTAAATCCTCCGAATTGAATGTCAGAGCATGGAGCATCGCTTCCTCTGATTTGAACTTCATGAAGACTCCCCTTTCCTCACCAATGCGATAAACAGCTTCCATTTCAGCCGGATCCGCGTCGAGTGCTTTGGCGAAATTTACTATCTCTCCGATGTTTGGTTTAGCATCACAATGGCTGAAGCTAAACTTGATGGTGTTTTTTACTTCACACATCTTGCCCTTACGCCCGGTTAATATTGGAGTTCCTCAAGGAAGTAACATAGGTTCTTTGCTGTTTTATCATTATTTTATATATCAACGATTTGGGAAATTTAAAACTTCTTGAAACACCAAGACTTTTTGCAGACGACACGGCTTTATTCTGTCCTCGTTCTTGTATACAATCCATTGTTAATGACATCGAATCAGATCTGGTGAGTCTTATAGAATATTTTAACGGCAATCGTCTTTCTCTGAATCTGACGAAAACAAAGTACATGGTTTTCCACTCGTCACGGAAACAAATCTCGCAATACCCCGATCCATGTGTCGGAAATTTGTGCATTGAAAAAGTTGAATCGTTTAAATACTTAGGGTTGCACTTAGATTCTTGTCTTTTATGGGACACTCACTTAAAGCATGTATCTAGCTAAGTTTCATCTTTATGTGGCCTCATGAAAAGAGTACGCTGTTTTGTGCCCAATGAATCATTGCTGTGATTTTATTACGCGTGTATTCATTCCATACTTCAATACCTAATCAGCGTTTGGGGTCATGCTGCTAAATCAAAGCTTAAAAAATTCAAACGTTGCATAATAGATGTGAGAAAGTTATCTTTAATTTACCTCCCTTATTCTCAACAGTTTTGCTTTATACTAGTTCATGCCACAGAATTATCCCCATTCTAGGTTTGCGCGATTCTCAAACAATTTTGTATGTGCACAAAACGTTACATAACCGTAATTTCCATCACAACATTGTTTTTTCGACTAGAGTTAACATTCAAAGAACTAGACATGCAAATGAGTTACTGAGAAGCAGAGCATGCACGAACTTGGGTCTACGTCGCATCACAAACTGCGGTCCATTAAAGTTCAATATACTTCCCATCGACTTGAAAGCAATAATGAACAAATTTCTCTTTAAAAGCAAGCTGAAGTAGTATGTAATTATGAACGTAAATGAATATATTCTCTAAAAGTGTCTACCATTTGCATATGTGGGTTTTTTCTGGCTCCTGCTATTTTTTTCCTGCATCATTAATTATAGTATAGTTTAATAAGTTCATTTTGTTATGTTAAGCCACAAAGGTTATCACTCTTTAAATTATTTAGAATTTTCTGTTGAGTAAGTGAATCCCTTCAAAGGAACTATGTTCCATCGGGATTTACATTGTTTTTAATTGTAGTTTTTTCTCCGCGTTTTCTTTGTTTTTTTTAGTAAGTGTCCATTACCAGGGGGCTCTCTGTGCGAACTCCTCGGTGTGGGGGTTAGTGGAGGGTAATACTGTCAAATACCCCACAATATGGGTATATTTGGAATCGTGGTGATGTATAAAGAAAATAGAAAAATACTGCTAAATAATCCACAATATGTGTATCTTTGGAATCGGAGTGATTTGTAGGGACCAGAAATCCATGTTTGACGCCATTTTGAAATCCTGTGAAATCCGGGTGTCAAATACCTCACAATATGATAATTTGTGTAATCGCAGTGACGTGCTATAACCATAAAACCCTGTATGAAATCATGGCGCCTTCTGGTTACAGACAAACATTTAAATACTGCCAAATGACATTGATTTCAAGTCCATACAGGTCAGCCCGATTCCAAAAAAACCCATATTGTGGGGAATTTCCAAGCTTTTCTCTAACCGGAAGTGGCCATCTTGTATTTCAAAATGGCTTCAAACATCGATTTCTGGTATCTACACGTCACGCCGATTTCAAAAAATACCCATGTTGTGGGGTATTTATCAAAATTTTCAAGCATTTGTAAAACCGGAAGCCACCATATCGGATTTAAAAATGGCGTCATATATCGTTTCCGGTCCCTGCACACAACTCAGATTCCAAAAATTGTTGGGTATTTGACAGTATTTCCCAGTTTTTCTTAAACCTGAAGCCTGTGGGGTATCTCACAGTATTTCCCAGAGTATGAGTGTATTCAATCTAACCCACACTGGCCGGCAATGCTATTATGGAAGAAAGCCATTTGCAATTTCCCGTTTGCGGTAATTGCAGACAGTTTTAGTCCGGAAGTTGGAAGGTGATAGCTTTATTGCAGATCCAGCAACGGGCTGCTCATAAACTACGTAGACAGTTTAGGGGGGGTGGGGGGTGGAGGTTGACAATTATCCACGACCCATACAATTTTCAAAATTTTTGTATGGACAATTGTCTACGCAGGGGGAGGGGGGGAGGTCAAGAATAAAAAAAAAACTGTATTCGTAGTTTATGAACAGCCCCCAACCTATTTCAGAATGTCTGGAGAGTCAGCCAAAGGTTTTTTTCTTCCTCTGTTCGGGACCTAACACCACTGTGACCAGTAATTTGATCTATTGTAGTATATCCCGTGTCCTTAATTTAGTGCCTGTCGTATTAATCCATCACCATTGAGAAATGATGAAGTATTCGATTTTTTATATAACGCAAGGGAATTATGTGCGCCACAAGTGACGGTTCTACCAACTAAATTGACAGTTAAAAGCGATTTTGATGGACATTTTAAGAGTGTAATGTCTGCTTGTCTGTGATCATACCTTCACTATCGCAACTTTGGGTAATCCGTACTTATATTTTTCTCAGGCACTTTTGATCTAACTGCAATCACTCTCTCATACTCGAAATGTGCCACGACCAAATTGGCACAACGGCGCCCTATACGCGCTCTCTGACCAAAGCGCAGGGTGTCATGTTGATATTTAATTTGGTTTTAAATTACCAGCTGTTAAAGTTTCAGAGGGGCCTCTTATCGACGCCGGTGGTGTAGTGATAAGCGTGACTGCTTCTCACCCCAGTGTGTTCGGGTTAAATCCCAGTCGAGGTCGGTGGGATTTTCCTGAGGCATAGCAATCTCTGGTCACGTCTACCTTCGGAAGGGAAGTAAAGCCGTTGGTCTCGGCCCTTGTGGTTGATGGGTGCGATATCTACGCAGGTGTGGTTTCGATAGCCGTCAATCGATGACAATCGATGTTCATCGGTGATTGGCACTCGATTGCTGAACAGAGACTGATGTTAAATAAAGGAATTATTATTATTATTTATTTATTTTTTTTATTATAGTCACTTTAACGCTCTTGGGTCATTCGTGACTTGTCCGGGGGTGAGATTTGAACTCGTGACTTTGGCGTGAGAAGTATGGATGCTAACCACTACACCGGGTTCGCCCCCCAATAAAGGAATTAACTAGAATAATAACAGGGGCGTTTCAGCTAGTCTCGTCATTAAAGGCACGGTACTAATGCCGCAGACGGGCGGGTTCAATTTCAGGCCGGTCGAGGAAATTTTCTCGACTTCCCTGGACATAGAGTATCATTGTTCTTGCCACACAATATGCAAATTCATGCATTGGTGCTGGAAGTGCATCTAGAACAGGGTTGTTAATCGAACCCGGCGATAACGTCTGCATCGCAAATTCATCAGAGCACTCGTTACCGCTGACGTTATCTAACTATCGATTAACAACCCTGAACAAGAAGAATAAGCTGAAAGCTGAATAAGAAGAAGAAAAATAACGAGAAGAAGAAGATATCGATGAAGAATAATTCATGAATCTTAGAATAAGACGAATTGAACACGAAATGAATGTCAGATCTAGTAAACAACAATATCTCATCATGTGCCCCATGAACAATGAAAATGAAAACACTGCTTATTATGCATGGAATTAAATTACGTTATTTTTCTTCTCGCATTCGCAGTGGTTCTACTATTTTGCCATCGTGGAGGACCTGATCCTGCGGTTCGGTTGGACACTGTCAATGAGCCTCATCGAGATGGGCTACGTTGACCGGGAGATAATCGTGTCAATTCTCAGCCCGCTGGAGGTTTTCCGGCGGTTTATCTGGAACTATTTCCGGTTGGAGAACGAGCATTTAAACAACTGCGGTAATTTCCGTGCCGTGCGCGATATTTCCGTTGCTCCGATGGATTGTTCAGACCAGGTGAGTGTTGCGGGTTTGAGCTTCCGTGTGAAGGCGTGCAATCAAGATAATTCTGGGATGTTCCATGTCTCGTTAGACAATATACGTAGTATATAGTAAACTGAAATTAGATTCTGTTGGTGATTGCGATTTTGTTCAGAACATTGTGAATTTCATAAAATCTCGATTCGACATGGAATGCTCTTAATTCAAAATCCGGAGGCGTGCAATCAAGATATGTATATTCATTGAGTAACATAATCTCATTCACTTTCAGACAACGATTTTGCGTATGATGGATGAAGAGGATGGTGTACGGAACCCGCGAACGGTGAAGAAAATGAACGCCAAGAAGAAAACCGAGCAGCGGCTGCTCCTACGAGAGGCAGAATCAACGGAGGATTTGGAAATGTAAAGACATAGTCTTCAGTTTTATGATAAAGGCAAACACGTAGTATTCTACATATCTGACGTAGGCGTGCTGCCGTTCTTACTCATCATTCTCTACGCTACGCATCATGCCAACTTTCGAGTTCGTGTCACGCAAAGTTGTACGACTCGTGACGGGACTAGAAATGCATTTTCCATCGTCTCTTACTTAAGAGACCAGATTTAGTCAACCTTCACATCTCTGCTAGCACTATCGTGTAGCGATTTAGCATCATCGGTGTCATCCGAAGATAGCAGTTTAGAGATAAGTGCTATAATTGCCCTTCCCATTTTCCTTGTCTTTTCCACAGGAATTCGAATCAAAACAGGAAGGTCCAGTGGGAAATATAGGCCATGGACAATCACACAATTGGGAACAACCTGCTATAAATCCAAACCGAATCAAACCAAACCAAGCCCGATCCTCTGACCTAGATTTCCCCCTGAGCGAGAATCACGTTCGAAACCCACAAATCCTGATGAACACTGCACTGAACCACCACCCTCCCACCACCACCGTTGTTGTTGTCGTAGTCGTTTCATCACGTAATGGATAATTGGAAAATATACGTTTATCGAAATTGTTGTTGGACCAGTTGCGAAACCAAATATCCCCGATAGAGTGATGTATTTATTTACAGCGAAGTAAATAAGCTATAGGAGAATTTTCAACGCCTAGCCTGAGATGGATAATATTTTTAGTTTGGTAAAAGAGTATGAAAGTTAAAAGAAAACAAAAATATGGAAACTGATAGAATAAATAAAATATGAATGATTTATTTTATAAACGCTGCACACGCTGTTTTCATTACAGTTTAACGAAATTCCATAAATTGAACGGGATCATTTGCTTTTTGCTTCAATTAATCAAGCATGATTTCTTCCATCGAGCACCAGCTGAAAAAGTGGGTTATTTGCAATGTTTCATGATTTTCAATGTTGCAATCAACAACATCCTAGATGAGTGGAATTGAAATTATATCCGAGTGGGTTCTTTGACATTTGAGTTAAAAATTTCAAAAGTTTTTGTGTTGTTGTAGGTTACAGTTTATAATTATAGTTAGTTGAAGACTTTATTTTAAGAGATATTAATTGAGGCATTTAATATCTGGACACACTGTTTATTTTACAGCAGTGCTCCTAGCGGTTGGATCTGAAATTCTTTGACAGTAGCTTGATTTGAAATGTTTTTTCTTTCACTGCTGAAAAGTTCGTCACGATTCATTTTGTTTAACCGAAAATTAACTTGGACCCACTTGGAAAATCCGACGTGGTAAGGTTCAAAAATCGCAAAGTCGTTGAAATTGGCTAAATCGACCGTGTACAGTGATCTCAAACGTTTCCGAGAGCGGCATACTATCGATCGGCAGGATCATAGCAAGCGTCGTAGTGGAACAATGGATCGGTAGCTGCATTTGAAGGTGTTGAGGTTAGGGCAAACCCAGGGCTGTCGGATTATGATATCGTCAATTAATTCAATGTCAGCCAAAGCACCGTCACAAGGATTCGTCAGCGAGAAGGATTTCGATCTTTTCGGGCCAGTAAGCAACCAAACAGGACACTGAAGCAGAATCTAGTGACCATAATACGTGCCCGGAAATTGTACAATGAGGTTCTTACAAAGTACGAAGGATGGCATCCTAATGGACGACAAAACGGGATTATGGATTATAGACAGCTTTCCGGGCTGGTCGAGGTGACGTCCCTAGCAAGTTCAAATTCGTTTTTGCCGATAAATTTGCAAGAAATCTTATGATCTGGCAAGGGTAGCTGCGGACAAAAAACCCAGGTTTTCGTGACAAACAAGACTATGGATTCCAACATGTACAAGCAGGAGTGCCTGAAAAAAAAACGTATTCTTCCGTACATTAAGGCTCACAATGGAACTGTAAAGTTTTGGCCTGATTTGGTAAGCTGCCACTACAGTGGAGAAGTTCTACAGTTGTATCGAGACAACGGGGTGGATTTCTTCGAAAAGGACATCAATCCACCCAACTGCCCTGAATTCCGTCCAATTGAGAAATATTGGGCAATTGTCAAACAGAAGTTGAAGAATAGTGGAAAGTTGACGCGGGATGTGACAGAGTAGAAGAGATGGTGGCACAAAACGGCCGCTTAAACGGCCAACAAAGTGTCCAAAATATGATGAGTGGTATTCGAAGAAAAGTTCGAGATTTCATCAAAACCAAATCGGAATATTATTTTCGATATTTTTCTTTAAAGTGTAATAAATGATCTTCACTTCGAGTACTCACCATTTTTTAATTAATTAAGATGGTTCTGAGATACATCCGTTTTTTTTGCGTTCAGATATTAAATGACTTAAGCTTTAGGCTTATCCGAAACATTCAGAGAGGTTTTTAAAACTACAGGTAACTTCCGAGAACTACAGATAAGTTCAGAATTTTGAAGTCTTTATGGGTGTATTTCAAGTAGTGGTCACTTTACGCACTTATTTTGCGCCAATATTTTTCTCAGTGTGCCTCAAGTGTGCCGCGCTATACCAAGATTACCATGTCAACGAACTGATTTTTTGTGTGAGTAATTGTATGTTTGGCAACCCGGTGGTGATTCGGTGGTCGACGTTGCCGTGAATCAGCGAGTTTACGGCTTACAAAAGTGATCGTCTGCTGGTCAGTGTAATGCCGCGGATACACTTATATGGCAGACTTTAAACATGAGCATTATTTATATAATAAATTATGAACACATCCCTGGTTTGGTTCTGATTACGGCGTTGGTTGCGAGTTGATTCGGCTGGTGAGGATCTGGCGTCGCGAGTGATTGGTGATGGAAAGTGGTTGCAGTCCTTTTTTTCTCTGCTGCGATCCTCTTGAGTGTATTTCGTGGTTGATGGGGTTTGCTCTGCTGTGTGAGAACCGAAAGGCGAGAGTGCTGTTTTTAACACCGGTTGAAGAAGTAGCGGCAGCATATCTATTGGAGCTCTTCGAAATCATCGTGATGTCATGGATTCCTTTGCAACATATCGGGTGAGATCTTTCCTTTATTTTTCTCGTAATCCCATTTTATTGTTAGTCATGTTAGTTATACATCACACTCTACACTTTACATTTACATCCTTACATTATTAGTAATTTGAGATAAAAATATATATTTGCTTAATATAACCTTGAAATTTCAGTGTTACATCCACTTGATATTGTGAGCTGAGGAAACATAGAGCTGCATCTTATTATATGTAAAATAATTATTATTTCCATTGCAGAATATCAACTATATTATCCATATAAATGTATTTCATTGTGTCATATTTTAATGTTCTGATATATTTCATTTCCCCATTGCATATATTTTCATTATATAAATAAATACTGGGTTGGGAGGGAGCATCAGGGTATCATTTGACCTGGAACTGGACGATTGGAGTGGTATGACAACCGGAGTCTAGGAGGGAATAAACACTATCATTTTCTTTATCCTACCGATTCGATTGTGGTGGTGTGAATTCTACTTCAACAGTTTCAGTGAGATTGCCGCGCCCTTCTTTACAAACCAGCCTGTAGGAAGCTTAATAAGTATTGCGAATTGTGTTATTCGATTTGTTGGATCGTATTGTTGGAAGGAGATTCTTAAATTACCGTGGATTTCGTGTAAGTGTTTCTGCTTACGGGTTCGCACCTCCGTTTTTGGCCCTTCATACAGCGATATTCTGAATTCAGATCGGTAGCTCAAATTGATCTTGCTATTAAGTGGAGCAGCATACAAGACAAGATCTTTGAAGGGATGGTGGCTACCTTACATACATACATAATTGTATGTTTGGCAACCCGGTATTTTGACAATTCAAATGTTTTTTTTGTATATCAAACCGTACGAGCTGTCGAAGACAATGGTCCCGTCAACGCCAGATCAACCGAATGGGCAGCCCATCAAGAATACTTCTGCTGCGCAGCACTCTGATCGGTCCAGTTCCATCTCCCGTATGTCGCAGTGTGATGAAGATTTGATCCACGGAGAGTACAACAAACATTACACGCTGGTGTTCCCGACAACAACTCAGCAGCACGAGACTCTGCGAACTGTGTCTCAGAGTCGGTGAACTATCGGGAAAACTGGAAGGACTACTTGAGGGTATGACGGATTGTGGAGCTGGTCCCGATGCACAGGCTTCCTTCAGACTAAGCTGATAGACGACGGCAAGGCCGCGCTCCTTCGAACCGCGAAGGGAATCTCTCCTTAACGATTAGGGCCGTCTGCCCGTGAGTGGTGTCCTCCTTCACTTTTGAGTAAACGACGTTCTAACGACTGATTCAAATCCACTCAGCGATATTTTCAGTTGCGGAGGGGTTTTTGTTTTATTTTTGACGTAGGACTACGTCTTTGATTTCTATATGGGGGTACACTTTGTGAAAACCGAAAATGGTACATGTAACAAATTAAGAAAGATTTTGAACGTTAATAACTCAGCTGCCCCTGGTCCAATTTCAATAATTTTATCACCAATCGATCAGAAATATGGCTACGCATCGATAACAATGCTTCCGAATGTTGATTTTCAACAAGAAACTATTGGAAAACTGGTAAATGTCCAGCATTGTTTAAAAGTGCGAATTAACTAACAAATCCACCAATTACCTACATGCATATGCTGCTTCCCCAGCACAGTCGTCAGAGAGTAGTAATTAAACGAAACAAGTCGAAGTGGCATTCGCCTCCGATCCTCGGGCGCTTGCGAATAGGGAGGATGGAATTGCGTAATATTTTGCACACTCATCGCCATACACGCTAACTTGAAAGTACTCATTAATGAGTAAAAAAAGACCCATTTTGAAGAAAAGTGGCTTAACTCATTAATGATTAAACAATTTTACCCATTAATGAGTATCTGTTACCCATTAATGATTAACAATTACTCATTAATGGGTAACAGATACTCATTAATGGGTAAAAAATTTACTCATTTAATGAGTTAAGCCACTTTTCTTCAAAATGGGTCTTTTTCAACCATTAATGGGTACTTTCAAGTTAGCGTGTACTCAGAACCACACGCTCCCACTGACCACACCACTGTGTGGTGGTGTTCGGTCGTCGAAATTAGTAGCAGTAGTAGCAGCAGTAGCAGTGCTTTCGGCGTGTGGCGTTGAAAATTGTTCTCCAGTAACAACGAAAGGCTGCCTGCAAGCAGCGAGCTGTAGAGCCCACATAAGCAACCATCAAAGGAGGCAGAAGCTGCACCGCTACGCTATGGATCGGAATCAGTAGCACTTCATGAGTCGCTGGGGGTCGGTCATCTATGCCAACCGTGTCACCCTCGCTCCAAACGACATACAGCTCGACAGCCTCATCCGCGTTGAACACCCAGCTCAGAATTACTCAACCATCACTACAAAACGGTCCTTTTCAGGGCCACCAAAAATTTGTTAAAGAGTATTATTTGGACATTGGTCAATGTCATCAGTTCCCGCAAGCAGCTAGCTATCAAGGCTCAACCTGTCTATAGAAGGTGTGAATTGTAGGCCTGAATATATTGGTGCAATAAGTTTTTCCTCGGCTTTCATTCCGCACGATTCGTTTCTTTCGTTTAATCAATCACCCTTGTAGTGACGTCGAAAAGATTGTTTCATTCGGCGCTTACATATGAAATTCCATGTGGATTATAGATTTTTTTTTTCATTTTACCAAAATTTATGAATGGTTTGCCACTAAATGTTGAGATAATTTATTGATTATTGAATTATCACACTGTATACCATAAATAAGCAGCCTGTTTGTGAGTTTTTGCCTGTTTTCAAGTAAGGAGTTATTATAAAAAATAAATCGCCAGCTGGTATTTCCCGGCGACTTTACAAATAAATAAAATCAAACAAAATCATCATGCAGAACTAGCTAGGATTTGTTTTACTTCATATTTCACAAAATTGCTTTCGAGTGTTAAGACATCGTCTCCCGCAAAGTTTACATTTTTCCCTCTACTAAAACATACATCAGGGCTAGATAGATCTCCACTGGATCAATAGAATCCACGCAATTTCAAAAAACCAAAATGCACAGTATTACGAGAGGAGGTCAAGTTTCGACCAATAGCAGATAGATTTTAATTCTAAACAAGGCAAAAGATTGGAAATTTATCTACCAATCTGCTAAAATTAACACTTAGTTAATTTTCAATAGGTCACAATTGAAAAATATCAAATGTCCAACTGTTGCAATGGTGATCAAAATTATCACCGAATGTCTGAAAACAGCGCATTCCCTAACAGCAGCAGCAGCAGCAGCAGCAGCAGCAGCAGCAGCAGCAGCAGCAGCAGCAGCAGCAGCAGCAGCAGCAGCAGCAGCAGCAGCAGCAGTAACAACGGAAAGCTGCCTGCAGAGCTCATATGAGCAAGCATAGAGAAGGAGAAAGAAGTCCCACCGCTAGGCTTGAATCGGAATCAGTAGCTCATCGTGCTCAGCTCAGCATTACACATCCATCACTACAAAGTGGTCCTTTTCAGGATCGAACCTAAGGCAGGCCTCTAATGATTCGCTTTACCAGATAAGAATAGAGTTCAAAACGTTGCGTGCTCCAGCTATCCTGAGGGAAACTTCGGAGGGAACCAGCTACTAGATGGTTCGATTGGTCTTTCGCCCCTATGCCCAATTCTGACAATCGATTTGCACGTCAGAACTGCTTCGGTCCTCCATCAGGGTTTCCCCTGACTTCATCCTGATCTGGAATAGTTCACCATCTTTCGGGTCACATCCTGCACACTCACGGTATGTTGTGGCATGCCTGGTACAACACCCGGGGTTAGAGGGACGCTGCAGAGAGCCGCGCCCGTAGTCCCGCACAACTCAAGTTATGTATTTTGCGCCTTTGGTGTTCCGGAGGACGACCATTGGCTCGCGCGCAAGATAGACTTCTTGGTCCGTGTCTCAAGGCGGGTCCCGAAGGTACCTCGATTTTATCATTGCCGACTGACAGTCCGCCGTTCCATTGCGGGAAGACTGAGGCGGTGTACGCGGAAATCCATCACGAAACCAACTGCAAACACCACGTGCAGTAAGCCCCACCTCGCGGCACAGGCCATCAGCGCGCGTGCAGCCCAGAAAATCTAAGGGCATCGCGGACCTGTTATCGCTCAATCTTATTTTGCTGAACACAAATTGTCCTACTAAGCAGAAGTCAACCTCGATGAGTTTTTTTTTTTTTTTTTTTTTTTTAATTGTTTATTGTTTATTGTTGCCATACATCAACAGGCTGGCTGTAGCCCAAATGATGTTAATAATACTAATCATAAAAATAATAATAGTAAAATTACATGTCAAATAATCACAGAAAGAAAAACAAAGCAACATGGTCAGAATGTAAAAAAAAACATAAATGGAAATACACTAATTTTCTCTGTCAGTCACTGCGGCCGGCGAAAACAGATGAGAATCTCCGACGAAGCGCATCACGTGTGAGGTGAAAGTCGAATACAGATGCGACTCTATTGAACACACGCTGTAGTCCACAAATCGCACCATATGCCCCGTAGTTCGTGCGACGCAGTGGCAGTCTCAGCATGAGGTTGTTACGGAGTGGTCGGGGTTGCACGTTTAGGTCAATTTGCCTTAGGATAGCCTCACAATCTATTCGTCCCTGTAGAGTGTCGGCGATAATCAAAGCTCTGTTGGTGTCCCTTCTAATCCGGAGAGGTTCAAGGTTTATCAGTTGGCAGCGACTCTCGTAGCTGGGCAGCCGAAGCGGATCTCTCCAGGGCAGTCTACGAAGCGCAAAACGAAGAAAGCGACGTTGAACAGATTCGATTCTCTCGGCACCATTGTTGTAATTCGGATTCCAAACCGCAGAACAATACTCAAGCGTCGATCGTACGAGGGAGCAGTAAATAGATTTTAAGCAGTAGACATCGGTGAAATTCTTAGCTATCCTGAAGATGAATCCTAAAGTCCTAGACGACTTATTGATGACATAAGAAATGTGTTGCCTGAATGTTAGCTGTGAATCCAACACCACACCCAGGTCTTTCACCTGATTCACGCGTTCGAGTGTCGTTCCAAGCAGGTCATAGCTGAATACAATCGGTTGCTTTTTTCGTGAGAACGTTATGGCAGAGCACTTTGCTGGGTTCACTACCATTCGATTTAAAGTACACCAACTGGCAAAGACATTAAGCTGATGTTGAAGATTGTGGCAGTCAGCGATCGAGCAAATTCGTAAAAATATTTTGAGGTCGTCTGCATATGCTAATCGAGGTCCTTCGATAACCAGGTTCACGTCGTTGAAGTAGAGTAGAAAAATCAACGGTCCCAGATGGCTTCCCTGCGGTATACCTGATGTGGCAAAGAAGCTAGCTGATTTGCAATCTCCTATAGCAACCATAAGTTGGCGACCAGTAAGATACGAACGGAACCAACTCAAAAGATTTCCGCTCACCCCAAGCCTGTCAAGTTTAGCAATCGCAATGTCATGATTCAACTTATCGAATGCCGCGGATAGATCGGTATATATAACGTCCGTCTGTACCCGTTCAGTCATACTATCGGTAATGTAGGATGTGAGGCATAGCAGATTGGTGGTTGTAGAGCGACCGCCAGTAAACCCGTGTTGATCAGCACTCAGATACTGCTTGCTGTGAGAGAGCAACGGTTCCATAATAACAAGCTCGAATAGTTTCGAAACAGCACTCAGCGATGTAATTCCACGATAGTTATCCACGGCTCGTTTGCTTCCCTTTTTGTGGACAGGAAACATGTGTGCACATTTCCAGAAGGATGGAAATATACCACTGGAGAGAGACATCCGGAATAGACGGTGAAGTGGAGTTAACAAGCAAGCAATATGTTTCTTCAAAAACACGGACGGAACTCCATCGGGTCCAGGGTTGAAGGACGATTTGAGCTGCGTTGCAGCGTTAGAAATCATCTCAACGTTGACATCAATTGCACTCAGCGTTTGACCATTTAGTGGGATGTTCCTGGCTGCGAGGGAAACATGGTCGTCACTTAGTCTCTCATCAGTGAACACACTGGCAAAATTGACAGAAAAAAGGCGACAAATATCCTGCGGAGTGGAAGCGACTTCACTGTTCAATTCCATTGACGATGGGAGGCCAGATTCTCTGCGTTGCTCGTTCACGTAGTTCCAGAAGGATTTTGGGTGAAGTTTAAGGTTACGCTGAATACCTCGTTGAAATCGCAGAAAGCATCGACGACTGGCTCGCTGATACTCGTGATTAAGCCTCACGTAGTGATGTTTCAGAGGAAGCGTGCGATACTTCGTAAATCTTCTCAATGCTGCTCTCTTGATCGACTTCAACCTACGCAGCTCAATCGTCTGCCAGGGAGGGTGAGAGTCTTTGCGTTGAATTCTTTTCGGGACGTGTCTGTCAATGACATATGCCAAGACATGAGAAAAAGTTTGCGCAGCGGCCTCAACGTCGTCATGATCGAGAATGTTCTCCCAGTCCATGTTTGACAACACATCTACAATGCTTCGATGGTCGGCCTTTCGAAAGTCATAAGAAACCGCAGCAGGAAGACTATCGAAATCACGAACGAGATTGTCCTCAACAGTGACAATCAGAGGAGGGTGGTGCGGAACAAGCTTAACTAGTGGACAAGGTGCTGTGGAAATGAACGGAGCATTGTCCTGAGTGCTCACGAAGCAGAGGTCCAAACTACGGTTGTTCTCGTTGACTACGTAGTTAATTTGAGAAAGCGTTGCTACACTATAGTTATCGAGAAGGCCGATAGCTCCTGCATGAAATACAGAACGTTCTGGATCTGGATAGAGGAAGCCGCTATGGGATGGTCTCCACGAAACGCCTGCTAGGTTAAAGTCCCCAAAAATGAATAGCTCATCAATTGGAGTCGCTCTTTCCATTACTGTGAAGACTGATTGACAGTGAGTCTCGATGAGTTCAAGATCACGAACTCGATCTGGTGGCATGTACAATGCGCACAAAAATAATGTGCGATCGCCCAGTTTAATGGCTGTCCAAACCTGTTCCACACTGTTCCACGATTCATTTTCGATTGCTCTCGCCTCCAATCCGGAACGGACAGCCACAAGAACGCCACCACCAGTAGATTTTCGGCTGTTGTTTGGATTCCGATCGCAACGAAAAACCTCATAATCGGATCCGAACACCTGGCTGGAAAGTGTTCGCGAATCGAGCCACGTCTCGCATAGGACAATCACATCATAGCAACGATCCGATACAGCAAGCCGGTAGTCGTCAACATCAGAATTCATTCCGCCGGCGTTTTGGAAGAAAATCACGATGTCCTGCTTGCGGCTTACAATCGAACGTCTGTTCTCCCTAGAAATCACGGAAGCATCAGGCAGCGAATGAACATTAACAATACCATGCGGATACTCGCCATAGTGACTGGGTTGGAAGACCCCCTCTCCACATCCGACTACAGGTCCGGAACGACTATGGTGAGCGGCGGCAGCAAATGGCTGGACTGAGACGGAGGGATCAGGGGCTTCCACGAGGCTTTCTACGGCGCGTTCCGGGCTCCGAGGTACGAGAGTTGATTCGGCGGCATTCAAGGTGCTGAAATTTGGATCGGCATCAGACATCGTATTTGCGCTATTAATTATGTACTCGCCTGTTCTAGCAAGTTGGAAGACCCCCAATCCACATCTAAAATCAGGGCCAGGACGACTATGATGAACGCTGACAGGAATCAGCACGACTGAGTTAGAGGAACCGGGGGCTTCCATAAAGCTTTCCACGATGCGTCCCGGTTGCAAAGCAGATTGGTTCATCCAGAGTTCAGAAGACATCGAGCTTACTACGTCGTTTTCAGAAGGCGAGGTTGGATCGGATGGTTGCGATTCGCTGCTGGAAGCGGAAGGTGGCTCAGAAAAAGAAGGTTTTGGAACGTATCGATACTTGCCTGTAAGTACAGGCTGGAAGACCTCGTCACCGATTCCAAAACCAGGGCTAGGACGACTTCTGATGATTAGATCTACAAACAGCTCGACTGGTTCGGAGGGATCAGAGGCTTCCGAAGCGCTGTGTTGTTGCGTCCCAGATCCACCCAACAGCACGTTAGTAATTGAAAAGGAAGTATCCTGGAACTGGTGTCACTGTGCTGGACCAATACGGGTGATTTTGGTCACCTTCTTTGACCGGGAATCATCGAACTCACGGAACTGAATGCCCTCCGGCCACGAATCGCAGGAAAGGGCAACATCCCGTTTGTTTTGGTTGACGCCGACTTTGAAGGAAACGTAGTTTAACGTTGACGGATCTTTTCCTCTGGGAACCAACTTGGCAACCCGAGGTTTCTCGTCTGTTTCCAGACACAAACACTTAGAGACAAGAGATGAAATTTCATCGTTCGTAGTAGTGGGATGAAACGCCGATAAGTAAACCCACACCAGATCATCGTTCAGGTCCACGGTTCTGACCGAGTCGATAGGTGCTTTCTTACCACACAGTATGGGCTTGTCGTCAGTGCTAGATGAAGTACGGCGACGTTTCGGGGTGCCACGACCGGAATCAAAGCGGTCATTTTTAGGCCAACGTGGAGTTGAGCTGACTGGGATCTTTGATTCCACTTTGGCTGCAAGAGCAATAACAGCCGAATTCAATTTCTCGATGTCCTCTTTCATCGAATCAACCGCGTTTGGAGCCACAGAAGTCTGATTGACGTCACGGCTCACGATATTACGGAAGTGGCCGTTTGAAAAAAGCGCCGCACAGTGATCGCACATCCAGAAGACATTCGTCTCGTACAATCCAAGTTGATCGAGAAGTTCACGTGAAATGTGTCACCACAAAAACCGCGACAAACAATACGTTCGGAGTCCGAAATGGTTTTTTGGCACTTCTTGCAAGCCATGATCACAAAAAATGCGACGCAAACTTTAAACACGCAACAAAGACTACCACGTAACGAAAAACTATAGCAAATTTCCGATGCGCGAAACGAGGCAATCAGACGTAGAAACACTATTCAATACACAAAAGTACGGTAGCAGAGTGTAATGCAACAAGAGATACTGACGATTTGGCACGCTAAGTACGGTAGCAGTAGTGCAGCGACAGATACAAAACAAAAAATGTAAATAAAATGAAGATTGACACCACTGTTCCACGGGACGACACTTTTAATCTACAATTTCTCAACTTATCCACAAAGCTACACGAAATCCTACACTTCACAGAGGTACACCAAACGAACTCGCACTCTATAACACAAAACACTACTAAAACAGTTCAAATTTACACGGGTAAAACGACGATTTGTCACCAGCGGGTTTACGTTTTCAACTATTTCAGTGAAGCTCCATATGACTAAAAAAAATGAGTTGACGTATTATCAGGTCACACTTCACCCAACCGGCGGTTTCAACATCTGCCTGCTGATAGCGTTCTATTTAATTTGATAGAGTCACGTTCGTTATCGGAACTAACCAGACAAATCATTCCACGAACTAAAAACGGCCATGCACCACTACCCTTAATTTTGAGAAAGAGCTATTAATCTGTCTTACCTCAATAATTTCAGACCTGGTAAGTTTTCCCGTTTTGAGTCAAATTAAGCCGCAGACTCCACTCCTCGTGGTGCCCTTCCGTCAATTCCTTTAAGTTTAAACTTGGCAACCATACTTCCCCCGGAACCTAATTTTTGTTTCCCGGAAGCTACTGAAACGACCGATGCACCCAGTCTTATAGTCGCAACAATCCAGTGACCTACTGCCATCATTAGGAGTAGCACGCGTGTTGGACAAGAATAAACTTCGAACGTTTTAAACGCAACACTTTTAATATACGCTAATGGAGCTGGAATTACCACGGCTGCTTGCCCTCCACTGGATCCTTGTTGAAGGATTTATGCTCAACTCATTCCAATTATAAGACATCATAAAAGAGTCTTATATTGTTATTTCTCGTCATAACCTCCCCGTGCCGGGATTGGGTAATTTACGCGCCTGCTGCCTTCCTTGGATGTGGTAGCCATTTCTCAGGTTCCCTCTCCGGAATCGAAATTATCCAGATTTCAACTTTGACTAATAATTTCACAGGTTCCTGCATTTTGCATGTATTAGCTCTAGATTTTCCACAGTTATCCAAGTAACTAGGTTAATGATCTTGTAAATTATAGCTGTTATACTCAGCCTTATGCGGTTTCACATTAAGTCTGTTTTTCACTTAGACATGCCTTGATTAACCTTTGAGACAAGCGTATATTTTTATTTTATTTACTTGTCTTCGTATAATAAAAACGCACAGACAGAATTATTAATGTCTAGTTACAGAACTAATCCTATTTTTAAACATGGTTTTTGAAATATTAAAATCACAATCTTCACGCGATTCGTTGAAACGACGGCAGCAAACATCCAGTGGATTGTTTTGACCGTAGACTGTACGATGCTGAGGAATACGGAGAAGGTCATTTTGTCGCGTCTGCCTAGCCGGTGCATTGAACTGGATTTTCCCTAGAAGTTCAGCACAATCTACATTGTTGTCCAGAATGTCGAATATGAACAGCCGTTGCAGAAGAATCCTTCTATCAGCCAATGTTGAAAGACGAATTAAAGCACAGCGATCCTCGTACGGCGGAAGAACAACCGGATCGTTCCATGGTAACAGTCGTAGAGCGTAGCGGACAAAGTTACGTTGAATCTTTTCAATGCGAAAGCAAAGTGTGACGTGATACGGTGCCCATATTAGAACGCCATATTCCAGTATGCTACGCACTATTGTTCGCTAGTACAATGTTTTTAGACAGTATACATCCTCAAATTGCTGCGTGTTGCGCTTGATGAACCCTAGTATCGCATATGCTTTGGCGGTGGTTGTTGCAATGTGCTCGATGAATTTCAGCTTACCAAAGATCCTTGATTGATGACACACGGTTGACACTTGAAGCGTTCATCTTATAATCGAAAATGGCAGTCGTCCTAGATCGGTTGAACGAGATGATGTTACATTTACGAATATTCACTTCCATTCCGTTTAATGAGCACCATTCAAGAAGCGAGTCGATATCCATCTGAAGAGCGCAACAATCGACCATGGAGGTTATCAGGCGGAAGAATTTCAGGTCATCAGCGAACATGTACTTCGGTGATCTGATGAGTCCGCACAGATCGTTAACAAACAGCACGAAAAGTAATGGTCCCAAATGACTTCCTTGGGGAACCCCGGAAGTAATTGAGAACGTTTCAGATGAGGTTCCACCGAGGCGTACAAAAGCCCAACGCTCAGACAAGTACGATTCAATCCATTGAGTAAGCCACTGAGGGAATCCCATGCGTTTGAGTTTTTCCACTGCCAGTGCATGCGGCACTTTGTCGAATGCTTTAGAAAAGTCGACATAAACTGCATCGACCTGTTGTCGCTTTTCAAGGCTGTCCACAAGAGAAGAAACGTAGCACATCAGGTTGATTGTTGTTGACCGCTTCCTGACAAATCCATGCTGACTCTCTGATATCACATGTTGAACGTTACGATACAAAGAATCATGGACAAGACTCTCCAAGACTTTAGGAAAGCAACTCAAAATCGAAATCGCACGATAGTTTTCGACGTCATTAACATTACCACTTTTATGAATGGGAGTGATGGCTGCAGTTTTCCATTTGTTGGGAAATATGCCCTCCGAAAGAGATCTGTTGAAGAGTATACTCACAGGCAAAGCGATGAAATATTACTGGTAGGATCAACCAGAATTCTCGTCGTCGTATATAGTGAGTGACAGAGCAGAGTATTCTCCGGGGTGAACGCCGCGCCGGGCATTCAGACTTCTTGGATAGAACATTTTGCTCAGGCATCAGGCTCTCTAGGCCTACGAGCGAGTGAGTGTGTGCGCGAAGCACCAAGATTCAACAACTTTGCTCAAGACGTCAACCATTTATCTCGACATTGTAAAAAAATTAATTTTTCATTTCACTTTTAGGGGGATTAATCACAAAAACCTTACCTTCAAAAGATGAAGCATGTTAAGCATATTAATTAATTTGGCTGAAGGCGTCATTACTCTAAATCCACTCTCCATGATGCTATTAATTAAGAGCTTTGAAAATGGACTTTTCAACCACTGTGCATAGGCGGCATAAATTAGCCAACTTTTATGTAATTTTGTTTTGTTATGATCAATTATGCTGAAATTGTTATGTAGAACCAAAGTTTGGTGAATTTTGCGTGTACAAAACATAATTTATAATAAGGATCTTGAAATATTTCGAAATCCAAAAATGCTATTATTTTAAACATTTTTATCGCTAATTTCCGGCAAGAGTTTCAAAAAATTCAGCCTTTTGTTCACGCAAAATTTAGCATATTGTTGTTCTTTGTCATAACAGAACAAAGTTACAGCATGTCAAATTAAGTATTACAACACTGTAGAAATGGTGAACACGTAATCATTTTGAGCTGGCGCAAATAAGAAATTGCTAAGTTGTAACCAGTTGGTTACAATCCGTGGATTTTCGTTTGTATGAGTTGTTGTTGTTTGGAAAATTCACGTATTTTAATTTAAAAGACAGAAGGCAACACACAGCAGCGAGAGGGTTAGTACCGCTGCAAAAACACTCGAACGATACTAAAGGGAGGACAATTAAGCTAAAAATGGAGAATGATCGGCAAAAGGCATGCGAGTGGCCATGTTGTAAAAGAAAAAACCTTCTAATTGGCAGAAGTAACCAGGCGTCCGTGTAGACCAGTTGAGTGTTAAGTGTAGTGCATATTTAATACAACACCCCCCCCCCCCCCTTGTGGGGTTTGGGCTAGAAAGCCTACCTCCGTTCAGGACCTCTTGTGCTTTTGTACATTTTGTACACCTCGTACCGTAAGCAAAACGGTTTTACACGGCTCGGCTCGGAAGTCAAGATGGCTTCCGAGCCTAATAGTAAATGATCCTCGATCGTCCGTCAGGGACGATTCCCTCAGGCCGGTGGCCTTAATTGCCAAGGAGGGTCCCGTCTCGGCTCGACCAAGGTGGCCATGCCACGGTCAGCCGATGCCGTCAACGACGGACGACGCCTTCCAGCCAAACGAGCCAGCAACGCCTGCTGAGCCGTATGTGGCTGATGAACGCCACCAGATCCGCCATTCTCCCAAAGCGGCAACTACACTGTCTGCAGCCCGCGCCGCAAGTTTCCGGCCACACGGTAGTGCAGGAGCAGCCGTGTGGGCCAACGCCAGCGTCGCGACGCCGAAGGAGAATCTGCTGCAACAGTGAGTACCGTACCGTTAACTCTCGCATACACGCCACATCCATGTGAAAACCCACACCCACACGCCACAGAAAAGGGCAAATAAATATGTTAGAAAATGTGAAGATTCCTGTGTTTCATACTTTGTCCGCGTAGCCCCTCCGAATACCCAGTAACATGCCGGCCCTGCGACACAGTTCAGGGGTCTCATGCTATTGAGCTAGTTACCCGGGAGTGTCTGGTCATGCCAAAGTCACAAAGTTAAAATCCAAGTATAAATCACCATCTGTTATTTCTCGCGAGGATAAAGTGTCATTCCATCGTTTTCCGTTGGCGGTTTAAGAAAATACTGTGCCGTGAATCAAATAAACCAATAAACAAAGTTCACACTTTTTGGTGCCTGGAAGTCATTTGTACAATCGAAGACAATAAAAGACGTGATTCGAGCAGTGTGCTTTGTGTTGGTGCTCATCTGTATTCCGCCTTCAACCAAAGATGTCACAAGATCAACTTGCACCCAAGCAGCTTCGAAGTGGTTCAACAGCTGGAAAAACAAGATCGGACTCCGGAGTGTGTCTGATCTTGCGAATCTAATGAAACTGCAGTTTGCATCGTATCAACAAAGTACGAAGGAAGAACTCAAGAGAATGAGTGATTCCCTGAGTGATTTCGCTTTGTGTCAAAAAACCACCAAAGAAGAACTAAAACAAATGGGTGCCTCTCTTTCGGCTCAAATGAACAAGCTAAAAGCCGATATTTCTGTTGACATCGAGCAGCTACGTGAGGAAAACAACAACACCTTTCGTAAACTGAATGTTTCCATTGAAAGGACCAAGTCGGATGCTGTGTCTGCAGTGGATCGGAATGTGCGTATGAACGACCTAATTGTCAGCGGTGTACGGTTTACACCGAGAGAGGATCTATCTGCATATTTTTCGACGTGGTGTCAGTCTCTGGGATATGCGGAAAACTGTACACCCATGGTAGATATCAGGCGACTTACGAAAGGAACTCCAAAGGCAGGAGCCGCCAGTTTGTTGTTAATCCAGTTTGCCATAACGGTGCAGAGGAACGATTTTTTCGCACGCTATCTACGCTCTCGCAACCTATCGCTTTTGGAGATTGGATTTTCGGTGAATCAGCGGATCTTCATCAACGAGAACCTTGGGCTCGCTACGAGGGGATTACGATCCAAAGCACTGGCGATGAAGAAAAACGGACAACTTTCGGGAGTCTTCACTAGAGATGGGATCGTCTTCGTCAAAACGAATGGAAGTGATCGTGCGGTTGCTGTAATGTCCGAGAGTGAACTGGAAGATATAATGCAACGCTGACCTATCCTTTCTTGCTATTGTTTACATCCTTGCCTCCGCTCCTTTTTATCCCGTGTCTCCCCTCCTAAAAGTTAAAGTTTTTAGTTGAACTATAGTGCTGATGTTGTTGCTGTTGCTGCTGTTGGGCCCGAGGACTGGGCGGTACGAGAGATGGAATGGAGCGTTGCTGTATTGGTGAATAATGCTATTAATAATTATTTGCGTCACATCTTGTAAATGAAGTACAGAATTAGAAATGTTTGATAACGTAGATTTTAGTTTAGTACTCAATTATCGTTTCCTCCTAATTGCTTCCGCGTTTTCTCATGCTTATGGCTGATAATTCTATCTATCACGTCTCAACGAACGTGTGTTTACCCGGAGTAGTACTGAAATCGGCATTGGTTCAAGGGAAGCTTTCAGTGTGTTGCATCAACAGCCAGAGTATTTGTGCTTAGTAAACTCGACGAATTACGCCAAATACTTTCTATAGCAAGAGTTGATGTTGTTTGTTTGACTGAGTCCTGGCTCAATGAGAGAATAGATAGCACCATTTTATCAATGCAAGGTTATAATCTCGTTAGACATGACATAGTGGGACGACTAGGAGGGGGAGTTCTGATTTATATAAAAAAATGAATCAAATTCAATGTTGTCGGGAAATCGGAAAATCGAGCTAATGTATCGCAGACCGAATACTTAGCGCTGGAAATTTCAATACGAAATGATAAAATCCTCCTTGCTTGTTTCTATAATCCTCCTGAAGTTGATTGCACTGACGATATTGACAACATTTTACTGAACTATGGAACTAATTACGGCCATACACTTTTACTTGGAGACTTCAATACAAACCTACTTAATATTAATGCTACCAGAACCTCTAGATTAATATCAGTTTTTTCATCGTTCAATCTTTCTACTCTAGGAAATCAACCAACATTTTTCCATACGAATGGGTCTTCTCAGTTAGAATTAATGCTTTTTTAATGATGAGTCCAAAGTTTTAAGATTTAATCAAATAGATGTCCCGATGTTTTCCAATCATGATCTTATATTTGCTTCGTTTGATTTTGACATGGAGCAGTGCGATTACATAACTTCTTTTCAGGATTACAATTCCATGGATGTTGATGGGCTGTTGGATGCTTATAATGAACTCTAGTGGTTGAGTTTCTATCAAACTGCCGATTCACACACTCTTTTAGAGTTTTTCAACACTGCTATGACAAATCTGTACGATGATTTCGTTCCTACTCGTGTTCTCAATTCAGATAAAAAAGAAAACTCCTGGTTCAGTTCAATAAGCAAAGCTATGGTTGATCGTGACTTGGCGTACAAAGCGTGGAAAAATTCAAAGCTCATTGATGATCACAATTTATTCAAACGACTACGCAATAAAGTCAACCAGCTCATTCATAATGCGAAAAAAAAAAAACTATTTTACAGTGCACCTAGATCCCAAATTACCCGCCCAAGAATTATGGAAAAGATTAAAATCAATGGGTGTTGGTAAAACCAACTCTTGTCCGATCAACGGATTAAATTCCGATGAAATTAATGTAAGTTTCGCCAAGAACTTTAGCTGTTCTAGTAATTCGAATGAATATAATTTCCAAAGTCAAAATGAAGAACACATTCCTGAGAATAAATTCTACTTTGATATCGTCAGTGAGGTCGATGTAATTAATGCAATGTATCATGTAAAATCAAACGCAGTTGGACTAGATTTGCTTCCATTGAAATTTTTGAAAACTATTTGCCCTTTAGTTATAAAACCAATTACTCACATATTTAATTCCATCATCTTATCCAGCCGATTTCCCGATGGATGGAAAAAGTCAAAAATTATTCCCATAAAAAAGAAATCTTCCAGTGATGCCATAGACAACCTACGTCCGATTAGTATTCTAAGCGCTTTATCCAAAGTTTTTGAACGTTTGTTGTAGCTGCAAATTTGTCAATACGTCGATCACAATAATCTTCTCAATACCCATCAATCAGGATATCGTCCAAAACACAGTGCGAAAACTGCGATGTTAAAAGTTTTTGACGATATTGGTATTGTCTTGGATAATAACAAGCCGGTAGTTTTGATACTCCTGGATTATTCAAAAGCATTTGATACTATTTCCTATAAAATAATGTGCAGAAAACTTCGTCAAAATTTCAATTTCTCTAATCATGCGACAACTTTAATTCAGTCTTATTTGAAGGGTCGAATGCAAGCCGTTTGCAATAATGGAATTCTTTCAGCCTTCATTCCTATTTCTTCGGGAGTACCTCAGGGTTCTATTCTTGGCCCAATTTTGTTTTCCTTATACATAAATGACTTGCCCGGTGTACTAAAGTATTGCAAAATTCATCTTTTTGCCGATGATGTCCAATTGTACTTTGATTGTTCAGGAACCTCTGCTTCTGATAGCTCGGAAAAAATCAATGCAGATCTAGCCAGAGTTTACGAATGGTCTTCTAACAACATGTTGTCTATTAATATTAAGAAAACACATTTATCAGTAACAGTAGAGGAAATTATGTTTTGAAACTCACTTTGGTATTGTCATGTGCATCCCTACAAATAACCACGACAATAACCATATCGTAAACAAACAAAGTCATTAACTTCAATCCGAACAAAGTTCATAGATTCAAATTACATAGAATGCAATTGCAACCATATGCGGCGATTGCGCCACAGCGTTAGAGTTATTTCATTTCCACTTTCCTCTCCCCGCGTGAGGCCTATACCGAAGTGCCAACGCAAGGTGTCATGTTGCGCAGTCGGGTAGGACCACCAAGTCACCAAAAATGCAGACCTGGCAAAGATGCATATTTTGGGTATCGGCACTCCAGTCGTCTCGTTCTTACATGTAGACTAACTAGGATAAGCAAGAACATGTAAATGCTATATAAACCAAATATTTCATAATATACAAGACAATTATCGATCAGCAGTCAAACTCTTTTCACTGCGGTCCTCACTGGTAGATACTCTGTTTAGAGTCTACCATAGTTTGGATACCGCATATCAAAGAAAGCCCTTCTCCAAAGGAAGTCTGTTCGATCGATCCATGTAGGCTCAACCTGCTACATGGCAGACCGTGACAGTGGGTCAGCTCGTTAAATTACTGACCAAAAGTTGCGTCGCGAATAACAAAAGTCCGTTGTAAAAGTGATAGTGCGTCGCGAAAAAAGTTCGTTTCAAAAAGCAACGCGCAGCGTGAAAGTGCCAAAAACTGTGCAAAGCTAACCGTAACATTTTAGTTCAATAGTGCGTCGCGAATACAAAAGTGTAAGCCATGGGATGGTTCAGTGCGGACGAGATTATTACGTCCAATGAGAATACGCACGATACACTTCAAACGGTGGCGTTAGCAACCATTGCATTGGTAGTTCTAGCATATGGAGTGCTGAAAATTCTGAATAATCACTATCGCAATCAATCCGAACGGGTGGCATCAACAGCCGTCCGGCTGAATGCAGCAGTTGTGTAAAGAAGATGAACATAGTGAAGTTGTTAAAACAGAAGAAAAGTGAACAACTAAATTGAAAAACAAAACGTTCGTGCAGAATTAGCATGGCAGTAAAAGAGGCCATAATAACAACGTTTAAAAGACTGCAGCAGGCAAATATCACCAACGTTCCAATAATAATAGAAACTAATCACGCGTGCAAGAAAGAACTAATAAACAAACTTGAATCAACAAAAACATTAGTAATAGTAAAAAAATTCAGTAGTTCATTCTTAGTAAAAGTTTCATCAACGGTCACTAAAATTGAAGTTTTACCACGTTTTATCCATGCCAAGAAAAAGCACCTTCTTGTGTGGGCAAGGAAAATGCTACCAAAAACGAATGGGCATCTATTAGTGTCGACCAGTAAAGGAATCCTCACGCACAGTGAAGCTGTTCAACAACAGATTGGAGGACAAATACTAGGCTACGTCTATTAATGAGACTTTAAAACAATCAATAAACTGAACATATAGTGTCGAAAAAGTGAAGTAAAAATGAGTGCAGAAAAATTGACCCCCACAGAAGCAAAGGAGTTCTGGGCAGAAATAATAGCCCAAGCGGAAAAAGACTATATGGTCGAAAAAATAGCACGTTGGAAACATGAAAATGGCTTGTGCAACCCAGACAAATGTTGCACTAATCCAACAATAGTGTACATGAGAAAAGTACAAAAACTACCGTATTCATAAGAACGGTCTAGTGACTTTTGACTGAGTAAAACGTAGTAAAGAAGAAAAACTTGCATCAAGCAAAACAGTGCGCGAAGTGAGGTTTAAAAACAACACTCACCGGAAGAAATAGTGTTCAATATGATCCTGAAATACAACATGAAGATGATCTCAACGAGAACAACAAGAATACGATCTCAACGAAGACAACAAAAAGATGATCTCACCAAGGACAGCACGATGATGATCTCAACCAGGACAACACGATGATAAATTAATAAAGGTATGGACCAAATCATTGACGAAAAAATCAAAGAATTGATACACGTAAAAAATAATTTTGACAAAAACCCAAATAGAACATACAAAAGGGTTACGCTAGCAAATAAATTAAATTTGGTAGAAAAAACTTACAAATTAATCGTAGATTTACAAGTCAAAAATGAAAGCTATTTAGATGGCACTAAATTAGAATTTAACATTAAATTAAGCCGACAATTATATAATGATCTGAAGGAATTGATCACATTCAAATTGAAAAATATCAAAGATAACTTCAAATTCAAAGCCGCAGTACACTGCGTTTTATTTTGTATAAAAGTATCAAAACCTGTAAAAATGGCGTCTATATTAGAAATAATAAAGGTTATTTCAACCTTAGTTCCAACATTTGATGGTACACAAAATAAATTAGCTAATGTATTGTCAGCGCTTAATGCATGCAAAGCATTAGTAAACGAAAACAATAAAGCAGTAGCCATACAGACTATTCTTTCAAAACTGGAAGGCAAAGCTCGCGCTGCAGTAACGGAAAATCCCGAAAGCATTGATGAAATAATTAATAAGCTAAAACTTAAGTGCAGTCATTCAACAGCACCAAATACTATTATTGCGAAATTGGGCGCAATTAAACAGAAAGAAAATTTCGGAAAATTTACTGAAGAAATCGAGAAACTCACGCTTGATCTTGAACGAGCGTATATAGAGGAAAATGTCCCACTAGAGACAGCCTCTAAACTTGCCACAAGTACCGGCATCAAAGCACTAATAAGTGGTGTAAAAAACGAGGAAACAAAGTTATTGCTTAAAGCAGGACAGTTTGCTACCTTGTCCAAGGCAGTAGAAAAGGCGTCCGAAAACGAAGCCGAGAAACAAACCAACACTGCTAATGTTTTTTCGATTCAAAGCAGAAATTTCCAAAGAGGACGTGGTTCCTCCAATAACTATAATAATAATAACTACCAAAACAACCGTGGAAATTACCAATCCAACCGCGGAAATTTCCAAAATTACCGTGGTAATTCCCAAAATCATCGCGGAAATTTCCAAAATCACCGAGGAAATTTCCACCAAAACAGAGGAAATTTCCAAAATTTTCAAAGTAATCGCGGAAATTTCCCTCGATTCAATAACAGAGGAAGAGGGTTTTATAACAATTCGGGACCTGGAAGCCGAGGTGTTTATTACTACATCTCGGAAAACCCGCAGGTCCCCCAACCAGAAGTTGGGGGCCAACAAATCATGCCGATTGCAACTCAGCAGCAATCACCTCGACAGCAGCCTCAACAACAACAACAACAATTCCAAATAGCTTTAGCAAACATGCAACATCCAAGACAATAAAAGGTATTTTTAATATCACGACTGCGTTTTCCAATTTTGTGATTTTGAAAACTGAATCATCACACTCCGAATGTACTTTTCTCGTAGATTCAGGAGCTGAAATTTCAGTGTTGAAACCCACAAAATTGAAGCAGGCGATACACATTGACACTCAACAAATTTGTTCGATTACTGGAATACAACATCAAGCCATTGATACACTCGGAACGATCAACGTTCCTTTACATTTACCCTATGAATGCAATGTTTCACATCAATTCCACATTATACCCGAAAACTTACCAATACCCACAGACGGAATTTTAGGAAGAGATTTTCTGACTAAATTTCGTTGTGTAATTGACTATGACACATGGACTTTATCCAGCTTCATAAATTCCAAATTAATTGAAATTCCAATCATTCAAACAATTCATTGATCAGATTAATTAACACAACAAACCATACAGTTAAAATTCGGAAAAATTTCCATGACCTAATACAACCTCTACAAAATTACAATGTATTTCAATTCAACCAAACAAACCAAAAGAACAGACAAGAAAAATGTTTAGCGGAACTAGATTTGACAAATACACCATACTACGTAAAAGACAAATTAAAAGACTTATGTACAAAATACAACGACCTATTTGCGCTTCAAACTGACATCCTGACTTGTAACAATTTTTATAAACAAAATATACATTTAAATGACCCAAATCCAGTATATATCAAAAATTACAGAATACCAGAAGTTCATAAGACAGAAATAGACAAGCATGTGACAAAAATGCTAGACGAAAAAATAATCCAACATTCAACATCTCCTTACAATTCCCCAGTATTGCTAGTCCCCAAGAAATCCACTGACAATGACAAAAAATGGCGTCTTGTAGTAGATTTCAGACAACTAAATAAAAAAGTAATAGCAGACAAGTTCCCACTACCGCGAATTGACGATATCCTTGACCAACTAGGTCGAGCTAAATATTTTTCAACGCTCGATCTAATGTCAGGATTTCATCAAATCGAGTTAGAGGAAAACTCAAAACAATACACAGCTTTCTCTACGAACTCTGGTCATTACGAGTTCAACCGACTACCTTTTGGACTAAATATTTCACCCAACAGTTTTCAACGCATGATGACGATAGCCCTTAGTGGACTACCGCCAGAATGTGCATTCTTATACATCGATGATATAATTATCGTCGGATGTTCTATCAACCATCATTTAAACAATCTAGAAAAAGTTTTTCAAAATCTAAGAAAACACAACCTCAAATTAAATCCAGCCAAATGTAAATTCTTTTGTGCAGACGTCACATATTTAGGTCACCACATTTCAGCTCAAGGCATTCAACCCGATAAAACTAAATACTCAACCATACTCAATTATCCACGACCACAAAATGCAGATGACGTCAGAAGATTTGTCGCATTTTGTAATTACTATCGAAGATTTATTCCATACTTTTCAGACAAAGCAGCTCCACTTAACGCTTTACTTCATAAAAAGGCTAAATTTGACTGGTCACAAGAATGCCAACAGTCTTTCGAAACTTTGAAAAATGAACTTCTTAGCCCTAAAATACTTCAATTCCCAGATTTTAGAAAACCTTTTATTCTTAGTACAGATGCTTCAAAACTAGCTTGCGGTGCTGTACTAGAACAGGATTACAACGGCATTAGACTACCCATAGCTTATGCCAGCAAGAAATTTACGAAAGGAGAAAGTAACAAATCGACAATAGAACAAGAACTTACAGCAATACACTGGGCAATATCGCACTTTAGACCTTATCTCTATGGACGGAAATTTACAGTGAAGACAGACCACAACCCCCTTGTACATCTCTTCTCTATGAAGGATCCCTCGTCAAAATTGACTAGAATGCGACTAGATTTAGAGGAATTCAATTTCGATATCGAACACGTTAAAGGAAAAGACAATGTTGGGCCCGACGCTCTCTCCCGTGTCATTATCGATTCTGAAGTTCTTAAAAACATGTCAATTTTACCAATGCAGACAAGATCTAAAACTCGAAAAATGACACAAACCCCAGTTAACGAATCTAAAGCCACTAAGATTGATCAACTTAAAGCTTATGATTCAATTAACAATATTGATGCTTTCAATTTACAGAAAGTTATATTTGAACCAAAACTCGACCATTTAAACATTATAATCAAAAATAAAAACCTGAAAGGAATTATTGCTCAAGCGCAACTATTCCATGAAAAGGGAATTATTTACTTAGAAAAATGCATACAAACAATAAATAATATGGCCAAAACGATGTGTATAAAGAAAATTGCGATCAGTGTAATGGATCCAATATTTAATTATGTTTCCCGGGAACAGTTTAAAGAAGTATGCAATGAAATTTTAAATGACGTCATAATAATACTATACACACCAGCAAAGATAATAAAAGATACAGATGAAATAAATAATCTTATCAAAGAAAACCACGATACCCCTTCGGGAGGACACGTAGGTATTAACAAATTATTACAAAAACTAAGAAGAAATTATCATTGGTCTAATATGAAAGACAGTATAAGCAAATATGTTAAAAACTGTATTTCATGTAGACAAAATAAACACAGAATTAAGACTAAAGAAATATTCGAAAAAACTACAACACCAGCAAAACCATTTGAATTAATTTCAATGGATACCGTTGGTCCAATAACGAGATCAACGAAAGGAAATCGTTACGCATTGACAATACAATGTGACTTAACGAAGTATATTATAGCAATACCATTAGTAGATAAGCAAGCTAATACTTTAGCAAAAGCATTCGTTGAAAATTTCATTTTAATCTATGGTTGTCCTATAGCAATCAAATCAGATATGGGCACTGAGTATAAAAATGAAGTGTTCCAGCAAATATGTACTATTCTTTCAATAAACCAAAAATTTGGAACAGCTTATCATCCAGAAACCATAGGAGCTCTCGAGCGAAGTCATCGTTGTTTGAATGAATACCTTAGGCAATTCATCAATGAGCAACATGATGATTGGGACTCATGGTTACCATTTTTCACTTTCTTTTACAATACAACGCCACATACAGAACATACTTTCACACCTTTTGAACTTATCTTTGGTACACAAGCAAACTATCCAACAAAACTAAAACTAGGAACTGAAATTGATCCAATCTACAATTACGAAGCATACTTTAAAGAACTAAAATACAAATTACAAATAGCAAATCAAAGAGCAAAAATGTTATTAGACAAAACAAAAGAGAAAAGAATATCAAATCAAGCAGAATATTCAAATCCAATAGAAATTCAAATAGGAGATAAAGTATGGTTAAAAAAGGAAAACCGTAGAAAATTAGATTCAGTATACACAGGACCATTTACAATAATTGATATTCAACATCCAAACGCAATAATTAAAAACCAAATAACAAATGAAAATCAAATCGTACATAAAAATAGATTAATAGTTTAAATATCTCATATAATCAAAAAAAAAAAAAATTTGTAAGACAATTTAGTAAAGAATCCACCGAGCCTAGTTTCAAAAAAAAAAAAATGAAAATCAAAAAAAAAAAAAAATTATAACGAAAATTGAAACAGGTGAAAGTTCCCAGTTTTATACTGAGGAGTGCGAAACTCGGTTAGTTAAATAAATTGTCGTAAAACCATTATAACATAATTATAAAACAAAATCAAATTTATATAGAGACATCTGGAGTAGTCACAAAATTTAGAATGGTTACATTTCATTTCATTTCATTACACCATTCTCCCAAAAAGGGAAGGTGTCATGTGCATCCCTACAAATAACCACGACAATAACCATATCGTAAACAAACAAAGTCATTAACTTCAATCCGAACAAAGTTCATAGATTCAAATTACATAGAATGCAATTGCAACCATATGCGGCGATTGCGCCACAGCGTTAGAGTTATTTCATTTCCACTTTCCTCTCCCCGCGTGAGGCCTATACCGAAGTGCCAACGCAAGGTGTCATGTTGCGCAGTCGGGTAGGACCACCAAGTCACCAAAAATGCAGACCTGGCAAAGATGCATATTTTGGGTATCGGCACTCCAGTCGTCTCGTTCTTACATGTAGACTAACTAGGATAAGCAAGAACATGTAAATGCTATATAAACCAAATATTTCATAATATACAAGACAATTATCGATCAGCAGTCAAACTCTTTTCACTGCGGTCCTCACTGGTAGATACTCTGTTTAGAGTCTACCATAGTTTGGATACCGCATATCAAAGAAAGCCCTTCTCCAAAGGAAGTCTGTTCGATCGATCCATGTAGGCTCAACCTGCTACAGTATTTAACAACCAAAATATTGAATTTAAAGAGCATGCTACTAGCACAAACGAAGTGACAGACGACTAACTGGCGAAGAAATCAATTAAAATAATGTGGTTCGCAGAAATATAATTTTCTTAGAAGCTTGTGCCATCATCCACCAGATGGGATAGTATTTTTGTTTTGGTTTTGCACAAAGTTGATTTTGTGTACAATGATTCTTTGACAGTGTGCAAAGAGTGCGTATCATTTTGTCATTTTTTTATGCATTTCAGTTTTGAGTAGAGTGAAAGAGATAGAACCAAAACATTCTAGTACATTTGGTGAAAATGCTAGTTCAATCCAGTAGTAGTGTTGCCATGTGGTTCAATCCAGTGGTAGTGGTGTTGTCATGTGGCACACTGAAAAATTGCAATAGCAGGTTGGTCACCAAAGTTTTCGAGCCGCTCCGTCTGTTACTTCGTTTGTGCTACTAGCCTTGGAGTGACAATTCAAGAAAATTTCTAATTTGACAAATTTATCTTAAAACAGTGTGGCAAAATATTTGCTGGTTTGAAAACACTAAACCTAGCCTGCTCATTCCTTAGTGTGGACACCAAGATTAAATTGTTTAAAAGCTTGCTTTTTCCTCACTTCATTGCATGCGATTTTCTTTTGTTCGAAGTTTCGTCTTTCGCTCTGTCTAGACTACGAGTTGCACTTAATTCTTGCGTACGCTATGTTTTTAACTTAAATAGATTCTCAAGTGTTTCACACCTACAACATCCACTCATTGGTTGTCCCTTTGATAAATTCGGTCACATGAGAAGCTGCTTGTTTCTGTTCAGTCTTGCTGCCACAAAACAACCCGGCTATTTGTTCAATAAGTTGGAGTCTTTCAGAAGCAATCGATCGAGGAAGTACAAACTGCCGCGCTTCAACACATCAAGGTATGGAAAATCCTTTTTCGTTAGAGGCGTGATTCAATGGAATTTACTTCCCAACGATTTAACATTAGAAAAATCATTCTTAGTATTTAGGAGGAGATGTATTGAGTACTTTAACTAAACAAAAATGTTTGGTCAATTAATGAATGAGTCAATAATTTAACAAAATCAGTATGGATTAATGTTAATTTGAATTAGTAATCGTGACGCCAATTCTACGTGGAAAAACATATGTAACAATTATAAAAAGACGAATGTCTTATGTTACAGATAAGTATTGAATAAATAATAATAATAATAATAACGTATGCTAGTTTGTAAACAAAATTCAGCCTGTGTGTTTTTATATTGTTTATTTAAAGTATTGTTAGTTCGCAATATTTCGTCCTATGACGGTAACTAAATCCGAAGAATACATAATGCCCCCCCCCCCACGACTGTTGAGCCCTTTTTTGTCCAAAAAATGTTATTTTCCTAGAATAATAAGATGTATGTGACAAGTTAGAGTGGTTAAATATTTTTGGACAGCAAGAATCAATACCCAACTGTGCATCGGATGAAAGTAAGTATGATCGACTCACCCGGTGAGTAAGCTAAAGTTAGCGTGTAGTCCGGCGAAGATCTCTTCGGGAGACCAACTGATTCTCTCTGACTATTTAGACAGGAGAAAAGTATAAGAAGAAGAGGTAGGAATAAACCTCGAAAATTTTCAAGCTGGAAATCAAAATCAACTATAGTAAATACATCCGGAATTCTTGGCAGACGCCTCCCTTGTCAGGCGCTAAAGCCGAGTTTTTGAGAATCCCAGCAGGATCCTCTTTACAAAGCTTTCTAAAGCTTATTTGAACGAACATATGATACATTGTTTTTCTCAAATGATTATCGGGAAGACATACGAGTTTTTTGAATTTCGGATTAACTAAAAATAAAACAACAGTACAGTATAAGTAATCTAGAAATATATTATCAATTTTACTGTCACAATTGCTTGCCTTATAGACTAAGTTGTTCTGTTAATTGTTTGGTATCACACATTTAAAATTCATTTCCATTCCATTCGCTTCGTATTGTATGAAATTGATAAACAAAAATGCTACTTATTAAAGTTGGATTTGCCAGTTTCGCTTCAAACACTACTGGCTTTCTCAAGTGGTTCCTTGCGTTTCAGCTGATTCTATAAATATAGTACCGCTCACCCTCTTCCGATCTCAATATCCTTACTTACCGTTGGCAGCTCGACCTCATTAAAAAAAACCAATTGATCGGATTTCGAGTAACACGGATCTGGTCTATTCTGTTTCGTTCATATTGCCATTGTCAGCTGCTTCTTTGCTTAGGAATCGAAGACGTGATGCTTTACTTTCATCTAGACTACTTTCATTTCACTTTTGGCTTTGTTTAACTCCGTACAATTCGGTGTTTGTGCTAAGCTTAATTAGTAATTAGTCCTTGCCGTTCATCGACGATAGCTTTTCTATACAGTTTGAAGGCCTTTTGCTGCCTAAGGCGTCATCGGTGTACAAAAAGTTATCTAAATCTTGATCCTCATCCTTCCAGCTGCTGCTGATTCTACATACCTCTAGCTATAGCTACTAACAAACCCTCTCGTTGTTGGTTCGACTTTGTTTCGACTTGTCCTGTTTCCAGCACAGAATACTCAACAAAAAGGGAAATGAAAGGGACGCCTGGTCCTTTACCGACATCATTATCTGCTGGCCACTTGGGTAAATTAAGGCGCTGGTCTTGAGTGACACTCCGTTCAGAGACTTTGATTCATCTTCACTGTAAACAAAATGAAATACCATTCACGTGACTTTGCTCGTGTCGGGGTCTCTGTCTGTTCGTCAACTGTAATGCTAAGATCTGTATCGGTATGTATGTATGTCATGCACTAGAGATAGCTTTTATTAATTTTAAAAAGAAGTAGCCCAACCTCTGATCCTCTTCATCGTGCGAATACCTTGTCCTTAGTAGTTATGAAGTTCATTCCTCTTCAAAATTCCTCTTGTGTTTTATTGCAACTCACCTAGCCTTTCTAGCGTTTCAATCCCAATTAAAATATCTAACGATGTTCGTCGGAATGATGGATAGGGTACCAAAAAGAGTGAAAGTGAGTACAATTTTGACTTTTCTTTCCTAACTTAGCTTACACTTGATTCAATTGCTCAACAGTTCAAGTGCGTCTGCGTGTTTTTTTTTTGCCAAACGGGCTGTGAGGGATGCTCGACGTTTCGGCAAACAATGAACATGTAACGTGCTTGGATGGCTCAGTGAAAACCATAATTAATTACATACATTTTAAATGCACCATAAAACACACCAAATCGACGGCAAACGACAAAAGGAAACCGTCCGTCGGGCATCCCTGGGAAATGAAAAAAACAGCAAGAAGACGGCAACTCATCAACTGCGCTGCATGGTGTCGGTTCCATTTCGGTGGTATCCATTTTTTCTACTTTTCCGTGGGATTACAATGTTTAGCAGCCATTTTTTGTTCTTTCCACGAAAGGATTTCCTCGCTGTACTCTGGTGGCGAACAGGATGAGAAGATAGATTAATAAAAAAGGAATCATGTAATTTGAAAGGTTTTTTTTAATCGCGTCGCACGTGGCAAAAAGTTGTTAAATTCATTAGCATAAATCCAGCGCCTGAGGTTGATGTCCTCTCTGGTGCCATCGGGATGGATGCACTATGAGGGAGCGGATGAAAAGTCCTGGTGTAGTTGAATAAGTTCCACAAGCGGTGACGAGCGATCCGACTTTTTTTATCCTTGACATCCATCCGGGGAATGAAAGTTTTTCTTACAGTTTTGAATTTAAGATGAATGATTAACTATAAATACTTTAATTTTGTTAATTGACCATTTTTGAGGATGTTTCGGACGTTCCATAATTCACAGGAAACGTATTCATGTCACAGACTCAAATTAATTCTTGATGCTGAAATTCAAATGCTATCGAAAAAAAAAATCGCTAGGATAAATTTAATGAGCTGACCATTTTTAGATAATAACGATCTTCTGAAGAGCACCCCATGGTTACCCGAGTCAATGTTTATGTTCGTCTTCTATCTGGCTTTGACGCTCTTAAACGAGCTTTCGCCTGCTATCAACTTAGTGTTCTTTACAGCACATACACAATTATTAATTGAGAGCTTTCTATGCCAACCAATCAGGGATGCCAGGTCAGGTGTATAGAGAAAAGAAACACTTCAGTGTGGAAAGCGAATTTTCATTTTAAAGTTCCAGATTTTCCCGGATCAATAATTAAAAAAATCTTGGTTTTACAAATCATGTTTTTTATTTAATTAAATTCATGCTACCATTCATTTTCGCATTAAGCTTTTCAATTTCACAAGAAAAAGTAAAAAAAAATAGCTACTTGTTGTTTGCTATGGGAAACCAATTAATCTCTGAAATGTACGGATCTATAAACTTCTTGAGATTTTTGTTCATGAAATCGCAAAATGTGCTATGAAATCATATCGGTCGTCAATCAGTGTTTTTTTGAACGCCGTTAAAATGTGCTGTGGATTTTCCGCTGACTTCGGCATGTGGAAATGTGCTGCTACGTAAGTTAGATTGAACGGCTTTTCCTCTCCCGTCATATGAAGCACGTTGCTTGTTGATCAGCATTCTAACATTTAAATTACGCAAACAATTCTTTATTAAACAATATCATTTCGCAACGCATTGACAAAGCTGATCTATTGTCAAGATTACATTTGTATGCACCTTCCCGACAATTACGCAATCGATACTACTTGTTTGCAGTAGATCGCCATCGTACCAATTACGCTGAATTTGGACCGGTAAATCAGATGATGACTGTTTCTAATCATCATTGTGAAATGATTGACCTGAATATGCCCTCAACAGAATTGAAAATATATTTCAGAACCCTGCAAAGTCATAGAACATAATTCCTAATGTTAATATGCAGTATACGATTTGATTGATTGTCGAATAAATAAATAAATTATCTGTACCTGTGCCTGAGCTCACTTCGCAAGAGAGACAAGACAATTAACACCTCGTCCTATTTCTCACCAACCGAGGGTCATCCACGCAAATCAACAACATCATCGGGAAGGGAATAGTTTCCTCTAACCGGTGATGTTGATGGTTTGCGTTGGTGTCATATGCGTGGCGAGAAAAGTTCATAAGAAGGTTTGTTTACAAAAAGCTTCTATGCCCTTTTCACATGTTGTTCTTGATATGTGCTGATAATGCTGACATTATGCATGAAGTGATTGACCGGTTCCTCGATGCTTTACTCGATATAAAAAAACAGCTGACGGCAGCTGAAAGCAGCGATTCTACTGGCAACGTTTAAAACCACATTACCTCCGTTAGAGTACGGCAGTGTGGAAATTGTATTTAGAGAGTGAAAAGCGAGCAAGGACAACTTTGAGGAAGGTACGAATCGGGTTGATAATCTCTTTTTACCAATCTTTTCAGTTGGAGAGGATTCAAATTCCGCATTTCCGAAGACCTAAAACATCTCAAGGACGAGCTGAAAAATATCAGCAATATAACTTCTGACCTGTGCTCTACCACAGACAAACAGACATAACACTCGCATGTTGTTCATCGAACAAGCATTTAACGGACAATATAAAAGTATCGTAGTTGGTAGTACCGCCACCTGCGGCGCGGATAGTCAATTCCCTTGCGTATGACGTTTACACACTACCGCCATCTGTTCAGCGTACTACCCAGCACAGTGTGCTCAACAGATGGCGGTAATGTTTTAGCTACCATGTTTTACAGTGAGAATTATGCAATGTGTTATGTCTGTTTGTCTGTGGCTCTACTGTTGCAATGCAACAAAACCCTATGCTAGGGTTAGGTATTGTATTAAGCGCCCATTACACATGTCAATTTATTGACAAACATCGTATTGTCAATTTTCCTTACAACATTATCAATGCATAAATATATACAACATGAATGATAACACGCTTAAGCGCTCGTTGCACGGATCAATATATTGACAATAAATTGACATACTGACAATATTATTGAAAAGGTAATATTGATGACGATGGATTGCTGACGAGTATTGTTGAAAAAGTTATTTGTATTTATTTCACTTCGTCAATATTCTTCCCCTCCCTAGAGGAGGGAGCACGTACGTCATTTAGATCGACTGACTCACAAAGCACCTTCGTGCATGCAGCGAGGGATGCAGTGTTGCCATTTGTTTAAATCTTCGTGTGTGATATAAAATCGATTTCAAACTAAATAAAAAATGTATCTTTTTTCAGTCACCGATCACCCAGGCTTTGTTTATATGAATGCACATTTTCTCACAAGCATAATCATTACACACACCATCGACTGGAAATGCTCTCGCAACGTGGGGCTTTAGGTAGTGATGAAAACGTCGCTAGAACTATTCCACAGCCGCAGTCAGTTTATGAGCAACATGAGGGACGCACATTTTTGCCTGTGGACTTGGAGACATACTTCAAGTCTCCGCGTACATCGTACGGGCTAGGCAAAAATGTGCGTCTATCTTGAAAACTGTCGCTTTAATGGCCCTTCGCTCATTTTCAACTTCTATTCAATTTTCATACTGCCGTACTCTAACGGAACTATCCACCTACCCTCTTCTAAAGATCATTCTCTAGCTAATAAATCATCACACTAAAGCTTCATGTTAGCATTTCCAACCAACTCTGAAAATCGTTAACTTCGCGTATGAAGTAACATAAAAAACACTTTGAAAGCATAATCATGTTATTTTTTTTTACTTGAAAATAAAATAAATACTACCAGCGTTTCACATACCTATAAAGGGTGTCCACGATGAAATTGCCACACACAAAATTGATTCGCAAAATTCGAGTTTTCATCCGATTGCCATCAAATTTTCAGGGATTGAGAAATAACTATTAAACTTCATTTTACCATTTTACTCGTATTTTATTTACAGTCCATACGCAAATGCCCGCACCTTGGCCTTAACCCCGGCCATAAGATTCTGCACAACCTGTGAATCAACCGTTTTTTGCATGTAAACCCATACTTTCTTCAGTTCCTCGACTGTCTTCACTACCTTAGGTCGTTTAAGAAGGTGCTGCTTCATAATCGCCCAGTACTTCTCGATGGGGTGGAGCTCCGGAGTGTTGGGAGGGTTGAACATTTTCGGCACGAAATTGACCTTATTGTCCGCATACCACTTCAGCACGTCCTTGGAGTAGTGGCATGAGGCCAAATCCGGCCAGAAGATTGTTGGGACGTTGTGGGCCTTCAGGAGAGGAAGCAGCCGCTTCTGGAGGCACTCTTTTATGTACACCTGTCCGTTCATCGTGTCCTGGGTCACGAAAGGTGCACTCCGCTTCCCGCACGTGCAGATGGCTTGCCAAACCAGGAATTTCTTCGCAAATTTGGACATCTTCTGAGTGCGGACATGCTCCGGAACGCTGAACTTATCCTTGGCCGTGAAAAACAGGTTGCCGGGGATCTGTTTGAAGTCGGCCTTCACATATGTTTCGTCGTCCATGATGCAGCATTCAACTTTCGTCAGCATGTTGAGGTACAACTGCCTGGCACGGGTTTTGGCGGACTTGTTCTGCTTCTCGTCGCGATTAAGGGCCTTTTGTACCTTGAACGTTCGAAGCCCAGACTTAGTTTTGGCCTTCTGGACAAAACTTCGGCTTAGGTGCAGCTTCTTAGCCACATCCCTAACGGAGGCGTTCGGATTTCGGTTGAAGGCCCCAACTACGCGGTTGTGATTTTTGGTGTTGTACGGAATACTTTTTCCTTCACTTCTGGGCTTCCGATCGGTGGTCAACCGTTCCTCGAACCGCTTAATCACTCGCGACACCGTTAAATTCGCGATTCCCAACGTTTTAGCGATGGAACGATGCGAGAGATCTTTGTTCCCGTGATGAATGCGCAAGATTTTATCACGCACGAGCTGTTCTTTCGACTCCATTCCCGCGAGTTTTGATCACAGGACTTTAAAACTTGCAGGATGTAAATAATGCACTATGAACTAAATCCACCCAAATTTTCATTAAATTCTACCTAACGGTTGAAAAGTTAGAGCAATTTCATAGTGTGGCAATTTCATCGTGGACACCCTTTACGTAACGTAAATTAATTATTATACGCATGATTTTCATTTATGAGTGTTTACCAAAACATCAACATGATAGTTTCTATTTGGGAAACTGCGTACCGTGAGCGTGGGTTATTCAAATGTAGTAATTCCGTGCACTCGACAATCGATTTGATTAAATTCGAACAATTTGGAAGTACATGTCATGTGATCTGTGGTCCTGTGCATTTTCTGTGTCCTGTCAAACAGTTACAATATTTGATATTCCAATTTGGTATTTGAATGACAAGCCGCGGAATTACAGCTCACGTTCACGGTACTTCCTATGTTAATTAATAAACTATATGTGTGGCCATTAATACAGTTTATATGACCTAAATTAACTTTCTTGCACGTCTTCTGATCATTAGTTAATACATGGTAAAACTTGTGTATCATTATGATAAAAATAAGCATTATCCAGCATTTTACGAGTGCTTATGGCCGCCACAATCTGGCAGAGTTTTTGGTAGGGAATATATGATTTGACGTTTGGGTTGTGTCGTTTGACGTGTAAACGTTCAAATTTGATCGTTTACACGTCAAACGCCACAAGCCAAACTTCAAATCTTATGTTCCCTACCAGAAACTCTGCCAGATTGTGGCGGTCATAAGTGATCATAAAATACTGGATATGTATGGATAACATTAGGTAAACATTACTGTCCTAACTGTCATATCAAAAATAAAATTGGAAGCTATAATCAATCACCTAGTTCTTACATCATTCTGTAAACAAATTCTTTTAAATTTATATGAGAACTTAAGAATAGACCTGGAATAGATCATTATTAAACACTATTTATTCTAAAAATCCTAAAAAAATAATATAAAATGTACAAGTATAAGTAAATGTTGGGTGAAAATGGGTTTCTATGTATATCTTCTAAGCCAGAACTCCGCTGTTTGGTATTTTTTTAACTACGGAACTGTTCGGTAAAAGTTTACAAATCAGTGAAAAAATTAAAAGTTTGGAAATTTATTTCGAAAATGTATGGACTAACTCCATTTAATGATACAAATCAAATTTGTCGGTTTTATTGATTTCCTTCGAGGTCATAAGAAATTTTACCAACTTTTTCAGCTGTTCAAAAACCCGGTAAAACTTCGGGTGATCCGAATTCAGTGTGTAGCTAGTATTTTCTATACATACAGGTCCAGCAATCGTTTCTGTTTGGACCCGAATTCAAACATTAACTCTAAACACACTTTCTTTCGCTGATCCATGTTTCTTGTGTGGGGAAATTGAGACAGATAATATTGACTTTAATACATTGAGATAAGAAGGCTTCTAACGTATTGCCATTAATGTTGTCAATATTCGTATATTGATGATATTGATTGCAAAATTGACGGTTTTTTGTCAATTCATTCTGAGTATTGACAAAGTGAAATTAAAATAAGCGTTTCGTCAATACTTGTCTTCAATCATCGTCTTCAATATCACCTTTTTCAAAAATATTGTCAGTATGTCAATTTATTGTCAATATATTTATATGTGTAATGGGCGCTTTAGAAGAGCTGAAATCGATAGCGGCGAGTATTGACAACATCGAAAACCAAATTAACTGTGTCACACTTAATACGCCTGACTTTCTAGACGAAGTGATATCCAGTTTACTGGAAGAGCTAAACGATGAGCAAAACGCTGATGACTGGTCGGATTACAACGCAAACAAATTACGACGGCTAATGCACTGCAAAAAATAATGAATTTTAACTCGAGCGTACACACTTAGAAATACCTAATCTTACACGTGACGGAATCCATCTTTGACATAAAGGATGAGACGTAAACAAACATGTCATTCACGTCTATTATGACTAAATTTTATGTCATAATTGACGTATACGAGCGTCAGTCTCAAAGTACTTAAATTTACATCAATTTTTCTAAGTGTGTTATTTAAAAATTATCAGCAAGCGTAATTCTATCCCTACACACTTAGAAAAATTCATGTAAATTTAGGAGCTCTGAGACTGACATATACGATCGTCAATTTTGACATTAAATTGAGTAATAATAGACGCAAAGTTCAGCTTAATCAAACGTACTTTTCGTCGAGTAAAGAACTTTTCAGTCTCGGAGCGTAATTTTACATGACATATTTGTTTACGTCTAATCTTTTAAGTCAAAAGTGGATTCCATCACGTGTAAAATTATTTATATCTACGTGTGTAGTATAATTTTATGCAACAAATCGCCCACATGATGCGAAAAATTAAAATCATTTCAAATTACACGACATCATTAAAAATGTCTCCGAAATGTCTTTTGTCCGAATATTGACGTGCCGAATGTGCCTACTAGGAAGCAGAAAAAAAGTCAGCCATTTTTCGTACGCGTTTTGATTCGATTGGTTCATCGGTGATGTTATTTTCAAAAGAAGTTGGTTATAGACTGGAACACGCATTAATAACACAAAAATTGATTCATCTGGCCACTTGATGATATCTGTTGGTAAGTTGCTTCAACACAAACAAATGCATCCTCTGATAAAAGTTAACTATTTTATTTCATTACAGACATAGGCCTATGCCGATCAAGTCCGTCTCTCCGAAGGCACATTGAACATTATCGATGATTTTGAAGACCACATGACCTCATTCCAAATTTCTGGAACTGCAGTAAGAATATCTGCCAAAAATAATCCCATAGTCACACCGTACGAAAAAATCATGTTAATTTCTGCGAGATATAGCGCACATACAATTAACGCTAGATTTGGCATAAATTTACGCGACATTTCGTGTAAATTTAAGCGCAATATCGCATAAATTAGCAATATTGTTTGCAAGCTTGCAAACGATTTTGCTGTTTATGCCAAGTATAGCTCAAAATTAAACGAAGGGACATTTTATGCGATAGTTAAAATTCCGAATTTTTTTCTGTGCAGGTTCAAAATCGAATGAGTACAGAGTAAGGAAGCAACAAAGGTTTGTAAGAAAAGTTAGCGTAGCTTTGTCGATTCACGAATTGATTCATTAGCAGTATAGATAAACAATATTGCTTTATCTTTGTATTGTAGAGATACACACTTAGAAAAATTGATGTAAATTTAGGTGCTCTGAGACTGACATATACGAGCGTCAATTTTGACATAAAATTGAATCATAATAGACGTGAAATTCAACTCAATCAAACGTACTTTCGAACTTTTCAGTCTCGGAGCACTTTATTTTACATGACATGTTTGTTTACGTCTCATCCTTTATGTCAAAGATGAATTCCGTCACGTGTAAGATTAGGTATTTCTAAGTGTGTATGTGTATGGAAGTAAACTATTTAAATAAAATGCAATTTCTAGGTCAAATCAAATCTTGATTATTGCAATCCTAAAATGGTCATTACTCGCGTTACATGGATCTTCGTTGATTGAATTTACATTATGCTGATGAGATTTTTTGCTAGCAGCTGGCTCATTAGCTCTAGTGAAATAGAATAAGTGTAAACACCCTTTTAGAGGCTTCCATGAAGCTTGCAGGCGTGCATCTCGGTGGCTCGACGAATACTGATGAAATAGTTGTCACTGCTTGGGTACTATTACGTTGATTGCACACTTAGAAAAATTCATGTAAATTTAGGTGCTCTGAGAGTGACACATACGAGCGTCAACTTTGACATAAATTTGAGTCATAACAGACGTGAAATATAGCTCAATCAAACGTATTTTTCGTCGAGCAACGAACTTTTCAGTCTCAGAGCACTTAATGTTACATGACATGTCTGTTTACGTCTCATATTTTATGTCAAAGGTGGATTCCGTCACGTGTAAAATTAGCTAAAAAAGCCACACACTTAGAGGCTTCCGTATGATATAGATGTAAATCAACAAAAAACAGTCTGAAAAAGCTAGAAGGCAAAGAAAACAAAATGCAGCACGAAATTATTCTAACACAAGGAACAACATACGCAGCAACAGTTTAAATTCTCGTAATCACACATTTCGAAAAAAAAAAACATGTAATTTACGCTATATCTAGCGTACACACAATTAACGCGACATTTAGCATAATTTTACACGTGTCCATAAATTTACATGTTACTTTTTTCATTCATGGAAAATTACATCTCTTTAACGAGGAATATTCAACGAACGCGTAAACCTGATGTAAATTTAGCTGCTCTGAGACTGACATATACAAGCGTTAATTTTGACATAAAATTGAGTCATAATAGACGTGAAATTCAGTTCAATCAAACGTACTTTCGAACTTTTCAGTCTCTTAAGTCAGAGCACTTAATTTTATATTACTTGTTTCTTTAAGTCTGTTGAGCAGCTACGGGACGCCGAAGTTGCCCAGCACTACGCGCATCAGCTGAAAGTTGCACTACCCACGGAAGAGCAGCTTGATGCAACTTCTCTTGAAGATGGCTGGAGGGACATCCGTTCTGCCATAGGTAGTACTGCTGCAGCGGCACTAGGTACTGCAATCCCGGACCGAATAAATGACTGGTTTGACGGCTAATGCAAACTGTTAGTAGAGGAGAAGAATGCACGAGATTGAATGTGGAGCGATACAGACAAGCGCGGAACAGACAAAACTCGGTTTTCCGAAGGAAGAAGCGTCAGCAGGAAGACCGAGATCGCGAGGCGATGGAAAATCTGTACTGCGTAAACGACACACGGGAGTTCTACGAGAAACTAAATAGTTCACGCAAATGCTACGTGCCGCAAGCCGATATGTGCAAGGACTTGGACGGTAACCTTCTCACGAACGAGTGTGAGGTGATTGAGAGGTGGAAGCAGTACTATGACGAGCACCTCAACGGTGAAGCAGCAGAAAACGAAGGTGGCACGGCAACAGACCTTGGAGCACGCGCAGAAGACGACAGGCTACCGGCCCCTGATCTTCAAGAAGTTGAGGAGGAGATCGGTCGGCTAAAGAACAACAAAGCAACTGGTGTAGATCAACTACCAAGTGAGCTATTAAAATAAGGTGGTGAAGCACTGGCTAGAGCGTTGCACTGGGTAATTGCCAATATTTGGGAGGAGGAGATATTACCAGAGGAGTAGATGGAAGGTGTCGTATGCCCAATCTAAAGGAAGAGCGACAAGTTGGATTGCTGCAACTACCGCGCGATCACACTGCTGAGCGCCGCCTACAAGGTACTCTCCCAAATTCTATGCCGCCGCCTGTCACCATTTGCAAGAGAGTTCGTGGGGCAATACCAGGTGGAATTCATGGGTGCCCGCACTACCACGGACCAATATTTTGCGATTCGGCAGGTTCTGCAGAAATGCCGCGAATACAACGTGCCCACACATCATTTGTTCATCGATTTCAAATCTGCACACAATCGGTCGAGATCAGCTATGGCAGATTATGCACGAGTACGGATTTCTGGATAAACTGACGCGATTAGTCAAGGCGACGATGGATCGAGTGATGTGCGTTGTTGGAGTATCGGGGACACTCTCGAGTCCCTTTGAATCTCGGAAGGGTTTACGGCAAGGTGATGGACTTTCGTGTCTGCTATTCAACATCGCGTTAGAAGGTGTGATCAGAAGAGCAAGGACACGAGTGGCACGATCTTCAGAAAGTTCATCTAGCTTCTTGGCTTCGCCGATGACATCGACATCATGGCACGGAACTTTTAAATGATGGCGGAAACGTACATCAGACTGAAGGCTGAAGCTAGGTGGATTGGACTTGCTATCAACGCATCAAAGACAAAATACATGAAAGGAAGAGGTTCTAGGGAAGACAATGTTAGCCTCCCACCCCTAGTTCAGATTGACGGGGACGAAATCGAGGTGGTCGATGAGTTCGTGTATTTGGGCTCACTGGTGACCGCTGAAAATGATACCAGCAGAGAAATTCAAAGTCGCATTATGGCAGGGAACCGTGCTTACTTTGGACTCCGGAGGACGCTCCGATCGAATAAAATTCGCCGTCGCACGAAGTTGACTGTCTACAAGACGCTGATTAGACCGGTGGTTCTCTACGGCCACGAGACCTGGACTATGCTCGTGGAGGACCAACGCTTTTGGTGTTTTCGAACGGAGTGTTTCGTACCATCTACGGTAGAGTGCAGATGGATGACGGAACGTGGAGGAGGCGAATGAGCCACAAATTGCACCAGCTGCCAGGCATGGAAAATCATTTGCATTCATTTCATACATTCATTTACATTCATTTGCCTCTAACTTTTTTCATCGACAGCATTCTGCAAAATGATGTATAGAGCTTTTGTAGGTTTTGTTATTAACTGCAACTTTTCGTCATAACTCAAATCTGTATCTCTTATGCATCACGAACTAGAGCGGGCAAAACTTGTTACTGTTTTTCAGTGAATGTAAAATACATTCACTGAAAAACACTAGTGGCTTCTGTTTGCTCTGGTTCGTCATGCATAAGAGATACGGATTTGACTTGTTAGCAAAAGTTGTAGCTAATAACAAAACCTACAAAACTCTTTAAATAATTTTGAGGAATGCTGTTGAAGAAAAAAAATAAAGGCAAATGAATGTAAATGAATGCACGAAATGAATGCAAATGATTTTCCATGCCTGCCAGCTGCTGGGAGAACCATCCATCGTCCACATTACAAAAATTGGGCGACTACGGTGGGCTGGGCACGTCGTTAGAATGCTGCACGACGACCCAGTGTCAATGGTTCTAGAAAGCGACCCAACAGGAATAAGAAGAAGAGGCGCGCAGCGGGCAAGGTGGATCGACCAAGTAGAAGGCGACCTGCGGACCCTTCGCAGACTACGAGGCTGGCGAAGTGTGGCCATGGATCGAGTAGAATGGAGACGACTTCTTCGGACAGCAGAGCACAACAAGGCCTTAGCCTGATTGGTAAGGTAAGGTAAGTTGTTTAAGTCTCATCCTTTATGTCAAAGATGGATTCCGTCACGTGTAAGATTAGGTATTTCTAAGTGTGTACTCTGTACGTATTTGATTTTGATACTAACCATGGGATTATTTCAGGCTTGCTTAAACTCCTCAAACTCACAGCTAGCGAGTGAGTGACGGCAGGAATATGGAAGAAGTAAACAAAAACTCCTCGAGAGAGAGCGAGAGTGAACTTCAGCGAGAGGATGGTTTGACGTGGGGTGCGCTTTTCTAGACTCCGGATGACTTTTTTGTTCCACACAAGAAGCTCAGAGCTCAGATAGAAAACATGAACATGAATGGCAGCTAACCTCACTCTCATTTTATTCACCTTCGCTCATACGTTCTGTAGCTCAGTGGAATGATTTGGTAGTAGGCATTCTACTCCTCAGAAAAAAGCTACGCTCGGCTCATTTCAAACTCGCGAGCGAGGCTCCATCGGCCCTGGATTATTTTTAGGAGATATTCTTACAGAAGTTCCAGAAATTTGGAATGAAGTCATAAGCCACCTAGATTTGGCAATGTTACACAAGCAGCTGTACATGCGTCACATTGACACTTCATTCCACTCCTCGTTGAAACACGTTTACTATGTTTATACTAGAAATACTCAGAGGGAGAGATAGGCGGAGAAAACAAAATACAATTCGGCAGCAGGGATTTGTTCCTAAATTATCTTGCAACCCTTGCTAGAAGCTAGCATTTCAAATGACTTTTATTTTTGATTCGATTTGCGTGCAATTAGGCAAATCGATTTTTCGTTTAGTTTTCGTAAATTAGTCTTCTTTGAGCATAAAATACAAAATATGTCCTGAGTTTCTTCGCGATTTCGTGGTTTCATTTTAGCACTTTTATAACCAACTACATGTCTAAAAAGCGGTCTGGATTTGTCAAGTCGATCCCGATTGAACTTGTCGAATTTAAAAACAAAAACAAACACGTTAAATTGAAACACTGCATACACAGCATAAAAATAATTTTGATATCACGTCAAAGTGGATGCACTACAATCAAGTCAAAAATATGATGTAATATTACTTGCTAAAAAGGACAAAATTATCATTAATACAATGCATGAACTGACATTAAAGGGTGATACGGTCAAAATTTGGTCAAGGGAAAACGCGTGTAAATCGGTGAAATCGTTTATTTAAAAAATCAAATTACATTTCTTTTTCAAGTTCAATTAGTATAAAATTCAGGAAAAATATTCAGTTAGGCTTCCGCTTTTCCAAATCCGAATTGCCGGGCCTTACGCTTGACCCCTGCCATCAGATTTTGTACAGCCACCACCTTGTCCACCTTCTTCGCCGCAGAAAGCCAGTTTGCCTTGAACTGCTGCTCGCCCTTAGCAGTTTTTTGGTCTTCTTTAGGTTCCGCTTGACAATAGCCCAGTATTTCTCAATCGGGCGGAGCTCTGGCGTGTTGGGAGGGTTCTTGTCCTTGGGAACCACCTGCACGTTGTTGGCGGCGTACCACTCCATGGCCTTTTTACCGTAATGGCAAGATGCCAAATCCGGCCAAAACAGTACGGAACAACCGTGTTTCTTCAGGAAAGGCAGCAGACGTTTATTCAAACACTCTTTCACGTAAATTTCTTGGTTGACAGTCCCGGAAGCTATGAAAATGCTGCTTTTCAAGCCACAGGTACAGATGGCTTGCCAAACCAGATATTTCTTTGCAAACTTTGCGAGGGGTGCGACACATCTAAATCTCGATTTTAAATAGTCGAAAAATCTCACACTAGCGAATCAATTTACGAATAATCTTTTTTTATCTCTTGCATCTAAACCCATCTACTCGCATCGCTCTCCATCTTTTTGCAGGAAATCTTCAAAATCATAATCAATCGTGTTTCTATCTATTAAGCGCGAGTGCATCTAACAACAGCAAAGCAAAAATTTTCCTGCATATTAGATAGAGTCACCCCCCTCGGAACTTTGACAGTTTCATGTGCTTGAAAACATCTGCTACCTTTCCCCTTCCTTTTGCCGTATAAAACTCCTGTCCCGGAAGCTGCTTGTAGTCGGCTTTGACGTAGGTTTCGTCGTCCATTACCACGCAGTCAAACTTCGTCAGCATCGTCGTGTACAGCCTCCGGGATCGCGCTTTGGCCGTCGTATTTTGTTTATCATCGCGATTTGGAGTCACTACCTTCTTATAAGTCGATAGTCCGGCTCGTTTTTTGGCTCGATGCACGGTTGTAGACGATACACCCAGCTTATTTGCGGCATCTCGGAGAGAGAGGTTAGGGTTTCGCTTGAAACTACCGGCAACTCTCTTTGTCATCTCAGCGGCTTCTGGTTTTCGATTTCCCCCCGATCCAGACTTCCTGGCTGTCGACAAACGTTCCCCAAACACTTTAATTACATTTGTAACGGTTGATTTGGCAACTTTTAGCGATTTTGCCAACTTTGCGTGCGAGTAGCTCGGATTTTCGCGGTGCGCGAGCAAAATTTTGATACGCTGCTCTTCTTGCTTGGACGGCATTTTGACAACTGAAGAGTGAAATCCAAAATCAAAATAGGAGCAACATTCTACACACACACACCTTCAAAATAAGGGGTGTTCAGGTTTTTTAAATGCAAAATTGAAAGAAATACGTCAAGTTGATATTGACCAAATTTTGACCGTATCACCCTTTACGCTGCTTTTACTGCATTTGTTTATTTATGTGGTCATAAAAATTACATGAAATTTTCGACATGATTGTAGTGCATCCACTTTGATGTGATATCTAAATTATTTTTTTGCTGTGTACCTGTGGCTAAATTGCACACTAAAGTTATTCCCTGCAAATAAAAGATAATAACATTTGTAATATTTCAGCAGGAAAAGGCAACCTACCGCCTCCCCTGTTTCCCAAGACTAACCCCCTCTTTTAGAGCGGCGCCGGTGGTGTAATGATGAGCGTGATTACCTCTCACTCCAGCAGGCCTGGGTTCAATCCCAGTCGGCGCCACCGGAATGTTCTGAGGCATAACATCTCTGATCACGCCTTCCTTCGGAAGGGAAGTAAAAACCGTTGGTCCCCGGTTCATAAGTTCATAGGTTGATAGGTAGGATCCAAGTGTGGGAGGCCTCTACGTGCATATTAGACTTGCAGATTTTTCAAAAATAAAGTTAACACACCGTGAAGGTAGAAATGTGTAGGTAATATTGAGTGCTGTTTAAATTTGTTGTAGCTTCAGCAGCAGTAAAACTTACTTAAGCAAAAAGCAAATAGATTCACAAGGCAATAGAGCACGATGCGGACTGTAAAACTTTGCATAATTGTTCTTTATGGTTTATCATTCACAGTTCAGCCATTTTGAATCATGCAAATAAATATAATCCAGAATAGGAATTGAATATTTTTCAACTAGTCATAACTTGAAAACGTCGCTTCCAATAGAAATAGCGTTTGATACAAATATTTTCTCTTTAGGAAAAATAAACACGGTAAACATTCTAGTAATTTTTAGGAAAAACTGCCGAAAAACTGTTTATAACTTAAATAACGAAAAATGAGCCTGTTCAATATTTTAAAATTAAAAAGCTTATAAAACATGTAAACTTTTATGAAAGTTTAGCAAATCAAACAATAACAAAAATCACAGGTGGTTTTGTAAAAAAAAGATTAACTTTCCGGTTATACATTTTTTCAAATTTTTCTTAGGAAACCATTTTGAAAGTTTAAAAAATAGTTTGCTGTGCAAAACATCCCGAGAAATTGTGTTAACAAAAAGTTTAAAAGTTTGACCAAAAGATGTTTTTCTAGGATTTTTTGTTTAGTTGATAATTTTTTCGAAAAAATATTGTGGTGGTTTATTATGCATGCTTTAAAAAAAAATTGGATTTACCCTAAGTACATGATTTTTTACAGTGTATATTTTTCCTGAAATGAAAATATTGTTCCCTATATCTTTGCCTCAGACTTTATTGCGATTGGTGATGACGTTATTGAGTTATGATTTGTTCACACTTGTTTTTTTCTACCGAGCTCGGCTGTGCAAATCTCAGCAAAAAAAGTTTCACTGAGATGTCAGCAAAAGTGACATTTGATTGCAGAGTCTCGGATAATGTTTATCGTTTATGTTGAATATCAGAAAACAAATGAAATGTTTGCTGAGATCTCAGTACAACTTTTTTGCCGAGATTTGCACAGCCGAGCTCGGTAGAAAAAAACTAAGTGTGATAAATAATTTTGAATACGCCATTTTTTTAGGCATTTCTAATCCTAATATTTGCTCGAATGCAATCTTTCTCGCTAATCACAGAAGGTCACACGTCAGCAGTTTCCACTCCTTCAGGTTTTCGAAACAGTTGATGTGTCACTGGGATCGTTCGTAGGTGGCACGTAGCAGAATTTTCCACTTAGGGTAGATTTGTGGCTATCCTTTTCTATTAAGGTGTTTTCCAATTATGGCCTATGGCATTCTCATACGCGATTATTATAACACACCACAACCCGAGCAGAAACCAATAGCTAATCGATAGCAACACAAATTGTGATCTCTCAGTTTTTAGACAATAACACCTAAAAGAGTTATTTTATTGGTATTAAAAGACCTTAAAAATAACAAACTATGGTATTCTGGCATCTAAAAAACCCGAGCAGGAACGAATATCTCGATACCTTAAATTGGTATGAATGAGCCAGACATAAGAAAATGTTCCAACAATACCATTCCAATACCAAATTATGATAATGCAATACCACACAGGTATTCTTTTGGTATCCAAATATCAAATTTTGTTATTTTCAAAGTGTTTTGCATGTAATTTTTCGGTATTATTCTTTGATATTTTACCTCTTATGTCATGCTGGTCAATACCAAATTTAGGTATAAGATCAGAATTAGGTATTCATTAGTTATTTTCTCCTGCTCGGGAAGCGTCTGTTATCTGTCTGTTATTGTATTAACTAAATTATTTATTTGTTTGTTATTCGTAGAACATTTCTGAGGTATTATTATTGGTATTTTACCTCTTATGTCAGCCTCACTAATACTGTAATTAGGTTGCCAGTTATGCTATTTTCATACCTGAATTTGGTATTAATAAGTTATTTTTTCCTGCTCGGGAATAGGAACGTATAACAATGACTGGAAGGTCTACCCTATCTGCGGATCATTTTGCGCCCTCCCAAAATCCTCTTCTCTTCGTTTGTTTTTATCGCTTTCATTGTTTACAGTTTACAGTTAGACGCAGGGCGTCACAATACCAGCTTCAATCGATGAAATCGATGCGACGAAGAGCCTGCTTTCTTTTTCTGTTGAAATCGAGCAGCTTCGCAGCATTGTAGTATCTCGGTCGGTGTCTACAAACACATATTCAATCGATTGTCTCTCTGTCTTCCGTGGAATCATTCGTCTTTCTTTCAAGCTTTGGTGACGCGGACGAGTGAAAGAGCATTCGACTTTCATGGTTTCATCGTACATCACTGAGGTTTCATGACGCATATGATGGAAAACGTAAATAAATATTTAAAGCATTTCTAACGTGAAAACACTTGTAGATTACAAGTAGGGTAGAGCACTACTTCATCGTAATCGCCCATTTCCTTTCTATCGATCAGAAAAGATCAATAATATCAATGATTTCACCATGCACAAATCAATAATAGGTTTGTTTCGATGCGTTTGTTCATTAGCTACAACATAAATTCTATTAGAGCGCACACAGCAAAAAAATAATTTTGATATCACATCAAAGTGGATGCACTACAATCATGTCGAAAATTTCATGTAATTTTTATGACCACATAAATAAACAAATGCAGTAAAAGCAGCGTAATGTCAGTTCATGCATTGTATTAATGATAATTTTGTCCTTTTTAGCAAGTAATATTACACCATATTTTCGACATGATTGTAGTGCATCCACTTTGACGTGAAATCAAAATTATTTTTTTGCTGTGCACTGTATGAATATTTACAATCATTGTTCTCAAAACATAGGACGAAGACAATCTAATGGCGTTTCAATGCGTTAGGATGGAATTTAAACTCGTAGAATGAATTTAGAATCTGGAAGCAGTATTAGATTTTAAAAAATATCTCAACAATTTGTGACTCTTTATCAAATCTAACGGTTCGTATGGAAAGGTGAATAAATTTAGAAGTTATCTTTGACAGAAATATTCCATTCTTGTTGTTTAAACTCGTTTAGAAAAGAGAGGTAAAGCATGGGTTGTGCTTAGCAGGACGGAAATTAGATCAAAAACCCTAATGTGGTTAATTTATCTGGTTATGGTAAGCAAAACAACGAAGAGAAAATCCACAGTCAGCCTTCCATTCTACACGGTAAGAAAAAAGTACCCGACGGAAAGTTAACTTTTACCTACTTTTGACTAGTTTGTCTCCTTTTCTCCTTCTAATGTTGTCAAAAACGGAGGAGCAAAACCACCCAACCGTAGTAAAGTGTGGGAACCCAACGTTGAGTATAATCATATTTACCTACTGTTGGGTACAACTAACATACTTTTGGTTAAAAAGCCAGTGGAAAATTCCATACGAACTGCACATAAGTAAATGAAAATTACTTTGACCCGCTTTACCTACTTTTGGGTTCCTGCACTATAGTGCCGAGATGAGTGAAAAGAACTTAATTTTGGGTACTTTTTTCTAACCGTGTAATCGTGCTTCTTTTTCATTTTCGTTTCGTGCCGATAGCGTTACATAAATGATGCGTTAAACTACGTTGTATGAAAGAAACAAAAGTCGAGTATAAAATTCCTTTTTTGTTTCCTATTTGGCCTGGAACTACTCAACGTTCCTTTTATGGAGTGTTCCAATTATATCGGTAGACCATAATTGGAACACACCATAATAGGAACGTATAGCCATAACTGGTTCAGCTACTCTATACATTTTATGCCACATGTCAACTCACACTATCACCTCTCAACCGAATATCCGATGCATCTCCACAAATAACTTACCAGGAAGCGTTTCAATTGACATCATATGTCCGTTGGTTTTCCCTCCCTCCATCGGCATCACATTTTCCGGATGTATGACACCGCTGCAGCAAACTTTGGCCTTCTCCGTGGGATTGAATTTGACGTGCTTTTTCAGCAGCAGCGAGTTCTGCCTACTAAAGGCCGCAGAAGATTTAATCACCGTACCTGATGTATGTGTGTGTGTGTGTGTGTGTGTGAAAGAGAAAACGAATGGTTGTTAGGATCGTGTTTCTAGTTCAACTCTGTTTACGGAAAATCATAGCAAATAAAGATCGCTGTGCTGTTTGGATAACTCACCTCCCAGGAGAACCCCGTTGGCGTGCGTCTCCTCCGGTATCAGGGTACAGTTGGTATGCGGACACATCACTGGGTTGAGTATTGATTTCCCCGGGGGAAGGCAAGTGGCTGCCGGTGGACTGTACTGGATGTTAACGGACTGCGGGAGAGAATGGCGGAAAGTCGAGAAAGGAACCGAAAAATTGATGATTATTGAGAGCAATTCGCTGAAATCCTAACTAATTAGAGCATAAAACAGTAAATTGTGTGAAGTACGGTGTTAGCTGGAAGAAGATTGTTTTTGTCTAGTAGGTGGGTGTGGCTAAATGGCAAAGCGGTTAGTTGGAATTTTATTGCCTGTGTGTGTGAACACAAATGATATGAATGTCCTAATATTGTATAATGGATAATTGCATTGTCACAGATGGGTATTTTGATAATTCGGTGGGGCAGCTTGGCATTCCAGGCGTGTAATTGTTAATGCGTCGTTATGTCAATTGTAACGATCGAAGATATTTTTTACTTGAATAGAAGTTCAGAGCGGCAGAAAGTTTGCAGAATCGTAAATTTGTGTTTTGTAATGTCTTACAATTGCAGAGTTTTCTGATGGGATTTTCTGGATAAATTCAAAGGTACCTGCTCTAATTTCGATTGATAGCTGGTAAACTTGGATAGGAGCTACTGAAGGGATGAGGAGATAGCTAGCAAAACTTAGCATTTGTGAATGGAGGGAGGTGAGATGTGTCAAAAATATGTACTTCGTCAAAAATGCTTCGTCATTTTTTCAAGATGCTATACACCATGTTTCAGAACATCGAATGGCCGAATTTGAGGTTGCAAAAGCCGTCATTTCCCCTACAAGCACTTTTTTTTAATTTTTAATTAGAGTCACATTAACCGTCTTGGGTCATTCGTGATTTGTCCGGGGATGAGATTTAAGCTCGTGACTTTGGCCTGAGAAGTATAGATGGTAAACATTACGCCGGGGCCATCCCCAAGCTATCCGTTTTCCGGTTGCGAATTTACTTCGTAGAAAGTTAGAATTCTCACGAAGTCTACCGTGCTGTTTGTGAGGCAGATCAGCTGAACTGTGACCTGCAAACTGTTGAAAACAAAGTCACAGCGTGGAAGCCGAAGGAGTTGCATGGGATCAGTCAGTTGGAGCTAACGTTTGTCGACAAAGTGCGGTCGAATACGTGGTTGGAGCGTCCATCAATCGCGCTAGTGCAAATAGTGCTGATATAAGGCTAATATAAAAATTGAAAGCCGTATATCAGCCGTTTATTTCAAAAAGGGCCTTTATCGGGCTATTAACGGGCTGGGTGGTTACTTGCGTTGTCTCTAGAGACATTTCCGCTGTAATTTGTTCTACAGCTCAATCCAACAGTATTGACAAAATTAATCTCACCCCTCATTCATCATTAGTAGGCAATTGGCTTATGTTAGAGGACGGTGAAAACATAATTAGAACCAAAATTATTCCATCGTAGCATCTAAATTTCCAATTAACGTATGTTTGCAGTCAGATTTTAATTGGCTTGTTTTACTCGTCGATTATTAAGCTTACTTCATTGTACATTATAAGCAAAGAAAAAGAAAAAGAAAAAGTTGAATAATACTCACACTGGTGTAGGAATCGTCCTCGGCGGCTCCCCGACCTGCTTTGTACTCCTGGTATTGCGATATCACGCACAGCAGGCAATAGATCTGCAGGGAGACAAATAAAGGAATGAAATAATTTATTTCCCAACCGACAGACTATTTTCGCGGCCATCATTTCCCACGATGAGCGTAATTACGATATCAAAAAAATAAAAGACGGTAGCCATAGCGTTCTATCTCTTCATTGTTTAATGATGTCGTTTTTTCTCAGGGTCCTAAATTCTACAAATGAGCGTTATGTGATAAAAGTGGAAAGATGGAACTAGGGAAGTGTTGGATTATATTTCTTTCATGTTATGGATTAGAGGCACTTGGCGTTTGATGGTGGGATTAAAGCAGGCTAGGAACAACACCATGAAAGGTGCATAAATTCTGGTGAATTTTATTGGGTAGTTATGACAGAATTACTGTCACCAATAACTGAGGAGGATAATATAACCGGGATAAGGGTTTTATGTAGATGGAAATGAACCCAGAAAACGTTTCCTAAATACTCGACAGATGTGCTTAATTTAGTGTAAAAAGGTGTCTTAAAAAAGGACTCTTTGAGAAATAAAAAGACTTGTTCACACGACAGCCTATATTCCGTGATATAGTGTTTGGGGTCACCTTAAAAAAAAACATGCAAATGTTCATATCCCTGTCATTTTACGCTCAATTTTCGTTCGTTTTAGGCCATTTGAAAGGTATTGAATGGAGCTTACTTCAAAGGTTAAAGTTCACCCAAAGTTACAACATTTTTCAAAATTTACTCTGAAGAATCATGACTGATTTTCTAATAAATGGATTTGATTGACCAAATTTAGAAATGAAACTAGTAGTAGCACCCTTATTCTATACTCAATGATCCATCTATGTGAAAGTTTAATAGAAAAAATTGAAAATATTTAATTCATAAGAACATTTCACCAAACATTTACCAACATTTGTAAGTAATCCATGCTCATATGCGATTCCAGATGAATCCACAAATCCATTAATTTTAGAATTTTTTGATTTAGATGAAAATTTCCAGAAACGGTCCTCATGACCAAAACTGCCATTTTGCATCTTCAGATCACCATTTTAAATCAAGCCTTAATTCTGAGAAGAGCCTATAGAAAAACGTTAAGCTTATCTTCAAAAAACTGTTACTTGAAAAATGGGTTTCCAATCGGTTTGGTACCTTCGGAAATGTTGCAGAGAATATCCGGAACTATTTGGAGAAAAACTTCACTCCTAAAAAAATCAAGTTTTGTAATGAAAAATAAAAACATAAAAACCTTTTTTCTCAAAATTTATTTATTTTTATATATTTATACAATACAAGAATAATAGCACAAGTAATCTACTAGTGATTTTCAGAGTATATGCTACTATTACACTACCGATGTACCTATTAACCTAACTGAAGTAGTTGCTGCATAAGTTTTTGAATGTTGTTAAACTTCTTGCTGTCTTGCATTCCCTCGGTAGTTCATTCCATAATCGAAGCAAACGATAGCGCATCGATTCACTTAAAAATGTGTCGAGCATCTTGGCATGATTAAAACACTTGATCTAGAAGATTGTGAGTTAATATAGAAGTTTTGAAGATACATTGGACTTTCGTTTAAAATTTTAAAAGTTTGAATACACATTCTAAGTTTCATGTAGTTGATGAAATCGAAGCCGAGTAATAAATTAGAAAAGTTAGAAATGTGATAATAAAAACAATTTCTTTGTATTTGTCTTAGAAGTTAAACTAAAGGGAATATCCCCGTACAAAAATAACGGAACGATCAAGGATCTAGCCAGCTGAAGTCTGATATGTTGAGGCGTGGAGTGACGTAACAAAACTAGTGAGTGAAGCCTTCAATAAACTTTGCTGCACACAACATTAACTTGAGCATTCCAGTTGAGGTTGCAATCCATTACAATACCAAGATTTTTAATTGTGTCAGAATACATAATGATATCACCAAAGTGGGTGGGATATCCTGAATACCAGTTCGTTTTGATCTAAAAATAATAGTTTGTGTTTTTGCTCAGTTTAGAATAAGACCAATAGTTTCACACCATTTTAAGATGTTTTCTATATCACTATTTAATAATGATATAGTTTCAGAAATATTATTCAATTTGCCAGAGATGTACAGTTTGCAGTCATCTGCATATAAGTGAAATTTACAATTTAATAAAACGTTGGGCATATTTATACATCATTCATGAACATAGAAAAAAAGTAGGGGTCCCAGGAATGATCCCTGAGGAACCCCACTCAGAACATGCACGTAATTGGATTGCATGTTATTAAATTCAACGTACTGTGATTGGCCAGCCAAATATGATTCAATTAAATTCAAATTTTAAAACAACTAGCGAGTTTATTGCAGAGTTTCCGATGATCAATTGAATCAAAAGCTTTGCTGAAATCTAAGAGCGCCATCACGGTTAACATTTTTTTTTTATCAAGAGCATTTCTTAAATCGTCTTCAATTTTTATAAGAGCTGTAATTGTGCTGTAGTTCTTACGATAACCAGATTGTAAAGAACATAGCAGATTATGATTATTAAGATATTCGTTTAGTTGTTTGGATAGAATTGATTCCAAAATTTTCGACAGAGCACAAAGTATGCTAATAGGTCGATAATCCTTTTCTGTAGCTGGATTGTCAACCTTACCAATAGGAACAATCTTAGCCACTTTCCATGAACATGGAAATTCTGAAGTGGTTATACAAAAATTAAATAAGTCTGTGATGTAAGGTAGAGTGACACGTAAAGACACTTTCAAAATATTTAGAGGAATGAGATCAGTACCCACAGAATCACATGAAGCAGACGCAAACTCAGAAGTTTTTCATCGACGAGTGGAAGGCACTTTCCAAAGGGGAAGCTGTTTCGAGAAGATCTCCACTTCGATGGTTTAATCCATACATTTCCGACGATAACGTCATTAGAATTGGAGGGCGACTTGGTCATTCTGTACAGCGAGAGAATACGAAACATCCGATGGTGCTCCCTGCACGGCATAAGTTCACCCGAATGGTCCTCCAACATTATCATCTGCAGCTGATGCATGCTGTTCCGCAATTATTACAAGAGTCAACGTGTCTTTGGTCCGATTTATGTGAGACCCGTTCCCCGACGGCCGGTAGTCAAGCTATATGTTGCAGTTTTCGTTTGTCTTTGTACCAAAGCGGTTCATCTAGAGCTGGTAACGGACTTGAGCACAGACCGACTCTGGCAAGCTCTACGACGTTTCATTGCCAGGAGAGGAAAATGTCAAGACCTGTATTCCGATAATGGGACGAACTTCGTTGGAGCCATGACCAAGATGCAGGAGTTCTTGAACTTGTTACGGAGCTCAGACCACCGAGAAGCGGTCGTCAATAAGTGCGCAGAAAGGGGAATCCAGTGGCATTTCAATCCGCCCAGTGCACCACATTTTGGAGGACTGTGGGAGGCAACTGTACGATCAGCTAAAACCCACTTGATCAAGGTCGTGGGAGAAACACCGTTGTCGACCGAAGATTTGACCACACTTCTGGTGCAGATTGAAGGTTGCCTCAACTCACGACCGTTAACGCCGATTTCCGATGATCCCACAGATTTTGAGCCACTTCTTGATTGGCTCCTCATTACAGCAGTTCCCCGAGCCGAATCTGGAAGGCCTCGCATTGAACCGTCTGACTAAGTTCCAGCTAATCCAACGGATGCTGCAGGATTTCTGGAGAAGGTAGCGAAGGGAGTATCTGTGCCAGTTGCAGGGCAGATTTTAAGCGCTGGAAGCCCGCAATTAATATTGAGGTTGGCAAATTGATTACAATCCGGGATGATAATCTGCCACCGATGAAATGGCGAATGGGACGGATCGTTGAACTGCATCCAGGAAACGATGGAGTAGTGCGTGTTTTTACGCTGAAAACGGAAACTGGTATAATGAAACGTCAATTAGACAAACTGTCGTTGTTGCCTATCCAAGACGTTGACCAGAACTAGCAATCATCAGCGTAGACCCGAATCCTTTCCCATCTCGTTCCCATTAGAAAAGGATTTTTTTTTTATTTTCAGAAATTAGGAATTTCAGGGTGGGTGAGGAATGTTTGAGAATAACATTAGCCCAACCTAGCTACATCCTCGTACTGGCTATGCACAGTTCTAGATAGAGCTGGAATTAGGGCGTAACAGCTTTCGTAAACAATGACTTCTCTCGATGATTTATAGGAATTCAAGGCACGCCCACGCAAACCAACATAAAGGGTGATACGGTCAAAATTTGGTCAATATCAACTTGACGTATTTCTTTCAATTTTGCATTTAAAAAACCTGAATACCCCTCATTTTGAAGGTGTGTGTGTGTAGAATGTTGCTCCTATTTTGATTTTGGAATTCACTCTTCAGTTGTCAAAATGCCGTCCAAGCAAGAAGAGCAGCGTATCAAAATTTTGCTCGCACATCGCGATAATCCGAGCTACTCGCACGCAAAGTTGGCAAAATCGCTAAAAGTTGCCAAATCAACCGTTACAAATGTAATTAAAGTGTTTGGGGAACGTTTGTCGACAGCCAGGAAGTCTGGATCGGGGGGAAATCGAAAACCGGAAGCCGCTGAGACGACAAAGAGAGTTGCTGGTAGTTTCAAGCGAAACCCTAACCTCTCTCTCCGAGATGCCGCAAATAAGCTGGGTGTATCGTCTACAACCGTGCATCGAGCCAAAAAACGAGCCGGACTATCGACTTACAAGAAGGTAGTGACTCCAAATCGCGATGATAAACAAAATACGACGGCCAAAGCGCGATCCCGGAGGCTGTACACGACGATGCTGACGAAGTTTGACTGCGTGGTAATGGACGACGAAACCTACGTCAAAGCCGACTACAAGCAGCTTCCTGGACAGGAGTTTTATACGGCAAAAGGAAGGGGTAAGGTAGCAGATGTTTTCAAGCACATGAAACTGTCAAAGTTCGCAAAGAAATATCTGGTTTGGCAAGCCATCTGTACCTGTGGCTTGAAAAGCAGCATTTTCATAGCTTCCGGGACTGTCAACCAAGAAATTTACGTGAAAGAGTGTTTGAATAAACGTCTGCTGCCTTTCCTGAAGAAACACGGTTGTTCCGTACTGTTTTGGCATCTTGCCATTACGGTAAAAAGGCCATGGAGTGGTACGCCGCCAACAACGTGCAGGTGGTTCCCAAGGACAAGAACCCTCCCAACACGCCAGAGCTCCGCCCAATTGAGAAATACTGGGCTATTGTCAAGCGGAACCTAAAGAAGACCAAAAAAACTGCTAAGGGCGAGCAGCAGTTCAAGGCAAACTGGCTTTCTGCGGCGAAGAAGGTGGACAAGGTGGCTGTACAAAATCTGATGGCAGGGGTCAAGCGTAAGGCCCGGCAATTCGGATTTGGAAAAGCGGAAGCCTAACTGAATATTTTTCCTGAATTTTATACTAATTGAACTTGAAAAAGAAATTTAATTTGATTTTTTAAATAAACGATTTCACCGATTTACACGCGTTTTACCTTGACCAAATTTTGACCGTATCACCCTTTAACCATCGGGTAGGGGAAGTCAACCTCTACCCGATGGTGATGTAGATTTGCGTTGGCTAGCCTTGACTTTCTAGAAATCATCGGAAGATGTCACTGTTTACAAAAGCTGTTACGACCTAATTCCAGCTCTATCCAGAATTGTGACCTACTTCCAACGAGGTTGCTGCATCGCTTATTGTGTTCTCAGCTACACACCGAGCAGAGGATAGATGGTCATTGAAGGCGAGAGGGATTGGATCGTTTCGCTTGTATATGGGTGAGCAATTCAGGAGCGATAACGGGAGCGGTCACCCCCATGGAGTCTCAAATTCTCTAACAAATCTTTCTAACTGTTTTTCACAAGAAGAAAGTGTATTTATAGATACTTTTATCTCAAGAAGTTTAAATATACTAGAACTTAAAAGCATTATATGATCCATATATTTGAATGGGAGTAAGTCTTTCATTGTCGGATAAATATAATGAAAATGGGGGAGAGGTAGCTCATCGATTCTTCCGGTTCGCCTCCTAGCATCGTGCTATAAGGTACCAGGCGATAACCAGGGTAGTTGATCGATAGCTCGATGACGTCATTTCGTTGGCGTCTGCAATGGGAAATTCTCATAGCAGGCGTTGACGATGGGACGTTGTCGAGTTGTTGAATAGCAACTATCGTGGGAACTCACCGATTACCTGTCGATCTGCCAAATTTGGAAAGACGTCTGCATTAAATTGTCTCATATAATAATATTCCGCCCACTATATCACAAGAAATTGCGAGTAGCTGAGTGGAATGGAGATAAGTTAAGCATTGGGTACAGGAGCAAGTCTCACCTGGGTGGTGCCAAAAGATGAGCGCAATAGAAGTTGCCATAAGGCACGGAATGAGACTATTGCATGGCTGGGTAGTCAAAGTCTTCCATTCGTTAGTCATTTCAGGTGGATTAGAACAGGTTTAGGTGGGCGTTGGCCAGATTTGGATTTTTCAGATGTAATCCTGGATAGGACCCTGTCATTGAACGTCGCGTGAAAGTGGAACTTAATGAAGGCCTAAGTACTTTTTCGTAGTTTTTAGTTTTCGGATTTGAAAGATCGTCGGTTACAGTGGCCTGCTTACTGAGCAGAAAAACGCGGTCCCAGGTCCTTACATATCAAAGAGATTTATGGTAAAATCGCTTGTGTATCGTGTATTTTGCGAAACTCGTTGTTGTCGTTGGTTCCGGGTTTGAATGGATACACAAATTTGAGCAACGGTATTATGTGATATGAGGGGCTCGGTGGCCTTAGAGCAACCGTTTTTGCTTACTGAGCAGAACATCATGAGTCTAATCTCAGGCCCATCCACATTCAAGATTCGTCAATCGTTTTATTTGTTAATATGACTACATGGTAATAACAGCAACTCGGTGATTAAAAAGGTGCTCGTCTGCCTAGTGGCAAACGTTTTTGCTTACTGAGCAGAAGACCGTGGGTTTAGTCCCAAGCTCCTTCGCGTTATATAATCGTTAGGACATCAATTCAGCTTATCGTTTACCAAAACGAACCCTGCTGCAAACCCAACCCTCTTATCCAACATCCCAGTGATTCTTCGTGGAAGTGCAGAGGTGTTCTCGGCTTCCATCAAATCGAGTGTCATGTCAACACAATCCTTCCCATTCCTTTCTTGACCTGTGTTCGGGCGCGGCCATTTATTATAATCCAGCCTTGAAGATTTTTTATCTTCTGGAATAAACATGTTCTACATTTAAAAGGTGAGAAGCTACGAGATCCGGGTCCGCTCCATAGTATCATAGAGGTAACTCTAAGACTAGAAGGTCCCGAAATAACGTGTTCAACTTTTTTGCTCAGCTCTGGTACTCTCTTCGGTCCCAAGCTAGTCGATTCACCCCTCGAAACATAGGAAAATCCAATAAGATGGCGGGTTTATTATAAGAAAATCTATAAATTCTTCCTTCATTATTCATAATACTCACAAAAATAACAAACATTGAGTATCGTGAGTTTTCTACAAAAATTACTACCTTTGTTTTTCTATTAAAAATTTGCATTCGATGATATGATTAATCTACCACCAACAATGCAACCATGAAACTTAATGCAATAACAAACCAAGATTATGACAGCCCGAAATTAAACATCACGTAATAAGTAATCTACTCACATTAAGACACATTATGAAGAAATCCACAGTGAACAGCATCGCCGTGACCGGTTCGAACTGCAACTGGAAGAGACGGACACAAAGAAATCAATGTTCGATCAAATTATACAAATAGGTGGGCAATAACTGTAACTAATAGGATCCGATTCATCTTTTCGCTCCTCGTCCGTTCCGAGCAGCTCACTCCAAAAAGTGCCATCAACTTACCGTCTGTATCACTATGAGATAGATGAAGTAGACACACTCCACCAGCAAGTTGGCAATCATCACTACAATCCATGGCAACAGCAAAGCTCGTTTATCCTTCGGGCCGTTGTGGGATGGTATTCATTGTGGATGGCAATTCATGGAAAGCGAATGTGGGGGTAGGAGAGCAAACAGAAAAGAAAATCAAAAAGTTTCTATTAGTCAATCTAAGTGCAATGGTTTTAGTTCATATCGGAATGGCAGATTGTTTGGAAGTGATAAATACAAGGTTTGGTGCTGAGCAACCGCAATCCTAATAATGCAGATTTAAAGGGAGAAAGCTGTTTATTAGATAATTTTCCTCTGCCAAGCTGCCAATTGTTTGCACAATCCGCAAATTAGGAAGTCAGTGGTTGAAACCTGGAATGAAGCATGATTCAATTAACTTACCATTCTCAGTCCGAGCACCACTAGAACCGATGAAATCACTCCAAGGCTGGCGAATGCAAGCAGCAGCACGTTGAATATCACAGTAACTGAAAAATGGAAAACGGGAATGAGAAAGCGCCCTGTTTGTTGGTTTGAAAATTGATAATTCTTGTCAGTCACGAAACATTGGCATTGTTGTATATTTGAGTGAACGTTACTTTTTCAATGTGATTTAATTTGACTAAAATCAAGTTTCAGTGTACAAAGTCAGGCCAATGAGGTTTAAATTTTAAATGATTATCTGATTTGAGTTCTGTGGAGCGAACATTTCAAAATTTGCATCAGTCTAGGGAGTGTGCTTCACCCGCACTGTGGACGTGAAAAGTTGAAATTGATTTGAAAATTTCGGATGATTTGCTTTTCAGGCTTGAGGGGATTATTTTGTTGTTGTGCATCCTGTATTGTTGGCACCAAATTCTCATTAATTCTCATCTTTTCGCATACGATTTTTTCAGTATTCTACATTTTATCAATATCATCAGTCATAATGTATTGTCGTAGCAGGACCATTTCCGGACAACCAAAGCGCTTTTGAGTCAGAAAATGTAACGATTCCATTCCATTCACTTGCAATCTGTGCTTATTGTTTTATGTCCTATGGTTCCTATAGGAAATATGATTTCATGCCATTTCTGGTAGCTTTGTACCCGGGTCTGTCATTGTGGTTACTCATGGTTACTCCATGAGTAATTAGCTCCGAAAATCGATTTGTTTATTTTATTCATTCAATTCTAATTGGCCGCAGAAAAAACTTATAAAAACTGTGCACCAAAATGCATAAGGGATGTTTCGAATTACTGTGCACTAATATCAGCAAAATTGCGTTGCAAATATACTGAACATAACATAAGTTCAATCAGCAGCGCCTTTAAAAATGGAATTGACATATTACAAATTCAAGAGAAAGCAGTTGAAAAATATTCCGCTTACAAATGTTCTATGAAAAATGTTCTGCACTCATCAGGTTTAAAATTGGTTGCGCTCATCAGGTTCAAATAAATAAACAGGTTGATTCTATTCAATCAAAGTGTTTTGTTACTTTATACGGGAAGTTTAATATTTTCAGAGGTGGGAAGAAATGCTATACTAATATCAACATGAAGCTTTAGTGCGATAATTTGTTAGCTGGAAAAGTTCTGACGAGAATAGATTGATATGTTTATTAGAGTACGGCAGTGTGAAAGTTGATTAGAAGTTTAAATTGAGTATTGTGCACCATCTAGGGAGTCATATTGCACGCCTCACTTCGGTACCTGTCCAACTCCAGATCCGTACTTCATTCCCATACACACATCCGATGGTATTATTCATGGGACCGGATAATATAGGAGAAATACTGTACTCCCGCAGTGTGTATGCTATGATCCCGGTCCAATCACTTTCTTGTGGACTGTAATGTTTTCGGCGGTTCGGTTGTTCAATTTATAAGTCATCCCAACTAACATTTTCAGCATTATAGGCCAACCTTTCCAGCGTTGTGCTGTAAAGTAGCTGAAACAAAGCTGTAGATACAGCTACAAGCAGAAGCTTGCAAAATAGTTTTGGAGAGCGTTAACTCAACTTTTTCACAACCATTATACATTTGTGCTAATGTAACTTCTTTGCAACTATTAATCAACTTTCAATTTTTAGCTTCAAAACAAAGCTAATAAAGCGAATATATAACTTACTTGATGGCTTCTCAGCAACCAACAACTCGTACTCAATAACATAAACAGCAAAAGTGCTTTTTCAACAACTAAACAACCTTTACTCAACTAATTCACTGTGTAGCGCTACTTTGGAAGCTATTTTACAGTCAACTAGGTTTATTTTTAGACTTGTGCAGTTTTACAGCTTTTACTCTGCTTCTTTACAAAGCTGAATTGACTAGTCGAGAAAAGTGATTCATGTGCACTATTATAAAGGCTAAGCAATCTTGTTGTAGAAAGGCATGTGAATTTGTTTACATCAGTTCAAGGTGTTGGCGTAGCGAAGTTGGTAGTATCAAGGTTCGCCAATACGGTCGTCTCGAGTTCGATTCCAGGTTCAGGTACAGTGAAAATAATTTGGTGGTTTGCTGATAAATAATTTCGATTAATTTAATTCACAGTAAAATAAACATGATAAATTCCTCCAACAAAAAAAAGCGTAAAAAATATTTAACCTGGCGTTAAGAGAAAGCTGTGTAGTAATTATTGGATAATCGGGTAAAGGTTGAGTAAGCGCCTTTCAAGTTCACACACAAATAAACAGTAGGATAACAGCTGTATAGAAGCGTAAATAGATATGCAATAAGAGCTTGTCCCAACCATCACAATAGCCATAAGTAGCTAACTAAGTTCGCCAGATTTGCTTGTAAAGAGGTTGAGTAAAGGTTTCCTCATATCGTATAACATTTGCATATAGCTTGTGGCTGTATAAATGAAATGAGCAAAGCGTTTACATTGCGAAAATTGTTAGTTTGGATGCTCTGATGACGGTTGGTACAAATCTGTGTATTTTGTTATTTGTTTTTGATAATGAAACCTATCAGTTGGTTGCCGTATGATGCTAAAGGAAACCCGAATAAAAATTTACCATCCAAAAATAATAGAATTAATTGTTACAATGCAATAAAGCCTACTGTATCAACAATAAATGTTATTGTCAAAAATAATAAAAATACAAAAGAACTTATTGTTATGTACAATATAATATATTGTTAATGAGACATTTACAATAGAAAAGGGGGGTTGTTAGTTGCCGTAACCATAAAAAATAAAAAAAAATCTCGAACAAATTTATCTCATTACAATAAATTTTATTATTTTTTTATTGTGCAAAATTTTGTTTCATAGAATTTGTTGTAAACCTATTGTGGTGACTGTTGGATTATTTGACCAATACAATAGATTTACAATAAGATTAATTGTCAACAATAGAATCTGTTGTATTTTATTGATATTTTATTGTAATTTTATGGTTATTTTTATCCGGGAAACCAATTGCTGTAAATCAGTTCGAAAAATTAGTGTACATTTCTGTTCAATAGGATGCACATAAACGGAGCGTCACATAGGGGAAATGGCTCCAATGTTGCCCTAAGGATCTAAGGTTGGGCCCATCGCTAAAAATTTGCTATGCTATTGCGGTACATCTGAAAGAGGCCATTGTGATCATTGGGTCTGAATATATCCACCATTGATCTTATAGTAAAATTTTAATGTGATTTGAGGTGTCGCATGATGAGTTTTTGATATAGCAATCTTTTGCGAATTCTGCAGTGGAATCTGGAATTCACATTTTTGTTCATATCTTCGGAACCATAAATCTGATCGGGACAAAAATCAATAGCGATCTATGGGGATCTAAAACACAGTCATACAAACTAACATACTCATACATACATACATACATTGGGGCATGAAGTAGTTCGCCTCCTCGTGGTGTGCCCTGGAAACGCTAATTATCGAACCCAAGGGAGAGACATTGCGGATAAACGAACTACAGCAGAGTAAGGACGCTGGAGCCCCATCCAGCTCGTCCCACGAGGTCGAAAAGCCCTGCACAAACCCTCGTTGTGCAAAGGCAGGAGTGACACCTGGTTCTTAAAGTGTAGACGACTCTGATCAAGTCGCAGCACACGCAGCTGGTAAGCGGTCACATCTGTCCTGTCCTGCCGTGGACAGTTGGCTGGCTCTCACGTCTGCTCTAGAACTCAGGCGAACAATTAACAGCGAACAATAAGAGGAAGGCCCTGCACAGCTGCTCACTGTGCAGTAGCAAGTGTCACGTCTGTAACACACCACAAGTGTGATGCGCCATAGCACAACCGGCTCCCTCCCATGATGTAATGCTTTCGGGCGGTTCCGGGGAGGGCAAGGGCCAAGAGCACAGGGTAAGAGGGTCGGGAGCGCTACTTCTCCCATCCCCACACCCTGAGTTATCTTATATACATACAAACATACATACATACATACATACATACATACATACATACATACATACATACATACATACAGAAACATTTTCCGATCCCGTTGAAATGAGTCTATTGGTCTACACTTGGCGATGACTGTTAGCTCAAATGAGTGACCAAATCAGAATTTTGAATATCGCCGTTTATGGAGATGGTGTCTTCGGTGAAATTGCGGACAAGTATTGTGCCTTTCAATAAAAAAATATACACTGTACACAATTATATTATTCTTTAAAAAAAATCCAAATTATAGAAAAATAAATAATTTTACTCAAAATGCAGTTTTTAATTTTTTTATTATTTATATTGTTGTTTAGATAAAGTGCTACCCACTGACAATTTGTATTTGCTGGGCAATTCTTAACCAAAAATGTTATGAATTATTGAAAAAAGTACTTTTTTCCAAAATCATAAAAAAAAACATAAAATTTATAAAATAACACAATAGTAGTAATAATTTATTAATTTATTTGGATATTTGCGATCAAGTGAATTTAGCTATCAGTACTACATTTGAAGAATATAATGCAAAACAAAACATGAAATAAAGTCCTGTCCTAAAGAAGTTCTTTGAAGAAGTTTTACGTAAAAACCAAATTAAAATCTGACATACATCAATAATGCATCTCGACGAAAATGTCGGTGATAGCTCGGAAAAAAACTGCAATCTATTTGCAATTTTTCTTAAGAAATCTATGCGACATTTTCTGAAGAAGATCGCGACCGTTATTTATATTGCATTTTTTTTCCAGAATTTTCAAGGGACATTGGCCTCAATCAATGCAGGATATTTTGCAGGCTTTAAAAAACTTAGATGCCTCAAAAGGTCCTGGACCTGACGGAATTCCTCCAGTATTTATTAAATGTCTAGCAATGGAACTCACTGCTCCAATGTTTTGGCTTTTTAATATGAATCTGGAACCTTCCCAAAAATTTGGAAAAGCTCATTCCTAGTGCCTATACGAGCCGGAAAATTTGACAAAACAAGTGACGCCACGCAAAAAATTCAAGAATGTGACCAAGGAAAACCCTAAAATACCATGCAAGCACAAGTCTTCATGGCTAGAGGAAATCATCCACAACGTGGTCGTGGACGTGGAAGATTCAATGGTGAACGTGGATATCATAGCTAAAACACCCGAAGTGGATGGCAAAACAATCAACAACCAATATATAACAACTATAATAACCAACAACAATACAGATTTTCTAGTCAGCGAGGACAAGGAAATCGAAGAGGAGGGTATGGAGCACCAAGGTACTTCAACCCGCAACAACGACAACAACAAGCGATGTATTACGCACAAACTAATCCACAAGATTTACAGCAAATACAGCAACAACAGCATCAACAACAATATGTGCAACCAGCACAATATCAAAACACAAGTACTCAACAACAAATTACTAACCAACCAACTCTGCAACAACAAGTTAACCCAAATGTTTTAGGATTGCAGTGTGGACAGCGTACACAATAAACGTGTCCATATCAAATTATGTATATTTAGACATAGACCTATCAGGCTCGAAATGTACTTTCATAGTAGACACCGGATATGATATATCTATTGTCAAAATAAATAAAGTAAAAGCAACGCAAATTTATTATCCCGAAGAAAAATGTATTATATCTGGGATTGGACTGATTGGGTAGTACTTTCGCTAACATAAAAGTCGAAGCTACACAAATTGAGTACAAATTCCATATAGTTAATGATGATTTCCCGATACCTACAGATGGAATCTTAGGAAGGGACTTTTTAACAAAGTATAAATGCAACATAAATTACGAGCCATGGTTACTTACATTTTCAATAAACCAAAACGAAATCTCAATCCCCATAGAGGACAATTTCAGAAACACTATATTTTTACCTGCTCGACATGAAGTGGTTCGTTACATACCAACATTAGGGTTGAAAGAAGATATGGTTGTACATTCACAGGAAGTTCAACCTGGAGTTTTCTGTGGAAACACAATCATATCGGCAAAACAACCAATATTCACATTTATTAACACTACTAACAGTTCAGTGTTTACAACTTATTCAGAATTTAAGCTTAAGTTGCAATCACTTAAAAACTTTCAAGTGATTTCACCTAAAGGTTACTCGTCAGATAAAAATGAAAGGTGTAAAAAAATTTTAAAGAAAATAGATACTAATCATATTTCCCCACATGCAAGGAAAGAACTAGAAAAATTAATAATGAATTTTGAAGATGTTTTCAATATGGAAGACGAAAAATTAAGCACCAATAATTTTTATACGCAGAACATCAGTTTAACTGACAATGTTCCAGTGTATATACCCAACTATAAAACAATTCACGCCCAAGGTGAAGAAATTGAAAAGCAAGTTCAAAAGATGTTAAAATAGGAAATTATTGAACCCTCAGTTTCATCTTACAATTCCCCGATATTACTTGTACCGAAGAAATCGGACAATTTAGAGAAAAAATGGCGTTTAGTCGTTGATTTTCGACAACTAAACAAGAAAATTATGCCTGATAAATTTCCACTACCTAGGATTGAGAGTATACTAGATCAACTAGGTAGGGCAAAATATTTCAGAACGTTGGATTTGATGTCTGGATTTCATCAAATCCCTTTGGACGAAAATTCTAGAAAATTTACAGCATTTTCAACAAATTTTGGCCACTATCATTTCAAGAGCTTACCATTTGGACTGAATATTAGCCCAAATAGTTTCCAGAGAATGATGGCGATAGCAATGGCAGGTTTAACACCTGAAAGAGCATTTATTTACATAGACGACATAGTTGTAATTGGATGTTCACTGAAGCATCATTTATCAAATTTAGCATTAGTGTTCGAACGCTTGAGAAAATATAACTTTAAATTAAACATTTCGAAATGCAAATTTCTTAGAACCGAAGTAACTTATCTCGGTCATAAGATTACAGACAAAGGTATATTACCAGACGAGTCAAAATTTGAAGCTATTAGGAACTACCCAGTTCCTAAAAAAGCAGACGACGTGCGTAGATTCGTTGCTTTCTGCAACTACTGTCACAAGTTCGTCGAAAATTTCGCTAACATAGCATTTCCATTAAATCAACTTCTAAAGAAAAATGCAACCTTTCAATGGACAGACAAATGCCAATTTTCATTTGATCTTTTAAGACAACAACTAATGTCACCAAGGCTACTTCAATACCCAGACTTTACCCGAAAATTCGTACTAACGACATATGCTTCTGATATTGGATGCGGAGCAGTCTTGTCACAAGTTACGGAGGCAGGTGATCAACCTGTGGCTTTTGCGAGTAAAACCTTTACTCCAGCAGAGCGAAACAAACCGGTAATACTAAAAGAACTAACAGCCATACATTGGGCCGTAAATTACTTTGAGGCTTATCTGTATGGTAGACGCTTTACAGTACGAACAGATCACAGACCACTTGTCTATCTGTTCAATATAAAAAACCCAACTTCAAAACTAACTAGAATGCGTATCGATCTTGAAGGATTCGACTACGACGTTGTATATATTAAAGGTAAGGAAAATGTAGCAGCTGACGCTTTATCGCGTATTGTTACTACATCAGAAAAATTAAAGCAATCAAATATATTATTAGTAAATACCAGGACAATGACCCGTAGAAACGCGCAAATAAGATATAAAAAAGAAGAAAATATTCATGAAAAAAGAGACATTGATACTAAAGAAAAACACACTTGTCGCATGATACTAAAGAAAAACACACTTGTCGCATTCGTGCATCAAGATGTAAGAAATGGAAGCCAAGCCTTAGAGTTTGCTCTTCCAGAAATCGAAAAATATGCAAAAAGAAATAATACAAAGAAAATAGCGCTTTCTGCAGCAGATTTTATATTCCAATTGGTACCAATGAACTATTTTAAAATGATTGCAAATAAAGTATTAAACTATTTGCAAATAATTATTTATAATGAACCAACATTCACTAATAACACGAAAGACATACAAACCATTTTAAATAACCATCATAATACACCAACAGGAGGACATGTAGGACAACACCGCTTGTATCTACGTCTCCGAGAAATATACAAATGGCATGATATGAAAGGATCTATTGCTCAATTCGTTAAGGCCTGCGAGTTGTGCAGAAGAAACAAGATTATCAAACACACTAGACAACCAATGACAATCACAACAACACCTTCAAGAGCATTTGAAGTTATTTCCATATATACGGTAGGACCACTACCTAGAACCATTAATAACAATCGTTACTGTATTACTATTCAGTGCGATTTAACAAAATACATAGTTATTATCCCAATGCAGAATAAAGAAGCTAATACAATTGCGAAAGCTTTAGTAGAACGCTTTATCTTAATTTACGGAAATTTTCTAGAAATGCGATCTGATCAAGGAACCGAATACAAAAATGAGATTCTTGAACAAATTTGCAATCTACTTCAAATCAAGCAAACATTTTCAACTCCTTATCACCCCGAATCAATTGGATCATTGGAGAGAAATCACAGGTGTCTTAACGAATACCTGCGATCATTCACCAACGAACACCAATCAGATTGGGATGATTGGATAAAATACTATGAATTTTCTTACAACACAACCCCACACACCGATCATAATTATACACCGTTTGAATTAATTTTTGGAAGAAAAGCCAATCTTACACAAGAATGCATCAAAAACAACAAAGAACCAATATTTAATTTCGAAATCTACAAGAATGAACTACAATACAAACTAAAATTATCTCACGAAATCGCAAAACAAAAACTATTAGAACATAAATCTCAAAGAAAAAAGCAATACGATGAAGTTACAAATCCTATTATAATATCTATTAACGAATGTGAATGTTCCCAGCTATATGCTGTGGAGTGCAAAATTCGGTTAGAACTAGTTATAAATAATTAAGCATTTATAATTCCAAACCAAAATTTATATCTTCATAACTAAAAACACATATTGTAAAACAAAATCAAAAAAATCTGTAACAGACAATCCTTTGAAAGAGACAACTGGAGACGGACAATTTTTTTCTAAGAATAATTTCATTTCATTACATTACTCTCCCTAAGGGGGATGGTGTAGTATACCATTCTCACATAGCTAACAAAACCCCAATCAATATGAACCATGCTAATAAATTATCCACTCCAGGCACCGAGCCATCGCTCGGGCAAGCATGCAATTATGCAACTTTACACGACCCATGTGTTTGTCACTCGTCACTAGAACTGCAGCGCTCCCTCGTCCTCTTTCACCCTTCCCGGGTGGGCCAAGGTTGTTCGCGCAACAAGAAAGGTTTCGAATGACAACGCCGGGCGCTCAACTAAAATATAACCATTATTTCCGATATTGCTAGGATGCGCATTTTTGGTGTCACTCCAGTCGTCTCACTCTTTTTCCCAAATGACTCTTTTCAACATTCATGAATCAATGTAACTAAAACTGTATAAAAGGAAAATGCATTTCAATAAACAAAAAGATTCTTAGTCTGAAGCTCGACCCGACTTCACAGTTGGCTTATCGAATAACTTCACAAAATAAGAAGCTAGTATTCTCTTTACGACCCTACTACTGGTTCTCCTAGCTAGGCTCGCTAAAGTTGAGAAAGTCCCGTATGTGATTCGGTATGTGCGCGCGTTAATCCTTTAACTCTATAAAGAAGTCTAGTGTTCATAGACTAACTTTCATAGACCATTACAACACAATTATTCACAGAGCAAATAACATGCTAGGCTTTATCAAGCGCTTTTGCTATAGCTTTCAGGACCCATTCACAATTAAAACACTATATATTTCCTATGTGAGGTCAATACTGGAATATTGCAGCATTGTATGGTCTCCTTTTTCAATCACGCAGGAAGAAAGATTAGAATCCGTACAAAAACAATTTCTATTATACTTCCATCATATGAAGCACGCTGTATGCTTATAAACAGACAAACATTAAAAGAGCGTCGTGAATATGCAATGGTTTCATTTGTAGACGATACCGTTTCGCAGCGCATTGACCCCACAGAACTTTTATCAAAATTAAATTTCCATGCACCTACTCGGCAACTCCGAAATCGAAATTTATTTGCCTTAAAACATCATCGCACAAATTATGCAAAATATGGGCCATTAAACCGCATGATGGCCTCTTACAATCAATACTGCGAAACCATTGACTTTACAATGTCTCGGCATAAACTTAAACAATATTTTTACTCCATAAGGCATTATAACTCATAAAAAAAATAGGAAAGCTGACACTGCTTAATTTTTATTGAAGACACTATTATACTTTTAACCTCTTTTCCAAAGTTGACGAAATAAATAAATAAACAAATTTAAGAATACAAAACTGTATTCGAATATGTACTAGTCTACGTTTATTGACGAAATAAATAAATACATGAAAATACATCCTACAATTATCGAATATCTTTCAAAGGGTGTTATTATAAAAAAAAACACCTTAAATTTACACAAAAAAGCTCTTAGTGCTTAAATTGTCCAAAGTTGTTATTTTCGAGATATTCGTACATAGCAAAAAAAATCTGAATTATAATTGTGATGTAAACATTCATTCACGTAAACTTGCATTTCATTTCACGAAAACGAGCAACTAGTAAGCAATGTTGTTTACAAATATGGGCTTTTGTATACAATATTTGCAACATTTTATGAAATGTCGCAGAACTTTACACGATTTATAATGTAAACTTAGATGAGATATGACGCTCCTTTTATGTGCATCATGTTGAACAGAAATTACACAACTTTTTCTAACCGTTCAGGTTAAAATTCAATTATCGCATAATTTGAGCAATTTTCACCCTTTTGAGATGTTGTTCGTGAGTTTCCAATCTTGGAAATATGTTTAACGAAAAACCCAATTAATTTTCTTCTACTTTGCGGATCACAGTTTTTCAATCATACACAGCTAAAAAATAGTAGTGTAAATTTCCGTTACTATGATGTACATAAATGGAGTGTCATATATCATACAATTTGAGATTATAGATCGTGTAAATTTATGAGACATGTCATGCAACATCCCATATATTGTATGCAACTGTCCACTTTTGTTTGCAACATTTCTTGCAAGTTGCTAGTTTACATGTATGAATATTTGCATGCATGGATGTTTACATCGCCAGTAAAATTCAGAATTTTTTTGTGTGTACGCATGCGTTAAGATATAATTAATTATGCGGAAGATACAGTATGGGAAAAGTGTATTTTCCTATTTGACCCCATAAACGGCTAGCTAGTTTCGAAGACCACGGTGGAATAGAATACAACCATAAATACGCGTATTTCGTCTACAATGTGCAGACTTCTTCAGTGTCTTGTACTAATACTCGTATACTTGAATTGTTCTTGCTTCACAATATTGTTCATTAAGCTCTGCCGCCATAGTTTTATATTCTTCTGATGTTACAAAACCAAATGATAAACTCGTCAACTCTTCCTTTTTTCGATTATTTGCCCAGTTATATAATTCTATGGCATTTTTAATTGGATGTTATCTGGCTAAATTGGCTCGTGTAGGCATGCGCTTTATCATACCTCCATCTCCAATACCATCACACGGTTCTTTGCCATGGGATGTCACAAAGAAATGCCCTTCAGCTTCAATTTCATACATAGACTTGAACTTGCAGATACTAGAAAAATTCTTACGTTTTTTTACTGTGAAGCAGCTCCGTCAGACATAAAATAAATCTTCTTAACTATTTTGCTCTGATCTGTACGTAAAAAAGTAATCATTTTGGAAATAAACAGGTTAACAGCGACTGCATCATGTGTCAACTCTTCTGAGATAATTATAAAACTAAAATGAAGTACTTGCGAGTTTTCTTTATAGTATATAACGAATGGATGGACAGTAGCTTGTTGTACATTCCAATGATAAGATTGTACTTCATCCTGTAGTACAAAGGAGTTATTTTCAGAAAAATTACAAATGACCCTACTTGCGAATTGTTTTTCATTGTTTTTAAAAATTTAGATTGTTCTGTTTTAATGAAATCGTGCGATATCAATTTGAGTAACTTTTCACAAAAATATGAAACAAAATCTTCAGACTCTTTAGCAATAGTTTGTATATCACATCTATCAGTGGTTAGCCACTGTACGAATGACAGTTGATCAATCATTTTTTCTTCTAATTGCTGTGTTAAAAATCCTCAATTGACGAAATGTCTGGACAATCCTCACATCATCTACGGTAACAATATGCCGGTTTTCTTTCAAAAATTAAACTATCAGTTAAGAACTTTAGGTCATACAAACTATTGTACTTTTTTAAACTATGTGTTATGAGATAAAAAAAATCCATGATTTGTACAAACGAAAACAATGTGCGATCCTGAACTGGTTAAAAGTTTGCAGTATATAGGACGAAGTTTTGCGAATGAAGAAATTCCTATTTTTACCTCACTATTGATTTCCTTAAATCTTTTTTAGATCTTATTCCGGATTTGTATCTGAAGGACGAAAAGTGGAAGAGGCTGATAGGCAAACAGAAGGTCATCAAGATGGAGTGAATCAAGCGGGCCGCCATCCGGGAAGTTGAAGCATTTGAGTAAGGGTTGGTCGCCGGTAAGGGCCAGTAAGTGCTGCCAGTAGATGAATCAAGAGGTATTCGAAACAAAATTGGTAAGAAATGTCCATTCAAATCGATTTAATACAGTTGAACAAATTTCAAAACTATATACGTGCCAGATTTGGAAATAATATTTTTGAATCTGGAAGTGTGTTTATGATACCATTATCCATTTGATAAAGGTAGAGTGAACATGCGGGGCTTATTGTAAGTAAAAGTGACCTCGGAGTGGTCGTGAATTACCAGGCATTCTGAAATGGGTCACTGGAGCTGCAATAGAGCTAACACCTTCTAACTCCCGGACTAAACCTGCTTTAATTTAAGGGTAATAAAAAGCAGTTTTCTTCCATAATAACACTGCCGGACAGTGGGGGTTAGATTGTACACACACACACACACACACACACTATTGATTTCCTTAAATCTTTTATATGCTTCTTAAGTGTCGTCACTAACCGTCACTAACCTGTAACCAGTTGGTTACAATCCGTGGATTTTCGTTTGTATGAGTTGTTGTTGGTTGGAAAATTCACGTATTTTAATATAAAAGACAGAAGGCAACACACAGCAGCGAGAGGGTTAGTACCGCTGCAAAAACACTCGAACGATACTAAAGGGAGGACAATTAAGCTAAAAATGGAGAATGATCGGCAAAAGGCATGCGAGTGGCCATGTTGTAAAAGAAAAAACCTTCTAATTGGCAGAAGTAATCAGGCGTCCGTGTAGACCGGTATCGTGAAGTGTAGTGCATATATAATACAACCCCCCCCCCCCCTCTTGTGGGGTTTGGGCTGGATAGCCTACCTCCGTTCAGGTAATTGATTTTTATTATCCTGACGGAAATTTCCCTGACAGAATTTGATAATTCTCAGGACTTCTTGTGCTTTTGTACATTTTGTACACCTCGTACACGGGAAAAAAAGAGTTCCCATATTCGTGAACCACAGCCGTGAACCATAGTTCACGGTGTATATTTGAGAAAATTTTGTTCTGGATAGTTGGCCGTGATTTTTAGTTCACGGTCCGTTCCCGTTTTCGGGAACGGATTTTTTTCCAAGTACCGCAAATAAAACGGTTTTACACGGCTCGGCTCGGAAGTCAAGATGGCTTCCGAGGCTAATAGTAAATGATCCTCGATCGTCCTTCAGGGACGATTCCCTCAGGCCGGTGGCCTTAATTGCCAAGGAGGGTCCCGTCTCGGCTCGACCAAGGTGGCCATGCCACGGTCAGCCGATTTTGTCAACGACGGAAGACGCCTGCCAGCCAAACGAGCCAGCAACGCCTGCTGAGCCGTATGTGGCTGATGAACGCCACCAGATCCGCCATTCTCCCGAAGCTGCAACAATACTGTTTGCAGCCCGCGCCGCAAGTTTTCGGCCACACGGTAGTGCAGGAGCAGCCGTGTGAGCCAACGCCAGCGTCGCGACGCCGTAGGAGATCCCACTGCAGCAGTGAGTACAGTGCAAATTTTAACTCGCATACACGCCACATATAAGTGAAAACCCACACCCACACGCCACAGAATATTTAGGGCAAATAAATGTGTTATAAAATGTGAATATTCCTGTGTTTCATACTTTGTCCGCGTAGCCCCTCCGAATACCCAGTAACATGCCGGCCCTGCGACACAGTTCAGGGGTCTCATGCTACTGAGTTAGTTACCCGGGAGTGTCTGGTCATGCCATAGTCACAAACCTTTTCTGTATTGCTTTCCGTTTTCGATCGTTTTTCACTGACACGTAATCTCTCTGGCCAGACATCACCCGACTTGTTTCATCGTCCTCAAAAAATTGAACAACAAGCTCCTTCGTTGTATCATTTAAACCATGGTCCGATCTTCTGTGAACTGCTGAATGTGCTACTTCGTGTTTAAATAATTCTTTAGCTCTTGTTGCGAGGTACCTTGTGGTGTTAAATTCATCCATTATTTTTTGTATTGTCCATGACTTGGGCAACACAGTTAAAATCTGTAGTTTCTCACTCCTTGTGCTATCTGGTCTGCCAATTTTTTCTTTCAATTGAAGAATTATTTCTTCAAAATCCTGTGTTGCACTTGTTTGGTCCTCCTGCGGTACTAGTTGGAAAAGATGCTTCCTCATTCCTTGGTTGATTTCCTTAATTTTATGTTCAGGATAGTAAACGTTGTTTGACTTCTTTGCATCAATCGGTGAAACTTGAATCCCAACCATTCCTCGGTTGAATGTTTCGATATTAACAGGTCGCGAACATTCATTTTAATTTGTTACAGTTGTGGCCACTGATATTGTTGATGGTATCGTTGACAGACTGGGTACTTCAAGCAAAACCCTTCCAACAAAAGGTTCCGAGTTTTCAGCGATGATTTGCTTTTCACTTCTTCTAGCCCATCTTTCAACTTCTCGACGGCAAGATCCGCAGATGCGTAAATTGGAATTCATTGTATCTCCGAAATATCCAATCGTGTTCAAGTTCTGTTTGGTACTTTTTGAAAGAATTCGCAGAACCCAGAACACACACTTTCAGCTTCAAAATGTTCTTTTGAATCCTTGCACGTATTTAGTTTTTTTTTCAACTGTGAAAAGTATTTGGACTGGTCTCACCATGTTAATTTGATCCTCCAATCCATGGGTTCCGTAGTTCCGAACACATATTTTCTTGCACTGCCATGCCTGGGAGGATGTTCGCGGCTAGTGCTTTCCCCAGGAACCGTTCGCGGCCACCAGTCCAGTCTTGAGCGTATCCAGCGAGGCATCTTTCAAATTAGTCGCAATCTCCGACACTGGCAAAAGACCAGCAGCCGAGCACTTTTGTAAGCGAAAAACTTGCTGATTCAAGGCAACGTCTGCCACCGAATCACCACCAAAACTTGGGGCGGACACATTATCAGCTCTTTCTTTGGCAAATTTGCCAACCGGACCGGGTTAAAACTCGTCCACGGTGACGAATCTCTGAATAGAACTACACGCCGAAAGTGTGGCATCCGAACTCGGAGAACCGGGCTCCCGGGAGGCAATGAAACCGACACCAAACAATGGAACTGAAGCTGCGACATAGATGTTGGAGGTTAAATTCAAGGCCAACTGAATCACTCAAGGTGGACCTTTTTTTTCTTACTTCTTTCTTTTGTCACTGCATGTTTCTATTTTTCACTTGCTATATTCTTCTCTTATTTTTTTAAACAAATTTGGCTTCAAATCTGGACGCCTCAACACAGGAAAAACACGATATATCACTAAATGATAACGTTATGAACACTTGAAACTAAGTTTCAGCACACAAATTAGCAAATTCAAAGCAAAAAAAGTTTAATTCACTGACGAAAAATACGCAGCAAAAGAAAAACTCGTCATGCACGGCCTACAGCGATTCAAAGTGAGTAGCACTTTATCTAAAGTAAAATATAAATAGTAAATTCATAGTATTTTTTTCTTATTAATTTAATTTTTTTTTGTGAATAATAAAATATTTTTTTACAGTGTGTAACAAATCGTTCGTAAGATATATGCTTTTCTATTGATGCGTATCATTTATGCATATTCCTTTTTGAAGTGTTAATCGTGTACAAAACCAAATTTGTAAAATGGCATGTTTGACAACGACAAACAACTGTGCAAAGTTTCAACATAATCGAAGAAGGCCGATCAAAAAAATTAAAAAAAAATCGTTATTTGAAATGGAACTGCTGAGTGTAGCACAAGGGATTTGAGGTAATTGGGGACAAACACCTATTGTAGGGTAATCTCCGGGTCTTGGAACGAAATTGTGTTTTTCAAGTGATATCATAAGAGAAAGGCAAAAATGATGGTATAAGCAAATTGTGTTATATTTAGCCAAGTTTTTCTCCCCCAGGTGTGTAATTATTTTACAATATGCAATGAATATGTTGTCTGATATATCTTATTTTAAAACTGTATTTGTAAAATCGTTCCAACAGTGTTATTGTTTAGCGCCAATTCATCGTACTTGGCTTCGTTGTACAGTACTCTCCATTTCTCGATGATCTGTATTGCGGTATTCCTTCCTATCTGAATCGTTTCATCAACACTGATCCAGATTCATCAACACTTTTTGACCACGAAGTGTTTAGAATCGTATTAATTAGCTTATAATTTGCTCTTTTGATTGTCTATTTCTCCATAATTAAGTTGGTGGAAAGTTGAATCTCTCACTAAGATGTGCTCGTTCCCCCGCTGGCGCTGATGGCGTGCAAAAGCAACAGTACTAAGTAACTAACGGATTTCCACACTACATGGCATATAAGATCGACTCAAATTTAAGTTTAAATTACTCAAACTCTAGAAAACGTAGAAACATTTTCCGAGCCTCATAAATCTTTGCGAATATGGCAAAAATCGACGAAAAATCTACTCATTCTAGAAATATTCATTAAAATTTCACATAACTTTCTTGTGATATCATAATTGAGAATTGCACCACAAAGTCACTTGAACCTTATGTGTCAAATGAAATTTAAGTGATTTATCATTTAGAACTCATGATCACATGAATTTTTTGTGAAATTCAAATAGATTTCATTCGTTTTGATGATGGAAAAATGTTATGTGCATTCCCAGTTGAAAGTACATGAACACCTTTTTCCGTGTACTAATTTCATACTAATCATGGAAATGGCTTATTCTCTCGTATGAAAATATTCTGTTGTACATAATCCGATGAGAGCTTCATCAATGCATCGAGACGTCAAATCAACGAACCAAAAGAAGGAAAAGCTCCTTCGCAGAGACGGCCAAATCCATCTTTATAATGACGTACGAATGCAGGGTCATAGGCGTAGCCAGAGGGGGGCAACTGCTCTCCCCTAAACTCAGCAACACGGCGTTCGGTAAAATGGCGTTCGGTGATATGGCATTCGGCCAAATTTTCCATAGTACATTTTTTTCACCCCTTCCTAGCTCGAAACCTGGCAACGCCCTTGTGCAGTGTTGTTCTTAATCGGGAATCTGCTTTCTATCCCTCAATTTCCTTCATTGAATTGCTCATGCCTCATCATGCATCCAGCAATCGCAAATGTGTTACTTGGTTCTGCATCGTGCGCTTGCAAATACGAACGGAAGGAATTTTAATTTCCGTTTTAATTTCGTTTAATCAGGATTTGTAGGATACGTTTCACTCGCTGCCTGGCCCTGATGTGCTGTGAGCATGGTGGTCTGGCTGCAATGAGCTCGATGCGGTGGATAATCAATACCAAGTTGAAAGAAACTTCTTTCGAGCGGAAAGTCGATGACTGTGACGTTTGTTTCAGATTTTCACAGGCGTTTTCAGGAATGGTAAGCCGTTTTTTTCAAGATTTATTGGTTTAAAAAAAAAAAAACAGATCCGTTCGAAACATTTCACTTCCGGGCAGTGTCTATATTGGAATTTATTGTTATATACAGTTTATCAACTATTCATTGATACACCTAAGCCCCCATGAGCTTTATGAAGAAGGAAGTTTCCCACATCAATTCCGGGTACGCACAAGCAGGGTTGCTTCCACTCACTTGCTATGAAATATTGTTTTTCGGAATTATGAAACCATTGGATGATATAATGATATGTTGTACTTGCAAGTAACAAGAAGAGGATGTGAAGTGTATATTTGACACATAAAACCTGTCAATTTGTGCGCAGTGCATCACAATAAGCGATTTCATGATTCGTGAGCGTTTACTCAGAGTGAGCCAGGTTTTATGTGTCAAACACATATCTCGCGACCTGTTCTTGTAACTTACAAATACTAGTTACCATTGTAACATCTAATGATTTCACAATTACCAAAAAAAAAAACAAATTTTATAGCGAGTGAGTGGCAGCAACCCTGCGCACAAGCAACGACGTGAACATTTTTTCCCCGAAGAAAACTTCCATGATTGATGAATTTTTCGGAAACAAATATGCTGGATGAATGAAGTCTCAGAAAGGCACAGGGAGGAAGACGGTAACAGCCTTGAGTTCAATTTTCTGCTTACCTGTTGATATGCTTTCTTTCTCCAGGAAACTTTCCCCGCTGGGTTTGTCTACCTCTCCTTTCAGGAATTTGCGTTCGTCGTGAACAAATATCGACAGAGTTATGCAGGAAATGCCGAAGTAGAACTGTGAGGAAGAAATGGAAACAAAACAAAAAAGTTTAGGCTCAGAATGCTCCGAACGCTTCGGTCTGGGGGGTGGGTTGTAGGTATGTAGTACATTATGGGAATTTGTACTTTAATCAAATGGATGCCAATTTGGAAGAATTGCTAGCCTTTTAATCGAGGGCGAGAAATCGGAAAATCGGTGGCATACATGAGCGATCAATTTCTGAGTGGAAATTAAACTTTTCTCCTCGAAGCGAGTGTAAAATAGTCGTTACTTGGAAAATTAATTTGCCTTGAGAACAGCTTAGACTTACGAATGTGATTTGCAGGCATTCTTTCACTGGAAAGTACGGCTGGAGCGGCAGGGCAAGCAGTATAAAAACTTCGTCATTCTTGTCATACCGTCTTCATTGTGTTTTGTCGCACTACCGCTGTCGGGTTCAAACGGCAGTCGCCACTTTTGCTGAACTATCGTGTCGATTAAACGTATCAGTTAGAACGGTAATAGTGTGTTGGTGAACAGCAGCAGCAGTTTTAACGAAAAAGATAATTGTCTTCTCTAGGGTGGGTCAAGTTTGTATGGTGGATCACAAACACCTGCCACTGCTTTTGCGATGGGTGTTGAAATTCCTCAACAGCAGTGTCAAATTTTAACGATTTTGGTTATGATCTCGATTTGCGGCATAATTTTAAATTTTGTACCGGAAAATGTATGGGAAACGAATCGAACCTATTTATTTCGTCTTTTTTTTATTTAACGTTGGTCTCTGTTCCGCAATCTAGTGCCAATCACCGACGAACATCGATTGCCATCCAAGGAAGGCAGCTTCCACACCTGCGCACAGTGGCCTAGAACTGTAAAAAGACGGTCAAAAGTCATTATTTCAGGAATCTTGCATTTTAGACAAGTGGTGTCTCCAGGATTGTTTCAGTTGATGATTATCACAGCACACTAGATCGCACTAGGGTCCAAAATTGACCAAAAAACATCAGTATACACACATTTTCTGAATATTCCATCGCAATAGGTTCTGAAGTGGGCAAGTTATTGTTGGTTTTGTAATGAAATACATATTTTTGCCATTTGATAGCAATTTGCTACCATTGTCCACCACTACCTTGACAAAATCAAAGCCGAGCCGATTAATACCGAGAAGTTCAGAATAAACGCACTAGAGACTGCCTATCTGTTTGAAAAACATACCCTTGACTACATGCCATCATCAGTACACTTTGTACGAATTCATGGTGCTGATGTAATGGAGTCACTGGAGCTTGCGATGGGTAGGGTAGAGCGCTACTTCGTCGTAATCGCCCATTTCCGTTCTATCGATCAGAAAAGATCAATAATATCAATTATTTCACCGTGCACAAATCAATAATAGGTTTGTTCCGATGCGTTAGTTCATTAGCTACAACATAAATCCTGTTAGAGCGCATTGTATGAATATTTACGCTCATTGTTCTCAAAACAAAAGAAGCGCTCCTAGCGAATCCCCTTTTTCTACGTTTATCCGTAGGACGAAAAAAATCTAATGGCGTTTCAATGCGTTAGGACGGAATTGAAACTCGTAGAACGAATTTAGAATCAAGAAGCAGTGTTAGATTTTAATCAATATCTCAACAATTGGTGACTCTTTATCAAATCCAACGGTACGAATGGAAAGGTGAATAAATTTAGAAGTCATTTTTGACAGAAATATTCCATTTTTTGTTTAAACTCGTTCAGAAGAGTGAGGTGAAGCGCGGGGTGTGCTTAGTAGGACGGAAATTAGATCAAAAACCCTATATACTCGGAAGAAGCGTTTGAAGCACGGAATAAAAATGTAAGGTCCATTCGAGAGCATTGAACCCGAAAGACTTCTCGCCCATCCACAATGACGGATTTGCTGTATAGGTTAATTTTAACGGGTAGGTAATATACCGGAAAAAAATCAATTTAATAACCATTAAAATATTTTAATGATTTTTTTTAGACCAATGAAATCTGAACTAACCCAAACATTTCCTGATGGTTTGAAAAATTTGTAGAAATTATAATAAATTACAGAAGACTGTTTGAAATTAAACAAGTCATTATTTTAATTGTATTTATTACCTCGGTCTCAATCTGTGCGTTTATAAATGCTAAACAAATCCAAATTGCTATCAAATCTATATTTAAAATAAAATCTACATTTTGGTAATAAAATCAAGAATAACTTGCCTTTTTTAAATTGCAGTGCAGTGTATATTCAGAAAATGTGTGTATACTGATGTTTTAATCATTTTGGACACTACTTGGAAGCAGTAGAGGTTCAAAGAATGTTTTATCTAGGAAAAAATCACTTTTAAGGGGTTTTCCATAAAAAAAAACAACTCATATTATGCACAGTTTGAAAAAGTATCGTAAATTTCTGTTCAATATGATGCACACAAATGGAGCGTCACATATCATATACGTTTATATTATATATCATGTAAAGTTCTGACACATTTCATGCATTGTAACAAATATTGTATACAAAAGCCCATCTTTGTAAACAACATTGTTTACAAGTTGCTCGGTTGCTTGAAATGAAATACAAGTCTACGTGAATGAATGTTTACATCACAATTAAAATTCAGAATTTGTATCTGTGTGCAGCATTTCACTTATAATTCATGTTTCTGCATATTTCTGCAAGAAATTTTGAATGTTTTGAAGAAAACACACTTAAATACTCCTATTCCTGTTGGTTTTGTCGTGGGATGTGGGATTCTATTTTTGGAGCAAAACCACTAAAAACTTACCTATTAAGCGATCTAGTGTGCTGTGATAATCATCAAACTTATGTGTATTAATGTTTTGAACAATTTTGTAGAACATTTCAAACCAGTAGAAGTTTTAAGAAATTAATTTTTAAGTAGAAACTTTTATTAGGAGGTTTTTCACCAAAAACGTTCCATATTTCAATGAGATTAAGAAATAGCCACCTAGTGTCGTCAACAAACTTTCTTATTTTGATGTTTTTTAAAACTTTGCCGAAGACACCGAAGCTGAATATGCATTTTTTGGAAAAATAAATTTTGAATCTCACTTCTAGGAGGATAAATCATTGATTTGACATGGTCAAAAGAAGGGTTTTTTTTATATCCAGAAACAATTCTGGAGACACCACTAGTCTAAAATGCAAGATTCATGAGATAATGACTTTTGACCGTCTTTTCACAGTTCTAGACCACTGTGCTGCGTAGGATATCGCAACCTATTCAAACATACATGGGTCGTGACCAAGGGCTTTACTTCCCTTCCGAAGGAAGACGTGACCAGAGATTTTTATGCCTTAGAAAAATTCCACAGACCTCACTTGGGATTGAACCCAGACCCTTTGGGGTGAGAAAGCAGTCACGTTTACCACTGCACAGACGATTGGTTGTAACTCGGCATTCCGTACTGCGTTTGAAATTTGTATGGAAATTAGTATGGGAAAATCAACTTTTTTGCATTTTTATCTCTAGAGACCACAATTTTGCATGAACCGTGCAACTAAGTATGTATAAATATATTCCAGAAGGTGCCTAACAATTTTGCCAAAGGAAGCTATTAAGTATCTAAAAAAAGTTATAACTATTAAAATATTTATGATTTGAATTGAACACCAAAAATCCCTTTTTCTGCCAACACTGCCGGTGTACCAATGGGAGTCAGATTCCAAAGTGAAATATTTTCGGAGTTTCTTATGAATTATTCAAAAACAATTGCTCTATCTCATATGTGTAGTTTGAGAGGGGGGGGGGGGGGGTTTGGTAATAATATACCCCGCCCACTCACTCATATCAATAGAAGTAAAGTATCAAACTGAAATAACTTCGGAGTTTCTTATCTTATCGATTTGGTATGTTCAGGACGATTTCTTCAAACATATTTGCTCAATCTCATAAGCGTAGTTAGAAATCAGGGGTGGTTTAGTCTATAAGAAGTTTTAAAACGAAAATTGTTGTAGTTGAAATATTTAATATCCACCTGTCCGTTCATTTGTTAGTGAGGAGATGTTGTTTGAATTATTAGTCCAGTTTCTATATTATTTCTATATAAAGCTTTTGTTTGCCATTCGGGCCACCCGCATATCGAAAACACAGAAGTATTTGTACGTCAAAAACAAAAAAATAGTAGAAAACGGAAACCACCAGCTTCGTCTCAGACACAGATACAATCGGATTTCGTTTGTTGGGCTAACTTTAGGTGGGCTACATTTCAGTTGGGCTCTCAAGTCAAACGTCATTTCTAACAGTGCTGATTCCTTTTCGAAATTTCGACCGGCTTCATGCAAAAACCGGCAAATGAGTGGAGTAATGATATAGATTATTTCAATACGATACAACGAGTTGCTTCCTTGATGGTTGTCAACGATATGGCTGAATGAGGTGTGAAACTAATTTCTGACTTATCAAGAAATTAACCGGAGACCTAGTTTAACAGCAATATTTGCTTCAGGGGATGGAACAGCATCGAAAAGAGTACCTTGACAAATCGTAGAATATAATAAAATGAAATATAATCATTACAATCCAATGACATTTGTGTGAATATATCTGACATTGTATACTGCACCAAAAGTGTTACGTGCAAGCCCCTCGTATGCAAGTGAGCCACTGCGGTAACCAACGCCTCGCAGATGACCGCGGTGACGTTTAGATGACAGCCATGTCATATCATGAAGATGTAGCGATGACAGACTGATGATTAGGTGATAGTATAATAAAAGTTTACATTTCGTAAAGAGTGAATGCTATTCCACAATTAGTTCTTTGTAAGATTTTTTCCGTATTTATACTTTACTTAAAATTAACTTAACTATTGGAATTGCAGTATTTATACTTAAGTCTACTTATAAAAATAATATTTGTTCGCTTAAAACTAAGCGGAGACTAAAATGTAAGTGGATTTAAATTACAACTATTGTTCTTAAACTAACCTAATAAAAATTGCAGCTTGAGCAACAACTACTACAAACACAAAAAAAGAGTTTTGCTACAAGACTCCGAACTAAAGCGAACAAAAACTCAAGATTTTATCTTGAAATGACCCGGAGAACGCGTGCCCAAACGAAAGCCAAACAAATGGCAGCAGCTGCGGCTAACCAGCAGAGCCATGGCGTCGTTCAGGGTAATTCTACCATTCCGGCGTCTAACAATGCACGAGAGGCGACAATGGCTGACATTGCTCGCGGAGAAAAGACAGTTGCGGAGGCCAGACGTGCGACGTCAGCGGTCGATGTCGATAATGGAGAAGCCAAAGAGTGTCCTGGATGTGATCGCACAAACAACGCCGAACGTTGTAGGGTGCAGTGCAAAAAGTGTACCAAATGGTATCACCTCACTTGTGCCGATATGAGCAGCGAGACAATGCTAACAGATTTGTTTACGTGTGTTATATGCTTCGCTCGTAATCCTGCACCACCACCGACCTCTGTCACTGGACGATCAAGTACTTCGAGTACACGGAGAGCTAGATTGGCCCGTGAATTGGAATTGCTGGAGGAAGAGAAAAGGATGCAGGAAGAAGGTCAACGGGAACAGCTAGAACGAGATAGGCTGATTAACGAAAGGGCTGCAAAAGAGAGGATTGAACGGGATAGGCACTATCTTGCCAAAAAGCGCGATTTGCTCATCCAGCAAGAGGAGGAAGACGAAATAGCGAGGCTTAGGAGTCATCGTTCGAACCGATCATCGGCGAAACGAGTGGAAGATTGGGTCATCAAGCAGGTGAAATCAACCAGCCATACTGGTACCGGCGTCGTTGTAGAGACGTCCAAGCCAGTCGAACCAATTCGCCATACGCCATTAAATTCGGTCGAAGCTCCAGACAAGCAACGAACTTCCACTCCTATCCAATGCGAAATGCTAGGATCTTTCCCTGTGGAGAACGAGCCTGTTAACTTCAACGATATTGACCTTACAACCGGCAGTATCACAATCGGTGAAAACGAGCTTGACGGAGCTGTTGGAGGAGATGTCATTTCGTTGGTGGACCTTCATTCGTTGCAGATCATCCTGAACGAGCCAAAGCCTGTCGTGTCACGCACTGGGACAGTACCAAAACTGGCGAAAAGAGCAGTGGTACCATACGACCAGTGGCAAAGCGAAACGGGTAATCGTCGTAAAACGAACGAGGTAGAATTGCGGCATCAGCAGGACATCGAGATGCGAAGGAAGCGGGAGCTGGAACTCGTACAGCAAATTAAGCGTTTGCAGCTACAGAAGGATGCGGATGTGGAACACCTCCACAAGAAGGAAGCAGATACGAGAAAGCAGTTGCAGCAGATTACTGAAAGGCAGACCGCCATGGAAGTGAAACGACAGCAGGAATTGAAGCTACGTGATGCAGAGCTAGATCGTCTACGAGCTGCAGAACACCAGCTGAAGAACCAACTTGAATCGTTGAGCCAGCATCAGCCACCCCCAGTGCGACCCGACCCTCACGCATACCCACGTTCGCAACAGGAGCAACATTCAGCGCCGGATGAGCTCTCAGGGATTAGGGATGACAGGTTTGTTAACAGTCCCTATCCGGTAAGTGATGCACCACCTATTCCTAGTGTAATAAATATAGACCCTCAACCAAACTACCTCAATTATGGCTACCACCCCTCAATATCTCCGACTCCAATCGGGGGCCGCTCGTCATACTCTGTACCAATCTATCCACCGATAATACCCCCACCTATTCCTCCACGCGTGTGTCAAATGGGGAATTCCATTCCCGGTCCTCCAAATCCCGCGTTTGATGGTCGCGGTTTTCAACCCGATGTGATTCGTCTGACACAGCAACAGTTGGCTGCACGGCAGGTACTTTCGAAAGAGTTGCCCATCTTCGCTGGGGATCCCATTGACTGGCCGCTCTTTATTAGCAGCTATCAACATTCCTCGGAAGCCTGTGGATATTCAGACTCTGAGAACCTTCTTCGTCTTCAACGTGCATTGAAAGGAGCCGCTAGAGATGCAGTGAGCAGCTTTTTACTTCATCCATCCACGGTTCCGCAGGTTGTGTCAACGTTGCAGATATTGTTCGGACGTCCAGAGCAGATCGTGCATACCATGGTTACAAAAATAAGAGCTACTCCTCCTCCAAAACCTGACAAGCTGGAAACACTAGTTAATTTCGGTTTGGCCGTACAGAATCTGTGCGGACATCTGAAGGCAGTTGGGCTGCATTGGCATCTGTCAAATCCAACATTGCTACAGGAGCTTGTAGATAAATTGCCAGCAAACGTTAAGTTCAACTGGGCGATGTATCAACAACAGTTTCCGGTGGTGGATCTCAATGTCTTCAGTGAATACATGACCCATGTAGCATCAGCAACCAGCAGCGTGTCGCTATTCACAGTTCAACAGAAGAATCCCAGAGATGAACGTGCTAGAACCAAGGAGAAAGCTTTCGTGAACGCGCACTCGACGACGACGAGAGACGGTTCCACGTCGGCGGCCAATGCAGATAATAGTGCGGGAAGGAAGGAACGATACGTGAATGTGAGTGGAAAGAGACCTGAAGATATCAAGAAATGCCCAGCGTGTAATGCGCTAAATCATCAAGTTGGTGAGTGCTCAAAATTTAAGGGGCTCGCTCTTGATAACCGTTGGAGCATTGTGAAGGAGCACAAACTTTGCCGACGGTGTCTGAAGCCACATCCTCGTTGGCCGTGCAAAGGAGACGCATGCGGAGTTAACGGATGCTCCAAGTTACATCATCGTTTGCTGCACTACGAACCATCGGCGGACTCAAGCACAACCGACCGGACAACGAATGCTACGGTAACTATGCATCAGAAATCAGCTCCACTTACACTATTTCGAGTGCTTCCTGTCACACTATACGGAAAATACGGCAAGGTCAACACGTTTGCCTTTCTTGACGACGGGTCATCAGTGACTTTAGTGGAACGCACAGTTGCTGATTCTCTAGGTCTGGACGGGCAAACGGAGCCACTTTGCATCCAGTGGACTAGCGGCATAAACAAGAAGATATCGGACGCGCGTATGGTACAGATGGATATTTCCGCACAGGGCAGCAACAAGCGTTTCAAACTCGGAGGAGCCTTCACAGTGGATGGTCTAGGGCTACCAGAGCAATCCCTGAACTACGATGAGATGACAAACCAGTATAAACACCTGAGGAAGTTGCCTGTACAGAGCTTCAAGTCTACTACTCCAGGGATACTGATTGGGCTCAACAATTCGCATCTCCTTGCCACGCTGAAGCTGCGAGAAGGTCGTCCACAAGAACCTATGGCATCGAAGACTCGTATTGGCTGGGCCGTATATGGAAGCATACAAGGGGGAGAACAGCTGAAACACCGGCAGATGCATATTTGCGCTCATACTGCGACCGCTGATCTACACGAATATGTTCGGGAGTTCTTTTCGCTAGAGAGCCTCGGGATTGCGTTGGCACCTAATTTGGAAGGTGTCGAAGCGGAACGGGCCCGAAAGATATTGAAAGAGACTACAGCAAGGACTGAGAGCGGAAAGTTCGAAACAGGGTTGTTGTGGAAACACGACTATATCGAGCTACCGGACAGCTGGCCTATGGCAGAAAAGCGTTTAAGATGTCTGGAGAAACGGCTACAGAAGCATCCAGCATTGTACGATACTGTACGCTGGCAGATAGCAGAATTCTTGTCTAAAGGATATGTGCACGAGGCAACCGAGGACGAGTTGAATGGCTTCGACCTACGACGTACGTGGTACTTGCCTCTCGGTATCGTGGTGAATCCACACAAACCCGGCAAGGTTCGTCTCATCTGGGATGCTGTGGCTAAAGTCGAGGGCATTTCACTAAATGACCAGCTATTGAAAGGCCCGGACCTTCTGACTTCACTGTTGGCTGTTCTATTTCAGTTCCGTGAACGCAAAGTAGCAATATCGGCGGATATCATGGAGATGTTCCTCCAGATTCTTATCCGCGCTGTCGACCGCAGTGCTCTACTGTTTTTGTGGCGGGATTCTCCGGAGCTGCCTATCAAGATAATGGTAACCGACGTGGCCATATTCGGAGCGACCTGCTCACCCGTTCAATCGCAGTTCGTAAAGAACCTAAATGCAGCAGAACACGGGGAGCTGTATCCAAGAGCGGCCTCGGCGATACAAAACAAGCATTACGTCGATGACGACCTCGACAGCGTCGACACGATCGAAGAAGCGGTTCAACTAGCAAGCGAAGTGGCAGCGATTTATGGGAAGGCTGATTTCTTTATCCGGAACTGGACATCAAACAGCGTGGAAGTCCTCGAGCGCATCGGAGAAGCCAATCCTGCTGCGGTTAAGCGATTTGCGGTGGGTAAAGATTGTAGGTTTGAGCGGTTGCTAGGGATGATTTGGTCTCCAGAAGAAGATGTATTCTCCTTTGGTCTGCACTTTCGTGAGGAACTACGGCAGCTCATAGACGGTGAAGTTATTCCGACTAAACGGGAGCTACTGAGCGTAGTGATGAGTCTCTACGATACCCTCGGTTTGATTGCAGCTTTCATTATCCACGGTAAAGTTCTGGTGCAAGATACGTGGAGAGAAAACATCGGCTGGGATGAAAAGGTTTCATCTGATATATTCTGCCACTGGAATCAGTGGTTGATAGCTCTACGAGAGATGACTAAGGTGAAGATCAGTCGTTGCTATTTTCCAGGATACATGCCAGCCAGCTACGAGTCGCTCCAACTCCACATCTTCGTCGATGCGAGCGATAAGGCCTTTGCTGCGGTGGCATACTTCCGAATCGTCGACAGGGGAGAAGTTCGATGTACCCTTGTCTCATCGAAGACCAAAGTAGCATCCCTGCAAACACTTTCGATGCCGCGACTAGAGCTAATGGCGGCCTTAATAGGAGCTCGTCTGAGACAAGCCATCATAGATAATCATTCCGTGAAGATAACTCGCACCTTTTTCTGGAGTGATTCTACAACAGTAATTGCTTGGATAAAGTCGGATTTACGTCGCTACCGCCAATTTGTCGCTTTTAGAGTCAACGAAATTCTTAGTTTGTCTACGGTGGATGAATGGAATTGGATAGGGACGAAAACCAACATAGCTGACGAAGCAACAAAGTGGGGAAAAGGGCCATCAACCGAAATCGAAAGCCGGTGGTATCGCGGACCTGCATTCCTGTACGACCAAGCCGGGGAGTGGTTAGAAGAAAACGTGGAAGATACAAACGAAGAACTTCGACCAGCTTTCGTCTGTCCGCATTTCATCGTCAAGCCAACAGTTGAATTTGAACGGTTCTCTAAGTTCGAGCGTTTGAAGCGATGCATTGCGTATGTCCATCGATTCCTGGACAACCTACGTCGAGCGTCCACGGGTAGTGTTCGAGTTACAGCGAAAGAATTAAGCCGAGAGGAATTGCAAAAGGCGGAGTTACTGGTACAGTCGGACGCATATCCTGATGAGGTGGCAACGATGAAACGTAGCAGAGAACCCGAGAACGAAGTAAAGAAACTGGAGCGTTCGAGTAAAATTGCGAAGCTGTCGCCGATGATGGATGAGCACGGAATCCTTCGAGTAGATAGTCGGATCGGTGCAGCAGAGTATTTGCCGTACGATGCAAGATACCCGATCATCCTACCACATGATCATCGTGTGGTGATGCTACTGCTGGATTGGTATCATCGTGACTTTCGTCATGCCAACGATGAAACAGTGGTGAACGAAATTCGCCAAAGATTTTGCATATCTCAGTTGAGGACACGCGTACGCCTGACGAAGACTAGCTGCATGTGGTGTCGAGTGTACAAGTCCGTTCCAGTGGCACCGAAGATGGGACCGCTACCAACGGTAAGATTAACGCCGCATGTACGTGCCTTCACTTTCATCGGGGTCGATTATTTCGGGCCGTACTTGGTAAAAATTGGTCGGAGCGTAGCTAAACGTTGGGGTGTGGTATTCACGTGCTTGACTATTAGAGCCATACACATCGAGGTTGCAAGCAGCCTATCATCCGATTCGTGCAAAAAAGCAATGCGCAGGTTCATTGCGCGACGTGGAGCCCCTCAAGAGATCTACTCCGACAACGGTACCAATTTTGTCGGGGTCAGCCGGGAGCTGAAAAGGGAAATCGAGGGAATCAATGCGAAGTTAAGCAGTACCTTCACGGACACCTATACGCAGTGGAGGTTCAACCCACCCTCAGCACCACACATGGGAGGCTGCTGGGAACGGATGGTTCGGTCCATCAAGTCGGCTTTGGTCATGGTTCCCACGGAACGTAAGCTGGATGACGAATCGCTGGTGACAGTCTTTCCAGAAGCGGAAAAAATGATCAACTCTCGGCCTTTGACCTTCGTTTCGCTGCAGACGTCAGACCAGGAAGCGATAACCCCAAATCAATTCCTGCTGTTAAGTTCAACTGGAGTACAACAACCGATAAAGCAACCTGTAAGCGAAGGAGAGTCATTGCGGAGCAGTTGGAACATGATGCAGCACACATTGGATAGGATCTGGCAAAGGTGGATCACCGAGTATCTGCCGACGATAACAAGGAGGACCAAGTGGTTCCAAAATGTGCGACCAGTCAAAGAGGGTGAGTTGGTAGTCATAGCGGATGAGAAGGTCAGGAATAGGTGGTTGAGAGGTCGGGTAGTGCGTACGTTTCCTGGAAAGGATGGGACCGTGCGACAAGCTGAGGTAGTGACTTCGGGTGGTACACTACGGAGACCAGTCATTAAGCTTGCACTACTAGATGTGGAACCGGAAGATGACGCCAAAGCAGAAACTGAGGCGACATGAGGGGGAGGATGTTACGTGCAAGCCCCTCGTATGCAAGTGAGCCACTGCGGTAACCAACGCCTCGCAGATGACCGCGGTGACGTTTAGATGACAGCCATGTCATATCATGAAGATGTAGCGATGACAGACTGATGATTAGGTGATAGTATAATAAAAGTTTACATTTCGTAAAGAGTGAATGCTATTCCACAATTAGTTCTTTGTAAGATTTTTTCCGTATTTATACTTTACTTAAAATTAACTTAACTATTGGAATTGCAGTATTTATACTTAAGTCTACTTATAAAAATAATATTTGTTCGCTTAAAACTAAGCGGAGACTAAAATGTAAGTGGATTTAAATTACAACTATTGTTCTTAAACTAACCTAATAAAAATTGCAGCTTGAGCAACAACTACTACAAACACAAAAAAAGAGTTTTGCTACAAGACTCCGAACTAAAGCGAACAAAAAGAGTAGGGAAGGGAATGGGGGTACTCGCTTTCAAACTGCTCTTATGAGATTGAGCAAATGTTGTTGAATAACCCATCAAAATAACTCGAAAGAGCGGAAACTCCGAAGTTATGTTAGTCTTTATGTTAACTTTATGATATAAGTGAGGGGGGAAAAGGATACAGTAAGCTCCCTCCCATATCTAACTACGCCTATTTAATATAGCACATGCTTTTGAATACATCTGAACATACCAACTTGACAAGATTAGAAAAACCGAAGTTATTGCAGTTTGAAGCTTTACTTCCATTTATATGAGTGAAGGGGGAGGGTATAGTTAGCCCCCCCCCCTCATCTCTTAATTTGCCTATGAGCTTGGAAAATTGTTTTTGAATAATTCATATGAACATACCAAATCGATAAGATAAGAAACTCCGAAGTTATTTCAGTTTGAAACTTTTTTCTATTGATATGAGTGACCCCCCTCCCTCCCCCTCCGACTACGCATATGAGATAGATCTATTCACAGCAAAAAAAAATGTAATATCGATCAACGTAATTCAAGCTGATGTATGAAATAATGATGTAATAGCAAAAAGCAGATACAATATTACATCAATAGATGTAATTTTGTTCGCAAAATCGATGTACATCGTACAACGTAATATTACACAACCGGCGGAATGACCTCTGTGCAGCTTTTTGGATGTAATATTCAACAACTTTTATTTTTCTGTTTTGTTCTTGAACATTTCATCTGAACATTTCAAACCGATAAAATAATCAACTTCGAAATTATTTCAGTTTGGAGTTTGACTTTCGTTGGTAGTGTTGTCAGAAAAAGGGATTTTTGGCATTTAATTCGAAACAGTGATCTTTGAACAACTATAACTTTTATTAGGGGCATTCTTTGGCAAAGTGGTTAGGCACTTCCTGGGCTTTACTTTAACGTATTTAGATGCGTGGTCCCTAGTAATAAAGATGCAAAAAAGTAGGATTTCCCATACTTATTTCAAACGCAATGCGGAAAGCCGGGTTACAACCAATCGTCCCCAAGTTATGCATAATGCTAGTTAAAAAATGGAATAAAAAAAAAAAACATTGTTCTGAAAAAATTATCATGATGACCCATCCTAGTATATATGTGCAATATGTGCATGTACATAGGTCGTGTGGAACACTTGACCTAAAGTGAAAGATTAGTAACTGTTTGTACAAAGATCAAATCGATTTGCAGTGTTGGACACATTTGTTTGGTATAGTATTCCCAATATAAGTTCGAAATTTGGTTGAATTTAAGCAATATTTAAATTTTTTGGAAGGCAAATGAATAGGATTCATTCATTTCCCGTACATTTTCCCATACAAAATTGAAAATTCTCCTGCAAATAGAGATTATAACCAAATTCGATCAAATTTTGCACATTTGTTGCTCATCTCTATATTGAAATGTTTCTGTTTACTGATAAGTGCGGATAAGTAAAGGAAACACACGTTCCATCATCGGTTAGTTCTTCGAGTATGAACTGAACATTAACTATTTAAATACCTTCTCTTGCCCTCAAACCATTCATCTATCCGAAGCCTTCATGCAATACATATATTAAAATGGCATCGGTTCAGAAGTCGAATTCACTGATATTACAAATATACATTTAAAGAGCAGTGGGGAATACGGGGTTGTATAGTTGACCCACCCTAGTCTTCTCCTAAGGCCGGATTGCCTAAACACTGATAGACCATTCGTATCGTTCAACTGCATTGCGAATTATTATTATTATTATGTTGTCATCGTGGTTCCAAGAACAATATGGGAAGATAGCATCGGCAAAGTAAAAACTTATACGTAGTATGGTGAGCATCTTTGTCGACGGTTGGCTCGTAAAACATTGCTTTATAGGTCTTAGTTATTTCGAGTTTCCTGTGATAAAAAAGTTTAACGGTTTTGAGTTTTGTATCTGTCGGTACAAGGCAAGTCGGGAAAAGTTTTCCGAATATCGGGTCAACTGGCTTAGGTTGGGACCAGGGTGTTGATGGGATACTGCTGATTGGAATTAACATATACAAGAGCGTATCTCCTTCTTGTTCTTCTTTCTTTCATTCTTTCCAACGCCTTCCCTTATCTGACTTTTTAAATGGGCACACTACATAATCTGCTTGTACAACCAGGTCGGTTTGCTGCTCCCGGAGAAACGCCTACATATTTTGACAGCAGTGTAATCAATATGTCCACCAACCCTCTTATTTCCGATTTTTCATGTGATTTGATGTATCACGTAAGTGTTTTGATTGAAGAAATCGACAGTGATCATGCATAAGAGCTGCAAACCCATTCCTTGATTTGTGTGCAATTCTGGATGCTAGATGAGAGCCTCTTTTATCAAACTATGTGGCAGAAATAGTGGAAAATCTGTTCATAAAGTTTTGGCTATCAAAAGAGTAAGTCGATGAAGAGAATCAATCAAAGTCACTTACACCCCTTTCATTCTAACCCCCTCATTTCAGTTCCATTTACTCAAATTTGCAAAACGTAGGACACTCGTAGACTGAGTAAAATTTCACACACAACTTGTGCACTCCGTTTGTCACATGAACAGATCGCTTGCCAAATTATATATTTCTTGGCAAACTTGGGAAGTTTCTGCTTCCTTACTTCCTCAGGAACATCAAATTTGTGCTGGGTTGTGAAGAACATTAGTCCCGGAAGGAACCGTAAGTCGTTAAAGGACCAGAAGCAGTAAAAAAAAAACAAAACAAAAAATGAGTACTAACTTAAAATTTATTCTAATAAATCTTCACTATGCCAAAGGGAAAACCGGAGTCCTTTGTCGAAGATTCGCTAAGGAAAATATAACCGTGGCGCTAATACAAGAGCCCTGGGCTCATAAACACCGAGTTCTTGGAATAGGCACACAGGCAGGTAAGCTAATTTATGATGAAAGCAATCCAAAACCTCCGACAGCAATTTTAATAAAAGGGGGGATCAAATTCGTACCTATAACACAATATATTACCAAAGATTTAGTTGCACTTCGAATGGAAATTCCCACAACCCGGGGGAAAACCAAAGCCTACATAGCTTCGGCTTACTTTCCTGGAGATGTGGATACAGTTCCTCCACCCGAATTAGCAGCCTTCTGCAAAATTAACAACAAACACTTCATCATTGGATGTGATGCAAATTCCCATCACATAACTTGGGGAAGCACAGCTACTAATGATCTCCTTTGAATACATATCTTCGAATAACATCGATATATGTAACAAAGGAGATCAACCTACATTTACACAAAAAGAAGACAAGAAGTATTGGACTTGACAATTTCTAGTCCTATGCTTTCGACAAATATTAGAAACTGGCATGTCTCAGGTGAAGAATAGTGTTTGAGTACAATGCTGGTGAATTAATCAAAGTAGCCTACAGAAATCCTAGGATTACCAACTGGGAAAGCTACGAGTTGAAATGCGATCTGTAGATATAAACTTGGACGATAAAATAGAATCAATCAGACAACTGGACAAAGCAGCAGAAAATATCACTGGAAAAATCATACATGCGTATGAAGCGAGCTGTCCAGTCAAGGAAGAACTCTCAAACAGAGATGTTCCTTGGTGGAATAGAACTTTAAATAAGCTAAGGAAAATAACTCGGAAACTTTTCAATCGAGTAAAAGCTTCTGGACAGTGGGACCAATATAAAAAGGCCCTTACAGCATATAATAAAGAATTAAGGAAATCACGCAGAAGAACCTGGAGGTCTCACTGTGAAAACATTGAGAAAACTACAGATGTAGCCAAACTATAAAAAGTACTTTCTAAGGACCATTCAAATGGTCTTGGAAATTTAAAGAAAACAAATGGTAATTTTACTATTAATACAAATGAAACCCTTGAAATAATGATGAAAACTCATTTCCCAGGATCAAATTTGGTGTCGAGTGATAATGTAGTAGGCACAGAAGAAAATTGTAAATTCAGCCGTTCTTAATACCATCTTTACACGAACTAAGGTTGAGTGGGCAGTAAACTCCTTCGAATCATTCAAATCTCCTGGAAAAGATGGTATCTTTCCTGCATTTCTTCAGAAAGGTGGAGAAGTACTACTTGATTCCTTAACTAATATTTTTAAAGCTAGTTTAGTGGTTGGTCATATACCAAAAATATGGACCCACGTTCGTGTTGTCTTTATTCCTAAAGCAGGCAAAAGAGACAAAACAAATCCAAAATCGTTCAGACCAATAAGTCTCACATCTACCATGCTTAAAATCACGGAAAAGATAATAGACGAGTATATAAAATCAAAATATTTGCAAACGAGCCCTCTTAACAGGTCTCAATTTGCTTATCAATCAAACAAATCTACAGTCACAGCTTTACATAAACTGGTTACAAAAGTAGAAAATACTCTTGACAAAAAAGAAATTGCTCACGTAGCATTTCTCGATGTAGAGGGCGCTTTTGATAATACATCTTACAACCCTATAAAAAACTCAATGGAAAAAAGGAATAATAGGGAAGTATCGACTGACTTGGGAGAATCATCAATAACAATAAAGACCACTAGGGGGTGTCCTCAAGGAGGTGTATTGTTGATGATCCTCTCAAAAAACTAGTGGAAGAAGGCTTCGAAGTTATCGGGTTTGCTGATGACGTGGTCATAGTAGTTCGTGGAAAATTTGATCACATCATCACAGATAGAATGCAATCTGCATTGAACTGCACATTTCAGTGGTGCCAAAATGAAGGGTTAAATATAAACCCATCCAAAACAGTTTTGGTCCCGTTCACTCGCAGAAGACAAGTAACACTCAAAAGTTTGCCAATTAATGGATCTATTATAAATTACTCGTCAAGCGTAAAGTATCTTGGAGTCATTCTAGATGATAAACTTAATTGGAACTTACACTTAAAGCAGGTAATAATAAAAGCCACGAATGCTCTCTGGGTTAGTAAAAAAACATTTGGAAAAAAATGGGGACTTAATCCTAAAATGATTCATTGGATCTACACGGTTATTGTAAAACCTAGAATAGTATACGCTTCATTGGTTTGGTGGCCTAAAACAAAGCAAAGCGTGACCCAGAAAAAGCTAGATTTTTCTTTGATGCTATTTGATGTGGGCCACCCTTTATGTAATGAACCCGTTCGATTATTTTCCAAACTTTTCCAGAACAAAATTGATGAGTCCATGTAGTATTATGAAAATATGGGTGATTCGCTACCACCACCATTGAAAAAATAAATCAGTCTTGACAAAAATGCAAATGGGACCGACTTGCGATGAGCGGCATTTAAGAAATCTAATCATCTTCGAATAACAACAGGATAACAAGCCAACAAATATGATGTTTGCCACCAATCAGGTCGCTTGAAGACGTAGATAAGCCCAGCGAGCCAGAAAGAGCAAGATCTATGAGATGTGAAAAACTTGTTATATTGATGCTACCACGAACCGAGGTCAACAGTGTACAGCAAATAAGGCGTCTTACAAATCTCAACACGAAAAGGAAAAGACGGAGACCTATTGCTCCTTAGTCCCACGCGACGAAAATTTTCTTTTCTGTGGGTACTGCTTTGCTGTGACAGCGGCCCCATCAATATCACCCTTCGAGGAATTTTACAAAAATATCCAGCGGAAGCAGCTGATTGACATGACAGCTATTTTATTGAATAGACATTTTTATTAGCAGGTACGTCATCTACTGTGCAGAAGCGTTTTTTTTTTGTCAATCAATGTTCCAAACCAGACGCACGAATCAAAACGGGTCTACTGTTCTGTAACTCGTCTTGGTTCAAATATTAGTTGATAAGTTTCTGTATGTTTGTTGATGTTGGATACATACTAAAGTCCCAGAGATCCATTCTCAACGTTCCTCAAGAAAAACGGCCGATGAAACTAACTCAGAGACTGAGTAAAATTGAATTGCAATTTCTTTTTATCTCACGCAAATTTTATTCAGTTTCGAAAAAAATGGGTTTCCTCAGGGCTCTGAGTAATCCCACTTTTCACGAAACCGAGAAAAATTTGCAGAAGATTCAGGAGGATTCAGTATCTGAATTACTTTCATCGGTTGTGTACTCCGACAGAAAGAAAACCACAGAAAACGATTTGTTAAAGTGTCTTCGGAAGTGGAAAACAAAATGGGGTAGGGAGGTAGAGAGTAAACTTTTTTATCCCCACAACAGTTCTCAGAATCAAAGGTGGGTTGCCTTTCGATGGCGCAATTTCTATACAGCTCTATCCTATCAAACCCACACACACATTTAGCCTACTCTTTCGCGTTTGCTTTCATCGAGAGTGCCACCACCAATTGCGTCCCGTTGCTATAGAACCTAGTACAAGGGAAAAAAGCTGACCTGAAAGTCCTTCCCTGTCCTGTTTGTTCAACATTTACTTCCATATCTTTCCCGGGAAGTGATTACATCCAACGAATTTGATATACGGAGAGGGAGCGTTCACACGAGTTAGTAGAGTAGTGAATCGGTTAGATAACTTTACTAGTGTGTTTAAAGGTTTCTTTTCCGGGTCGTCGTAGACAAACTTTAAATAGATACAGTGAAAGATGATAGCAGGGGCTCATTGACTTAGTATTGATTTGCGCGTGGCAGGCCACTTGAGATAGTGCATGGTTCCCCAGTAGGGTTCTATGGGATTTATGTGATGGCTCGTTTAGCTTTAGCATGCCAGATAGGGTGTGGAGTCGGAGTCGGTGAAATTGAGTTCTGTCAATAACAGCTTAAATCGATAAAATAGATGTGACTAAGAGACTGCTAACACTTTTGACGTAGAACTACGTCTTTGTCGACTATACTGGGGTGCAAGTCAAAAAATATGTGTGGTGAAGGAGTGTTAGGTTTTGAACGCTTGTAACTTTGTCATTTATAGATGAAATTAAAATCCAAATACGCCAATCGATAGGATATTACATTACAAACCTGTTGAAATAAATATTTTTCCAATTTTTCTGTAATTAAACTTTTGAAAATGTACAAATGATAATTTTATCACTGATTTCATGAAATAAGCCTTTTCCCCAAACCCAGTCATCATAAACGAATACCACTTGGTTGCACATTAGAGTGATGCAAAATTTGAAATTTTCGCTCCACAATACTTAAACGATTCCAAATCGGATCCTGACTAACATCTCAAAATTTGAACCCATTTCTTGAGAAACTGAGATGGCACAAACCATTTGAAGTTTGTATGGGAATTACTATGGTAAAACCAAGATTTTTGTTCATGTCTATCTAATAATTCACCATATTGGTCTGCTTCAAAAGTTTTCAACTGTTCTTGTAGGAAATTTTCCCAGCTACAACTTTGCTGAAGACCACTTTTTAATTAAATGCAAGGATCGAAAGTTATCAATGGTTCAATGCGCTGATGTCTTATGATCATGCTCAATCAACTGCTCAGCAGGCAACATTGGTGTTTCTGGGGCGTTGAATAGGACACAAAAATCATGGCTACTATGTCACACTGCAAAATACAGTGTTGCCTACAGAGCAGCTGCTTGATCATGTCATAAGTTTACCAATCTCTTAAATTATTAATAACTGTTTCCTGTCTCGTTTTACATAGAAACAATCTTCAGCAAAGTTGTAGCTGAGAAAACTTTTTATAAGAATGGCTAACGAACTGTTTCGCAGCTCAATATGGAAAAAGACTAGAAGGTAATGAACATAAAGTTGAGATTTCCCATAGTAATTAACATGTAAACTTCAAAAGTCTTGTGTAAAGTCTGTTTCTAACCAAATGAGTTGTAACTTTGGGAGGCTAATCAGGACCCAATTTGAAAACATTTAAGCACTGTGGAGCGAAAAGGTCAAATTTTGCATCAGTCTATTGCACATCATTCTGCTTGAACCTGAAAAGATATAAATCAGCGCTGCTCTCATGCCACTGCTCATTAACGCTTCGGACGGCGTGGCGCTTGGTTCTGCAGCAAGCAGGACCAAATCAGCGGCTTAAGGCGTGACCACAATGAGTAAAGGAATCGTTTTGTGTGGTTCTACGTCATACTGCGGTCGTGTCTAGGACACAACCCTTTACTTTTTTATTTTTTTCTGTTGAAGCCGAACAGCTTTGCAGCATTCAAGTACCTCAGTCGGCGTCTACAAACAAATTTTGAATCGCTTGTCTCTCTTTCACCCTTCGCCTTATTGGTATTTCTTTCGAACTTCGGAGAAGCGGACGAACGAAAGAGCGAAAGAGCGCTCGACTTTGATGGTTTTGTTTTTCATGAAACACATCAACTGAGGTTTGACGGAAAATGAAAATATATAGGGGAATTTACGTATTCTCGGCAACCTAAGCAGCGACCTTCTTTCTATAGCCTTTTTCTCTAAGGAACGCACACATATGCAGTATTGGTTTACAATCTATTGCTGCCAGCTGCTCTAACAATTTCAGTCGAAAGAATTGTCAAAAACTGTTTTGAAACGCTTTTACAAAGCTCCAATCTTCTCTAGTGAGAGCGAGTATTGTCGGCAACCAGTTTTTCTTCGACAACCGTTCCATTTGAACTGCATGTAAATCTGCTGTTCTACTATCGGCAACTCGAAATCAGCTACAATTTGTAGTGCGTGTGTTTCATTTCAAGAAAACCTTGCTAGATTGCTTTTTCTAAGTGGTAAAAATATAGTCAAATTGAAGCTGAAAGCATAAAGAATCGTTTGCATGCATTCAGCGAAGTGTTTTCGTAAGAAAATCCAGTGAAAATAGTGTTTCAATTTGGGTTGCCGAAAATAGTCTGGTATGCCGAAGCCGTCATTTCCCCTATTTAAAGCATTTCGAACGTGAAAATACGTGATTACAAGTAATATGTTTAATTAATCTTCCATCGACATATTTATCTAAAAACTGCAATGGTGACGTAGGACTACGTGGCCTTATATAATACATCTTATTTGTTAACTGCATCAGGAGCTTGTGTTTTGTGTAGGAATAGAAAATTGAGAGCGGGGCTCTCACTGTTTATACGCTTTAGTATGACGCGCTTGGCATAGATGGCCCATAGTGAATCACCAAGACCTACCGATTCCGACCAATAGCGGTGCGGCTTCTTCCTCCTTCTATGGATGCTCATGTGGGCTGCAGTTCGCTGCTTGCAGGCAGCCTTTCACCAACAATCAATTCGAAACTAACGATTTTAAATTGGCTCACTACTTGACTAGCCCATTGGTCCCAAGCATACGATTAACGTATCCCATTCTTGTCGAAATTCTAGTAGTACACTATGTTTGTTTTGATTTGCTATGAATGTTTGACAGATAAAATGAGCGGTTCGTGGATTTTCTATGTTTTGAGGGGTGCATCGATTAGCTTGGGACCGAAGATAGTACCAGAGCTGAGTCAAAAAGTTGAGCACGTATCTTCGGGACCTTCTGGTCTTAGAGTTACCTCTATGCTTTCACCACCACTCACCACGCGGCATTGAATAAACACCATTTGGTGAGACTTTGAAATCTGTGTTAGGGAAATCACTTTTCCCAAGAAATCGGTGATAATTCGTGCAATTTGCAATTTTAATATTCCAGCAATTTTCAATACTGACATTTTGAAAAATGATAAAGTTTTAATTTTAACAGATTCGTCGAAAAGCAATCCTATCGATTGGCGTATTAAGAATTAAAATCCATTATCTCTGGATCAAAATCAGGCCACTTTCATGCCGTGACCGACTTTGGTTTTCGAAATTGCAACCCCAATGTTGCCTTCAAGAACATGGTATGTTAGATTCAAACATATCAAGATAGAGCTGGAGTTAGGCGTAACAGATTTTGTAAACAATGATTTCTCTCGATGATTTTTAGGAATTCAAGACACGCTCACGCAAACCAAAATTACGTCGGGTAGGCGAAGTATTACCCTAACTGATGGTGATGTTGATTTGGGTGGGCGAGCCTTGACTTTCAAGACATCCTCGGAAGAAGTCATTGTTTACAAAAGCAATTACGCCCTAATTCTAGCTATATCTTGATATGGGAACTAGCATCCTAACCTTGACAAATTTCGAAAAAAATACACTTTTACAAATTTAAAGTGGTCCTGAAAAGGACTGTTTTGTCGTGATGGTTGGTTAATGCTGAGCTATTAGGGTGTTAAACACAGATAACCCGCATAAACGCGAACCATAACTTGACCTCTCCGAAAATGGTTAAAAATTGTCTATAATCCTTACTAAACTTTAACTGAAATGGCTATGGAACTTCACCTGAACGTTTGTGTGATAAAGTTTTAACCTCATGTATTATGGTTTTTTGAAAGTGAACCTTACAAATAATGGGTTGTTAAGATCCATTACCATTCAAAATAGTTGTTTTCTCCATACATTTTCGGAGCGAGGACTATATTAGAACCTTTTTACTTATGGTTTGAGAACTTTGATGGTAATGGTTATGGTAGTCAGTTAGGTACATTAATGGTTTTGTTTTATCGGTCAACTTTACGTGGAGTATATCGCGAATTGGTTATCAGTTATTTACAGGCAACCAATTCGCGATATATTCCACATAAAGTTGATGGATGTTACAAAACCATTACCATTAAAGTTCTCAAATCATAAATAAAATGGTTCCAATATAATAACTTTCCTAAAAAAGTATGAAGAAAACAAGAATTTGGAATGGTAATGGCTCTTAACAACCCATTATTTGTAAGGTTCACTTCCAATAAACCGTAATACATAAGGTTAAAACTATATCAGAAAAACGTTCATGTAAAGTTCCATAACCATTTCAGTTAAAGTTTAGCAGGGATTATAAACAAGTTTTAGCCATTTTCGGAAAGGTCAAGTTATGGTTCGAGTTTATGCGGGAAGGCTGGTGAGCTGTATGTTGTTTGGAATGAGGGTATCGTGCTTGGCATAGATGGCCCACAGGGACTCACAAAGAGCTAATGATTCCGATCAATCGCGGTGCAGCTTCTTCCTCCTTTTTCGGAAAATGGACGCTCATGTGAGCTGCAGCTCACTGCTTGCGGACAGCCTTTCGTTGTGTATTGGAGAACAATGTTCAGCGCTAGGCGCCGTAAGCTGATGCCGACGACCGGACATCACCACACACGGTGATTGGAACTGAATCCGATCAGCGGTTGAGGGCAGCCTTGATAAATAACTGCTTGCGGTAATTGAATAAATACCGTTTGGTGAGACCGGAATGAATTCAACTTTGAAATCTATGTTATGGAAATCGCTTTTCGAAGGCAATCGGTGATAATTTTGATTATCATAGAAACAGTTGCACATTCGTGCAATTTTCAATTGTGCCATTTTAAAAATTGATAAAGAATTTGATATAAAAGATGTGCAGAAGTATTTCTGATCGATTGGTGCTCAAATTATTGAAATTGGTCCAGGGGCAGCAGAGTTATTAACGTTCAAAATCTTTCACAATTATGTTACATGTTCAATTTTCGGTTTTTACAAAGTGTACCCATATAGAAATCACAGACGTAGTCCTACGTCAAAAAAGTAACAAAAACTGGACATAGGGGAGTGCGCTACTTCGTCGTAATCGTCCATAACCGTTCTATCGAGCAGAAAACATCAGTATAATCAATGATTTCACCGTGCACAAATCAGTAATACTTCACGAGCTACAACACAAAGCCTATTAGAGCATATTGGGTGAATATTTACACGCATTGTTCTCAAAACAAAAGAAGCGCTCCTAGCAAACTCGATTTTTCTACCTTTGTCCGTAGGACGAAGAAAATCCAATGGACGAATTTGGAATCAAGAAGCAGTGTTAGATATTTAACAATATCTCAACCATGTCTGGCTCTTTATCAAATTCAACGGTTCTTATGGAAAGGGGAATAAATTTAGAAGTCATCTTTCATAGAAACATTTAATTTATTGTTGAAATCCGTTTTAGAAAGAGAGGTAAAACGTGGGTTGTGCTTAATAGGACGGAAATTAGATCAAAAACCCTAGCGCATATTAAACAAATTAAAAGAGCGGTGATAGAGTGTCGGTGAAAGGGATTGAAAGCCATAATGGGGTTTCGTTTAACTAGAAAATCGGCAATACTTTCATTGAAAGCGATGAGCAAAGGCAACGACGAGAAGATTCATAACTAGCCTACTTTTTCTTTTTCGTTTCGTGCTAATAGTATAACTAGGCGTTATAGAAATGATACGTTGAACTTTTTTTTTTAACTTTAAATGATCTATATTTCGTGAATTTATGTGGTTAACATGTATAGTTTATCAAGTGACAGAGATGCGTCTTTTCAACTTTAGTTCTTTTGAAATTTCAATTATTATTAGTTACAGTTCCTAGTCCTATCAGGCCTGTTTAGAGAATGACCACCTTGGTGGGATTGGTATAAATTTGAAAAAGGAGACTACTTAAAATTACTATTTACAGATACAACTAACCTATATATACCTAACCTCCTGAGCAAAGTCTGAGATCAAATTGAAATCTAAATTTGATGTTGTGATTTCGCTAATAATGATTAGTCAGGTTGCTGTCAATTTGGTCGTTTTAACGGTTAAAATATCACAATTGAGCTCAAACAAATCTTCCTGTGACATCACATTGAAAACCATTTCTGCTATCAGTGAGAGCAAACTGAAAACTAAATTTGATATCCCAGTGACCCAGTTGACATGGTGGTAATCTTGACGCTGGTAGCTTCCAGCAGGAACCACGTTGACACCGACTTCAGTCACCACCGGTTGGTGGTCGGAGCTGAGATCGTTGTGCGCCTCCGACTTGGATAGTCCGATGTTCGACAGGAATATACGTTGATTGTATTGATATTTTATTGATACGTTGAACACGTTGTTTCCTTAATTTAACGTAGGTCTCTGCTCCGCAATCTAGTGCCAATCAACGACGGGCATCGATTGCCATCCATTGACGGCAATCGAATGTGCAGGTAGGCAGCTTCCACACCTGCGTAGGATATCGCACCCATTCACAACACACATGGGCCGGGACCAACGGCTTTACTTCCCTTCCGAAGGAAGACGTGATCAGAGAAACCAGGCCCATTGCGGTGAGAAAGCAGGCACGATTACCACTACACCACCGGCGCCGGCTTGAACACTTTATATAAAAGAAACAAAACGTGCGTTCGTCTTAAAGCTTCGAAAATGTACAGTCCTGATCACGGCAGCACGGATGTAGACCGGCGTACCCGCTCGGTACCTAAGGATGCCAAGTGCTTTTTGGGGAAATCTGTGGTATTTTTTTTAAAAAGTCTGGATTTGTCTGGATGGACTTAAATCAAATGGACTTAAGACCAGAAGGTCCCGAAGAAACGTGCTCAACTTTTTGACTCAGCTCTGGTACTATCTTAGGTCCCAAGCTAATCTAAGCACCCCTCGAAACATAGGAAAATCAACGAACCGCTCATTTTATCTGTCAAACTTTCATAGCGAATCAAAACAAACATAACGTAGTACTTACTAGAATTTCGTCTAGAATGGGGTACGTTAATCGATTCATTTGGGACCAATAGGCTAGTCAAGTAGTGAGGCAATTTAATATCGTAAGTTTCATATCACGCAAACATTCATATCACGCGTTCATATTGACTTTATTCGGTAGAATTTGAACTGAAGTATCTTACCAAACGCATAATTTATCTGTTAACGCGGAAATCATGGATTTATTAGATGTTGTCTGCTTGATAGGCCCAAAATGGGCGCTTAAGCCGAAGCAGTTCTCTACCCTATTCACCAAACCACTTTCAACAGAGTTCAACTTAACGTAGTTCTTTGTAGCCAATATTTCACGCATTGTAGAAACGTCCAACCTCTTCCGGGCTTTAGTTTTGTTGACATTGTAGTCCAACAACAGCCTTTCAACAGTCGCTGATGAGTGTGGTAGAATCAACAAGCTTGGCATGGATTTTCTCAGTTGAGGAAATTCCGCCTCACCTCCACATCTTTTAGTTGAAAGAACTTTTCCCCAACATTCTACAACATCATTCTTGTCCTCATTCGAATGGTTAGTAAAATCAATATTACGAAGTTCTCTGAAATTTTTGAAGAGTGGCAAAATTGATTGGTCTTCTGTTGATTACATTTTCTGGATCCAATATACTCAGGTTCTTCATTAAAAGGTCGTCAAATTCTATTAGGAATTTGATGCGAAGTGTTATTTAGAAGCTGAACCTGAAAATCGTTTAGCTGTTCTACGGTTATGCTGTAGGTAATGAAAACTCATTATTGGCGTTATTCATTTATTTTTGGCGTAGTGAATGTGAGTGCATAAAAATGCATGAGAATCTCAAGCGTGAGCTTTGTCAGCCAGATTCACACACTAGTTTATTCTCTTAGGAAGGCTCAATTAATGATGTTCTGAACACTGGTCATAAATCTCAACAATCTACGGAAACAGCTACTCCACTGCATTGAGATTTTCGCACACAAATCAGTTAATTAATTGTGACATCCAATTTAAAGTGCACATCAAAGATACCAACGCCACTGCTCATTTTATTTACCCTAAACCCCCCCCCCTCCCCCCATACCCGATCCAATTATAAAGGATCATTAAATAAGAATCTCTTTTTTCTAACTTCAGCCATTTCAATAACCGCCGGCAGCAGAAAAAGCCCAATAAAAAAAGGTTTTCAATTTTCATCGACAATCCGTCGTCGTCGTCGTCGTCGTCGTCGATTAAGTGTTTGATCGGTGAGTACCCATGCCCGATTTACACTTGTCTTGATTCACTAGTGCTGATGATGCGTCGCTAACAATAATGGTTATGAGCATGCTGTAAACAGTTTTTCCCGTTATTGGTGCATCAATTTCTGGGAAAAACTTGGCCGGTTTACACCAATTATGGTTAATCAGCATTATGAACCAGCACTAGTGTAAACAGGGCATTACCATTTGAACGCTCAATTAAATCCTACAAAAGTCCTGTCGTTCCTTAGGCGTAAGAGAAGAAACCATGGAGAGTAGGCATTTCTGCATTCTTTTACTGGTGATGTTGGGGATATCAATATTGACTGGAACAAAATTCGAGAGAAATCTTCTGTCCGTGGAGGATGCCAGAAAGCTAGCGAACGTGGCGCCTTTGACATCATCACGCATCGTTGGAGGATCTACGGCCAGCCCCAACCAGTTCCCGCATCAGGTGGCCCTTCTTAGGTGGAATTCGTTGTTGTGTGGCGCATCGCTGATTACGGACAAGTGGGTCCTCACGGCGGCACATTGTATCCTCATTGGAAATCAAGTGTAAGTGCCTCCGGCGGATCATTAAAATTGGATCAATACTTAATAATGGGAGCGGAAAAGTTCCTTCACTCACGCACTTTTGGGATAACTGGAAGTTTGAAAATCACCCGAATAAAATTTTACGATACAAAAACAACAAATTCAAAACAAAACAAATACAATAGAACTGATTGTTACGAACAATAGAATCGATTTTAAATTAGATTAACAATATATTAGGGGGTTTTTAGTTAACGTTGCTATAAAACGTAATTTTGCTCGAACAAATTTGATCAAAACATTTTATTGTTTAGTTGTTGTTCAAAATTTGATCATTTGACCAACGCAATACAATTACAATAGGGTTAATTGTCACCAATCTAATGCATTGTATTGAATTGAAATTTTAATATAATGATCCCATTTATTATCCACAGTGTATATTTTAAAAACATCATCGATTTAAAAGTTTCTTTTTTTCATTGCATTTCAGAGTTCCAGCATCGCAAGTCTCGGTACTTGCCGGAACGACAATCCTTAACCAAGGTGGTGTTCGACAAAACGTTCGCAGAATCATTCCCCACGAACGATACGGTAACTTCCGCAATGACATTGCCGTGCTGGAGTTGGACCATGGATTTCAACTGAGTAGTTCCATTGCAACGATAGCACTTTGCAGGTCCACCGTACCAGGTGGTAGCACGGTTACCATATCCGGTTGGGGCCGGCTGTACAACTATGGTCCATTGTCAACAGTACTCCGGTATAATCGGGCAACAGCTCTTGCCTCACATGAATGTGCACTGGAGATGGGCACCAGCACTGGATTGATTTGTCTGAAGTCGCCCGCCAATAACGGAGCTTGCAATGTTAGTTTCATTGGTACATGCGAATTCAAGTTTGATAATAATGATTAAAGCTTTTGATCTTCAACAGGGTGATTCCGGTGGTCCTGCGGTCTACAACAATGAGGTAGTTGGAGTTGCTAACTTTGTCGTCAATGGATGTGGATCCGTTCGGTCGGATGGCTACGCACAGGTGTCGGACTTTGTTCAATGGATTGAATCGAAAATTAATTGAGGGTGTTTAACAGCAAAGAGTTATATTTGTTTAGGATTTTTTAAAGCGAACTGCTTACTACTGCCTATAATAAATTAAGTGAGAAATCATATGTTTGCTGTGTAGCAGATGCGTTATTCGAAAACCCATTCTTGATTTTTTTTATTAACCCCGCTTCCCCATCTACTTTTCTTTTCTGGCATGTAAAACAGATCAAGGTTAGCCCGTATAACAATTTAATGGTCTCTAAATATTTCAAGCATAGTTTTCATACAAATGGGGCCCACATAAGATCCCATAATCCATTTTAGTATGCATGCTTCTCATATTTCAAGAGAATAAAAAACAAATAATCGGGAAAAAAATGCTTATTTCTATTGATCCTTGTTATACCAAACTATCCAAGATCATAAAAAACTATCTCTCTTCCGAGTCTCTCTGAATGGCATCACATCGGTGTGGGTGTTTCACAAGGAAGCATCCTTGAACCCATCTTGTTCACCTCCGATATGCCGGCTCTCCCTGATGGAACGAACAGGAGAACATAACTTATAAATACCAAAGTCAGGTATGATAATAGCAAACCTGGCAACCGGAATATGGTATTGACGAGCCTGACATAAGATGTAAAATACCAAAAAATAAAACCTCAAATAAGTTCTACAAATAACTAACTAATAAATAATGTTGTTATTAAAATAACTGACGGATAACAGACGCTTTTTTAAATGCCAGAATACCATATTTTGTTATTTTGAAAGTCTTCTAATACCAATTTAATAACTCTTTCAGGTGTTATTGTCTAAAAACTGAAATATAACATTTTGTTATTTTGGTATTCATTTGAAATTTTACAAAATATTTCGAAAACTGAATAATATCGAACCAAGTTTTTATACCACAAGCATACCAACATAAGGTATCATACCACATAAAAATATACATATGTTATCGGTTAGTTATCGGTTCCTGCTCGAGGGTAAATCGTAGTCTCTGCTCGCAGATGACCCATCCATCCATTATAAGTGTAGGGATATCGGAACTCTGACCACCAGACTTCAGAAAGGACTGGAAGTACTGTCTGGTTATTTCAACAGCTGGAAGATCCGTATAAACGTGGAGAAGATCCAGGTCATCATCTTTCCTCATTTCAAATCTCCCAGACTTGTTCCGTGTTCTTTTCAGGGAGCTTATTGATAAAACTAAAATTATGTGCAACATCTTGATAAAACTACTGCATCCGCTTGTTAATAGGATGTCCACCTTATCCCTGAAAGATAAGCTTTATGTCCATAGACAACTAATTCAACCTGTTATTGAGTATGGTATGCCAATCTGGGAGAGTTGTTCCAAATGCCATCACCTTAAACTGCAAGGGCTTCAGAACAAGACCCTTAGAATGATCCTAAAAAGTCCTCGCGGACTCCAAATTCTAAAATCCAGAACAACAGATCATTCGTGATATAGCACGATATTTTAAGTTAGATTCGTAGTTAGGCAGGATATCAAATTTCTCAATTAAAACAAAACACATCCTCCAAGAGGTATTCAGTAAATTTGTTGAAAAACGCAGATATTAAATTAGAATATCCAATGAAATACAGATGAAGAGCCAAGTAGGCTAATCAATTGAAATGTTAAATCAATGTACACTCAGGTATTTTTTTACACGGGGGATACGTAAAAACCTACGAGATTTTGATTTTTCACATGCTTAAATGTTTGTAAAAAATCGGATTTTGATGCCATTTGTAATTATGCTATATAGACATATTTTAGAAATTTCTATATTTACACCAAAAACTGTGATTTTTTTCTAAGTATGCCATTCGGTGTCCACGATGAAATTGCCACACACAAAATTGATTCGCAAAATTAGAGTTTTCATCCGATTGCCATCAAATTTTCAGGGATTGAGAAATAACTATTAAACTTCATTTTACCATTTTACTCGTATTTTATTTACAGTCCATACGCAAATGCCCGCACCTTCGCCTTAACCCCGGTCATAAGATTCTGCACAACCTGTGAATCAACCGTTTTTAGCATGTAAACCCATACTTTCTTCAGTTCCTCGACTGTCTTCACTACCTTAGGTCGTTTAAGAAGGTGCTGCTTCATGATCGCCCAGTACTTCTCGATGGGGCGGAGCTCCGGAGTGTTGGGAGGGTTGAACATTTTCGGCACGAAATTGACCTTATTGTCCGCATACCACTTCAGCACGTCCTTGGAGTAGTGGCATGAGGCCAAATCCGGCCAGAAGATTGTTGGGACGTTGTGAGCCTTCAGGAGAGGAAGCAGCCGCTTATGGAGGCACTCTTTTATGTACACCTGTCCGTTCATCGTGTCCTGGGTCACGAAAGGTGCACTCCGCTTCCCGCACGTGCAGATGGCTTGCCAAACCAGGAATTTCTTCGCAAATTTGGACATCGTCTGAGTGCGGACATGCTCCGGAACGCTGAACTTATCCTTGACCGTGAAAAACAGGTTGCCGGGGATCTGTTTGAAGTCGGCCTTCACATATGTTTCGTCGTCCATGATGCAGCATTCAACTTTCGTCAGCATGTTGAGGTACAACTTCCTGGCACGGGTTTTGGCGGACTTGTTCTGCTTCTCGTCGCGATTAGGGGCCTTTTGTACCTTGAACGTTCAAAGCCCAGCCTTAGTTTTGGCCTTCTGGACGAAACTTCGGCTTAGGTGCAGCTTCTTAGCCACATCCCTAACGGAGGCGTTCGGATTTCGGTTGAAGGCCCCAACTACGCGGTTGTGATTTTTGGTGTTGTACGGAATACTTTTTCCTTCGCTTCTGGGCTTCCGATTGGTAGTCAACCGTTCCTCGAACCGCTTAATCAATCGCGACACCGTGGAATTCGCGATTCCCAACGTTTTAGCGATGGAACGATGCGAGAGATCCTTGATCTCGTGATGAATGCGCAAAATTTTATCACGCACGAGCTGTTCTTACGACTCCATTTCCGCGAGTTTTGATCACAGGACTTTAAAACTTGCAGGATGTAAATAATGCACTATGAACTAAATCCACCCAAATTTTCATTAAATTCTACCCAACGGTTAACCATGTAAAAAATCAACAAAACTCATATTTAGACCTTTTATTTACAAATTGTACTGAAGACTTCTGTGTGGATACATCATTAGCACCTTTATGGAAAAATGAAGTGTTTCACACAGCAATTGAATACTCAATCTTCGTACAAAATTCTTCCTCCTCCAGCGACTGGGAATACGAGGAAGTGCCGGAATACCATAAAGCAAATTACGAAGAAGCCAAACGTAGACTATGTACAATAAATTGGCAAAATTGAATAAGTATTGAAGGAAATGTCGATACTGAAGTAGAAAAATTTCACTTAATTCTACAAAACCTAATCATAGAAACTGTACCATCAAAAAAAAGAAGACGAACACAAAACAATAAACTACCCGCATGGTTCAATCCACAACTGAAAAATTTGAAGAATAAAAAACAGAAAGCTCATAAACTATACAAAAAAGAAAAAACTGAAACCAATTTGCGAAACTATCACAACTTATGCAACCAATTAAATACAGCCACCAACTCTGCATATGAGGACTATAACCGCAAAGTCAAAAATGAAGTCAAATCATGTCCTAAGAACTTTTTTAATTATGTAAACACGAAATTAAAAAGCAGCAATTTTCCTTCGCGAATGAATTTGGATGCAAATGTAGGTGAGAATTCTTCTGAAATTTGCAGTCTCTTTGCAAATTTCTTCCAAGAAGTATACACCACATTTTCCGAAGAAGATCGTGACCGCGATTTCTTTGCATTCATTCCTGAAATTTCTAAAAACATCTCTGTCAACCAACTTTCTCAACATGAAGTCCTCAATGCACTAAAAAACTTAAACGCGTCGAAAGGGTCTGGACCTGACGGCATCGCACCCATATTTTTGAAAAACCTTTCTGAAGAACTCGCATTTCCTCTAGAGCGTCTTTTCAACATGTCTCTGAAAAATGGAAAATTCCCTGAAATTTGGAAATCATCTTATTTGGTACCTATTTTCAAATCAGGTGCAAAATCAGACATTCGAAATTATCGTGGAATTGCTATTATTTCTTGCATTCCAAAACTTTTTGAATCAATCGTATACGGCAATATTTTTCAGCAGGTGAAAAATCTAATTACAAGTAAACAGCACGGCTTTTTTAAAGGTCGCTCAACTACCTCTAATCTTCTAGAATATGTATCTTTCATTATTAAAGCGTTGGACAGTGGCAAGCACGTTGAAGCGCTATACACCGACTTCAGTAAAGCATTTGACCGCATCGACATACCATTATTAATCCTCAAATTGCAGAAAATAGGAATGGAGCCTGGACTTTTGAATTGGCTTCAATCATACCTAACACATCGTAAACAAATAGTTCGCTTTCAAAATAAACTTTCAGAACCAATTTCAGTCACCTCTGGGGTACCCCAGGGTTCTCATTTAGGCCCACTTCTTTTTATTTTGTACATAAACGACATTTCCTACATACTTAAAAAAATAAAATTGCTTGTATATGCAGACGACATGAAGCTCTTTATGGAAATAAGTAATTCTAGCGATGCAGAAGAATTCCAGAATGAAATCAATATATTCCACACCTGGTGTAGTAAAAGTCTACTTAAACTGAACGTAAAAAAATGTACTGCAATAGCATTTAGCAGAAAAATTGAAACACCGCATATTGAAATATCATTAGGCAACCAAATAGTAGAAAAAAGCAAAATTGTAAGAGATCTAGGTGTAATCCTAGACTCCAAACTAACTTTTATAGAACATTATAATACTATCATTAGTAAAGCAAACAGAATGCTAGGCTTCTTTAAAAGGTTCAGTCATAATTTCGAAGACCCATACACTATTAAGCTATTATATACCACATATGTAAGGCCAATTCTGGAATACTGCCACCTAGTATGGAATCCATACATTTCCATACACGAAGAACGCATAGAATCTGTCCAAAAACAATTCCTTTTATATGCTTTACGTAAATTGAATTGGACTGCATTTCCATTACCATCTTATGAAGCGCGCTGCATGCTCATCAATATACAAACACTTAAGGAGCGCCGCCAATTTGCAATGCTTTTCTCCATCAACGACATTATTTCAATGCGCATAGATTCGGCAGAAATTCTCGCACAATTAAATTTTTACACACCTTTTCGATATCTTAGAACACGGAATTTATTTTCAGAAACATCGTACAGAACAAACTATGCAAAAAATAGCCCAATCAATCGAATGATGCGCCTATATAATTTGCATTGCGGAACTATTGACATCACTATGTCCAAGCAGCAAATACAAACTAAGCTAAAACAGAATAGAATTAATGCATAGTATGTAAGTAAACATTGTAATAATCATTGTATGTAGTCTACACTGGCTTGATGAAATGGAAATAAAAAGTTAGAGCAATTTCATAGTGTGGCAATTTCATCGTGGACACCCTTTACCTATAGCTCGAAACGGATAATGTGATTGGAATCAAGTCGATAGGTTGTATCGTTGTCGAGAAATCGTTAAAAACGTACCGTGTAAATCGCGAAAAACCGTGTTAAAATAACCGTGTAAACAAAAACCACGTAAAAAAACGTGTAAAAAAAGACTTCAGTGTACTATCATAATCAACAGAAATAAACGTAAAGCTACTTAATTAATACTTCTCGTCTGTAATGAGCTGTTGCGTGTTTAACGATACGAATAATTCTAATGCATGAGCATGAGCATTGACGAACATACATTTCAGTAGTTGCTACTCCGTGATTGACCAGATTTAGCGAAGTTTGCACAAAGAACCATATGAATGGGGTTTGGGATTAGTAATCCATTGTCAGTGGACAAAATCCGGAGAATCCATATTTTTGAGGTCAAAAACGGCACCGGCCACGTCCTTACGGTCATCGGGGGAGGGAAAGGATTGTTACTTCAACAACCGTTGCTACCAGAGACAGAGTATACCGCTGCATATCCACGGTTGACACGGGAAGGACGTTTATGTTAGTGGAAAGGGTAAATTAGATCTGGATTCACATTGGAAAGTGATGCGATCTTTTAAATCAACTCAGTAATGTAAAGAGGCATGGGTTTTAACCCATGATCTCCTGCTCAGTAAGCAAAAACGGTCGCTCTAAGGCCACCGTGTCCCTCATCATAACAAGCTACGACCGACGATCGATTATCGGTTACAAGAAGCTTTTACAATAAAATGAAATCATCCAAAGTAGCTAACAATGTCTTCCGAACCGATTCAGGCGTACGTCACATTTGCCTAAATATACATATTACTTCTCTGAATCGTTGCTCCAATTTTTGTTATTAAAGATTTTCTAAAATAGTAATGAAATGAGGCTTGGGTTTTAATCCATGATCTTCTACTCATTAAGCAAAAATAGTTGATCTATAGCCACCGTGCCCCTTACATTACCACAATCTGCGACCGACTCATCAAAAAGTTATTCAAATTAAGGGACGTCTCTGAAAGCGGTGGTGGAGGTAGCTCATCGATTCTTCCGGTTCGCCTCCTAGCATCGTGCTATTAGGTACTAGGCGATAACCAGGGTAGTTGATCGATAGCTCGATGACGTCATTTCGTTGGCGTCTGCAATGGGAAATTCTCATAGCAGGCGTTGACGATGGGACGTTGTCGAGTTGTTGAATAGCAACTATCGTTGTAACTCACCGATCTGCCAAATTTGGAAAGACGTCTGCATTGAATTGTCTCATATAATAATATTCCGCCCACTATATCACAAGAAATTACGAGTAGCTGAGTGGAATGGAGATAACTTAAGCATTGGGTACAGGACCAAGTCTCCCCTGGGTGGTGCCAGAAGATGAGCGGAATAGAATCATCAAGTTGCCATAAGGCACGGAATGAGACTATTGCATGGCTGGGTAGTCAAAGTCTTCCATTCGTTAGTAATTTCAGGTGGATTAGAACAGGTTTAGGCTTAGGGTGGCCGTTGGCCAGATTTGGATTTTACAGATATAATCCTAAATAGGACCTAGATTATTTAATACACTAGTAACCTCAACTTCTGTCACAATGTTTCATTGTGACTAATCAACACTCAATGGGTAAAATATCAAATTTGCGGTAAATTTGAAAAAAGGGAACTTGGAGTGTAGAGCGCACTGCCTACTAGACGATTCTGAAGCCTGACCACGTGAGTGGGTTACGGGTTTATTTGATTGTACGTCATTGCCAAGTTATATATAGATACATTCATACCATTGGCATTTTGTATTTGAGATGAGACAGAGACAGGATGCGGAGGGCCCGCTTAGGGGGGGCTTCCATTTATTAAATAGTTCAGATAGGCTGGAAATGATAGGTTCATGGTGAGAAAATGTACCAAATGATGCCCGTTCACTGATCAAAATTAGATTCAAATCGTCAGGCCCTGCCCTGGAATAAGGAGATTGACGATGATTTGTCAAGTTTCATTTTGCATTTGCATATTGTAACGAGTACCATATTTCTGAATTCAATTTTCATCAATATTTGTTAGGAACATGAATTTAAAATAAATCTCATAAATAATCACCGCAGTCGTTGAGTGAATTCTATTAGTAGGTAATGAATTCGAGAGTGAAGTAGATATCCACCACTTGGCATAATGAAATTGTAAATGAGTTATAGTTCAGTAGTGAGAGCCGGGGTGGTATTCATATCCAATTGCAGGCGGTAGGTTGCTCGATCGTCGTTTAGCGCGTACGTACATCGACTCGGTACAGATCCTTTGATGATTTGTTAACCTTTCTCGAATTTCTCTCCTATCCCTGAATTTTGAGCCGAGCAGCGAATTGGATGATTGGAGTTGTTTGTTAGAGCATCCCCCGCCGATAGCGGGGGATGCAATTGATGAGAGCATGAGAACAATTTTCGTTGTATCACGAATATCTAACTTGGTTAGATTTACGTGATTTCCGGTGCCGAAGATTACGATAATGCGTTTAATCTGAGGATCCCCAAGAATCTATCGATCACTTTGGACTGATCAGTGGAAGAGGCAGGAGTGGTCCACCCGTAATCTCGCGCCGTGGTGTGTTAAGTAAGGTAGAAGTGACATGAGGTTCTTTCTAACTAGTGAAACTTAAGAATCCTTTCCCATTAGTTATTTCGATAGGCATTATTCGTTCCGTGTGTGAAGCGTGTGTAGTGATTTTGGAGAAAGAAGGTAAAACTGGTGACAATTTCTGGTTTGTGCGATAGAGGCTTAACACGTGCACACTTAGAAATTATTATTTTTACACGAGACGTAATCCAGCTTTGACGTAAATCATGGAACGTAAACAAACATGGCATGTAAAATTAAGTGTCCTGAAACTGAAACATATGCAACTCGACGAAAAGTGCGTTTGATTGAATTGAATTTCCCGTCCTTTTCAACTGATTCTTATGTCAAAAGGGCCGCTTGCATGTGTCGGTCTTAGGGCACTGAAATTTACATGTCTGTTTCGTAGTGTGTGCTTGTGCAACGGTTTTTCTTTATACAGATTCATGGCGAAGGTTGTGCACGCCCGACACACCACTCATTCAGCTAGTGACCATTTCTGGCCCCACCATCGGTTTCGAAGGTAACCCGGGGTACGCCGGAGGAGGGCCGCGACCGTTAGAAACGCGCCCTAGGCAGGGCGAAACGGCCACATTAGTAACAAAACCCGCGATCATCTTTTTGGGGACGACCAAAGCGCGATCAGCCATGTGTCGACGCTAAGTAGCATCGGAAGTTTCTAAACCAACCAACGCGTTCATCTGCAGCATTTTCCACCTGTATCCGTGAAGGAAAGACACCGGGTGATTCACCGCCAACCCCTCCGTTCATCCGCCGCATCACCGTCATCTGTACTGCAGCATAAATGGTCCGTGAGTGCTGAATGAATCCCTTGTGAAATGTTTCGTCCATGCACATGTTGACTTGAAACTTGAGAGCCCGCAACCGTAGCACTTTTCCGGTCTTGCGAGGCGTACACATTCTAACCGTTTGCACGTGAACCCAAATGAGAGTCGTTTGAACACGCACAGGAGCGAGATGGAAAAAGACAGGTGGGCAGGAACTCACGGTCTCCCAGTGTTGGTGAGTTCTTTGCCGTTAATGTTGACGAAAAGTTCACTATTTTTGCCATACAGAAATTCAAAACAAAATTTATTTTGGGCGAATTTGGACGGTTTTTGACCTGTTTCATGTGACCGGAAGGTGTACGCTGGTCACAAATGCCGTGCCAAACTGATTTTCTTCGCAATTAATCAATCTTTGATGTAAATTTCGCTAATAAACACGAGGAGCATTTCTTATAGCAAACTTGCCATAGCAAAATGAGCATGGTTCATTTTAGTAAACAAACTAACACTTCTTCCGACTGTGGCACCTATGTATTAGGCGCCGAAGGCGCCGAGAGCTGCGGTGCTGTTTCGATGGAGGAGTGCGGAGCTTTGCTGCTTCTGTATACACACTTTGATTTTTTACAGGGGTTAGTATTTTTACTGGATTTTTGGATAGCTGACTCGGTTAAAATTCGAATGACTGTTAATCGTAAAGATTGGATAAAATCGTTTTTTTTTTTTTTATTTTTCATCATTACACGGGGTTAACAGAAGTTAGTCTGTAAATTTTGGTAACACATTTCTCAACTTTGAATTTTTCACAGATTTTTTAAATTTTACCGAAGAGTTCCGCAATTCAAAAACTCGGTAAAAATTACTGACTCGATAAGTGTGTACTGATGTATGGTTGGCGAAGAGGCTAGCATGTGGAGGGTATTCTCGGGCTAGTGAATGCCACCCATCCCCACTTATAATTCAGTAATACACTATTTATTCATTTCTGTTTGATATGTTTACAAAGTTTGCAAACAGAAATGAGCATTGCAGTGTAGTTACCAATTTTCCAAGTCATGGACTTCAGATAACTGTTCAAAGTCCCAGATTTTTTATAATGGAATCATGATCAAAAAACCAAAGACCACTATGACAAACGTGATCGTGAATTTCGAGTTTTCTAGGGAGTTGATCTCGGGCACTATTGTGATTTGAGGCACTAAATTGTCATCACAGTTTTGTTATTGTATGTTTTCCGGTAGCAGATAATGGACTCCTGGAAAAAGCGAAGTGGAACCAGAGCCCGAGGTTCTGAATCGTATCACCTTAAAACAATTTCTATGTAAAGATCCCTTCAGACCGATCACGTTTGTCATAGTGGTCTTTGGTTTTTTGTTCATGATTCCGTTAAAAAAAATCTGGGACTTTGAACAGTTATTTGAAGTCTATGACTTGGAAAATTGGTAACTACACTGCAATGCTCATTTCTGTTTGTCAAACTTTGTAAACATATCAAACAGAAATGAATAAATAGTGTATTACTGAATTATAAGTAATGTATGTTAATTAACTTTAATCGAGTTCTTTTCTAGAAAACATTGATAGCTAATACTTTAATCTTTCATTTGGTATGTTGAAATCAGAAAACTACATTAAGATTAAAAAAATATAGCTAACATAAAATGTTGAATAACTCACTTAGCAGTCATTTCCGACCCTATGTTTCATGGGGATTTTTTCATAACTTCAGAAGCCCTATCTACCCAGAAAATATGTAAAACCCGGAACCAAACACCCTGTATATGCAGGTCTTATAACAGGTCATTGTCCGAGCCGTTATCGCTTGAAATTGATTGGAAAACTTCAAGATGACGAATGTCGCTTATGTGGCATAGAAAAGGAAGATTTGCTATGCCACTGTCCGGAAATTTTCAATTAAAGACGTAAGTTCTTCGACAAGGGGCTCATAGAATCCTTTGACATTTGGAGAACAGCTCCCAGTACGGCAGTGCACTTTATTCGAAGTATAATGCCGTGCTGGGATAATGCTATTAGTAAAACGGTGGCGATCACTCCTAATTATAGTGATACGGCATCTTGATATAGCTAAAGAAAAAAAAAATGGGGAATAGGGTAGAGAACTACTTCGGCCTAATCGCCTAATTTGGGCCTATCGAGCAGAAAACTTCAAATAAATCCATGATTTCAGAGTTAACAAGTCAATTATGCGTTTGATACGATACTTTAGTTAATAAGCTACCAAACGAAGTCAATGAAAACGCTTGATATGAAGGTTTGCACCCATTATTCGCAAAAACAAAAGAAGCGCTCTGACCGAATCAATTTTTATCTTCATCCGATAGGCCGAAGTGAATTCATTGGCGTTTCAATGGCATTTCAATGCGTTAGGCCGAGTTTAGAATCCGTAGGCCGAGTTTGGCGTCAAGAAGCAGTGTTAGACTTTTGACAATATCTCAACAATTGGTTTCTCTTTATCAAATCTTTTTTACGTACCGGAAAGATAAATAAATTTGGAAGCCATCAGTAATAATAACATTCCGTTTGGTGCTAAACTGCGCTAGATTAAGAAAGATTAAGTGCGGGTTGTGCTTAATAGGCCGGAAATGGGGTAGTAAACCCTATATCACAATAGATCAGAAAAATGGTCACAGTGATGAAAATACCCGACAAGGAAAAAAAATTATGGAAAATCGAAGAGTGAACTATTTTGTTAATACAGTATATTTGGCACAATGCAATAATTTTCTTACGCAAATACATTTTAAACTACAAAAGTAGCCCCATCATTTAACACGTTTGTCGTAACTCTTGACATTCTACGGAAGCAGCTACTCCACTGCACTCCACTTCACATTTCCGTGCAAATCAGTTTATCAATTGTGTCATCTAATTTAACGAGCACTCCAAAGATACCAACACAATTGCTGCTTTAATCTACACCGTTCCCGTTCTCCAATCTGTCAACATTCTGATGGTTCAATAAATAAGAGCCACTTTTTCCTAAGTCTAGCCATTTCAATTATTACCTATCCTCGCGCTGGCTGGCAGCAACAAAAGCCCAAAAGAGAAAAAGCTTTCCAATTTTCTTCGACAATCCGTCCTGATCCCTTGTCATACTTTTTATTTTTTTTCGATTTTCTCCTCCGTCGAGTTAGTGTTCGATCGGTGTGTGCCCATGTGTTTGCGCGTCAAGAACCCTTACTAATTGAGCGTTGAATTAAATCCTAGAAAAAGTCCTGTCGTGCTCTGTAATAAAAGAAGAAACCATGTCTCGTGTGCTGGAGAGTAGACCGTTCTGCATTCTCTTGCTGGCGCTGGTGGGGATATCATTGGCTGGAGCAGCATTCGAGAGCAATCTAATGTCCGTGGAGGAAGCCAGAACGCTAGCAGAGGAGCCGCCTTTCTCATCATCACGCATCGTTGGAGGATCTCCGGCCAGTCTCAACCAGTTCCCGCATCAGGTGGCTCTTCTGAGATCGGGTTCACTCACGTGCGGGGGATCACTGATCAGAGCCAAGTGGGTCCTTACGGCGGCACATTGTATCTTCAACGGAAATCAAGTGTAAGTGCCACCGGAGGGAACGAGCCAATCGAATCGTTTCAAGATTGACTTACGCGAGCGGAAAAGTTTCTACACTTTAGTGCTAAGATAGGACGGGGGTTGTTTGAAACCCATTCAACAGTGTTTCTGATCCACAGTGATATTTAAATTAAGTGTATTTTTTCTGGCACGTGGAACAATTTCACGAACGCTTATTCCAAATTATCAATTTGCATTTCAGAATTCCACCATCGTTGTTATCGGTACTTGCCGGGACGGTAAACCTTAGCCAAGGTGGCGTTCGACGAAACGTTCGCAGAATCATTCCCCACGAACGATATGGGAACTTCCGCAATGACATTGCCGTGTTGGAGTTGGAACAAGCTTTTCAGCTGAGTAGTTCCATTGCAACAATTGCACTTCGTAGGTCTACCGTTCCGAGTGGTAGCACGGTAACCATATCCGGTTGGGGCCGACTGTCCAATGGTGGTGCATTGCCAACGGTGCTCCAGTATAATCGAGCAACAGCTCTTGCCACACTTGCATGTGCGCTGGAAACGGGAATCAGCACTGGATTGATTTGCCTAAAGTCACCCGTTAATAATGGAGCTTGCAATGTTAGTTTCAACAGCTTGTGCGAGTTCTAGTTTAAAATAATGATTTAAACGATCTTCTACAGGGTGATTCCGGTGGTCCTGCGGTCTACAACAATGAGGTAGTTGGAGTTGCTAACTTTGTCGTCAATGGATGTGGATCGTCTCGCTCGGATGGCTATGCACAGGTGTCGGACTTTGTTCAATGGATTGAATCGAAAATTAATTGAGCGCTTAAACCAAAAGGTGACAGTTGATTTCGGTTTTTTTTGTTGTGTTGGAATGTATACGCTATTTTCACATGAATAATTGACTACGAAGTATACCTTTTAGATTTTAAGGAGATTCAATTTTTAAAATTCAATTTTTGTATGCATTGAAAATTATGGAAGTAAGTCATTTGGCCAAATACAATTGGGTTGATTTCCACAAAGGGTAAGTGTGAAATTTTTTGGCCTAAGTAGTCTTCATACTGGCTCTATCTTAAATGTCACATTGATTAATTCTTTACTACATTTATTTCGATACATGGTTCGATTACCTATTGTACCATATATAATCGCAAATAAAACTATTCAAAAATATTTAAAAATCATTTTGGACTTGCTCTAGCCAAGAGCCAAATAATTAGATTTGATTGAAGTGATTTGTATAGGCGACTTCTCGGCTATCTCTATCACTGTCAGAATTCCATCGTAGATCTTCCTTTCCGGAATCCGATCTGCATCTTTGACAATCTATGCTCACTTCGTCAGCCTTATTGTATAGAGCCTCTTCTTCTCCTTCTTCTTCTTCTTCTTCTTCTTCTTCTTCTTCTTCTTCTTCGCCTTTGAAACTTATTGCTTATCGCATAGTAGTTCATTGCGTGCCCTCAACTTAGTGTTCTAGATGCATATCCACCACAGACAAACAGACATAACTCATTGAATGTTTCTCACTATAAAACATCGTCGATAAATCATTACCGCCATCTGTTGAGTACAATGTGGTGGGCAGTACGCTGAACAGATGGCGGTAGTATGTAAACGTCAAACGCGTGGCACAATTGACGGTACTACCAACTACGATGCTTTTAAATTGACCGTTAAATGCTTGTTCGTCGAAAAAATTCCGAGTGTTGTATCTGTTTGTCTTTCCTCAGGCAGTTATTAATTGAGAGTTTTCGATGCCTGGACCATTTTTGCATTAGTATAATTGTGTGGCAAGTGTATGTGAGTCATCCTCTATCCCTCCCCAGCCAGGGGCGTTGGACTGGTAGAACTGCGAATAAACTCACTGTTGAAGGCATGGCTTTTCACGGACTGAGCCAGATAAACCTTGTTCCCAATTTCCAGTCTCGTTTTCTTGACTTGGTTTTTGTTAGCCAAAATGCACTTCTGGACTGTGTCGTCGTTGAAGCGCCTGATGTCATCGTTCCTCTTGACAATTTCCACCCTGCTTTGGATATATCTATCGCGAACGGATCTCAAATTCGTTTTGATGAAACCATGACTGCCACTCGGCTCAATTTCCGGAAGACCGATTTCCGTTTGCTGAGACGTTCCTTGTCCCTGATCAACTGGAACGTGTTGAATGACCTTGATATCGATACAGCAGCCGCTCGATATAATAGCCTTTTGCGCGACTGTGTTTGTGCTTCAGTACCGAAGTGCCAACCTCCAAGAAAACCGCCTTGGTATAACGCTACTCTCCGCAACCTGAAACGAGTGCGATCTAGAGCTCTCCGTGCTCTCACTAATCGACGATGTACCCTTACCAAGCGAAATTTTTCAATTGCCAGCAATGATTATCGCCACTACAACAAGCTTCTTTACAAGAGGTATGTAATTCGTACTCAACATAATCTGCAATGCCACCCCAAGGGATTCTGGTCGTTTGTGAATACTAAGAGGAAGGAAACTGGACTGGCGTCAAAAATGTTTCTCGGCAATGACGTAGCATTGACAACTGAGGACAAATGCAGCCTATTTGCTAGGCACTTCTTAAGCGTCTTCTCGAATGACTCCCCATCGCAAGCAGAAATTGAGCGAGCCGTCCGTGATGTGCCAACCGACGTCGTAAACATGGATGTTTTTGCCGTAGATGTACAAATGGTTCTCTCTGTGATGAGTAAAACCAAATCATCATTTTCACCAGGTCCGAGTGTTATTCCATCTGCAGTCCTAAAAAAAATGCTCCGATATCTTAGCTGCTCCGTTGTCCTTGCTCTTCAACCTGTCACTTCGTCAACAGAAATTTCCCGCACTATGAAAACGGTCTACTATGTTCCCTGTTTTCAAGAAAGTAGACAAACGCAATGTGGAAAACTACCGTGGGATTACCTCGCTTGGGGTTGAATCTAAGGTGTTTGAGTCGCTGATAAATGAGAGATTGTTTGCTTCCTGCAAGCATCACATAAGTACATGTTAACATGGTTTCTTTCCTGGCCACTCCGTGGAAACTAATCTCGTCAGCTTTACGTCGTTCTGTATGGAAAATGTATGCAAGAAACTTCAAGTGGATGCCATCTACACTGATCTTAAAGCTGCGTTTGATAGAGTTGTGCACGACGTTCTGCTAGCAAAGCTTGAAAAAATTGGATGTTCTGTTTCCTTCTGCAGCTGGCTTAGATCGTACCTTGTGCAACGTGAAGTTACTGTATGCATTGAAAACTACTCATCGTACTGTTTCTCGAACAGATCAGGAGTTCTACAGGGTAGCACTTTGGGACCAATGCTCTTCTCTTTATTTGTGAACGATGTAACGTTTATTCTACTACGAGGAGGTAAATTGTTTTTTGCCGATGACTTGAAGATTTATCTAGTCGTTCGAGGCTATGCCGACTACAAAACCTTCTTGAAATCTTTAATGATTGGTGTGAACGTAATTTTATGGTCCTGTGCGCCTCAAAGTGCTGCGTAATTAGTTTCCGTCGAACTAGGATTGCCATTTTGTTTGATTATAACGTTGCTGGAACTGCAGTTCAACGTGTCGATCACGTTAAAGACCTCGCTGTCATGTTGGATAAAAAGCTCACATACACTCGCCACTTCTCAACCATGATCGACAAAGCAAATCGACAGCTTGGATTCATGTTCAAGATATCTAAGGAATTTCGTGATCCTCTGTGTATTAAAGCCCTTTACTGTTCATTGGTACGCTCACTACTGGAATTCGCGAGTGTAGTTTGGAATCCCTACCAAGCTGTATGGAGTGGACGATTCGAAGCTGTTCAACGCAAATTCGTCAGATACGCACTGCACTATCTTCCATGGAGTGACCCGCTGAATTTACCACCGTATGCTGACCGCTGTCGTTTACTGGGTTTGGATACTCTTGCTAAGCGACGAAACATATCGCAGGTCGTCTTCGTTGCTAAAGTTTTACTCGCTGAATATGATGTTCCTGAGTTACTGGCCAAAATTAATCTGTATGCTCCTGCCCGAACACTCCGTCCGAGAACCTTGCTACATGAAGTAGTACATACAACCAACTATGCTGCAAACAGTTCCTTTGTCGCCATGATTCATCAATTCAACGAAGCCTCTGACCTATTTGACTTTGACATCAATGCCTCGATGTTTCGTCATCGTTTGCTGTTGGCCAATTTTTATTTTTTAATGAGTGACTACATTTGGATTTAAGTGTTTCATTGAGACTATCAAGTCAGATGGACTATAATAATAATAAATAAATAAATAATAAAACACTTTTACATGCCCCCTTTCTTGCTCACAGATTGTGAACAAATACAGCCATTATAATTTTTTCACCCTGCTTCTCATTAAATTTACGCCTCCTTTCTCCCGTCTAGAACCCACCAAAACCCACCATCAGTCAACAAAACCGTCCACTTTGCACTGTAAAACAAACTGCCATTACTCCTTTTCAACCTTCAGATATCACATCGTTCGCCATACCAAATTCCACCAAAAATAAATCTTCCCTTTCCAGACGGACATTCTCCATGTCAGACCTCTATAAGCACAACCAATCCACATCCAATTCCAAGGCATAAAATCACTCCAATAACCAAAGCACATCAAATTACCACGAACCGACAGCGAAGTAAAATGCATGCGACTCGAACTGCGTCTTGCAGTTAACTCTAGTATAATTGTGTGGCAAATACAATCATACTCTATGCCCAGGGAAGTCGAGAAATTTTCCGACCGGGAACCAAACGTAGCCACCCCCAGCAGGTCTTGCTTTGTAGCCGTGCCTTTACCGACTGAGCTAAGGGAGGCCAAAAGAGCCTATACTGCGAATACACTTGTATGACAAACTATGCACATGAGTATTATTTGTAAACCAAATTATGAGCACATCCATGGTAACACTTGTATAGTTTTAGTGTGTGCTCATAATTTACTATACAAATAATACTTATCATACAAATAATGTTTGTCATACAAGTGTATCTGCGACATTACTTTATGTATCTGTGTGTTATTTGATCAGTGATAAAGTTAAGTTCATATAGTCAATCAATACAGAAGTGTACTTTTTTTTATCTCATGCCAAACACAACATGGCGCAGCCGGTAATCATCAAGTGATGCCAATCAAGAAAAAGTTAGGGTCGCTGGATAAACCAGACCTTCGGATTACACTAAAACAGAAGAAACCACGGCGGAAAACTCATTCGAAAGAGTGAATAAAGCAGCAGCAAGTTCGGATTCCAACTTTGAGATTTCGTTGATCTATTGCCGGAGTCGTCTCAAGAGGAACCCGTAAGGATTGAACGTTACAAACATTGGATTTATAAGGGAATGGGGCTGATCACTGGAAAAAAGTTTAAACAACTGTTGGAGTTTTCATAACGGCGATCGGATACGATACTAGATCCCACGGTATACATAACAAGGCAGGCTACTCTGCCTTCCTTCAGATAACAACTTGAGTGCGGGAAAAATCGATAGAATTGTTTCAAACACATCGTCGGTATATGAGCGTGTCGGTGATCATATTTTGACGAAGGACTACGTCTGTGATTTCGATAGGGGGTACACTTTGTGAATTCGAAAATGGAACATGTAACGAAATTATGAAAGATTTTGAACGTTAATAACTCAGCTGCCCCTGGACTGGCGGTCCTTGACGTTCGGCGCGAGGATCTGTAAACCAACTACCGTTGGTGTACCCGGGGGGAGTGTTAGCTGTTACAAACAGCACGCGCCCTTTACGATCATCACGAGCAGCTTGTCGACCCGATACCACCCCTGGAATCCCGATGAGTGTTGGTGGTAACCCTGCAGGGAAGTGACAATTTTTTCAAGTTCATGATTTAAAAAGGCATTGCTTGGGTTCATGTACAGGTTTTCTTTCTCACACAGAAATATTGGAACATTTTCGAAGCTCCAGAGTGTTGTAAATTCTACATAGAGCTGGAATTTGGGCGTAACAGCCTTTGTAAACTCAAGGCGCGCCTACACAAACCAACATAACCTTTGGGTAGGGGAAGTCTTTCCCTACCCGATGGTGTGTGGTTGATTTGCGTTGGGGAGCCTTACCTTTCTAGAAATCATCGAAACCTGAGCAGGAACCGATAGCTAATCGATAACAAATGAATATCTTAATGTGGTATGATACCAGATTTTGGAAAGCTTGTGGTATAAAACCTTGTTTTGATATTATTCAGTTATCGACATATTTTGTAAAATATCAAATGAATACCAAAATAACAAAATGTGATCTTTCAGCTTTTTAGGTATAACACCTAAAAGAGTTATTGAATTGGTATAGAAGACCTTCAAAATAACAAACTATGGTATTCTGGCATCTTAAAAAGCGTCTGTTATCCTTTTGTTATTGTAGTAACTTAATTATTTATTAGTTCGTTATTCGTAGAATATTTTTGAGGTATTATTTTTGGCATTTTACCTCTTATGTCAGCCTCACTAATACCACATTTAGGTTGCCAGTTATGCTATTTTCATACCTGAATGTGGTATTAATAAGTTATTTTTTCCTGCTCGGGAAGTAGTCATTGTTTACAAAAGCTGTTACGCCCTAATTCCAGCTCTATCTAGAACTGTTCCAATGAATACTCTAATTTTCATTTTTTACTAATAACCCATTCGGCCTAATGACCATTGGCCTAATGGAATTCAGCCTATTGGTCCTACACCCTTCAAAGAACACCTAGTAGAGAGCAGGCATAAGCTTGTGGCAGAGCGTCAAACGCCAGAAAGTAGTAGCCGACAAGAAGAATGTTTCGATATCCGGCATTCGTCCACGCGTGTCCGGAACGTTCTACTTCCGAACCAGTTTACTCCATTTGTGGTGAAATGATTATTTTATTTCCTACTCTCTTGACTCCTACACTATACAGTAGGTACAACGATCCAAACCCGGCTTTGGATGGAAAGCGGGGGGCCATGTATGCCGGTTCAATTTGCTCTCGTTAGGATGATTGTCCTTGCACGGTTTGTATTGGGGTTTTTTTCTTCGGTGTCCAAGAAGGACAAAGGTCATTCGAAAGCCATATGAAATAAAATAAAACAGCGCATACGCCAATTTCACGCTCGTACGATTTTTCTCCTTCACTGGTCAAGAATGATGATTTGAGTCGGCTGCTTTTGGATCATTACGTCATGGAGGGGATACGTTTGTAATGGAAGAAAAATTGTCTTGGACATTTGGTCTCCGAGTTGCTCCGCCATTGGAGATGTTTTATGTGATTTATTGATTTTAAAAAAAAAGATGATGATTCACTTGTTTTATGGGGTTAAAATCAAAACAGAAGTTAATTGAATGTAGATAAGATTAACCTTTTTGTTTGAAAACTTAAGCACCGACATTTTGGTTTATTAACGTCTAATTACTAGTGAAACAATGAGATAGAAATCTAATGAAGCTTTGTTTAATGACCCCGCTCACATTTGCGTTGTACAGCTCGGGACTGCTCGGGATTATTTATCAACAAATATATGTCAACTTACTTCGAAATGAACACAGGTTTTGATCTGATTCACAATTTACTTTATTGTTAAACAGAATTCAAGAAAAATAATCCTTTGTAAGTAGAGACGACTGTATCTTCTTCTTTTCATAAACGATACTGATCCTAATATATAGCCAGTTCATGCTGGTAGAACTTGCTCTGATGAAAAAAACTAGTGAGCTTCTAATGGTGGTTTCGACTGGTTGATTGGAATTACTGTATGGGGTGGCTTTCTCAATCTTTTAGTAGAAACGATTTGTTTTGTACATTACCGACCGTTTGTTTGCGGCCTTTCTCAAAGCTTGCTAAAAACAATGTATTGCCCATCATATCTACAGTAAGGAATCCTTATTGCCGGATTCCTTATTGCCGGTATCTCTTATTGCCGGATCCTTATTGCCGGGCTATCCGCGAATAAGGATACCCACAGCTTATGGGATTTTCACTAATGGAGGCTGTAGTGGATTATCTCATTTGTTTCAATACATAAAGCTATACTGTCTTCGACAAAGTTGCTATACTGGGTTAGACCAACAAGCCTGTGCCAATGGATTCAGGTTAAATTGGGAACTACGCCGCTAGAGGCGCTTCACTTTTATGTTACTTATGACGGGTGCTATAATATATGGATCATATTTCCAACATAGAATATTTCGTGATCCTGACCATATAGAAAGTTACTGTCTTCAGCAAAGTTGTTCAAGTGACCAAGTCCTTTCGGATGGTGGCCATATTAGTTCAGAACTCTCTCACTACGCAGCGCTAGTGTGCATGTGCAATTCCTATATACACTGTATCTCGAGAGCCTGGTCATATAGAAAGTTGCTGTTTTCAGCAAAGTTGGGCAGGTGATCAAGTCCTTTTGGATGATGGTCATATAAGTTCAGAACTCTCTCACTACGCAGCGCTAGTGTGCATGTGCAATTCTTATATAAACTGTATCTCGAGAACCTGGCCATATAGAAGGTTACTGTCTTCAGCAAAGTTGTGCTGGTGATCAAGTCCTTTCGGATGATGGTCATATTAGTTCAAAAACACGCTCACTACGCGGCGCTAGTGAGCAAGTAAATTTCCTGTATAAGCTGTATCTCGAGAACCTGGCCATATAGAAGGTTACTGTCTTCAGCAAAGTTGTTTAGATGACTAAGTCCTTTCGGATGATCGTCATATTATTTCAGAACTCTCACACTACGCAGCGCTAGTGTACATATGAATTTCCTTAATATGTTATGTCTCCAAAGCTTGTCCATATAAGATGTTGCTGTGCAATGTGAGAACAGGAACCGGAAAAGGGATGACGTGTAGAGGCCGGAAATAGATGCCAGACGACATTTTGGGATCCAAGAAGGTGGCCATCGGGTCAAGAAAAACTGTCAAGTACTCTACAATATGAGTATTTCCGGAAAGGAAACGACGTGTAGAGGCCGGAAATCGATGCCGGATGCAATTTTGAAATCCAAGATGGCGGCCATCAGTTTAAGAAAAACTGTCAAATACACTACAATGTGGGAATTTCAAAAAATGAACGACGTGTAGAGACCAGATATAGATTCCAGGCGCTATTTTGGAATCCAATATGGCGGCAACATGTTTTCCATGGTCACCATAGCCGATCGAACTCCAGACGAAACTAGAACCGCACTACCGTTCATACTGGTGACAACGCTCTGATGAGACAACGAAACCTTACCCCAAGCTCCTCCCCTGATCCTATCCTTCGACAATGTACCTCTCTTACCTCGAGTAAGCCGCGAGTATTCGGTCCAACTCCTACTAGACATAGAATTAAGTGAATGTTGTTACAAACAAAGAACAATGAACTATCGGCTCCGTAAAGCTAACGTGATTGAGCCTTCCAAATAAACGAACTAGTTAAAAAAAACATGTTTTCCATATATAAGGCTTACCAAGAATATTGCGTATAATTTATTGTGTATAGCGTATCACTGAGCAAGATCGCAACATAACGTGGAAAATTCCTCAAAACAATAAAACGCTTTTAATTGTTTTGTTTTTTTTTTTTCTATCGTAAACTACAGATTTATTCCTGGACCCCTCTACAGTGAATATGGTTGATATTTTCATCCACCACCTGGTGCGGCAGAAATCGAGTTAAAACTAAATCAACTATCCGAGGTCGAAAGTTTCTGCACATTGGACAGCAATGTTGAACGGAGTGCAAAAATGCAAGATTTGCTAAGGGAAGTCGAGACCCATCTCACGGTGTGGAAGAACGAGAGTGACTAGAATGCATAAAACATGACAGCGCTGGTTGGTTCTTTGTTATCGAAAGAGAAAATAAAATGTGGAATAAATCTGTAGCTTACGATAGAAAAAACAAAACAAATCAAAGCATTTTATTGTTTTGAGGAATTTTCCACGTTATGTTGCGATCTTGCTCAATGATACGCTATACACAATAAATTATACGCAATATGCTTGGTAAGCCTTATTTATGGAAAACATGTTGCCGCCATATTGGATTCCAAAATAGCGTCTGGAATGTATATCTGACCTTTACACGTCGTCCCTTTTCGGAAATTCCCACATTGTAGGATATTTGACAGTTTTTCTTAAAACCGATGGCCGCCATCTTGGTTTTTAAAATGGCGTCTGGTATCGGTTTCCGGCCTCTACACGTCCGGAAATACCCATATTGTAGGGTATTTGACAGTTTTTATTGAACCAATGGCCAGCATCTTGAATTTCAAAATGGCATCTGGCATAGATTTTCGGCCTCTACACGTCGTTTCTTTTCCGAAAATACTCATATTGTAGAGTATTTGACAGTTTTTCTTGACCCGATGGCCGCCATCTTGGATTACAAAATGGCATCTGACATCGATTTCCGGTCTCTACATGTCATCTCCTATCCGAAAATACCCATGTTGTAGGGTATTTGACAGTTTTTCTTGACACGATGGTCGCCATCTTGGATTCCAAAATGATGTCTGGCATCGATTTCCGGCCTCTACACGTCGTCCCCTTTCCAAAAATATCCATATTGTAGGATATTTGACAGTTTTTCTCGAACCGATGGCCGCCATCTTGGATTCCAAAATGGCATCTGACATCGATTTCCGGCCTCTACACGTCATCCCTTTTCCGGTTCCTGTTCTCACATTGCACAGCAACATCTTATATGGACAAGCTTTGGAGACATAACATATTAAGGAAATTCATATGTACACTAGCGCTGCGTAGTGTGAGAGTTCTGAAATAATATGACGATCATCCGAAAGGACTTAGTCACCTGAACAACTTTGCTGAAGACAGTAACCTTCTATATGGCCAGGTTCTCGAGATACAGCTTATACAGGAAATTTACTTGCACACTAGCGCCGCGTAGTGAGCGTGTTCTAACTAATATGAACATCATCCGAAAGGACTTGCTCACCTGCACAACTCTGCTCAAAACAGCAACTTTCTATATGGCCAGGCTCTCGAGATACAGTTTATATAGGAATTGCAAATGCACACTAGCGCTGCGTAGTGATAGAGTTCTAAACTAATATGGCCACCATCCAAAAGGACTTGATCACCTGCCCAACTTTGCTCAAAACAGCAACTTTCTAATTGGTCAGGCTCTCGAGATACAGTTTATATAGGAATTGCACATGCACACTAGCGCTGCGTAGTGAGAGAGTTCTGAACTAATATGGCCACCATCCGAAAGGACTTGGTTACCTGAACAACTTTGCTGAAGACAGTAACTTTCTATATGGTCAGGATCACGAAATATTCTATGTTGGAAATATGATCCCTATATTATAGCACCCGTCATAAGTAACATAAAAGTGAAGCGCCTCTAGCGGCGTAGTTCCCAATTTAACCTGAATCCAATGGCACAGGCTTGTTGGTCTAACCCAGTATAGCAACTTTGTCGAAGACAGTATAGCTTTATGTATTGAAACAAATGAGATAATCCACTACAGCCCCTATTAGTGAAAATCCCATAAGCTGTGGGTATCCTTATTCGCGGTTCCTTATTCACGCCCCCGTTACCCCGGCAATAAGGATTCCTGACTGTATATACAGCGGCGGCGGTGGTGTAGTGGTAAGCGTGATTACCTCTCACACCAGCAGGCCTGGGTTCAATCCCAGTCGGCGCCGCAGGGATTTTCTGAGGCATAACATCTGTGATCAAGCCTTCCTGAAGGGAAGTAAAGCCGTTTCTATCTGGTCAGGATCTCGATATATTCCATGTTGTAATCAATGAAGTCAAATCCTACGTAGTACGGCCACATTTTACGCGGTTTCCATTTACATTTTCCCTATTATCCGCATTTTTTAGGTGTTTACTGTAATCAAAGTTTAGCTTGTTTAGATCAAAACAAGTTTTTTGAGGAATACTCGTTGGTTTCAGATCGATTGGTAACTCAGCAACAAAATGGCAATGAAAAACTCATGCGTGTTGTACAAAGTACAACGTAGTGCGTCGTAGCGATGGCCGGCGATCCGGGCTTTCAGTGTGTTTGACGTCAATCCTACGTAGCACGATGCGCATCCCGCACATGGGATCCTGTAGATGACGTTCGATCTGTTGTTTTGGTCCAACTTGTCCTTCACCGTCGGCAGTAGGTTGCCGACCGTCTTCTTATTCTTGGCACTGATGATGATATTGGGGTAGTCTTTTTTTCAAGCTTTTCCGTATTTGGCCGGTCAGCTGTCCGACTTGTATCATCGATCGATACTGCGTGTTGTCATCGCTCGTGACGTCATCCGTTTGTGTTTCGATGCGCCGTTCTCTCGATCGATTGACGAGGCGATTTATTAGTTTCGCCGGGTAATCGTTCAGCTTTAGTTGGGAGAAAATCGTGTTTGTGGCCGTTTTTGAGTCGACGTTGGTGGAGAAACTTTTTACTCAGTGAATGAAATTTCGTGCCACATTCACTTTGAGTTGTATGCTGTGGGCGGAATGGTAATTCAGAAACCTACCTGATGCGATCGGTTTCATGTACCATTCGGTTTTTACTGTCTGGTCATCCCGTCGTACCAGAAGCAGGTCTAAGAACGGAATTCGTCCTTGTTTCTCCACCTCCACTGTTAACTGGATTTCTGGGTGATACAGGTTAAATGTTTCCCTCACCTGTTCGATTTTCTCCTCCGGCCTATATCAGGTCATCGACGTACAACACCGGGGGCTGGGACCTCCCTTAGCTCAGTCGGTAAAGGCACAGCTACAAAGCAAGACCATGCTGGAGGTGGCTGGGTTCGATTCCCGGTCCGGTCTAGGAATTTTTCGGGTTGGAAAATTTCTCGACTTCCCTGGGCATAGAGTATGATTGTACTTGCCACACAATTATACTAATGCAAAAATTGTACAGACATCGAAAGCTCTCAATTAATAACTGTGGAAGTGCATCTATAGAACACTAAGTTGAGAGCACGCAAAAAGCTAATATGCCATACGCAAAAAGATTAAAATGCGAAGAATAAGAAGAAGAATAAGAAGAAGGGCTGGAAATCGAGCCTTGCCACTATAGTGTCCAGCAATGTTTCCATCACTAGGTCCACAATGGTGGGTGAAAGCGCTGGTTCAAACACCTGGCGATAGTGTTGTCCTTTCAACCGGTAGTAGCTGCAGTCAAGGCAGAACTCCATTATCTCCACAAACAGGTCCAGGTTGATGTTTGTGTGTTGCTTGATGTTGTCCCAGCTGTTGATGACGTCGTGTAGTACCAATTCCTTAGGGATGCACGTGAAACGTGTCACTACATCCAGGGAAATCAGGACGTAGCCGAGCGGAAGCTGCACGTTATTGATGTACTCACAGAAGATGAATGAATTTGGCACGTTGTATCTACCAGCGATGGACTTCTCTTTGTGTGCCTTGGGGGCACCGTAGATTCGAGGTGACGTGGCTTTGTACGTCTTCAACTTCATTTCGGTGGCCAGATCGACGAGTTTTAGATCTGCTAGTCGCTTCGCGAACTGATTGTTTTTTACTTGATATCCTGATGTTGGATCATGATTCAGCTTCTGGTAGGTGTCGTCATAGTCTATCATCCGTTGCAGTTTCGCATCATACTCCTCACGTCTCATCACCACGGTTTTGTTCCCTTTGTCCGCCTCGATGACTACTATCTCGAGGTGTTGCTTCAGAAACTCTTTCGTTGACTTGGTGGTGGTACGGTAGAAATTTGTCACGGGGCCGTGCCTTCCCTTTCCCCTCTCCACGTGAAGAAAATTCTGGATTTGATTCGCAACGGCGCATCTATTGCGTTCTTGAACCTCTTCCGTTTCGTGCACTCGAACGACATTCTCCACATCGGCGATCAGGTGGTAGACAGGAAGTTCATTCATATCTGTGTATGGCAATGCAAATTTCGATCCCAGGCTTAACAGCAGTTCGACCTCCCTCGGGATTGTAAAGTCGGTGCTGTTGAGGAGCGATTTTGTGTTGTGGCTGGGGGTCCTGCTGGTTATAGCTTCCAGCGGCCTGTCGATGATTGTTTGGTACTTCCTATCGGTCCTGATTGAGGTGCTCCGGACGTGTCTGTCGAAGAACGAATCTTGGCCATCGAAGAAGCGCTTGTTTTCACTTTCTGGGATGCTCTGACATATCCGAAGTTTGAGGTTGGAAAGGGTCCCCTTTTGTTGTTTCAGTTTGTGGAATGTGTGCTTGATTTCCACGTTCAATATCGCCTTCTTGAATCGCGCGACGTGCCGGTTCAGCTCGTCGAAAAACGCACATGAAGACGTCCCAGACAACCAGAATGCACATATATTCAAAGTTGTTTTCGTGATATACAAACGTATATACAAACAAACAATTCGTATAGAATGCAAAGAAATGGCTTATACGTACAAAAGTGGAGGCCATATATGTGCATATTTTAATTAAATTTTGAACGAGTTGATCTAACATCATATACGATTAAATCTGTAATAACATATTCATTTTGAAAAATCTTACGATTTAATCCGATTTAATTTGTGATACAGTACGACAGAAAAATGATTCATTGCATATAAGTCGGAAATTTGCATTCTATACGATTTAACTTAAACATAATGCTAGGTATGCCATTCTTAAATGCGATTTTGACTTAAACTGTAACAATTAACGATATTTTCTGTATATTGTTATACGACTTGTGGTTGTCTGGGTTTGTTATGAGCGTTGGAAACACTCCCGTTCTCCTGCACCTGAGAAGGAACTCTTTTCTCGACACTGTGCTTCCAAGTTTCCAGTTTTGCGTGGCGTAGTCCTTGAGTAATATTCTTGTACCGGGTCCATATTCGTTGTCCAGTTGTTGAAAGTAACTAGCCATTGTGTTAAACTTTCTTGGTGGGATCGACTCTTACGAACTACAGTACTGGACAAAATAAATCACACACCCATTTAATTTTTCTTTGGAGCTCGATATGTCAGGTAGATTCATACATACAATAATAGTTTGTTCTGCAATACTTCTGTATGCTTTTCACTAAAACTGTACAGGTATGGAATATTCAATATATTGTATGACTTTCTCAATAGTCATTTATAAGTTGTAAAAGGAGAATTTCGAGTTGGACAAAATAAATCATACGCCTGATTTCTTATTGAAAATTCTTGTTTAATTCAACTTTCAACTTACATTTTAACACTCTCAGTATTTGGTTTCTGTTTCACTGTTTCCAACCGTCTTGGCATACTTTCGACGAGGTTTTGTAGATATCCTGAATCGATACTCTCCCACGCTGCTTCAAGTGCTTCAAAATAAACGTTTTTGTTAGAAACCGATGCATTATCCACTTTGTTGTCCAAGTAAGACCACAAATTCTCAATTGGGTTGAGATCAGGAGATTGGGGAGGCCATTCCAGCGTTTTGATCCGATTTGATTTGAAAAATGCCGTTGTTTTCTTCGCTGTGTGCTTTGGGTAATTATCTTGTTGGAAAATGTAATTGGATTCCAGGCCAGTTTTCAGTAGCGAAACTTCCAGATTTTCATTTAACAAGTCTGCAGTCATTATTCCCTTTATATGAGCTATGCTTCCAACACCAGACCACGCAAATGCTCCCAAAAACAATGATATTTACGCCTCCGTGTTTAACCGTCTTTTGAATGTATGGTTCCTTAAGAGCGTCACCGGAACCTCGCCAAACTCTTGATCGCCTTTTCTGTCTAAATAACTCAAATTTGCTCTCATCCGTCCACAGAACTCGTTTTCAGAAGTCCACAGTCATTCCGGCGTACTTTTTAGCAAATTCCAGTCGCTTCCGTTGGTTCCGCTTGTTGATAAAATGACGCTTCGATGTCAAACAGTTTTTCAAACCGCTCTCATTAAGTCGCCGGCGAACAGTACGTCGACTTACATTGAGATCCATCGATTCCACAATATGGCTCGACGAATACTTCGAATTCTGCTTAGCAATTCGAACAATTCTGATGTCATCACGATTACTTGTCGCACGATGACGTTCTTGTCCGGATAAATTCCTCACAATTCCTCGTGTTTCGTACTTTTTCCATATGTGCTAAACAGCTCCAACTGAGATCGATAACTTTGCGGCAATTTTCCGAAAAGAAATTCCTTTTTCACGATTGCGAATCACCAACTTTCTAACATCGAGCGAAATTTGCTTTCCCGACATTTTTCACTTTTCAAATGACGCAAACAAAACACAATGGTGCGATGCGCACGCTTCCCGAAACAAGAACTGTCAAATATTACGCCGTGATGAGAAATCTTCAGATTTTGTTTTTATTCAATGGCTAAAAAATAAAATCTTAGGAGTATGTGATTTATTTTGTCCAAGCACAAAAATAGCTGAATATTATAACAATTTTCATTCAGCTAATTGAATACACCATGAGAAATATTTGATCTTTTCGGAATATACTGCTGAAATTGCGTGCAAAATAGCAAAAATATGATGTACCGTGCCAACACCATATATGACGCGTCCCTAATGATGACGCACTCGTCTAATTTTCATCGCATCTCGATTTTGACAAGATATTTTTTTAAACTTTGTCACACCATCATCCCTAGAGCACAGGAACCAATATTTGCAACATTTAAAAAATAATGATTGAAAATAGTCGAACATTATAGAGTGCGTCGATTTAGGAACCGCTTCGAATATGGTGCCCCACGGTAATGTACTTTTTTGGGTTGACCGTATGATTTATTTTGTCCAGTACTGTATGTTGGAGGTTATGTGGCTTTCAGTCTTTTGATGCTCAAAAACGGGGTTTTAAGTTTTCATCTGATTAATTGTAGGCTCAATGACAGCAACCAACAAGCTATGAGAAAAAAGCATAAAGCGTTTGATTTCGAACCAAGACTGCATTGCCGTACAATGCCTCGTAATCTAGAACCAGATATTGCACAGTCGACCACTAAAAATCCTGAAAACACAAAAGCTGACACAGTTTTAATGACTCAGCTGGGTTTTCAATTTCCTACAAGGTACTCCCAAATTCTTTGCCGCCGCCTGTCACCATTTGCAAGAGAGTTTGTGGGGCAATACCTGGCGGGATTCATGGGTGCCCGCGCTACCACGGAACATATCTTTGCGATTCGGCAGGTTCTGCAGAAATGCCGCGAATACAACGTGCCCACACATCATTAGTTCATCGATTTCAAATCAGCATACGACACAATCGATCGAGAAAAGCTTTGGCAGATTATACACGAGTACGAATTTCCGGATAAACTGACGCGATTAGTCAAGGCGACGATGGATCGAGTGATGTGCGTTGTTCGAGTATCGGGGACACTCTCGAGTCCCTTTGAATCTCGAAGGGGGTTACGGCAGGGTGATGGACTTTCGTGTCTGCTGTTCAACATCGCGTTAGAAGGTGTGATCAGAAGAGCTGGGATAGACACGAGTGGGACGATCTTCAGGAAGTCCATCCTGCTTCTTGGCTTCGCCGATGATATTGACATCATGGCACGGAACTTTGAGACGATGGCGGAAACGTACATTAGACTGAAGGCTGAAGCTAGGTGGATTGGATCAACGCATCAAAGAGAAAATACATGAAAGGAAGAGGTTCTAGGGAAGAAAATTTTAGCTTCCCACCCAAGTTCAGATTGACGGTGACGAAATCGAGGCGGTCGATGAGTTCGTGTATTTAGGCTCACTGTTGACCATCGAAAATGATACCAGCAGCGAAATTCAAAGACGCATTATGGCAGGGAATCGTACCTACTTTGGACTCCGGAGGACGTTAAGGTCGAATAAAATTACCCACCACACGAAGTTGACTGTCTACAAGACGCTGATTAGACCGGTGGTCCTCTACGGCAACGAGACCTGGGCTATGCTCGTGAAGGACCAAATGCCCCCAAAGCGCGTGAAGGACCCAAAGCCCAGATGGATGACGGAACGTGGAGGAGGCGAATGAACCACGAATTACACCAGCTGCTTGGAGAACCATCCATCGTCCACATTGAAAATTGGGTGACTACGGTGGGCTGGGCACGTCGTAAGAATGCCGGACCCAGTGAAAATGGTTCTAGAAAGCGGGAACAAGAAGAAGAGGCGTGCAGTGGGCATGGTGGATCGACCAAATAGAAGGCGACCTGCGGACCCTTCGCAGACTACGAGGCTGGCGAAGTGTGGCCATGGATCGAGTAGAGTGGAGACGACGACGATCTATTCGTTAAGAAAGAAAATTTTCAAGCATTAGTCCGATGACTTGCAAAATAAAAGCGATTAAGTCCGCAGTACCCAGGTCAATACCTTTATCGCTAGGTGGTAAATGAAGTTCATTGGCGTTCATGTTTTGTCTAAGGATTAATCAAGTTTCAGGGCATCGTTTGCCCAAAATAAGGCATTCTATTGCCCAATTTACTCCTGTGACGATAATAGGAAAAGTTTTTGACAAAGCCGGCCGTCACCCTATGTATAACATCCTGCTGCCATCAGAATAATTGAACGAGTTGTTTCAGTCATAGTCCTAGAGTTTAAAATTGGATTCCACCATTAATTCAGCCGGTAAATAATAATTATTCGTCACAGAAAAGCAACCCTTTGGACGAGCAATGGAATTTCGGGCGTTTCCAAATGACGTCCTCATTGAATTTAAATTTGAAAATCATCCCCAAATTCTCAATCCAAGTCCCAACGAACATCCACCGGATCCAGAAAACGTTCAGCTTGGAAGAAGTGGCGAAGGCCAACGAGTCAATTAAAAGCAAATACAATTCAATTGAAATGCAAAAATGGCATGACCTTCGCTGAATAATTCCCAGAGCACCAGAGGACGACGTCTTTCGGAAATATAGATGAACATTTCAAAAGGTCCCATCTGCTTTGAACGATTCTCTTCATCGACTTTCTCTTTGAACCACAGCTGTACAAACATATAATGCGCTATTTTTGTCACATATACAGAACGTCAAATACAACAGCGAATGTTTTTTGCCGCTGAGAAAGTCGATGAAGAAAATCGATCAAAGCAGATTGCACCTTTTGAAATGTTCATCTAGAAATAGGAAACGACCGTAAATTTGTTTCCCAGTTGGTCCCATTGCTGGCTTCCAGCCCACGAACGAACGGAACACGCGAACTGATGCTGTTTGCAAATGTAATTTAGCCGTTTCCATCATCGCTTCCATTGAGCCGGCGCCCTTTGGGTCATGGTTTGGAGTGCTGAAATTTTGAAAGTCAAGTGACACATTTATCTCATACTGTTACACGGCGAATGAGAACGCCTCAAATTTGAGTTTAGTTCACTCATAATCGCCAAAAGTGCAGGAACTCAGCGATGAGTAAATTTGTCTCATGGTTTCCTGTGGAAAACCTCAAAAATCTGCCGGAAAATGAGGAAATTGACGAAAATTTTATTCAGTCTCGGAGTAGTACGAATAGACTGAATGAATCCAATCTTATCTTTTCTCAAATTCGGGAATTTTTCCCTGGAAAATTCTGGAAAAACCTGGGAAAACATGAGACAAATTTTACTCATCGCTGAGTTCCTGCACTTTTGGCGATTATGAGTGAACTAAACTCAAATTTGGGTCGTTCTCATTCGCCGTGTACCTACCGGTAGGGAAGAAGGATACAAAAACAGCTTACCAGGGATGGTGTACTCTCTGGTGACAATCATAATGGCTCACCCTCACCGTAATTGAATAATCGTAGGATAGTGGTATACCGAGTGGGAAGTCAAAGTTAACCGTCCTATTAATTCCTACATCGTATTATCGTTCCATTATAGCGATCCGGAAATTTTCCGTAGCATTCTTCCACATTGGCTTTCCGTAAATTACGAGCTACATGCGAAGATCCTGGGCCAAGGCGGATAATCACAGGTGGGCTGTATCGCCCGGTCCGCTAGTGTTGGTGAGTTATTTCCCGGTAATGTTCATTATTTTTCCATAAACAGTGCCAAAACAAAAAAGTTTACGGGTGGATTTGGACTGATTTGAACCTGTTTCATACGACCAGAAGGTGTATGTATGTTGGTCACAAATGCCTTGCCAAATTGATTTCCTAAGCAAGTTATGTGAATTTCAATCGTCTTCGTTCATTCTAGTAAACAAACTTACACTTCTTCCTTCTGTGGTAACTTTGATCAAGTACTATTCCAAGATATTTCAAATGGAAATTGCATCTCCATAGTGACTATGTTACTACTAGTATGTTTCAAAAAGGAAGTTTACTTGGCTTATTTGGCAATATTATAAGTAGAATTTTGTAAATAAGAAGAGAGAAGAACTAAACTTGTCTGCATCTTAAACAATATAGGCCAAGAATGTTACCCTGATGAGCTCCAGCTCTTACAGGTAGTTGATCAGATTTGGACAGATTTGGAATTAAATTGTGTGCAGGGCTCTGTCAGTTAAATAATTTGAACTAATTTCATGATTTAGAGTGGAAATTAAACTTTTTCAATTTAGCAATCAAACCTTCACGCCAAACACTGTCGAATGCTTTTCTATGTCTTGAAGAACAGCTCCAGTTGAGCAGCCTTCAGATTTAACTGAACGAATTAAATTCGTAACTCTTAAGATGTGTAAGTAGTTGATTGTCCATGGCGAAATTCAAACTCCTCATCGAGTCCGTATTGATGTGCAGCATCATTCTATTCAAAATTATGTTTTCAAATAATTTACTTATTGAATAAAGCAAACTTATTAAAACGGTAGCTAGAAGCTTCAGCTGGTTTCAAAATTGGAACAACTTTTGCATTTTACCATTTATAAGAAATGTATGCCAGATGAAAACATTTGTTAAATATTTTTTCCAAGAAAGACAAGATAGGGGAAATGGATGTAATGTCGGCCTTAATGCCCCTAATTTGGGCCCATACATACATTCAGCACTCGACTAAATTTTCAATAGCGTCCAAAAATATCCATTAGCACCGTCCCAATAACGCGTTCATCTAGATAAAATTTATCAATAGCAGATTTTTAGCGATGGGCAAAATCTTAGATCCATAGTTCAACATTAGAGCCATTTCCCCTACTCTCTGGGAGTTTTTGAAGGGTATTTAAAAAATTCCCTTATTTTAGTGCAAGAAAGTGAAAGTGATCGGTTTGAAATGCATTCGAAAGTGTTTTCGTTTATCATAATCCTTTTCATCAGAACTTTTATTAGGCGATTGGCAATCTGGCCCGATGATTCTGATTGGAGGCAGGTACAAGAGCTTCTTTGAAGATCCGACGGAATTAGGAGATGCAAAAGTCTTTCAAGTATTGGCTTTACGTGCAAACCATCGTTCATTTGGTGAGTTCGTTCCTCTTTATTTGTTCACTTGTTTCGATACCATCTATCAGTTTTCTACAATTTTGTCTTGGACATCTTTTCGAAGAGCCACGTTCATGCTGTAATTTGTCGAGCGCACAATTTTCACATGTTGAGATCAAGTGGGAACGTCAAGATAGTCATCCAAGTGCTTTTGTTTCTGGTTTTAGACGTTTGATGTCTTCAGTGATGTTTTTGTACTTTAAAGTTCCCTTTATCTGTGATCATGGTGGGTCTGAAGAGTTTTTGTTGAGCACGCTGAGGCTGAAATTGTATACCCCCTCCCCATGGACATGGAGGTTGACGGTACTGAAGCAAAGGGTTATGTTTAATTTCTTTATATTTGCAAAGATGATAATTTCCTATAGTGACACATATCACCTTCTTAATGCTTCAGTATGCCTCAAACGATTAATTCTTGGTTGTTTATAGAACTTCTTTGATGAAATCGGCTGCTTCATGCAGACTGAGCAATTCTGATTATAGTATCAGATTTGTTCTGTTTACAGAGGAATTGGGAGGGCTTATTAGAAACATCTCACCAATAAAGTAATGATCTCCTAGTAAATTGTGCAAATCATTTTATTAAAATTTTATTTTATTCGAGCATATTATTTTTGTTACAGTCAATTAGCATTAGCGTTTTTGCGTAAAATAATCAATATGTATTTTACTTGGTAATTGAAAGTTTTTTTTTTCAAGTTTGTTTTTGTGATCTGAAAATTTTCCCAGTTTGGTTAGAAGTTTCGAAGCTAACGCATGTCCACAGGCCTAATAGAAAGATAGGCAGAAAAAGTATATCATGAAGAATGGATGCATGCAGGGTTGCTTCCACTCACTTGCTATAGATGAGTGCTTTTCGGAGTTTTGAATTCGTTAGATGTTGTAATGGAGATTTGTGTTATTGGATGCGGGAGGAGATTAGAGGGTGGGTGTTTGGCGCATAGAGCCTGTCAATTTCGATTTCAGAGTGCCGCAGTCGGCGGTTTTATGATTCGTGAGTGCTTGCGATTCGTAGAATCGTTGATTGTGACTGCAAGTGGATTTGGCGGGTTTTGGGTGTCGGACGCTTGCTTTTTGGCCTCTTCTGCTTTTGAATTTTTCGAGGAGGCATAGAAGTGGATTGAACCTTAAAGCGTTTAAAGCGTGTAGTGGGACCACTCTACTACACGGAATCTGCAAAAAATGACTATAAAGTACTTAAATTTTACTATGAGGTATGCATATTCGGGGGAAGCGGGGATACCCCTAGAATCTGGGTATTTTTATTTTATTTATTTTTTACGCCTCTTATGTGTGTCTCTTGCTTATAAATGAATAACTTTCATTAATTTGTGTACTAGCAGCTACTCATGGATGCGTGAGATTTTAGTCATTTTATGAGTGTTTCGTTTTCCTTCGAGGGTGCATACTTTATAGTCATAAGAGAGTTTTTGCGGTTCCGTTGATTATGGAGAAAATGGTTAAAATATAGCTCGGCTAGTTGCATGTAGGATTGTGTGTAAGCGACAGAAAAGCGTAAACTAACGCAGGAGAGTACGAATGAGATGCTCCATGAGGAACAAGCATAAATTTACGATTCCAGATGTTGCCAGATCAGCTGAAATGTGTTAAAATTTATCATGAATTAATTTGAATTAATATTTTTCAATCATGATGGTCGAGGTGGTCACTTTGTTTTTAGTTTTATGTTTTGATGCTATGATGCTAAGTATTTCTCATAATCGTATTACCTCACTAACTAACTTTATTTTTCAGGCTTCAGCAGTGTGGATCAGATTTTGGCAACACGTATCCAATGTATTTTTGTTGTTGGTGCTCGGTACCTAGCGCTCTTTATATTTTTCTTTCAATGTCATATTTTAAATGCTACTATATAATATTAAATCATATAACATGTCTATTCCGTATTCCATGCTGTTGATTCTTTCGATTGAATTATCAAATTACTGGATTTAGATTCATGACTTGCCCTAAATGTGGATCCAGACTCTTACTACATACTTCAACTTAATCTATATTAGTTGGAATATTTATATTCATATATTGTTTTGCATTACTTATGATGTCGGTATTGATAATATTTTTTACATTATTAAATTATATACTAAATATTTATATGTTTTACATTGTTGAAGTATGCAAATCTTTGATGTAATACTTCAGGTCCAGTTACGGTTATTGATGCACCAGTTTAATGTATAATTCTAATGTTAGGTTAAACCACTCTTCTAAATTGGTGGTGGCATGCGGGATGTATGGATTTTAATTATTTAAGTTTGCTTTCAGCTCTTCGATGATGAAACACCTCTAGGATTGTATTATAATATTTCATTTGTTTTATTGAATTTTGCATTTATATTATAAATATTCACTTTTTCAGCTAAGAGATGAACTAGCCTACAGAAGTTAAAGTAAAGTTAATGTAAAGTTAAACTAAAGTTAAAAAATTAAACTTAAGTTAAAGTTAAGTTAAGTTAAAGTTAAGTTAAGTTAAAGTTAAGTTAAGTTAAAGTTAAGTTAAGTTAAAGTTAAGTTAAGTTAAAGTTAAGTTAAGTTAAAGTTAAGTTAAGTTAAAGTTAAGTTAAGTTAAAGTTAAGTTAAGTTAAAGTTAGGTTAAAGTTAAGTTGATGTTAAGTTAAAGTTAAGTTAAAGTTAAGTTAAAGTTAAGTTAAAGTTAAGTTAAAGTTAAGTTAAAGTTAAGTTAAGTTAAGTTAAAGTTAAGTTAAAGTTAAGTTAAAGTTAAGTTAAGTTAAGTTAAAGATAAGTTAAAGTTAAGTTAAAGTAAAGTTAAAGTTAAGTTAAAGTTAAGCTAAATTAAAGTTAAAGTTAAGCTAAAGTTAAGTTAAAGTTAAGTTAAAGTTAAGCTAAATTCAAGTTAAAGTTATGTTAAAGTTAAGTTAAAGTTAAGTTAAAGTTATGTTAAAGTTAAGTTAAAGTTAAGTTAAAGTTAAGTTGAAGTTAAGTTAAAGTTAAGTTAAAGTTAAGTTGAAGTAAGGTTAAAGTTAAGTTAAAGTTATGTTAAAGTTAAGTTAAAGTTAAATTAATGTTAAGTTAAAGTTAAGTTAAAGTTAAGTAAAAGTTAAGCTATAGTTAAGTTAAAGTTATGTTAAAGTTAAGTCAAAGTTAAGTTAAAGTTAAGTTAAAATTAAGTTAAAGCTAAGTTAAAGTTATGTTAAAGCTAAGTAAAAGTTAAGCTATAGTTAAGTTAAAGTTATGTTAAAGTTAAGTCAAAGTTAAGTTAAAGTTAAGTTAAAATTAAGTTAAAGCTAAGTTAAAGTTATGTTAAAGTTAAGTTAAAATAAAGTTAAAGTTCAATTAAATATCATTTTATATTCTGTTAATACTCACGAGTGCGTGTGTGTGCGTGTGTATGCGTGCGTGTGTATGCGTTCGTTTTTGTGTTTGTGTACCTATTATAAATCACTACAATCAGCATTAGTTAACCGAAACCGATCCCTGCTGCTGCCAACCTTTCCCCACATCCAACATCCCAGTGATTTCTCGTGGAAGCGCAGAGGATTTCTCGGTTTCCTTCACAGCGAGTATCACGTCAACACATTCCTTCCCATTCCCTATTGGACCTGCATTCGGACACGGCCGGCGCTGGTATTGCTAAATATTAGATCTTCAGTTTTTACACATTGAGGATGAATGTTAGTCCCAAACATCATCTGTTGGTTCTCTGTGTAATTGCAGCTGATCTGGTAATAACAGAGTAGCAACCGTGGGCGGTCAATAATGCTAATGCTAATGCTAATGCTGGTATTTAAAAAATTCCCCCATCACCTGGAGCTCTCATATTTTGATTTTTTTAGCTATAGATCTTAATTCTTCCAAATCACGCCCCAGGAATCATCAAAAATATTTTCCCGAGAGAAAATATTCAGATAATCCCGAGCAACCTGATTCTCAATAGTCTTACTAGTTCCAAACTGAAATTATGGGAACTCTCGAAATACTTAGCAAGTTTATGAGCTTTTTCCGAGTTTGTGTTCAAAATTTTACCACCTTCATTGAGCGCTGGAATAGGCTTTTTAGGCTTGTTTTCAAAATTTTTGTGAGCTTCCAAAAGGGTTTGGAACTCAGGTATTAGACCTGAACATTATTTACCATTATTTTCAGAAGTTTTGTTCCTCGCGTGTTCTTTGATAGTGCCTCCTACGGACATTTTTCAGACGGATCAAGAGCTGAAGATCGTCGTCTATTATAATTGAATCGAATTTAACCTCGCATTTTGGTACTGAGGCAGCTCTTGCTTCAACTATAGAAGTAGTCAGAGATTCAAGAGCATAATCAACATCATCTTTGGTTTGCAAAGGAATGTTTGCATCGAAGTTATATTCCATAAATGTTCGATATTGCTCAAAATCAGCTCTTTGGCCATTCAAAGTAGAGCTGTTGGGATTAGAAATTATTTCTTGAGATATTACAAAAGTTACTGGAAGGTGATCAGAATCAATGTCACCATGGGGGTAACCAATTGGCTACAAAGTTGACATGAATCAGTCATCAGAAAAAAGACCAAATCAATAGTTGAGGGATTTCTGGCTGAAGAAAAGCATGTTGGTTTTTTTGGATATTGAATAGTGTAATAAACTGCAGAACAATCATCAACTAGAACTTTACATTTGGAATTGCTTTGAGCATTATCCCATAAGTTGTGTTTTGCATTAAAATCACCAATAATGAAGAATTTTAACCTATGATGGGTAAGTTTCTGAAAGTAACCCTTGAGAAAATTCTTTTGCTGGTCTACGCATTGGAATGGCAAATAGGCAGCTATAAACGTAAGTTGTCCAAATTGTGTTTCAACAGAAACTCCAAAAGCTTCATAAACTTTGGTTTTCAATGAAGATGACTACGTCTATGAACAATGATGACAATGCCACCACAGGCTCCATCAAGACGATCATTTCGATAAATGAAATAATTTACGTCTTTTTTAACCTTATGGTCAGGTTTAAGGAACGTTTCAGTTATAACGGCAATATGCACGTTATGAACTCTCAAAAAGTTAAATAGTACGTCCTTATTACCGTTAAGAGACCGAACAATCCAATTCAAAATATTTAATTATTTAAAATCCATTACTAAATTTCAAATTACGATACTGTTCGAAAATTTAACTCTAGTTTGAATAGCATCAAACTTTTTCAGAAGATTGAATTGAATCGTATAGCTTCACGGTGAAGAGTTGTTCGATGGAAGATTTTTCTAGATACAATTTTGTGCACCTGGTATTCTTTTGAAGGATGCACTTGGAACTTTGCTTTTTCGTGCTTCCAGTGAGCTTTTGTATATCAAGTCGGTGAGGAATCGATATGTTTTCAATGGTGGAAGCGTATCTATTGATTCGACACCGATTGTCACCGCCGTTGCATATTTCTGCCAGTCGATATTCCTTGTAAGATCAAATGAAACTCGAGATGGTTTTGCAGAGTCAGGGCAACACTTTATTGAAATGATGATTGGGGATCATTGATATCCTTCCACAGACAATCCAATGATAGCGATCTTGAACACAAAGATAGGTCGAGTCGACTTTCTCGAGCCGGAGGTTGTGGAGATCTATACGATGACAATAGAGCGGCTGTTTGTTTTACGATTTGTGTGACGATTTCAACTTGACTTTTTTGAACACTGGTCAAGTGACACGTTGGAAGAATTGAAACTAGATTCCAGAGTTGACTACGGCTAATGGAGGTTCTTGGTTGAACGTATACTGAAGCTATGCAAAGATTTTTGTTCTTCACATTTATTTGGCAAGCGACGATTTCGACGCCTGATAGAGTTGAAAGATAGATTTTGTAGAGCTCATGCATAGTTTTTAAAAGTATAGTAAACACTAACATCAACAGCGTACTCCCTAAATGGTTATTCTTTTTAACTTTAAATATTACGAAAATCGTCCATTTATTCTGAACACAGCAAAACAAATTTGATGACAAAAACCAATTGTGGATCAGATTTCTATTACTTTAGACTATTTTCAGTCTTTTGTTTGACATTTTAATAAATTAAAATATTCTAATTTTCCAGCCTACGGCCAGGATCATGGAACATGTATTGGCAGTGATTTGAATTAAAATCGACTGACATATTCTTAACTATGACTTTTCGTACTAGTTATCAACTGCTTACTTGTATCTTATATGTTCCACGTTTTGTTTGTTTAAACAAATAATTTTTCAGATATAAAGACGCAAAAGGATCGAGCAAATCAGGTATCGTATAAACTCAGAATCTTTAATGCATATTTAAATAATACTATTCCTGTTTAGGTAGCGCAGCAGCAACAAATGGACCAATGCACTAACTTCATTACTTACTTGAAATCATTTTGATTGCCAGCAACGCAGACTGAGCGTATGTTATGGCTTACCCTCAATAATAACAAAATTCCACCCTTCCCGTGACATTTATGAGGGGTCGTAGCGTTCTCTGCAGCTCTCTTAAGTAAATGTCGGACTAACATTCCTTTCCCATCCCCATCAGTGGCAAGGACGTGGCTAGGACTGTTGTTGTCCGTTGGAAGAAAACGCATCCTAAGAGGTAATTATTAATCCCAATTTACTACCTAACAGTATCGGATGGAGGTGGGTCTTCTTCTTAACAACAGATTAGAGCTCGTACCACCAATGCATTTGTGCAACTCGACCTATGCTATGCTATGCTATGCTAGTTTGATAGCATCAAACATGGAGTAAGTTTTAAGCTTATCAGTAATCATGTCAATTAATAATTTCTGTAAAAATTCCATTTTAGGAGCAGTCATGCTTCCTAAGCCAAATATAGCAAAATTTCCGTTAGAATTATGGTGGCTAGTATTTTGATTTCTTCCCGCTGCAATAGGTAGCTCCATTTACTTGCTGGACATTGTTAGCATCGAGTGGAACAGGTATAGATGAAGAATTTGAAGCAGGGGTGATATTTGTACCTACGGGTACGAATGTAGAATTTGTTCCTCGCTGACCGTTTTTAACAGCAGAGGGATTTGTACCTGGCCGGGAACGTGGAGCGTTTTCTACTTGTCGCTTAGAACGAGATTGTAGGATCGCTTTGTGAGTCTTACATTCCCAAAAATGTGGCTACCTCAACAAGGGGAACCTCTTCCTTTTGACATTGTTTAATGGAATTTTGTGTGGATGATGGATCATTCTCATCATCCGTAAACATAACAAATTGATTGCTCAATTGAATTTCATCTGAAGGGGGATCAAAAGATTGCCCTTTTATTTTGCGTTTAGGCGCCATGGCGGCAGTAAAAATTTTATCCAAATCGACTTCCAAGTTGATTACTATAAGAATCTGAAGGATCTAAGATGAATTTTCCAAGTCGATGTTCAAGCATGATTACCACGGGTAGGGTCCAAACAAGGATCCAAGAGGAATATGTGTCAAACAAGGTAGACATTTCACAGGTTGAGCACTGATAAGTACTGTTTAATTTTTTTGTAGCTTCAGGTAGCAGAAACACTTCCTTCAGCAAAAAGCAAATAGATCCGCATGGTAATAGAGCATCATGCTGAACGCATTAATGTTTCTGTGTTAAGGGAGGGCAATCGCCACCTGCCTCCTCTGGCTACGTCTATGGTGCATATCTGGGTACTGCGAACTCAATCGATTTTATTTTGCACCCCAACGGACACATGCTTGAAATTGTTCTACTGTATCGAATTGTTTTGCTCTTCTTCAGATGAATCTCGCCTAAAAGTTCTGAGCCAGGAGTGCTTAAACTCTAATGACTTTGATAATGTTCGTTCACATTATTTTCTTGCCTGAGCTCCGTTAAACGCGGGGAAGTTGATCGTTATACCGTTCAATTTTCGGTTCGCAACAATCCTCTTTTATAAGGTATTTTGTTCACGATATTTCACTTAAAAAAGTTTGTTTTCTAAAATACAAACATTTCAGTCGTTTTAGTGGACGATAACTTAATCTTTCTAATAAAGATATGAGTACATACGCATAACAGGACACTGTCCTTGTAAATATCACTTGAAAATCATTGGTAAACTTCATGAAGATATGTCGCTTTTGTAACTTAAAGAGTGAAAGCTCCGAACATTTGCTGTGTTGCACTAGTTTATAAACGATGCAGATATCTTGATAAGGGTCTGATGAGACCTTGGAAAATCTGGACTGTTGCTCCCAATCAGGTAATAAATTTCATAAGGAATGTATTATCTGGTTGAGATAATTGCTTACAACAGTAGTGGTAGTTACTCAAACAATAGTGGCTCACCACTACGTTATGGCATAAATAAAAAGAGGATACACAACAATAGATCAAAGTATTGGTCACGGCGGTATTATGTCCACACATAGATAAAAAAAACAGTTCGAAATCTACCATGACCTCACTGATTCTGCCACGTGTAAATGTTTCTAAGCGTGCACATTACCTTAAAAATGGACATTATCGCCAAAAGCTGTAAAAATAACACTTCCAAAATAATATCTTCCTTCTCCGAAATGATCCGGTAACGCAGCACAAGCATCTCGAATATTTCCCATGTATTGCCCTCGAAGTTAATCCCATTGGTTTTCCAGCAGCACATTTCAGCGTCGTAACTTTAGATTACCATATCAATTGACAACGACAGCAAGCAAGATGCTTTTGTAAAATTTGCTAACAACGGAGCCTTTAATATCAAACGGAAATTCACAAATGCAAATAGACACATGATCCGGCATTAAAGACCCTTCTATTCCAACCGCAAACTTTTCCAACAGGCAACCGAACCTTTCGATTACGCGATGTCATACGAGACCGAGTTACGCACCGGCTCTACACGTCTACCAACTGTGAAGGTGTCGCATGTGGGGTTCCGGATTGTTCTCCGTAATGAGATTATTCCCTCCAGTAGCAGCTATGCAGGGTAGGACAGGCCAAAACACACCCCTGCGGTAAAATGGGCCACGCGTTTTTTCACATTATCCACTCGTTATTTCAACGTGTAGGTTTGGTAGATCAGTACCACCATGGCGGGCTTCTTTGGATACTTTTCTTGAACGTGTTCGTATGAAATTAATAAAAATATGTGGTGTACATCCAAAAGTGATACCTTTACGGTGTGTAATGTGAAGTACAGGGTGATTCGGCGTAACTGTCACCGATTTTACATGTATGCAATTCTCAATGGTTAAAATGAATATATGTTCAAGTATTTTTGTTTTAGAGTGTGCACAGTTGTCAGCTTGTAGTAAGGTTTCACAAAAGGTAAATAATTAGATTACACAGCAAAAAATAAATTTTAATATTATATCCAAGAGGATGCACTTCAATCATGTCGAAAATCGCATGTAATTTTTATGACCACAACAATAAACAAATGCAGTAAAAGCAGCGTAATGTCAGTTCCCGGAATCGAGCAATGACATGGGACAAAAGAACATGAAGATAGAACACTTAGAAACCCTGGTATTTTCATAAGAAAATACGAGGAGTGCTTTACCTACGAGGAGCCTCTACAGAACTGAGACTATCCGTAAAAATAAAATAATGAGCCGGTGGAAGTGAGGCGATAGTTTCTAGCGTATAATGTATTGCCACCAGCTCAGCAACATATACGGAACAAGGAACTTGAAGCATTCGGGGGGCGATATGAAATGCGTTAAAAACACCAAATTCACCGGACGATTCAATTAGTGATCCTTCTGTGAAGAACGATCTTGCGAACTTTGCAGCAAAAATTGACGGAAAAATCGTGGAACGATGATGTTCTGGGATCCCACGAATGTCCCGCGTCATAGATAAATCAAATTGAACAGAGTTGCCGAGATCGGAGAAGCAAATTTTTGGACAATGTTGAGAAGGGCTGACATTCTGTGTTATGTAAACGTAGTACAATGACATGAAACGAGACTGGCAACTTTACCAGAATCCAAGCGACAGATACAGTAGCGCTGCACTTGAGCGAAGGTGGAAGCAACGCATTGAAATATGAGCAAATACACAAACCTTCTGCTATCAAATTCGTTCGAAGCATTTACCTTTGAGAGGCAGATAACGCGATTGTACCAGTCTCATAGCGGTCGTACGAGAAAATTGAACAGTTGCCAGTCTTTTTGATATGTTGTCTTCGGCTTTAGCTCAAGAAGCTTCTCGAAGTTTTCGATCACCAGCGGGTTCTACAATGTATTTGTTTTTTAAATTTATTTGTATGTAGGATTATTTGCTCAAACTGGATTCAATTATTCACAAGTTGAAGGCCAAAGGTTATCTTGAAACAGAAACAGAAGAAACCTCGGTGACTTCTTACAAAACTACGTTACAACTAGATCTCAAATTAAAACTTCTACAACTGGCGAATTCAAAAACGCTTTTGCCGATAGCTACGGACACCATTTAATACTGATCAGGGATGAAAAATCATTTACATTCATTTCGTGTATTCATTTACATTCATTTGCCTCTAACTTCTAACTAAATAGTGTATGAAACTTTTGTAGGCTTTGGTATTAGCTACATCTTTTGTGAACAACTCAAATCAGTATCTCTTATGCATGATGAATCAGAAGGAAGCATTGTTTTTCTGTGAATCTAAATTGCATTCACTGAAAAACAATAACATGTTCTGCCAGCTCTAGTTTGTCATGTATAAGAGATTCAGATTTTAACTATTAACAAAAGTTGTAGTTAATATCAAAAGCTACAAAAGCTTCATACATCATTTCACGGCATTCTGATTATGAAAAACGTTAGAGGCAAATGAATGTAAATGAATGCACGAAATGAATGTAAATGATTTTCCATCCTTGATACTGATTCCATTTTTCAACAATGCACCGTTAGTTTTATCATGTTAAGGTTAACTGCTTATTTCTTGATATAAAATTATTCAAATTGTTATAATTATGAATAAGATAAATCATCAATTTAAAAAGGCTAAAAAATCTATTTACTTCACTTAAAAATAATATAGGAATCCTTGGACAATCGTTCCACAGAACGTTTTAAAATTTATTTAAATCGAATTTCTGGTTCTGGAGATATGTTCATAAACGTGTTGGTAGGTATGAGTAAGAAGGGTCAGATCACACCATAATTGGTGGATAAGTTCAGGTTTTTTTTTATTTAGCTTGAAAAATGTCCTCACATCTTCTCGAAGTTTTACGCCATAGCAATGTAAAAAATGGAATACTTTTTATGTTTTACACAGTGTCTGCAAATTATCCGTATATACTTTCACAGCATTTCTCTACTCAATCAATTGAATTAAACTAAGCTTACCTATACGGTTCAATAGCTTGATCTATTGTCTGTATACGCAGTATGTTTGGTACAGTTGGGATTTAAAACTCCAGCTAAGGTTCTTCTGAATGGGTTTTCCAAGGGCCACTCTCGGTATATGCTGTTTACCGATGAATATTTTTTTCCTATCAAACAGCATCACAACCACCACAATGATCGGTAGTTGCTTCATGCTATTTTTAAAAATCGAGAAAGTATTTCAAAAATTCATCATTCCACATCTACCATGGTTTGGGCTGAAATATCACACCCCTTCAAAGCCCCTTGGATCTTCATCGACAAAGGGGTGTAAGTGAACCAAGCAGTGTGAATATCAGAAGGTACTAACTGACTCAGTACAGGACACTGTCCATGTAAATATCACTCTGAACACCTGCTATGCTCATGTACAGCAATTTTAAATACGAGGCGTATTTTTCTGGATAAGAGGCTGACAGAACCCTTTCATATTTGGAATTCAGTTCCCAGCCAAGGAGTGCAATTCATTTGAAATGTAGTAGGTGGTATATTGGTAAGCGTGACATTTCCTCAAACAGAATCCTTCACTCTCCATCATCTGATCGAGATGAATTCGTAGCTGCCTTGCGGTTTCTTCTCACCCGTCAAAACGTCATCCATGTACACGTCCTGCATTGCTGCCCTTGCTGCCATGGGAAAGCGCATTTTTTCATCCATCGCCAGCTGTTTGAGGGTTCGCGTTGCTAAATACGGTGCTGGCCTTGTACCGTAAGTAACCGTTCAGAGCTCGTAGGTTTCGGCTCTGCCATTTAAATCCTTGCGCCATAGTATGCATTGAAGTACCAGATCCAACCAGTCTACCCAAATTTGACGGAACATCTTTTCCGCATCAGCTGCCATCAGAATTTGCTTGATCTGAGATCGCAAAATCATAGCACGTAGGTCATCCTGGATTACTGGCCCTGCCAGCAGCGCATCGTTGAGCGAAACTCCTGTAGTGGTCTTACAAAGCGCATCGAACACCACTCTGACCTTGGTGGTCGTGCTACTCTCCGTAACTACGGGATGGCACCGAATTACATCTCCTTCTGCAGTAGCGCCCACCTTGCGCGTGTGTCCTAACTCCAAATATTCCTCCATAAATTGGTCGTACTGTTCCCGCAGCTTTGGTTCCCGAAGCCATCGTCGGCGGAATGCGATATCCCTTGATCGCCCATCCTAGCTTGCACGGTTTCGTCCTTCGGAAGTGAATCTGTATACCGTACGACTATAGTGCTCCTCGCACTTTACCTCCGTTGGTGAATAATTATTGGGAGACTCGATTTCTTCGCAGGCCCAGAATCGAGTTAATATTTCCTCCAGACTATCTGTAACGGCCATGTTACAGAAGAACCTTGGATTTGGGTGATCAGTTTTCACCAAACCAGATACCACCCAGCCAAATACTGATTCCGTGAGTATGGGAAATCCGTTTCCCAACTCGATTTCGTTACCTGTATTGAAGAAGGCGAAGAAATACTGGATTCCGAGTACCATATCCACTGCCTTGGAATTGAAGAATGCTGGATCTGCCAATTCCACACCTTCAGGAAATTCCCAACCTGTCGCCTGCACGTCTGTTGTTGGAAGGTTCGCTGTTACCCTCGGTAGGATGAGAAATTCCATATCACGAGAGAATCCGGAAACTCGTGACTTAACCTTCGCCTTGTAACGTAACGTAACCTTGTACTTTACCCGCGTATTGGATTGTCCTATACCCAGGACGGATATATCCGAACGCCTTCGTTGTATATTCAAACGCTGACTCAATCCTTCAGTCATGAAATTGCACTCTGACCCTGAATCCAAGAAGGCTCATGCAGGAAAACTGATCCATTGATCATTTTCCACCAAGACGACGGCTGTAGCAAGCAGTACTTAGGAAGAATGATGGTGTGCCATATTGGATGACACTGCTCCCGTAGTCGGGTTTGGATTTTGCTCTGCCGTAGCTGAATTGCTGTTCTCTGCTTGAGTAGGTTTCTGCACTGCATTACCTTTTGTCCCATCTGGTCGGAAACATACCATTGTATGATGCTTCGCCTTACAGCTTCGGCAAACAAAGCGAGATGAACATTCGGAAGCCTGATGTCCACGTCTGAAGCAGTTGCGACAAAGCGAGTGATATCGAAGCAGCTTATCTCGAGCGGACACCGTTAAACGTTGGTTGAAATGACGGACATTGGTACAAGGGATGAACTTCTGAACAAGCCACGCATCGACCACCAGATGCTTGTGAAGCGCCCATACTCCGTTGCGCATCCATGTTTCACTCCCGTGTTGAAGTGCCCAACGTAGAGCAACAACTCGCGTGGTCTTTCTTTCTCCGTAAAATGAAAGACAGTGCAATTCCATTTCTACTGTATGGAAAAAGCTCTTTGATGAATCAGTTATCCTGAGGTTGGAACTGTGCTCGTCCGCACCTAGCAAACCTCGGATAATAAACTCATCAGAACAACTGCCCCGATTCTTTATTATTCGAAACCTTTTATACATGAATTTGTTACTTAAACTCTACACAATAATTTTTCTCCAGTATGTACATATAAAAATCAACGATACAGTGGTTCCTTTTTCTCACATGTACTTAACCATTTACTACTTATACTCTCTTTATTTCTCCTACTTTCTAGAACCTTCCTCTCAATCATACCTGTATCTAGCAAGCCACAATTCTTGCCATAACTTGTATACAACTCCTCTCTCTCTATGTGTACTCTCATGCTCTCAGCGGGCCAAACCGCCTCTCTTAAGTCACTTGAACCCGCCTCTTAATTCTTAGTACATAGTGTTCATTCATTAATTCATTAGCATATATTCTAGTCTCTTTCATGAGTCATGTCCCCTGTTCGAACGTAGCGATATACTCTGGCGTCTTCATTTGTTTATATTGATATTTAATTTTGCTACTCTGCATGGCCCTGTTATTTGTTCCCATTTGGAGCGCCACTATGAACGTTACGCTGCCCTTCAATGTTTATTTGTTTACATAACCAAATGAAAACATTTCCACCTGTTTGGCGTGTGGTGGTTATTCATTTGCTAATCTTTTCTATGCTTACGTTTACGCTGAGTCAGTGAATCTTGGGTTTACGGAAAATGGGGCGTTGCATCCCCCTATACTTATTGAGCTTGAGATTAATCTAGAAAAGATTGATCACAAAAGCTGGCGCGGGAAAATAAAACCTAATTTGCCAAAATGACTTACGGTAATTATGCGTTTAGTTGAGTTATACCATTCTTGTTGCAATTGATATTTAATGTTAACATTCTATAGAATCATTACGAATAACTCACTATAAGGATTGATGTTAGAATTTGGGGTTGTTGCATCCCCCCTTACTTACTGAGCTTGAGAATCATTTTGCAAAAATTATTATCAATAAGCTTGAGTTGGTAATTTTCGATTTTAAAAATTTCGTGCTTTCTTGTTGCCATATTTCTCCTAACCTTAGGGTGATCCTCAATTGTACCTTTCGTAAAAGCTCCTTCATTTCTGCTCGTTCATCCATGCAATTGAAAGCTGTTCCTGACTCGTCATTTGGTTGATATCAAATATCAGGTGTGGGTGTATCTGCCATTCCCCGCCATCTATGATTCGTTGTTTGCCGCATTCAGGTTACCCTGCATCGTCTTTCATATCTATGTCTTGTACTGATCGCATCTCGTCATTATGTATGTTTCTGTTGGAAACTTTTTAGTGCTTATTAGAACTTCAACTTTCTCTATGGTTTAGTATGATTCCACATCTTTTTTTTGATTTTCGTTATAAGATGTAAACTTGTTTTGGATTTTATCCACGACTGTTTTCTATTTGAGTTTATATATGCAGCTAGTCAATTTATTGTTTGTGCCATACCATGCGTTAGTTGTGTACTTGATTGTGCTTCATTGCCATTTTTGAGTTTGATGTTTAATGATGTCATATCAAACGTTACGTTGTATGTTCTGTAGTTTTATGATGATGTTTGCGAAACCGTTGCTGAAGTAGTTTGTCTTTTTAGATGCTGTGTGATGAGCTTATGCCAAAGATTGCTCATCAATTCTGTTATCCTCGATAAACCACTCGATTCCATCTTCCTGTTCCTTGTACTTTTCCGATCATCCTACCCAACACCGTCAATCTTCAATCTTCCGCATGATTTGTCTTTCGATTGTCATCTAGCCATTGTGAATGTGACTCTTCCTTCGCTGTTGACGGTCTCTTAGATTCGCCACCTGGTACATCCAAGGATATCCAAAATCGATTTTCCCTTTCTCACTGTATCACCAATAATTATCTTTTGGATATTTTTTTTTTATCAATTTCACTCTAAAACATTCATTAAACTATAACTTTGGTATATTCAAATTATTTTCTACTCATCTTTTGAATCAACTATAATATTTTTTTTTTTTAACTTGGTTTACATACTTTGATATCATTGACATGATATGATTAATAATATTCTTCATTAGTTGCTTGCTGCTCTTATTTTTTTCAATTTCATATTTTCATCTACACAATAAATAATCAGTATGCTATCTATTTTCTGCAAACAAATTCAGAATTAATTACTTTAACTGAACATTTTTATCTGATTGTCGATATTACACTTCTTGTTTTACTCTTAACTTTGTTTCTTTGTGGCATACTTCTTATTCTGATATCTTTCATCATGTTTTGCTAGTATTTTTATTTTAAGTAGGGTATTTTTCTGTTACTTCGTTTAACCCTTTTTGTCTGTAGTTGTAACTCACCAATTAATCAAAGCATCTGAATGGCTACGTCATGAAATTGCAGCAAGTACTCTCTTTCTCCTAATGAGGTTTTAAACGGCACGTATTAATTCGATTCATCTATGCTCGGTTGCAGATTCCTCTGGCAATACGTTTAACTTTTTATTTAGTCAATTCAATTAATGTCTTGTACGTGGCCAAATTGCTGCAAGTGTTCGTCTTCGCTAATTGAGTGAAAACGGTGGGTATCTGTAAGTAAACTCAAATTTCAGTTAGACTCATTCATAAATTCTCGTGCATTCTGGATTCCGAATGCCATTGTCCAATTGTTCATCTCCAGATCTGTAACGGTCTGTAAAAAATAAAACGGCATTTAATAAATTGTCAACCATAGCATCATTTACGACTCTGGGATCATTTACAGTATATTAATTCTGTGTTTTGACGGTATTTTCCGTTCAAAATTGTTTTGTATTCAATCTCGCTGTGAGATTCTAGTGCACAGTTAGTCCAAAGCGCTTTGTAGGTACAATCTTCTTGTCCACTTTGATCTTGTTTGTCATCGTTTTTTTTTTTTTCATCATTGTCATAAGTATTATTTTTCAACGTGTTAATTTTTTTTTTAATGAAATTATTGTATAAATCTGTAACTGTTTTTCAGTAATTTAACCCATATTGTGTGCTGTAATGTCAATCCTTAGCTCTTCGATCCATTCAAAATCGTACTGCAAAATAGTTTGCTCTTTTTTTGATGAATACATTTGTTTTATTAGCTGAATCATTCAGTTACTACATGCATTACATATAGGTCGAAATTTTTTGTATCTCTTTGAAATGGTTTCATCACTAATTATATTAGAAAATACTGTCTACTATTATTAACTATATATGATTTTACCTTTGTTTTCATTTTCTTGAAACTTTATCTAAAGCTTCTCTTTTATGTTTCCATCTCCATATATGCATGTTTTGAACATTTTGTTCAATTCCTTATTAATCCCAATTGAAATTTAATATATACTTTTTCTTTACAATTTTCAATTGTCTTTTATCATTCTGGTTATTCCATAAATTCATTTTCAAATAACAATACTTAATTTTATATATACATACCCCGGGGTCATTATCATTTAGTCAATAATATCCATTCGATTTATATTCTTATTATTTATTTATATTACTATTCAATTTAATCATCACCATATACATCATTCGTTCCGGGAACGTCTTCCCTTGTCTAACGCACGCTCTCACAAACATTCCATGTATCCCTCTTATACATTAGCTACAGTTTATCACTTCTTTTTTTTCACTTCACTAATATTTTTATTATTTGCTCGCACTATTCTTTCCATTTTCAAAGCCATTTCCTGGAGTAACATCCAAATTTTAATTGTTATTTTAATATGTGTGTCTCTCTATTCTTAATTATAATATAAATATTATGTATATAATAATCGATAAATAAATAAATATTTATCGGTACTGACGAATTTGTTCCGCGTACTTTTCATTGTTCATTGATTAATCATTGTATCGCTTTATACGATTGACGTGGATTTTTTCTAATTTCTTCCCATTCTGTATTACCACGGTTTGTTCACTAGGAATTTCCATTACTGTGTATGGGCCACGCCACATACTCTGTAGTTTTTGTCCTACCCCCATAGGATTTGATTGCACTAAAACTAAATCTCCCCACATTGGTTGCCATTGATTTGAATTTTTGTCATATTGAACCTTCCGCTTTTCTTTTGATATTTTCAAGTTTTCTCTTGCGTTATAATGAATGTTGCTCAAAATACTCTTCATTTCACCAACGTAATCATGATAGTCCATTGTGGAATTACCTTTTTTATAAATGGATGTGGGAATTTTTGCCTTTCGTCCATATAATAACTCAAATGGGGTGTAATTTGTTGAAGAGTTAATCGTTGTATTGTATTCAAAGTTGAAGTATGGTATCAATTGGTCCCATGTTCTTTGATTCCCTCCAATAAATTGTCTTAAATAGGTTTTTAACTCTCTGTTTGAACGTTCCACTAAATTAGCCTGTGGATGGTATGCACTTGTGTTGATTTTTTTAATTTTCAAAATTTTACATATGTTTTTCATGAGGTTACTCATGAAGTTCGCACCTTGATCGGTCACTATTTCTTTTGGACACCCGAATTTACAGATCACATTTTCGACAAAAGTTCTTGCTACTGTTTGTGCTTCCTGATTTTCCATACATGCGACAATTAAATATCTGGTTAGATCATCCTGAACGACTAATCCGTATTTATTACCCCATTCCGATTCGGGTAAAACAACGATATCCATAAATAATTTTTCAAACGGCTCTGTAGCTGTTGTAGTAATTTTCATTGGAATTTTGTTAGACTTGCAAATTTTGTTTTTCTGACACGAATCGCATTTTCTTACATAATCTTCAATATCTCGTCTCATATTTTTCCATGTAAAAAGAGATCCAACTCTCTTTCGCATACGTTTTGCTCCTACATGTCCACCTAGGGGTGCGTCATGAAATTCTCGTAAAATTGTTTCAATTTCTTCACCCTCTATTTGAATACATTCAGAGTCTGCATTGTACAAAGAAATTTTTTTATCAAATTTCCATGATATGAATTGTATCATTTGTAATACTTCAAACTGTTTTATTTTGCGAAATGATAATATATGGACATGTTTTGCTTGCTTTAGATAGTCAGCACCTTCCATAAAGCTCCTATTGAGTTTCTTTAGGAAACTTTTACCATTGAGCAAAGAGTTATTTTTCCCCTCGATAATCAATCCTGCAATTTTTTCGTTTGGTATATTTATAATTCCATTTTTATCATAATCCTTCAATCCATGTGGTAGATTACACAGAGTTGAAATTTCCTTGTAGGCTGATCTACTATTTAATATAACTAATGTAGCATCTGCTGAGTCATTAGTTAATTGCCCTGAAATCATAAGTTCATCTGTGTTTACTAATGATTGTTCTACGCTTGCTTTGAAATCATTGTATAAATTGTGGTTATCATCTTTCTTTGTGGTGTTTTCATTGTCACTTATATCCATGTTAACTAATTCATTAAAAACTGAGTCCCTTTGAGGTTGGTCAGTTCTCAAATATTGGTCAGTGGAATCGCTTGATCGCTTGTTGTTTATTTTTGTTTGGGTTGTCTGCCTCTGCATTCTTTGCTGCTGTTGCGTAACGACTGCAACTACCTGCTCTTGTTCTACCGACGTATGTTGTTGATTCTTAATGTCTACGCTACCTTTTTTAACCTTACAACGTTGTAACCTTGATTGCTCCTGACAATAACTTGTTGGTTGAATCTGGTTGACGTTTTTGTTTTCCTTCGTGCATGGTAGCCTTGACAAAAAGTCTGCAACAATGTTCTCTTTCCCTTGTTTGTAGCGTATATCACATTTAAGACCTTGCAACTTAAGTCGCAGTCTTGTTAATGTGGGTGACGTTTCCTTTAACCGCCAAATTGAAATTAGAGGCCTGTGATCTGTGTAAACAATGAATTTTTGATCAAATATAAAATGTCTAAAATAGTCAACCGCCCAAACGATTGCTAATAATTCTTTCTCGATTGTGTGGTATCTACTTTCTGCACCTATTAATGCCCTGCTCGCAAAGGCGATCGGTCTATCGACAGTTTTCTCATTAGATAACACCGCTCCTATCGCGTAATTGCTAGCATCTGTGGTGATGACAAATGTATCCTCATAATTAGGCCTTACTAACAAAGGTTCAGATATGAGGCATGTTTTAAGCATTTCGAAAGCTTCCTCACATTCACGTGTCCATACAAATTTTACATTCTTCTTCAATAAATCGTTCAAAGGTTTCCTGTACTTTGCAATGTTGGGAATGAATTTTCCATAAAAATTAATTGTACCTAAAAATGATCGAACATCTTTCACTGTAGATGGACTTTTCATCTTTTGTATACTTTCTACATTTTCTTTGGTTGGTTTGATACCATATTGATTTATTATATGACCAAGATATTTGATTTCTGTTTTCAAAATTTTGCATTTCACCGGTTCCAATTTTAAATTATGTTTGCGTAGTCCTTGCAACACTTTATATAAGTTTTCATTATGTTCTTCGATTGTTCTTCCTGAAATGATGACATCATCCAGATAAACAACGGCTCGAACATCTCCGATTTCGTATAGTACCGTATTCATTAATTTTTGAAAAGTTGATGGGCTATTCCTTAATCCCATAGGCATTCTTGTAAATTCAAAGTGTCCTTTTGGGGTTGAGAAGGCTGTTTTAGCGGCATCTTTTGGATCGATTGGGATTTGATAAAATCCCGACTTTAAATCCAATGTTGAAAAATATACACTATCTCCAAGATTATCCATGATTTCATTGATGAGTGGAATTGGATATACAAAAGGCTTAGAATTAAATTTAAAGCCCTGAAGTCCACTACAATTCGATATTTCTTATTTCCAGCTGAATCCAAGTCCTTCTTTGGTATACACAAGACTAGTGCATTCCACGGGCTTTTACTTGGTCTGATGATACCTTGCCTATACATTTCTTCGATTTCTTCATTAATTTGCCTTTTTGTTGCTTCTGGGAATCTGTATTGCCGTTTAATAATGGGTACGTTCGTTGAAGTTTCTATTTCGTGCACTGCCGCATCTGTGTGGGTCAGTTTATCACCCTCAAGAAAAAACACATCACTAAAATTACTTAAAATTGATTCAATTGATTCTAAAGCGCTTCGTGATAAATGATCAAGTTTGATCTGTTCGAAGATCTTATTATATCGTTCGTGTCCTTGAAGCATTTTAATATTTTTGTATTTGACAATATCGTAGTCTATGTCAGAATTTAAGTCCAACATTTCTCTGTCGTCATATTCACTTCCTTCTTCATTATATTCTTCATGATAAAAATCATTTTCCGACGGGTCATCTATTTCCATTCCATTGAATGTATGGACTTGTGTAAAATCTTTACACTAGTCTTCTTTATAGTTTTTCTTGCAAGTGTCAAGCTCAAAAATAGCATATTCAAAATTTCTTCCAATTTGTGCTACATGTTTTTGAAGGAACTCTCCTCCGAGTATACATGGTACTAATAAATATGTCATTAAATGAAATTTTGCTGGGAATACTATGTTTCCTATCATTAAACCTATATTAACTGATCCGATTGTTTTTGTATTTCCACCAATTCCCGCTATTGTTATAATATCATTTGTATTTACTTGGTCTATTCTTAGCGATTTGACTGCTTCATATCTGAGCAGATTTACTGATGAACCTGTATCGAGTAAACATCTCAGCCTATATGCGGGGTTATTAGATGTAGGTATCTCGACAAAAATAAGTTATCTCTAGAATAGATTTTTTTAAGTGCTATTTTATTTGATATTATATTATAAAGGGTTGATTCGCTGTTATTATATTGCTTATTTTTATTTTGTTTCCCCATTATTGCGTGAAAATTAAATTCTATTTCATTACTATTTTTACTTGAAAGCTCCTTATTTCTCTCAATTATATTTTCGTCCGCTGTAATTCCTACCATGTCCTTTTTAAAAACGTATGGTTCAATTTCCACATATCGTTTAATGTCTTTCACACTACTTTCTCTATGTATGTAATCAATATATTCTTTATTTATAGGATGAGAGAAGCTTTTGAAGATTGCAAATCTGAAGCTCCCACCTATACTTTCGATATGATCTCTTGCGAATGCTGTGCCTATCGTGGCTGGTACAGCTAAATTATGAACTAAGTTAAATTTTATTGGTATGTTACTACTGCCTATTTTTAAATTGACCCAAATGTCTCCAAATGATTCTTCTTCTTCTCCGTCTATCTCTGTATATGCCACACTAAGTGGGTTTATCAGTTTTGCTCCCACTTTCAATGCTATACTTTTGTGCATAAAATTTTCGGTTTTACTTGTGTTAAAATAGTATCTGCAAAAGAACTCCGGGTTTTCTGCTGTTGACATATACCAGTAGAAATCTCCGTTATTTCCACCGAACATTGGATATTTATGCTTTGTTGTAATGATTGGGTCAAATTTTATCCCAGCGTGAAAACATTGGGAATCTGTAACATGTGTCTTTCCAGGATTCTGGAATTTTAGTTTTTTATGTCTTGTGTTGAAATTATCTCTGATACTGAAATTCTCTCCGCGGTTTTCGTCATTGTATCTATTGCTGTATTCACCTTGGTAATTTATGTTGTAGTTTCCGTTATCATTCCTGTTGTAATTGTCTGACCTATTCGGTGAATTATTGTTGTTCATATTTCTGCTAAAATTATTATTTTCTTGGTATTCGTGACTCGTGCCCCTGTAACCATTTTGATTTTCATTGAACGGCCTTTGATTAGACCTAACGAAATTATTCGGAAAATCTCTATGAGGTCTGAATTTTCTATCAAACGAATTGTTTTGTTGATGTTTTCGTTGATACCGGTTAAAATATTTGGGTTGATTGACATGATTATCCCAATTATTTCGGTTCCTTTGTGATTTTGATTTTTCAGCGATGTGAATACACTGAAGCCTTTTTTCGATATCCTCAATTTGTTCTTCGTCGATACACTCTTCCTGTAAACATTTGACTAGTTCATTGAAGGTGTTATTTTTCTGTGATTTTGCCATATTTTTCAAGTTCCTATTTTTCAAACCTCCCAAAAAATGTATCCTCAAATTTCGTAGTGCATATGACTCTCTGCCTTTGGCATTATTTTCTTCATATTCATCCACGTGTTCTTTTAATGTTAATGCCCTATCTTTGTAATCTTGAAAGGATTCGTTTGGTCCTTGTTCCAAAGTTTCGATTTTCTGAAAAATTTCTTCCAGCTTAACATTTGTCCCAAATTCTCTTTCGAGATTGGTTCTCACTTCGGGCCATGTTTCCGCATAAATGCGTTTGAAATACCCTGATGCCGGATCTTTCAATTTCATCAAAATTACCTGCATTAAAGGTTCATGCGATTCTTCTACTGGCAATTTCTTAGCGAAGAAATCGCACTGGTATAAAAACGATCGTAATTCTGAGGCCGCGCCTCTGAACTCTGGAATGCATTGAATAGCTCTTTCATTTGGGAACTCTGCCATTTTTTTGTTTGTTTTTCGAAGCAAACGAGAAAAATTGCGACTGTTTCTCAGTCCCTTATTAAATTATGGATATTGCTATTATCTTGCCTTTTCGCGAATTTAATTGGATCAAAAACGCTTTCAGCGTAAATTCAAGACAAAATTATTTTTTTCATGTTTTGTGCTTTGTTAATTAACTTTGCCTGCTGGCCTTGTTGAAATTAATTTAACGTTACCTTAAAGTGGTTGAAAAAAAAGGATAATAATTACACCGCAAAAATTCTGAATTTTACTTATGATGTAGACATTGATGAGTGGAAACTTATATTTCATATCACGCAATCCAGCATCTTGCAAGAAATATTGCTTACAAAGATTAAATGTACAATATTTAAAACATTGCTTGAAACGTATCAGAACTTTAATCAATTTATAATGTTCACTTGTATGATATTAGACGCTTCATTTATGTGTATCTAGAATAGAACTTAACACATTTTTTTTTTAACTGTGTACTCACCCTATCAGGAGCAGGATCAGGGTTATTCCTTGTTGAGTCTGCGATGAAGTTCCCAGATAAAGTCCCCATATCTTTATAGTTGACCAGATGTGCACCAATGTGCTGTACTCTTCATTAATCACTAGTTCACTTTTTCCTTTTTTTGTAATTTAATCAAAGTCACTTTTTGGTTTTTTAACACTTACTGATTTTAGCCAGTCGAAATTTTGGCGTTCCAACACTTGAAAATAGCGGTTTAGTTTCCGCTGTCACCAGATGCTTGTGAAGCGCCCATACTCCGTTGCGCATCCATGTTTCACTCCCGTGTTGAAGTGCCCAACGTAGAGCAACAACTCGCGTGGTCTTTCTTTCTCCGTAAAATGAAAGACAGTGCAATTCCATTTCTACTGTATGGAAAAAGCTCTTTGATGAATCAGTTATCCTGAGGTTGGAACTGTGCTCGTCCGCACCTAGCAAACCTCGGATAATAAACTCATCAGAACAACTGCCCCGATTCTTTATTATTCGAAACCTTTTATACATGAATTTGTTACTTAAACTCTACACAATAATTTTTCTCCAGTATGTACATATAAAAATCAACGATACAGTGGTTCCTTTTTCTCACATGTACTTAACCATTTACTACTTATACTCTCTTTATTTCTCCTACTTTCTAGAACCTTCCTCTCAATCATACCTGTATCTAGCAAGCCACAATTCTTGCCATAACTTGTATACAACTCCTCTCTCTCTATGTGTACTCTCATGCTCTCAGCGGGCCAAACCGCCTCTCTTAAGTCACTTGAACCCGCCTCTTAATTCTTAGTACATAGTGTTCATTCATTAATTCATTAGCATATATTCTAGTCTCTTTCATGAGTCATGTCCCCTGTTCGAACGTAGCGATATACTCTGGCGTCTTCATTTGTTTATATTGATATTTAATTTTGCTACTCTGCATGGCCCTGTTATTTGTTCCCATTTGGAGCGCCACTATGAACGTTACGCTGCCCTTCAATGTTTATTTGTTTACATAACCAAATGAAAACATTTCCACCTGTTTGGCGTGTGGTGGTTATTCATTTGCTAATCTTTTCTATGCTTACGTTTACGCTGAGTCAGTGAATCTTGGGTTTACGGAAAATGGGGCGTTGCATCCCCCTATACTTATTGAGCTTGAGATTAATCTAGAAAAGATTGATCACAAAAGCTGGCGCGGGAAAATAAAACCTAATTTGCCAAAATGACTTACGGTAATTATGCGTTTAGTTGAGTTATACCATTCTTGTTGCAATTGATATTTAATGTTAACATTCTATAGAATCATTACGAATAACTCACTATAAGGATTGATGTTAGAATTTGGGGTTGTTGCAGCTTGCACCACGTTATGACTTGTTCGTGGAACGGAGAACTTCTTCTTGAAAAATTTTGCTGAATCTCTCTTGAGTTCAACAGATTTGCATGGAAACGAACTCAAAACTCGAATCCGTTTTTGGAGAAATCCCGTTAGATCCTTAATGGAATCTTGATCCTTGGAGGCTGAATATTCTTCCCATCCTCGCCGCATAACAGGATCTAGTCGAGAACCAAGAATATCCAATAGCAGCTAATCCTTGCAGACCTGCGGTTGGACAAGCTGATCCAGATTTTGAAGAATACGCTCAAATCCTTCCAACAAGTACTAAAGCTCGGACGCTGACTCCTTACCCAGCGTAGGAAGCTTGAAAGACGCTTGGACCTGGCGGTCCTTAAGTAGTTTGCTGTCGTTGTATCGTTTCATTAATGTTTCCCAAGCCACTTGATAGTTCGCCTTTGTGATGGAAAGCGGATCAATCAAGGCTTTACCTTCACCAGTGAGGCTCCCTTTCAGGTAGTGAAACTGCTCGATATCGGGCAGATCGGATTTCCAGTGAATCAACGAAGTATACAAGTCACGGAAGCTCCACCACTCATCAATGTTACCATCAAAGGTCTGTAACTTGATTTGTGGGAGTCGAACGTGCTCTAACGTAGACTGAGTTATTCTTATTCTCGATGCGCAGAATGGTTGACTGATAGAGGCTTTGTGATCCTTTCACGATGGCGATTGATCTCGAAGAGTGATGATCGAGGTGGCGAAATGTGTCGTTGGTGCTTTTTAGCGAGTGCCATGGCGGATGTCCTCGTTGATTGTAGAGGAAGTTGGTGATTTAGGATGACCTTTCCTCGATCATCCAGCTCGAAGGACCAAATGTTTTACCTCGGAACTGGTTCTTCCTTCTAGGATTGATTTCTTGGTTGAAATTAGTTTGGGCGAAATTTCTTCCTTAAGCGGTGAGTAATGGGATCCAATTCAGCACACAACACAATTACAGTTTATTTTCGTTACATTAATAGTCTGTACATTTAAACACTTTATTTAAAATCACTACACTAAACATCGAACATTTATTATAACTAACTACATATATTACAAAATTAAAAACTGGTCCGGTGACCGTCTGCTCATCGAGCTGGCCCTTGTGTTTTTAATAATTAAAATGAAACCTAAATCTCTGCCTTCTCGGTTCTTGACCTATCACAAAAAAGTGCATATATGCAATTAATTTTACATGGTCTTCTCTTAGTCTGTTGTGGTGGTGGAATCGTGTTTACACTTCAATCCTCCAGACGGTGACAGTACAACACGTTCCACAGTCCCATGCAGCATTCGGTTGTGGAATTTGATGTTGAACGCACAGTTGTGATTGAATTTTGGTATTGCTCCTCAACAGGTAACGCTATTCTGGGGATGATTTGGAGAAAGCAATCGATGCCGTTCGGCGTGGACTGTCAGTAAGCTCCGCGAGCTGTGAATTTCGTATTCCGGCGCTGACTATTCGCGATAAAATCCATTGCAAATACACTTCCAGATCATAACCTGGTGGATCGTCGGTGCTGTTTGCGGAACACGAACGTAAGATCGTGGAATGGATTGAGTATTCTGTTCGTTCGAGGCTCTCCATCACATTCAAAAAGGCTCCGGATCAGTGTGGGACAATTTATTAGGCTTACAAAGCTGAAAACACCGTTCAAAAACGGGATCCCTGGAAAGAAATGGATGTCCACATTTATGAAAAGACACCCTCAAGTCTCCGCCAGGAAATCATACGTGTTTGGAAAACACAGAGCTGCCGTAACGGAGCATAAGGAGCTGGTTTCAAGAAGTGCTTAAACAACTTACAGACGAAGGAAAGGAACACCTACGACTAATGTCGCTCAAAATTTTCAACTTGGACGAGTCTGCCTTTCAACTGGCTGTGCGAAACAAGAAATACTTGGCTCGGAAGGACACGAAGCATGTGCAGTCCGTGTTTGGAAACAGTGATAAGGAAACTTACAGGACTGATTGCAGGAAATGCTGCTGGGAAACTACTTCCTTCTTTGATTATGTTGCCGTACAAAAGTCGGATTCCGGGAGAAATTGCTCGAAGTGCTCCTGCAGATTATGGCGTTGGGATTTCCGATAGTGGATGGATGACAGGAGAAGCTTTTCATGGTTATTTGGAGAATTTTTTTTCCTTGGCCGAAAATACCGTTCCCTATTCCTCCTGTTTGTCGATGTTCATAAGAGTCACGTAACTATGATGAGTACTGATTTCTGTCATCGCAATCAAATAGTTTTGGTTGCTCTGTACGCAGCTCACTCAGCCCCTTGACGTAAGCTTTTTCGGGCCGCTCAAAAAGTACTGGATGGACTATAAATCTTTTCCCTCCAGTGCCGGCCATGTATCTGTTCCTTCAAGTGTGGGCAACGTCTGTTCCTTTGGATCCTGAGGAAGTCAATCTTTTGGGAGCGCTTGAAGGGCGCTTGACTGTTGAAAAGTTTACTGAGTTTCAGAAGGCCAAGAGTGACGTGATCTGGAGAGGAAATGTTGTTTTATCTATGGCAATAAATGAAAAAAAAAATAGTACATCGCTACAGAATTTTCTCACAGTCTCAGTGTAAATACGTGTAGAAAAAATGTGGATTGGGCTGCGGATTGTGAAGGAAATTAGTATCTTTTGTGAAAAACAAATTTTCTTTTAAATTATTTCTCACATTTTACCAGATGCGGCACCAATGACCAGGGGTTGAAACGGTTGACGTATTTTACTACACTCGCTACGTTGTCATGCGCGACAGGCTGTTTGTATTTGTACACTCATGCTCTACCGTCGTCTCTCGCATACAACACAAACGGTAGAACAACAGTCGAACAAAAAGAGTGGTACGATGCGAACAAAGTGGTTGTGGTACCCAAAAACCACAACCCTCCAACAGCCCAGAACTCTGCCCTATCGAACGGTGTTGGGTCTTGGTCAAACGGAATCTCAAAAAACTAATAAATCCATGGAAAACGAGCAGCAGTTTACTGGCGTTCGGCGGCGAATAAGTTCGATCAGACCACTGTGCAATATTTAATGGAAGGGGTTAAGCGGAAGGCACGGCAGTTTGGATTTGGCAAACAAAAAAAAATAAACGATCATTTTTTCCTTTAAATATATGCATTGAACTGCCAAAAGAAAAATAAGAAGATTTTTGTGATATGAATTTTGACTGAAAGAAACAATTTTTGTTGACCAATTTTTGCGCGTTCCAGTCTTTATAATAGCTTGTTTTGTAAGGGTCGGAGGCAAAGGCAGCCGATTATCACAGAAAATGCTACGACTACGGTGACCGCTTACAAGACTGCCTATGACCAAGGATTTTTTTTCTTCATTATAGAGATTTTTAGCCATATGGCTAGTTCATCACTTAAGTTTGAAAAAAGGAGAGTTCTCAGAAGGAGATTCCCAATCTTGGCTGTTGTACATTTATCTTGCTATAATGAAAAGGTGTAGAAAACTGCCAAAAGGTCCAACAAAACGGAAATACAAACAAGGAACACTCAGATATTGTGGTAAAGGTTCGTCTCCTTTAGGAAGGTGATGAGGGCGGCTGCTGTCGGGGACTCGTCACCCAACAGGTTCCGAATGCTGATTGACTCCAAGCCGAAGGCAGCCCGAAGATCTTCCAACTCCGCACAGTTCACGAGGATGTGCTCCACGGTGGCTGGCACTCCGCAGGTTTCGCAGGTCCTCCGGAACGGTGTTCCTCGGAAGTTGTGGGAGGCTCTGCTGTGCCCGGTGCGCAGCCTTGACACCACTCGCTGTTCTCGTAGGTTTGGTCGATCCTTCCAGGTTCCGGTGGTCGCCTTGATCTTCCGAAGATGGTGTGTCCTGTTGTTCCTCCACTCGGTGTCCCAGGCTCTCCGAAGTGTCCGCTTGATCCACTTTTTGACATTTTAGAATCGTCTCAGATTGAAGGTGGATGTAGAGAAAACTCTGTTTCTGCTGAGGATTGTGAAGGTAAATACTATCCATTGTAGAGTACACAGTATTTCGCACATTTAAGCAGGTTCGCGACGAATGGCCAAGGATGAAGCTAGAGCTCAATAATCGTCTCATATTAAACGTGATGACAATTTCAGATGAAAATACGTTCAAATAGTCGTTTTCTATGCCATTGAGCATTGAGTTCATGGAAGCAAAAGAACGTGAGAAGAAAAAGAAATCAGGAAACGAAAGATCTAAAACGAAACAAAACGAAAGGAACGAGAGAAAAGCGATTCAAAAAGGAAACCGAGGCAATGGCCAAGAAACATAAACGGAATAAGAAAAGAACAAATAAGGCTGAAACCTCAAAGAAGACATCAAAACCAAGGAAGGGCCAAAAGTAAATACATACATTTACACTATGTTGGATGTAGGAATTTACTTTTGGCGAAAACAGGCCTCAACAAAATGTTTAATGTTTTGATACCATTAGTTTCTTATTTTTCTCAAATTGTAATGAATAACGAAGGTATTTGGCGTTTACATCGAGAATGTGTATCAATTTGTTAAAATACAAGGGCCTTGGCTAGCAATAAATCGTCTTCACGGTGAATGGTGACTTGACGGTACTTAAATTAGCACTTCCTCACATAAAATCCCAGAATAATTAATGCGAAAGCAACAAAAAACCGCGTGGGCCCATTTCACCCCAAGGATGCATCCCCTACAACATGTTCATTAAATCATTACGTTCGACATTATGGATACACCTTCGCAAACGGAGCGAGTAGATTGCCAACCCAAACGCACCCCATTCAGGCCATTGCAAAACAAGCAAAGTGTGAAGCAGACGACTATGGGATCATTTTCAATTCAACGTGGGCGGGTTTTAGACCGGACTTGTAATTTCACATGATTCATAAGCACCGGCTTTCGCTTTGATATGATTTATTCCTACCGAGTGGATCATGTGTAACAGATGAAGTGGCACTTCCTATTTTTTTTTCCAAGCTCATGTGAATGCGATCCTAGGAATCGGATTATGATATTGCCTTCATGAGTGAGCTAGCAGCGTTATTTTCAAATCAAACCGTACTGACACACTTCAGAGCTTTCATGAATAGTCAAGCGAATAATTCGATTTTTTTTTTCTATTTCACATGCAATGGATTTGTGATGTAGAGAGGGTTTGCTACACCCCTTCCCTCGATGTTCAAGTTAGTAAAAAAAAAAAGACTGGCAATTTGTATGGATTCTCTATACAGTAATGATCCGAATTTGTTAGCCCTTCCACCCATCAAACTTTTGCCTTTCAATAATTTCACATACCTTTCACCGAAAATATTTACCGATATTCATCATGCTGATGGTACCAGCAAGGAACCCGAGCAAAGTCTGAGATCAAATTGAAATCTAAATTTGATGTTGTGATTTCGCTGATAATGATTGCTCAAGTTGCTGTCGTTTTGACCGTTTTAACGGTTAAAATATCAAAATTGAGAGCAAACAAATCTTCCTGTGACATCACATTGAAAACTATTTCTGCTATCAGTGAAAGCAAACTGAAAATTAAATTTTGTTATCAATTTTTCCGGTTGATAACAAAACAAGTATTCAATTTGATGTTATGCTAAGGCAATGAAAGCAAACCCGCAACAACATATTTTTGAAGAGCATATGTACAGCAAAATGAAAACAAAATTTGGTATCAAATTTGTCCATTGCGTAAACTGAAATCAAATAATGATTTCAGTTTGATGTTGATATCAAAACTTGATTTCAATTTGATGTCATTTTGATGCTGGACTTTGCTCGGGAAGTACTACAACGCCATTGAAGATTATTATTATTTAGCTTTATTAAGGAGGCTTTCAGCCTTGGGCTGGTTCGCCTCCGCCATTGAAGACCTGCTGAAGCAGGAAAAAAGGGAATATTTCTCTCACGATGTCGAGGAAGACAAGCCGCTCAATGTGATCCTGGGTGGTCTGCCCGACATGGAAGTTGCCGCGCTGTCGGATGAGCTGAAGAAAAACGGCCTAAAGCCGTCGCAAGTCTTCAAGATGAATGACCACGACGTCTCCCGTAAGTTGACCAGTTGTGACCAATTGTATTTGGTCCACCTCGAGCGAAAAACAACGTGTTTGAATGACCTGCAGTGTATTCGGGCGCTTTTCCACATCATGGTTAAGTGGGATAGCTACCAACCTCGCCCCCGTAACGTTACCCAATGCTAAAACTGCCTCATGTTTGAACACCTGACCAAAAATTGCCACATGGCCTTTCGCTGCAACGAATGTGGCAAGCAGCACGCACCTGAAGCATGCGAAAGGATGGAGAACGACGATCCACAATGCGCAAACTGTGGTGCAGCACATCGAGCTACTAGCAAGTCTTGTCCGAAGCGTGCGGAATTCATGGAAATCCGCAAAAGGGCCTCCACGCAGAACCAGCCGGGTCGGAAAAAGGTTCCGGCACGCAATGAGCAGAATTTTCCCGCCATTAGGCAACGGCGTCCGATTCCGGTTCTTCCGCCACTTCCGCTCAACATCCGTTTGACTGCAGCTGATGCTGCTGCATAGGTCCCACCATCTGCTGAGGTGCCAAACCCTTCTGCTAATGCAAGCCGTCAGTCCTATGCGGCTACGGTTTCTTCCCCTCCACCGGGACTATCGTGGCGAGGAGATGACGCTCCACCATAAAACAAAAATGAAGAGCTGCTCACAACAGAGGAACTCATAACCATCATGGCAGAAGCAATCGTCATCAAGCGCTACTGCAGAACCAGAACCGAGCAGATTATTGCTGCATCACGTTTCATCGACAATTATGGACCGTGAAGCAGTCTTGTAAGCGGTCACGGTAGTCGACACATTTTCTGTGATAATTGACTGCCTTTGCCTCCGACACTTGCAAAACAAGCTATCATAGTACAGTATCAAACTAAAATGTCGTATGACAGGCTCTGTCATACGACACTGTCGCCGAAGACCGTCACGAATGTATGTATTTTAGTTTTTCTCATAATAAGAGCTGCTGATGGTGTGCTTGTGTGAATTCTGAAAATAGCAAGCAATGATGTCCTAGTAATAATATATCTGATCAGAAATGGTTTGATTACACCAAATTGAGGAATTACAACGAAATCACACACGTCATATGATAGCTATTTTGATAATTTTCTTTTAGCTCGAATGTTATTCTACCGCTCGTGTTGTGTGAGAGAGACGACGGTAGAGCATGAGTGTTCGAATACAAACAGACTGTCGCGCACGACAACGCAGCGAGTGTAGTAAAAAACGTCAACTGTTTCAACCCCTGCCGTGAAGCCATCAAGATTGCCAACTGGAACGCTTGCTTGCTCAAGAGCAAGAACATCGAGTTCGTTCAGTTCCTCAACGAACGAAACATCGACATTGCCGTCATCACTGAAACCCACCTGAAACCGGAGGTAAACGTTTACCTTCCTGACTTTCGGCTTCTAAGACTTGATCGCACCAGCTCCGGTGGAGGAGGAGTGGCCATTGCGGTAAGGAGAACCATCTGCTGTCGGCTTCTGCCGAGCTTCCAGCTGAAAATCATCGAAGCTTTAGGGGTAGAAGTCTCAACTCCTGTCGGCTTTATCACCATCATTGCGATATACTGCCCCAAGCAAGTCACCATCAGGGACGGGTCGGCAGCAGACCTACGGAGGGATATCATAAGACTAATACGGCTGCGCGAAAAGTACATCACCGTGGGCGACCTGAACTCCAAACACCAGGCTTGGGACAACAGTTGACGCAACCAAAACGGTACAATCCTGAACAACGGACGCTGTCTACAAACAAAGTCGTAATAGAATACGGAATGCCAATCTGGGAGAGTTGCGCAAAAAGTCACCATATCAAATTACAAAGGATCCAGAATAAGATCCTGAGAATGATCGTCAATAGTCTTTTGCGGACTAGAAACTATGAGGTCCACCGCCTGGCTAGTCTTCAGACACTGGAGTTACGGAGAGCTTACTCCATCGCTAGGTTCAGAGATTGCTGTAGATGATCCGATCAACAGATCATCAGGGATCTGGCACGTTAGGTTAGGTTAAGTAGGTAGAATAACAAATTAAAACATTTAAATCAAACATTCTTCACAAGAAGAGAATTGTAAAACATTACTACATTAAAACACGACATGTACAAACACAAAATCAAAAATTCCACCAAAGATGAAGAGCCCTTCTGGGTAACCTCTTGGCTTGAATTAGCAATTGTAAGCCACGTAACAAATCACGAATGTTACTACTTTACTAGTCTCAACTTATTTTAGCTTCGGACGGCGTGGTGAGCAGGCAGCAGAAGCAGCAGTAGGAAGGTGGTGGCAGGTTAGGTAGTCCACTCTTCTACCTAACAAGCAACAATGACTGGTCGTGGCAAAGAAGGAAAAGGAATTGGTAAAGGAGGCGCCAAGCGTTATCGCAGGGCTCTTCGTGATAACATTCAGGGTATTACCAAGCCCCCCATACGTCGTCTGGCTCACCGTGGTGGTGTCAAACTTATCTCCGGTTTGATCTACGAGGAAATCCGAGGTGTGCTGAAGGTGTCCCTGGAAAATATGATCCGTGATGCTGTCACCTACACTGAACACGCCAAGCGTAAGACCGTCATGGCCATGGATGTCGTCTACGCTGTGAAGCGACACACAGCATTAAATTAATTTTGATATCACATCAAAGTGAATGCGCTGCAATAGTGTCCAAAATATGGTGTAATATTACTTGTCAAAACGACAAAATTATCATTAATACAGTGCATGAACTGACATTACGCTGAATTAACTGCATTTGTTTATTTTTGTGGTCATAAAAATTACATGTGATTTTCGACATGACTGAAGTGCAACAAAACGGCCCTTTTCAAGGCCACCAGAGTTGGAATATAATTTATCTGTGCCTGTTTGTCCATATTCAGAACCACACGCCCCCAACGACCACGCAAAATGCTCTCCAGAGTTGTAATCTTGTAACCAACCTTCGAAGCAGAGGTGCAAGTGATTTTTATCGATTCTCTTCATCGACTTCTGATTCGTTAATTACTCGTTAATTACCCTTTAATGTCAAGGTAATTTTTGTTCAAAATGACGCTACTGTACGTGAACAATGGGCAAGAAGGTCAACCGGGGCAAGTGTGCCACCCTTAATATATATTGAAAACGATTTTTTTTTAATCCTATCTCACCATGAATCTGTTTTCCGTTAATTGTTTACAGAGGACAGTGCAGTTTGTGACTATGGCATGACCAGACACTCCCGGGCTACTAGCTCAGTCTACATGAGATCCCTGAACTGTGTCGCAGGGCCGGCATGTTACTGGGTATTCGGAGGGGCTACGCGGACAAAGTATGAAACACACAGGAATATTCATATTTTCTAACATTTATTTGCCCTTTTCTGTGACGTGTGGGTGTGGGTTTTCACATATATGTGGCGTGTATGCTAGGGTTTAAAATTTGCACTGTACTCACTACCAGGCTTCAAAATTATCCGGATAGGCATGGATAATATAATTATCCGGATAGACCTACCCAGTGGATAGAAATGAACGGAGTCTATCCCTATCCACATTTCTTTCCCTCCGGATAATATCCAAGTTAAAATTATCCGGATAATTTTAACTTGGATATTATCCATTATTTTTCCCTCCGGATAGTATCCGAAGTACTCCGAGCAGTTTATGTTTAGAATAGGGATGTTTGATATCAAATATGAACTCCTAAAAATGGATATTTTTAGAACCGGCATGATGTCCAGAGGCCGGAAATCGATATCTGACGCCATTTTGAAATCCAAGATGGTGACTTCCGGTTTCATAAAAGTGGGAAATACTGTCAAATATCCATCAATATGGGTATTTTTGGAATCGGGGTGATGTCCAGAGGCCGAAAATTGATATCCGACGACATTTTGAAATCCAATATGGCGGCTTCCGGTTTGATAGAAGGTGGAAAATACTGTCAAACACCCATCAATATGGGTATTTTAGGAGTAGGGGTGATGTCCAGAGGCCGGAAAACGATATCTGACCCCATTTTGAAATCCAAGATGGCGGCTTCCGGTTTCATAAAGGTGGGAAATACTGTCAAATACCCATCAATTTTGAACGATTATAAAAGTACCCATATTGTGAGGTATTTGACACTTTTTCTTAATCCGAATGCCGCCATGTTGGATTTCAAAATGGCATCGGGTATCGATCTCCGGCATCTACACGTCATCCCCGTTCTGAAAATACCCATATTATTGAGTATTGCAAACTTTTTGAACCCAATGGCCGGCATCTTGCATTCAGAAATGGTGTCGAAAATCATTTTTCGGCATCTACCAGTCGTCTCCGCTCCGAAAATACCCATATTGTGGAGTATTTGACACTTTCTGAACATAATGACCACCTACTTGGATTTCAAAATGGCTTTGGACATCGCCTCTACACATCTTCCTTGTTCCAAAAATATCCATATTGCAGGACATTTTGCAGGTTCTAAAAAACCGGTGGCCAAAATGGCATCGGTCTTCCATACATTTGATAGATAACATTTGTCAAATTGAACGCAAAGTATCAAAATCCACACAGATTCGCAAATCGTTTCGGATCGATGTTTTTAGAATTAGGGCGCTACTTCGTCGTAATCGCCCATTTTAAATTTTTGGTTCCCTAGTTTTGTACACGACTAACACTTGAAAAGGGATTATGCGAAAAATGATACGCATCAATAGAAAAACATATATCTCACGAACGATTTGTTGGATTGAGATGGTGGCTGGCACTGTAAAAAATTATTTTTATTTTTTACAAAAAAAAAAAAACTAAATTATCAAACAAAATTAAAGATACTCAAATTGCATATATTTTTTTAAATTATTTTTATATATTTATATTGTAGTTTAAATATATTTGAAATAGACATAATATTAAAACACATTAAATTTACAACAAAAAGGCTTATCATGCTTAAATTCCCCAAAGTCGTTATTTTCGCGATACTCGTAGGTTAAAATTCACTTATCGCATAATTTGAGCAATTTTCACCCTTTTGAGATGGTATTCGTGAGTGTCCAATCTAGAAAATATTTTTAAAGAAAAGTCCAATTAATTTCCTTAAACTTTGCAGTTCACACTACTTTTTCAAACAGACTTATCTGATGTATGCCTGGCAGGTCGTATCAGTATTGTAGTCAGCATGAAAAGTATAACATGGCTGGTTTCCATGGTAACACACAGCGCATGCATACGTTGACAATCTGGGCCTACAGTCTGGGCCCGCGCTTATGTTGACTACTACCAGTTGTTGCTTGTAGAGATAGGGGTGTCAGTCCCGTGGATGTAAAACGTTCGATCGTCGGTTTGATGGAACTGGGAGCTCGTCCACGCATACTAAAACCACTATCAGATAGGAGCCAAGAAATGCCAAGACTGCTAACTGGGCTACTGTTAGTGACTCATTGAAGATATGCTTGTGCAGCTCTTTAAATATCAGGTTTTGCTACTGAAATAAATATTCTTTCCAAGTGGTTAGGTATCAATGAAGAATAAGCTGCAATTAGGTACCAGACATTCAGTGGCTTGATTTTCAACGCTTGTTGTGTAGAGAGATTTGTGCGTCTGATTGAAAAAACTGTTACTTGCCTCTCCGGTTACCGGTTGGGTTTTTCGTTAAAAATATTTTCAAGATTGGACACGCACGAATAACATCTCAAAAGGGCGAAAATTCTTCAAATTATTCGATAAGTGAATTTTAACCTAAGAGTATCTTGAAAATAACAACTTTGGGCCATTAAACCATTGCAAGCTTTTGTGTTGCATATTTAAAGTGTTTTAATATTAACACTATTTCAAACATATTCTATAACTGTAGGTAGTATTTTGGAAAATATTACTTTTTTCAATAATTCATAACGTTTTTGTTTATGAATATCCCAGCAAAGACACATTGTCAGTAGTTAGCACTTTATCTAAAATACAATATAAATTGTAAAATTTGAGTATTTTTTAATGGTTTTTTATTAAAATATTTTTTTTTTAAATGTATAGCTTTTCTTGAAAGGCACAATACTTGTCCGCAACTTTTTTGAAAACACCGGCATGTGACACTCACACTCGCATATCACTTTTAGGTGTCTGTAGAACCTGTTCAAATATTACGCAATATCATAATTAGCTTGTCACAATTCACAATTTAATAAGTATCTCCTTTCTCCTGTAACGCGTAGCCCATTTAATGGCTGATTGGTTTGAAACAGTTTACTTTTGAAATTTTTCAAACTTATGTGAAAATTGAGGGTCAATCAACGGTAGCCTAACTTTAAATTTGTCTAATTTCTGGTAGTCTCGGACCCTCGGCCCTCTTTCCCCTTTTCGTAACAATTCGTAATTTATATCGTAATATTTGAGGAGGCCCTTTACTGTTTAACCTATGAACTGAATTACCGAGGTGGAGCAACAAATAGCGAATTCGTTTATTATCGGGGTTGGAACCAGTTCCAACCCGTGTGAACCCGAACTTTTTGTCAGGTCGAACCTCAACCTGAGGAATGTTTTAAAAACAAACGATCAAACTGACGTTTGTCAGAAAACAAGCAGACCCAATCTTGATACACGATTCAGGTTGGAACTGAATAATAAACGAATTCGCTAAAAGATTTTCACGTCCAGTTGTATTGTTGTGTTGCATTTGAGTGTGGTAGTCTAAATCCAAGGAAAATACATAACACATCGCTGTAAAACTCATTTTGACAGATGTAGGGGACAATGGTACACAACGCATCCCCTAGGCAGAACGCACCAGCTCACTTTTATTTGTGTTTTTCACGGCTTCTTCGTAACTTTTTTGATGTCTAAACAAGCAGCACTTCTAGCATAGCAACTGAACTCGAAATACTGCATGATAAATCCTAGAATTGGATTTAAAATGCCAAGAAAAACTCAAAATAAAATGAAAAAGTGCGTTCTACCCGAGGGTGCGTTATGTACCATTCTACCCTAGTTCCATAAATTTTTATGTTAGTACCCGAGGAAAATAATTTATTATTATTATTTTATTTATTATTTTTTTTATTTTTTTTTCTTCATTAGGCTTTCCGTTCTTTGAACCATTTGACTAAGGTATTTGAAACTTTTTGTGACCTGGATTTTAAATACCGATGGACATCGATTTTCGGCTTGTATACGTCGCTCACGTTCTGAAAATACCAATATTGTAGGGTATTTGCCACTCTTTCTAAACCCAATGAAAACATATTTGATTTCAAACTGGCGTTGGATATCAATTTCTGGCCTCTGGACATCACCCTGATTCCAAAAATACCCATATTGATGGGTATTTGACAGTATTTCCCACATTTATGAAACCGGAAGCCGCCATCTTGGATTTCAAAATGGCGTTAGAAATCGATTTCCGGCCTCTGGACATCATCCCGGTCCTTTTTTTTTTTTTATTAATTTATTTGATAAGGCTCAACCGAATTAACTTTACAGAGCCGAGGATTCTTGGTCACTATACAATACATCTTAAAACTATAGTCAAAAGGTACAACACAATAAGCACTTTATCTTCCGCTATCCAAAAAGCCTCCTCCATCAGAACTGGAGCCACTTCCAGTAGTTTCATTGTATGGCAAATTGTTGTATGCCAACGAGGGTCAGAGCGCGTCCATTGCAGCAATGGACGCAAAACGTGGTCAGCACTCACACACCCATCACGAAACGGTTGCTTTCCAAAGTCGACGACGCATCGACCGAAAGAACTGCTGATGAAGAACAATGAGGAGGACCACACAATGGTTGCTGCCGAGAAAACAGACGATCGCGTAGCACACATCGAGAGTGGCCTGCTTTTGTCGACAGCCGAGTGAACACTGATCATCCCGGTTCTAAAAATACCCATATTGATGGGTATTTGACAGTATTTTCCACCTTCTATCAAACCGGAAGCCACCATATTGGATTTCAAAATGCGGTCGGATATCAATTTTCGGCCTCTGGACATCACCCCGATTCCAAAAATACCCATATTGATGGGTATTTGACAGTATTTCCAACTTTGATGAAACTGGAAGCCGCCATATTGAATTCCAAAATGGTGTCAGATATCAATTTCCGACCTCTGGACATCACCCCGACTCCTAAAATACCCATATTGATGGGTATTTGACAGTATTTTCCACCTTCTATCAAACTGGAAGCCGCCATATTGGATTTCAAAATGTCGTCAGATATCAATTTTCGGCCTCTGGACATCACCCCGATTCCAAAAATACCCATATTGATGGGTATTTGACAGTATTTCCCACTTTTATGAAACCGGAAGCCGCTATCTTGGATTTCAAAATGGCGTTAGATATCGATTTCCGGCCTCTGGACATCATTCCGGTTCTAAAAATACCCATATTGATGGGTATTTGACAGTATTTTCCACCTTCTATCAAACCGGAAGCCGTCATATTGGATTTCAAAATGTCGTCGGATATAAATTTTGGGCCTCTGGACATCACCCCGATTCCAAAAATACCCATGTTGATGGGTATTTGACAGTATTTCCCACTTTTATGAAACCGTAAGCCGCCATCTTGGATTTCAAAATGGCGTTAAAATCGATTTCCGACCTCTGGACATCATCCCGGTTCTAAAAATACCCATTTTTAGGAGTTCATATTTGATATCAAACATCCCTATTGAGCATTTCTAGCTCAAATCGTTAAAAAAAATGTCAATTTTGTCTCGACCCCTTCTGATTTGAATGAAACATTGCTCACGTGTTCGCTGCTACTAATGGTTGCATTTTTCATTTAAATATGATTTTTTCCTACCGAGTAACTTTTGAAAAGGGCGTATAAAAAAATTGATTATTTTTTATTCAAAAAATCATAACTTGAAAACTATTGATCTGATCAAAACGGCATATGAGAAGAAGTTTTAGGTAATTAAATTATCTTTGCGAAAAAAATACACTGAAAGAAAAAACTTCGTAAATTAGTATTTAAAAAACGTAAAACGATGATTATCTCAAAACACCCCCCCTTCGATCTTTATAATTTTTTTTTTTCAAGAAAATTGATGGAATACCCTTGAATTTGGTGAAAAGTGTATGCTGGTAACTTCCTTAAAAAGAAATCTACAATTTTTTAATTTTTGTTGATTTTTACAAGTTGATGAAAATGCATATTTTTTTGAAAAATAACAATTTATTTGGATTTTACGCATAATTTTCGATAACTTTGCATATAGAAACTTTTTTCCTAAGTCCAGCCGTTCTCAAGTTAATGCAAATTAAAAAAATATAATTATAACAATTTTCAACATTTTAGGCCATTTTCAAATGTTCGTCGAGATGTCCAGCAACGAGATTTTATTTCATGATTTTATATTAAAAAACAAACAATTCATTCTCAGATATGGTAGCTGTCAGACTTACCCGTTTCTATCAGAGAAGCACGTTGATGTGGTCAAATGAAAGATTTGTTGAGATAAAAAACAGTATATATTTATTATTTTATTTTACAACTCATATTATTTGAATACATTGAATAATTTGGGTGTATCGTTTGAATTAGAGAATATTTTTACTGCAATTTGGTTGTTTGAAACTGGAATATAGCCTTCCATTCATTTTGACTAAAAAAATGTTTTATGAAATTATAGAATAATAGGATATCATGATGATATTTTGTATGTGTAAGTAATAAGAAAAGATTGTAAAGTTTGTGTTTCACACATCAAACCAGCAAATTTAGCTTTTACAGAGTCACAATGAGCGTTTTTCTGATCGCCTCTTCGCGAAGAGTGAAGAGCGAAGAGTGGGTGAGATAAATTACAAAATCGCTTATTGCGACTCTCATGTGGCAAAATTGGCAGGTATTATGTGTCAAACACAAACTTAACAATCTTTTCTTGTTGTTTACATAATCAAAATATTTTCATTATGTCTTATTATTCCATAATTTCTTAAAACATTTTTTTAGTCAAAATGAATGGAAGGCACCCTGAATATAGCAATGATATTTTCGAGTTCCAGGAATTGGTTTCACTTTCTTAAAAATTGGATCAAATTCCGTGTCAGCCTTTTTGTATTCTTCCGTAGAAACATAACAAAATGACATTTTTGTTTGAAGATCTTCTTTACGACTATTTGCCCAGTCGTACAGTTGTTTAGGGTTCGTTATAGGGTGCTCGTGTTGCTTAGCTAAACGCTCTGGTTGCCATTCTCTTAAGGGTACCGCCAATCGCATCACAATGACCTTTGCCGTGTGAAGTTGCAAAAAAAATGCCATTCAATTTCTACATTATGCTTATCTTTAAATCCACAAATGCTAGCAAAAATTTTTATGTTTTTGTACTGTGATGCTGCTCCATCTGACATAAAAATACACTTTTGGAGTGTTATTTGCAACTTTAAAAATTCTAATCATTTTGAGATAAACAACTGAACTGCTACTGTGTCATGCTTTGAAATTGATTTAGGTGGAGGTTTACAACACTTGAAATTGTTATCCATCGTAAAAAAACTACTTGCTTTTTAACTTGAAACACTAAGAGAGATGAACTGAACGGAACAGGTGAAGATCGTCCCAATATATATATATATATATATATATATATATATATATATATATATATATATATATATATATATATATATATATATATATGTAGCAGAATAATTACAATGTTGACATTATACCTATCTTCATTAGGTACAATTGATTATAGCAAACTTTTTTAAGTGTGAGTGTAAGAAGCCTCCACGGGGTGCCTTTTTATGTAGTTGTGATATCGCGGGATGAGCTCTTAAGGCACAATATGGCATACGTCAGAGAAGTACCTAGAGAATTTATCTCATTACAGGTTTAATAACATATTTGTTTACCTGGTTAGTTTTGAGCCTCTGTTATGACATACACAATTCTATCCAGGTAAACAACTAATAGAGGACAGAAAAAAGGCACATGAGTGGGTTTGTTGATTATTTGGGTATATTTGAGAGTATTTATTTATAAACTTGTTTCTTTTCCGCTGCGTCTTAAATAGAAACGGGTAAGTCTGACAGCTACCATATTTGAGAATAAATTGTCTGTTTTTTTAATATATATTCATGGAAAAACATCTCGTTGCTGGACATCACGACTAACATTTGAAAATGGCCCAAAATGTAGAAAATTATTATAATTATTTTTTTTAAATTACATTAACTTGAGAACGGCTGGACTTAGGAAAAATATTTCTATATGCAATGTTTTTGAAAATTATGCGTAAAATCCAAATAAATTACTATTTTACTAAAAAATATGCAATTTCACCAACTTGTAAAAACCAACAAAAATTTCAAAAACTATAATTTTTTTTTTAAGAAAGTTACCAGTATACACTCTTCACCAAATATTAGGGCATTTTTTCAGTTTTCTTGAAAAAAAAAATTATAAAGATCGAAGGGGGGGTGTTTTGAGATAATCATCGTTTTACATTTTTTAAATACTAATTTACTAAGTTTTCTTTCAGTGTATTTTTTTCCGCAAAGATAATTTAACTACCTAAAACTTCTTGCCATATGCCATTTGATCAGATCAATAGTTTTCAAGTTATGATTTTTTGAAAAAAAAATAATCCATTTTTTTAAACGCCCTTTTCAAAAGTTACTCTGGAGGAAAAAATCATATTCAAATGAGAAATGCAACCATTAGTAGCAGCGAACACGTGAGATAATGTTTCATTCAAATCGGAAACACTCATGACCAACCGGTTTGCGTTTTGGGCTGGAAATGCTCTATTCTAAACATAAACTGTTCGGAGTACTCCGGATACTATCCGGAGGGAAAAATAATGGATATTATCCCTATGCACTTTTTCTTCCTCCGGATAATTTTAAAACTTTTCTATCCGGATAATTTTAACTTGGATATTATCCGTTTTAAATTATCCGGATAGGATAGGGATAATATCCAATGATAGATTGGATAATGGATAATGGATAGGGATAATTTTGATGCCTGCTCACTACTGCAGC